>NC_139900.1:14669911-16166609 GCF_905171665.1 Trachurus trachurus
TGCAGTTCCCAGTCCTGAAACTCTATTCTACAGACGGCAGAAGAGTAAGTGTTTGGTAAACTGAAAATTGAAATATTGTTGATCAATATTAAAGTAACCCCTGGGAAGATTATGAACAGTTGTGGAACAGGTGAAACAGCTCTATACTGTACATGCAAATGTCCTGATAGGAGAAGTCCTAATAGGAATAGCCTACCTCAACAAGTCAACATTCAAATAAGCTTGTACATTTATGTTAATTTATTAATATCTTATCTAGCCAGGGTCCAGTTAGCTTAGTTTAGCATACAGTCAGGAAAGACAGCAACTCAGGGAAACCCCAGAAAGTCCTTGCCAAGAAATACCTCCTGCCCACCATGTGCCACACAACTTTGTTGTTTTCACATTTCAGTTTTGTATGGATTAAGCTGACAGGATCAGTTTTAACAATGTTGACAGGTTAATTTGTTGCCTTCATAGTCAGGCTACCTGTTTTCTTTGTTTGCAGTCCTTATGCTGAGCTAATATGTGGCTGCATGTTTAATGACAGTGCTATCAAATCAAATCAGTGTCACATTCATTCTGAATTTGTGTAGCTTCAATAATGATATGTGGACAGGGTGTTTGTTACTATCATAAAACATATTACATTTTCTGACTGGCTTATTCAAAGTTGCTGTATGAATATAGCTTGATGGCTCATGTATATTGTCCACCTTTGTTCGCCCGCCAGGAGGACAAGTAAATAGTAATAATTTAGACCTCAACCTGACTGAAATCTTAACAGACCCCCTCTAGCATTTGTTTTGCTAGCTACCAACTAGCTAATGGTCAAGTGCACTTCTACATGATAGACCAGTTATCCCAAATTACGGTACATTTAATTGGATACATTTATGTAACTACGTCATGAGTTTTGAAACTATTAATAAAAAAATATTTCAATTTCTAACAGGGAGAGTACTTGCTTGCACTTTATGTCTAAGGGTACCTAAGGTTTTTATTATATCAGTGTCAATAGGACAGACTACCAGTGTAGCTTCTACATCTTCCTCATCGTTGGCTCAGCAGTTGGAAAACAATTTTTTAACAAGATGCACTTGATTGTTTGTTCTTGTGGTTCTACCTTATTGCACAAAATCAGCTTTCAAAGTCTAGAACAGCATCAAAATATAGATGTCATAATTAACTAAACAAAATTACACAACCAAATAAAGAAGCGCTGTATTTTTACTTTAACTCATAAATAACTCAAGGATTAACAATCACGACTTTCACCTTGTTAGAAGTGTTCCAAGAAGAGCTAAGAGGTGTTATCAAGATCTCTACCCCCTGGTGAGTTATCAGTCTGTAATCCCATGTGTCCTGCAACAACAACAACAACAAGCTTCCTGTTAAAGATCACAATTCCAGAAAACCTTTAAGTGCATCATGAGCCACATGTGATATCACGTCCAGTCTATGCTTGGAGAGCATGTGGCATACAGAAATGATATTGCAAAAAGGAAGTTGTTTTCATTATTAAAAGAAAATCAGTGTGTAATACATGTCCTGGGATGTTTTCATATAAAGTGTGTTTTCAAGTGTTTTCAGTGGAATTTTCTCAGGTTTTGACCGACATGTCAATCTTGTTTCTCCTCTCCTTTCAGGTTGATGGTCTCGCGGCGCTTATCTTATGCTCTGGGGTTGTTGTGGCAGCGGGCAGCGAGCCATTTAGATTAGGAAACTACAGCTTTCACAGAACAGGCCAGATGGCACAAGTGATGTACGTGGAAGCCGCGGAGCCATCCATGCTGCTACCTAGAGCTCGTAAGTTATAATATGTTTCATTGGTATAACTGGAAAGTATGTCATAATTATGCTAATATCATGAAAAGGTCAGTGCGGCCAGTTTTAGGACAGCAGAGAGTGATGCTAGGGACTGTCATAACAATGAAAACATGACAGATATAGTTTGTCTGCACATTTATGCTTTACAAATATACATATAAATTTAGCTTAAAATTGAAATGGCATAGATTTAGATTACTTAAATATCAAACTGTTTCTTTAAATATTCCTACCAAACTAATATGAACAGTACATATTACTAATGTAATTTTTTCTCTCTATCTCCTCCTCTTTTGCTTTTCAAACACCAAAGAGAACAATAAATCTTTCTCAAGCGGAAGAGGCTCAAGAAACTTCTCCTCATCGTCAGAGCGATATATTGTCACTCAGATCAACAAGTCTCGAAATGGAAGCACAAACAGCCATGTGCATCCCCCTGATGGATCAACTGAAACAGAAGTCAACCAGCAGCATCACACACTCATGGAGACATGTGGGACTGAGGGGGAAGATGATGAGCAGGAAGCAGCCATTGTACCTCAGGACGATGACATTGAAAAGTCTTTCCGTGTGAACCAGGATGGCAGCATGACAGTAGAAATGAAAGTTCGTCTGACCATTAAAGAGGAGGAGATGCTCCACTGGACTACCACACTCAGCCGCTCCAGCCTTAACACGAGGACATCTTGTGCCTCCATTTCCGAGTCAGGCAACAGCTCACCTGACTCAAACAATGCTATTGCCAAAGACTCCTCTAGCATCAGTGAGGATGAAACTAAAGAGGAAAACCACCCCACTGGAGCTGGTGTCGGCTTTAAGGGTGAGCAAGTTTATGAGGGCTACGCTTCAACGGCTTTGGGAAAAGCAAAAACAAGTTTCAAACGCACACCTACGCCAGGTCCTCGACACATAAAGAAGAAGGCATCTGTCGAGAGTGTCAAGACGGTGACAGAGACAGGGGTTCAAGAGAGCACCCTGGGACATTATTCCTACATAGAGAGGACGGCCGATGGTGAGACAACCGAGGGATACTGCGTTCTCAGACACAGCAGCAGCAGCAACCGGCCAATCCCAAAGCCTCGGAAAACGGCATCTGCCGAAACAAGCAACAAAGGCTCCCACTCCTCCATCAGGTCGTCAGGAGTGGCCGAGGTCCTTCAGATACAGAATAATGGGATGGAGGTTACAGAAACTGTCATGCATATCTATGAGAGTCAAGGCTGCTATGACAACTATTTAGCAAATGACGAATATAGCCCAGACGGCGTACCTTTGGACAGTTCCACTCCGGCAGCAGAGAGCAAACCATCAACTGAACCTGGGTCATGTTCATCCAGCAACGATTGTGATTTTAGCCTGGGTCAGCCTTCTACTGCTGACCCACTACAAAGACATAGAGAGGAGATGTTATCACTATCCTCAGAGCCTCAGAGAATATCTCCTGTACATGACATAGTGAAAAAGGTCAAAACTCCTAAAAGTAAGAAGAGTTCAACTTCAAGAAGCAGCTCAGATAAAAAGCTCAATGAAAGCATTAGCATAAGCCCCTCAAAGACTAGCAAACATTCGTCCACTGACAAGCTCAGTATGGGGAAAAAGAGTTTGAGTTCATCAGAAAGTGCTAAAAGTGGTCAAAAACGAAAAGGAGCAGAAAAGAAAGCAGGAAAGTCTCAGTCTGAGAAATCGATTAAAGAAGAGCTGACACCCAAGAAGGGCTCAGCCTTACTAGGTAGCTCTGAAAACGTGAAAAGAACCCCACCTAAGAGACAGAGCTTGAATAAAGTGGCTGCTAAAGACAACGGCCATAATGTAAATACTTCAACTGGACGGCCGCCAATGAAAAAGAACATGTCGGACCTTTTACAACCTAAAAAATCACTTCTGCCAATCAGAAAAACAATGAGCAAACCTACATCTATGATCGAAAACAAAACATCTTCATCCAAAAATGTGTTAGAGTTGAGTGAGAGTGTCTCAATGCCTTCGCTGAATCCTACGCCCTCTGACATCCACCAATATGTTGAGAACTGGTTGGAGACAGTCAGCCAAGACCAGGTGCCATACACAGAGTCCATCCCAGATGAATCAGAGCCTCGGCCGAAGGTTATCTTTAAGATTGGTGCTGATACTGAATCAGATGAAATGAGTGAAAGTCAGAATAATTTAAATGAATATTACCCGTTATCTGGCAACGCTATCAAGAAATCTCCTTCTTGTCTATCAGTTCCTCTTTCCCATGAAGGGCCCGAAACAACTGTGCCATACAGTGAACAAAAAACAAAAGGTTTAGGCCTATGTGTTTCAATGCCAAGTGTTAGAGTGGATCCTGTTCCCCAGGAGAACACACTGAGGGCTCATAAATCTGCAGAAGCCATCGGTCCTCATGAGGATGAATCTGCTTCATCCAACATTTTAAGTCCCAAAGCAAAGATAACACCTGTGCTACGGCAACTTTGTTCATCAGTTCAGTGCATCAGAGGGCCGTCTGAGACCAACGCACCATCCAATCTCGAGAAGTCCAGCAGCCTTCCTGATTTCTCAACTCAAGTAGCTTCAGTGTTTGGCTCATCATGTAAAGCATTTCTGTCATTCTTGTCAGTCATGACTCTGAGAGATAGCCTAACGAGCCCTGGGCCGGGAGACAGTAGCCCGCCAAGAAGCACCTCCGAGGCCATGCTAATGATGGAATCCCTGCAGAAAATTTCCACCATTGAGAATGAGGAAGAGCAGAGAGCAAGCCTGACAGATCTGCAAAGCAGAGCATCTTCTGATTTAAGAGTGCGCTGGAAAGATTTCCAGATTCTGAGGGAAAGGCTTGAAAGTGAACCACTTTCTCCCAGAGTTTCAGAAACGGAGTTTGCTCTTGATGTTTTTTCTGAAGGAGGTGACCCATTTGAGGATCAACATCAGGATATTGATGAGCTACTGGAGGAACTGAATATGCCGCAAGACATCAGGGCCGAGATTTCTTCAACAATCCAACACGCTAAAAGTTTTTACCCAGTGGAGGAGAGCACATTTGTAGAAACTGACAGATACCAATCAGAAACAGAGGAAGATGTGGAAAAATTTGTTGATGATTGCAATGATGAAACTAAACAATCAACAGATCCTGGTGCTACCTGTATAGATGAGGAAACTACTGAACAAGAAAGAAAAGAAGATGTGGATGGAGGTGACTTAAATAAGATGCAATCCATGCTTTATGAGAATGAAATGATGATGAGAGAGTCACCGCAAGAAGCTGATGAAGTTGAGGAAAAAGGTTCAGAAGTATCACAGAGAGAAGATGAGACCCTGGAGGTTAAAGATGAGACAGAAAAGGAGGATGAAGATCAGGTAGAGGAGGATAGAGGGGAGGGTGGAGACGGGGAAAAGGACAGAGAGGACAGAGAAAGAAAAGATGATGATGATGATGATGCTAAAGAGCTTGAAAATATGGAAGAGGAAGCTCAGGAAGAAAGGGATGAGATGGCAGCTCAGGAAAATGATGAGGGGCAAGAAGAATGTGAAGCAGAAAAGGGAAGCGGTGGGGAATCTGTTGCGATAGTAGAGGAGGGGACAGAGGAAGATATGCCGGCAGATGAAAGAGAGAGGTTAGAAGAGGGAGAGAAAGATGCAGTTCAGGAGACGGAGGAGGGACTAGTGAACGAAGAAGAAAGAGAGGATGACTGTGCTGAAGAGGCAGATGAAAGAGAGGTGGTTGAGGAGACATTGGAGGAAGAAACAGGGAGGGATGAGCATGAGGTTGAAGAGGAAGCAGCAGATGAGGAAAAAGTGGATGAAGAAGTTGTTGAGGAGACAGAAGAAAATAAGGAAGATAAGGAGGATCAAGAAGTAGCTGAGAGCAGCGCAGAGGAAGAAGTGAGGGAGGTTGACGAAGAGGCAGATGATGAAGAGGAGGTGGAAAAAAATAGTGAGGCAGATGAGAAAGAAGTAGATGTGGTGAGTGAGAATGATGTAGAAGAAGGAGTGGAGGAAGATAATAAGGATACAGATGAGGTAAAAAATGCCACTGATGAGGATGAGGAGAAAGAAGAGGTGGATGAAGTTACTGAGAACAACATAGAGGAGAAAGTGGAGGAGGATAATGGGGAGAAAGATGAGGTAGAAGATTTCAGTGATGAGATGGAAGAGAAAGATGTGGATTTGGTTATTGACAATGATGTAGAGGAGGAAGAGAAAGAAGAACATATCGATGAAAAGGAGGAGAAAGAGGAAGAGGAAGTAGATATGGTTGTTGAGGATGATGTAGAGGAAGAGGTGGAGGAGGTCATTAAGGATACAGAGGAGGAAGAGGAGGAAGAAAATTTGAATGGTGAAATGGAGGAGAAAGAAGAAGAGGAAGTGGATGAGGTTGTGGAGGAGAAGGAAGAGGTGGAAGAAAACATTGATGATGAGGGGGAGGAGAAAGAAGAAGAGGAAGTAGATGAATTTATGGAGAAGGATGTCGAAGAAGATGTGGAGAAGGTAACTGGGGAAACAGATGGTGAAGGAGAGGAAGAAAAGGAGGTAGAAAACTTTGATGATGAGATGGGGGAGACAGAAAAAGATGAAGCGGATGTGATTATTGAGAATAATGAAGAAGAACAAGTGGAGGACATTAGTGAGGAGGAGGAGGAGGAGGAGGAGGAGGAGGAGGAGGAGGAGGAGGAGGAGGAGGAAGAAAACATCAACTGTGAGGTAGATGAGAAAGAAGAAGAGGAAGCAGATGTGATTACAGATAAGGATGTAGATGAAGAAGCAGCAGCAGAGGACATTGCTGAGAAAGATGAAGAAGAAGAGGCAGACAATCTAAGTGAAGAGGAAAAGGAAGAGGAAGAAGGTGGTGATGAGGAGGAGGAAGAAGAAGAAGGGATAGATGCAGCTGATGAGGAAGAGGATGAGGAAGAAGATGAAGAAAACAACAATGATGAGGTGCAGGAGGAGGAGGAAGAAGGGATAGATGCAGCTGATGAGGAAGAGGAGGAAGAAAACATCAATGATGAGGTGCAGGAAGAGGAGAAGGAAGAAGGGATAGATACAGCTGATGAGGAAGAGGATGAGGAAGAGGAGGAAGAAAACATCAATGATGAGCTGCAGGAGAAAGAGGAGGAGGAAGTAGATGTGATTACTGAGAAGGATGTAGAAGAAGGAGCAGCAGAGGACATTACTGAGAAAGATGATGAAGAAGAGGCAGACAATCTAAGTGAGGAGGAGGAAGAAGGTGGTGACGAGGAGGAGGAAGAAGGAATAGATGCAGCTGATGAGGAAGAGGAGGAAGAAAACATCAATGATGAGGTGCAGGAGAAAGAGGAGGAGGAGGAGGAGGAGGAGGAGGAGGAGGAGGAGGAGGAGGAGGAGGAGGAGGAGGAGGAGGAGGAGGAGGAGGAGGTAGATCCGACTACTGAGAGGGAAGTAGTAGAAGAGGAAGCAGAGCAAATTAATGAGAAAGATGAAGAAGGAGATGCAGAAAATCTAAGTGAAGAGGAAGAGGAGGGTCAAGAAAGAACAGATGTGGTTGAAATGGAAGAAGATGAAGAAGAGGACAAAATGGAGCTGGTTAGTGTTAGTGAGGAGGATGTTGAAGAGGAAAGAGCTCAGGTGCTCACAGATGATGAGGAGGAAAAAGGTGACAAGGACACAGAAGAGGAGGAAAAAGGCGATGAAGGGAATCAGGAAGCTCTGGAGAACGTAGAAGATAGTCTGGAGGAGAAATCTGTTGAAGCAGAGGAGCTGGAGAATATGGAAAATATGAAAGCAGGTCAGACAGATGAGGAGGAGATGGATGATGATAATGATGATGATGAAGAAAATGAGCTAAATGAGGAATTCAACAATGATGAAGATGAAGATAAGGGTGGTAAAAAGCTGCTCGAAGAGGCCTCGTATTTGCAGCAGCACTGTAGTACTCATGACGAAGCAGATGTAGAACACAACACTGAATCACCAACCAGATATTCCTCTGAGGGGCAGTGTGAGTTTGATAAAGGCAGTGGAAACGACACTACAGACGACCTTGAAATAGACGACGGAGGGGAGTATCATGAGGAAAGCAGCAACAGCCTACCACATCCAGTTGAAATATCCCAGGAGTTGCTTGACTTTGTAAACTCAGCCCTACAATCCTCTTCACTTATATTCACGTATGATGCTCGGGGGAAGATAAGGATTGAGCCAGAAAATGCTGTAGTCGTACAAACTAAGCTAACTGCTATTCCACAAAGTAGAGAGGACAGTTCGTCGTATGGTTTAAAATGTCTGCCGAGCCCCAGTACCTCTGATTTAACAGATTACAGACCAGAAACTTCAGAAAGTGGTGGTTATAAAAGTCAGGAGTCTGTAGATGTTGTCACGGAGAGCGGAGAAGAGGCTTCAGAGAAACCTTTTCCAGTCTACAGACGAAGGACTCACATCCCCAACGGGACAACGAGTGCAGCAGTGAGTGCTGCATCCAAAGCATCTGTTGCAAGTAATTCAGAAGTCTTGCAAAATTCCACATTAAAAAGTCCAGGGAGTTTCTCTTCCTTTGAGTCAGGCACTAAGGCCTCAAGGGAGGACCTGTCTTATTTCAGCGCTACAAGCTCATTAAAGGCAGATGCTGAGGCTGCACCAGGGGCCACACAGTTTGTTTCTTTCACCTCAGGAATGGACACGAGTGATGGGGTTTTGATCGATCGAGGAAGGTGGCTGCTGAAGGAGAACCACCTAATAAGAAAATCTCCTCCAGTCTCTCTGGGGATGTACGGCAATTTGGATAGTACCTCCATTGATACAGGTCAGGAGAACACTAGCGAGGATTCACCACCTCATTATAAAACCCAGCACAACCCTCTTGCAGCCATTTCCTCATCAGAGCTCGAGGAGATGGCGAAGCCTCAAACTCCAAAGTGCACCTATTACAACATGCCACACGGGAGTGATTCAGACCCATTTTTGGACGATTCCAGTACCCATAGTCAAAAAAGGGATATAAGTAGTATCAAAGGGCGAGGCGTCAGAGTGTCACCTACTATTGATACTTCCAAAACATGGTCAAATAAAAATGGTAGTCTGTCATCTTTTACATCAGTTGAGTTTAAAGTATCAGACAGGAAAGTGCATCCTGAGGGGGAGTCATCAGCTGTAACACAGGCAAGAAGGCCACCTAGTGGAGGAATGCATGCGCTACAAGCACAAGACTCCCTGGATGCAATGCGTGTGAGATGTGGACAGTACTGTCCTATATTATGAAAGCAGGAGATTATAATACCACAGACATATTCACACAAGCAGGTCCAAGGTGTGATATTGTTTTTGATTATGATTATTTTGTTGTAGCCTATGTGTCTAAGGTCAGCAAATAATCTTAATCACAAACTTTTTTGACCCACTGGTGTGGTGACTGAGGAGAGTTGTGCCTCTTATTTATGTTTCATTATAGTTAAATTGTACGTTTACAGACTACAGATTTTGTCTTTATTGTGGTAAAAGATGAGATCCATAATCAAAAATGGAAAGTATCAATATCAGCAAGTAAGAACAACATATTTTTTTACTCATTCATTTCTCATTGTAAATACAGTAATTATCTATTTATTATGAGTACTACAAGTCTTTCATTTTTATTGAATGCACTACATCAAAGAAATTTGATTTCTTGTCATTTGTTTTTGTTTGTTTGGGTTCTTCCTGAATGTGCAATGTACATTCAGTTATTTTCAAAGACAGCTGTAGATTTTACAGTGAAAAAATTGTGCTGCTACAGGATTATCTCATTTGACAACTTAAAAAGAAATGAGAACTAATCAACCAGGGAAAAAGAAAAAGGAAAATCCATAAATTAATTAAAAGGCAGCTCCTGGTAAAAAAAAAATGTTGTTTTTGGCTGCAAGAAAATGTTCATTATTCAATAAAGTGTTCTATTTTTTAAATTACCGTGTCTTGTTTATAACGTCCATACATTTTATGACTGGGTGTGAGTGTTTATAAAACGTATGACATTTTTCAATGAATATGCAAAATAGCTGGTTATTGTCACATTTACCTGTAGTATCCAACTGGCCAAGGCAGCAGAGGTGCCAAGATGCTACTGTAGCTACCGATGGAGTGAGGCAGCAGACCAGATGTTAGCATCTGGAAATGTAAACATAGGAACATCAAGGTAAAGACATCATGGCATTGTCCACTTTTGGGTTAAATGAAAGTCCAGGCATGAACAAGGATAATACGGATCATAGATGCCATCATTAGAACAACAACAGACATTATGAGCATTCAGTTTTACTTGAATGGTATTGGTATTTTTTTCAAACAGAAGTTGTGAAAATAGTCCCATTTAGAGTGACTGCCTTGAAGCAAGTCTGGTCTGTGCTGCTGACATTTGACTTGCATAGGTTATTAAATAAGTGAGACATGTGAATTCTCTATTAGCCTTGAGCTAAATAGCATCATTCCTGGGACTACAGTAAGATAACATTGTGCCAAATCTGTGGCTCATAGGGGATTTCCTTAAAATCTCCTCGAATATCTGGGAATTTATGGGACAATGATTTATTTTGTTATTATTGAACTGTGAAACTTGAGATAACATATTCCTTCATACATTATAGCTGTAAGAATGAGTCATTTATTATTATTATTATTATTATTATTATGATTATTATTATTATTATTATTCACACTTGAAGAGTCTGTCTCACTCTGGTCCACTCGTCTCCAGGCAAGAGTGTCATCTGCAGCTGTCAGTCGGTCTGGGCGATGCTCCCTGGTGCAGTCAGACATATGCAAGTGACACCTGTGATGTGATGGTCACTGACAGACAGCTTGAGATATGTGTGACCAGGGGATATCATCCTTTAAATAAGTATGACCAAATGACAGCAGGTGTTAATGGGGATAGGGCTAATTCATTTGGACACTTCTATGCAATGTATTTGGCAAGTTATGCAATTCAACTCAAATTAAAGCTCCAAGAGTGAGAGAGGGGTGTTTCCCCGTCCGTGTACCCCTGACCCAATCACTCCCTCCAAACACCCACATACACATGCACGCACAGAGACAGACAAAGAAAAGAGTGAGACAAAGAGAGAGAGAGAGAGGGAGGTCTTTACAAAGTGGCCATTCTGGATACTTTCCAAGGGTTTTGTCAGTCACTATGGAGATTTGGAAAATAGCCTCTGCAGTTTAATTCCTCTGTTGTTACTATGGCTGAAAGGTATCCAGTGGAAGCTCCATTCCCTGAAATGAACGCCCCTCCTTACTCTGCTCATTTTGCTGACCACTGACAGAAACTGTGCAGAAAAGCTCCTTACTGGAGCTGGGGAAGAGGAAATTCTTCATGGTAACCATAAATAAAAGCCTACTCATACAAAAGGACAAATGTCATGTATTAAAAATCCTGCTCTTGTCTAAGTGGTAGCATTGAGAGCAAAAGTTAGCTTGTTTGTTCTGACATTAATTTATCATTTGGGCAGACTGTAGAAATAATACTCACTACTACTAAGGCAGTGGATCACAAAATTAACCTGAGCGTTTGTGGGATACATTAGAGAAGAACAACCAAGATTAGATTGGAATTTATTCTTAGCTTTATTGTTTATTCAAGTTTTTACTTCTTTGTGCTTTGAAAATTTGTTTTTTTGAAGCCTTCAGGTTAGAAAATCAGAGAGTAAATGCATAGTGAAACTGCTAACAATATCGGAAAGAAGACTAAAGCTGAAAATACTGGAAAAAATATGTACTACCCATCAGACTGACTGGCCATGGTTGTTGGGGCCTCCGACCCCCAAGGGGCCTAACTCCTACCAACATGGCCTTGTTCTTCTTTAACCATAAATCATTGAATGAATTTAAGTAGCCTATGTAGAACTATAAAAAACAGTACAAGACACTTTATTAAGTACAGTATATCTGATGGGATTAGTTCATGGCATTCTGTAGCATAACTACGATGAATCAGGTCAGGGGTCAGAGGTCAGGTCAGGGGGTGACCATGATGGCAATCTATAGCCAAACCGGAAACAAACGTAGAAAACAAACAATTGAGCAGTGGAGTAGTAAAAGGGAAAGATAAACAAGGAAATGACGCCGAGAAACTGAAACTCAAAGAAACAAATCATCTGTCTCTCTGTTGTTCATTAGTCGGGTCGTTAGCATTAATAGCAAAGAGCGACCAGAGCTGACGTCGGAGCGGACGATGCTAATGATACTAACTCGTTTCAGCTGAGGCTGCACGGCCCAAGGCAGACAGAGACACCTGTTCACCTGTCCCACCTGAGCAGGTGACAAACTCAGCATGTCTACAGTTTATATTAGCGTCTTTGGTATTTTCCCCGAACCAAGAACATGAATGGACTTACACTCTTGATCAGCGATGGACAACCGAGTCGGAGCACGTCTGAACTTTAATGGTGGAGGTGGAGATGTTCTGGTGGAGAATAGCCAGAGAGAGGACACGTGACACAAGGTAGGAGGTTTTCTCTCGTTATATTATTATTGACCAAGGTGTTGTGTTATGAGACATGGACCGCAGTGAAGTTAGTTTTAAGTTGGATATTCGACAGACATTCGCAAGCCACTCCAACATTTCATGTGCACCTTATTGCAGGCCTACACAGAGAAGACGGCTACAGCGTGTATACTTCCTGTTTTCAAAATAAAAATGTGGGATATTTAAAGCAGAGATATGTTTAAAGCTATTGAGCTAAAATACTAATATGTTAAAGCAGAAGTAAGCGGAATGTTTGTGTTAATATAAGTCTTAAATAGTTCTATCTTCCGACAGCAATCACTTATATAGAGTGTTTGGTCTGAAACACGGGTCTGTCAGTCACTCTGCTCTGCTGTAAGCCCAGGAGAAAACTTTCCTTGTATCCTACAACCTTTATCCAATGAGGAGAGAGAACGGCATAAAGGGGCGGTCCTCTCTGTGTGTGCAGCCAAGGGATGCGCGTGAATGTGGTGACGTAGGGACGAGGGCGGGGACTGCTAACTCCATCTGCTAACAGGAAGTTAGCCAAAACCACCGGATCGCTTACTTCTGCTTTAATATTAGCATTTTAGCTCAATAGCTTCCAGGTCATGTTGACTCAAAGTCAGTGTGGGATCATAGTAGGCTACTCCACTGGCTACATGATCTCTTGTTTTTACATTTGATCCATTTTTAGAATGGCTAATAGTATCAAGACCAGCACTTGACTGTAGCCTACTCATGATAAACAATGTTTATGTTCTCTTGGCGTGGATTTACCGTCTTTCTCTTTAATGTTTAGATTTGCTCCAGTCTGATCTCAATGCATTCACTGTGGTAATGCAAACACATTGTGCTGAAACACGCCCTTCACTAAATCTTCTTTGTCATCATGACCCATAAAGAAGTCCCTCAGTTTTTCACACCAAAAACCCTGAAAGAGCTAAAAAAAAAAAAAAAGGATGAAAGTTGGTGTTAGATTGTGAAACGTCATTACAAACAAACACTAATTACTGCAACTTAATGAATAGAATGTAAGAGTTCATCTGTTGAACAGGGCAGCCCCTGAATCGGTCTCTGTCTGGGTTTCAACTGTGGCAAATAATGATGGGGGCGATTGCTATGGCTACTGGGCGTGCGGGTCGGTGATTCACCATCATGGGAGATGAAACAAAGGATGTCTTTTTGCTGCCCAGCGCCTGCGGTTTTGAAGCGATGACACCCAGAAAAAAGATTTAACTTATCTGTTGCCCTGTCCCATTACAGGCTGACTGACTCTGATTTATTTTGGAGTCTTATTTGATCCCTTTTTGTACAACCTTTTTTAATTAGCTCCCCCGTGGTGCTGTTGCTCGGGGGGGAAAACAGGAACCCCAACAAAAAGGAAAAGACTAAACAGATAAATTCTAAACATTGCCAAGAATGGGAGCTATTTGGCCCAAACTGTGGCACTGGCAAACACCGGCCTACAAACAATAATTGCGGCCTACTGTCTGCATTCTGTTGCTGCAGTTAGGTGACAGATCAGCAATACACAATCCCTGCTCTGTCTGTGACAATCCCGGCCTCCTCTGTCTGCCTCTGTGGCCAACACTGGCAGAGCGGACTCATAATGGGCCTGAGAGCAGGAATTTGTACGGCCCCCACCTCTGCCTGTAAGTGAGTGTTGATCATGTGAATTTCCATTGCCGGTTTCAGAGACGGGGTTCCACTGTTTACTTGCACTGTGGCCCCTGTGTGGGCCCTCGAGCACCACAACCCTAGCTGAGAGCAGTTGTACAATTATTTGTTCATCTATTTTCTTTTTTCAAGCTATTGTGCCCATGTTGGTTTGGCTGTTTTTATGTTGTCTTATATTTTATTTATAATACCACTTAGCCTACCACTTACACATACTGTATCTTTCATAATAATCCATTGATGCCAAATCAAGCAGAGTAGGCCTAGTCATTTTTGAGTTTTTATTCCTCTTACTTTTGACACAGTAAAGTTTGAAGTAGATCTGAATCCTTCTTCCACCACTGAATCAAATACTTAAGTATAACTTTGGGGATCTTGTTCTTTGTTTGTGTTTTTTGATATTATGCTTCTGTGTGCTTTGACTGCTCTGAATTTCAGACGGAAGTAGAAGTAAAGTAGAAGATTGCAATACTTTTTTCATTACTGTTACTACTGCACTTAGCCAGTTCTTGAGTATTATCATGCTCATCAGCCCCAAACAAATAAAATTACAACAAAAAGAAATTGTTCATGACATTCCTTAAATGCAACATGCATAATTTTACTTTGATTTATCCCATCAAGCGGCAACACTCTTCTAAAATTACACGTTACTAAATTATTGTTGTACTGCTCCAAAGTGGCTCATTTGTATCCAAAATAACATGAAAGTCATAAGTGGCCATGCCTTCACACAGTCTGACACTGTGACACTTTATTAGATTTATTCATGTGATTGAGTAAAGACAAAGAAAGTTACTTTGCTCCCTTTTATTTGGTGTTGGTACTTTCCAAAATAACTGGCAAACTGGAGGTGTGCACGCACATCCAGGACAAAAATGGAGGCAGGTGCTGTGCTGTCCAGGTCACAACTTGTCCACGAGAGTGTTTTGCAGTTGTTGGATTGTGTATTTGATGAGTTTGATGAGGGAAACCAAGAAATCCCATTAGCCCCCGTAGCGTTGCTCTGAGCAGGTCGCGGCTACGCTCGGCGGTTCTAGAAATAGCTTACACCGACAAATAAAGGTAACAAACCTACTGCTATGACTATAGGGATTATGGCAATGGGCCAATTTGCCAAAATGTTGAACTATCCCTTTAAGTGCTGATTACATTTTAGGACATCAATGATAATCATCCAGTTATAGAATAACACTAGGGATAACTGTTGGTACAGATAATTATTGGCCCCATATTGGCCAGTAATTATCGTCATAATTCACAGATAATTCAATTTCTTGCCAATTGCTAGGGCTTAAAAATGTTATTAGCATGAAGAAGCAGGAAGGTATTGGTTATCAGCATCGGTGGAAACAGTTATTGTGCATACCTAAATGACATGGGCCGATCTGCATACAGTAATAACGCGTTTTACTTTTGATTCTTTATGTTTGATGTTTCCAATTACACAAGTTCATAACGCTAAAGCTTTTAGTGTTAGTGTTATTTCAAACAGGGACTGAATACAAGATGTTTGTCAGAGATGCAGTATTCTTATAGTGTGGTATTATTACTTTCATTAAACTAAGGGATCTGGGTACTTATTCCACCACCGCTACAGAAAGAAAAAGCTAATGATTGTAGACAGGTGGGTTACCAAAAATAACCTTTTGTTTATCTGACAAACTGGATTGGAGATGGTTGATTACTAAAACTAATATCTTGTGCTTGTGCTTGCTCAGACAGAGCCAGGCTGCAGTACAAGGTTTAAAACTGCACCACTTTCTTCCCCAAAAAACAAGACAAGCTGGGTGTATCTCTGCACAGTCACATCTCAAGGGCAACACGCCAACTGCAAATCACGGCGGCCATCCTCAGCCGCCGCAGGGTGAAAATGTGAAAATCTCTGTGAAAGAAATGTTTGTGCATTCAGGCTGTTATCTAGTCAACAAACAGACATCAGGAAACCAGATCAGAGCTCCTTTAACTAGCTGGCTTCTTTCATGTTTGTGGCGTCATGCAGGACACCCTGAGTGCGCTGTGTGTTTGACAGGTGTAGAGTGTCACTGGCTCAGCTCTGCTGCCCTGCGTCTCCCTTCACAATCACTGAACCTCAGCAAGTCAGCAGCACTGCAGCAGCAACACCTCTGCATGCAGGGAGGGAAAAAAGGAGACAGGAAAAGACTCAGATATTGTTGACATTTGGGCAAACACTTCAGTCACTCTGGATACTTAATGTTGATCATCAGTTTCAGGCAGATTGAGGGAAAGGTGACCTATATCAAACTGCGCACACACATTGTCCAAGGCTGCGGCAAACTGGCCACTGTTGAATGACTTTTATTTGTGCTTTAGCTCAACCCCCCCCCCTCTCTCTCACTCTCTCTCTCTCTCCGACCACTAGTGTGTGTGATCGTCAAAGATTTATGAGCCTGGATGTGTTTACATGTTCTGCCGCATGTTCCCCCACAAGCTGCTGACTTGCACATACTGTGCTGCGTTCTTTCTTATCCATGCATTTCACACATCATCAAGTGTAAACTGCACTCAAAACAATATACACATTGCACACACACATTCACACAGATATAAAACTGATGAATGACACCATATTTATGACAAATTGCCTCAATTGATTAAAAACAGGACAAAAGCATTCTTGGTAAAGATGCACATGTAAGACGAAGGGAACTGAAAATGACTTAAAAATTAAAATGATCAGCACTGCTTTTGGACAAATGGTAATTTCCTCTTTCAGGACACAGTCAAATACCAGTGTTTAATCTAAATGTCCTCTCAGTAAAACCTTATTGTTATAATTGTCACATCATTTAAAAAAAAAAAAAAAAAACTTAAATACTTAATTCATATCCTCCTTTATTTGAGTTCCATGAGCCTGTGTGTGAACAGACCTGGAGCACATCAGTACAAATACTCTAACACTCTGCACTCACTCCTGACACTCACGTGCTGGAGCCAATGTAATAACCCAAATGTGATTTTAGCTCTTTGTGAGCCCAGTTCAGGATGAAGCTGTGACGGTTCTCTGTCTGCCTCACACACATTCACCGAAACTGTGCACAGTTACAGTTTTAGCCTTAACCATTAACCTAGGACCTGTTACTACAGTATGAACCTGAAATGGGAAAAAAAAGAAAAAAAAAGTGTGTGTGCTCCCATTTGTGATTGGGTTCTCAAGGCGTCAGTCAAGTCACCACCTCGGTCATTTGCATAAGGAGGAGACTATAAATGAGTACTGGCTGAGGAAACGCCTTCCCAGGCGCACTCCGCTGATGCTGTTGAGACAAGAAGAGAGAGACCAAAATCAGGGACGTTGTTGCTCTGGTGGCTGATTGTCTGAAAAGATACCGGCAAGATGTCTTATCGATCAGCTGCTCCACACTCTTCTTATAAGAAGATGTTCGGCGGGGACAGGACCGCGGTGCGGACCACCTACTCCAGCCGCCAGTACTCCAGCCCGGTGCGCTCCTCCCGGGTCTCCTTCGGTCTCTCCTCGGCGCCGACCTACGCAGTGAAGACCCAGAGGCTCCGGAGCAGCGCGGCCATGCCCCGGCTGGCCTCCGAGAATCTGGACTTCTCCTTGTCCGACGCCATAAACAGCGAGTTCATCACGAACCGCACCAGCGAGAAAGCCCAGATGCAGTCGCTCAACGACCGCTTCGCCAGCTACATCGAGAAGGTGCGTTTCTTGGAGCAGCAGAACAAGATCCTGCTGGCGGAGCTGGAGCAGCTGCGGGGCAAAGGCACGTCCCGGGTCGGGGATCTGTACGAGGACGAGATGCGGGAGCTGAGGCGCCAGGTGGACCAGCTCACCAACGAGAAGGCCCGGGTGGAGGTGCACCGGGACAACCTGGCAGACGACATCGACAGGCTGAGAGAGAAGTAGGAGGCGTGGCACTTCTCTGTTCTCTGCAAACTCTTTAAATCGCTTTTGCTGTCTGCTGTAGTACTTGTGCATGCACCTCTCTTTTTTCATTACTATTATTATTTTACAAACCTTTTGCATGTATAGGAAAGAGTTGATCCAGTTTTCTAGATGGCAGTTTTCACCAGACTTTTCATGCATAAAAAAAGTAGTGCTGCAGTATTTTTAAGGCTGCAGCTGAGATAAAATGCCGGCTTGTTGTCTGTGTTTGCAGGTTGCAGGATGAGATATCTCAGCGAGAGGAGGCTGAGGCCAACATGCAGAGCTTCAGACAGGTATGGTATGATTTTCACATTAATAAACCATCACACATCAAATTCTACATCTTTTTTTTTATGTATTTGTGAAGACAGTGATAACGGGGGAAGATGTTGCTGGCCGCTTGCTCCTGAGCCGTTCTGGGTAAAACTGGGGTTTAAACCCCTGAATTGTTGACACATGATGTCAAAGAGATTAGGGGAACCTTAATTATCACCATGAGTCTCACTTCTAGCAGTTATGTGGTGCAACCGTCCCGTTTCTGTCCTAAGTGATCTCTATCTAATTATTCGCTCATGAGCTGTAAAAGACTGGAATGCACCCTTCTTGATGGCACAACAGCAGATTCGAGCTGTGATCCGAAATATCTGCAGAGCAGAACCGACCCCGGGGCCGGGTACAAAAGGCCAAGTTGTGGCTGTTGGGTGAAATCAGGCCTGCAATGAGAGGAGATCTTTTTAAGTCTGACTAGTCACACTGAATGAGCCGGGCACAAGCACAACAACAGTGTGGACCCAATGTGGTTATCAGAGCGAGAAGACAAGCCACCACGTGATCCAGCTGTCTCTGTTCTGGGAGCGCTCATATGAGCAGCACATAGACATCTTGTTACGGCCTGGTATGAATAATGAGGTAGTGATGAGTCTTAAAAAACTGTTTCACAATGGAATCATGGTTCAAAAAAGGACAAAAAAAGATTTAAAAAAATAAAACAAAACAGCACAGAAAATGTAGTTCTTGGTGTAACTTTTAGACTTATAGAGAAGAGTAGACTGATTTTGACTAAATGTTTTTGGTTTTTCAAGGCATGCAGTGAGTTATCAATACATTCCACAATCATGACCTTGTCAATGTGAATAGCAGGAAGGAAGTCCCTGCGGCCTACCACGGTGGCACTCAGACAACAATGCAGGTCCAGCAGCCGGCTCTCGCTCAGTCAGGCAGACAGTCACTCTTGCAGCCCCGGGCCTGTTTGGGAAACCCTGCTGAATAGCACACTTTGTTTGTGGCATTAGAGCAGGGGCAAAGCTGCTTCATTCGCTGATACCTCAATTACCAGCCTGCCAACGCCCTGACAAAGCACAGGATTGTGGGTGTGTACCACAGTAAGCGTATATCTATGAGACATTGATCGGGATTGGAAAGAATACAGAAGGATGTTGAGTGATGTTTAGGGGAATTTATATGGAACATTTTAGACTTTTTAGTGCAATAAAACATTTACGATTATAGGGTTAGGAGAGTTCTGAAATGATAAAATACAGAGTTAAGGACTCTTCTTCTAGAGTCTAGAAGAACAAGTGAATTTCTATCAGAACAACCAATAGAGATTTAAGAGTGGAAGAATGCAGTTAGGTAATAATAAATGGGATTAAAGGCCTTTTGGCTAATGCCATTTGGTTCTGGGTTTTCTGCAGTGCCCCTTTTGAATTAAAATCTCAGGAAATGAAACAACTTCACTGAATTTTGCACAACTTTTTTTCTCCTAGCGGTCAAGGTAGAAAGTGAAAGAGTCTCAGAAGTTAGTTTCCTGCAATTACGATCATATATGTATGCAGAAACACTTAAACTCAGTGTTATATTATTCTATTCTTCAGTGTTATATTATTCTATTCTTCAATGTCATTTATTCTAATTTCTTTCGGCTTTCTCGGCTGATTTAAGATATTAAACACTTAAAGGCCCTGCATCATATTTAATGATTGTATTACATGTAAAAATATAAATCTGCAAAGTGATTTAAGATGTGACAAAGAATAACAGCTGAGAAAACAGTCAAATATTTGCCTCTGAAATGTTGTAGAATAGAGCAAGTACACCATTAAAATAGTTTAAGTAATTGGAGCACTTGATTTAATGTACTCCGTGACAAGAAAACACCGAATCGACTATTCCAAGCATCTGCAGTGGTGCTTGTCATGTGCCTGCAGTTGATTTTTATTGGACGCGTGTGTGTGTGTGTAACCTTGCCATGCAACACAATTGTGTGAGTGCTCTTCGCAGCACGTGAAAGAGCTTTTTTTTTTCTGTGTCAGCAAACACATAGGCTAATGCATAATTCATGTCACCTTCACGAGTCACCTTATTAAGAGTCAGTGTCATGGCACAGGATGTGGACAATGCTGCCCTCGCTAGACTGGACCTCGAGCGGAAGGTAGAGTCACTGCAGGAGGAAATCAACTTCCTCAAAAAGCTGCATGATGAGGTAAGCTTCCTTTTATTGTAGCTACAGCTGAATGATTCCTCCATGGAAACACAAAGCATGTGCCGCCTAATAATAGGCTCATGATTTTAAGTATTTGTTAATCTGCTCAAGTATCACATTGGCAGGTTTCAATGCATCAGAGCTTTTCTAATGCAGCCAGGAAAGTCATAGAGGAGTATACAGTACAAAAGGACATACATTGCTTGTTCATGCTGTGCTCTATTGATTCTATTGCAGGAAATGCTGGAGCTGCAGAGTCAGATCCAGCAGCAGCAGCATGTGCAGGTGGACATGGAAATAGCTAAGCCGGACCTGACAGCTGCTCTGAGGGACGTCCGCATGCAGTATGAGAGCCTGGCCTCCAAAAACATCCAGGAGTCTGAGGATTGGTACAAATCTAAGGTTAGGATTAAAACCATGGCAGCTCTGTGGAGCATTGTAATGTCTTTCAGCACATCTTCTCTTTTCTTGACTTGTCTGTTTGGGTTCAGTGTCATTTTTTGAGTAGAAAAAATATTTTCCCGAGGAATTGGTGGAGACCAAAAACAGAGCCAAAACACTGAATGTTGGACTTTGGTGCATCCAGTTGCCAGAAATATGTCTCAAAATGAATGGAAATGTTGAATGCAGAGATAGATAGATAGATCACTATACATAGGTTGATATATTGTTAGATATGTTTTTTTTTTTTTATTGTTAATTTGACGAGGACAATGCACATTAATGAACAATTTGTGACGCACACATCACAAATACGCCGGATTTAGCTCAAAGCTAATTTCCATCCGTAGTCCTCACATTTAAAGACGGACAGACATACCATACAAAAAGATAACAATAGGAAACTACCTGCGTGAATGTATGAAAAAACATAGTATTAACAGCAGTTACAACAATAAGAAAACAGATAGAAAGCTGCATAAATATAAGAGGGGACAGAGTACTGGAAGCAGTTATAAAACAGATGACAATGCCATGCTTCGCTGCATGGCATTTTATCTGCATAAATATAAGAGATGTATGTAGATAGGTAGGCAGGGTGCTAGCCCAGCAGACAGCAGCATGTAAAGTATACCATCCATAACTGAATGTTAAAACATGTGCAGTGTTCGTCAAAGGACAATAGGGAAAGAGCCAGCCCCAAAATTCACCTGGTGCAGGTTTTATTTAAATGCAAGTAAAGCAAAATTGCTCTCTCTCTGTACAACCTTTGAATATAGACAGTAACCATTGCTGCAGCAATGCCTCGAAATGCCCTAAAACTGCATCAACCACAAAAAAGTGTAAAATCTGCAAGTCCCGTTTGTGGTCATGTCTTTCATAATTTACAGGGTCTGCTATACGCTATCTGCCCCATTCACTCTTCCTGAGCCTCTGACTCATCATTTATTGAACAGTTCATTTCTCAGCTGTCTTTCTCTTCACTGTATCTTTCTCTGTCTTTCCGTTTGTCACTGTGATTGATAGTTTGCTGACCTCACCGAAGCCGCAGCCAGGAATAATGACGCTTTGAGAATGGCCAAGCAGGAGGCCAATGACTATAGACGCAATGTCCAGGCGCTTACTTGTGAGGTGGATGCTCTCAAGGGAACTGTGAGTACACAATTTTACGCTGACATTGTAGAGGACAATTTAACGGTGCTATATATGTATGTATAGTGTGTGTGTGTGTGTGTGTGTGTGTGTAGCTGGAGTCAGACAAATTGGGCACAGACTGAGCTGCATGAGTCTGACTCGTGATACAGCAAAGAGGAAAATATCCAGGGAGAGTTCATTTTCGCAGGTCACAGAGCATAAGAAAAAAAAACTCCCCCTTGTGTTATATTTTTAATGTGAAACAAGTTATTTTCGCCGCCTGTGAGCGTCATATTGTTCCCTCTTGGCTGCCGTCCCAGAACGAGTCCTTGGAGCGCCAGATGAGAGAGATGGAGGAGAACTTCTCCATGGAGACGGGCGGCTACCAGGACTCTGTCAGCCGCCTGGAGGAGGACATTCACAACATGAAGGACGAGATGGCCCGTCACCTCCGGGAGTACCAGGACCTCCTAAATGTCAAGATGGCCCTGGACATCGAGATCGCCACCTACAGGAAGCTGCTGGAAGGGGAGGAGAGCAGGTGATGGGATGTAGACGCTTCTCATATCAGTGTCTAGCTGGCATCTAACAAAAATATGTTGATTCATGGACTTTTCTTTTTTCATTCACAGAATCACCACCCCATTGCCAAACTTCTCATCTCTCAACCTGAGAGGTACGATCACTCTCTGCATGCTGATGTCACCACAGGAATGCCGGTATTGGTTATTACTGTGTATTGCCAGTTGCCATTGATAATATGACACATTATTTTTATCCCTTAGAAACGATGATTGATTCCAAACCCTTTGTTGAAAGCACAACAACTAAGAAGGTTCTCATCAAGACCATTGAGACCAGGGATGGTCAGGTAGAATCCACTTGAAGTGATTTTCAATCAATGAAGCAATTTTCTGTCAGTCATTTGAGCTCAAACACAACTCTTTGTCGTCACGTTTTCTCTTGCCCTCTCCTCTGCATCCTCTTCCAGGTGATCAACGAGTCGACCCAGAACCACGATGACATGGACTAATAACGCCTCTGTCTTTGCCAAACAAAACAACAAAAAGCAATACGAAGAAACACAATTCACTGGGGCTACAAGCAAGCAAACAAACAAACCAACCAACACATGAAAAGCAGACAGCTTCAAAAAAGTGCCTTTATATGTGATGATTCAGTTAGCCTGTTAGTTGACACAGACTGTATTTTGCTTCCTCTTCTGCTGAAAGTCTTATCTTTTGTCACTTTTGTGTAGACACAATAATGAAATCAGCACAACCTAGAGATCCTCACTGAGGTCTACAAAAATCTTCCTTTGTAGCCAAAGTAGTATTTTTGATCGATAGAGCATGAACACTCACAGGAAATCTGTATGCTGAAGATGTCACGATTGCCTGTACGCAGCAATAAACCAAGAAGACTGAAACTCAACACTGTGCAGTCAAATACTTTGTACCGCATCATGGTAATGAAGCAGCATTCAGTAAAATAAGTCGTCATATTAAAGTCACAGACATTATCGTCTTTTTAAATGATGCCTGAAATGTAAACTGGTTCTCATTTGCAAGTAATTACATTGTGAATCTTTTGTTAAGAAATTAAATATTATGTGAGTTAATCAACAGTGTAGATGTAAGAATTTAGACAGGTGTAAAATGATAATGAGGTTTAGTAAATATCAGTTGCTATTACAATGAATTTCATGATTACGAAATCATGACCCGACACAGTTAATTTGTTGTGTACATCTACGTTTTTATATATTTAATCTTATACTCTAGTCTATACTCTTCTAAAGTGCAGTTTTAATGTAAGTTGTACTTTACTGGAGTACTTCTACTGTATTCTTACTGGAAGGAAATAAGTCTTTTACAGCACTTCACAAGTATACTTTACTGATTTTGCACAATGTAAAATGTGATGAGATTTTATTGTCATGGATAGTTTTCCACCACTGAATTAAGTTTATCTAATATCAGGCGAAGCTGAGTGATAAACTCCACAAGATCCATGAGAACACTGACTTTGGAGTACTTTCAGGGGTATTTTTTGAGGTAGTTTGAAAGCAAATATTGAAGGTGTTATTTGGATTTTACTTAAAAAACTATAGGATCGCAAAAATTAAATTGCTTCAACACAAAAACAAGGTCTGCCACAGGTCAGAGGGCGCCTGTTTAAGAAGTATGAACATTCATATGATGATCATGCATAATGAGTCTAATAAGGCAGAAAACAACACAAGGCAATTCTACAGAGGTTGGAAAGTGCAACTGCATCTTAGATAAAACATGAGATATTTGTGGTGTATAAGAAGGTTGTATACAACGGCAACCTTTGACCTCTGGGTGATTTGTAAAATGAAATGTAACCCTGCAACAGCAGACATTGAAAAACGAACAGCAGGATATTAATTGTTAGTTCTGTTTAGGGCTGCAGCAAATTGAAAAAAAAAAAAAAATCGTCAAGTATAACATCACAGGGGCTGCCTCCTTTTTCTTTTTGATAAAGATAAAATGTGTCACCACATAGTTGCACCATAGCGTTGTGTGTGTGATGTGGAAGTGCAAAATCACTCTGCTGATGTAAGACCTAGATCATATCAGTTTCTTGTAGATCACAATCAGCTTGAGTCTTAACTGTTGTATAGCCTATACTGGATGATATTTTAATTCATACCATGTTTGGAGGAAATAGATTAAAAGTTGTGTGTTTGAGACTGTAATTACCGGTAGACACATTTTTGAGGGTGATCATGGCATATCTGCAGGCTCATAGTTTAGTTTAGTTTATTTCGGTCTGACATGTCACCTCATTTTACAATAGAAATTAGATCACACATTAATACATCAGCTAGGCAAGGTCTTTAAAGACAACAAAAAGGAAAAAAAACAAACAAAACAAAACAAAAAAGACATTTAGACTGAAAAGGTGTAGGCTGAAGCTTAGCTTATTTTGCATACCCTGTTTATAAATCAAGTTATATTAAAATATACAAATATCAGCAAATAACAGAGTCAACAGAGTTTTTTTTCTTCAATAAACAACAAACAAATAATAATAAAACTAAAAAAAGAGAAGAAAAAAACAGCTTTTTAGTTGGAAATCATTGGGAGTTATTTGTAATCAGGCTTCAACCATCATGAAAGGTAACCTAACATCCTCAGATGGGCTTGTTTTGTCAGACCCACAGTCCAAAAATAAATCATTAAGTGTCTGTGACATGCAAAATGTCTGTTTTTAAGTTCATGTTAAGAAAAGAAAAAGCTGATGAATATCTGATCAAAACCTGCAAATGTCTAATCCGAGCAGCTGTAGGCTACAATAGACCCAGAGAGGCTGTGTAAGCTCCATTCACCACCCAGACCTGCTGCATGTGGCTGCCACCTGTTGGTGATGGAGGTCAACTGAGCGTCTCTCCCCTCGGTAGGTCACTGGGAGCAGGACACGTTGGACAGGATACCAGCCGGTGCCATTGATAAAAAAAAAAAAATCAAACAACAGCGAGGTCCATTGAAGTGAGTGGAGCTACTGCACACAGCACAGCCAAAGGGGAGGGGGGCGAGTGGGTGGGTAGGTAGGCTTTCTGCTCATTTTAATAATCCGGGGATACCTATGGGTTAATTAATGCCGCTTGTTTTCGCCCGCTTTGCCCCACGAGAGATCTGTGTGTTTGTCGACAGCAACTTTCTCCATGTGACGTGTTTGTCGGTGGAAACACGAACCGAGGGAGACGCCGCCGGCATGATCCGTTTAAACTTTTGTTATTCGTCGATTTTCACATCATGTTGTCGGTCAGACTCGCGGAAACTCAAGTGAAGCCGTGTGTTGATGAGTGACCAAAAAAAAAAAGGGAGGGAAAAATGGAGTCAAGTTTCAACAGGTTTTTGAGTAAAATGAGAGGAAAACTCGGAGCTACCGATTCCGACTGAGGAGGCAGAGGGAGAGGAGAGGAGAGGAGAGGAGGGGGTTTTAACCGGTTTTTGTTGTTGTCCTTTGGTGATGGGCTCGGTGACCTCTGCTCTGACAAGGACCAGAAACGCCTTGGTGAAAGTGGGCTCGGAGCCGGAGAACCATGACCCGGAGAGGAGCCAGTCCGCCCCGGAGTCGGACCGGACCAGGAAGAAGAGCGCCCGCTTCAACGTCTCCATCCAGGCCGGGAGACAGAGCTCCAGACAGTCGCTGTCCGAGGTCCTGAGCCGGCAAGACTCCGACGGAGGAAAGTCAAGTTCAAGGAGAAAGACGAGTGAAGGTCCACAGAGCGGTGAGTAGCCTAGAGGAGGTTCTCCATCCATCTATCCATCCATGCATGATTTAGCCTACCTGTTGCATTTTACATCTGAAATCATTACAAGACTAAATAATAGAAAGAGTCTGATACTGTAGGCCTTGTCAAGCAGCTGTGGAGGAAGTAAAAGTAAAGTAAGTTAGGCTAAAAGTTGCAGTAGCCTTACTATTGTGAAAGTGCTGCATTTACATTTTTCTGTAGCCTAATAAGAGTAGCACTAGGCTACAAAAGTATAATCCTTAACATGGTACCCAAAGTAAAAGAACAACTAATGTATAAGGACAATTTAAATTTTAGAATAATATGCTACAAGTTAGTATATGATTGGATTATGGCAATATTGAAAGTGGAAAGTAGCCTATCATAAAATGGAAATACTCAAGAAGTGATCATCAATCACAGTATCTGACCTGATTACATTCCACCACTGTACACAAGTTCAGTTTCAAGGTAGGCTACTTTGCGATTTCTGTTTTGACACTACTTTTATTTTTCTTCAATTTCAGCAAATTTCAGATTTTAATATTATTACTTTTTTTGCTCTACTCTGCTTATTTGAGATATTAGTTCTCATATCAAACATTTAACATACAGACCAAACATCGCTGCACATAAAATTGTAGGTCATACTATGACCTGGACAAATGAGAATATGCACCGGCATAAAACTGTAGCCAAACTAACCAGATGATCAAAATACCTTTTACAATAACGATTCAATAATAAAACACTTTTCTTTGCTGCATTTACTTTTATTGAGCATTTGTTCCACCTTTGATACCAAAAAGAGTTTTTCACAGAAGACATTTGGACTTGTCATGGTGGGAAAAGCACAGGTGGAACCAATAACATTAACGAGCACATGAAATGTTTCACAGTGGGAATCATGAAGGTCGTTATACCCTGTAGGGACGTACTAGTCAATGGTAGTTATCCTCCTCTCATGACACTGAACCCTGCTCAGTTTTTTTATTTATTTATTTGGAGCACCCTGGCCTCAAATACAGCTGTTGTGTTACTTTATACTGCACCGGTTCAGTTCATGGATGTATCTGTAGATGAGAGCAACTGGTCACTTCAGAGGGTTACTGTGAATATGCTGCATGGGGGGAAAAAAAACGGTATTCAATGAATGAATTCTGAGCTCTTTGAAGGCCAGCCTCAATGCAACATATCTCCACTACCAAAGCATCTCTTTGATGTTTTTGGTGTCGCCATCACCGAGACAATCACAAAAATATCAGCCCTGTTCGTTTATGTGAAACTGCAATTTTTGCAGAGTGATGATTTCTTTATGTATTTTGGAAAAATTGAAAGACACAGATGATTTTAATGGATCGGCCCGAGTTGACATCACCAAGGACATCACCATTTTACCTGCATTAAGGTCTTTTTTCTGTGCAAGTCAATACAGGTTAAAGTGTAAAGATCTTATAGCAGTTAGTGCAAAACAAATCTATGAAAATGACTTTACTGTTGCATTAAAACAACAGTAAAGTAATTTCCACTTTATATAATCATTTCCTGTAGCTTTGCCCTGTTGTGTTACTCAGTGTTTCCCTCAGTTCATCCTGTTTATCTCCAATTGTCTGCTGCTGCTGCTGCCACCTCTCGTTCCAACTCCCTGCACATCTGTCCCAGAGGAAAGTTCTTCTCCCTGGCTGACTCCTAAAATACCAGCTGTACTGTGGCGTTTCCATGACCGTATGACAGTGTAGACTCCTCCTTCCTCCTTTTGTCCCGAGTGATGCTCATATGTGTCTCCTCCCTGACACTTGAGCTGGATGTACACATCCCCCCCTGAGAAACGAATGAACGATCTGGTTGGGCCCCACAGTGTCAGACAGTCCCAGTTGTGTTCAGACCCCAACAGTGCGAAAGTTCAGAGAACAATCTTTAGGCCTCATCTGGGCTGCAACAACAAATGACACCAAACAACCCCCATAATTAGGATTGATCTTTTTTGAGCAGTGTCAAGGCTCTTTTGCCTACTCACGATCAGTCCTGCAGGAGCTCATGTCTCACAGCCAGTCATGCTGTTAGGTGTAACCTAGTGGAGAGAGTGTATAATAATAGTGAAGTTGAAGTTTATTCTGACATTGATTCCATTGATGGCACAAAAATTAAATCATATTTATAGAGTTTCTTTTGGATGACAAGCAGCTGGAGTCTTTCCTTTTGTGTACATTAGTCATACTAGGATGATATATTCATACATAGCATGTTTGGGTGTGAAGCAGTGGAGTAAGGTTGTGTAAAGGACTGTAGTGAGACACAGTTTTTAGGGGAATGATCACACCAAATCTACAGGCCTGTAGTTAGAAATCTTGTGTAATATGACTGCAACTAATAAAATAATGAAAAATACTAATCACTGCTTCCAAAACCCAGAAATGTTTGTTTTGACAGAACAACAGTCTAAGCCCCACAGGCGTTCTATTAAGAAAGAAAAAGTATTAAATCTGCATTTTGTTTGAGAACCTAGAAGCCGAAAAGATAATCAAATAACACGCTAATTAGAGACTAAACAAGATCATTGTTTTATATTTAGAAACACAAATCACTGTTAATTAATCCACAACTTCATCCTCAATCAGAACACCGAAGACATTTTTATCGCTACGGATGAGTTTTATTATACTGTTATTTATTATCTGTTTTCTTGCAGCTGTTATAACTTTTGACAGATACATGAATAAATACTTTCACCCACCTACAAACAATTTATACTTTGTTATCAACCATTGCTCATTAACGTTGAGTAAGTACGTTAAGTAAAGAAAGCACAATTCAATTATCAACCGGTAAATCAAGTATCATGTTTGTCTAAATTTGCATTAGACACTGAAAGAAAGGATGTGTGAAGAGAAGTCCCATTAATGCTGTAGTATCGACCACTATACGTATGAGGATCCATGCTTGATTAATAAATCAGGAGGCATCAGATGGTCTATGGGCTGAAAATCTATTCTGTAATTGGATATTAAAGTTGATTTAATAGGATTGTAAACTGATAATACAACATAAATCAATAAAATATGAATGCATTAAAATGTAAACAATACAACGAGCCTGTAAGGAAGTGTTGTGATCAGTTTCAGCTGTAGTCTCATTTAAAAAAATAGTGTTTGGTGTGAGTTATACATATCACACTGTGAGATTCAAACAATAGAGGCTGATCCACTTGAAGTCCAGTGACAAATGATGCAGCTGTGACACATGTCAGAAGTAATTGACATCAGTTTGAAATGACAGTGGTTTCAGCATGCGTGCCCCATGTGGCAAATATGTCTTCTATCTCTTCCTCTCATCTTCACATCTGATGCCGTCATCTCCGCCTTCACAGTGGGAGGGGGGAGATATTGAGCCAGGGAAAGATGCAGGTGAAGGAGGAAGACAGGAGAGCAAATAAATAAGGAATCAGAGATCGCCTCCTCAGTGGAGACGTGGGTAACCCTGCGTGTTGTGAGTTTCACCCATTAGAAATGTTTTTCTGACAGGGCACTAAGAAGCTTTGTGCTCATGTTGCACAGTGAAAAGTGAGTGTTTAGGTCAGGGAGCTGCGTGGGTGGTTGAGCCGTCCAGGCATTGTTGCCGTTTTTGATTTTCAGTTACGCTTACAGTCTTAAATTGAAATGCTCTAGTTTCCACGTCTTCACTATACCTGATAATGTATCTTCAATTGCAATTGTTTTGACTCTGCAACACCTTGTAGAGTTGTTTCACATTAAAGAGGAACTATGCAAGATTTTTAGCTTAACTATGCTACATTTTTACCTTAAAGCAGATATCAGCTTCACGGCCGTTTCGGCTAATGCTGCGTTCAAGGCAGGCTTTTGAAACCGTAAGTTACAGCTTCAAGTCACAACTACGACTTGGTAGCGTTCCAGGTAACCCGTAGCTCGTGTTTTTACCATCCTGTTGTCTGTGAAAGTTCCCTATAACGGCCACTCGTAACTTCCGACCCGTGAACTCGTACCAGATCGAACTGGTATGACTTCACAGGAAGGAAAAACACAAAGTACGAGTTTCTTTGAACGCACCATGAGTTAGCAGCCCCCGCCCTTGTCAGGCATCAATTGGTCCTCGTGCTACGTCACCACATTCACGCGCATCCCTTGGCTGCACACACAGCCCTTCATGCCGTTCTCTCTCCTCATTGGATAACACTTGTATCCCACAAGGAAAATTTTCTCCTCGGGTTACAGCAGAGCAGAGTGACGGAGAGACTCGTGTTTAGGCTGAAATACTTCATGTAAGTGATTGCTGACGGAAAATAGGACTATTTAGGACTTATATTAACAAAAACATTCCACTGATATCTGCTTTAATTGAACTGCTTTGGAGTAAATGTGATGGTTAAATAAAAGACTTGTAACTTTTTACAGGGAGAATGGAGACTCTCTGCCTTTCACCTAGCGTCTCTTGGCCGAAAACCAACCTTGTAAGATCAGCACCGCCATCCCAGTGTCCCAGCTCTCGTCTCTGCGCACAGCGACACAAATGCGCCCTGTAACCTGTAATCTCTTGTTTATAACAGATAAAACTACACAAATATACACGTGGTAACATCTTATGTGTTACATAACGTGAGCCACTGCTCTATGGTTTGTTTTTTAGCCGTCTTTGTTGAAAACAAATGCACATGGCCAGGAGGAGGGTTAGCAAAACAGCGGAAAAGCGACTGGACTAGCATAGTTCCCCTTTAGTGACAGTCTTACTGTCTCTGTGATACATTTTTTCCCCCACAATATCTTTATTTGAGTTTTAAGCAGCAAAAAGAACTACAGTCTTTGACATTCCTGCAACATGTCATACAACATATGTTAGCTGCCTTATTATGATGAAAACACAACATAAAACAAAACAATCACAGAGAACACCAAACAACATGCTTCTCTTGTTACTTAAACAGATGATAATACACCACATAATGAAGTCGTATTGAATGATACAATGAAAAAACTACACGTATCTTAAAGAAAAACTGAAAAGAAAAAAGACAATAATAAAAATAAAAGATATTAATAATCACAATCTTGGAAACTGCTGTACCCACAGCAGTTTGATTTGATTGTTAAGTCTGAGTCCTTGACATATTCAATGAAGGGCATCCATATACATTCAAATATGTGCTGTTTAGCCTCCAGGATACATTTTTTTTAACTTTATTTTTCAATCAATAACAAAACCAACAGCAAAACAGGTACAAAAAAACATGGGCAGGGGCACTACTTTCTTACATAGCGGTGCCATTTTGTCTCTTACAGCTTGTAGCTCTGTTTTAATTCGTAGGCTGTCGGTCATTTGTTCCATTGGTCGTATTTCTACTGCGACGTCCAGGTGGGTCCAAACTCTTTAGATACATTTAAAGGAAAAGGGAGAAAGAGAAAACGGCAATCTAGTGAATTACTGAATGGTTTGGTTTTACACTTCTCCCTCATCATCCTGGTTCAGTCTGTACAGTCTCAGTGAGTACAGTGTGTCGAGTCTCCAGAACAACCTGTGTGATAAAAAAGGGTGGTTTTCTGGCTCCGTCTAAATAACACTGATTAGTTGCTTTGGTCTGCTGGGGGGGGGGGGCTGCATGTCTGGGATGTGTAAAATGCCTAGTTCTAATCAAAGGATTTTCATTTGTTTGCCCCGCTGACCTAACACTCGCCCAGCTGGTTTGTACCTCTTTGATCTGGAACCATGCTGTTGCAAAAATCATTAGCTAAACTTGTGCTCAGTACAGTGTGATACTTTTGCCTCCTGTTTTCTTCAGGGTCTCTGTGCACCAGGATTCAGATGACAGTTCTTTGAGCTCCCTGTTTTGTCAGCTCATTTCCCTTAGGTTTGCAACACAGGGTAACATTACCCTTAAAGGTTCCTCTAATGAGTATTTAGCTGGGGAAAAGGCGAGCTCCGGAGCACCCTTTGTGTCTTAATTACATGACACATGTGTCACTGTGGTGACAGTGGTGTGGGGACTGACAAAGTGTGAGTCGCTCCGCAGTCTAGGGGAGACTTCTAATGAGCTTGTTTTTCTGTCTGGTTGCTTAGTTGTTGTCTTGAATCATGATGTGCTATTGGGACAGATTACACAATCACTAAGCCCGAAAAACTGATGTCATGTTTGGATGAACCTCCGAAATGTCAGATCAGCAGCAGCTAGAAAACGAAGACGGTGTAGAAACATGATCTTGTTATTTTTATTCAAAACACTCCTTATCAATGCAGGAACCAATATATGATTTAAAATGTTGATGTATTCAATAGGATCCTAACTCAGAAATAAAAAAAGAGGCTGTTTCCAACCCCCTAAGTTAGTCTTCATCTCCCCTTTTGTCTTTACTACTAATTTATCTCGATCCGTGATGGACTGTCCTCGTGTTTGAAGGCCAGATCAAAGGTTGAAGGATGGTTCGCCCTCAATGAACATACAGCAACAACAAGCAGGTGTGTTTTTGTGCCAGAAATCCAGTTGAAATTTAATCAATTATTTAATTAAAAGTGGGAAAAAATTAAATTCAGCCATATTCAGCCTGTTAACATGATTAAGTTTTGTCCGCTGCATTATTCCAACAAGCACTACGTGGAAAACAGCCCCTGGAAATGACTTAAGTGCAGTATACACACACACTATACATCCCTCACTAGCCTAATGAGCATTATATCCCCATATTAACCCCTTGTCATCCTCAGTGTAATGAATACACTATATGTCTGAAAGGTCTCCCGGTTGCCTAGTGACAGTGACGTTGCCCTATTAATGTCCCTTGAAGAAAATGGACCTTGACAAGGATTCAACAGCTGTATGGTCATGGGATACACCTCCCAGGGCAGCTGTTGTCTACTACATGCTCCCATTGAAATGTGTAATGGCATTACAAGCAACACACATTGGGTTCAATGTTGTATATGTGCGTGCGTGTGTGTGTGTGTGTGTCTGCATGTACAGTCTTCAATATTTCTTGAATAAGCTCAATATCAGACAATTGTCAGAACATAGAAAACATAACAGAGTTGAGATTGATAAAGGTTTGTATGTATTCATTTGAATCTGTGTTGCTATAACAACCACTACCGGTGCAATTGTATATTAGCAGCTTTTCTCAGCGTTTGACCTTGTCTGTGCTTGTGTTAGTTACCATGGCCCACTGGAAGCGTTTTGCTCCATGTCCATTTGTTGAGGAGCCGATTTGTGTGTGAGTGCTTTGGGTAGCCAGGTATCCCAGAATGCATTTCTTTCCAGCCGGTGGCAATGGTGGGGATTTTGAGCCGGTTCCAAATTTTTGTTGTACGATTGTTTTCTGTTGTCTGTTTTGATATGTTGCCAGATCGGAAAAATGTGATCTGCAAGAGCTGCTGTCTTCAAACATATCGATTATAACTGCAACTTATCAAATAGATGAAAAAAAACAAACAAGTAATAATGTATCTCGCCGCTGGCTCCAATCTGTTGTCTTTATGGCCAACAGTTTCCAAACAAAGGTCTCTCAGTTGGTCCTGTGACACAAGAAGCACAACCAGACTTGTGCAGTTGTGGATAGTTCAACCTTGTCGTGGCACTGAGGAAAGGTCAGTGGGTGATAATAGGATTATTTCTCTGTAGACAAACAATATCTACATTGAACTTAAATCTGAATTAAATCTACCTCTTCCTGTTTAGTGTTCACTTTGACCCAGGTCTCCAAAACGCTAAGGGTTCGTCCAGTGGGAAGCAGCCGTGCTATTTTTTCTGTAAACTGTTGTATTTCTTGTGGATAAGAGGGAATACCAGCCTGGTGGCAGCTTTTGTAGAACATCCATTGATTTAATAACAGTGGATTTATCCTCTGGGGACCATTAATGATTTCTATACAACATTTGTTTATTGGGAAATCTGGTGGTGTGTGTCGTCCCTGTGAGTCAATTGAAAGACAATTGGACTAAACACATAATACATAACATATCAGTGTGAGGATCAAATATTAGAAGAAATAATCATGATGATCCAGTCGATGGCTTGTTGTTGACCAAAGTATTAAGAAAACCTCTGCTGTCCTTTCACATTAGCATCTATTGAGGCCTGTGTAGTAAAAGCCTGCGTTGCCTCGGTTTATAGAGCGAGATGCATGAAGTTGGAGAACATCGTGTTGCCTTCTGAAGTATAAAAATAAAAAGCAGAAGCACACTCCTTCAGTGAAGTGTCTTATGTAATCTCCTTTCCAACTTGTATAATCCCAAATGCATTAAACAGGAAGTGTTGCGGCAAACTCATGACCGTGACACTGACACTTCAACGGACACCTGTCCTCACATACTACACTCAATGAAAATCTTCCCCTTTAGCCCCTCTCTGCCTCTTCAATTAACATTACAGGCAATAACACACTTTTACGCTTTGTTTTGAAGATCGCTTTTAATATAGGAGATGGTGACAGTAATATGTTAACATCATTAATCATATTGACACAGCTGTGGCCTCAACAGGGTATTCATATTGAAATACCATAAACAAGAAGCTTAGAAAGCATTTGGCGCTTTCAGACCAGTGGTTACCTGTGAGTCTGCTGACAAAGGAGAAACAAAAGGGAAGGATAGCAAAGTTGAAATATTCCCACACATGGCCTCATTAGCATAAAAGCTACCCAGGAACAAGCAGACACTTGACGTGGCACAGCGAGAGCGTTGCAAAATTAGGATCCTCGCAAATTGCCACATGCAGTATGAATTGGCGGCTGGGGAGAGCGGGGTGACAGGAGAAGGAGAGCATGAAGAGCTCTTACTGTAGCACGCAAACAAAATGAGATGGAGTGTAATTATCTAACAAGTGTATAATGTGTCCATTGGCACTGCACTGATTGACTTCGACTGTCTCTGCTACAGTTGGATAGATCTCCTTATTGTCATCGATTTTCTTTTTCCACAGACATCTTAACTGCTGCATCACTAAGGATCATGCATTAATTACCGTCTGTATCGCTGTACCGCAGATCTGTCTTTGAATATGACCTTGTTTGACAGATCGTTATTATTGATATGATTATTTAACGACCCGTGATCACGCAAGCCTTTGAGATTAAACACTCATTTCACTCTCTGATCACTCATTGGAGTACCATTGCCGTGACGATTTTCGGGGTGCAGTTACCGCTGAGGTTTAAAACATAATAATGCAGCATTTATTAACTGTTTATTTATCAGGGGGTGTGTTATTGCATCTAAATCCCCTGTCTTTGTTGTAACATTGCTTCATTATCATATGATATGATGGCACTGAAGTAAATTTCATAATTGACCGTGGTTATTATTAGTAAAGAGGTGGAAAGAGGAGAACAAACAATAAGAACAAACACAATTTTTTACCTAAATTAAGCAGGAAATGACTATTGAAGGACAGTAAAGTCCTCTGATCTGTGTGTGTGTGTGTGTTTGTGTGTGTGTGTGTGTGTGTGTGTGTGTGTGTGTGTGTGTGTGTGTGTGTGTGTGTGTGTGTGTGTGTGTGTGTGTGTGTGTGTGTGTGTGTGTGTGTGCTATTATTGGCACAAACATCTAGTCTGAAAGAAGGCATGAGGACAAGCCGGGAGCCTTCATAAAGACACTAATCAGGAGGAGGGAGGGGAAATGAAACACAGAAAAAAATTCCATAGCTAAATGTCAGATGGTGTTAATAAGAGGAGCTTTTTATCCTTTGTTGATCTTGTGTGTGTGCGCGCGTGGCGAGAGTGCGTGTGTGTTGGTGAGGATGGAGGTAGTTTAAATAAGCACAAAGGGGAAGGATTTCTCCTGGATACGGCCAAAGCAACGACGGAAGCATTGTCCTTTGCTCCGCTGGTGTTCAATCAATCAATGTGCCTTTAAAGGGGAAAAAATAAATGAATTTGAGGCGTTTAGTGCGCTCTCGCAAATGCACCGGTTCGACTGGGTAATGTAAGCTTGATTATTCTTCATGTATGGCCGTTAATGGGCTTTCTCTGGAGGTGCCTGAGTAAGTAAGTGCTGCAAAATGAAAAGCAGAGGCATTGATTTAATGAGCTGTTTTGACTCAATACACTCTCTCACTGTCTCTTTCCACCTTTTTTCCTCTCCTCTCAGTGCTCTCTTGCACCGTTGCGTAATTTTTAGACAGTTTTTTTTGTTTTTTGGTATGTTTGAGTGTGTGTGAGTAAAACTAGAATACGGCCTGTGTCGTACCAACTCTGAGTGTTTTTCCTGCAAATTGTTGACAGGAGGAGGAGTCACATTCATTTAAAGACCTCTGGAGATGTCCTCTCCTCTCCTCCCCTCCCAGCCACCACCACACACCACCCACCACACACACCACACACCACACACACCTACTGTACCTCTTGGGGAAGAGAGACGAGCACAAGAGCGCGGGGTGGGAGGGGTGGAGGGAGACCGAGAGAAGAGAAAAAACAAATCAAGAGCCATAAGCTCCTTGAAAATTAGCTTGTTGAGGTGTGAGGGAAAAAACGGAGAGAGGGAGTGAAAAGATATGTTCAACAAAGACAGGGGGGTGGAGAAAGACTTGAAAGAAAATCTCCAGCTCGGTGTCTGTAACGACAAGTGGTGAGTCTTTGACAGTTCTCTTCCAGCGATCAACACTAACCGGACTCGGAGGACTACATTTCTTTCTTTTTTTTTCTCCTCCCTCTCCACGAGGAGAGTTACCCATACAAAACTGAAACAAGCCACTGAACTGATAGGAGGCATTAAGAAGCTGAGTAAGAGGCACGAGGGGTGACCGGAGGGTGCCAAAGCCATGGAAGCCAACTCCAAAAAGCATCGATTTAGAAAAGGTCGGAGTGCCACCTTCAGCATCGACGGCTTCAACATCACCATAGGTAAGAAAGAACGAGCAGGGGCAGGCAGAGCACGCGGAGAGGTGAAGTGTGTTTGCATGTGAACTAGATGCTTAGAAGTAGCCTAATGTGTGTGTGTGAGAGAGAGAGTGAGAGTGAGAGGCAGAGCAATGAGGCGTTTGGTACCAACGCAGCGACATTCGTTAACCACACATCAGATTTCAGCCTCTGCACAACTCGACACATTAGTCCGATCAGCTGAAGTTGATGCTTTGCCTCTGTAATGCAACCACACACCATGGAAACAAGGCTGCTTCAGACTAAAGCCGTGCGCTGCTGACGTCACCAGGAATTCATTCTATTGTCTTGACAACCGGAGTGTTGATGAACTTATGTGCCACTTGGCTTGTGTGCGTGTGTTTTTTTCCTTTTCCTTTTCTTTTCTTCTCTTTTCTCTCTTTCTTTTTTTTCAGCCCCTGTGAAAACTCGCATCAGAGTGAGTGTTAAAGCGCTGTTCAAAATAGAGCCATGTGAAGATGCTGTGTTGTGCTGTGCTGTGCTGGAGACTGTGTCCTCAAAAACTGGCGGCAGTTCATTAAGAGCTTGTTTGACAGCCGTGCAATGAGTTGTTGATGATAAACAAAATGCGCTGTTAGTCTTTCACAGAATAAAAAAAAAAAAGAAAACTTTCTCAAACACTTCACTATGAAGTTTCCTTTGTTTACACCGACTGAAACCACTGACAAACCTATAATGTTAACACTAATACCACAACATGACAATTTGCATTTGAGCAAAGGACCTCAGGTGTTACTGAAATTTGAATCAGAGAAGAAAGAAAACTGTCACTACCTTTTTTTTTAATATAACCACACCCCAATCAGTGTTGTCACAACAGGGGTTCTCCTCCACCTGCTGCACTAAACACCTGATGCAATGTCACTGGGTCAAAGCCAGATATCCAACAAGCTTGTTACTTTCAATCCATTGTTACTAGGCTATACGTCAATACTCTGTCAATAATATTTAATGTCAATTATGTTTTCATTAAGGATGCAGCAGGACTGGAAATATGGATAGTTATTGAACATATTCTAATTATCTTGTAGAGTTGTTAAGGCTGTACTAATCCATATTGAAAGGTTATAGCTACAACTTTTTCATCAAAACGATTAATTTTTCAAAAATAAAACATCCACAGAACGTCTAGAGGGGTGCAGAATTAAAGTATTAATTTTACTGAAAAAACAATTTATAGTAGGCTATAGAAATAGAAATAATTGTTTTATAAATTTTGACGGGTCCAAAATATGTAAATATTTATGTGGGCAACGTTGACATGAAATGATCTCTGCGCCATCAGCATTAGTACGTTGAGGTGTAGGCCTACGTTGAGGGGGCGCCAGATCGTGATAGCTCTGTGGAGAAAATGGCATCGTGCTAATGCTAATGCTAACTAACGGTCAGCCGGTACTGTAACATTTCCGGTGCAGGCGCTAGCTTAGCTTTAGCTACTAGCCGCTATAGGCGTACCTGGCAACCAGTACGATTGGAGCGAGAGCAGGCAAGTGTGAGTGAGACACCTACTGGCCAGGAGGAATTAATCTTGTAGCTAACCCCTTTAAATGTTAATAGTGGGTATTGTTCACTGATAATGTAAAAGTTGTTGCTCAAATCACAGAAGGTTGGCGCCTCACCTCACCTCACCTTTACAGAGTCGTTCAGCTCATTGTTTCGGCTCCACAGCCCAACACGTCACTGTGTTGTTGTTACTGTAGCTCATCGTCACTGAGGGCAGCAGATATTTCCCTCAGGAGCTGGTGGAGACATTAACAGACCTGAAAGAAGGATTAATGACAGATGTTGTCAAACAGGTGTCAGGTTGCCAGACACACACCTCTTTGTTGTGAATGGTAAAGCTGCGCTGCATCAGCTGGATGTGTAAAAACAGAATTACAGTATGAGCTTTATACAGACGATAATAGCAGCTCACTCCCCTGTACCAAAGTGGCAAAAGTAAAAAAAAAAAAGAAAGAAAAGAAAGACGAGGAATCATCACATATGTTTGCCAAAATTATCATTCCAATTAAATAATACTAAACTATCAATATAAGTTTCTAAACTAATCTTTGCTGCTGTGACTCTGTGTATGATGGAAATTGCTGTTAAGCCGGATTTCTCCAGATGTCAAACAGTTGTGAAAACAGCCAGGATTAATTTCTTCTTATCAGTGGAAGCTATCACTATCTGATGCATTTATTTCTCTGTTGTTGCTGCTGTGACACTATCCACATATCAGGAAGCAACTAAACTTATCTCTGTGATGTGGATATACTGATAAGGAGAGAGTATGGGGGTTTATGATGGGAGGAGATAAAATAATTTCCAGCTGCCTGGTTTTTTATTTAGGCATTAAAAGCTGCCCTAAAAGATTTTATGATCCCACTGAAAATAGACTTTGGATTTTACGCTTGCATGGACACATCCTGTTACTTCTTAAAAAAAAAAAAAGGAAAACAACCTTGCCTGGGTCACATGTGGCCTATATCGCAGCCATACTGGTATCCACAAGTATAGCAGTTGTCATGGTAACTTACAAGTGTCACAATCAATTGCTCACCGGGCCTAGGTGTCAGTCGGCACAGTGTTATGCCAATCACCTCCTCTGAAGCGTGACTCCTGAGCGCTGGTAGCTCATTGCCTGGACGGACACCGCGAGTCTCAACTGTAGCTGCAGCCGAGGCGCTTTGTGTTAGACTCGTTATGTTTGATGCAGCGCTCGTGTGGAGAAAACAGATTTGAACTTTTCATAGCTCATCTGTCGGGCTACAGAGTATCCCGCCTCGTGATTTTGTTTTTCACGTGGACATGAGTTTTGTTTTGTGTTGGGTTTTTTTTCCCATCAGTTCTCCCCTCTCTCTCCGTCATTGTCATTTCATTGCCATTTTGTTCAATCTTTTGAAGTTTGATTCAGTCTTCGAGCAAAAGAGATTGACTAATGTTTGGTTTATGTCTGAATTTGTGTCTTTGTGAAAGACTGTTTTTTGCTCTGTGCCAATTTTTGAACAAAGCGTGGCCCTATTCAGAACTAAAGTTGTAATTACTGACAAGCTCTTTTGTCCTTATGTATTTCCTAATGTCTCATTGTAAAGACCGTGCGTGTATGACATGTGATTCTTGGTCTTTTGCCAGAGAAATCGTCTTCCTAGCACGTGTTTCTAAAAAATCTGTGTAACAATACACATTGTTGTACAACTTTGCCTGGAAATTAAATTAGCGTTATCTTTAAAATTAGTGGAAGGAAACTATCATAAACAAACGCAGTAAAGTTAACAGGGCAGTGCTCCCAAGTAAACAAGAGTTCATCTACAAGTCTAGCAATCAGTAATAAACTCATTCCCATATGGATGTTGATGTGTTATGAGAAATGTCTTTCAGAATATTTGCATTTGATTTTACATGTAAGGTGGTTAATTAATTAAGAATAGCAAGACATGTATCACATTTACCATAAGTTGTTGACAAGGTGTGGAGAATGAATTCTATAGGGTCATAGGAGTGCCATGATAATGAATAAATCTATAAAAGAATAAAAAAATAAACATTGAACTATAAACATGAAAATTGAAGTATTGAAGAGATAATAAGTAATAAAAAGTTTTTCAAATTCAGTTTGAGTGATAACTTGACTAGAGCCACTTTAGTTTTTTAAGTGGTCATATTTTATTGGCACATGTCATAGAAGATTTTCCATAAACAAACAATTACATCTGTTGACCAAGTGTCCAGATGTCACATCAACTACATCTGTCCATCACTGTCAGTCCATAAAACAACAAAATAATAGTATAAAACCTTTAAACTGATAGCCTAAATGATACATTTTGAGACTGAACTTTGCCAAAAACCAATTAAGTCATATTAATTGTGGTTTAGATGTGACAGTCTTGTTTTGTTGCGCTCGGCTGCACAGGGCAACGTGTGTCTGTATTAATCCTTTGACAGATTCGTCAGATGATCTTTTTAATGACAGCTCTCACTCTGTCTGTCAGGAGGAAAAGCTGCTAAAAGCAGACGGGGGCACAATCAAACATCAGTGCACACATGTGATGGAGTTCAGATTTAGTTTCAGTTTACACACATACATACACAGACCCTTATGTCTGTTTCCATGGTGAGAACATAATGCTCTTTTTCCCTTTTTATCTACATGTCCTATAATCCATCCAGTCGTTTTCACACCAGACTTTGATGGATGACAAATGAACACGTCCGTCAAACTAACAGGGGCTGTCTGTTTGTAGTTATATCGTACATTATGTGCGCCACAAATACACCTATATGATAATTATTTTTTATGCTTTTACATGTTTTCATTCAGTGGTGAAAAGCAGTTTTTTGTCTTGGATGCAGCGACCCATGAATGCTGAACTCTGTGTTGAATCAATTTGACAATTCTTCAGTTTTTGAACAAGAATTTGTTCAATCAAATCGAATGATGTTTATTCTGACTGAAAGCCCATGTGCTGTGAAAGTCAGTTGAATGCTCAAAAAACTATTTGCCATGAGAAAAGATTTCACTCCAGTGGAGCAACACATATTCAGTGTGTATGCAGAGTATAGATATAACTTTTTGAAAAAGGTTGCACAAACAGAGATGTTATTATGGAAAAAAATCAACAGACACAATGTCGGCATTAAACTGCAGTAGGCTACAACTTCCATTGCTAAATAGTAACTGGTGGGATATTTTGACTTGGTGTATTTAGGGTTTTGTTTTCGAACTGGGTAGAAAATGGAGATGAAATCCAAAAATAAGACATTTTACAACCTAATTCCTGTAAAGCTACAGTTGAGCTGAATTCGCAGCATGTTTTAGTTACATTAGTGTGACATATTTACAAGTGGAGTGTGAGGGGATGTACTGTACAGGCTGGATTTAGTGTTGATTTACATCAAGTCCTTCAGATGTGATTGGATGACTCAGTGTGCTATAGAGAGATGGAGAGATACAGAGCTGCTGAGTCCTTACCTCTCTGTTACCTTCGCTGATGGATCAGGAGAAGTCGAATCAGGATTAAATGAATAAATTAGACCTTAACCACATGTGAACAAAGTCTCTGCCAGCAGAAATCCAAACACAGATACCCATATTACTGTAACGAACATTTAGCTACATATATAAATAAATTAAATTCATAGTAGGAGAAAGATTTTGTTATGAATTACATTTTTGGGGAACAGAAAATACAGTTGTGTTCAAAATAATAGCAGTCCGACATCACTTGCAAGATAAATCACTGATTTTGTTAGAATTTCAACTTTTTTTTTTTCAACTTTTTCTAGAAGGTTTAGTAAAGATATAGAAAACCAACAGACCCAACAGGCATGACGTGCATGCTGCTGATTCTGTGAAACTGAATAATTTACTGAAAGGGGCGTGTTAAAAAAAATAGCAGTGCCAGGTTCAATTATTGAGGTCATTGATTATGTGAAAAAAAATAGGTGTTAAACAGGTGGCCCTTATTCAAGGATCAAGGCAACTGATGCTGCATATGCTGGCTGTGCATTTGTCCTTGAAAAACAGAGTAAAATGGGTTGTTCAAGACACTGTTAAGAAGAAGAGCATTCTTTGATTAAGAAATTAATAAAAGAGGGGAAAACCTATAAAGAAGTGCAGAAATGATAGGCTGTTCAGCTAAAATGATATCAAACGCTTTAAAATGGCAGCCAAACCAGAAAGGCGAGGAAGAAAAAGAAAAACGACTATTCGAAGGGATCGGAGAATAACCAAAATGGCAAAGGCTCAGCCAATGATCAGCTCCAGGAGGATCAAAGAAGATCTAAGATTGCCTGTGAGTACTGTAACAATCAGACAACGTCTATGTGAAGCCAAGCTACCACCAAGAAGCCCCCGCAAAGTCCCATTGTTAAAAAAAATTAGGGCTGTCAGAGTTAACGCGTTAATCGCGATTAGATTAATTAAAAAAATTAACTCGATTAAATTTTTTAATCGCGGTTAATCGCGGCCCATTTTGTCCTCTGTCTGCTGGACTGGAGGACTGGAGTGTGGGACCTCCAGTCCAGTAGGTGGCGGTAAGCCACCTTCAAGTTGGTTGCTACACAAATATACACAGTCTAACATATATCCACAGCTCCATCCATTGATTTTTTGACGGCTTTGTTGTAAACAAATGCACATGGCCATGCATTGATTTTTTTGACGGCGTCGGTTGTAAACAAACGCACATGGCCAGGCAGAGGCGTAGCAAAGTAACGGGCAATTTCCACTGGATGCAATTCGTTTCAATTCTGTGTGAGTTTCATGCATCATGTGTTATGATTAGGTACTAGGCCTACTAGGTCTGGTCTAAAAGTTGTTTGTCTAGAGATTATAACACTTTGGAGTGTTGAAAGTCCAAAGCGCCATATATGATATTTTTAATAGAGATTAATCGCGAGTTAACTATGGAAAAAATGCGATTAATCGCGATTAGAAAAATTAATCGTTTGACAGCCCTAAAAAAAATACATGTAATGAAGCGGTTACAATTTGCCAAATAACACATTGACTGGCCTAAAAAGAAATGGCGTAATATGTTGTGGACTGATGAGAGTAAGATTGTTCTTTTTGGGTCTAAGGGCCACAGACAGTTTGTCAGACGTCCTGCAAACACTGAATTCAAGCCACAGTACACAGTGAAGACGGTGAAGCATGGTGGTGCAAGCATCATGATATGGGGATGTTTCTCGTACTATGGTGTTGGTCCTATTTATCGCATACCAGGGATCATGGATCAGTTTGAGTACACCAGAATACTGGAAGTAGTCATGTTGCCGTATACTGAAGAGGAAATGACCCCAAACAAGACAATGACCCCAAACACACCAGCAAGCGTGTAAAAAAAGATGTCAACACTGCTATTTTTTTGAACATTATATTGCTTGACTTTCTGTAAAATATTATCAAATTAAATTACTTTTTCCAATTTTCTTGGTTTGAAATAGAATGTGCAGTGTCCCCAATGCAGTTGTGTTCCTTAAAATACAATTTATTTGAAGAATTTTGAGGTTTACTCACCTTTTTGAACACACTGCTATTATTATGAACATAACTGTATATTGTATTTCATATTTTTTAATTAAAGCCTCATTCTCAGTTCAAAAGTTGAGTTCACTCCTGGCGACAGAGTGAGAACAACTTAAATCTTGTTTATCTCCAAACATTTACTGATGGTTTAATTTACTGTACACGCAGGATGTGATGGCAGATTGTTATCAGGCTCGATCAAACATTATTGCTTATATTCATCACAGAGGGATGATGAGGGACCTGTGTCCTCTGCCCGACAGAAACATTCACTACAGCCCTAAATGAATGCAGTTTCTCTGTCTGTAATCAAACAAATGCAGATTTCTGCTAACAGAGTGTGGTCTCATCAGTGGACTCTGTTCGCTGCCACAGCATCATTTAGAAAAATAATATGTTTGTTTTATAAAAATGATAAATGTTCAGCCAATAAATTCACCAAACTGGAGAGAGAGCAGAAACTAAATGCGAGTAATTGAGTGCACATGTTGTGAATTAAAGTAACAGGATATTAAAGCGTTTTGTCACAGAATCTCCGGAAAATCTGCAGAAGTAGAAATGAAAATTAAAAGAATTAGTCTCTATTTGGAGATGAAGGGGGGAATCTGTGGCAGGCCAATTAGAAAACAGTGTGTCTTAAACAGCGCTTTCATCTCAGGGATCAGAGGGATGGGGTTAAAGGAAATTTTCTTTCACTCTGAGGGTTTGACAAAGGTCACGTGACCTTTTCCTGGATGATCCTGAGCATCCACAGGTTGTGGCGCTGAGCCCCTGAGTCTGCAGGTGTTCCTCTAAGTCCGGGGTTTAGTCCCACTGTGGGCTGGGCCTGGGTCCTCAGCGAGGGCAATGAGTCAAACTCCTGTGATGTGTCTGTATTCTCAGTTTAGACTCACAACAAATATGTGAACCACCGGTTTTAACAGTGGTGACAATGGGAGCCCAGCGGCATGTTATTCCAGATTTTCAGAGGAGAATAACAAAATGAGTCTATTCACTAGAAGACAATAGCCTGCTCCGTCTGTAGCTGCACGTTAACGCTGTGGAATGACTTCCTTTCTCACCAATTGTCACCTTCATTCACTGTGATGGGGATGTGGGTCCCCTCAGCCAATTACCTGAAGTCTGAAATATAATTCGCAGGTCATTAATAATAAAAAAAAACCCTTCACACAGAATAATAGTTTCTTGTTAAAAACCATGAAATCTTCAATTCTTTGGCGTTTCTCTAAAATGAGTCTCACAGTTCATGTCCAGAAATGACCACAAAATTGGCCAATTACTGTTTCAGGTGGACACACACACGGCTGCCTGTGACACCCCCGCCCCCCTCCCCACCTCCCAGGCCTGATTTCATTTAGGATCAGTTAAAGCGCAGAAGACATAATAATTTTTAACCCATATTTGGAACTTATTTTGATCATCCATGTACTGTTATACTATGATACTGGCTCGAGTATACTGTATACATACAACAAGATTGGCCAGTCTTCTGTTAAATTAGTAGGGATGAGCTTTTTCTAAACAAGTTGAAATCAAGTGATTGAAATTGTTTTAGGGCAAGAAAATGACATCCAGTAGGATTGTGGAGGAGTTTACGTGGCTCTGATCTCGATTCGATGAGTAAAGGTGCTGTCACACAGGCAGTGTTTACTGTAGGTCGACCCATTTGAACTTTGGGCTTTAGTGCGGTGCGGGTGGTTCAGTGTGAACACAACCATCGCACTCGGTGCGCAACCAAAAAAGGCTTCAGTCCAACTCTGGTCTGGTTGCCATTCCGACGGCCCGCCGGCGGGCCCGCGGGGGGGTTTTAATCAGGGAGGTGTCATAGAGGATGTCACCAGTCACTTGAAATAGTCATGCCACATATCGTTGGAAAGCTAAAACTCTTGTGATTAAAGATATGCCGACCATTCCTAAATATAATCATCACAGCAACACTCGAATCAGACTATAAACATGCTAACAAAGTTCGTAAAAAGCCGATATAACTCACGATTTGTGTCAGGGCAGGCTCAGGATCACAGGGTTTCCCCACAAACTTGGTGTCGTTACATTCAGAAAAGTCCAGTAAATCCAATCCAGTAAAGTATTTAGTCCAAAACACACGGTTGTACCGGTAGATAACCTCATCCCGCTGCTGCATCTTATGAAATTACGCATTGTATATCCAGTAAATCCGTTTATTTCTCCTCATAAGTCCGGCGTTTACATGAAAACAATGTTTATTTCACTTTACAAAATGGCGCTGCCCTCTGACCTTTCGATTGACAGCTCACTCGACCAATCACAAGCTCCCTGTCCCCGGCTGCCGCCTGCAATAGCGAATGAGTGGCTGTGTCTCATGAGGAACATCCCCTCCGACAGCGCTGAATGGCTTCAGCCACTAGGAACCGATCCCGATGGCAACTGATGCATTGAATAGCCAATGAGATTACGAAACGAACGATGTGCTGCATTCACTGTCCCTGGGAAAAGGCAGCACTGCCATCTTCATGCGTAACTTTGCAAAAGCTGCACTTTGGCGCATGTATTGTTTCTCAATGGCAACTTTAGGAAAACGCCTAGATATACACTTAGAAAAACATGTGTAAAATACTCATTTTTAGCAGGATTGTTATCAAATTTGAACTGGGGCCAGGTAAGGCTTCATGCTGTAGTCCCATTGTGTTTTCCAGCTAAAATTCTCAGCTACACTCATCTTCAGGCATCTGATTGCAACAAAAAAATTCAGGCGAGAATAAAAACATTCTAATTCAGTGTGCTCCCACTTAGATTACTCAATGATAGTAGCACTTATAGTGATTATTTCAGTTTGGGGAAAAACTTCAGAGTGATACCTTTCAAAAGAGACCAAGCCCATCCATATTCTCCAAACAGTTCAAGAACAGCATTCAATTTACTTTGGGTACGCCTTGGATAGGCGAATATTACAGAATTTATAGGAGTGGTAATTAAGTGAACGTGGCCTCAGCTCAGTCTGCACCCAGCTGCCTGATGTACGCCACAAGTTTTAGCAAAAAAAGGCTCCTGTCATTAGTTCATTCTTAAAATCTATTATTTCCAGAGAGTGGCAAGTACAAACAATATAAAACAAAATAACAAGTGTACTGTGTAACGTACCGGTATGTCTCCATTGTAAAAGTTTAGCCTTACTTCTTTGAGTTTCATTTTTTACACTCGGGACGCAAACGTGACCCCAAAATCACTTTCAGATCTTTGTTAATTGATCACCTGGACTTGAAATAAGCTTTCAAAATATAAACTTTCTGACAGACAAATGCAACAAATACAAATGTTTGTTGGTAGAGAAGGATGATTGTTTAACAAATACATACAGGCCTTTGTCCAACATGTCTGCTTCTTATTCAAATCTAACTTAACAAAGGTGCAAATCACCACAAAGAGATAAAACAACTGAAAATAGCAAAATGAACACAATCCACATCCTAAACATGAAGAAAACCTTAAAAAACAACTTCTCATCATCCGTCACTGGTTACCAGGCAGCTTTGCTCTTGACTTTCTGAGCATTGGAGTCGGCATCTTGTGGCCAATAAGGACACAGCATCTGAAGGGAACTGTGAACATTGGTGACAAATGTTCAGCTGTGAGTTTGTTTGTGGAGCATCAATCAAAGATGAACGACAGCAAACGACAGTTTATACATGGTCATACATGATGGTGTGTTATGTAATACTAGTTGTTTCAACGTTATTCACCAGGTGTGTATTGATCTTCATCTTCTTTGCTAGAGGCAGCGTCTTGAAGGGTCAACAGGTTCATCCAGAGACGGCCTTCAGCACAGCACCGCAGCTGTCATTTTCATACTCGTGCTGTTTGATCGAATGCCTCTCGTCTCTCCTCTCAGGTTTTTTCGTCGATGGCTTGTTTTCCCTCGCGGCGCTGCTGCTGCTGACTGGATGTGTTTTATGTCAACTCTACATACTGTGTGCTGGGTTCAGTGGGCAGGGATTTCAGCAGGGCACCGGTCTCTGAGGCGACAGCAACAATTATAGTACTTTCACAATCACTTAAATCACACTTCAAGGCAATTTTAGGGTGTAATGGAACAGTAAATGACCTCCCTGACTTCCCCGACGCTCCCCCGCACAAGATCCACAGCGTGATTTATTTAATCTCCAACACAAACACATAAAGCATCGGCACACAGAGGGAACATACTCACAGAAAGGCATAAACAAAGCAAAAGAAACCAATCAACAAAGTCAGAGATAAACAACAAAGCCAGAATCTCATTACAAATGAATGTGCACCATGTGTGCAATGAATGTTTGTGCAGTATAATGATGTGTTAACTGAGCATTAATTGTATTCAGCACTGAAGAAATATGAGTCATAAACAAACAAACAGTCAGGAGGTTTTGTACATGACAGCTCTTTTTTTTTCTTTTCTTCCAGTGGCAAATGAAGATGGAGAGAGCTCCACCAGACCTCAGGCCAGTTTTGCACGTAAGTCTAACTTTGGTTCTCACATGTACATGTACATGTACACCCAAATAGAGTTTGTGTGTTATTGCAGCATAAAAGTGAAAACTCAACAAGAATATTTTCCAAATGTATTTTTGCTGCAATGAACAATAATACACCCACATATGTCACACAGTCAAGTATTTTCTGCCAGAGGAAAAGAAAAGAACAGAGAGGGAACAGTTTTAGATTAAATATATTTAATTTATTATCATGTACATTTACACGACGAGTTGAAATCTTTGTAATTAAAAAGTTGGTGCTGTAGAATGGCTCATTACATGTCTGATAAATGCTCTAAAGCAAAGTGTATTCGTTGCAGTATGGGTCCTACTTGTCTAATGTGTAATAGGCACAAGGACAGACAAGCATTGACAACATTCATCCACGTGGGGGCAGCATTATAAAGCTGCTTGATTCTCTTACCCCCCTCTATAGAGACATTTGATCCATAGGCTTTCTGTGGAAACCTAACACATTTGTTTTGTTTTCTGTTAAATAACAGAAGCAAACAATAAAAAAAAACATCTGTAACTAAGAAGGCTTTTCGTTCTTTCCTCCTCCTTCTTCTTTTTTTTGTTTTGTTTTTCCATTTGCAGGCTCAAAGTCGCAGAGTGCTTTGTGGAACGCCATCACGGCGGGGATGGGGATCAAAGGCAAAGAGCAGAAGGCCCCCCTGAATGACCCACGGAGTCCCGAGGAGATTCTGGCCGACGACCTCCCTGCAGCCGACGAGCCAGACGCCACAGAGAAAACAGCCATCAGGTTCGCCCATGCACCGCTGCTGCTGCTGCTGCAAAAAAAAAGTTTGATTTATTTCTTAACGATGGTGTCAGGGCTGCAAGTACGGCATGAACGGCTCAACGTTCACCTCATTACATTGCGCAGGTGTAATTTGCATCCTGTCGATATTCCTCTCCTATAGTGCACACTACAGGCACGACACATGGAGACGTGCACCATCATGTGTCGTCTGCACTCTGCTGCTCTTTGATTAATGTGGAGAGGTGATTATTAAGTTAAGATTTCAAGTAGATACTCTGCTTTGCTTTCTATGAAGAGGATAATCTTGTATCTGACATTTAACATTCGTGATACAGTGCACACACACACACACACACACACACACACACACACACACACACACACACACACACACACACACACACACACACACAGAGGGTGCTAATTGCTATGTACGGATGCTGACCTCAAGGGATGTGGGCATGATTGATTCCACCTTGATAACAAGGACTTCAAACCACCATTAACATAATTTGTTGTCACTTTTAGAATATTGAACGTCTTTTAACGCCTGATTCCAATTAACCTTGATGGCTCCGGAGACTGTTACAAATGCCGCAGGTGGCGAGAAGTGAGCATTTGTCAGAGGATGCTGAAAATGCACCTACTGCGCGATAACAAGTTTCTGATTGTATGCAAAATAGACAAGAAGTCGTGGCAAGCAGATTTGGTCCAGGTTGTTTTGTTTTTTTTCCTCTCACATATTTGTGTAGCAAGCGTTTCCAGAGATTCACAGTTTTCTAGGTGCTCGGTATGAGATTGTAGAGAAATCCCATTCGACTTGTTTGTCTCATTTTCTTAACTGCACTAACACATGCTTCTTCTCTAGTGCCTCTCTATGCTATCTCAAATTACAGTGCCGTTGTTCTCAGCCATAGTTCCCCCCATAAACACAGATCCCTTTTTTTTTTTTCTTTTTTTTTTTTCCAGAGCAGGGCGGTGACAAGGAGAAAGTGATTTTCCACTTGACTGGACACAGCCTGTTCCTTCATTTAAAAGCTACAGCCCAGATTTGAAAGAAAAAACATAGGCAATGCAGCTAAAAGCAGCCTCATCTTCTCTGGAGGAAACAGTTGATTTGTCCACAGAGACGCCGACTTACTTCAGTCTCATATATGAAGACATAGCTTTAGATTTGAATCCGGCTGGAGAGCGAATAAGCCAAACAGGAGCTGAGCGCTGTAAAATCTTTGACCGGAGCTGAATAATTTGCATGACTGTCCACTGGCCTGCCAGGAAATGATTAATTTGAGTCGTACTAACATTTAAATGAAGCAAAAAATATCCTAAAAGCAATTAACCTGCCCGTTTTTTGCTTAGTTAAGTAAATCGACTGGTGAAATTTTGTTTACATTTGGTGAATTCTGGGGGATTTATCGGCAGATGTGACCTCTAGGAAAGAGCTGAGTGTCTCCTGTTTGGTCTTGTTGCATCTATGTATAGCACATGATTCACACTCACACCTCTTCCTCCTCCTCCTCCTCCTCCTGCTCCTGTCTTTGTCTGGGAAATCCCACTAAGGTCAGGTGAAGTCTCCAGCCAGGCCAGCAGTGGTTAATGGAGGCCAAATCCACAGGGAGTTACAGGGATCAACAACTGAATGACAAATGGCAAGATTATGGCGCAGGGTGATTAAATGACCGCAGAACTAGCGGTAATCCATAAAATGATGTAACCACCGTGTCACCTCCGAGGCCACAGCGGGCTGTTATCCTCCAGGCGATGATAATTAGATTTTATTGGAGAATGGAGAGGGATCACATGATGTGTAACAGGCAGGACAGGAGTGAGTGAGTTAAAGGACAGGAGCCGTTGACTTCATTAACTGGCTTTGAATAAAGGTAAAAGTCAGTTAAGGTGAATATGGTGAAGAAGAGAAGAGTTGGTCTTTGATTGAACTTCACGTTCCCTTTGCTTTCAAGTATCCCCGTGGCTAGTGTCTAACAAAGCGGCTTGATTGCCCTTTTTGTTTTGTTTTTTCACCTTTTCTCACATCAGCTGATACCGACCAGCTGCTTAAATAGTTTTAGGATTGCAGCTGCTGCTAAAGCACAATTGAGTGGCTGCTTAGTCACACGGTGAGGGACGGAGAACAACACGGAGACTTGGTGTACGAACACACACTGACTCATCTGTGCCACTGGTGTTATGCTGTTGTTCCTGCTCATCAGGGAAGCCTTATGCATTTTAAAGCACTGGCTAGTAGCTGTGCATGTATGCATAAGCAATATGGCGCCTTCACACACAAGGTGAAAGCAGCCGTTTTTTATGGATAGCACTGGACGAAGGAGACTGCTGGTGTGGATTATCCTAAAGTCTGTAAATACCCACAATTCACCACTTGTTGCCCATTAATGTTATCTGTACAGTATCACACTTATAGTCACTAAAATAATAGACACGCTCGTCAGTCTGAACAACTTCATGAAGGTTGGACTAACTAACATGTCTAACATACAAATTCTTTTTTAACCAATAACCTCATGTTTATACATGTTTTTTTTTTTTTTTTACAGTTTATATGTGATTGGATTGGATGACAGTTATAAACTTGCTCTTAGATCATCACTGTTTTGTCTGTTTCTTTATAATCACAAAAAACATCATGTCAGCATGTAATTAAAGCAGATATCAGTGGAATGTTTTTGTTAATATAAGTCCTAAATAGTCCTATTTTCCGTCAGCAATCACTTACATGAAGTATTTCAGCCTAAACACGAGTCTCTCCGTCACTCTGCTCTGCTGTAACCCGAGGAGAAAATTTTCCTTGTGGGATACAAGTGTTATCCAATGAGGAGAGAGAACGGCATGAAGGGCTGTGTGTGCAGCCAAGGGATGCGCGTGAATGTGGTGACGTAGCACGAGGACCAATTGATGCCTGACAAGGGCGGGGGCTGCTAACTCATGGTGCGTTCAAAGAAACTCGTACTTTGTGTTTTTCCTTCCTGTGAAGTCATACCAGTTCGATCTGGTACGAGTTCACGGGTCGGAAGTTACGAGTGGCCGTTATAGGGAACTTTCACAGACAACAGGATGGTAAAAACACGAGCTATGGGTTACCTGGAACGCTACCAAGTCGTAGTTGTGACTTGAAGCTGTAACTTACGGTTTCAAAAGCCTGCCTTGAACGCAGCATTAGCCGAAACGGCCGTGAAGCTGATATCTGCTTTAAGTTACTCTATATGAAACATGAAATGGTAGAGGTGTGGAGGACGCCACTGTCACATTGTTACATTTTCTTTATCGTCACCTTGAGGAATCAAAAGCTCAGGCCAGGTTGTTGTCTATAGATTTTTCTTCTGCTTTTAACACTATCCAGCCACATCTCTTAGCAGAGAAGTTAATCAGTCTTTTAAATCTGGATTTTAATCTTGTTGGCTGGATACTAGACTTTTTAACAAACCGTTCCCAGTGTGTGAGGGTAAATGGCTCCTTTTCAAACCAGCTGCAGTCCTCCACTGGATCTCCTCAAGGATGCTGTCTCTCCCCTTTATTATACATACTGTACACTAATGATTGTCGCAGCAACTACGCTAACAGTCACATTATTAAATTTGCTGACGACTCTGTCATCGTGAGTCTTCTTGAAGAGGATCAGCTATTGCATGGGCCCGTCATAAATGATTTTGTATCATGGTGTGATGAATCCTTTCTCCAAATTAATGTGTCTAAGACGAAGGACATGATGATCAGTTTTAGGAAGTCCAAACCTTGTCCTGCATTAACCAGCATTAAAGGTGCAGAGATTGAGCTGGTGGACAGTTATAAATATTTGGGAGCGGTCGTTGACAATAAATTGTGTTTTGACGCTCACGTTGCCTCCACAACAAAGAAAGTACAGCAACGGCTCTATTTTCTGAGAAAAATGTATTCTTTTAATGTCTGTTCTGAGATGATGACCCTCTTTTATAGAAGCTTCATTGAATCTGTTCTTATGTTCTGTGTGGTTGCCTGGTATGGAAACCTGACTCTGGCCAATAAAAACAGGCTCGCCAACCTTGTTAAAGTGGCCAGTAAGGTTACAGGGAGGAGTCAAATGCAGCTTACTGATATGTACAGCAGGCAAGTTCTCAGGAAGGCTTCCTTGATTCTGGAGTGTGTAGATCTGTGTGGATCTCGACAGGAATGTCTCAGAAATACGTAATTGAGGAAAGAGATGCGTGTGTGTGATTGATGATCCACAAATGCAGAGTCACACTTCACAAACAGAATTTTCGGTTTTACAAATGGCTTTTTTGTTTTTACAAATGGAAAATTATACATTTACAAATACCCAATATATTTACAAATACACATTTATTTGTAAAAACCAAAATACAAGTTACAAATTAGACATTTGTATTTGTGGATAGCAAAACACGTGTGCAAACCAAGGAACGTTTGTAGATCACCCTCTGTGCGTTTACAAGTATTATGAGACAAAAATAACTCCATACATTTGCACTTTAGGCCCCTTGCTGTTTATTATTTATTTGTTTGTACAGTGTACATTATTGGCACTTTTTAATCATATTTTATCTTGCAGTAGGTCCTTTTAATCTGCCCATGATATGTTATATGTTATATGATGTTACATGTTATTTGGTGTTGTCTATTTGTGTATGTGTTTGAATGTGTGGATCTTCCTGGCTGCAAATCAATTTTCCCTTTTTGGGACAAATAAAGACACTTTGACACTTTGACTTTGAACAGCAAGAAAAGAGAGAATAACAGGAAGTTATTAAAGGGATAGTTCACCCAAAATTAAAATTTCACTCATTATCTACTCACCCTCATGTCGACTAAGGGCTGGGGGAGAAGTTTCAGAGTCCTCCGTGCCTTCTCTGAGTTACAGTGGGGCTCCGTGCAGCATGTCCATATGACGGTTGTGAACGGGGCTCACTTTTCTTCGTCCAAAAAGACACACCAAAAACATCCAAATACCTCCATAGTGCGCGTCTGTAATGTCCCTCTTGTATTGAAGCCCCGACATGAGAAATTGTTCCGAAAAAAATAAGTATACGTTTTAAGCTTGTTTGTAGCGGAAGCTCCCAGTGTTGCTCTGCCGGAATCTTGCGCGATTTGCGGAGCCGTGAACTGGGTGTCAATGCAAATCGCGCGAGAGTCCCTGCCCCGCTGTAACTCAGAGAAGGCACGGATGACTCTGAAACTTCTCCCAGCCCTTAGTCGACATGAGGGTGAGTAGATGATAATTAGTGAAATTTGAATTTTGGGTGAACTATCCCTTTAATTATGACTGATGAAACAAATTCAAAAGAATGAATTGCAATATAAGAGTTTAATTTCAAAAATGACTCCAGCAAGCAAAAAAAAAAAGTGACATACATATTGTAGATATTGAAATGTGTTGCTATTAAAATTCAGTCTCAACTTAAATAGAACTGATATATGAGTGGAAAAGTGATCAAGTCACCTAGTGTATGGTGAATAGTGAGGATATTGTTTGCAGCATCAAAGCAGAAATAGATATGTAAGAATCGAAGTGAGCAGAGATACAGATATTCACACAGCCATGCAGCTGAGACTCACACTGTCTCCCGTGGTCAGCACTGTGATTTATCCACTGTTTAATTGGATGCTGTGTGCTGCTGTGAACTTTGCAGTTGATTAAAGCGGCTGTCTCCTCCGTGGCGCTCCACAGTTTTGGACGGTGACCCCTCCTCTGGCCGGGGCCCGCAGGTTCACTGACCCCCACTGGCGTCCGTTGTGCAGCAGCAACCTCCATCACTAACCTCACTAGCCGGCTAATGAGCCTCCGCCGGCCACTGTGACTGGAAGCACATGGACAAGTGGAGAAGCTATTTATCAAAGTGACTGAAGTGTAACCGCACAGTTATGATGCTGAAGAGCTGCACGAGTGCCGTCTGCCACATGATGCTTCATATATCTGGACTAATATTAGACTCACACTACACACACTCAATAAGAGCAGACAGTGATCGCAGCACTGGGAAACACAACACATCAATGTTTATTAATTGTGACTGAGACAAACACTATTAACCCAACATGAATATCATATTAGAGGAGGTTAGTTTTACACACAGTGATGCTGCTCTGGGTTATATACAGTAAAAGCTTTATCAGTATTTTTATTCTCCTGTCTGCAGGCTACAGCCTTTCACTAAGGAAAATTCTGGTTATTGATTGAAATAGAGATCACCAGAGGTTATCTGGATTTAATTATTTAAAGGTATAAATGTGAATGGAATAGAAAGATATTTCATTTTTCAAATAAAATATTTTTTATGTCCTTACCAAGAATTTAAAATTTGTATTGCAGGTCAGTTTTATTTGTGTAGTGCCAATTTATATAAATATTATCTGAAGGCAATTTACAGAGTCAGGTCGAGACCTTACATCTTTTCCAAAAATGGTGCTGTGTCCACATTAACGTTTCCTGGGATAAGATCAGTCAATTTTCATTAATAGCATTTACAAATGGGCTGAAAATACATTAAGGGGATTTCTTTAGATTTGCCCGCGCCCTCACCTCATGCCTCCTCAACTCACTCAATAACAGTGTATTAGCTTTGCCTGTGTAACAGCCTTTAAATACACCCCTGTATGTGAATTGCAGTTCACCCAGCTGTGAGGTGAATAATCCTCTTTTTGTAGGCTTTGCCCATATCTTACAGTTGCGTTAATACAGTTGTAGGAGGACCAGAGCAGCTGCAGGCTGGGAGGCACTTGTAGTGGAGCAGCAGAGTTTTTTTTTTTTTTTAAAGTCTGCTCAGCATAAATATGTCGTGGTGTTTGTCACTTTGAGCTGTGTGAGTTAATGTCTGTGGAGCTGTTCAGCACGTTGACCCTGTAGTGAACCCTGGGACAGGAAATCACCATCTACCGTGGTCCGTGGACTATTTTATGGTGCTGTAATAAATACACAAAGTCAAATGAGACATTAAGCATGTAGAAATAAACATTCGCGCCCGCAAATGCTGCCTTTTTGAATTACATGCAACATTGCATGCAAACTCCCCATCTTTATTTCCATAATTCCAATAATTCCTTCAGTAAACAATCATTTTAGAGATTGGGATGCTCTTTTTTGAATCAGAACTAATGGCTCTAAATCTGTATTGGCATTACAAGTGACTCAGTCATAAGTTCTGCCAACTCCAAAATAAGCCCAGCAGCCAACGCGATGCTATTTGCACCTGTAAGCTGCTTTTAGCTCTTTGTTTGGGTTATCCAGTCTCTACTTATACTACAGTATACTGTTGCCTCCCACATACCTCTCATTAACACCCTCAGCTGATCCGCTGATCCATAGGCAGCGTATCCAGCTAATGTACCATACACTAGGTGACTTGTGAATTGAATTTTAAGACTAAATATATTTGTGAGGTTGTCCAGGGACATTCAGTGAGATCCTAATTTTGACTTCTGAACCTGTGTTTATTTAAGTAGTCAATTGTTTGCCTGCATGTTGGACAGAAATAGCTCTTGGCAAACGCTTTTGTTTCTATAAGGTTGCAGTCAGGTCAGTAAGGCTATAAGACTCTACAGCTACACTCACTGCTCTGTAGAGCTGTACACAGTGCTGCTTTGGGATGATTGGTAGATGATTGCTTACATGGTCACAAATAGGTTTTTTATACCTGATGGTGGCGCTAGATGAAATGTCATAGGGACCCCAGGAAGATTAGCTGAATGCTACAGCATCAGCTAATAGGGATCCGTAATAAAATAAATAAATAAATCATACAGATCATCATCCTACGAAATGTTCTGCCGAAATGTTAAAGCGGCATAATATGCAAATCTTAAACTTTTCAATTAGATTTCACCCAGTTACAACAAACGAAGACTATTGAGAAAAGAAAAACCTCTGCTCCGTGGAATCACCTTCACTTATCAAAGTATCAATGTTTTGATCGCATTATGAGCTAAAGACTGAGATTGCTGCCCTGCCTATATCTTATTAGTGAGAAAAGAACCCCTGCTATGATTAATTAGCTATTACAGGACTTTCACATCCAGACTGTGGAGGTCAGACGGAGGTGGTATGTTGATTATGTATTTTTTTCATGATAATGTGTCTTAACCAGTTTCAGTCTGTTGTTTAGGGGCTGAATCACTTCCACACTTAGCATCTCTTTAGCCAGATAAAAAAACACATATATAAGTGGTACAAATAAAATACAATACAAAATGTGTATTCTGGACTTTGTAATCCACATACTTAAGGCCAACAAATAGATCATTAAAGGGATAGTTCAGTTTGAGACTGAGAAACTGAGAAAACACTGACGCATCGTGCATCGGACGTTTAATCAGCGTATTTTCACTGCCTACGCCAATATCAAAATAATACACCATTTCAATTTACAATATCACTCCGCCTATCAGCTATTTGGATGATAGGCGGATAATCGTCCCCCATTCACAGCCATTTAATGCCTCAGTGCAACAAGATACGCCAGTGTTTCTCAGCAGAGAGCTTTCTACTGCAGATATTATACTTGGTGGCCATTTGTACCTTATATAACCCCACTTCAAAAAAACTGAACCATCCCTTTAAATTAGCTGCATTTACAGTTTGGACCTTTATAGCCACAGTATAAGAGAAGGAGAAGAAGAGCATCTATAGCTACTTGAACCTGTGATCACGTCCCTCCCTGTCTCGGCCCTCACTCCACCGGTTATATGCTTCACCTCTGACCTATAGGAATCTATCTTGGGGATGAAGTAATAGGAAGTTTCTTCTCTGGGGTATTTTTTCTACCTCCATCACTCTCTGTAGAAATATAGCCTGATGGCCGCCTGCCCTCAATTTCTCCCACCCATCCTTCCATCTCCACTACGCCCAATACAAAAAGAGAAATTAAGTATAGATGGGGGAATCATATTTTGTGATGGATGATCTCCACCAAAATGTGGTCATTACCACAAAGGCAATTGCTATTTTGATGCATAGATACCCTTATTGGACTGCCTGGGAATTTAAATGAGATCTGAATTTTTCATGTACCTCTAAATGGCCGGCGCTGTTAATGTCTAGATTTCGATGTGTGAGCTTTGAGGGAGCCCGAGCACAGTGACAAGAATACCTCAGCAGAGCGTAATTTCCAGCGGGTCCCTCTGTCATAGTCACACGAATAATTCAGTTTCAGGAGACTTGATTCATTAGGGTCTTTTTTGTGAGCAGTTGTTGTGATAGTAATTAATCAGGGACGTATTTTGATTATCGTCGTGTGAAGGAACACAATCAGTTTTGGCTCTTGTTTTGGTTCATCAGTCTTGAAATTAAATAAAATGTTGTTGGCTACATGTGTAAACCCCATTCACTTCCTTAATCACTCATTCAGACTCATGCTGTAGTCGTTTACCCCCCCACCCCCACCCCCAACGACAGAGCATTTATTTATATTCTGCTATATTTGCTTTCTTCCTCTGAAGTCGGTTTCAACATGTTACTGTGGTGATGAATCAATTTGCCTTATTATTTTTTTTTACTTTTATGTACAAGAACGTTTTCCTTCAGACCGCTAATTACCCTCAGTTTTGCAGACAGATTGCCTGGCAACGACGACAAATTATTTGGAAATGAGCAGCAAGCATAAGACCGCTGGGTATTTCTAATATCTCATCCCATGCTCAACATTGTTGTTTTGTGCCCTCTAATAATATATGGGTCGTCCAAATAAGCCACACAGTTGTGCTTTTTCTCTCCCGCAAGGTGTTTCATTCATCAGCTGGCAATGTAATTAAAGTATTCTCTGAGATTCCTTGGGAGCAAAAGCTGGAGGCCACATCTCTCTCCACAAGGCTGCATTCTTGGTCCTGCTATTTCATGCACCATGTTTTTTTTTCAATATATCTGGTAATTGTGCTGGAAATATTTTCTCTTCTAGCCTTTAGAATTATATTTGCTCTAAAATTGTGTTTTGAAAGTTTTCAGGCAACCAAAATAGCATTTGCTGGTAAAAATTCAGTTAAGTATTCATTCTGGACAATCCCACACCTCACCATTCACTATTATGTACAAACTCTATATCCAATGCAGAGAGGTCGAACAGGATGGATAAGGAGGTGAGGATGATGATGGTAGTAGCATACATTGTATATGACAGGAATATGTAGGAAGCCAGTGTTGGCATCCCGTCACATACCTGCAATGGCAACATCTGTCTTTTCCCCAGTCTTACCCCAGTGTTGACCCTGTGGGTGTCCTCGAAGCAAACAAAGTGTCACCTGTCCTGGCCGCTGCTTTGTTTCTGTCCACACATTGAAGGTGGCATGAAGAGCCAGCTGTTACTGAAAGGGGCGAACATTAAAAAAAAAGTATGAGGGTAAGATCTCACACTTTGAAAACAGCCCTTCCTCAGAGGTATTCCTGCTGTGGCAGTAATGGTGTGAATGAAACAAGTTGGAGAGAAACATGTCACACCGTACCCACTCTTATCTCCCAACCTGTTCAATCACTGCATGAAGCAGCTGTGAATGTTGGATTGACAGTTTCTGGCAAAACTCGAAAACTGTCAGACAACCCCCCCCAGTTCCCATGTTGGAAAAGGTTTTGCGATGGCGCTTCCACATGCTGTTCAACTATCTGGCAAACACCAGATACTGACACTTAGGCTTTTGTCCACACCAGCCCGGGTATTTTTGCAACCGTGAACATGTGTTCTCAGTTTTACTGTTCTGTCCACAAGCAACCGTGCTTTTGCAACTGTAACGGAGGTCCGCGGGTATAGTCACAGTCACGAGGTACCAGTAAGGAGAAGTGACAGTGTGTGGCGGTTAGCGGTACTGAAGTTAAACTCACTCACCCATAAAAGACGTGCTAACCCGCTTGCCAAGTGGCCATTTGCCTCTTGGCGAAATGGTTAGCATTGTCGCCGGCGGTGCGGGAGACCTGGGTTCGATTCTTTCCATTGTTTACGTCAGAGCTAAGCGCGTGCTGATGTAAATAGTGCCCGTCCGTAGCGGTTGTTAGCTAGAGTTAACGTTAGCTTGCTAGCTAAAATGGACGTGACAAAGTTGTTGTTGTTTATTGGCTGTCGGCTGTATTTGGTTGTCATATCCAGTTCCTCAACCTAATTCAACAAAGGAGGCGCCTGGACGAGCAACGAAGGAGACTGCTCCTCTTGCTAGCGACCGCAACAACTGCAACTTTCTCAAGAAGACAGCAGCGATGCGCCACCTATTGCTGAGACATATGCATTACACATACATTGCATCACTTGGTAGTGGATTTTACGGTTGCGTGTGTACGGAATATTTCTATTACACCACTCGTGTGGATGCAGAATTTTATTTAAAAAACTGGTGTGGACAAGGCCTTAAAAATGACTTAGTGTATTTTGGCATGACCATAATCTTTCCTGAAACGTAACCAAATCTTGTTTTCAGCGTTTTTTACCATGTAACATAAAAACACCAAACTGTACGATACTGACGATCTTGTTTGGAGAACAAATCCACAATCCAAATTCACGAAGCCTCCAATCAAGACTCAGATCCTGTAAACCCGTTACTCCTCTAGCTGTGTATTTTATATTTTCTGCATAAACACCTTGGTTACGACTGCATTGCAGCTTAAATTGACCTTCCTAGTCCTTGAAGTGTTTTTGACAGGACCTTTCTCACCAGGCTCAGCCTCGTTCAGTGTCACCCTTACACATCCAGGTTAACACGGCACATCAGACCCCCGGGGTGTGAACCTGTGAAGCAGCAAGCAGTGAAATGTGAAGTTTCTGTTGTGGCTTCCCCTCGAGTTGACCCATCACCTCTGCCTGTGGTTTGAGCTCTCCTGGGGACCAGCATACCTCCACAAACAGGACGGGAAAGATAAAAAAAAAAAAAAAAACCCACACACACACAGTGACACAGTGATGAAGAGTGGATTGAAGCGAGGCAACCAGAAAGAGAAAGACAACTGAAAGCCAAAGACAGACTGGGAGAAAGAGACTGAGATAAGTGCGCCTTTGAAGAAAACATCAGCAGGCTTCATGGCACTCAGGCAAACCTTTCTCCTCCCTCCTCGGCGAGGACCCATCTCAGCAGATGAAAGCAGGAGCCTCTTTGAGGTGGGGCCCTGGCATTATCCCTGCATCCTGCATCAAGTAATTGAAAGACCTGAGAGTGTGGTAAGGGGCTCGAAGAAAGCCCCCCCCACTCTACACACACACTTTCTTTGAGCTGGGCTGAGTCATCCTTGCAAAGGTTTGGACTTGCACACGATGAGAAGAAGGGCTGGTGCACCCTCCTGGGTTTTTACGAGACGTTTGGGTGAGCTATGAGTAAGCTAAGAAGAAAAACAACAAGGAGAGGAAGTAGAGAGATGCATAGTTTATTTTATCTTAGGGGACCGAAAGAAGTTGAAAGTGAGATCAATAATTTTGGGGGAGCTGGCCCTGCTGTAAAAAAAAAAAGTATTATACAGTTTATTGAGAATAAAAACGTCAGAACATTCAGCACTGAACGCCTGCTGAGTTTTTCTGTGATGGAGCTTTATTTATAGGAAGAATATAATACATGGGTTATGGTGGGCTTATATGGTATTAAATGGTATTATTAAATAATCCTAATTCTGAAACTGGCCTCCAAAACCGCTGCATTATCCAATCAAATGAAGCAGAGAGGACGTGTTTGCCTATACAGATGCACAGGACAGCACTGTTCCACTTTGTTTGGACGCTGTGGTGGGTTGTAAGTAGGAAAAAGAGAATAATAGAGAATAATACTGTATGTGCTGCAGTGGTGATAAAATATGGGGCTGTAGTGAAGCGCTCCAGTGGATCAGAGTAATCTCAGTCAAATCGGTGTCAATGCACTGTCTGCACGATATCTAATCCTCCACAGCCTGACATTTAATATGTTGTACAGCAAATGTATCATCAGAATTTAGCACAGATCGAAATGTCGGTCGATCTACAGTACACCCTCTGATGTAGTCGGTGTTCGCCTTGATGACATTTACCTTTAGCTCCTCATTGAGATAAGCACATGCATGTAAGTGTGTGAAGTAGCGAATGAATGAATGAAAGGCTGTTGCCTCACGAGGAGAGGTCATGTTGGAGATGTTTTCTTGAAGCAGAGGTTTTATTTCTCTAATCCAGTTCCCTCACACCTGCAGCGTGTCTCCTAAAGGTCTCGTCCTCCTGTTCCTCAGTCTTTCCCCTCTTCCTTCTTCCCTCCCTCCCTCCCCCTGCTTTTCCAGTGCACGGTTTCTCATTATCAGCCAGACTCCTCCCTCTCTTTGACTGCTGGTGTTTTCTCCTCCCTCCCTCCCTCCCTCTTGTGTGTGTGGAGAGCTCGGTAGTGAGCGTTAATCCCGGATTGCGCTGCCCTGCCGTCTGCATCCCGTTGTTGCTGGGAGAGCATGGCACGGCTCCAGGACCCCTGTGCTCACACGGGAGAGGAGTGAGCGAATGACAGAGAGACACCAGAGAGAGAGACAGAGAGAGAGAGAGAAGAGAGGGAGAGAACAGAGAGAGGTGCAGTTGAGCTGTTTCACCACTGTCACAGCTACTTGAGCGCCGCGCTGCACTGTTATTGAGTTTCAGTCACACACTCTCTCACACATAAACAGGACAGGAGAGAGAAAGAGAGAGAGAGAGAGAGAGAGGGAAAAGGGAAAAGGAAGGATGACGGCCGGTTTGTCGCAGCTGTGGGCGCGAGTGTGAATGAAGAAAGAGGAAAACCTTGGTCACGTCCCGGGGGTCCACCACCACTACCACCACCATCACAGCAAAACCCTCTCCCTGCTCGCCGTGGTCTCTTCCTCACAGCTCGCACTTGAGAGGGATTAAACTTTTTTTTTTATTTATCTCTTGTTGACACGTCCGAGAAGTCTCTGACATGGAGTCTCCAACCAAAGAGATAGAGGAGTTTGAAAGCACGGCCCTGAAGTATCTCCAGCCGGAACAGATTGAAAAGATTTGGCTCAGGCTCCGAGGACTGTGAGTATATCCACTTTTACTCTTCTCAACAAGTGTCTGTGTGAAGCAGGGCTGTGTGTGTGTCTGTATGTGCATGTGTATGTGTATGTGTATGTGTATGTGTATGTGTGTGAGTGTGACACCCTCTTACATGCTTCGACAAGGACTTCAATATGTTTGTGTGTATAAAAGTGACATGTGATGAATCGCAGATCAATTCTGACACAAACGTGCAGGAAGGACTCGAGAGCTTGGGTGTCATAAGACGAGTCTGGTTTCGTTCATCTCACACTCGTGTTGTTTACAGTGTGTGTCACCTGCAGCGTGTGTGCTTGTGTGTGTGTGTGTGTGTGTGTGTGTGTGTGTGTGTGTGTGTGTGTGTGTGTGTGTGTGTGTGTGTGTGTGTGGAGATGGTGTAGCTGCTCAAACCAAACACAACAGCTCCTTTGAACTGTTTTGAATGGTTTGTTGACTTTACTGCAGGGTGAGGAAAGAGAAGGAAACATCAGAACTGACTTAGTGAGCAAAGAGCGCCGGTCACACAAAATATCATTATTTAACCCTTTTAGCTACTTTTTCTTTTTTTTCTGCATGTTGGTGCTGTTTTTTTTCAACAAACACCTGTTGTCAATGTAAGATTTTGATTCAAAGACTTCACCTTTGGACTCAAATGATTGAATATTTGTGTTTTTGTGTGAGCCAGAAATGTCTTTTTTTGCACCCGTACTGTATTTTCCTCCTAAACCTCACATTCCTCCTCATTCCTTCACTTTTTTTTCTAACTACCCACCCAATACATGATATAATATACACAATAATATTACTTCCTCCACATCCACCAACCAATCAACACCTCTACGACCTTTCGCCCTGAGAGAAAAGCCCCATGCAGTTTATATGGAGCTTCAAGTGGGAAATTTCTCTCATCCATTTTCAGTTCTCATCATTCTTACTCAGCAGGGGGAGGAGACGGCGGTGTTGCTAGGAGGGTTGTGTTTAGAAGAAGAAAAAAAAATCTTTAACGTTACAGCTGGAGGTCTGAATGAAATCCAGTCTCCCTCTCTGCACCACAGACGACGACTGAGTGAATGAAGCATGCACGATTTTAAAGAGTTCATCTATCAGCCCTCCTCCTCTCCTCTCCTCTCCTCTCCTCTCCTCTCCTCTCCTCTCCTCTCCTCTCCTCTCCTCTCCTCTCCTCCCATCATTCTCATTTATCTTTGTTTTGGTATTTCTGTTGTTCAATGATTAGTCATTGTTTCCGTTTCAGGAGCCCGACCTGTGGTTTTTCCCCTCCACCTTCATCCTCTGCCACGTTCACTTCCCTCAGGGCGGCTTCATTGTCTTTTCCATTTGGTCACTGACACAAATTTCCCCATCGTAGCAATTTTTCGTTTTGGATATTTGATGGAGAGAGATTCAGATGAATGTAAGGGGGCGGGGGACTTTTTGTTTTGCTTTTTTGTTTTTTTTTGTCTTCATTGTTTTTTCATCCTGGCCTGGCTGCAGTCCGCTGGCTGCTCTGAGGCTCCTGTTGCGTGTCAGAGATCACATTAGCCTTTAATCTCACAAAGAGCCTCTGTCTGAATAGAGGCAGCTCCAACTGACAGGCAGGCAGCCCCCACAGATGTTGAGGCGTCACCCAACGTACGTTGTGTGTTTAAGAGGGAGAAATCGAATGCAGTGCATCTATATGAGTGTGTGTATGTGTGTGTGATGGGGAAAGGTTGACTGCTTGCTTGTGCTGATGTGTATAATATAGATTGGATGTGTGTTTGAGAGTGTGTGCGGCAGCTTGGTGACATTTACTGTATGTGCTGCCAGCTTATCCTCGGAGATTTGTTTGGCAGATGTATGATTTGTGTGTGTGTGTGTGTGTGTGCGTGCGTGTGCGCTGGATGGCTATCGCAGCACTCTCTCTGGCACTCTCTACACCAATCATCCATGGATAGGCGGGGAGAGCATTTACTTTGGACTGTTTTCCCTCCGTCAACCTTCAGTGACGCAGCCCGCGGCCCGGTGACGGCCACAGATCAAGGAGTGAACAGCGCGTTGTGTTTTATTACTTCCCTCTGACAAATGGCCCCTTTATGTTTTTGCATCAGTGAATGGATTCCAATGGATTTCCATTAATAAATTAGATCACTGCGACGGACCCGACCTCTGCGTCACCCACTGATTAATGGAAATCAATGAATTATTTAATCACTTGATCAACAGTTCATCACAGAGAGCTCCCTTAAGGGCAACTTAGATTTGGTCCAAGGAGGATCAAGGTGGCCGGCTGACCGCCTGATGACTCTATCTGATGATCTGAGTGAATATATAAGAAGATTACCCCAAAACACTGGTAGAAACTCTTTAAATGGTCAAGTTCTTGCGTAAAAATCCAAATATTTCATGGCCTCGGCTTCTCAAGAGTGAAGATTTGCTACTGCTTCTTGGTGACTGAAGACTCTTCTCTGCAGCTTTACAAACTCAACAGGCACTTGATTAGGATAGGAAATAATCAGCGGATTAATCCATAATGGAGTTACACATTAAATAGTCAAGAATCAGATTCACAAAACAAACCAGCAGTAAAAATCTGTTCACAAGGAATAAAAAGTCTGCATTTATCTGCATTTACTTCTCAGTGCAGGACTTTTACTTGTAATGGAGTATATGGTGACAGTTTACCTTCCTCCACCTCTGTCCAAGAAATATAAGCCGGCCAATAAAAAAAACAGCCTTAAATTTTCAATTTACTTATGGTCACATTTCCCTCGATATTTTCTCTGTGACCTTTACGCTCGCAATAATTCCTGGAATTTCCATGACCCCCTCCAGCCCACATCCTCATTATACCGAGGACATTGCATTAAAGCCTTCCAATTAGAAGAGGCTCTGTGCTGTTGATAGGCACGTACACACAACCACACACACACGGATGTAAAGCGAGCTTGATGCGACGGGGAAGGGGCAGAAGGTGGGATAAAGGATAGAAGAGGAGGTGAGGAAACTAGGGAACATCAATACTTTCTCTCTGACCTTCTTGTTACTTTATCAAATCATTTCCTTTTTTCATTTAGTGTGTTTTTCTCTATTTGTCTGTCTCTCTCGCTCCTTCCATTAAAACTATTCTTCTATTTTGTCCTTCACATTCCCAGTGCTCTCTTAAGGCAACCACCCGACTGTGATACTTAATGTCTTTTTAATTTTAATTGCTGGATGGACTCCGAATGATCGATTTAATCTTTTTTCTTCCTGCTAATCTTGGGGGGAGCCCTCTACATTTCTTTATAGAGACTAACTTCCTTAGCTTGCAGTTTTTTTTTTTACGCTGAGCTCCAGGAAAGATTGATACACAGAAACGATTGGGAAACAAATCAAGCTAAGTGCTGTGAATTGCGCCTGACTAGAATTTAAATCCACGTCTGTAGTCCAGTGGCAGAGGGTCCGTCCCTCCCTCCACTTGGCTACTATGAGTGCCTGAAGTGTGTGTGTGTGTGTGTGTGTATGTGCGTGCGTGTGTATGAATGTAGCTTTTAGAGCGATGCTGTTAACTCTTCATGGAGGTGTGGGTGTGCTTTAGGCCAAATGTTAGAGTATCTGATAGTAGGTGTGTTTTAACTGTGACTGTGTAGGTCTCCAGTATGTGTGTGTGTATGTGTGCAGTAGTGAAGTAGGTGGGATGTCACGGGGTGGAGTGGTGTGTGCATGCGTGTGTGTGTGTGTGTGTGTGTGTGTGTGTATCCTTGTGTTTTTGCATATCATTACGCCTCTCTTAAATCCCTAATCTGCATAAGTGATTGTTAGCATTTGCATTCCTTTTTAAATTTGCCATGCGTGTGTGCACACAACTCGATAATATGACTGCTGAGAAGTAAAAGCAAACAAACAGTGCAATCAAAAAGACCTTTTCTTATTTACATGTAATTACTATAAATCCTCATATTTGATCCAGCAGCACTCACCTGTTTGCTTTTTATTTGTTTGTTGTTTTTTGACATACTGTGTGTTCCTGTTGGAGCTCATGCAGGAACAGCTTTGTACTCATCCTTAAACTCTCTGACTGTTGTGAGTTGGATTCACCAAAGCTCTCTGAAATCACTCATTTCAACTCAGTTGAGCGCCACCTGTGCATGCGAGGGCAGGCGTGTTAGTGAGATCTGATCGTTTTCATCGTTGACACCGCCTCATAATTGTTTCATGTTTGTGAGCAGGTTCTGTCTGTGACATTGTTTAACCGAGAATAAAAAGAAGAATTTCACACCTTGCCGTCAGACATCAGTAGTTACAAACGCTACTTAAATATACCAGTGTCAGCTGCTGAACAAGGGGCTCCCTAAACAATTAGGAAATATCAAGCTGCCACAGTGACAGAAATAAAGACGAGATGAGAGGCAGCCATGGAGACGTGGCTGAGATACCACAGAGATTTCAGACTGGTCTGTAGTGTTGATCTAGTCTTTACTTGGCCCATTGATTAGTGTAAAAACAAGTTTAATCCTGCTTCAGAAAAATAAAGATATCTAAAGACTTTTACTGTATTACCTCCAGGCTAATCCAGGTCCAAGACCAATGAAACCTTGGTAACACTGGCCCTGGTCCTAAGAAGTAGCACCTCACAACAACAAAACAAGAAATCTTATTCATGACTTTGTTGACACTGTTGTAGAGAGAGATAAAAAATTTAACTTTTCTGTGCAACAGATTAATTTAGATGTCTGTCTGAAGTCAGATTGTTTTTTCAGTCAGATTCAGTCGGATTGTGTCTCTGTGAAACCAGCTCCAGCTGATGTTTCACTGATCCCAGACATAGACCCTGAGGCAGCTGTTGGGGTGAAGGGACTTTCTGTTTTCTCAGATTGAGAATCCATGAATATCACTTTAGCATAACGTTTACTTTAGCCATCTTATTTCAGAATCAAACTTCATCTCCAGATGAGCTGAGACTAAAAGCAGACATTACATGTAGATGATTATGAAACAGGTGAGAGAGCAAAAGTAAGACTTTGGTGAGTTCAACAAATTCTTTTACAAGAGTGAAATGATTTGTGCGAGTGGTTCTTGCATGAGACCCAACGTCTTTTCTTTATTAACTTCCATGATAGCAAGAGAAACTGCTTAATCGATGCCTCACCATCCTTCTGTCTCTTTTCTCTGACAGGCGAAAGTACAAGAAGACGTCCCAGAGGTAAGACTTGCTGCTGGGACCCTGGATCTCCTCCTTCTCCCTGTCTCTCATTCATCCCCATCTCCTCCTCTTCCTCCTCCTCTTCCTCCTCTTCCTTTTCTTCTTCTTCTTCCTCCTCCATCCTCTCTGTATCACTGGACGTCACGGACCTTCTCCTACCTCTGTGCTATCTTCCCTTACCATTCATTCATTGTGTCTTGCCTTGGGAAGGAACCCTTTGTAACTGTGTCATGAAAGTGCCGTTTGAATAAAAGTTGTTTTTGTTGCTCTGATTATTATCATTATTCTCCACCTCCATTCTCTGAAGGTCTCAAATCTCAGTCAAACAAGTGAAACACCAGTGTCACACCATGCATTCACAAAGATCCCTCTGCCTGTCTCGCCTCGATTCAAGTGTCAGCTCATCGTCATTACCAGATAACTGGCACTCTAATGGATAGAAATTATGGTGACACAGATGTTGGGGACTCGTAGACATCAGAGGACTTGAAAGCCGAACAAACAACCCGAGTGCCACGCGTGTTATCTTTGTCATTATGAAACTTTCATTTGTTTAGTTGTGTTGGAGATGCTCTGGGGAAATCAGGCTCTCCATTAACTGGGACTTGAGTGCATTTATTTACGAGGGTGAAAGCAGGGATTAATTAATGCCACTGGATGAATGGATAACGTAGATTAAAGTATCATTTGTTAGAGATGTTTCTGTATTGATCTGAGGCATGCTGTCAGTGTCCTTCATTATTCATCTCGGCTTCCCCTGTGATCATTTTCTCCTGATGCACAGGACACGTCGTATTGCTTTTAGCACCCAAGAGACTGTACAAATAAGATGTTAAAACAGACCTGCAAATGACAAAAACAACTTTTATTTTGTTTTCCAGTGTGTTGCGTATGAACCCATTTTGAGATCAAAGTGGGAAAATCTCGTCTCCCCAGCGATTTCGTGTAGACACCCAAAACAGATCTTTTGTGAAGCGGTGATGTTGTACCCTCCACTGGCACAGTTTGTTGAGCAGGCGCCCCATAAGTAAGTCGGCCCCAGTTCGAATCCCGCATTCGGCGCCCCTTTACTGCACGTCATTCCCCCTCACTCTAACTCCCCATTTCCTGTCTCTCTCAACTATACTATGCAATAAAGGCATAAAAAGCCCAAACATATACTTAAAAAAAGACAGAGAAACAAATCCACTAGTTACTTTTCCTGGTAATTAGTCACTTTTATAATGTAGTAACTCAGTTACCAACTCAGTTACTATTAGGGGAAAGTAAGGAGTAACTATAGCTAATTACTTTTTAAAAATTACATGCCCAACATTGATCATAGGTAATATACACACACCTGACAAATAACATAAACTGTGTGAATCAGTGTCTGTTGGTAGCTGTCTAATTAAAAATGAAGGATTTGGTCTTTTATAGATACAGTAGAGGCTAATAACTTATTCTCAGAGTTTGGGACCATGAAATAAAGCCTAACTAATTACTGCCCAAGAATTCTACGTATATGTTCTACAACGTTTTAGGCTTTTATTAACAATGGTAACATTAGCTTTTTGAATGATTACATCAGAGTGTCATACCCAGTTGATGCTTAGATGACGTGGGCTAATGAGACACTGCTTTTATTACAGTTCTGCACATACAGAGGTTCAAACAAACACAGAAAGCAGCAAGCAAACCTGCGGTGAGCAGCTCCATCTACGTATGTGTGTCAAACAAACCACACTGATGTTGGCTAATCTTTTAACCATAACAAAGTCCAGTGCTGTAGTCTGCATTCATCTGTTGCTTATAGCACAGGTTGTCTGGTAGACATTTTCAAGCTCAACTCCAAAAGGGACCACAGGATTTTAAAAAAAGCCTTTAATTTTCAACCTCGTTGAGCTCACAGATGAGTAGAAAAAGTGTCACCACACAGGTGACACTTTTTTCCTGTGAGCTAATGGAAACTCCCAGTTTCCGCCGCTGAGGGCGAAACACCAAAACCAAGAATGTGTTAGTCTGTGTCTCAGCTCTTTCCTCAGCCCCGGGCCCATTAAGAGCTACTGCTGCTGCTGCTGCTGCTGCTGCTGCTGCTGACATAAAACGAGTGAACAATATATATTCTCACCTTTTTAAGAATTCTAAGAAATAAAGAGCTGGAGGCCGTTGTTTTTGATCAACTGTTGCTCACACTACAGTCAACAAGTATGTTTTTGTTTGATTACTTTCATTCAGATTGAGTTGGTAGTGAGTATTTCCAGTGGGACAGTGTATGTGGGATTGTTATATGTTCATGGTAATGATGGAAGATATCACACAGTGTGGCTCATGCTCATCCATGGTTTTAGTAGTTTTTTTAATATGACAACAAAGCTCTATGGCACAGATTAATAAGATACTGTATGTCAGATTGTGGCTATAGGGTTATACTTGTTTTGTTAGATATTTGACAATAAGGAAAATGTAGATTATCACAAGCTTGATTCTTTGAAATGGACAGAAAACGCAGTAAAGTCCAACATTTCTTTCTTTTATTATTTCAAAAATAAGAACATAACATGTTGACGGAAATACCACTAAAGACAGTTTATGTGGAAATAGTCACTTCTCCACAAGTGAAGCAGAAAACAAGAACAGGTCTGTGAAGCCGCTCTAATTTTGCTTCATGGCATTTTCCTGTGAACGGTGGGATTGCTGCACAGTTCGAGTAATTGAACAAAACTCTCCTCATGCTACTTATTGGCACAGTGTGTGGTCGTTTGCAGTGTGGCATAGGCCTAGCTGTTGGAAACTCTCTTCTCCCTCTCCCCCTCTCTCTCTCTCTCTCTCCGCTGGGTGGGTGAGTTCCTGTGTGGAGGAGCCCGGTGATTGACAGCTCCATATGTGTCTTTGTAATTACGGCCGGGCTAATTGGCAGAGAGGAACGCTGGGACATTGTCATTACTGACACACCAGGACAACCCCTCATGCACGCAGATGGAGGGAGAGATAGCCCCTCTCCCCTGGGGGGTGGGGGGTGGGGGGGAGGAGAGAGGACTGTTAAACGAGGAGAAAGTGAAGCTGCGAAAGAATAAGAAAAGGTTTTCTTGTCCTGCCCTGTGTTTGTGTTTGTTATGTAGCCTATAGGTTTGGTGCTTGTAGTAGGAAAACAACAGTTTTGCCTGTTTCTATTATGATTTGCTCTTTCAACAAATGACAGTTTTAAGCCCCGCCCCTCCTGTGGTTACTGTTGCTATGCCCATCAGCTTTCCATCCTGGCACAGCAGTGAACAGTGAACCACAATAACGGCAGATTTACCACTCGAAACATGTCTTTATTTTCTAAAAACCATGATCTCAGATGTAGAGAGAACAACAGGTTTCTCATTTCTACCCTGTGGTTGCAGCAGCGTTGGTGGCGGAAATAACAACTGGTGTAGCTGTAGCGAGCTAGCTAGGTACGCTATACTATAGGTGGATGCTGTGGTCCTTGCTGGTTGATGAAGTGTTTTCCGCCATGTTTATTGTTTATTGTCTATCCCAGCCACAGCAGCTGTTGACGCTGTTTACATGCTCATAAATGTGACTTATTTTTACACTGCAGGGTTATCCTCCATGATATTTGGCTCTGAGCGCTGCAAAAAAAGGTGTCGTTGACCTTCACTCAATGTTGTGGCGGCACACGAAGCATCGTATAGCTGCTATACTCCACTAACACACTGAACATGCTACTGTAGGCTACACCTCCTGTGAAGACTGGCACATTATTAGGGAAATTGTACAGTAATAGTCTGGTAATGTGAAGTCTGGCTGGGATTTCTACTGTCAGATGATGTTTTTCGTGAATGATCGATTCAAAAAAAGGTTTGCGTCTTTGACAAATCTGCTTAATTTCCAACTTCTTAATGTTCCTTAGAGCATTTTGCCAAGAAACAAAGAAAGAAAAAACACCACTTTCTCTTCTATTTATGAAAAAGGCATTGATTACCCAAGAAAGACCACTTGAACATTATATTGCCAACAAAGCAACAAGTAGGTGTCTTGTGTATCTCTTTGTATTCCCAGTCGTGAAAGACTGAAACAGGCTTTTACTTAAGCCTGTAAATATGCTACAGTGGTCACTCCTTGTAGCCCAGCTTTTAAAAGCTTTAAGTGTTTTGCCATCTGATCCAGGCAAGGATCCAGCCTTAAATGGCCTTATGTAGGCTGCACATTGCCAACACTGTTCAATGTGTGTGTGTGTGTGTGGGAGAGAGAGAGAGTTTTTGTGTCTTGCTTCGCTCTCCCAGGACTGGCTGAATGTGTTTGATCAGATCATGGAAGCATTGCAGGGATGATGGTGGTTCAGTCTCCTCCACTTTGCTCCGATCATCAAACACTGAGTGCTTGTTTGTAATTATGTGGAAGTACAAGACGTTTTGGGAATTTGGGGATTTAGGGGCAGTGCCTGTGTTTGTATGTGGATGATTTAGGCTTTGATTCGCCCTCATCTGTGACGTCGCTCCACAAGTCCTATGAATGTGGCTGTACAGTAGGAGGAACCTCAACAGGTCTGAACCAGAGCCACAGAAAACACTTTACTGTTGCCAAAGCAGGTTCGACCAGCTTTTAAACTCAAGTAGTTTCTTATTTTTTTCCATCTGCCATGTAAATATTCAAAGGGTTTGTTGTTTTTTGTGAGTTTTTAGTGTCAAGCACATTGTGTTTGTCTATAATTGTGTCTTGTCAGATTTTATGTAGTAATTCTGAAGGGTTCACATACTTTAAAGGGTAGGTGTATGTGGTGCAACAGGACAGTGATTTCACATTTCCATAAGAATACCAACAGACTGAAGAGTGAATGAAGAAAAGCAGCACATTTACCAAGAGGGGAAAGAAAGAGCAGGAGCAGTGGAGAGGAGGACAGATATCGTCAGGCTTAGTGTCACGAGGGAAAATTGAGCTCTTTGGTTAATGTCGGTAATCAGGGGACAAATCTTCCAGGCTGCCTTTCAAGAACAGTCCATCAGATGCCATTACCCTGAGCCTCTCTGTCTCTTTTTCCCGGTAGTTCAGCACCATTCGTCAGCCGCTGCAAGTTTTGGGGAAACTTACCAGAGGTGAAACAAACACAATCATATCTTTTAAAACGTATAATTGTCTCTTGAGCAATAAGGAGCATGAATTACAGTGGTAATAAAGATAATGATGAGCTCAGATAAAGACGATTTTGCACTGTTAATCAGTTCAAAATAAAAAATTAGAGGACAGATGTCACTTCAGGCTCAACTGAGACACAGTTACTGTCACTACAGATCTCGCGCATCGGAGCATATTGTTCATTTTTGTAATTATGATTCTTTATTTTCATGCTGAGCCAAACATTTGATCTGTTTCCTATGTGACAACAAGTCAGTAGCCAGGTATCAACTCAAATGTCACTAAATTTCAAAAGAGAAAATGTAAATCAACAAGCATTTCCATTTCCATTGATTAATATAAGGAGAAGGTTCATTGAAAGCAAAGCAGCAGTTTTCCACATCGATGCAGAAGAAGAAGCCAGGAGATGAGGAAGGTAAAGGTGTGAAAATCAAACTTCAACCAGTCAGAAACCACCGTCACTCCACACAAAGTCGTTTTTTTCCCCCTGTTTGCAGCTATTTTTCATCTCTTCAGTGGAGTCGAAGCTTCTTTGCCTCACATACGTGATTTATTCACCAAGCCTGTTTCCATTGCACTGGGTCGTAATTTGGTTTCATCGATGCACCAACTTTTGGTACTAATAGACAATTATTACCACTGATGAGTTCACTAAAAATACATGCGGAAATGTGCGATAATTCCCAAAAGGTAATTATGAATAGAAACATTTAGCTCATTCATGTGGTGTGGCTGCAGCAGATCGTGATGTGACACCTACCTGGTCTCTTATACAGAACCAAACTGAGTTACTGCATTGGCTTAGGTGTTTTAAATAGATAACAATTGAAGGAACGGATGCGTCTGTTGTTCTTCATTCCAGTCTGTTGGAGTTCAGACTGACACACGGCCGTGCAGCTCAACGGCCTCAATTTCAGCCATTAATGACTCACTTTCCTCTGTAATTGTTTTCTAGTTGAGGTGATGAGTTGCGGCTGGTTTTTGTTTGCTTCCCTGTGTGTATCGGTTTATCAGTCTGTGTTTTCTGTGGAGTGCAGCCAAAAGCAGCGGAGAAGTTATGTTTTTTTTGAGGCTTCATTATTGTAAAGTGACTACACGCAGGCTTTTCTCGAGGGGAAATGTGATTTTTATGGCTGTTTTCTCGCTGTGGTTTTAGACAGTCGTGCCGCTCTTGCTGTTTCTGTTTCACTTCCGTCCCCCCACCATCCCCAATCCCCTCCTCTCCTCCTCTCCTACTACCTGATGATTAGAGGGGTAATTGCCCAGCTCAAACGAATCTCCAAGCTCGGGCTAATTACATTCTTCTCAACCGATCTCACCCCCCCTCCGACTCCTCTTTCTCCACTCTCCCTCCACATCAGGTGGGTTATAGGCTTCTTTTCTTTTCCTGAGGTAGCCGCCTCAGTTAGCGTGATTCACACACCGTGCTGCAGTCTTTTAAACCGTGCAGGTGCAGAGGGACACGTTTCAGTTTGTGCATCAGTACACGCACAGTCGAACACACAAAGTAAAAAAACACACTCTCAGATGTACACCACCATGCAACAACAACAACATGCATGTGCTGTATAGACAAACATCTTGCTTTAGATTGATTTTTCCATTCAGGCCAAACAGTGGCTGCACACAATGAGGCAAATCACTTTGAAATTGATTTTTTTTTTTCCTTTCTTGGCTGATCGTAAAGTGACATCAGAGGAGGGTTACTGTATGCACAAGTATTCATTCTTCAGCAAAAGGCTTCTACGCTGATTATTTTTCTCCCTCTTTGCCCACCTCCATTATAGAGCTAAGTGTATTGCTCATCTGAAGATTGATTACAAAGCCTAAATGATAGGCTTTTATACTAAGTTGAGGCTACGGCAGAGATGAGAGCATAAACGTCACAGGTCTGCCTTGATGCCAGCGCAGCTCGTGAGGCTTCCCTCCCCTCTTCCTGCTGCCTACTACAGCCCATAATATTCCAGATTTATGGAGCAGATTGTCTCCTTAATCTGGTTGTTTATATCCAGCCTGCCTCCCAACCCCACCCTCGTTCGCCCCGCTCCATCCCACCTCCGCCGGCTCCCAGGTGGATGTCTTCATCTCATCAGAGCAGGAATGTGTAACTATTTGTGCTTTTCACATTTGGCCCCGGTGTGTGTTCGCTCTCCTTTGAGTGTTTTGTATGCTGGGTGAGTGCTCATGTGTGATGCCCTGCAGCCATCTGTGTGTGTGTGTGTGTGTGTATGTATATGTGTGTATGTTTTTTTTCTTTCTCTTCAGCTATCTATCACCTCACCTCATTCGTCTCTAGCTAACCCAGTCATTTCAGCTCTACCGGGAGCCGCAGACTTCACATAATAGAGTATTCACATACTTCCTGTGGCCCACAGCCTCTGTCATCACCAATGTGAAAGACCATGTCTATAGAAAAATGGGATTTTGCCCCTGAAGAAGAGATGGATAAAGGCAGGAAAAGTACACGAGATTCATGCAGGAAACAGCTTTATATGCGCTGAGCTTTCCAGTGCTGTGGAAGTATTGGCTGCAGCTGTGACTGACCTTGCATAACCACGACATGGAAAAAGTTAGATAAAACTCTGGGGCAGAGCTTCCTCATCCAAACATTATAAAAAAAAAAAAGTGTTAGGGGGTTAAAAACATAACTGAATTTTCAGTTTCTCAAATAGACACATCCTGATGCAATATATCGCAGCCAGGACGGGATGAGAAGTCTCACTTTGATATGAATCACAGACTGGAATCATTATGGGGAAATATTTGTTCTGGTGGCTAGCAGGCACAAAAATCCATCCAGCCCTGTATTGCCAGATGAACCTAATACTTTGCCCTCCGACTGCTCGGGGACAGGAAGTGTGGGGAGCGCTGTAATAAAACTGAATCAACAAAAGTATTATTTGCCGTAGGGTTAATATATTGGTTTGCTTCATTTTCCACATTATATCGATGCTTTTATCGTTAGTTGTTGCTTCTCTGCTGTTTTATTCACTGGCGTATTCCTGCACATAAATCACACCAGTAAATTAAAACTGAACTTTTTTTTTTTTTTTTTTAAAGCTTTCAGCCTTTATTGGATGGTAGCCAAGTAGATAATGGCTTGATTAGTGATGTGGTGCTTTGCTGCTTGCTGTTATGTAAACAGTGGACAGTGAAGGATTTGGCTGTTTAAAGCGAAACATGTTGTTGTTTGTCACTTGGTAGAAAGCTCCTTTGTCAAATATGGAAAGATTAATACACACTTTAGCTGTGTGGCTCTGTTTGTGTTTGTGTGTTTGAAAGTGTTCATCATAACTACTTTTGTTTGGTGTGTGTATGAGTGTGGATGTGTGATAATGCATGAATTGTGTGAGCATGTGAATAAACCTGCCAGTGTTTGCTTTGATGTTAATCTAAGAGGAATGCTGGGAGTCACAGCGGTGACGCAGTTGGGTCTCTGTTTTCTGTCACCAGGTTTTTAACGCTCTTTTGGACACGTTGGGACTAAACATCCTCCCCAGATAATAAACTGTCAGCGCAGCGGTTCGCTGTTTCTGACACATGTGGACTGCATGGTTTGTGTTAGTAATTATATCAGTCATTCATAGTCTGCACTTCCTCAGTGACATTTAATTTAAGTCCTGGTGCATGAGCTACTGTGGTAACTCAAGTTAACGCAGCGGGTTTCAGTTTTCTGTCAGTTCAGTTCATCTTCATTTATAGAAGAAAGAAAGCAGATGCATTGTGAGGTGATGCTGATATGAGGTTGGAAGCTTTTTTTTTATAAACAAGTAATAAAATACAATTTGCAAACTTTGCATTATACTATTAATAAAGAGACCAACCTAGCTACAGTCTCTGCTTCAGCACAAAGATTAAACTGTCAATTACTACTAAAACTCTTAATTTTAACCCCCACTATTTGCATGTATAAACAGATAACACATGTTCTGACCTTGGAAATAGTTATTTGACTAAAAAAAAGAAAGAAAAGAAAAGATGCTGTTGTTCAGCAACATTGCATGGATGAAATTTGTTGACATACAAAAGTCACCAGTTGTGGGGGAAGTGGAAAAGATCCTGTTACTGATACAAATGACAAATACAATATCCCTACATTACAGTGTGTTATTAACTAGAGGGCTGTCACAAAGTTACATTTTCATGAAAAGCTAAAAGAGTCCAGATAAGAACATTATAATGATATCTTCAATATTGTGTTTTTTGTTCCAGGAGTTGGTCTCAGTAGAAGTGTAGTGAGAAGCTGAGAAAATATATGACTTTACAGAAGTGTGCAAATAGAACAAGTAGGGAAGTTAAAAGGCAGCCAGATGAAATGTAGTAACACTGCATCAATATTTCATTTTTTAGATATTATGGTTATTATCGTTTTCGCACAAACAGGTGGGTTATAATGCAACACTCCTATTGTAAACAATTACTCCCTGTTTGTTTATTATTATAGTGCTTTTAAATGCGGAATAGATACATAATAAAGTGTAACCTTTAAAGAAGTAGTCAGATAATATTGCTACATACACACACACAAAACACACTGTGGGGCCAATGTATAATCCACACCTATTACTTTATGTTGTACATGTGTAATCCCCTCTGCACCTCCACAGATACTGAAACATGCAGAGTAAGTGGGAATAGCTGGTAGGGGGGTTACACAATACCATGTTGAATTAATTGAGAGGCCTAAAGAAAAATGTTTTAAATCATTTAATGTGAGATCTTTATCTTCCACATGAGAGATGTACATAGACGGAGCAAAAAAACAAAAAAAACAAGGCGGTTGTGTCTAACTGAGACCTCCTCCCCCAGTCCAACAGTCTGAAGTAAACGAGTGGCCTTCAGGGTAGCATCAAAGACATGAAGATGGAGAGCAGTCTGACTAATCCTCTCATCTCCACACGACTGTTTGTTCCTGCTGAACGTAATGAAGCATAAATGGAAATGCTGCTTTTGGTAACCCTGGTGTTTGATGGAGACAGTTGGCGTTTCATCAAGATGGCCTGAGGGGAGGTTTTCTTTTTTTGTTTTTTTTTTAGTTTAATGACTATTTTCTCTTCTTCTCTGCTGTTGTTCTTCAGAGAAATGAAAACATTTTGAAAAGGAACACGACAGCATGAGCCCATACACCAGCTTTGTGATCCTACGCCAGGATACCAGCACACACTCCCTACAAACTTCTGGTGTAAAACCCTGTTTACATTTACTTAAAAATACCACTAATCAAACACCACTGAAGGATCACCACACTTGTGTAATCTTATATCTTATTTCATCAATTCACAACGCACACCTTTGCAGGTTATATGATTTTCCTCAAGTAACCAAAGAGCCTCTATTGGTTCTTGTTGTTTTAATTTTTGACACCATTTGTCTCCTATACATCTCGAAAATCATTCAATAACAGTGCAAACCAGAGTGTTGTCATATACAGACGCACCTGAAGGAACCACAGAGGTTTGTTGGCAATTGAGCCGTTCAGTATTTTGGGTCAAATCAACATAAACAAGTACTTTCCAGAGACTCCTCTCCTGTGAATAAGTGAGCCCATACACCTACCATCATACCTTTTGAAAAGAATATTAGCTAAGAAGCTAGGACTACTGAGAATTTATTCCACTCCAAACAACAAGTTAATTATCTTGTAACTTAAGTATGGGAGCAGCAAAGTTTAGCTATAAACTAAGCCAAGGTTTGCTATCACTCACTGTTGCCTCCCAGTAACAACGTCTTATCTGTTTGCTACCTCTAAGCTGCATGAATACATGCATTAATGCAACAATAGGCTTCAGAGTTTGCATTATATGAACCATTGTTACATGTCTTCAGTGAAGCCAGGAAGCTACAGTGACTCGGTATCGGAAAGTGATGCGGCAGTAGCTAGTTAGCATGCTAACTTCAGCACGAGGAAATAAATAAGAAATAGACTAAAGTAGTAGAAAAAACAACGAGGTTGATGCTGAACTAAAAATGTATCTTCTCGACTGTTAATGCTAATGTTGACTACTGTAGGTCGTCTGTGCTGCAGCTTATTATGGTCCATAGTTACATTTCCTCGTTAGGCGACATCTAACGGTCAAAGTATTCATGACAAGAGCAGAGGGAGAAGTGCAGTGGTTCAGTATGAAGAGCAACAAAGTCCACATTAGGAGCAGGTTGGTGCACGTAAATCAGTTGTCTCTAATAGCACTGTGGTCAGTTTTTGTCAGGAATGGTTTTCGTGTGGTGCTCACTTTGTGCAGCTGCTGCTGTTACTGTTGTTTATTCGCCTCAGTTAAAGGTTTTCTTTCCATCACCCAAACAAAGTGAGTGGAGAGAGACTACCTCTAAAGAACAGGCCTGACTTCGCAGCCCAATTTACCCACAGCTGCACAAGAGCACAACTTTTTCAAAGCTGTAGCCAAACCTACTTCAGTCAAAGTGCAGCACCCGTTTAGCTGTGGATGTCTCCCAGTGTGATGGTTCGCTGATGGAGGACTCTACAGGGAATATACAGCGCACACTCTGATGCACATGTGATTGATAGCTGTGTATGAGAAACGAAATCATCTGAAAAGAAAGTAGTCTCACTCCCACTCCGTGTCCACGCTGATGAGTTTATTTAAAGAACGTGACGCCTTTTTCAGTCAAAGAGATACAAGTTGCATCGTCAGGCCGTGATTTAGTGGGTGAAGCGGTTTCAGCAGAGCTCAGGGAACAGAAACAGAGGAAAACTGAGGCTGCAACTGCGTCTGTGTGAGAATGTTACAGTGCTAAGCAGACTCCTGAAAGCACATAAGCTATCAGTGCTTAGACAGTGTCTCATTAAGAGAGGAGAAATCTGTTATTTTAGCGAGAATGAGGAATAGAGGACTCATTTAGGGCGTGCTTCAGTTGAGAAAATAGAAAAAAGTGGAGGGTTGAAAAATAAAAAGCAGCAAAATGATAAATGGGAGGAGAAAAATGAATCAATGTTTAATATATATATATATATATTTTTTTTACAATCCATCTAAATTATTAAACTACTCTATTAATTATTTACGTATTAATTTGTACTCTCCTTCCACATTACCAGCTTGGGCGAGAAGATTGAAAACTTATCGTCAATAAGTGAGCGTACTCGGGGTTTACAGTCATTTTATAGCCTCTCCTGGCTGTTGGGTACAGACATATACGCTGGTATATAGTATGACTAACAAATCCTTAACTCTGTGAACTCTGTAGGAAGACTCAGGATGCTCACATACATTTGTTATGATTTACCAGGGACAGTGTAATGGGTGCTGAAACACTGAAATATGAGAGGCTCGTAAAAATGGACTGAATAATGGTTCTTTGGGAATAAAGGCTGCGGTTGCAAGGTCTTTTCTGTGTGTGTGTGTGTGTGTGTGTGTGTGTGTGTGTGTGTGTGTGTGTGTGTGTGTGTGTGTGTGTGTGTGTGTGTGTGTGTGTGTGTGTGTGTGTGTGTGTGTGTGTGTGTGCGTGTGTGTGTGCGTGCCATGCTTGTGTGAAGTGGCCCATTGCCAAATAAAGTGCACTCTGACGTCCTTGTTTGTCCAGGGGTTGAAGGACAGACCAGTGATGACCTCACTCACCACAGTGCACCACTTTTCAGCCTTTATTGATCTATCTGTGTGTTTGTGTGTGTGTTTGTGTGTGAGAGACAAGGACAAGGGCAGAGACAACTCACACACACAAACACACCTTCCTCTTTGTATTTCTGAATGAACTTGAATCATCTCCCCGTGTGTGTGTGGGTCTGTTTTTTAATAACAACATCGTGAGGTTAAGAGGATACGACATTGTTTTGGGATACACCTTTTGTTTCTGTGTTGTTACACCTGCTCCCATTGTCATAGTAACACTGCGGCAGCCATAGTTGGCTATCACTATGTCTGGATTACTGCTGTAATAATCTCTGATAGATTTCCAGGGCATTATGCACTATCTGTTATTGTGTTCTGGCTCAGAGTCAAATGCGTAATCTAATTGAAAGCGCTATTTTCTCTACTATCTCATTGAGTTAGCGCTCTGGCCTCTGTGTGTGTGTGTGTGTGTGTGTGTCACCTTGGTCTTTGTTTTTGCTTCAGGGATGTGTCTACCTTTACAGTAAGTACAGTATAAGGTTATGTCGGCCCAGCCCCCGCTTCATCTCTCAGTGACCTTCACATCTGCACTTCTCAGGGCTTCTGGGTTTCCAACATCAGATATCACACGTACAGAAGCCGTCCATGAAAGGACAGTCCAAATCAATTGTGACGCTCCTTTATGGGAAACTTTCCCAGGTTCCCTTGCTGGACCCTCCCTGGACTCCCACCAAAACACTGCACAGTCTAGTATTCGCTGATATTTTGTGTCTATTATATGCGTTTTATGAAAGCTGGAATACACACACCGTGTACATTTCCAACCAAGCATGCTCAAATAAAGGTTTGCTTTATAATAATCATACACTAATTATAATTATACTAATTATACAACCGTTTCAGATCAGCCTATTTCAGGATGTTTGACTGCAGCATGGGAATTAGTGTTTTCAACCCTGTGCTTATAGACTCACTTTAGGTTGCTGGCATAGAAAGGTTATTTATACATTTCTTGCTGATAATCAATCAATCAATCAAGTTTCACAGCAGATAATCAAACGGCGATGAAGTTAGAACACGCTGGCATTTACATCCAGACAGGTTTGCCTGAGGCTACCACACCAGTCATGACAAACAGTCTGTTCAGTCTGTGTATTGATCTGCATCATATAGTTTAGTTAATCATTATAGGTCATTAAAGATATGTTTTCTTCCAACGTGGAGCTTCTCTGACCCTGATTTGGACGTAGATCAAGAACCAAAAAACAGATTGCAGTCCGATTTGGGTCGCACTTTTAAGCATTGAGATCAACATTTATCTTATATAATTTTAGGAGGAAGGAGAAGGAAGAAGTAATGATGTAAAACCAGTAAAGATGACTAAGGTGAGTGAGACGGGAAGTCAAGGCTGAACACTGAACACAGTGCAGAATGAAAGATGAGGGAAAAAGGAGAAAATGACGAGAAATACTGAACCATATACATCTTCTTTTATTACAGTAATTCTCTCCTCGTGTAAAGACAGAAAAAGAAAGGCACAGATCATTTATTATGGACGGTAGACACCAAAAAAGGGATTTCTTTTTACTGTCAGTGAAAATGAGTCACAAAGAGTCGACTTATCAGCCCTGAGGCTGTGGAGACGTCTGCCAAACCAAGTACTCCGTCCTCCAGCACTGACAAGTGCTTTCCAGACACAAAGAGGCCCTGATCACACAAAAATGAGGCCTTCCTCCAAAAACACTGAGACCTTGGACAATAATGCCCTCCGCATAAGGCTGGCCCTCTGACTCGAGAACAAGCTCTGACAGCCAAGGCTTGGAGAAAACAACCTGGAGAAAACTGACCTTTACGATGAAATCAAATAAAGAGAAGCACCCAAACCCCCCCGCGACCAGTCCACAGGAAACATGCTGTACGGATGACATTCTTGGCTATAGATGATAGCAGAAAAGTTTGAACCTTGAACCTTGGCATCAGCGAAGTCTTGTAGGAAAAGAAAATCGCCATCACCCAAGAATTCTGCATTAAACTGAAAGCCCGAAAGCCTGTTCCTGGTCATAGACAACTTTGACAAGATGGTTTCTTGAATTCTCTCAGCTTCTTGGGAGGTGAAGGAGAAAGACAACCAGCATGAGGACAAACAAGAGACTTAGTTAAAAGATTTATATGATCAGCAAGAATGACTCACACAGGGACCAGATGTCTTGAATGAAGAGTTGTATGTCAGACCCCCAGACATCAAGGAGGTGAAAATACTTGGAGGCTTTGACAAGGCTTTGTTTAAAGGGGAACGATATCAGCAACGTCCCATTTTCTAAAATAAAGGACTGTGAAAAGTCATGTAGCACAGTGGGGTCACAGAGTTATGGAGCCACATATCCAAACAGGAGAATAATGGAAAAAAGAAAATCTGAGATTATGGAGAAACTCTGAGTCAAAATGCCTGAAGGCTTTGACGAACTGCTTGACGAGGAGTTCAGTCGTGAGAATGAAATGCAATGTCAACAATGTCCTGCATGCAAAAAGCAGGGACTTCAAAGAGTGCTGCAGCGACGAGTTGTTTAGATGGTGGAGGTGTGTTTCTCCGCTGCCTGCCACTGAAACAGCTCTTTTTTCTCTCTCTGTGCAATCTGATTAATTAATTCACATCTCTGATTAACAGAGGAAATGACTTCACATCTGCACAAATGCATGCTGTATCAGCGAATGTCCTCTCAGTCCTGTTATGTAACACCGCCGTGACTCACCCTCCTCCATTTGCCTGTATAATGGCTTTTGTTCAAATTGTTCATTGTGATACTTCATCTTGTTTACTCCCAAGTCTTTAAGGGTGTATTTCACACCAAGAAAGTCCAATAGTTCACTTGGTTTTGTGCGACCAGAAGCAAGCGGACCAACTTTGTAAACGAAAGCGCGTGTGTCCCATAGACGTTCATTCATTGGATATTTAATATTGCATAAAAAGTACACAATGGAGGTCATGCATGCGTTTCTCGCTCGCTGCCTTTTTACTTTGGTGCAAGACGGCTACGAAGGGGAGCCTTCATCAATATATCACACTACAATACGATTACATCAGCAGAGAATGGACAGAGACGGACTATGTGATGAATACTGTACTCTGTCACTGTCTAGCCGGGCATATATAACCACCCAGTCCATGTGTTATGGCCTCTAAGCAAGACTGCGTTGCTCCATGTTGATCCATGGCTCATTTTGGCTGGCATGTTGCTAACGAATGTTGCTCGTTTCTGTTGAATTCAAAAGAGGATTTTGACACCACAAACAAATTGTTCTGGTGCGGACCAAACAAGTGAACCGAGTTCCAGCTGCAGAGGTGGCCCCGGTTCACTTGTTTGGTCCGCACCAGAGTCTGCTGATTTGTATTATTCACACCTATCCAAAAGGTCCGCACCAGAGAAAAAGTCTGTGAAATAAACGAGCCTGATGTGAATATGCCCTAACTTTAAATGTGCTTTTGAATCACTCTCCGGGTAGTCTCACTGTCTCTAGCATTAGAAAGCCTTTCCTCAGTTTGTCCTAGCATTGGGTGTTATTGTTCAGAGGTTTGAGCTTCCTGTGCTCACATGAGCCTGTCGGAGTTGGAGGGGGGGAAAAAAATAATTGTTTAAATCATTAGCCTAGCGATAGCATTTGACAATGACAACACCTGCTGCTGGCATCCTGCACGGTGGCTAATCAGTCCTAAGAATAACATCTGATTGTGAAAGCAGAGTGTTTCTGGGTTAATCGCTATTCTTAGGTCATTAGGAAGTTTCAAGTGTTACATAGCAATTAGACCTAATTGTAGAATGGGAGTATCTTGTATCTGTGACTGGAGAGATGTTTTTTAACCCTTCATTAGTTCTGGGGCTGTTACCAAGGTTATTGAGTTTTCAGCAACACATTTCTGATATTTCAGCAGTTTTTTTTTTTTTTTTTTTTACCCCTTTATTCTGGTGGCCTCTGAGCAGCATTAATGAAGCAGCATGGGGTTAAGTGGTTTGCTCAAGGGCATCTGGCAGCAGTGTGGCTGTCGGGGGGTCGGGGATATGGAGCCCCTTTTCCACACTGTGAATCCTAAAGCCAACTGCAGAGACTTGAGGCAGTCAAACGTATGCTTTTAAAATTGCTTTTTGCAAACTCTGCCACAGCCTGCAGCCTCGCAACTTTATATGAATGTATGTGTGTAACTCACAGTGTGTGTCTGACAGAGACGGACATGAATGTCTACCCTGCATGACTCATCTGTCATGGGAATTCAACGACCTTGGAAAATCTGGTCTTATCTTATTAGGTTTTCATAAGTGAATTACTGGCCTTCAATGGCCCTGCAATGAGCTGGAAACATGGTGGACAACACGGAATCAACAGACAAAACATGAGCAAACACAGTGGACCGTGGACACATGAAGCACATAGGAGACGATGCCAGTGACAGGCGAGCAAATGAACTGGACCATTACCATGAGTAAAATCAGAAGTTCATCCAGGTTTACAGCCAGCTAGAAATAAAATGATGATGATGATGATAATAATAATAGTAAGTAAGCACTAGGGATGTCAATCAATAGATATTTCATTGCATGAGTGTCCATAGTTAAAGCAGAAGTACAGTAAGCGGAATGTTTGTGTTAATATAAGTCTTAAATAGTTATATCTTCCGACAGCGATCACTTACATAGAGTGTTTGGTCCGAAACACGGGTCTGTCAGTCACTCTGCTCTGCTGTAAGCCGAGGAGAAAACTTTCCTTGTATCCTACAACCTTTATCCAATGAGGAGAGAGAACGGCATAAAGGGGCGGCCCTCTCTGTGTGTGCAGCCAAGGGATGCGCGTGCATGTGGTGACGTAGGGACGAGGGCGGGGACTGCTAACTCCATCGGCTGAAACGATTGCAACCAATTAATTAAATGCTTTTTCACAAAAGTCAGTCACCTGTGGAACAGCCAATCCTGTAACGACACCATCCAATCATTTTGAATGTGCGAACAAATTCATTGGTTCATGATGCGTAAATCAAACTCTGCCCCTCCCTCCCTCACCTGCAACTCTTAGTGCACCGATCATGCTCAATCTTGAGTCTTCAACGATCTACGATAGAGAAAAGGCAAACGCCAGAACCAGAGCTTACAAGACAGTTGCAGCAACGTTATGGCAGAAAAAACAAGTGTTTTGTGAGAAGTCTGCAGTAAGGGGCTTGGACTTTTGAATTGTGTATTTTCAAAATGTGGCCAGCTCAAACTGTTTTTCAGGATCTCCTACTCCTCCTTTAAACTTTGGGTCAGGTCAGAGGCCAAATATAACAGAACGTGCATTGAATAATAACAAGTCAAAATATGATGGTGCTTTAAGGAATTTGCCTAATGGCGTTAACTTTGACCTCCCTGGTAGAGCACAAGTCAACAAAAATGTTTGTGATGTCTGCTGAATTTTATTGATTTTTCAACTGAAACGTCGGTAGGTTAAACATCATTATTTGAAGAAAAAGAAATGTTTACTTTGAGATCTTACTATACATTTTCAGAATGGGTTGATTTAATGTGTCAAACACAGTATTACTCATGTCATTACTCAGTGTCATTCAAAGGCAGCAGATGTCTGCTCTGACAGCAAAGTTTACATGGTGACACTCATACAATGTCTCTCTGCTCTGTCGCATATAGATCTGTGCTGCCAATAGAAAGCATACTATAATCTCTCAGATTATGTAACTCACGCACGCGTTGGGGATTATTTAGCAGACACATGTAATAGGAGAGTGCATGTTTGACAGGGCAGTTAGAAACAAAGGTATAGTCACTGGAGAGAAGTCAAGGAGAGTTTGTATCTGAGATCAAGGACGTGGAGATATGTTATTTTTATTTTATGGTGTTTTTATACCCATCATAGTCACTGAAGGAATCAGGAATTTGTTTTAGTAGCCTTGATGTAAAGACATAATGTCAGTTCATCCAGAGTGCATCCTGTACTGATACATATGGTGCAAGGACGAGAGGGCGTCACACTGTAGATGCAGTGAAGATAAACTAAAGGGAGAGGGATATAAACATCCCATAACTGTGTATGTTTACTGTTCCCTCCTGTGGATTGTCAGGAGTGGCAGGAGCTGTTCAGATCCTCAGCGAGGTAAATTAGTGCACTTGGGTTGTTTCGTGTCATTGGCCATTGAACTTTGATTACACATGAAGGTTTCTGCAATTTCAGATATCAAACTGCATTTTGCATTCAAAGAGACAGGAGTTGCTGTGCGGTGGCGTGTTGTTGAATGTTTGATAGATCTGTTTCACTCGGCTGGCTTTGCTAATCAGGTATAACAAAGAATATTACAGACCTATTATCTGGGTGCTTGGGTCGCATTTCCAGCTACTAATGGAAAAATGAGAAACATGTGGCTTTGCTGTGGTGTTTTTAGTAAATGTTCTCCTTAGCTACAGATAAAAAAAATAAAAGATACAGATAGTAAACAAACTAATGTTAGCATTTATAGCTTTTTATTTACCAGTCAAGGAGAAATGTTCAACATCAAACTTAACTTTATTCCCCAAAGAATGTCTCCAGTGGTGGACAGATTGTCAATGTCAATTCTTGTTTTGCTTCTATCACTTTGTATTCTTTTCCCATACAAAAGTGAGAAATGCTAGCCAGCTAAGCTAACGACCATTCCTTTCCGATACCAAGTCACTTTAGTCCACTCTGACAGAATGAATTTATTAAAACCTCTTGTAATATCAACAGTGGAAGAGTGAACATAAAGTCCCTTGCAGTATCATTTTACACACAAATACCACAACTTCTACTTACTGCTGACTAATTTTGAAATATAATTGTTTCAAGTTTTTAGGTGACTTTCAATCACAGGTTTATAGACCTGAAATTTAATTGAAATACATTATTCATACAATAATTAGCATAATAAGTATGTTTATGTTTATGCTAACACTATCATTGCAGGCTGTTGTTGGTTTCCTTGAATTTTCACTGCTGACCACAAACTTTAAGGTTTGACTCTCCAACAACAAACATTGGGAATAAGCAGCTTTTGGCAGCAAACTCTAATCATTTCAGATGCCAAAAGGCTTCACCATGTAGCGCTAGCTTTGAATAGGTCATGGCAGATACGTATTGAGTGCTGATTTCCATCATTTGAACTAATTAACGGATGTTGAATAGTCCCCAAAAGTATTTCATAATGAATTCACAGGTTCATGTGGGTCCAGAGGCTCTGCGGCAGTAATTAGATGAGATTTCTATCATGAACCTGCATTATTGTGAGTTTGAATGCTGCTAGATGATCCCTACTGCACCTTTGTATTGAATAAAAGGCCAAGCCCCTGAAATGCACTGTATCTGAAAGCATGTCAAACATTCACGTCTCTCTGCCAGAACCAGGACCTTTGTGGCTGGTTCCCGCTATGCAATATAATAGACTTGTTATCGTAGGTTTCAAAAACACTCCTTTTCCTATTCCATAGTGTGTTACTCAAATCATTCTCCGTGCTGTCGTTTGAAGCCTAAAACGAAAGGCGGACAATAGCCCAGTCATTAACGAGTCCATTAAATCCTTAATTATGCTATACTCCAGTGTTTTAAATGTTCCAGTAGCCTTGCATTTTCACCACAAGATTGTTTGCTGCAATTTGACCTCCTATCCCTCGCTACCCATTTTTTGCTCTGCTAATTAATGGTGTGAGTCATGGAAAGATTATATTAATTGGCCGTGTCTGCTTTTTTCATATATCACGCATGTTTAGTGACTCGTGTTACTCTCAGTGTTTAGATTCCTGCAGATTTCACCTCGAGAAAAAGATGAGGAGCACGTCCTACTTTGTAAAGGGCAATAACAATGAGATGTGATGTTAAAACAGACACTTTATTTTGACAGTCTAGTACAGCCAGGTTATTATTCAAATGAATTATTATCCAAATGTCACTTTAAAGCCTTCTAGAAATGACAATGGTTCCTGTAATGCCACTGGATTTTGTTTTTTTGTTTTTGTTTTTTTAATTAATGTAATGGTGAAACTTTTAATGAATGTACATCTTCCAAGTTGCACATGCTTTATTTGTTCTCCTCTTAGGAAATCCAATATCCCCTTGTAGTGACTGAAGCGTGATTATTGTTTTTCATGGTTGTGTTTTGGCACTCAAGGCACTTGGTTAGGATTAACAAAAGTTGATGATCTGCATTTGAAGCCACAGCTTCCACAATCCACCACTCTCATGCACAAATGTTTTACTAATGCATTAGACCACGTCAGTCCCCCCCCCCCCCCCCCCCCCCCCGTCCTGAAGCAGGTGTAAGGTTTTCCTTCAGTTGTGCCAGCAGAGTGTTACTCTATATGATTAGTCGGCTCTCAGTTTCCCTCAGGCTGCTCTGAGGTCCTGCAGTGGGTTGTAGTTTACTATAACTATGTAACACTGTCACATGAGGATGAGCTCATGCTGTAAAAAAAAACAAAAACAAAAAAAAACACTTAATGTATACACAACATAATCACACGGGTACACAGAGTCTGATATTTCTCTGACGCAGTGCTGACTGTTGTCGGGCTGTAATGCTGCCTGTGTGCAGACCGACTCTGTTCTGTTAAGCTGTTGGCTTTGTTTTATTTCCCTGCAGAACAAATGACTTCCCAGAACTCTCAAATTGCTTACTAGGATTAAAAGAAATGTAGTTTGGATTTAGAAAGGCTTTTGCTTCTTGTAAACAAAAACACTAATACATGCACGCTTGCTCATTAACACACACATTCATATCACATTTATTAGCGTCCATGAACAAAAACAAAGGTAGAGGCACCACACTCCCCAACTTTTCTGTCTGTCTAACAAGATCTAGTGTAAAGAACGCTCTTTCAACAAATTGTTGGAGCTAGAAAAAGGAAGCGTTTCGTCTGTGCTCTCTCATGAGACTCTGGTGAAAATGGGATGTTTTCTGACCTGCCACCTCTACAGTTGAACGTTCCAGTAAATGGCGTCATTACCTGCTTAATGTGATGTTTTAAGGGCCTGCATGATGAGATGGAGGAACATACATAGCACAGCGACAGATCTTAACTCTAAACCACTCAGATGGAACAGGTTAATAAGTGTTTGGACATTTATGAAAAACACAGCACTAGTTGCACAAGTGCACGCAGACATCAGCTAGAAGAATACCATTAGAAAAACAGGAATCAATTTGAGCTGCAGTTTTTCTCATCCTCCCATCTGACAGTATAACGGCATTTAACTACCGACCAAAACCTTTGTTGGGTTGGATGTATGTCAGCAGCTCACCTTCCCTGTGGCACCTTTTCTACCTTTGAAATCAGTGTTTTTGAGCTCATCTCATCTGTAACAGACGTAATTGTTGGCACCTTTTCCACAGTAACGATGTCAGGAGAACTTGTTTTCGCTCATTTATTCATTCATTCATTCATTTCCCCCATGGCAGCAGTTGAACTTTTAGATACTCCTCCACGGTGAATGAAACACTAACTAACCCACTCACTCAAACAGACACAAAACACGTTTAGCCTTGCTCCTATCCAACACTGTAAGTACTGCAGTGCTCTCAGTAACATGTAATGGTTTCGTCTTTTTTCCATTCATTTGGTTTAGGCCCTGTAGAAACACAAGAAGACAGACAGATGCCACTTTTCTTCATTAGATGGGAATGATTCTAGTCATTACCTTCCCTGTCTGACGCGGCGCCTTCTTTGATCGTACCACCAGGGGGCGTGAAGGATAACTCAGTCATAGTTGTTTATCCTACATATTTGTTGTAAAGGGTTATTACCAACACGTTGGTGTGTTCATGTCGGGTTTTGCTTCCATTTTAATTGGTTTAAATAATTTATAAAAACATGTATTGTCCCCATCACAGCCGTGTTCCTATAGGTCTCAACAATGACATTAATCAGTAATTGTTCTGCACTGTCCAAACTAAGAAAAACATATTACAACATTAGGTGCAAATTAAAAGGGTAAAATTGAATTTTCTTGGACAAATATCCAGTGGTAAAGTTTCTTGGATGTTCTTCTGATCATCCACTGTGAATCTGTGATGTCATTCATGGACACAGAAGAAACCTTCTTGTCCTGTCTCGTTGTTGCAACGTTATTCTTTTGCAGTTTGGTAAAAGCAATATTACAATACTGACATATTGTGTGTGGAAAACAGAGACACTCACTGTGTGTTTTCCTGAACGCTGTGTTCATGTACGTTTAAGTACACAGCTCCATCTCATAAGCTCACGCCTCCGGATGCTCCCGCCTCATAAAGCCGCCTGTAGCCAACCTTTAACATTACGGGCTCCAAATGGCAGCAAAGCGTAAATGGTTGAAATGTGTTTGAGGTTCATAACCAGATATATTACAGTGTGATGTGAGCAAACTGCACACAGTCTGCTGCTGTTTACTAACCAGCCTGTGAATACAGTCAAAAGACTTATATTGCGTGATTAAACAAGACACCTGGGTTTTATTTGAGCAAAGACGGAGACTTTACAGCATCTGAGTTGGAGTTGGACCAACCTTCACATCCCACTTTAGATAAGAGAACCAGAGTTCAGTGCTGTGCAACTGCATCAAAGGCTGTAAAATAAAAACCTTTAATGCCTTATATGGAGCTGAGTGCTGAAGTTTGAAGTCAAGAGGCAGCTTGTGTAACCCTGGTGTGCTACAGTATCTCTGCTTTATGCACATGTTATATAATTGGGTATTACAGCAATATCTCAGTATATCCATTGATTAAATGCTGTATTGTATATATTGAAAAATAGCATTAACACAAGACTGCGTGTGTCTTGTATAAACCACCTGAGATAATATATTAATTTGACCCAGAGTTAGCATTGTTGTTTTATTTGACTTTAAGGTACATAACTGTTGCAGTCTACTCTAGCTCTTTTTAAACATCCATCACTGATTGTTAATGATATTTGTATTTGAAGTTTTTGATGTCATATGAACACTTTTTTATACAGCTAACAAAAAGTAATACGTTTGTAACATTTTCAAGTAACACTTTGGTCATTTTAGTTGAAATAGTGCAACCTTTTCTGTTTTGCACGTGCACGTGTTAGTGCTGCTAATTTTGTTCAGTAATAAATAATAAATAAATGAAATGGCGTCACCATGGTATCTCAACACGGCTCACAGGCGTCTGCTTGCTGGTGATCCTGAACAAAGACTGCACATTCAATATACTGTATCACAGGATCTGATCACTATAATCTCATTTTCCATCTGCTGTAATATTCTAGATACATTTTGTTGGCGACTTATTTTGCATGAATAGAAACACTCATTTCACCTTCCACAATAAGAGCAAAGCATGTTGATCCCCTCTCTTACCTTCTATTAGTATTCTTTTTTATTATTACAGTGCTCAAAGTGTTATTAAAGACGTTTTTACTTCGTCTTGTGGATTTGATTGGCAGACTTTGACATGAGTGGGCTGCATTCAACCAACCACTGATCTTTTTTAAGGTTTCTTCTGTCCCCCGCCATTCTTGTCACATCTGTCACTTGCCACCTCCCACGGGAGAGGCTTTGTTTAGACACATATGGGAACTTTTTGAAGGAGTTACCAGTGTTGTTGGGAGAGAGCGCTCGCTTGCACTGTAGCAGTGTTTGTAATTTTAATTAGAGCCATTAGCAGCAGCCTGAGCCTGCTGTGGCTGTTCCCACCCAAAACTGAATGGCCACCGACGCTGAGTGTGGGTGTCGCATTAACATTTGTATTTACATACAGTTTAAGCATTTAGCTCGCATTCCACAGCAGCACGGAGCAGGAGAGGAGGGAGGGAGGCTGTCGAGAGGTTTTAACAGGACACGGTGGCTTGTTCTGTCTGTAATGGAGATGTTTCTGAATCCTGCAGCATTATTTGGCAACGCACAACAATACATTTGATTTTCAGTAGTTTGTCACTGTCAAAGAAAACCCTCCGCTTTCAATATTTCAGATAAACGGACAGATCAATCGTCCCTTTATGGCTTGACAACATCTCCTTTGTCTTATAAATTTGTCATGAAACACCCAGACTGCTGATCTGTAAAGAAAATCACTTTCAGCTTGCTGTTCTGTCGGACTAAATTGGTGTTTTGCATTTATGATGCTTTTTTATTTTTCAAAGAAATCAAATACAAACTTGGAGCTTATTTGCTCAGTAATCAAAGTGAATATAACATGTTTTGTTCTGGTTGGTGTTAATTTAATGTGGCTTGATATTTGCTGCTGAGCTATGGTGCATTCAATTGTTTACAAAGGGGCTCTAAAATTCAGAATCATATAAAACATTGACTATTTGTGTGAGATTTTGTCATAATTTCTGTGTGAATTCTTCATTAATGACTAAAAAGCGTAACTGTGGCCTTGACCTTTGACCTTTGACCACCAAAATGTAATCGTCATCCATTGTCCTCATACATTTGTGCAAAATTTGAAAGGTGTTCTGGACTTTGTGAGTTCACAAGGCCAGCGTCATGGATTAAATTGATGTGTTTTTTTTAACTTTTTAAATAAATCACAATATGCAAAGTTAAGTTGGTGAACTCTGCAGTAATGCTGCTTTCAAAGGCAAACCATTTTCACATCAAGGGAATTTGTATGATGCAAAGAAAACCAATGAATTACATAAACAGTACAATTGAAAAACTGTCATGTTTGCCACAATCAATAGAAAACAGCTCTGAGCGAAACACTGAGCTTGTTGTTGTTGTTGTTGCTGGTGTTGATGCTGACGATCAGAGGTCAACTGTGGATGAAACCGTTGCCTCACGCCTTCCTGCTTCAACCCACCTGTCTTGTCAAAATAAAGGTGTCCCGGGACTCCAGAGTTCTTTTTTTTTTATTGACAAATCTGCTGCAGTCACAAATCACGGTGGAGGCTGCAGAAAATGTGGCAGTGCAGTTTTACTGAGTCGTAATGTTTTTACAGGCCTTGTTCTGCTTATCAGCCCGAAACCTGTTTGTGTGTGTGACTGTGTGACTGTGTGTGTATCCCCTGAAAGCACGCTAATCTCCCCGGGTGATTACATTGACCCCAGGCCATTGATTACACACCGTCTAGGCTCAAATGTCTCTGGTACACACACTAGGCACTGGCCAGTTTATGCATCCAGGCATCCAGAGCTCTCACAGCCCCCGTTTATCCCCCTCCCTGCTTTCAAACAGACTGCGGTTTCTAAAAGCAGACCAGTTAGATCAGATACATTTCAATGGGATGCATTTCATTTTTTATTTTTAATCATTTTTTTTGTCAGTTGAGCAACAAAGCTGTTGATACAGGACGCAGAAAGCTGTTGCTATGTAACCTTTCTGCTGTTTTATTTCCCCCTTTTTTTCCCTTCTCTTCTGTTTTTTCCTTGTTCACTTCTGGCTGTCACAACAGCTGTCGAAAGGTTGAGCCCCACTTTACACTGCAGGGCAGCTCTAGTTTTGACACCAGATCATTTCAGGGCTTTCATCTCCCCTCCTCCCCCCTTCTCATTCCCCTCTCCGAGCAGGTCAGTCGAGGCCAAACAATTGGATGCAATAAGAATAGAGGAAGAGGGGAAATGCTCTCAACCTGAATTCCAACTCTAATCTCCTCCCTGTGCTCTCTGCTCACCCCTCTGAGGGAAAACAAATAAATCTTTCATCTTCAGATATAAAGCAGGCAGCTGGAGGCTCATGTCTTTGCCTCGCTCTGTCACTGGCCTGCTTAACCCCGCCACCACTGGAATTTATCAGTGTAGTCAGGGGGGGAAAAAATCATCCATGAGACAATATTAGGGATTTTATGCATTGACTTAGAGACTGGGTATGGGTTTGCTGCATGATGGTAGCTGCTGATTAACGTTTCCTGTTCTATATTAATGGAAAAAAGAGCCCAATAGCCCAAACTTTGATATTTAACTTGGGGTAAAAAGCAAACAAAGCAACAAATTGCTCTTCCAGTTGTCAGCCATTATCTTTCCAGTCCTCATGCTTTTGTAAATGCACTGAAAAAGCCTTTGAGAGAGTTGTGTTAATCCACCTCTTCGACTCACAGCGAGACGATTCACACACAAAAAGCCCTGTACCTTTATTCCTCACATGATGACAGCTCAAGTACATGTCAGTTTTTTTTTTTTCATGGGGTTTTACACCGTTCAACGCCGGCGTATTAAACCTTGCAGGGGTCAAGCTTTAACAGCTGACCCCAGCTGTTGGTGAAATATTGAGCTGTCAAACAGGAGACATCACAGAGTGAGTCCAGGAAGCTGCACACGTCAAAGATCCTGAACCTCAGCAAAGGAGCCGGTTTAGGGCAGCGAGCCGGTTCTCTCTGCTGCGCCAATAAATTATCTGTCAAACTTTGGCAGGTGACACCAAATTATTCAGACTAGAACAAGACAAATGATTGAGCTGCTTGGTTCCAGCTGCGGCCGAGGTAATTCAGATGTGTTTATACAACCTAAAATCATAGATTTATGTCAGAGGACCTCTCAGTCTTTGCAACAAATGAAACTCTCCATCTTTAGCAACAAGTCCTTCAACCTAAACAACCACAAACCAACCAGAGAGGTTTTTTTCAATGGCTCATACAGTATGACCCATATGAGTGTTTCCTGAAATATCTCACCTACAGCTTTGTGCATAAAGGAATCGTTGAGAAATAATAGTCCTGGTTCTGACTGATTCATCCAACCACCTCAACCTCCTCCTGATGTAGACCTTTGCACTCTCCGTATACATCACCACCAACACATAAGTTCGCTTCTTTCTGCCCCCTTTCATTCAGGAGTTGCATTTTTTTTTTGTATTAAAATGTTTTTCTTTTCTTTTTTCAATAAATGAAACAAATAAATAAACTAAACTAAACTAAACATTTCTCCCTCTGCTCCTGTCATAATTAGTTCAGCCACTAGATGATGCCTTAAAAATAATGTAACTATTAGGGGTGGAAATCACCAGAGGCCCTGTGATACAATATTATTGTGATATTAAATATAATGTGATATGCTGTTATATATTGTGATTTATTAGCTTTTTACAACTGCAAACAATGTCTCCAAATGAAAACTTTGTTAACATATGTATTTCTAATAAGATAAAGTTATTAGTCTGTTAAAATCGATACTTGGCGTCCTTGTATCGATACAATATTGCCATACAAAATATCACAATACTATGCTGTATCAATTTTTCCCCCACCCCGAGTAACTAATAGGTCGTAATAAACTGCTGAACAAATTTCAGACACTGAATTCAGATGAGGAAACATGAGATCCTGCTTAATCTTGAATTGGTGCTACAACCAAAATCCATCTAATTTATAGGCTACTCGTCCAGGTACGTAGAGAACAGCATCTGGATCTGGATCTGGATCTGGACTGTGTACTTGACACATTTTATATCTATTCTTCTTCACCACTCTTGGAGTAGGAGTTGCTAGTTCCTGCACAAAGCAACTTCATGTGTAGGATGGTGTTTTATAGAGAAGAGCTGATTTCTGATTAAATTTTCTGTTTTATTTGTGTGTGAAACTAGAAAATGATGTGGTACCGGACAGGTGCAATATATACTAGCAAACTCCCGATCCAGTGTTTTAGACAGCATTAGAGGCATTTCTGTTTCTAGTATTTGAATGAGACCTACTCTACTTTGTAGTCGCATAAAGAGAGAGCTGCTGCTTTTGTATTTGAACAGTGACTGTGCTTGAGTGATGTTTTGAATCGATTGCAACAGTGGAGAAAAAAAAGTATATACCCCACTTTTATCCTCAGTGTGTTTCAAATAGTTTCTCTTTGGCAATATCGTGAGGCTTTTCTTGTCACAGTACTTGCACCGTGTGGCTGCTATTTACCCTAAGTCACATACAGCGCCAACTAAAGCCGATACTTTCACTATACTGTATTTATCACCACTGTCAGCTGTGCCTCATGTATATGTATTAGCAATATTCTCAGAGTGGCAGCTGAGCAGAATTTCTTTCATGGCAATACTTTCTATATGCACTTATGTTAATGTCTCCTGTTTTTGTTTTTTTATCCACTCACTAGTGTATTATAAGTATTTATACTTATATTTGTGTAGCCGCTATTTGTGCAACTTTACATCATCAGCGCTACATAGCTTTATCTCCTTCATGAGTACCAATAAGTTACGATTTACAGCATGCAGAGCCAAATACATTGTTGATTGATTCATTAGATAATTATTAAAAAGTTATTTGTCATGTCATGAAGCAAGAATGACAAAAATTGATCGTGAATTGAATTTTGACTTCTGAAAGTTTTTGGGACAAAAATAACTTGAAGACAGCGTAACCATGGACATTTGTGATGATATTTTAGGCACTAAAAGAACAGTACAAAAAATAATCAACAGATCTCAGTATTGAAAAGAATCATTAGTCAAAAGCGTCTCCTGGACTCTAAGCTTTTAATGTATTTTTGTATATAGTATTTTCTTATCCCAACCATCTGTATATCAAACATAATTCTCTGTAGTGTATACATTTGCTCATCTGTCCTTGTTCTGCTCCTGATGTTTGGATTACAGCAGAGCCAAAGCAGAAAACCTTTACTTTGTACGGTGCATTTAAAGAACGTATTCTTAATGAGAGGTGGAATCGTGTGTGTCCTGTAGCCAGAGCGGGAAGTTGATAGTGAAGCCAAGTGAGAAAATCACTTCACTGCCTCGGCACCAAGTGTTCAGCCATAGCAAATTACATGGCTGTTGCTCCCCCACCGTACCGCACCAGTCTCTCTCTGGCTTAGACCGAATGTTTCAGTTGGCTTTCCGCCCAGGAGTTACTTTGGGCCTGACCCGTGCTATTAACACAGCGTGTTGCCTCCTGTGCTAATGACAGCAGGTGAAATGAGCCAATTTTGTTTTGGTTGGCAGACACGGTGATATACAGTACATCCTGGCACTTGTCTCGTATTCACACATATTCATACAGTTTATTCTTTTTGGTTTGAAAAAAGGAAGCTCAAGCGGTTTAAAAGTGTACGGAAGAAAAATAACTTTCTCTCTTCAAGTGGTGTCTCCTTTCATCTCAGCGGTTGGAAAAAAGCATTGATTCTCACTGTGAAACCTGCTCATCTAGTAAATTATCTTTTGACTGAACAACAGGAATTGATTGTGCGCTCAGTCTATTGTTAGTCAAACAAAAGCAATGAGCCTGTGACAAAGCATTTTTCTGCAGAAACAGTCTGCAGGGACAAACATTTCTTTCCATGCATCTGCCAATGTCATTCAACACAAATAAGTGCATCAAGCCAAACACTGCAGCGATACAGTATGTAAAATCGAAGCAGATGACCAACAGGAAAAAAAATGTCAGCACTGTGCGGTGAATTATAGTCTGACAAGGGGCTTTGTCGACAGAGCCAGGGGTACAGTATGTTTTCCCCGTTCTCAAGTATTAGCAGGGAAGCTCACTGGCACACAGCTGCTCTTAATAACCATTATTAGTGCCGACCAAATCACATGTGCAGTGATTCTAGACCTACAGCTCACCCCTCGTCCATTCACTTCCTTATGATATCTTAAAATAGCTGTCAGCTTAAAAGAGAGGTATCGGCGTGTGTAGCAGCTGTTGTCATATACTGTAGTCAGAAGAAAAGAGGAAACATATTCATCCATGTTTGTGTGAAGATGTCAAAACGTCAGCTGACCACAGCCATCAGGTGTCATACATTTATTCATGGTCCCCAGAGATTTAAACCTGACACATTGTTGTGATCATAGATGCCGCCTCTGACGCTGCTGTACATTGGAACGATACGTCAATGCGGCCGCCATCTTGGGCAGGGCAAAGCCGTGTCTACTTACTGCATTAGTCAACAGAGGCAGAGGTCTATCAACAATTAAAATCACCATAACTCACTGAATATTCAACCGATTTTCAAGCAGTTTGGTTTATTAGTCAGACATATATTTATGATACAACAACAACAACAAAAACTATTTTTTTTATATTAAACATACACTTACATACTCAGACACACACCCACATGCATACATACACTGAAATGTGTTCTACAAGGGTCTGACCGAGTCTGACTGCTTGTCAGACATATACTGTATATGTCTATGGTCAGAAACCCCGGCCCAAGATGGTGGCCGTGTTGACGTGCCTGACAAGCCCGAATGCGGCATCTACGTGTATATATCTATGGTTGTGATCCGCTGATGGAGACAGACTTTTATTTGTTTTGTTTCGGTTCTGTGTAGAGAATCTTGGTCATCTTGATAAATTTCCAATAATTTTGTTCAGATATTCCAGATCCCTGCAGGATAAACCCTTGTGCACTGACTTTTCCTGATACCAGTCGCTGGTCAAAAATGTTAACCTTTTCTGGGAAATCATCTAAAAATGTGATGATTTGTTTACATATATTTTGTACAGACATTTGTGGTTCCCAGAAGATGAACCCCACTGAATTTAGCACCCCTGATTTTTTGTCTGTACCATCAAAAGGTTGATGTTTTTCTTTTACAACCATGAAATTATGACTTTCTGCCAGAGGATGAATTGTAAACACATTTCCTCCTTAAAATGTGTGTTTGTCCATCGTTTCTCACCAAATACCAACAAGTGAAGCTCTACTCTGTGTTTACAGCCTCACAGAGCTGCTATTATGGCTGAAAACTCTTTGGTAAATCGTCTCACCAAAACTTTTCTGTGTGAATATAGAAATTACGATGGTGTTGCTGTTTCTGCAACAGAGGAAATGGCCAGGATGACTATTTTCAGCATTTTCCAGCTGATATTATCACACAGCAGATAGTGTGTCATAGGTCAGTGGGGGATCCTTGCAGACAGCCGATATGCAATATATGTGTAGGTCTGGTAGAGTGTAGAGTGTAATAACATCTGTCAATGTGGAGTGGATGTTTCACAGCATTCAGACCCCAAACCCAACTTTGGCCATTAAAAGGAATAAATGGTCCCAACTAAACTCATTAATATTTGTATTGAGACGTCTCCACAGAAACAACCGGGATCCATCGCTCGGTAGAATTGCAACGGCTGTCAGGGAATGTAATCAATGAGAGCATCTGAAACCTTCTACTCTCCCACCTTTCTGTTTAATAATTCAACAACAAGCATAGCCTCTGTGGGCATTCACTGTGAAAGAGAGCACATGACCTCCAGCACAGCAGCAGGTGGTAGAGCGGCAAGAGGCTGCAGTGTGCAAAAATGGATGTTAACTTACTTTTCCCTTTAATGCTATTTTTGGTGGCCTTTACACACACACAGACACACACTCGTATGCATGTGTGTGTGTCTTGTGTGTGTTTGTTCTGCAAGTTATTCTGCAAAAACAGTGTGTGATACTGAAAACTGATGTTATATGATGAAAAGCAATATAATGATGGCTGAGGAATTTTTTGTTAAACAACTTTCCATACCTGCTGTATCAAATTTGATACACACATTTTCTATATAATTTCACAATAAACTGCAAAAATATGAAGTAATAATAGTAAGTTGATGTCAATAATATTAGATATAAACATATATGTTATTAACTATTGGAACTTTTTCAGAATTTGTGAAATTTCTTCTGCCAAAACTGCCAGCCATTTTGGACTTGTCACTCAGAAGCCCACCACTCTTTTCATGTACAGAGAGTAACATGTATTGATCATATTGTTGGATAAGATAGAAATCTGAGAAACACATATACAAGTGGTGTTACAGGGTTTAACTGTCACACAAAAAGACAAGCCGTTGTTTACAAATATATCACCATCCATTTGAAGCAGTAGTAACTTTATAAAGAACTTAACTGTCTGAGGGAATTACTGCTGGAGTGCTCAAGATTTATAAAAATAGATCTGCACCAATCAAAGGGCAACAGAAGTGACACTGGCCCAGATATTAAGGCCGACTAATAAAATAAAGTTGTCAGTGATGTCACGTAGTAGGAGCAATATTAAAGCTGTTTTAATTTTAAATCGTCTGCACATGCAAATGAGCCCAAGCAGAGTGTTCAGACAGGAATCTGCGTTTTTTAGCCTGAAGAGACGTTTCAAAGAGCAGGCACTTTGGCGTGTCGTAGCAGGAAGAGCACAGGTGGAACTAATGACCTTAACGATGGCTCCCTTCCAATTAAGTGTCCGTGCAATGATGGAGCTGACTCGCATACAGTAGATAGAGTGCAGCCCTCATTAATGTTATTAATTACACCTGTGTTTGACAGGTCCGACTGTCAGTTATGAGAAGGGCCGACAGGATAGTGTGACACTTAACGCCAGTCGAGACAACTGAGAGGGAAATGTTATTTTTAAAAGGAGACTGAGGATCCTATTTGACCTTAAATGGATGAGAAGGGAAACATCCTTCACGTAACCTCTTTTCAAGTGACACGGCTCTATAAAAACATTTCATTTTGCCTATTTATGAGGAGAGCACTCATTTGTCAACATTGTGTGAATGTGCCAGTGTTAGCCAGCTGGCTAATCTTCAGCTGCAGCCCTTAAAACAGCAGCAGTAGAAACAATATATACGCATTCTTTAACAAAGTGACACAAAGCAACAAGAGGAAAGCCATTTTGATTGTTGTTCCAATGAAACATGAATAGTTGTTTTGGAGGATGTCGATAAAATGTTGAAAGAGGCAGGTACACTTTAGTAAAATATTAATATCATATATCTGACATCAAAGCCATACAGCCGTTTTTGATTGGGTATTAGTAAATTGTTCATACATACATTGAAAACTACACTACTGGCCAGTTTGTACTTCCATGTTTTAAATCATCACTTTGTATTCTAGTAATTGTAATTTCCTACATTCACTTTGTGATTTAGACCAAGATGACAGGTTGTTGGGTTTTTTTTACTTGCCGTGTGCAGTTGAAAGCCAGACCAGATTAATTGAATATCTGTTGCAATTATTTTTATCATGTCAAGACAGCAGGGCAGTAATCCCATTTGCTAAATGACTGTTGAACCTCTGTTTTAGATTAAGATGTCTGGTGAAGCAGTTGGAGAGAGGAGAGGCTTCCCTCGCTGACCTCAAGAAAAACCTCGAGTATGCTGCGTCGGTGCTGGAATCTGTTTACATCGAGGAGACGAGGTGAGAAAACAACAACACCTTTCTACAGTCGAACAAGTATCGACAACAAACTTCATTTATTAAGAACAATGGTGCAGCACTGATGACGGCCAGACTTTGGAAAATAGATGATCATCATTAGTATGGCAATTGATCTGTATTGTAATTCTTAGTTTCATTCACTCCATTTAATATCTCTCTCTGCTTCGTTATGATGAATTACAGACAATGTGTCTGCATTTATAGAAATTATTACTTCACTTTATTTTTGCAGCTACATCACAAACAGAAATATTGTACTTGTTACTGCACTACACCGTACATACTCTGTTTTTTTGATCACTTTTCAGTTGCTTTTCAGATTAAGATTTTACAACATTTAATTACTGTTTAAATGCTAATGTATCAATAACAATAATCAACAATGATAAAGAGGGCTGTCAATCAACTAACATATTTAACCGTGGTTAATGGTTTTAGTGGCCACAGTTAATCCTGATTAATTGCAAATAAATTGCACATTCATATCTATATAGTGTTTATTTACAGTATAGTGTTTACTGTAATGTTTATGCTTATCTAACTTTATTATAACAAAAACAACTTTAATGTGTTAATATTGCATTAATTCTGACAGAAACCCAACACTCTCTATCTAATTATTATACAGTACACTGTTGCCCATAAAATTGGAATCATTTTGTTTTCAGACACATTCATCTTTTTATTCCTATTATAAAGGAGAGAGAAGATAAGAAGATATACACACATAATCAAGAATAAATCAAATTTCATGAGAGGAGGTAAAAAAAAAAATGTATTCCACCTTTATGGGCAACAGTGTATATACTAATAATAATGATAACATTGACAGAGGAGATTTCCACACAGTAATATTTCACACTTTCTTTTCTTAAAACCCTCTGTACTTTTACCTAAATGACAAATTCACAATTGTTGAGTGTTGTCTGGTCCACTCATCCTACAGTTAAGTTTAAGGAAGACAGACTCCTGTTCTGAGGTCATGGAAAGATCATTTTACTCTGTTAAGGTCAGAAAACATACTTTAAATGGGAATAGTGAAGCGCAGGTCCAGGACCAGACATATGAACAGGCTTATGGATTTATTATGTAAGCCTCTCGTCATCTAGTCTCGGCTAGATTAGGGCCAGCGATGGCACGACCACTCCAGCACGGAGGATGATGAATCGCCCAGTGCAGAATCCATGTAGCACCATGATTATCAGAGCGCCAACGTGAATGCTTTCTCTTCGCCATAAGATCACGTATTCAGTTCAGAGGGTGGAGACCAACGGGGCTTTGCTCCTGATCCCCTCTACGCCATGTCAACACAACAGGGTAGCCAGGGAGAATTATGTCGCACAATTGGATTTGAATTCTGCATCATGGTGTTTCAGGAGGCCGGAGATGTTTTGATGTTACATAAGAGGTGATATTATATTTGATGGACAGTGCTGGCATTTCAGTTTGATCCCCTGTGAAAGTAGACCTACGACAAATGATAAATATTTTAGTAAGCTTTTAGTCTCTGCATCTGTCTGTTTTTTACTTGTTTGTCTTTTCTCTCTGTTTTTTTTTCTCTCCTCTGTCCCCTTTGTCCCCAGACGTTTGGTGGACACGGAGGATGAGCTCAGCGACATCCAGTCAGAGTCGGTGCCCTCGGAGGTGCGGGACTGGCTGGCCTCCACCTTCACCCGCCAGATGGGCCTGATGCTGCGGCGCAATGAGGAGAAGCCTCGCTTCCGCAGCATCGTCCACGCCGTTCAGGCTGGCATATTTGTTGAGAGGTAAACGTCCCTGTGTGTGTGTGTGTGTGTGTGTGTGTGTGTGTGTGTGTGTGTGTGTGTGTGTGTGTGTGTGTGTGTGTGTGTGTGTGTGTGTGTGTGTGTGTGTGTGATGCACAAGAACACAAGCACAATAACCCACAGTCAGTGATCTTAATCAATTCATATGGATCGTGGCCTTTATCTCTCCTCACCTGAAGTTGCTGATCTATCATCAGTCGACCCAAACCAGAGTCGCCCGGAGCAACTGAAAGCCATTGTGTCAACATCTTTAGTTTAGCCTTGCATAAGGAATGAACGTCTACACTGTTGTTACTGACATTTTACAAAGTGTTGTGTAGTTTTTTCTTTTTGCTTTCACCTAATTTGATGTGAAAATTAAAATGTAGGGACTTGAAACGTGGTTGTTGTAGGTCATCCATCTCACTGAACTTGTGTTTGTCTTTGTCACGATTGAAGTCAATTAGATTTGCAGTCAATAAAAAGAATATATCATTATAAATAATGGGCAATGTGTCTTCAGCAGCTCTACATAATGAGTAAATGATTATTTATGAAAAATAAAGCATCTAAATGTCTGTATCGTCTGTAACGAGATGGGACAGGCAGAGCTGTTGTCATTTTCATTATTCCAACAAATGTATGATATAATAACCTATCCATCATAGCAATATAAAAACGCCATCTTGTTGTTATTGGTAAAGCTGCGTATACTTCTATAATCTATCTGAACTTCTGTGTGTGGACTAAGATGAATAAAAACCAACAGCAGCCTCAGAAATGGATGAGGTAATTCAAAATTTAAAGCCTCACAGCTTGGTCTGAAAAAATGCCTCAGTCCTTTTGAAATTTCAATCTGTTGCGAGCAGGATGTGTTTGTGCATCCTCTGCAGAGCCACACGCTCACCTGAGTCTCATCACGGCCTTGGCGAGCCTGGCCAAGCACGAGCGTTCGGAGAGTTAACAACAACAGCTCCCTCCCTCCTCCAAAGGCAGCGCTCTATCACACACTGACATGCAACATGCATTCGTTGAAATCAGTAAGCCTCAAGTATGTAAGATATAATCTTTCTTAATCCGTTATACAGAGGACAGAGAGAAGAGGAAGGAATAAAGTGAAAAATGGAAAAGTGGGACAGGGTGTTGCAGTGTCGATGTGGCCAACCTGATATTTACCTGCAGTTTTGGAAACTGCATTTTCGTTTGATGTCACAGTTTGTTTTTTTGATCCCACAAAAGCTTTATTTCGATGTTGCACATCAACTCTGTCACCTTCCAGATTCTTCTAAATACTCCTCTAAATTTCATGAGCAATTATGCAGCTTGTTTTGCATTTTATGATTAATTTAATCCCTTACTTTTGACAAAGCTTTCAACCTTTGGCATGTTCAAGAAAAACAGACTTAGTGATGCCGTCGCCTGTTCAACTCAACTCTGCCTTTTTTTGCAACTGTTTCCCACTGCGCTGTGTTGCTCTGAACGTTCAGAGTGAGTTCTTGGTGGGGAACCTTCCAGGCTGTGGGTTCGGGCTGGAGTGGTAACCTCTGGCGTTTACACTCAGCAGTGTGCTTCATTTGATGTTTTTATCTCATCCAAACAGGATGTACCGACGTACCTCCAATATGGTGGGACTCAGCTACCCCCCGACTGTCATATCTGTGCTGAAGGTATTAACATGTACACTCACACACAGCGCACAGATATGAAATAACAACGTTGTGCACACGTACACACATACATATGTTTCTATAGAGGAGAGTTTTGTCTCCCAGGCTATCTCCGTGATGCCCTACCTGATCAGTCAAGGTTGTTGGGATGGTGGGATGGCGTTCAGCCTGAAAGAAATACCTGCAGACAATACTGAGGGCTGAAATTCATATACAGTTTTTATTTACTTTGTTTATCTCCTTTTAAACAGATGCTTGAATTTAACATTCAGAGACAATGCGGTAAAGCACAGTGTTCTTTGCAGTAAAAATTAAAATACAACATTATCTGTCAACATAACAACATCTTTAAGTTGCATTAGTGGATTCAAGAACTGGGTAACACTTTATTGCACTTCTAAGCATTAGTTAAGCATTATTAGATACTTACTTAATCATTTATAAAGCATTCTTCTTATATTGATACAAATTATTATGTAATATACACACACAGTAATACATGTGTAACTTTTGATGAACAAGTTTACTTATGATATGTTTAATAGTTGCATTTTCATACTTCAGTACTTCATACTATAAATGAATTAAGCATTTTTAAGTAATCATCTAAAGTGAGGGCTGTCTTTGCCTTTAATAAAGTAGTAACTACAGCTACATACTTACACTTTATAAATGACCTTATGAACCTTTGACAATAACTGTTTTTTAATTAATATAATACTTGATTTATTAAGGCTGAATCCATCATTTAAAAAGTAAAAATACAATCACACATGAGCTTATTCATCCAGAGTTAAACATTTATAATTGTGCTTATAAATTACATGCTAGTTAGTATCAATATGAGAAGAATGCTTTATAAATGATGAAACAAGTAAGTATGAGACATAATAGTGCATAGCTTTTATAAAGTGTTACTAAAATATCAAATCATACCTACACTTGCACATATTTGCAGCAACATGTTTACGCAGATGAAAACACAGTTTGAGTCGAAGCATGTCGTGAGCTTATTTTCCTCTCCTGCAGAATGTCGACAAGTGGTCGTTTGACGTGTTCGCTCTAAATGAGGCCAGCGGGGAGCACGCACTTAAATTCATATTCTACGAGCTGCTCACAAGATACGACCTCATCAGCCGCTTCAAGGTAAAGTCACAGGGACACACCGCACTCCTCCACAGTCACTGGTAAACGTATGTTGATGTCATTCAAATGAGGAGAGACTAAAAAACCATTCAGTACGGAGAAGAACCTTCACTGTATCTGATTTAATGGAAGTGAGCACACTCACGTCACTCGTCTCTCTCTCTTAACCCTAGAACACTAACGTTACAAAAAGTAACATCATCACTAACGTCGGGTATTTTTTACCCGATATAATATACCCATAAAAAAATATTTCTCACCAAAGTATATTAAAATACAACAATACATGGCAAAATTGAAGTACACTTCCTTAATTATCCACTATACAATGTTTCACAAAATGAAAAAAAGGTATCATGGTGACCCTATAAAAAAATGTCCAAAATTTGTGATTTTTTTTTTTTTTTTAACAAAAACTTCCTTAAAAAAAAAACTAATGGAGCTGGGACTTTGTCCTTCAGACCACCCATTTGTGGGACATTTGAGCCTTATTTGGTGGAGTTAAAAGAAAAAAGAAACATTTTCAGCATCACCAGAAATGGTGGCCAGATTTAGATACATAAACACTAACGTCGGGTGAAATCCACCCGAACATGTGCCTGCTGAAAAAACTAGGGATGGGAGCAGGGTAACATGCCTACCTTCAATGACATCAGTGAGCAGTATGAAGCTACCCAGGGACCCATGAAACTCAGACAACAGCAACATAATGAAAATTATGAAACAATAATTTCACGGGTGAAAATCACCCGACGTTAGTGTTCTAGGGTTAAGAGTTAGATTGTTGTATTTATGAGGGAGGGTTGGTCATACTTCATCACATCTCATAGTGGTGAGACTCATACACCACAACATCTTACATCTGAGGACTCTCTACTTAAAGGACCAACACCTGAGAGTAAATGACACGGGCAATGAAGCCGCCTTGGACAGAGAGCCGTTAGTCCTCAGTAATTCAAATGACTCACATTTCATGATTTAATGTCGATTTCAGATGTGCTCACTTTGAAATTGAACACTCATGAGTCACCAGGAAGCTTGTAGACGCTTCATACGCGGTGTTTTTCAGCTTATGAACTCTTGTTGCCGTCATCTCCCCATCTTTCCCGTCAGATCCCGATCTCAGCCGTGGTGTCGTTTGTGGAGGCCCTGGAAGTGGGATACAGCAAACACAAAAACCCCTACCACAACCTGATGCACGCTGCTGATGTCACACAGACCGTGCACTACTTGCTACTCAAGACCGGCATGGTGGTGAGTAGGACACGTTTTGTTTGATGGCATGACGCTATCAGCTTTTACTGTGCAGAGAACCCGCGAGACATGTTGGTCCAGTTCCAGGAAAGAGACAGTCTGTGAGATCAAAGGGATTTCATCTACATGACATTCACGACGTCTCTGTCAGCTGATGTACAGCTCCTAAATATGGCTTTTTATTTCTTGGAGAATCTTTGAGCCATTTTTTTGATGAGAAAAATCAAGAGGCCCAAAGAAAATCACCCTTTAATCCCAGTCTTGCTCTCGGCAGGTTTGAGAACATCAAAACATGTCAGAATGTGACACTTGCAAATGGTCTCACTGTTTGAAGTCAAACTTTTTTTTTTTCTATCGTCTTTATTCTTTTGCCATGACATTACTTCACTTCTATTCTCCATATTTCATGTTGCTTTTTGTTCCTTTTCCATCGGCTGACCTATATTTCACTCCATCCCACTGGAGTCACTTTAGGGTATGTCTGAAGCTGCATTCATTCCCCCCCGCAAAAAAAAGAAAAGAAAATCTTGCTTCAATGAGTTCAAAGCCCCAACCAGCCGGCCGCCCCCGCTTCCACTGTTTTTATTTAATCACCTTAATAAGGTGGCTGCGACAGCTGTCGACATGGTGTGTTTCTTTGGGCAGTGCCTTGTGGAGTAAACCACATTACTGCCAGAACCACAGGCTCCTGGGAGAGCTGCAGAATAGCATCTATCATTTTGCAGGCCCTCCAGACTCCCATTAAATCAACAATCAACAGGTCATTCATAAAGACGGCCTATGAGGAAATGCGCTGAGGGATGGATCAGGCATCTTGCACCCATCACCCCGTTCTTAATGAGTCTGCCACCCCCCCGCTGTTGATTAGTCATCGATATCGACTGGGCTTCCTGAGCTAAATCCCCACTCTCTGTGCACATGAGTGCACTCAGATACTGTACGTGCACGTCTTAGAGGAAGATGCCCACTCACAGGTGTGAGGAAGCTGCACACAGTCACATGCTCCATATTAAGCACGTTCTTCCGACCTTTGAGTTCTGTATTTTTAGCTTTGGGGCGGTTAGATGTTGTTGAAGTAGTTTGACATTTTAAAGAAAAACGTGTGTAATTGTGTTGTTTTTGCTGAGCAAGATGAACACATTTACAACAACAGACATTTTCACATCCTTCAAAATTTCCATTAGCTTCAGTCGTAAAATACTCACAGCTCATTTAAACCATTATTGTCCCTGCATTTTGTCTGGTTTTTGTCTATTTCTTCATTTTATTTGCTTTTTGTTGATGTTCTTTAAATGTGAGGCACTCCATAGCTAAAAAAAAAAAAAAAAAGCTATTATTATTGTATTATAATAATAGTCACATATATATGAAGCTACAATCCACATAGTTTAGCTCAACATAGTATACTAAATAATAACATTTTATATATTTTGGTGTTTAAGCCGTCCACAAACCAAAGTGTAAAAATGCTACCCAGACTAGCTATTGCTACTTTATTGTGCTAAGCTAGTTGGTTGGGTGTTTACGCACATGAAAATTGTAATAATCATTCAATTAACCTATTAGTCAATCAACATAAAATGCACAAAAACACATTTTCAATTATGTCAAGATCACAGAAAGCAGAAAAAAATGAGCAAACAATCACAAAACAAAATCAGTTCTCGATAAAAATACATACATGTAGGATCATTGTGATTTCAAAGCACTTTTCTAAACTTGTCGCCCTGTTCTCAGAGAGTTAATGTGTGTTGTAGGGTATTTAATGAGTCTGGGGTAATTTTGGTCATTTTTTGTTCACTAAAAAAATACTACATCATTTCCAAATCCAGCTTCTCAGCCGTGACGGTGTTGTGCGTTTCTTTGTCGTACTATTATAGTGAACTTCATATCAGTGATTTCCAGACTGTCGGCCTGTCCTTAGCTCTTCTTAACAGGTTTAAACTTGATTTGAAAAACTTAAAAAGGAAACCATGATGTGATGTGTAGCCTCACCTTGTGACAGGATTAAGTCATTGTGAACTTAAAGAGAGCTTGCGTCGGGTAACTGTCAAACCCAACAGAGACTCTGTGTGAAGACGAAGCTGAAGTGACAACTGTTCTTATCTAAAGTTTCCCTTTTGCTTCTCTGACCTTTCCCTTTTCTCTCCTCTGCGTTTGTTTCCTTTCACTGCTGACGATAATGTATTCCTCATGCCAAATTCTCCTCTCTGCATCCTTTATATCACTTTTATCCTGCGCATCTCCATGACATGATGTACCATTCCCTGCATTCCCCCTTTTTTCCACTCGCTGGCTTCCCATTTCTCTTCTCTAATTCCTGTCCATTCTTTCCTCCTGTGTTCATTACTTTCCTTCCCTCTCTCCTGCCGATGTCTCTGTCTTTTTCCATCTCATTGCCTTCTCTCCTCAACACCCGTCCCTCTTCTGCGTGCTCCTCTTTTTATCCCTCTCCTCCTCCTTATCTTCACCTTCCCTCTGTTTCCTCCCGCCCCCTCCCCTCCCCTCCTCCTCCTCCTCCTCCTCCTCCTCCTCCTCCTCCTCCTCCTCCTCCTCCTCCTCCTTCCCTCCTCGTCTCCTCTATCTCTGCCTCCAGCACTGGTTGACTGAGCTGGAGATCTTTGCCATGATCTTTGCGGCGGCGGTGCACGACTACGAGCACACGGGGACCACAAACAACTTCCACATTCAGACAAGGTAATGGATCATAAAATCAAAAATGCATGGCACCGACTCACCCGATCAATGTTTTCATTTCCAGCACGGGGGCTTTAAATTCACACTGAGATCGCCTGCAGTGCAGTAATAACACTGCAGCGGGACAAGATCCAAATGAACTCCAAACTGCTGCCGGAAGAAGAGTTGGTTTGTTCGTGGAGACTCAAACGTCCTTGAGTAGACACAGAGCGAGAAAGAGATAACACATCATCTTATTAAAAAGCTAAAAATCGTTAGTTAATAGTTTCATTGACAACTGCTCTTCATACCCTTTTGTCATTCTTGTTTTCATAGTTAAAAAGCAGCAGAGTACAATCCATTTTCTGAAAACATTAATGAAATGATTCAGATTCTTTTAAGTCCGAAACACTGACGTATTGTACTTATTTTTTCCAAATAAAGACGTCAGGGAAGGAAATCTTCCAAATTACCCAAGTCAAACCTTTATCTTCATAAGCTTCTGACTCAGAGGTCAGTTTGAGAAGGTCATTGGTTTAAGCACACCAAAAAATGTTCATGACGTCCATGTGATCATGTTTAATTGTGTCCGCCCTGTATATGACTGAGACTGTGAATAAAACTTTATTTGTTTTGGATACAATAGAGATTGCACAAAAACCCATGAGCTGTTTCCTCTGTTTTTCTTGTTTTTGATTTCATGAAAAAGTTGCACAAAGAACATGAATTATTCTCACATCCAGCATTTTGATAGAAGTTCACCAAACTACACAGGGAACGTCTTTTTCCACTTTTTTTTCCCCCTCCACAGTGACTGACAGGAGGAAAAAGAACGACCCAGTAACTTAAACTCAAAAAGGAAAAAGATATTAGATCATTGACATCCCAGTATCTGATCGAATTCATTATTAAGAGACACATTTTTACTGATGAATTTAAGAAGTAGCAACATCGAATGGTTTGGTATTTTCGGTGTATATACAGTAACAGCCTAACAGACTGACAAGTGCTTTCTCTCTGAATCGCAGGTCAGACACAGCAATCCTGTACAACGACCGCTCAGTGTTGGAGAGTCACCACGTCAGCGCAGCCTACCGCTTACTGCAGGACGACGACGAGATGAACATCCTCTACAACCTCTCCAAGGACGACTGGAGGTCAGAGACACCAGATACTCAGCCGTAAAAGAGATAAACAGGCAGAACAATGAGCGAGCTGAGTGACAGACAGCAGAGAGCGATAGAAAACTCAGGAGATGTCAGGTGGAGACGGATCGAAAGCGAGCGGGTCAAGCGAAACGGCATCACAATGTACACAATCTTGTGATTAAGAAACTGTGCTCGGGGAGTCAACATCAGAAAAAAAAAGTTGGATTACCGTCAAGGTCCAACAAGTCTGCGCTAAATGGAGCTGCTGTGTGTGATAATACATTAGAAGAGACAGTTACAAGCCGATTTCTCTCATGGCATAAGCTGGGACTTGTCAAAGCAGATATTATAAATAGCTCTAATGGCTGCCTCCATTTACTTTAGCCACTTCTGACTTTTTATTACCTGTCGGTTTGACAGTTCATGATACAGTGCATGGCTCACGTTTCCCCCACTCCTCTCTCTTCCTTCTTTGTTTTCATCCAGAGAGCTGCGGGCTCTGGTGGTGGAGATGGTGCTGGCCACAGACATGTCCTGCCATTTCCAGCAGGTCAAAGCCATGAAGAACTTCCTCCAGCAACCTGAGGGGTCAGTCGCCTTTTCTCCCTCACCACTGTTTATGTTCCCTCCCCTCACCCCCCCCCCCCCAGCAATTAAATCCCCATTAACCCTGCAATCAACTGCTGTTAACTATCCACCCACTGTTTACAACCCAATTAACCCTGCCCTGAAGGGTGCAGTCATAAAGAACCGCGACAAATAATCATGTTCTGTATTGAAACAAAACAAGGGATGATTTCTGTTGCTCAAGTGTTCGTGTGCTGACACAGTTATGGAAGATGTGTTTTGTTTCCAAACTTTACATATTGTGCAGTACAGGTAGGTGTTATTGTAGCCTTCTCTGACACAAACACAGTGATGGAGCAGGTACACTAGAATTTTTCTGTTTTTTTTTGTTTTGTTTTTTTGCACATTGCAGTGAAAACCAGTGCCAATAATATTTCTGGCAGGTTCTCCAGTATGCTGTTGTTCTTTCACCGCAGAAAATATTAGCCATCAACAAACAATACAATATTGCCTTGCCTTCACCGGTGCAACCTCATCTGCCGCATTTACTATTTAACATTCAGTGAAGCGTTGTGAAACAGCATCTGTAAACATTTCCTCACTTTTCCCCTGAGTGTTTGCAAATCTGCCATTTTTCACTGAGAAAATCAGAAGTCAGGTAAAATGTAGGCGACATGAGCAGAGTCAGAAGTGAAGATAGAGTGGGGGTGTTGTTTTGCTCAGTTGGTAGGGCAGGTGCCCCATATACAGAGCTGGCTCAGGACCAACATAAAGCTTTTATAGTGTTCATTGAAACATTTTTTCCAAGCGGAAGGAGTTGATCATGAGCTAAATAATTGGCAATTATTTTAATGTTAAATCACTGAGTGTCAAATAAATAGCTGTTTTCCGCCTCTTTAAAGGGATAGTTCAACATTTTGGCAAATTGGCCCATTGCCATAATCCCTATAGTTTTAGGAGTAGGTTTGTTACCTTTTATGAGATAATAACAGAACGTTACGAGACAGAGTTGTTTTAGAGGTAAATTCATGCAAAACCGCTGATGCGCATTCCCGTCTGGGGCAGTTTTTCGGCAAGCAGTCTCTCATTTGCCTCTGCTCCGCCGTTCTAAAAATAGCTTGCACTGACAATTAAAGGTAACGAACCTACTATAGGGATTATGGCAATGGGCGAATTTGCCAAAATGTTGAACTATCCCTTTAGGATTTTCTTTGGGTTTTGGACTGTTGGTTGGACAAGTGTAAATGTCACGAGAGACATTTTATTTATATGTATTTTATAAACTAAATGATTAATTGAGAAAATACACTAAGGAAAATGAACCCGCCTGCTGCCCAGCAGTCCACTAATGGTGAGTTTGTAATGATGTAGAGGTCCACTGTTTGATAGCCACACATAAACACACACTCATGTGCACGTACATGTACACATAAAAGTGAGATTGCAGTCTGCTGGAGGCTCTAATGCTGAATAGACTCTAATGTGAAGTAATTCAAACCAGTGTGCTCCAGGGCTGCTTAGAGTGCATTTTAAGATCCAATCTGCCACAAATGGAAAAGGAGGGAATGTGAGCTTCTCACCTCTGTTTAACCTTGCGCTGTGTGTTTGTTTGTGTGCATGTGTGTGTGTATGTGTGTGTTTTCATTTGAGTGCCTGTTTTTCCATTTTGGTCTGTGACTGTTCATTCATGCATCAGTCCATTAAACAGGATATTTTGATATGGTTATCAGGTGATAGCTCAGACACTGCTGATGTCTGATGAGGGGAGGTGAAGCACCTTCACACTGTGCCCCTCTGCAGAAAACTGATTAGCCTCATGGAGGCATATTGTGCTGCACAGAGCTGCAATGATTAATCAACCAGTCAATCATGGGGAAAGTAATTGGCTTATTGGCTATATTACTGTATATATTAAATCATTTTTTAGGCAAAAATGTCAAACAAATAGCTGTTTTCAGACTTTTAAATATTTCATGCTTGTATGTTTCATTTATACACTCTGCTGTTTGTATATGCATATTTGAATGGATGTCCATATTCCACATCTTTGTAAATGGTGAATAAATATTTCACACATTTGTCTTTGCCATCGATTTTGCAGTCTGAGGGTGTCTCCAGTGAATCCTCACCATTGCAACATTTATGTAGAAATTATCCTAGACTTACAAAAGCCTCCTCTCAGTGCTCTTGAGAGTGACATAAAACATATTATTTCATTTTAAACTAAACTTCACTAGAGCCTGCAGAACAAAAGAAGAAGTGTAACTGCTGAAATACTTTCAGTCTGGACCATATTAAAGAAACGTTTTCCATGTTCTGCTCTTTTCACAGTCAGTTGTTGTGGACAGATTGCAGTAGACACAACCAGCTGTGCCACAATTTTTCCATTCTGTTTTTTCCCTTTTATGATTGATCGCACTGTCCTCACAGCTTTTCAGTCCCTCCAGAGTATTCCTGTGTCTTTCTCCCAACAGTATTTGTTTTTTCCCAATAACCTTGTTGCAGATTTGTCTTCATGATGTAGCTTTTGCCACGACATTGATTAACTAGACATTGATTAATAGACCACAGACTGGTGTTGCCTTTAACTCAAAATCAGTCACACCTTGATTAAACACAAGTGATCTTATATTCAACAGAATTGGCTGTTGCACTGATGATTGATATTAGTGACGTCAAACAAAGTGGTCCATGAAGATTGATTTTCAATTCGCACTTTGTTTCATGTTGAAAACAGAAATATTACAGTCGCAAGCAGAAATTTGCAGGTTTTAAACATTTAGAGCTCAAAAGAAACAAAAAGCTGTTGTCTTCAGTTATGTGACAGGTCACGCCCACTTGTGTCAATCAATATGTCACATCAGATTTTGGTTAAAACTAATACCACAGATCATGCACATTAATTTTGGTGAAATTCTGCCCACAAAGTTTTATCACAATTTAACTAATGGTTAATGAATTACACCCAACACCCACTACAGTATGTCCCACCCTCTGCAACAGGTGATGGTTGATGGCAGCCATGTTTTTCAGCTGATCATTTGTAATAGACATTTGTGTCTCAATCCCCTATGGTCGAGAATCAAATGTGGTGTTTTTCCCAAATTATCCTAACTAGGGGGGAAAATAAAAATAAAACATCCATCATGGTTTCACTGAGTCTTCTACAGTCCAAGAGGATTTTTGTAAATGACATTAAACTGGACTTATGTGTCAAATTTCAGGTTAATCAGAGAACCATCTTGAGGGGCGTGGCTTTTCCAAAGCTGAATTTTCAGGGAAATCTGGCAGGAAAATGATGATAAACTACAGTAGAGCAAAAGCAGTAGAATAAAATCAAAATATACAGATGTATCACATACAAAACCACTTGGAGAGTCGTTACCAGAACAACAAATGAAATGAGTAATAATCTTTGTTGAACTTTAGTTTTTTAAAACTGTAAATCTCCTCTCTTCTGCAGCCTCGACAAGCCCAAAGCTCTGTCCCTGCTGCTGCACACGGCAGACATCAGCCACCCGGCCAAAAGCTGGGACCTCCACCACCGCTGGACCACCTCCCTGCTGGAGGAGTTCTTCAGACAGGTGAGCGGGTGCAGCTGGCAGGTCACACACAGGTGCATGAGAGGGTAGCCCGGTGTGCTTCAGTGGTTTGAGGGTGAAGAGTTAATTATGCTGCATTCGGTGTAATGCTTTGGCGACAGTTAATCAGGTATTCGTTGTAATAAGTAACACAGCGGTCCTGCATTAAATCTAATATTTCATCCATCCTCATTATATCTGATATATGCAGTGTTTGCTGCAAAAGTCAATGTTGTGGCTTACCTTCTATCTGAGCTCTGTTTATTTAGCCTATATTTGTTAATATTCTGGCAAATATTCACCATTTAATTAGTATTAGCAGGTTCTTTTTCTATACCCATAGACTCATACATACACATATCAATGGATTTCTTTGAAAAAAACAAAAAACTCTAAAATGTGCTGATTATAAGAAGTGTCTTTATTCTGTGAGATGTTATCCCAGTGGGCATCACAGATAATGGCAAGTGAGCCACATTAAATCTTAAAATATGCTGTGCTCTCTGCTCTGATGTGAGTGTGCACCACATTGGTCATCAGTGGTTTAATTGCCTCCATGTGTTTGAAAAAACCTCTGGTATGATGAAATACATTTGACCATGAGGTTGTAACACCCACTTGGAGGAACACAAGCCTTGTTGTGGCAGCAGAGAACGGGTGAAGCTGAAAAATGAACGTCTACTCTGCACCAATCCATTCAAATGTCTCGGTAAGCCATGCCATTAAGAGAGTATATGCCTTAAGCACAGCGGGCGAGCGAAACACCCAAATAAAACACAGAGATCATTAATGTTGTTGACAAAACAATCTCAGGACAAGGTCCATTAAGTAGCTGTGAGATGTTTAATTTTATTTATTTTCTGAAACCCGGACCTGCTCAAAAGTTGAGATCGAAACTTCCTTCGCCCTTAAATTAAACCTGTTCTTCTCCCGCTTTGTGAAAATATCTGCTCGGAGTCCCACAGGAGCTCTTTGAGAAGGATTTCATGGGGTTGTCAGAAGATGAAACACTAGATCTGAAGTGGCATCGATATATTTATCATGTTCTCAACATTGGCTTTCGCTGCTGGGAGAGTGCAGGTGTAAAATATTGTACTGTGTGCAGGATAAATGTCAATATTACTTTTTTTAAATTCAGGTTTCTTCAGTTGCAGACGCACAGCAAGGATAAAACAATGTGAATGATTCTTTTAATATGACTCTTTGACACAGAACTACTGTCTTAAGCAATAACAGCCATAACCACAAATATAATGATATAATCTCTGTCATTCAGTGATGACAAGATAAGTACCATGGAAAATTAAAGGTAGAGCATTACCTCTTTGATAAAGCAATACATCTGACTTTAAATAATAGATTGTGTATTAGTAAATGTGAACAAGGAGGACAGACGTTCATCTGGTGCCACATTACTTTCATCTCTTCCATTATTAATCTGCATTGTTCTCATTATCAGTGCTATTGTTGTTGTAGCTGCTTTCACAAGGCCTTTGTCTCCCAGGATGCGAATCGTCGATAAATAGCATCTCCAAAGAACATTGCCTCCCGACTCCACATTTCATCTGTTTGTGACAAACCAGAAGAGAAAATGAAACACATTTGTGGCCCAAAAGCACTTGAGGCGGGAGCCAGACAAATCTGAAGCCTGTTGATAGAAGTGTGAGCATATGGTGTATGGTGTTGGTGGTGGTGTGCATATGAGCACAGAATAAGTGTGTGTTTCTGTGAGTGAGCACATGCACAGTGAGCTGTGTATGTGTGTGTGTGTGTGTGCCAGGAGAGTGAGGAACATTTTTCTGGAAACCAAACTCTGAGAACGGTTTTGACTGTATTTCCAGGGAGACAAGGAAGCGGAGCTCGGGCTGCCGTTCTCTCCGCTCTGTGACAGGAAGTCCACGTTGGTGGCGCAGTCCCAGATCGGTGAGTGGCCACTCCACCCTCACAACACACCTGTGCACGATTACTGTAGTAGAAGCTTAACAAAGCAAAAACAATAACAAAACAATTTCCTGTATTTACACACAAAGGCAAATGAATTCTTAAGAAATCTGTTATTGTGTTTTCCATAGTAATGGTGCTATAAGAGATTAGGCACAACATTAAAACTGACAACTGTCAATGTTATGTCTGGTTGTGTGTACATGGAGAATACAAGATGTACAGTGGGGTCCAGTAGTCTGAGACAACTTGTCACACATATACCCCCACACACATGTTGTAGAGTTTGTACACAAACTGTTTATATACAGGATTCACCACAATAAAACCAGTAACTGATCTCGGGTGTAATATTGTGTCTGATCACTGAATGGAAATGCACCTGTTAGAGCTGATACTCGATGATAAATAAGACTGGATTTCTTCAGTTTAAATGTACAAAGACGTGTGTGAGTGTTGTTTTTAAGATGGGCTTGTAAACTGTGAACCCATCCATTTACAGCTGTGAGTAATAGAGTAGTACAGTAATAGAGATGGACAGTAGATTTTGAAAGGTGATAGGTCAAGAAGACATGACATGAATTAAACTCTTCACATCACTCAAATGAAGAAGATGAATATGTACATAATGACCTTATGTTGTGAATTTGCCAATATCTTTGTCTCCAGGCTTCATTGACTTCATCGTGGTGCCCACCTTCACTGTGCTGACAGACATGATGGAGCGAATCGTCACGCCGCTCATCGACGAGGCGTCGCATTCAGGTTTCGCCGGCTTCCGCCGCTCGAGGTGAGCTGCAGCGCTTCCTCGTTACGCAGAGAGAGAGCAGCAAAGAAAAGTCTGGATTTCTCAGTCAGCAGATGGAAGCGAGTGACGTTACATAAATCTTGAATAAGTTTTAATCAACCGGTCCGGTTAATCAGGGATGGAGAATGTACTGTGGTCTACACTTCACCACTCTGAGTAACTACACGCTCGATGACGTGATTAAACCTCGACAGCTCCTCTGCAATAACAGCATATCTAATGGAAGCATTGGGAACAGCAGATGAGTCTCTGCGAGTAATCCATTTCTGTGCGTGGAAATGTCTCCACCTTTCATCAGGCAGAGCCACACACCTTGAAATTGACATTTTAGATATGCTAGTCAAGTTTTCCCCACTGTCCCTCATCAAGAACGGGCCTGTGTGCTGGACTGGGATACACAACCAGCAGCCTCGAGAGAAACAAAAGGAAGTGATTTTGTCTCCACTGGCTTAATTAATTTGCTCAATACTTTTCCTGCGGTCTTTGGAAAACACCCTCATAAACTATATTCTAGTTTCACTTCTATTGCTCATGTTTGTAATATTCAAAGAGAGATGATTTAAAAACTTAGTGTCTGTCGATTGCGTAAACTTTGCTGTCTCATAAAGTGAAATGAATAGAAAATAAAGCAGCATTCGGGGAGTCTGGCTTTGCATCATCCGCTGCACCTGCACATCAATACCAGCCTCCCCGTCCTCCTCAACAGCAGTCATTAGCATCACTCAGTGGGCCTCCAGTCAAAGTTAACCGAGTGGAAATCTCAGATACTGTTGCCACTTATGCAGCCTCCCCGTCTACGTGCGTGCACACCTGGGTGCTTATGGATGTTGTTGGACTGTTTCTTCGCAGCATTTATAGCTGCTTTCAGTCACCTGGAAGTGTGTGTGTGTGTGTGTGTGTGTGTGTGTGTGTGTGTGTGTGTGTGTGTGTGTGTGTGTGTGTGTGTGTGTGTGTGTGTGTGTGTGTGTGTGTGTGTGTGTGTGTGTGTGTGTGTGTGTGTGTGTGTGTGTGTGTCCTCACTCTGCCTGCCTCTGTTTATCCACCTGTCTTTCCTTTTTCCTCTCTCAAAGAGCCTCTAAATCTGAAAGCTCAGGTTTTATTTTATCTAAGATGGCGGTGTGGCTCTCTGGGAGAGACGCCGTAGTCTTTGGGTATTTGAACTATCTCAGAAGCTATTGGATGGATTCCTGTGAAATTTTGCACAGACATTTGTGGCATTCAGACACTGCACCCCCTGGTGATCTCCTGAATTTCCCTCTGCTTGTGTCACAACAGGCTGATGTTTGTTGTTTTTAGTGAAATGTCTTGATAACTATTTGAGGGACTGCCAAGACATTTAATGCAGATATTCTCTTATTCCCAACATGATGGTCCTGTATACTGATTGAATAAAGCTGGGTGACTCACAACAGACAAGCTGGAGAAGGAACAGTAGAAACGGATGCATGAGAGGCCAAGAGAGCCTGACTTTTAGTTAAAACCCTCCATCTGACATTTAAAGGGATAGTTCAACATTTTTGCAAATTGGTGCAAGCTATTTTTAGAATTGCAGAGCAGAGCCGTGAGCTGCTTCTTGGTTTCCCTCATCAAACTCATCAAATGCACAATCCAACAACTCCAAAACGCTCTGGTGGACAAGTTGTGACCTGCACATTCACCACGCTATGAGATAATAACAGAACGTTATGAGACAGAGTTGTTTTAGAGGCAAATGCAGAGACTGCTTGCTGAAAAACTGCCCCAGACGGGAACGCACATCAGCAGTTTTGCATGAATTTGCCTCTAAAACAACTCCATCTCATAACGTTCTGTTATTATCTCATAGCGTGGTGAATGTGCAGGTCACAACTTGTCCACCAGAGCGTTTTGGAGTTGTTGGATTGTGTATTTGATGAGTTTGATGAGGGAAACCAAGAAATCCCATTAGCCTCCGTAGCGTAGCTCTGAGCAGCTCACGGCTCTGCTCCGCCGTTCTAAAAATAGCTTGCACCGACAATTAAAGGTAACGAACCTACTGCTATGACTATAGGGTTTATGGCAATGGGCCAATTTGACAAAATGTTGAACTATCCCTTTAAATTTAATGCAGTATCGATGCATCTTACAAATTCCAACTGAGAAAACCAATATAATTTTAAAAAATTGGCTCCAAAATCTCTCATGATCAGGGGAATTTGTGACATTTTGCCGTCATTTAAAGGGTGCCACATTCACACTTGCTGTTCAATGCTCAAATTGATGTACAGACAGCTGTCACTAAAATCACTGTGATACCGAAGGAAACTTGAAAGTGTGATGGTTCTCCACCACTGGAGCTCTGAAGAGCGTCTTTTTTTTCCTATCGTTTCTATGCAGATTGATTCATTTACCTTTGACAATGGAGATAATGATATCCTTGTAAGTAATATGTGTGTAATGCCTGTTTGTACAGATCTGACTGAGCTGACTCCATGAATGGGTGTGATTTTTGATGCAAATTGTGGCAATCAGGCGCTAATGATTTTAAAGCACCTTAATTGCCTCGAATATCCTCGGAGAGAGAAAGTCGCGCTGAATCTAATTAAGTCTCGGTGTTAAAAACCCCCCTGAACAACAGAAGATATTATTCAACTATTTCCACCAGCTGAGCAGTCCTCACTGTGACAATCAAACTGAACATCATGCGTTCATCTGGTGCCATCAGCAGGTTGAAAATATAATTTGTCCATTCCTTTGGTGTTGTTACCAAAAACATGCAAAACAAATGACATTATCAACCTGCTAAACATTGTAAACATCACTCTTTGTGAGGATGTTAGCATGCTAGCCTTAGCATTGAGTACAGCTCCCAATTCTGAATGAACACTAATTGTTTAAGACTTATTTAACCTCCACCTTCCTTCCTTCCTTCCTTCTCCTCTTTCATGTCTTGTGTCTCCAGTCTGAACAGTATTAGCTCAGATGAAGCCAAACGGCACAGCGTGAAGAGCATGGGCTCCGACAGCTCGTCAGGCCAAAGCTCGCTGCTGACGGTGGACATGAAGAACTTCAAGGCGTTGTGGAACGAGGAGGTGTATCAGAACAGAGAGCGGTGGAAAGCTCAGGCTGCTAAAGGTACGGCTCACACACACACACACACACACACACACACACACACACACACACACACACACACACACACACACACACACACCTACACACACATACGCATACAACCTGTGAACCTGGGAAAACGGTGGTGATCTGGGGAATCAGGAAACATCAAAGTGGTGGTAAAACTGACCTGTCTGGACGGATCGTGAGCTCCACCTGAATGCAGAAAATTGGCTCAAAAAGCAGCAACGCTCTTAACATCTGCAATGCTCTTAGCTCCTCCAGAGAGCGGTTTTAACTGACCGGACCTGTATTAGTGGGCGATGCTGTCTGGATTTTTCTGTGCTTTATTTAATCCACCAGAAATAAAACAGTACATGCATTCGTTTTTATTCAGTATTTAGGCTACTTGAGCAAACTGGCAAGACTTTCTAATGAGCCACCCTTTACAAGCCGTTTAAAGGTCGTAACTTCTGACTTTAAATTGTTAATAAAGCATTAACTGGTGCCTTTTATGTCTGTTATAGTTCTTCAGTTACAACAACTGTGTCTGGTTGATGGCATCGTGTAAGAAGCATTTAATGATTGATGAATTATTGACATTTCTCCTTGGATTTTACTCATGAGAAATGACCAAATAGAAGTAGGCTATAATCACCAGCAAAAGGGATTTTGTCACAACCTGTGTTTCCCATATCGGTCAGTTTATCAGATTCATTACTAAATAATTGTTGACAACTACAAGTTCTTACAACTTAAAAACCCTTGGAGTTCACCAGCATAGTAGTGATGATCAATATTTTTCAATTATAATCAGAAAATGTGTATTATACATTAGCTAGTTAATATACAATATAGCATGACTATGTATGGGAGAGTTTTGCTTGTAGTAATGAACCTACGGCAATTCCCATCAGCTCTAAAGACCATTTTAGCCTCCATCCAGTTCATTATTTTGGTTTTCCAATCTGCAACATATTTTTTTTACTTTTACCTACATTCATCGGCTGGACTACAAAACGAATCCAAATGAATACTAATGTTGCGCCTGTGACTGTGAAAATGAGCAGCCTTTTTTCAGAAGAACTGCACTGAAGATATGTCAGTGTTGTGTTTACTACGCGTCTCTTCTGCTGCCCCCAAGTCGCCATAGCCTAAGTTAATGCAGGTTTAATTTTAACACGTGTAGTCATGAATTAACGCACATGAACACACACACATGCTAACTTGCGCTCACACCCCTTGTGGCCTCAGAGGCGGAGGAGAGAGCTAAAAGGGAAGCAGAGGAGCAGGCCCAGCAGGAGGAGGAGGAGGAGGAGGCTATGGAGCCGCAGGAGGTGCACACAGAATCGGATCACTCTGCACCAAAGGAGGACAAATTAGAGGGGGAGGCGCCCGAGTCAGCGGAGGTCAGCAGACCACCAGATGGCAACGCGGGGGAAACGGAGGACGGAGCGCAGCCTGGGAGGAGCAACACACACCAGAGTCCTCCGCTGCAAAATGGTACATCCCTTTAACTGTGTCGTCCCACAGCATGACATAAATCCATTTCTATACATGTGCTGTACATTACATTGACATGCAAAGTAGCATCCATAACTAACTGATCATTATAACCATGGTGACTGTAATCCACATTCCTCTCATGCTCAGCCCTTTTCATGTCAACATTCATGATGTTTTGTTGCATCATTTTGTTGTCCAAAAATCCAGCCTTGATGTATTTGGAGTTTTTTGGAGCCTCACAACACTTTCTATAGAGTTGTAATGTCCTACCGGTTATTCAGGGCAGTTTCAAACATTATTAAAATTGTAATCAGTTAAAAAAAAAAGAGTGAGGACAAATTGAAGGTTTTCCATTCTTGCATGGATAGAGTGCATGTTTGCTACCTCCTGTCTGACAAATAACACAACTGTCTGGCCTGTACAGGAGAGTTGTCTGAAGGGGCTGAATCTCCAGAGGGTGAAGAAAACAAGAACAAAGGTGTCGATGGTGAGTTTATTTCTGAAGTCCATAACGATTGATAAAAAGAAACCTGTTTTTATGACCCTGAAAAAAATAAAGTGCAAACAAATGTTGTCCTAGAAATCCTACTTTGTATTTGTACTTCAAGGGGAGATCTTTAATGATTTTTATGTTTTTATAAAATGAAAACAGCTTCATACTCCCAGGAGAATCAATAGTTAGAAATCAGTTTTTGCCTTTGTTGGCATTTTGTTTGCCTGCTTGTTTGTTGATTGTTTAATATCCTGCCTCGATATTCCTTCTTTGTTTTTCCAAAGCAGAGGTAGCGATGGAATAAGCGAGGTGCGAATTATCACGGCCACACCGCTGCAACTGTGCCGCTGTCGACCTGAACCTGCTTTTAAGAGAGCTCACAGAGACTCATGTCAGAGGGAAGGCCGTTAGCTGGACTGTGTCGCCCTCTGCAGGACACCAAGATACTCACACCTTCACTTCCATTTATGTCTTTAATGATCAACTTGTTTTTACTTGTACCATGTTTATACTCCCAAACTCTTGTATGCAGAGTGTGTGGCTCTACCCATGTGCATTATTCCTCCCTCACTACTTATTGATACAAACATTAAAGAAGACATTGACATGGTATCGACAGTGACGGGGTTGAGAGGACCCTTTCAAAGACTGACATTCACTTATTTTTTAGTTTGCCAATCTTTTATTTCATGCACCCACAGACATGTAGCCACCGTACAAGTCCAAACCTTTCAGGTCTGATTTTTTTCGGGGTTTTTTAGCATCACAAAGTAAAGTCACAGTTGTCCTGACAAATGAATACAGAAGTGCTTTTTGTGGGAAATGTAGAATAAATGAAATGGACTTTTACAACTGCTACACTGTATGTACAGTTATGTGAGTACAGTATGTGTACAGTACATTAGGATTACATTCACAGTCTGCAACACCACTATTTTACTAGCAAGCACTCCTGGAGCAAACCCACGCTGTGTAGGAAACTTCTGCATGAGGAGCTCCTGATGGGAGTCTCATAAAAACCTTTTTTTGTTGCCACCAGTTGTGACTCATTTCCCCCCCTTAACATGTTTACTCTCTCTGTGCTTTCCTGAGACATCAAGTCTGATGCATTTTTTTGTGTTCCTTGCAGCCAGGTTTATATAATTTTTTTGCGTGTCTATATCCTCTCCACTGTATATATTGAAATTTGTACATGTATGAATCAAAGAAAGAGTAGAATAGATTCCACGATCCAAAAACTGATTTTTTTTTTTTGGATATAGTGTAAGATAATATAGTGGAAAATGTCCAAAAATTAGAATGCAACCTTTGCATTTCAGACATATCACACACACAAATGCATTCAAGTTTTTGTAATATATAAGCTCTTTTTTGTTTACCTTTTTTTTGTAACATTTGTTTTGCATTTGTCAAATACCAATCATGCACTAGATACGTCTGATATCCTCACATTGTATGTTGTTCCTTCATCACAAGACTTCTTCTCGATGCCTTCTTATATGTATTGAAGCTGTAGCAAAAAAACAAAAACAAAAAAAACAACAACACTGTCGCTGAATTAGAAAGAAATCCTACATAAATGCGTTATTTTAATTTTGCAGTACAGTCATGTTACAGCAGCTTCACCTTTTCAGTTGTTGGTGTAATGTTTAATCGACGTGTTTACCGTGTACTCGTGCACCTATTAGCCGGCTGAATCCATCGGGCTTTTTGTGACGCATCTGAGGCTGTGAGTCTAAACTGTATCTGCTTCCTGGTTGTTTGCCAGGTTTTCAAGGCTTCAAAATGTTGTGTATAGAAGATGCAAATATTGCTTACTGTGCATATGTAACATATTGAACCCCTGCAACACTGGTTCAGCTTTACTACGTACTTAATATGTCTAAGTGGAAGAAAGGAAAACAAGCATTTTGGCAGTATTTGCATAATGATAGGTATGTTTTCCCTAAAATTGTGCACTTTTATTTTGTTGAAATTCTCTAAATTAAATTGTGCCAAGACCATGTTCTTGGCATACGCTAATTTCATTTTTAAGTATACAGTACATGTGTAACTTTATATAAAACTATAGGAACTATGAATTATTTTTTAGCCTCTTGGTTTGTAACACATTCCCCATTTTTATATTATAACAGGAACACCAGTATCGCACTGGGGACATAGAAGTTTGTCATGCAATGCTACTTTCTACCTAAAAAAATGCAGTCAGTGGTTAGCAAGCCGGCTGACTGAATGTGTGCCTATATATGTACTTTCCATTTCACATCTTTCACCTGTGGGAAAAAAAACAAACAAATTTTGTGATGTCATTTGAATCTGTGCTGCTCCAGGTACAGTCAAACAAACCATTTCATATCTTCCTTCAATATTACACACTAAAGGAGTCTTGCATAAAGACTTTTATTTTAGACACTGCTGGAAAATCTGTTTGTGCAGACAGCAGTTTGATGTTGCAGAAGTATAGTATTTATAATGGTATATTTTAAGGTCTATTTTGCTCGTTTTCATTTAGAAAAAAAATCTATTTTTTAGCTGTTTATGTGCTGTATAGTGTGTCTGTTTTTTCTGTTTGTTTGTTTTACTGTACTGTTTGTTCCCGTTTTGATTCGGAAGATGAACCTTCAATGAATCTTCAACATGTAACTGTTTTTTTTTAATTATTTTTTTTATTTGTCTCTCCTCTGTGTATCTGTCTACTATGTTTAACTCCACCAGCTCTGAAGTCAGAAAATTCCAAGTGGCTCAAAACTCTTCACTGTAAATTTAATGTGTAACAATCACAGCAAATTACATTTATAAGTAGAACAAAAGCAAAACTTATTGCATCCTCAAAATAGCCTGCCTGACACTTGGTTTAACAGAATATATTTTCTGTACCAAGGAAACCAACACATGTACAGTCTTGTAGTTTGCTCTCTCTTTCACTTGCTACTGTGATAGCCTACTGTATGAATATTTAACAGGAATTTATACCGACCATAATCAGAAACATAGCTGTATTTATGACATGTAAAGACTTCTAAACGTGGTGTTTTGTAACGGTTACTATGGAACAGATTATTTGTCGTTTGTTTAATGCTTTGTTTCCTTGTTTAGTCTGAATCACTCTGTAATGACTGATCTCAAACGGCTCTAGTCACTGAGGTTAGATGGATGTAAAGCGAGAAAGAGTGTGTGTGCATGTGTGTGAGAGAGAGAGAGAGAGAGAGAGAGAGAGAGAGAGAGAGAGAGAGAGAGAGAGAGAGAGAGAGAGAGAGAGATAGAAAGTCTGTGTGTGCATGTGTGTGAAACTGCTGGAAAATACTCAGTGTGCATTTCTGATCTCCTCACTGTGACCTGCTCTATTGATGAGTGTGTGATGAGAAGTGTGTGTGTGTGTGTGTGTGTGTGTGTGTGTGTGTGTGTGTGTGTGTGTGTGTGTGTGTGTGTGTGTGTGTGTGTGTGTGTGTGTGCGTGCGTGCGTGCATATGTGTGTGTGTGTGTGTGTGTGAGAGAGAGAGAGAGAGAGAGAGAGAGAGAGGTAAGCGATGCAGTGGACCGTATAAAGCTGGGTAAACAGTTCTCACCACCAAGACAATTTCACAAATGCATTTCAGATAAGCAGTTTTTCCACTTTAAACATCAAGTTCTCACATGTTTATCTAAATACAAATTGTTCTTCAGGGTGGATCAAAACAATTCAAAAACAACAAGGTTGACAAATTTGGACAAATCTGTTTGACAGAGTAGGTTTACCCTCTACTACATCCTTGGTTTGACAGAATGACTAAGAGTGAATGGGTGTGTGCGTGTGCATGTATGTGCATGCATGTGTGTGTCACTGTCCCATGCCGGCCAGGCGGCCGAGTGTGCCACCATGCTCTGTGACTGCACAGTCGTATCAATAAATCTGGACTCAAAGGGCTCAGATAATGTCTGTCTGTCCTCATTTCTACCGCACCACAGCTCAGTGTGTCATTTTAAAGGGACAACCTACACATTTTACATATCAATATCCATTTATCTAATACAAGGAGAACTACTCAATGTGTGACAACAGTTGAATAATGTCTTCTGCGACTTTGGAGGACATTAATCGATAGCCAAACAGACTTATATAATCTTGCTTGGCAACTACATAGTTTAAACTGAAGATCCTACTTAGGCTTTGACATAAACATAAAACACATAATTTGTATTATTGATCAATGTGTTTTTCTCTTCTATAACAGTAGCCTACTATGTCTGTTCTATAATAGTTTCCAATAGCACAAAGTGTCCTCACCGATAGTTTCTCTCTTTGTCCCGTCACCAACAGCCTAATGAAGCTGCAAATTAAACAACTGGCTCCAACAAATTTAGTCTCATCGGTCAATTCAGAGTGAAGATGAGCACAGAGAACCTTCTTCCCTGCAGATGAATGAGACAGACAAAAGCAATAAGACATACCTTTAAAAAAAAAAAAAAAAGCCCTGATATCTTGGTCTAAAATTTAACTTAACATAAAATATAAAAAAATAAATAAATCTGCTCCTTAATACAAAGTCAAAGAACTATTATTAGCATGCCATGCTCTTTTTTCTATTCACTTCATTCACACATAGCTAAGGTCTTCTCACAATTGTTACATTCACAAACCACTACCATGCTCAAATTACTTATTACACCACAGACCACGAACTTCTTGCACTTTTGTTATTTTATGTGTGTTTAATTTAATCTTGACAGAAGTGGAGGGACTTTGTTGCTGCCCCACTGTATGCGCCAGCCGGCGTAATGGGGTTTAAGTAAGTAAGTAATCCTGATTATAAAATTCTTTTTTCACATTTGTATTTCAGTGTTGCAGAAAAGAGGTTTTTAAAAAACCAAAAAACCAAACAAGATTTTCAACAAAAACAATGTAGGTGAATTGTTAGCTTATAAAGATATGGTGAAGTAATGAGCAGAGAAATAATTCACGCAATGAACTACCTTCCTCGTGCGAAACACACAGGCCACGCCCACATCCAACATGGCGTCACAGTGTGCAGCACTCAGGTGCAAAGGTGTGTCACCTTTTCCGAATTTCCTCGTTTTTGACTTGACATTCTACAGACAAAGAAATATATAAGACTTGAGCACAGGTGGACCATAAGTGTGGACTAACTACTGTCAGATGGACTGTAAATTATAGGCTATAGGCTAGTTTTTAAACTTTTATCCAGCTTTGTCAGTGTAAACGGCTGAATTTATTTTCTTGCACCAACACTTGTCGGGCCTTGAACAGGATGGAGACCTAGCCTTCAACACGAAAGAGCTCCAGCTTCACTCAGAACTGACTTTCCTCCTCTACAACAGGTAAGAAACTTGATGGCTTTACAGTGTCAACGCCAACTGGCGTTGCTCTGGAGACTATGACGGCCATGTTAACGCGCGCGGGCTCATGGCTGTGTGTGTGGATTAATATATTTTGTGTTCGATGACCTCCCTTCATGGAGGCACATTTACTCAGTTGTTTGTTCGTTGAGTGTTTAATGGTCACTCTCCTCGGCTTGATAATGTGTTGCTAGTTGAAAACAGTAGGAGACAGCAGGGTGCATTGTGAGGCATTTGTTTTGGTCTGAGACCTTAGTGTAGTGTCTAATGACATCTACAGTAGTGGCAGTGACAGTTGTGTTTTTATGTTTTTTTGTTAGTATCCTTTATTCTTTGCAGTACATACAGTATATTTTTAGTTGTTACTATAATCTAAGTTCTATGTGAGTATTTCGGGCCCATCCAAAATAGCTCTGCATCGCTTTGTGGCCACTTCGTATTTTTGTATCTATTCATGGTCACTGTGTCTCTTTCTTGTTGTCTGTGTGGCCAAAGTGTATCAAACTGTGGTTGTTTTGTGTCCCTTTGTTGTGTTGTGTCTTTATATCTCTTTATGGAAATTGTGTGCCCTATTGTAGCAGCAGCATCTCTCTTAGGTCATTTTATAATGTTTTGTGTCTATAGTCGACTTTCAAGGTTCACATAGTGTTTGTGCAAATCTAATGAGACATTCAGGTTACAAATTTCTAAAAGAGATGATGCATCCACCTCTCTTAACCCTTCTAGAAACACATCCGATTGTAGGTCAACAGGTGGGATTCTGGCCATGATTTTAAGTCTCCAATGTTTGTTTCAGACTTACAAAGAAATCAATAACTGAATTGTGCATCAACTTTTATATTCATGGAAAGCCAAAGCATCCATTATGTATGGTGCATTAACTGCAGCATGAACATGACACACAGTCAATAATCCACTAGATGTCTCTGTTAGACTTCAAACCCACTGGAGCTGCAGCAGCACCGCTGCTCTCAGCCTCAGAGGGCCTGTAGCACTAAAAATGATCAACGGACTTGATGTATATCATTGTCACTCTCACAAGACAGTCAGTGTATAGCTCTTTATCCACCATATAGGCAGCTCCACAAACATTAGACACAGAGTGCATTTTTATCACAAGTAGCATGCATATTCATGCGCAGGTTGATGGAGCTGGTGGAGGGATGTGTATGAGTTCTCAGCACAGCGCTGAGTGCTGGAGCAGAAGGCGAATGTTAATTCAATTATACGGCAGCTGTTCCTTGGTGCCCATGGCCACTGTGTTTGCACTAGAACAGAAATCTTGTATTAGGTCCCTCGCCATAAAAGACCATTGCCAGGCAGGAGAATGGGGACTGCCTGTAACCAAAAGCCATCAACAGTATTTTAAAGAGCTTTTAATGTGTATTTTTGGTGCGATTGAGGAATTTTGTGCGTCTGCAAAGTAACATTTGTGTTGTTGTGTTTTTTTGTTTTGGCACTCTGTTGATTTACGGAGCTTTTGTTTTTAGTCATTACTCTATTAAATAGTCAATCTGCTTGGAAGTAAAAAAGTGCAAATGAGTTTCTTTTGCTGTATTAACTCCAGTCAAGGGTGGTTGGATAGACGCGCGTGTGTGTCCTGTGGTGGTTCTGTCATTTTGACAGAAATGATTTATAGATACGAAAACTTCATCTTTTTACTTTTGCTTTGTGTAAGTTGTGTCCTACATTCAGTGTTACAAGTTAGTATGTTAACACCATACACATGTCCTCCACTGAGCCATGTGTGCAAATGCAGTTTGTCCATGCATGCATGTGAGTGTGTGTTGGTATCTGTGCTCCACCCCACCTCCTGTCCCAGGTTTGGGCTGAGCTCCAGTACTACTTGATGAGGAAGAGTAAGAGGAGGAGGAGGAGGGGTGATGGCATGCGCTAGTCTGTCCCTTCATTACCTGGCTCCCTGAGACTCACTCTATGTGATTTAATCACATGGCCACTGGCGGGAAACTGCTGCTCTGATGTTACCTGGACCTGCTAATCAGTTTGCTTTTCCCTCATCAAAAGAAAAACAGCCACACCTGCGGGAAGGATGCGCTCAACTGCACATTACGTATGTATAATATATGCACACATGCAAATGCGGACGCGCTCAAACACACACACATGCACAAAAGAAAAACCTCTTGGTTATTATCCTCCTAACACACAGATGGAGTACAGAGGCCATGGCAACTACAGTTTGCAAAGTAGAGGTACAAATAAAGAATATTTTGATTACATATCTGCTGATAAATTTCTTAATTGATCATTCTGTGAATAGATGCGTAATAGCCAAATATGTTGTTAACAGTCTCTCAAAGCCCAGAGGTCATCTGCAAATTGCTTGTTTAATCAAACAAGCAATCAAAACTCAAGTATTCAGTTTACTGTAACATTAGAGAGAGAAAAGCAGCAAATTCTCTCATATTATAGAAGTTGGACTAAGGAAAAGTTTGGCATTCCTGCTTGAAAAACCTAATTAAACAACTAATTGATCAAAAATATCCAAATTGTTGATTAACTCAATTAATCTTTTCAGATCTAAAGGAAGAGATGAGAATAAAGGCTAATGCTGTCGCCTTGTGACTACACTGTGACTAGCCTTTTGGGAATCTGTCCTCTAACTTAAGCAGAAGTGACAGCATGTTCTCACCACTTAACTACACACGGCCACATCATGCAGCGTGTAAAGTAGACATTACATATCAAGTTGTTTAATAAAAATTAAACCCCGTCTATCCACTGGAAAGAGCACAGAGCTCTATTTAGAGTGACTGATCGAGAGCCCAGAATCAAAGGGCCCTGTGGCACAAGCTGCTAGTGTGTCTGGGAATTGGCCCAACTCTTAAAGAGCCAAGCTTCCCTCATCTTGACTCGGGGCCGACCCCCAAACTGGAAGAAGCTATTTCTGCTGGCAGCCAAGTGGTTCCTTTTCTGGAAGCCTGTCAGGTGTGGAGCTGAGGCTGCCAACTGTAACCCCCTCAGGTGGGCACAAGGGGCAGGGCAGCCCCCCATCATGGCTACAGCATTGTGACACTCAGCAGATGATGCAAGTCGCAGAGGGCATTGAGCTCTCTGATGTGCCCTGACAAAGATCTGCCATGAAAGTGACAATCTCTCCTTTAGCCCCCGCATGCAGCATGGATGGATTATGGAAAATACAAAAATATTAAGTTAATTTAGAATAAAGTTGACACTGAGTGTGGTGTCTCACTTCTTCAGTTATTAACCTCCGCTAATAGAAACCAACAGTTCTACTGTACTTTTACTTGGCTGTTTCTTTTTTAATACTGCTGCCATTATTTTGCTGATTAATTTCCAGTCACAGAATAAAAACGAATAATGGCTCCTGCAGCTGCAAGTTATATTAGTATATATGACATTACGCTTCAATGTGTAATCTTACTGTTAAGATTAGTGTGGGGGGAAAAAACTAAACCACAAATATTTGTACGTTTTGGTCTTATCTTCTGTGTGCAGTTTTACCTCTTTGAACCCGAAACTCTTAATTAAATGAAGGCAGGTGAGAAGTTTAGAGAAATGTGATATTTTTTTTAATCTTTTAGATTTAAAATCTAAATAAATAGAAGGTTAGTTGTACTTTACGTAATATCGTACTTAACATTTGCTAATCATATGATTAACATCTTGACACAGTGAAAAGATCATCGGGAACATTAGTGTCGTCACAGCAGGAAAAGCACAGGTGAAACCAACTTTGTTAACGAGGTTTCAGGTTCATCCAGTGTCCTGCCAACAGCCACATTAATGATGTCATTGACTGCACCTGTGCAGGACAAAACGTTTGCTGTGAGTGTGAAACAGGCCTGTTGAGTTGCATGAATCCTCGGTGTAGCAGAAATATTTCAGTCTGGATCAATAATGCAGTCAGATAGTTTCAAGAATTTCGCCTTCATGCAATCTGTTGTACTTCCTCCCATTTCAAGATACTGACTCATTTCAGAGCCTCTTTAAAACAAACTGATTTGAATTAAAACCAGGGTGAAATAGTGCTACACCAATTTACGGTAAAGGTTTTATAACTTAATTACAAAGAGAAATTGTTTTATGAGATTGACATTTCTGCAAATTAAACTGCCTGACACTTATAAAGTATTTAAAATGTGATTTAGTAATGGGGTGATATATCTAACACCATGAATGTGCATATTAAGGTTAATGAATAATTGTACTTTTGTTACTTAAAATATATTTTTCTTATAAAATTAATGTATTTTTATTCTAGGAAGATTTTCAGTCCCCATGAAATTCACCACGACGATAAATTGAGAGAATTTTTTTAAAGCTCTGTTCATCAGTGAATACCCATTCCCTTTGTTGTGTTCCTCTATTTTGAGCTGCCTTTCATTCATTTTCCCTTTAAAACAACCTCAAACCAATTTAACACTGCAACACCATGTTGCTTGTTCTTGCTAAAACTGGTTAAACACAGATGGCGTGGTGTCATGTTGAGATATTTCCAGCAATGTTACAGTGGAGTTTAATAGCCTGGAGAAGAAGGTGGAGTTATGCTGAACAGCCAGGGGTGAATTCACTTATTATAAATTCAGTTCTTCATCTTTCATTTTCAGTTTACTTTAAAAACATTCAATTGTTATGCATCAATACACAAATACTTTTCAACTTTGTGAAGCGAGGGATTTCAGTCAGGCGACATCCAGATTCCTGTGGGAAAAGTAGAACCTGCAGTTTTCCATCCAACCTGCTTGATGTCGAGTAACTTAAAACATTGAACACTGGTGTGATCAATACAAGCAGATGTTGTAATGCAACATTGAATTTTGAGCAAAAAACAAATATGTTGTCAGTCAATATTTTTCTTGTACATTCAATAATACCAATATAACTACAACTTTCCAAATAAATTAATGACTAACAAATCATCATTATGCTTATAGGAAACATAATTCAGTTGTTCAAAACATTTCTGTTGTTGACTTTTATTTAAACTTACAGCTAGCTGCTCCCCCGCCACAGTGTCACTAGCACAGCCATAAATCTTTCCCGCTAACTTAAATGAAGTAAATTTTAGCAGAATCTGGAGTCTGCACTAATCACCCTTTTAATGCCACACTTTGGTAATGAATGAATGGAAAAGTGGTTTGAAAGGCAGCGAGGCAACAGGGAGTTGAGGACAGCTGATGAGGGAAGATCGAGAGGAGAGGAATCATATCAACACCAAGAGTGTCGATTAGGTGAGAAAACGACATTACAGCACCGTCAATCATCTGAGCTTCATGCTTGGGGGGGGGGGGGGGGGGGGGGGGGGATCCAGAGCTGCTATAAAAAAAATGTGGTAAAAGTTGGCAAGTCAGGAGAATCACGTGCATAACAAAAACACTTTATGCAACTTCAGCCATTTTGTTTGTTTGTGATGATAGTTTCTGATAGTTGGTGGTTCTTTGTTAAGTAAAAACCTGTGACACTCGTGTCACTTGAGGCGTTGACTTGTCATAAAATGTGACGTTTTGTGGCCTTAATGAACGTAACCATCAAACCTCAACAGTGCTGGTGTTAAGGTGAAACCTTGTATGTGTAACATTTCTCTGTTGCTGAATAAGGAGCGTGTGTTGGGTGGTGATTGTTGCTTAACCTGTCTTTATGATTCAAGAGGTTATTATATAGCATCTTAGTGGCGCTCCTACATCTTAGGGGCAGATTGGAAGTAAAAGTATCAGTGTGTTTACATGAAAAGCCAAGTGGAGCTATACTCTTAGCTCAAGTTGGGCATCTCATCTGAACCAGTTTACATACAACAGGGAAAAAGGAATAGTTGATGGAAACATGTCCGCTTCCTCAAAGTAGGTGGTGATATATTGTTTCAGCGGGTTAATACAGACCCCTTTCCTGTTGACCGATTCCAAGTAAACAACTGAGTAGTAAACAACTGAGAGGTCTCAATGGGCTCCGACCAACCTGACTGGATGTGCTGGTCTGGCCTGGGTTCGGGCCGAAAATATATACAAATGACTGCGGTCGGGTGGGTCCATGGGCTTCCTTTTTTTTTATAAAACACATCTTTGTGCTGGTTGTACTGTGTTGTTTATTGTAAAATGCACTGAATCTGCGCTGATGTATCAGGCCAGTTGCATTTTTTGGCCGGCTTCTGTGCTACACTTTGTGCTGTCTCTACTACTATTGTCCAGTTTCAGTCAGATTAAGGCGGACACATGCAGAAAAAAATCGGTTTATCAGGGCGTTTTAGTCAGATCTGGATAAGTCCAGTCTTCGCCGGACTAAAGCGTTTACATGCACTTTAGTTGTCCAATTAGATGGATTAAGGCCATACTTTCAGTTTCTCAACTCTCGTGTAAATGTACAGACTGAGTTGTTGTTGGAAAGTGACAAGAAGAAAAGTCAGTACTTAACATCAGCAATGATGATAGAGACAAGCGGTCACATTGGCGTTGCTTTCCTTCGCTGCAGACAGGTCTGGGTGAGTAAAGGAAAGAAGTTTGGTGCTGAACTCGTGAAGTTTGTTCTGGATGGGCTCTATGCACAGCTCCACCACTTCCTGAATTTAAGGCAGGTCCTTCATTTCATGTCTTACATTATTGGACAAACTGATTAATCCAGGTGTGTCTGACCGTTGTGACTACTCAGACACACCTGGATTAATCAGTGTGTCCAATAATGTAAGACAGGAAATGAAGGACCTGCCTTAAATCCAGGAAGTGGTGGAGCTGTGCATAGAGCCCATTGTTGAGTAAAAAGTTGTTAATGCTATTACTGGATATGCATTAGCAAAACTGACAACTTAACTCTTTTAACATAACGTCTCCAGTAGCTGCTGACCAGACCTGCACAATGTTCAGGACAGGAGCAACTTGGACGTTGTTAACCAGATCCAATGATTCCTTTAAGACTTTTGCTGTTGCTCACTTCGTCACATACTGTAAACTCATTCTGCATCTAACTCATCTCCATTTGTTTATCTAACCAGGCTGAAAAATCTCTGAACTGTAGATCTTCTGAGCTCTCTCTTTGTGAGCTGTGGTTCACATGAGCAGATTATTTCTTGTGAATAGCAAACTTTTCATCTTTTAGTGTTTTAGTGAGTCAAAGTAAAGCTTTTCATTTACTGGCTGGAGTCCTTACTACTTAATACAATCAGCTTATTTTAACCTCATGAGTTGAGGGGTGTCGGATACCTCAGTCAAACATCCATTAGTATGGAGAAAAACAGCTCAGTGGTTTGTGTTACGTGTCTTACATTTAGTTAGCGTTAGTTAGGGTCACTGTTTGTATCAGCTGCAGGATAATGTTGTCAGACAGCACCTCCCCTGTTTTTTAACAGAGAAATAAATGTAGTTTATCATATGTTCTGTATAATACTAAAAAAACTAAAGATGTGACTCTTACTTAAATACGATATCTGACACATTTTTATTTATCTTATCACTTTCTGGTTGCATTCTACCACAACAGATTGTCACAGCCACTTTGAACGTGTGCGAACAGATTGTGCTTTGAAAAAGAAACGGGTGCCTCCAGCAACATTACACGTCTGCTATCCCATCTCTGTCTGAAAACGGGACTAACATCTTTACATTATACATTTTCAAAAACATATCCATTATTCATACCTCCATATTTTAATACTATTAGCATTGCTATGCCACCCACCTAAATACCTGTGTGTTTCTTATCAAAGGAGGAGTGACAGTCAGGAGTTACTTTCTTTGTGTGAAGAAATGAGTTGGGATTAAGAAAGCACTGCAGTGATGGACCATCACACAAAATTAAATTTGATCTGTGAGGTGATTATTTCACTGTAGGCTTTAAACGGGCACAGGAGAAACTTTGCTTTTACTTTTTTTTTTTTTTTAGTTAGACAACAGCAACAAAGGCAAAGACACACACATGCACAGAAACACAGTGCTCCACCTGTGTGGGTGGGAGGTGTGGCCACTCAGCAGCTGAGTGGGGCAGCATATGGAGTTTCTAATTGGGTAGAACAGCACAGCTGGAGGACACTAGTCCAGGACCTGGCCTCTGGTAATCAGTCCCACAATCCTCAGCTCTCCTCTCCGCATCCACCGTGCTGCTGCGTGAGCCTTCGCTGGGTGAGGGCTATTGGATGTTTTCTCGCATGTCACCAGCGAAACCGAACTAAAACTTTTTCACTAAGAGGATTTTACAACATTTGAATGGAAGTATTGTGTAACATACAATTTCAACCTCTGACAGCATGGAGTCAATTTTTCAAACCGTGCATTTGTATTGGTAAAAACTTCACTGTAACTCCTGCTATCTAGCATTAATAAGCAGTAGAAGAACAAAACAGTCAAACCAGACAATCATCAATTAGCTATATGCTAATGCAAAATTCTAGTAATACTGCAATAACTGAATAATATAATGTAATATATAACATGAGGGGCCATATTATGTCTTATCAGAACTTTTACCTCTAGTTTGTGTTGGTTCTTGTTTAGTGCTTAGGCTTGTGTGAGACCCTGCTGAACTTTTACTTTATATGTTACAAAAAAATATTTAAAATAATTTAATTAACAATACATTAGAGCAGCATGATATGCAAACATCGTATTGCAAATATATGGCAAGATATTGCGATAAAAAATTTAAACTGATGATGTGATTTCTGGGGGGGTCTTATACTAAGCAATCGCGTCCCTTTATGTCTTTAAAAAATATGATTTGTTGGCCAGGGTCTCTATAGCAACACAACACTTATAGTGCTGACAATGCACAACAATGTGACACATTTTACTTATATCAAAATAATTGCAACACCTGCGATTTGGATACTGCACTCGGCCATGTTACAGTATGATTTTGAATACATTGCGATTGTGCAGCCCTACAGTATATAAACATAATGTCTTTAAGGATTTGCTCTTGCTCCTCGTTTCATAGTTATTGTCGAAACTGATTTATGCCTCAATTTTTTTCCAGATCTCTTGAAAAAGTGTCTTTAGGAAACAAAAAAAGACTGATGGTTTGATTTGACATTAGCCTGAACACGTGCACTTGAGGTGTTGGAAAAGAGCAAAATGTCAGAGGTTTGGTAGCATTCCATCATTTCAAATTGAAAGAGACAATATATCTGCTAACAACAGGCTTTGCTTAGGGTGTGAAAACAAGATTGTGTAATTATTCAACAGTTCAGGTATCCATCAGAAATAAATCACCTGCACTTGTATTTTGGAGCACTTAAACACTTCCTTGTTTAGTATGTGTGTTTTCGGTTTCATTATTTGTATAAGCAAGGTGAATTAGTGGGAGTTGTTCTTGAGGAGATGGTGGAGAAACAGTACAGACCTCATTACTTCATTACAGAGTCAGTGTTAGAATTAGAAAGAAAAACAAAACACACACACGCTTTGCCCCCGGAGTTTATCTTTGGATTGTTCTTGTGTCTCACTTAAAGAAATGACCTTGAAGAAGTTGCCCCAAAGATATTCACTGTGTCGGCTTCTGAACAGGATCATGTCACACTGCCACAACCATTACCATCTTCCCAACCACTTCACCTTGCACTCATCATCGAGACACAGGCTCCATTTAACTGCTGACATCAATTGAGAACCGCTTGCAACTCAGCATGCGATCAGCAGCGCCTTCATTTGCAGCTCTACACCACGCTTCGTGTCTATAAAAGCTGATAATGTGATAATTAAAAGAGCTGACAGGCAAGAACTGTCAGCAAGACACCCTGATTTACCAACCTCTGCTATTTGTTATATATATATGCTACCACCCTTGAAACCTAACACGTAGAATATCAGTCGAAATATTTAACTAGGTTAGAATTGTTGTGGGAAAAGAAAAGAGAAGTTGTGGAGTCTCGGTGGACGACTGTGTGATAAAATCTGTCCCGGAAACATCACAGGATCAGATTCAGACCTGAAACAAGGACTTCCAGCAGACAAAAGATCACTGCCATGTCTCTCTCTCCCGTTCTCTCTCAACCACACCATGATTTATTACCTGAAAAGACAAGAGAACTAATTAGTGGAGTAATTAATTAATATAAATTTGCATATTTGCATTTGCAATTAGTGCAGTCAACTGATTAGTCTGAGATGGGGAGTTTGACTCATCAGATGTGTGTGTGTGTGAGTGTGTATGTGAGTGTGTGTGTTGGACCAGAACGATCAGCAGACCAGCTGAGGCATTTTCAGGGGGAAGGCTGTGATGAACGGACTGTTTACGTTTTTTTTGTTTTTTGTTTTGTTTTTTTTACATTTAGTCCATGTGGGTATTTTCTCGGTGTTCATGTACAGTACAGTACAGCCTGTGTAGTTCTGTGAACACTTGCTTGGTGTCCTGTCTCTCTCTTACACGCATGCACACGAGGTTAAGTGCACTGACCACTGTGTGTACATGCTGTCATTGCCTCTTGTAGAAGCAGCTACTTCACCTTTTGTGCGGTGTAAACCGAGGTGTAGCAGCGGCGGCGGCGGCGGCCGGGCTCAGACTGCTGATCGATGTCTTGTAATGTCCAATACAGAGGGAATGATAAAGTCGCTTTAATTGATTCTCCTTGCAACAAGGTCATTCACAGGCATACGTTTGTGTGTGAGCGCTTGTGTGTGCGTTCCACATAACTGAGGAGTGCATATACCCATATCGAGTGCCAGCTGTGCCCCAGTGTGGATTTGGCAGCGTGCCACTGGGCCTTTTCCATGGGGTGTACTTAATGTGCACGGTCCTGAGGTACCAACACTGTGCACGCCCCTCTGGTATGCACAGCCTCTGCATGTGAGGAGCCTGCTGGAATTTCTTAACCTATTTTATACCGAGCTGAAAGGATGAGTCAGTTGGTCAACAACAAATAAATAAATAAATAAATAAATAAATAATTAGCAGCAAATGTTTGATAATTCAGAAACTATGAAATATAAGTTGTTCTCCGGTTGCAGCTTCTCCAACATGGGGATTTACTGCATTTACATTTATTGTTGGTACATGAGACATTTTTCACTTACTGATACACCAAACAGTTATCTGAGAGAATGATCTACTGATTAATCGATCAGTTGTCTTATTTTGCAGAATATATCACATGGTACTGCTGCACTTGTGTTTAGTTGAGGTCTTCAGTAGCTTTCATTGTCTTAGGTGCACAATATCTTAAGCTTTTAAATAGATTTTCTTTTGTTTTCTCTTCTCTCTGCTCTTCAACACCATCCATAACAACACGTGATGCAAGTGTTTTGTGATCTGACCCTCATGTTCAAAATCCCTGCTCAGCAAAATCAAGCTGTTTTCAGATGTGACATCACTGCATGCGGTTACGTTGTGGTCATATCTTGAAGAAAATGCTGTGGTTTCTGGGAATTTGCTGAAATGACTGTGATAATCTAGAAAACTGTGATAACCTGCGATGACTGTCAAGGTATTTTATGAACAATATTGATTTTGTTTGCACACAAAAGAAAAACATCCTCTGATAGAAATTATTGTGTATGACAATGTGACATCACTGTTACCACGTTATAGGATTAAATCAAGATGTGTGCAGTATAAATAACAGCACAAGTTGCAGATACAGTGAATGTGAAGTCGACTGTCTTAAAGTGTATTTTACATCTGAGGTCTGACACAGAACATGACTTAACGTGTCACTCGCTGTTGTTGTCATTAAAAATCAGTCACAATTTAGTTTCTGCTGTTTTAAGAAATGAATCAAAGGCATAAAATAATGCAATAAAGTCAAAATATTATATATTGATGTATGTTGAGGTGTTGAAAAGGAGCCCAGGCTCGTCAGTGCCTTAAAGATCGTCGGGCTAAACTGGGTCTCAGTAGGATTTAAACCCTCTTGGTCCAGACCTGCCTTTTGTTTTTCCTTATTTGCAGCTCCACAATTATAGCTAGTCTAATTTAATGTAATCTGTGGGGGGCTTAAGATCCCCCCCACCCCTCCCCTGTGTGTATTCAACTGTGCATGTTTTACATTGATATACACAGACATAAATAATGTATTTCAGAGTTAATTTTACCATGAAAATTAATCTTGGGCCCATTTGTGCCCAAGAGTCAAAACCAAATGTAAAGAATAAGCTTTCTTTTTAACTTTGAACTTTAACCTTTCCCATTATCTTCCATTACATTTTGAATATTTATGGAACTATTTCTTTACATCATGCCATTTTATTCTCCTTTAAAATGTAGGCTATTTCTCTAAATCTATTTCACCTGTTGAGAATGGCTGCGAACTCTTTCTGCGCATCTCTTCATATTTTTTTTCTCCCTTCTCTCCCACATAAAAAGACATGAATTCATCTTTCTTACACGGGGAGATGCAGATATTAGTTGTTATCCCTCTCCGGTCTGTGTTTTTGACGGTAAACGCGGGCCTCCCGGTGCCCATTACCGGAGCTGCCAGATGATCGGTACGGAATGGAGGTCCCGTGGGACGATGAACACGTGGTCTCGGCTGCCACAAGACGTCAGCGGCAGATGGCATGGGTACCCGCTGTTGGCATGAGTGTCATTCCTCAAAGAGAGAGGGAAGGGGAAGAGAGAGAGAGGGAGAGGAGAGAGAGAGAGAGAGCAGCACAGTGAGGCATAGAAAAGAGGGTGCGCAGGTTTCTGCTTTTTCCTCTTATTTGTGGTTTTGCGAGAGAAGAAGCTGCAGCGCAGACTGACTGGAGATATTTGGGATGATGCGAGGTGCACGCTGACCAGAGGTGAGTCTCATTTCTGCTGTAATGTTTTCTGCAATTGTTGACTTTTATTTAGTTATGAGTTCAATTTAAAATATATAGGCTATATTAAAAATGAAATGCCAAACTTAGCTTTTGTACTGTGACATGACAGAATGACGTGTGGTAAAAGGCCTAAACCAAAGGTTGTTGTTTTTTCACAAGTCACAAGACAGTGAAGTTGAGTGTCTTTGAAAAGGTAGCAGGCTGTGACATTGGCCTTGCTTTGCCACTTTGTTCCTCTTCCTCTGGGGAGGATTCATTCACAAGGTAATTAACTGGCAACCTTCAGAGACGTCGCCGTGTGCTCTAGTCTATACTCACGGTTTGTGTTTTTTTTGGATTTGATCTCACAGGAAATATGTTGACGCTGCCATTCGACGAACCTCATATGATGTGTGAGCCGCGGCTCGGTGCCAATTATCCTCGTGAAAGCTTACCTGAGAGCCTGAAGCCGGAGCGACAGCACAACCCGGACAGGTCCAACTCAGACAGGTCCAACTCAGACATGCGCGACGCCGACGACTTGATGTCCGACAGAGAGGAGGACGAGAGGGAGGACGACCAGGACGAGAACGGGCTTCCTAAAAAGCGAGGCCCCCGGAAAAAGAAGTCCGGCAAGGAGCCGAATGACAGGGCCAAACTACGGCGCAACGAAGCCAACGCCCGTGAACGCAGCAGGATGCACGGCTTGAACGCAGCGCTGGAGAGCCTGCGCAAAGTTGTGCCGTGCTACTCCAAAACTCAGAAACTCTCCAAGATCGAGACCCTCAGACTGGCTAAAAATTACATCTGGGCCCTGTCGGAGACGCTGAGCGCGGGGAAGAGACCGGACCTCCTCGCCTTCGTGCAGACTTTGTGCAAAGGATTATCTCAGCCCACGACCAACTTGGTGGCCGGTTGTTTGCAGCTGAACGCGAGGAATTTCCTCACAGACCACAACGGGGAGGTCATGTTCTCTGGCAGGTCGCCCTACGACGCCATGTACTCGTACCCGGGCTCGGACGTGAACACGCCCCCCGGCCACAGCGGCGGCACCCTGGACAGCAGCGCCAAACCCTTCCGCCACTACAGCTACAGCGGCGCGTACGAGCCCTACTACGAGAACCCGTCCCCGGAGGGCGGGAGTCCGCATTTCGACGGCCAGCTGAGCCCCCCGATGAACTTTAACGGGATTTTCTCCCTAAAACACAACGACGAGCCGCCAGACTACGGCAAAGCGGGCAGCCACTATGGCATGCGCTACTGCGGCGCGCCAGGACGCACGGCTCTTGCGCACAACTCCATGTACCGAGTGTCCCCAGAGGCCCGGTTCCCCTACGACCTGCACGTCCGCAGCCAGTCCTTCCAAGCACAAGGGGAAGTTAATGGCTCTTTCCACAATTAATCAATCAGCTGGACAAAGTTCAAGTTTGAGAAGCGATGCAATTTACCCCCGCAGATGTCGAGAGTGGAACGAAATGGACTCCAGACACGCTGCGAAAAAAAGCCCATTTTAACAAGTCATTTTGTTTGTAATGTTCAGTCTCATTTTTTCTTTGAAAAAAAAAAGAAGAAGCTTGACAATTAGATCTGGTGATTTCACCTGTTCTCGGTTTCTCGTTCCACTGAATTTGTTTCCATACGAGGCAGAAAAAGACACAATAAGGACGATCTCAGTGTGAAGGCAGATCTTGTGTTTCGTTTGAAGAAAATTCAGATTTAATGGCGCAGATCTGATTTCACTGGGACTCAAAAAAACAACAACAACACAACAACGCAAATGTAGATGAGTGAGTTAAAGCTGCAGGTTCTGAGCGAACTGTTTTCCACCTACAGTGATTTGTCATACTTCTATTTGTTTGTTACTGCAGATGACGGTGGTGACGTGGTTTAACTTCTACGGTGTTGAGAATTAATTTTCAATCATTAGATAGATTTCCGTGGCGAAATGAAAAAAAAAAAAAAAAAACACCCGCGGGGAAGAAGAACCTGCAGAGGCTTCACCTCATCACTGAAGTTTGCTGAGACACGATTGGACTTCAGAGATTCAGTCTGTTAGCAATAAAGGTCAATTGAGCTATGCAAGGCAGCCAAATACAATCTTTGCTTCTGGAAAAAAAGAAAAAAAATCATATCTATTTCCTCTCACAAGGCGTTTCTCATAATCTAATTAAAACGATGACAAATTACACAAAATTAATTATAAGGAAAAAGCCAGTGTTGAGACGTGCATGTGTTTAGGAGACCTGATGATGATAATGATGATGATGTCACCTGAATTGATCTTATAAGTAATGAGGAGGAGAAGAAGAAAAATCTTTAAAAAATTAAAATGCATTTGTATTTGGAGTAAATAGTGTGGTAACGAGGTGAATGTAAAATTATTATTGTATTTATTTATTTATTTAAGCTTATTTATTATAAGTCCGTCAATTTGAATGTGGATAATATATTATGGAGAAGAAAAAAAAGATATTGTAAAAAAAAAAAAAAAATTCAACAGTGTTACCTTTTTATGTGAATTTCCATACATTTTAAAGTTTGTTTATGTTTCATTGTTGTATATTTCACTACAGCTGAGAAGTCAAGCACTGGGGGAGAAAAATGAAAGAAAAAAAAACATATTTTGTGTGAGGTGAGCAGAAATGTTTCCAAAATCATAAAGAAATCTGATGAACATGCCTTAAAAAGAAAGAGACGAGGACCATCAATATGCAACGAAATGAAAGTTTTTTGGATAGTTTGACGTGAACTTTTTACACTTCCTGGTTCCCGCTGAGGAGCAGCTGTGATGCACTTCATGTATTTCTGCACAATGTCGGTGACTGTCCGCCCATAAACCCTGTTGATTTTGTAACTTTAACCTGAATGATGAATGGTTATTGGACTGATGTTTCTTTCTCCTTTATTTCTGCACTTACTGATCACACACACACACACACACACACACACACACACACACACACATACACACACTTTTCCTTTAGCTTACACTCCAGGAGAGAGGAAGAAAAAAAAACTCGTTATGGATCGAAATATTCGTGAAGTAATGTGTTTATTATGTTTTGTGATGTGTTTGTTGTCGCAATAAAATGACGAGGCTGCTTTTCAGCTTTTTGTGGAAATGATCGACAGACAGCAGACGGCAATTAAGAATTTTAAATTGTTAGAAAAAATAAATAAATAAAGGTAAAAAATAAATAAATAAATAAAAAACGCCCCGGGCGTATTTATTTATTTATTCATTTACAATTGAAACGTGTAGGGAGAAAAAAAATAACGTCTTGCATAACCTCTGTGACTCTGAGGCCCAAACTCATAGGTAGCCTACACATTTCAAATTATCAAAATGAAATGTACCTCCTTTTTTCTATAAACATAAAAACGCTTCAACATTATTGATTAAAATTTATTTTCTTTTCTTTTTTTTTATGAAACAATCGGTGTTCAAATATGAAGAAAAAAACAAACAGCGTCACAGCTCTGACGCGGAGTTTTGAGCGGCTGTCTCTGTCTCTTCTGTGTGAGCGGGTTGTCGATTTGAATTGATTTCATTACAGTTGATCAGGTGGTTGATTTGTGTGTCGGAAAAAAATGGCCACGAGCTGTTGGCCGTCAGCCAGAGAGCTCAGACAGTTGATCCCAGCCAGAGCAGAGCGAAGTGGCTGGTGCTGGTGGAGACCCAGGAGGTCCCGCTGGCATTTGGAAGGAGAAGGTGGTGGTGGACACTGATCGGTTTCTTCTTGGCCGTATTTTTTATTTTATTTTTTAAGAGGGCTGTTTATGATTGTTAGGATCAAGGGGGAGAATTAATGAAGCATAAAACAACTTCCTCCCGTTTTTATGTGAGGATTGTTTTATTTGGTTTAGTAAAACTGGGGAAGTGTTTCAGAGGAGCAGTAAAACAGGAAATCATGTCACAGGAAAAATATTGGTTACTCGAGTTAAGATCACAGTTTGTCCTCAGGTTTGGACACATTGGTCCTTTATTACCCACTACCACACACACACACAGTCACACACACATTTCCTTGCTGGTGTTTGACTGATGCTGGTCATTTAAGCATCAGCCTAAAATACCCACCACCACCCTCTCCTCTTAGTTGCAGATGAATCTTCCAGTTCATCAGTTCTTCTTGTAAAACTCCTCTTTAATGCTGAAGCGCTGCCGTTACAAGAGAGTTCAGTTCACTGAGCTGCAGCCGCTCGTGTCAGCGTGAAAAGATGCAGAAACACTCAAATTCAACATCTCTCTTAACACCTGCCTGTTGTGGCACTGACAACCTGTTTGTGTAAAGACAGGCCCAGACCAGACTGTAGCAGACTTGTTCTGTATAAAGGCGAGTTCACCTTGGTAATGAAATTATTACACATTTATATTTCAGCAACAATTCATTGTCTTGTACGGAACAAACTTATTCACTTAGCAAGTTAAGTATTGATTATTATTGTTTTGCACAAGATGAACAGATTTGGAGTCAGGGGGTTCGAACCGTCATCGTTGCATGGCTTCTCCTGCTGAGAAAGAGGAGACTCTGTAATGTAATGATCCTTTATTATTGTCGTCATATACAGGAAATGAAGATCAAACCCTGACAAACATATGGAGTCGGACCAAATTTAATTGCGTAGCTTCAAAAGAGTGATGAAGAATAAAAAGCAGAGGCATCAAAGTCGAGCTGGTAGGATCAGTTCAGATCAAACAAACCAGGATACAGCCTCAATTACATGACTTTTTTGTTTTTGTTTTATTTCTTTTTTGGTTCCTCGATATACAGGATGGGCCTCAGGATGAAATACATTTCTTGTGATTTCTCTCTTTCTAGCAATCAAGACAGGAATATCTGGAGCCTTCAGCTGATCTGGAAAATCATAATTCAGCTCCCCCTTCCTCTTCTCAGAAAAACTGCAAATACTGGGATTTTTTTTTTTAAAGGCTTGTTTTGCTGTCTTCATTCCCTCACTCATCCTTCTCTATGTATACTCTAATCATAAAACTGGAGGGCCAGGTTGCGGGAGGTCCCTGTGGGGCCCTTAAAGCACCTCTTTAGCCCCTCCCCACCCCATCCGTCACCCCCGCCCTCCCACCCACCCAGCTTTATTTGTCCCATTCAGTGAGATTCTCACCCTTTCGGTCTTGCTGCCTCTTCTTCCAGGCTGTGTGCATGTGCATATATGTATGCATATGTGTGTGTGTGTTTTTTTGGGGTTCAAATCCCTCTCGGGGCCTCACATGGGCGAGGAGGAGGAGGAAGAGGAAGGAGGAGGGGGTTGTTTCACACCCACAAGGGTCCACGGGGCGGCGTGCAGCAGTTTAGCACAGGGTCAAACGTGTACACGTACCCCGACGTTCACGCAGCTCATTAAGCTGGGTGAAGAAGAGAGAGAGATGGAGAGAGAGGGAGAGAGAGGGAGAGAAGGAGAGGGGGAGAAAGAAGTATAGGGAGCGAGAAAGCAGGAGAGAGTGGGAGCATATGGCCCAGCTCTGTGTGGGAGGTGAAGGACAGGAATGGGGGGATATATATCGTATAGAGGTGCACTTGCAAGCTGAGACGTGGTGTCATAATTAGTGCAAAAACAAACACTTGTGTTTCTATGGGGATAAGTTTGCGGATGACAATAATCATCTGAGAAGTTGAGCAAAGTTTCTGTGCGATCACCTCACATAGTAGACAAACAAACCCAGATCCCTCCTTTCTTTATATGTATTTTTATTTTGTAATATATTATGGTAATTTATTGTAATCAGGAGCCTTTTTTTCTTTTTTTTTTCTTTTTCCTGCAACGTCTGAAAATCACCAGTCAAGAAAAATGAAAATAATGTTCCCCGCCATGTCGGCAAGCATCCTCAAATTTTGTGCCATTCCCAAGCCCCAGATGGTGTGGGATGGGAAACGTTCCCCCATTAAATTCCTAATAATCATTTCTCCTGCGGAATCGGGGGTGGTGGCAGTGGGGATGGAGGAGGGAGGGGTGGGGGTGCAGGCGTGTGTGTGTGTGTCGCTGGGAAGTGAGGATTGGGTTGGTGGGTGAGGGGAGTAGAGGGATTTGGTGTTTTAATTAGACAGATTTAAGGAGCTGAACCCCCCCCCCCCCTCTCTCTCTCAAAGTGTGTATGTGTGCGTGTGTGTTTGTGTGAAACACTCGGCTTCATTTGTGCCTATATATTTCTTGTGGGTGCACGTGTGTAAAGAATTACACATATGAGCAGAGACGTGTACGTGTGTGTGCGTGTGTTGCAGGTCACGGCAGGGCTGATGCGGCGGTGGAGGAGGCCTGACACTCCGGTACTACGGGCCAGGATCTCATTAACGTGTCAGATTGGTGGATCAGTCTCTCTGGCAGCCGGCCCGGCCTCTCACAGGAAGTACTTTCTCTCTATCTGTGAACTTGGCACTGTAAGGTTAGAGAGGGAGGGGAGAGAGGGATGTGGGGAATATATTGGCCTGGGGGAGAGAGAGGAGAGGAGAGGAGAGGAGAGACGAGACAGAGGCATTAATTATAATATTTGGTCAGATTGGATAAATATTGGGTGAAGGATTGCGGCGTAAGAGCTGCTTTTATCCGTCACATCGAGTGGAAATGAATGAGTTATGAACAGGAGCAGGGATGATCTCCACGGAGCGAGAGGGAGGCAGAGCAACTCCTGCAGTTGCACTATTTTGGAGGTGGAGATATGCTAAGTATGCGACAGGAGCATCTGTCACTACATCACCTTTGTGCTTTGTGCCCTTTGTCTATAGGGGTGCTCTGACGGAGTGTATGCACGTGTGTGTGTGTGTGTGTGTGTGTGTGTGTGTGTGTGTGTGTGAGAGAGAGAGAGAGAGAGAGGGAGAGAAAACCAAAGTGTGTGTGGCTACAACATGTATAGGGTGGGTTTTGGAGCAGGTGGGAAGCATAAAAGGGTGTGATCCTCTGACACCCCAGCAACACCCTATTTCAGGGCAGACTGTGCTACTGGGTAAGGTGGTTTCAAATCCCTCGACTGTGAATGTGAGCATCTGGTAGTCATGACTCCACTGTGGCGTGTCATTCATAGATAGATAGATGGATAGATAGATTCATCTGCTGCTGACTAAAAAATGCACTTTTGTTCTTTCATATTTGGATGCATAATATGGATACGAAGACAAAGTTTTTGTTTTTTTGTTTTTTCTCTGTGCTTTTTTATTCGTTATTATCCTGTGTAACACTTTGATAATTTTACCTACTTGTGACTTGACTTGTTTAAAAGAAAAATGCTGATGATTAATGATATTTCAATCAATACAACTCCCATATTCATGATTGTAATCTTATTACAATTCACAGTAAGACTAAATCCCAAGGTCCAATTCCATTTCTCATCCACATCCCTTCACCTGCCTCTACCCATAGAAATATTCCCCGGTGAAATGAGACACCACTATACTGAACCATAATACTGTACAACATCATTTGCATAAAAATGTACTGATATGAAATGAGTGGTAAAAAAAAAAAAAAGTTAAATTTCATAATCTCCTGAGCAAACCAGCAGCAATGATGTAATGTGAGTGAACGTCACAAACAACATACAAGCAACTTTTCCTTAAGGAACTGTGTCATGATATATGATCAGAAGATTGAATGTAACATAAAATGGTTGTTGTAATTTAAAAATCCTTAGGCTGAAATTATGTACAGTATGTGTATTTTGCTGGTCACATATTCTTTCTTTTGTAGCCTTCACCTAAAAGAATCAGGATAACTCCTACCCTGGTGTAAATGCATTTAACAGAGGGGTGTCATTGTACTGTAAAGGGAGAGGGCTGAGGAGTAGTCAAATTTGTCAAATTTAGTTTACTGGAGCAAATCCTGATCTTATTTTTAAATTACAAGCACATTTTATATGACAGGTCGGTCCCTTCAACATTTTGTCTGTCTTGACCTGAGCAATATTGATGGAAATGTGTTTAGTTTTAAATCAACAAAATATTGTCCTGCACAGCATAAAACATTGAACACACTAAATGTAAAAAAAAAAAAAAAAACTTGTGTTATCTCTATAGATAGATAGATGGATAGATAGATGGATGGATAGACATCAGTACCTTTCCGTAGCCCCACAGAGACTAATGGTACACCACCATCACCCACATTCCCATTTGGAAATGAGAAATCACCAACATTAAACATGTAAGAACAAGTAGGAACTTTCTCGGCTCATCTAGACTAATTATATAGCGCTTTGTGAGGAGTCATTAGGTACATAATTAACTATCTATTAGTATGAAGAAAGAATCCATTCATAATATCGATACTAAAAGGTCTTACTGCTCTTCTTTAACTTGTTTCATAATTACTCCTCCTTATGATTAATAAGAATCTTGATCGACCATCAAATATCACTTGTGTGGATCAATTCAGATGAGGTAATCTCCACATCGACACCTTTCACTGTACGCAATGCATGCAAAATTTTCTTTTCTTTTTTTTTCTTTTTTTAAATCTCATTTTAAACTAGTTCTCCTCCCTGAGAGCGAGAAACTGTTTGGAAAATAAAATTTGGTACACAAGCATCAGCTGGCAAAGACCATCAACAAACAACAATGTGCATCAGCAAGATCCAATTAAATTCTTCTCCGTGAAAGCGAACACTTCTGTGCACTTGTAAGACATGCAGATGCACAGTGGAAGGGTTTGTGTGGAGGGGTGGAGGACAGTAACAAATGTCCGGACCTGGCAGGAGGCTCGTCTCAGCGATGTATGATCTGTCTGCTGTAGAATATCTTTGCGTTTCTTTTTAGTATTCTAGTCCATTCTGCGCCATCACCAATCTGGCCCATACTGCCTTTCAAGCATTTCCTGTGGGACACATACTGTGTTCGCAAGGCCTCTCTCTCTCTCTCCCTCTCCTTCTCCTTCTCTCATACACACACACACACACACACACACACACACACACACACACACACACACACACACACACACACACACACACACACATTACACACACGCACATACTGTGGTGACTGCAGAGGGAAGTGAGCTGTCTGCGGAGGGTTGGATTCTTGGTGCCGGTCCAAAAATGTGTCACTCGGGACACACATGGCCTGCTGGAGGCAGGAATTCTGTCGCTAATGGGCCCCGCAGCCGTCGACACCACCTGGGGATATGGGAGACGGGATGGATGGATGGGGGAGGATGGAGGAGGAGGGAGGGAGGGAAGGAGGGAGAGAGAGAGAGAGAGAAGAGGGAGTGTATGCTGCATAATATGTTAGTAACAAACAGGAGGATGCTATCTATCTATCTATCTATCTATCTATCTATCTATCTATCTATCTATCTATCTATCTATCTATCTATCTATCTATCTATCTATCTATCTATCTATCTATCTATCTATCTATCTATCTATCTATCTATCTATCTATCTATCTATCTATCTATCTCTCTCTCTCTCTCTTCACTAAGCTGTATAAGCTGATTTCTTCTCTCTTTCTTTTTTTCAATCTGTAGAAAAAAAGCGAGTTTCTAAATTCTATTAGACATAAACCAAGTTGTTTGTGTTCAATATGTTCTTTGAACTTGTGGAATTAATGTATTTAGAAGGAAAAGTCAACATTTTTCCCTACCATGAAAGGCAGCTTATAAAAAATGTGAAGGCATAAACAGGCAGGGCAGGTGTTGACGATGCAAATGAAACGGATGACAGATGGTGAGCCTTGCGATTGCTCACTGTGCAGATAATGGATGGAGGTAATCAAATTCCTCTGAGGCTTTGGGACTTTCTTCAGAACTTTCCCATCAATTGCACCATCAAACGGTGCCATCGTCAAATACAGCCACCGCCGCCCCTCCCCTCCACCTCAAAAAGAAGAGATACAAAGAAGTTACAAGATTTTTTTTTATTTATCTGACAGACTCGGCCAAGTTGTGTAGCTATAATGCAGAGGATGCACTTTTTTCTGAGTCCACGGCACGGAAAAAGATGCCTGGAAGGTGTGATCCTCGTCCCTTCATGGCGAACCCTGGGTCAGTCCAAACAGATCTGTGTGTGTGTTTGTGTGTGTGGGATCTGAGCCAGGGATCAGACAAAAAGTTTCAACAATAATGTGTCGCAGCGATTATAGAGAGGCAACAATCACATCAGCATGCCACCAAAACAAGTCTGCAGGGGAGAGAGTGCTGCCTCCATCCTTTCATGTTCTATGATCGGAGCTTTTAGAGATTTTACTCACTCGAGCTGCGAGAGTTGCTGTTACTTCAAAAAGGAGGATCATGAAAACGAGCATCTGATGCGTATTTTTTTCCACTAGAGGGGGTGTATGGAGGGAGGGGGGGGGGGGGGGCGGTGTTGGTGGTTGTGTAAATTTACCCATCAGTGTTGTGACAGCCATTTGATTTTCATAGGGCCCAGTTTGAAGGTCAGTTTAATGGTCCGTTTGTGTTTTGTATTCGTCTTGCTTCAGTGGAAGCTTCAAAACAAAGAGGGTCAGACAACACGATAAATGAGATTTTTTTTCTTTTTTTTATGGGTAAAACATGTAATTAAAAGTGCAATAAGTCTCCCTGTAAATACGGGATTTATTTTATCGCACAACTTATTCTCCGGAGAATCTATCAAGGCTTTTTTCTGGAGTGAATATCGTGCAAACTTGGCTTCGGTCTTATCTGTATGGAAGACAAACACTGTTGTGTCAGACAGGACTTAAAAATGCCAATTCTGTGTTTGAGAAGCATTTTCCTGTCACAACACTCAAGAGTGGCATATTACTGCAACAATTCTTTCACACTTCCAGCTATGATAACAGCTTCAAGTGTCACACATATGTCTGCATAAAAAGCGTAGGAGAAAGTATCACAGCAAAAGGGAAGAAACTATGCTGAATATCACAAGTTTTTTATGTGTCAGGTGATGTTTTTTTTCTTTTCTTTGAATAAATGTGTTAATTGCTCCTGCAAATTCTCAGGACAGTGCAGCATATTGCTTATGTTAAAGGTGCAAAAGCATTTGGTTTTGCATTCCTTTTTATGCTAGTTGGATAATGTAACTGGTGCAGCAGTTTTCTGACAGGTTGGTAAGTAACCTGCTGAGAAGTGTCTGTTTCTAACAGTGTTCAGTGGCGCCTAAAATGAAGGAGAAAAAAAGAAAAAGATCCACGACGAGAATGAGAAACATATTGTCAGAGAAATATCCTGCACAAGCTTCCGTAAAATAAGTTTTTCCCGCCGTTCCCTGCCCGACCAGATCAAGGGCACAGACAGCCAAGTGAGTGCAATTAACTTTTTCCGAACTCATTTGGATAATCTCTCCCTCAGTTACCTTAGCTTGTGTGAAATTCCCAATTAACTATATCCCAGCAAAAAAAAAGGAATCACAAAACAACACCATGTGAAATTTCTTAATGAATTCCTTTGTCTCTGAATGCACAGATGAGGCATGAGAGAGGCACATGTACGGCGAGTGTATTAGTTAGGCGAGCCCATGTGATGGTGCCCGTTCACGGCTGACGGAGTGTTGGTATCCTCGGGCATGGCTGCCAAGCTGCCAGTCTGTGCCGTCACACCTTGCTGCCTTTAAAGATTGCCCTGCAGAGACGGGGAGGGGGTATGGAGGGCCTCACGTTTTTAACAACGCACAGTCTGGCAACCCAGGAGGGTTTACGACTCAGGATCGGTGCCAAGAACTGCCCACTAGAGAGATGGGGGGGAGAGAGAGAGGAGAGGGGAGAGGGGGTGCAAGGAGATATGGGTGTAGATCACACACACAAATACACAAAGTCAGGTCTTTATCAGTCACATTCACACAAGGTATGTGTGTATGAATATGTGCGTTACAAATGCCTTTTGTGTATTAGTGTGTATTCATGTTTCTGTGTGTGTGTGTGTGTGTGTGTGTGTGTGTGTGTGTGTGTGTGTGTGTGTGTGGCAGACGGGTCTAATGTTGGGGTGTGTATGTTACAAAACAGTATATCAGATCAATTCATGGAGCTTTCCCTGTGACATGTTAAGGGAAAGAGGAAAGTGTGTGCACATGCAATGTACCCCGAGCATCATGCACACACACACACATACACACACACTGCCTTTTCTCAGTAATCCACACAAATGGCAGTGGATGGCAGAATGTAAATGAGCTGGTTATTACACAGCAACGTTCATCAAGCTGAGCTGGAAAGACTTCAATGGCCCTGATGAATATGCATGCAAATTTGTTAATTAAGTTAATTATTCTGCTGAAAATTCATTTGTCTTCCCAAGGACATTTCTGCGATGATTTTAACATGTTTCCACCATTAGTCATGCACGGTGCTATTGAAAATCACTTCTGTTCACCTTTTGGAAAAGTTGCGGCCAAAAAAGGGGGATAGCACACCTACAAACGAGGAGGAGGAGGGTCGAGGCAGGTAGACGACCACATATCAGGGGCGTGGAGTGTGGTCGGAGGTAGACGGCAGCTGGTGCAGCCCGAGGATAAGGAGGGGTAAGCCAAAAAGCACGGTCTGTAGGATATTAGCTCAGTGGGTAGAGCATTGAAGAGCTAGTGCCAGGTCTGGAGGTCCAGTTCTCGTTGGGACGATCCAAGCTAAAAATGTTTTCACTCACAGTAATGTAAACCGCATTTCACATCACTTATCTTATCTTATCTTATCTTATCTTATCTTATCTTATCTTATCTTATCTTATCTTATCTTATCTTATCTTATCTTATCTTATCTTATCTTATCTTATCTTATCTTATCTTATCTTATCTTATCTTCTGAGGCAATACTGTATGTATATAGGCGGCAAGTATTGATCTTTTGATATACGAATTGCAAAAATAATTTTAAGTTTTTAATACTATAGAATACTGGAGTACTATTTATGACTGTGTTGGTCATTTTGTTTGGTTGACAATCCCACTTTGTAAGGAAATAAATGATTTAAATGGTAATAAATCACAATGCATCTCAATGTGTTATTGTGATACACAGAATATTTAAAGTAACAATATCTTATTGTGACTTCTGTGTTGTGATATAATCATTCATGGGGCCTCTGGTGATTTCCCCGCCCCCTAAGTGCTATGACACATTATATTATCCTAATCAGATGTGGACGGTATAACATCTGGTTTGTTCTGGTTCTGGCTCGGCTAATTTAAGCTAAAATGTTGCCAGGTTAAAATGATCCTACTCATTCTCACTCAGCTCATGTGCCTTAATTTCTTGATCACCTCCTAATTTCAGATTTCAGAAGTAGGCATGAGGCGAGAGACTAAGGCTCCGAACATGGGGCGATATAATAATGGACGCAGAAATCTCATGTCATTATTGTTGCCGGTGTTATTTCAGTTTCTCTTCAACTGCTCTCTCTATATTTGCTGTTACAGAAACAGTTTTTCCAAGCGAATGTTATCAGACCATGCCTGATGATGATGCTATGTGTGCTCAATTAACCAAATTATACAATACCACAGGCAAAAAGTTAAGTAAATGTGCATGTGACACAACTGAATGATATTGCTCATCAGTAGTTTAAAAAGACTATTCCAACCTTGATTCATCGTTCCAGTCCCACTATAGAAACTCTGTTCTTGTGATGCAAGTACATTTTGTAGAGTGCTCAAATGATGTATTTTCTGTGAATTTTATTTGTATTTTTCCTTATAGGTAGTACTGCTACATGATTTTACCAAATAATTTCTCAGTTAGCTACAGTATCTCTTTTATCATACATCTAAGAACTAATTTCTTTATTTCTATATATTTCAGACATATTCCCACACTTTCTGTTACGTTATGTTGACTCCGGGTCCTTGTCCATGTCCACAGGCCTTCTCCAGTCATTAATCCCATCCTCCTTAATACCGCAAATTAACCAGAGAAATATCCATGGGAGCACTTTTAAGTGTGCAACATTAAAAAGTTGAAAACGGCAAAGTGAGACAAGCCTAAAAAAAAAAAAAAAAGTAAAGATACAAAAACAAGCCAGATGGGGAAAAAATCGAGTGAGAAACATCAGGACGCACTGTTTGATACATCAAATGGCCAGTCTTACAAGAGGTAGCTAAGCCTTTGCAGTAGGCCTAGTCTGAATATCCAGATGTTTGATTTGTTAATTAAGTCTCCATGGTAGTTAATCACTGTGTTTTTCTATCAGACAACAGCAGGTAAGTAGAGGAGGGTGACCCCAAAATATAGAGATGTGATGGTGTGGGATATACAGAGACAGAGACAGGTTGCTGTGTTCTCTGTGTAACATTTGTGTTAAAAAACAGAATGTCAGCCAAAAAAAAAAAAAGTTATTTAGTGAACAGCAGAAAAGATGAAACTACAGTAAAAGCAGCCAAGGTCTTTTGTAGGGATTGATTATCTTTTTTGTCACTTTCTTAAAAATTGTACATCTCTGTCTTCTTATTTCTTTCCATTGAAAATGTGTCAGATCCTGATCAATACTACTGTATATCCCAGTACTGATGAACCAAGCAGCATTCTGCCAATACCCATCTCCCCTCTAGTGGAGAAACAGAGCATTGCAGTGGCAGAGACAGGCCAAGGTGCAGCATGAGAGATGGCTTATCCATTAAAGTCCATCAAATGTTCATTTTTTTTTCTTCAAGAATGGATCCCAAAACATGTCACCCTCCTGGATGTGTGATTGAGCAAGGCAACGATGTGTGTGTGCATGCGCATTAATGTGTACAGCATGTGTGTGTCAAGCAGTGGATCTAATCCTTTTTTAAAACATTTTATTCCCGTGACAAATTCGATCAGGATGAGGTGCATTAGTGAAATGTCATACATGCCAGTGTATGACATACAAGGATTAAGTCATCTATATTTGTTCACTAAAACAGTTGTTTGTAATGATAAGGCTGACACACTTAATCAATTTGCGTGCATTTCCCTGACAGTCCAGATTAACAAGCAATAAGACACACACATTTACACATTTGCAAGGCATCAATTAAATTCACATATGGTTGGAGTAATTATCGTTATAGATAACTGGAATTAAAGGAGAGATATCAATGTGAAAAGAGGAGGGTGAGTTGCCCTGGAGAAAAGAAGAGCAGGGAGTGAGTGTTAGGGCCAGGGAGGGCTAGTAGCAGAGACTACATAAGAAAACAACAACAGCTGTTTAGCTTGTGGCTAAACAGGATTGAACAACAACATCATTTGCTAAGAAAATGATCTGGGGAAGGGGATTGTACTGACTCCAAGATAAGAAATGGGATCTTTAGATTGTCTTTTCTGTTTAGGCTGAATTTCTTTTTAAATTTTTTTTTTTTAAATTCTGGTTTCTCTGTGGTCTTTGGTGTTATCGATTCTCACTGTAAACATCCTGAATTTTAATTTCCAAACATATTCAAAATAAAGAATCGAAAGCAAACGTCGAGTGTTTTCTCATCAACAACACAAAGAAATGGTGGGAGCTCACGAACATTTAACCACTTCACTTTTGAGAGTGCCGATGTGCTCTAAAAGCTGCGGCGTTGATGGAGGAAGCATATGCAGGATTGTGGGACAAACTGCAGCTCGTATGTGCAAATACAGGTTCAAATCTTCTCTGGGAACTTGTGTTAACTGACAACATAAAGACACATTACAGGACACAATAAAGCTCATCGCTGTTACTGATTTGTACACACAACTTTGTTGAAGCTACAGCATCAATTTCATTTTTTTTTTGGCACTGTTACACACACACACACACAGATAATATTCGGCACAAAACCCTTTTCCCAGTGCCTGCCAGAGAATGTGTGAGCACACCCGTGACTGCTCTGCCCTTGACTTGTATCCATTCATCCAAGCGTGCTGGATGGTTTAGTTAATTAAGCTTAATCTACCCCCAGAGACAGATATGAGTGCTGTTACAGTGGCCCACTGAGCTGTCCCTGTACACTCTTCCCTGGACCCCCCATGGAGCCATCAGGACCGCACTACTCAACCATGTTTGAGTCTATCGACAGGGCTCTGGAGAAACACATTATATGTAATAGAGTTCACAGATTTTGGACCAGAGAAAAAAAAGGGGAGGGGGGAAATGGTTCTTGCGATATTTTAATTACTGGTATAATACAGCATACTGTTGGAATTTCTTGTGCATGTAATTTGAAAGAGAAGCAACCAAACTTCAGCATGGAGTTAGATTATTTGACTGATTTTAGCCATAAACACAGACCGTTGTGTTATATTTTATTGATCTTGCTGCTAATAGCAAATTTGTTAAAATATGTCATGGGCAAGGTCAGTGCAACATATAGGCCTGAATGATATGTAAAAAGAAGAAGAACAGAAATAAATAAATTAACAAGATTCAGAATTGCTTTATTTGCAGTTACAGTGGGTCCGTGTGGGAGCATTGCCTGGCTAATTGGTGCTTGCACATATGAAGATGGAGACTAAACAGATGTGGACAGAAATATAACATCTGATGTGCAGGTAATAATGTTTGACATACAGCTTGTAAGCAGAAGAAATGTCCTAAGAAAAGCGCAATATCCCGTTATGAAAGGCCTACTCTGAATTTTTTGCCCAAAATTTAAGGCATATCCACATAAATCACTGAAGAGTTTTAGTTGTAGATGAACCACAAGTAAATCACATGTAATCCTTAATTCAAATACATACCGTAAAACACAGAATAAAGGACACAGCTGTATAAATATGCAATTCACTTCACGAAGTTTTGTTGTCACAATTGTAATGGAGCATGATGGCCTTCACAGCTATTACTTTAGTTATTATCACTTTGACATCAAAGCACATGATACAAATAAACATTCAGCAACAATACTCATACATCACATAGTTTCATTATTAGGTTTTGTTTTGAAATTATTGACATGAGTAACTGAGTCATATTTGTTGTCATCTTGGGGGTTGAATTTTTCAGTGCACTTAAATCATCAGAAGAATGTGTTGGTCAAGTAGAGACACAAACAACAGAGAACATACTGTACAGCTGCCTTCATACAGGTGGCGTTATGCTGCTGTCTTTGGTTTCCTGCAATAACCACCAAGTATCGCTTTTGCTACTTCCTGTGTGTGGTGTAAATCTGGTCATTTTTTGTTGTCCTTATATGGTCATAGTCTTATCATCTAGGTCAGTGGTTCCCAACCTTTCTTGGCTCATGACCTCTTTTATATACAGTCTATGCTCATGACCCCATTTTGACATCACAAATTTATGTCGACCCCGCACCAGCTCAGATATTTTTATGAGCTGCATTTTATTTGAAGTCAATTTATAATTGAGAAACTGAAAGTACAGAATACAGTTAAGGTTGGGTGGTGTTTTTATTCATAATTTTAAAAAGAATAATAATTAATTTAAAAAATATCTTTATCAGTAATTTTTTTTTCAGGCGACCCCATGTGGGGTCCCGATCCCAAGGTTAAAAATCTCTCACTATCTCACACTAATATAATGAAACATCAGTACCATCAAACTTGAACATAGCATTCATAAAACAGCACTAAAATCATGCAGAACAGAAACACTGTTCACACTGTTCATTATTTTTAAACAAGTCAGGTGAGATGCTGAAAGTTAGCCAAACACATACACACACATTTCCATAAACACATTATTATACAGGTTTAGGCAATCACTAAAATCTATGGCAATTTTATATTCAAACACAGCTTAGACTGACAAGAAACAATAATGTAATGAATTGAATGAGCCGGTCATATTTACATTGTATTTTTAGGCAACATCAAGTGGCTGTGGCAAACATAGCAATAAGTGTATAGCAATAAAGTTCCTATCAAGAGTTTAGGGGGGTCTTCAGTGGTTATGCCTATACTCCCGACCGAGACAATCTTTAGCATATGTCATTCCACCAGTCTCTCTCCCTGCTTTCCTGGCTCTTTCTTATCAAATAAACGCAAAAAAAAGAAAAAATGCCACAGAAATATCTTTTTTTTTAAAAAGAGTTGTTTACGGTGGATGGATGAGTCAACAAAAATCAAGAAGACAAAACAGGAGAGCAATGTACTGTATCATGAGGCACAATTTAGAGACACTCTTCAATATGGTTGAAAAAAACATGGTTGTTGAGTTTGGTTGCAAACAGACATGGATTTAAGTTTGGCTCATTGTAAAATCTATAGAGAAATATAAATTGCTGTTAGTTACGCAGAGATGTCATTTTAAAGCATCACTGCCATCGCAATGACGTCCTGACTCTCGTCTTGTCCTTGCGGTGGAGTGCCACATGGCATGCAGAGATACCTGCTAAACTTTTGAGCTCCACATATATGGAACAGGTTCAGACAGCAGTGGGTGTGAGGCAATAAGAAAATGATGAGCCACACAGAGTGTGGAAGCCTGATATATAGCCTTCCCACAATCCCTAACCAGCCCAGGGAAAACATAAAATTCAAGATATAGTAGGGCCCCAGACAAAGGAATAAACCAATAGTAATCCCTAAAATCAATCTAGATGCCTGGTGCTGTCTGTTTATCTTACACTGTTTGGTAGCCCTGTAGACATAGCAGAATGTAATGATAATGAATGGAATCAGAAAGAAAAGACCAAATTGTATCAAGCTGTGATACTCCATCCAATGATGTGAGTTATCATAAAAACATCTCATATCGTATATCTCAGAATTCATTGAGAACCTGATGCCAACAGCACCACATATCAGCCATATCAGTGTACTAGTCAGGATGAGGAGTTTTTTGGAGGCTTGTGCAGACAGACATGAAGCATGGTCCACAGCAACATAATGATAAAATGTCATGGCAGTGATGATCGCGGCACAGCTGTAAATCCCAAGAGACGTCGCCCAGACAATGACTCCACAGGTGAATTTCCCAAAAACCCAACCATAGAGTTCATTGCAGGCACAAAATGGCAAAGTCACAGTGAAGCAAAGGGCCGAAACTGTGAGTTGCAGATTCAAGTTGTCAGGTGTTTTCTTCCAGCTTCGTTCTCTCAGAAGGACCCACAGGAGGAAGCTGTTTCCAGGTGCACTGATGCAGAAGATGATAATGAAGTACACACCTCTGATGACATCGTCAGATGATAGGGAAGATATTTCAGCCTCTTCAGTGATATCGTAGTCGAAGGTGTTCAAGTAGTTGAAGGTGTCATTGTAGCTGTATTCTTCGATAAAGGCCATTTTTTTCTTTGTTGGAGTCTCGTGATGAAGTGACAATAGATCTGACAAGAAATGTTGAACCAGTCAGGAAATTAGTTACACCTCCACTGCAGCAGTCAATTAATAAATCCCACCAACATGAAGGTGATGTTCAGTTTCTATTGAAACTGTTTAAGAGAGATATTGATTCAAGTGCAGATTCATTTTGGAAGCTGTAGCTGAATTTATTTCTATTATTTTGCCCATCCCATTTACTGTATATCATGTAGGGTAGGCTGTAGACCAATTCCATCCTCCAATATCATCATATAGCTCATTAACACCTCTTGAAAACTGAATATTAGAACCATTTTATTTCTGTAACCACGTGTAATTTTATTTTATTTCTGTAACCACGTGTAATTTTATTTCTGTAACCACCATTTAACCACGTGTTTAAGTACAAACATCCTTGTCTTATGAGACAAGTAGATTTAAGATGATGACACTAAATACAAAATCAGCTTCACGAAATTCAGAGGAATTTTTAAATAAATAAATCTCAAAAATTGAAAAAAAAAAAAAAGCAGAATATTTCAAACAGGACATGCCAAAAAACTCTTACCTTAAGTATCTGCTCAGACCCCCAACATATGCTCGTATACACGAGAGTATGAATTTTGATTTGTGAGGTGTCAGACCCTTAGAAAGTTTCACTTCGCTCTGTGGTGGTTTGTGTCTGTCAGAATGTAGCTACATTCCCACCAACCAAAACCCTCCACTCACCAGGGCCAACCTCACCCCCAATCCTAAATGTAGGCTAGTTACAAAATGACTGTTTAACAATATGCCCTTTAAGTTGACAACCTTTATTAGTGAGAACAAATCTAATACAATATAATGACTAGAATAAATAAATACAGGTGCATCATAATAAATTAGAATATCATAGAAAAGTTTATTTATGCCAGTAATTCAATTCAAAAAGTAAAACTAATACATCATATATATCTATTACACACAGAATGAAACATTTCATATCTTTATTTATTAAATGTATTTTAATTGTAATGATTATAGCGTACATTTAATGAAAACCTAAAAAAACTATTTTTAATATATGTGAAAAGTATGTACATCTATATGCACTCAATACTTGGTGGACTTTTCCATGATATTCTTATTTATTGAGATGCACCTGTAAATCATGCCAAAAAGATTCTTACCTCAAGTATTTGCTCAGACACCCCAACAAGTGCTCGTATACACGTGCTACTCAGGAAGAGTGTAATTTATGTGTTGTGAAATGTCTTATTCTAAAACAGTTTCATTTTTGCTCTAAGGCGGTTTGTGATGGGGACTTACATTTCCACCTACTATATCATGTGACCTCATTTGGCAAAAAAAAAAGGGTTAGGGGGAAACACTGAAAACACCTTTAAACTGGATTTCAGCTACATTTTATTAAAATACAACACAACAGCAGAATCAAAGCATTACGATACTGATATTACCATACATGATGATTTCTAAGGAAATATCAACAACATTGATAAATTTAATAGGTACAAACTAATTGCATGTAAACAAACTAAGTATTTAGACAAGTGAATGTTTATAGAGTGCAGCTCCAGCGGAGCTCTGCACCCTGGTCGTATTTTGCAAAACACAAGTGCCCTGTCATTCGTTCTTTGTTGGTTATTCTTCGTCCGCTCTTTCTCACAGGATAAAAGAGGAGGACACTCTTCAATATGGTTGAAAAAAACATGGTTGTTGAGTTTGGTTGCAAACAGGCATGGATTAAGTTTGGCTCATTATAAAATCTATAGAGAAATACAAATGTCTGTTAGTTACACAGAGATGTCATTTCGAATCATCACTGCCATCGCAGTGACTTCCTGACTCTCCTCTCGTCCTTGAGGTGAAGTGCCACATGGCATGCAGAGTGAGATACCTGCTAAACCTTTGAGCTCCACATACAGTATATGGAACTGCAAGTCAGCATTGTGCTGTGCTCTGTATGGGACATCTGTAGATCACACTGGCTCCGAGAAGACTCGTTATCTACAACTAATCTGTAGTACTGTTGAAGGAGGGCATTAGTCTGCAGCTAATATAGTGCGTCCATCACAGAAGAACTGATATTAGTTTTAAATTCTTCGTGATCCTTGAAGTTTTGGGGCACACTCTGCTGATGACACACTCATGGGATCTGATGTTGGTGCTGATGAGTGTTCATCAATGTGGTCTGCTTTATGACGTTTAAAATATACGTATGTGCTTCACCCTTTTCAGCTCAGCATTCTTTCTTGTGCTTGCATTCCACTTTCTCTGTACATCAGTACATGATGTCCCTGTCTTTCCCTGTCTGACTGCATTCTCAACCTGAATTGAAAATAAACTAAAGATATAGGCTATAACACATAAGTACAAAGTTTTTTATTAAACAAAAGCATCATACATCATGAGATGCAGAGCTGTATAAAGCACTTGAAAAAAATAACTGAGTAAAAGTACAAATACCATAACTGAAAATGACTTTGGTAAAAGTTAAAGTCACCCATATACCTATATACTCAAGTATCAGTACAAGCACAAGTAAAGTACAAAGTATTTTTATAGTACACAAAAAGAAGCAAAACAACCAAAAATGGTTCTCCCCTTGTTCTCTTTATTTCATTTCCAGGTGAATGAAATAGATGTGGTATGATAAAAAAATAAAATAAAAAAAACACCTGAGCAAACATGTAGAGTGAGTGAATCAAGTGTCTCGTGTCTGCCTGAGAACATAACTATATATAAATAAAGTGTCTGTCTGCCTAAGAACACAAAAAGTGCCTCCTATATGCCTCAAAGAACACAGTTAAATACGGTGCATTGTGTCTGGTTAGGAATACAACTTACAAACAGACTGATTGCACATCACTTTTCTGAACAATGTCTTGCACAAACTGTATTGCAAAATTTAACTAAAGGACCACTTTTCCACTTTTAAACTATGTTGTGGGAATCCCCATGGGCTGATGCATACTCCACACACACAAATTTTCTGGTTCTGGTGATAGAGAAGTTGAACTTGTGGTTCATCCTCAGCAGAAGTTGATTTTCAAAAGTGTTTGCAGCTAGCCGTCCTCTTTTTGGGTGGAAAATAAGACCTGTGATGCTGAACAGTCTTTCACAGGCTGCGGCGGCGGCGGCGGCGGAGGGGAACCGTAAGTTTCACTTTTACCTACCACGTCTCTCCCTTGACGCAGAGGGGAGGGGGGGAGCAGGGAAGTTACATAGCGCAGTTTCAGCTGACGCGGCACGGCTCAGGCTGCAGCGGCAGCACCATTCATCCTATTAACCATTTTTCTACCATTGCAATGAGTCTGGAAACATTATTTTAAGGCCGAAAAACTCCGCAATGTTACGTTAATCTGCATGAAGTGGTGTCCCAATTTGTAGGTAAAATTCCCTACCCCTCAACACTATCCCTTCGTCATTGAGGGGAATCTATCTAGCGAGTGCACTTGAATTATACACCAGTCCCAGAAACATCATCATCTGCACCCCAACAAGTGGATTATCCACCAGCCCCATCAACACAACACGAGGAGTCTCCCTTAGCCCCAAAAGCCCCAAAAGGGGAGTCTCCCCCGGCCCCAACAGGAGACTCCCAACATTCAACCCCCCGGACCTCATCCAGCCCCCAACTCTCTTCATCTAGTCTTGACTCCCCATTTCTGGATTTCCCTGACAGGATGAAGAGCTTCATCACTACTGGAATCCAACTAACACCACGCCAGGGTCTCATATTTTCCCCCATTAACCCCCCACATCGTCCACCCCCTCCCATTCCACCGCGTCAGAAACAACCCTCGACCAAAAGCAACCGAGCCCCCCCACCTCCTCTGAATCATCATATCATTGAGTCTGAATGATATGTGCCGGGTCCAGGCTGCAATACTGATATCAAGAATGCTCTTTCCCAGGAAACGTCAGGGCCCTATGGAGTTCAGGCAGCTTTCTCAATCCCTGTGATGACGGGTAACAGAAAAGTGATCAAACTGGTGAGAAATAAAAAGGGTTCAATTAAATCTACCAATCTAGTGAGTATAGCTTGTCAACCTCGAAAATCACCAGTGTCTCCTGTTATCTCCACAAGGTTAGCTCTACTCAATATCAGATCACTAGCCAACAAATCCTTGTTAGTAAATGACATCATTATGACCTATAATCTAGACTTCTTACTTCTTAGTGAAACATGGCTGACTGAATGTAGCTGTGGCAGTGGCTCAGGTGGTAGAGCGGGTCGTCCAATGATCAGAGGGTTGGCAGTTCGAATCCCGCTCTGTCCCGGTTGCTGCCGTAGTGTCCTTGGGCAAGACACCTTACCCACCTTGCTCCTGATGGGTCGTGGTTAGCGCCTTGCATGGCAGCTTCCGCCATCAGTGTGTGAATGTGTGTGTGAATGGGTGAATGTGATGTACTGTAAAGCGCTTTGGGTATCGTTCAGGTATAGTAAAGCGCTATATAAATACAAGACCATTTACCATAGACCATTTACCATTCTCAATGAGGCTGCACCAACAAATTTCAGTTTTATGAATAAGTGTCGAAGTGGTAAGAAAGGCGGGAGAGTTGCTGCCATTTTTAAATCTGTATTTCAGTGCAAGCAAACTATATTTGGTGATTTTAGCTCTTTTGAATATCTCTGTTTTTTAGTAAAGGGGGATCCAAAAGTTCTCTATGTAATTATTTACAGACCACCAAGATACCCAGGAAAATTCTTTGATGAGTTTGCCGAACTGCTGTTAGTTATCTGCACTGACTACAACTTTTTTATCATAACAGGGGATTTTAACATTCACATAGACAATAACATGGACACAAATGCCAAAGAACTTTGCTCTCTTCTTGACACTTTTGGCCTCTCCCAACATGTGAAAGGGCCCACACACACCCGAGGCCACACTCTGGATCTGGTTATCTGTAGAGGTGTTGACATTACTTCTGTTGATATCAAGGACTTGGCTCTTTCTGATCATTTCTTTGTGTTCTTTGACTTACAGATAACTCCGAACATGCAGTTACCCTCTGTATCTGTTAGGAAAAGGTTCATAAATGAGAATACCAGTGTTGAGTTTATGGAGGCTATAGTCATGTCACCAACTGTGAGTGCAGAGACAGTTGATGAACTCCTGGATAATTTCAACTGCAAAATCTCAAATGTCATTGATACCATTGCACCTTTTAAAACTAAGATGACCTTGACCAGACAGAGAACACCATGGAGGAACACTTTGATGGTAAAGGCTCTGAAAACAGAATGCAGGAAAGCTGAGCGTAAATGGAGAAAAACTAAACTTCAAATCCACAATGACCTCTACAAACAAAGTCTTTGTAATTTTAACCATGGGTTATTCAAGGCTAGACAGCAACACTTTAATGAAATGATTAATAAGAACATCAACAACACTCGTGCTCTGTTTGCTATGGTTGATAAGCTTACAACCCCCCCCCCCCCCAAAAGAGATAGCTTCAGAACTCTTTTCCACAGAAAAATGCAATGAATTTGCTTACTTTTTCAATGAAAAAAATCAAGGCTAAATATCAACACAAATCAGCAAAATAATACAATGATGCAATCCCTAAAATCACCTAGGAATAAATCAACTGTAATGTCAGAGTTTAATACAGTTGACCAAAAAACCTTAAAAGAAACAGTTCAGCATCTTAAAACATCAACATGTTGTCTTGACACAATACCATCTGACTTTTTTTAAAACTATTATAAGCTCTGTCCAAACAGATCTGCAGCAAATAATAAATTGCTCACTTCAATCAGGCACATTTCCTAAACCCCTGAAAGTAGCTGCCATCAAGCCACTCTTAAAAAAGAGAACATTGGATACTACCATTTTAACCAATTACAGACCCATCTCAAATCTTCCCTTTATAGCCAAGATCTTTGAGAAAGTGGTTTTTAATCAACTCAGCAACTTCTTGAACTCCAGTGGACTCTTTGACAAATTTCAATCAGGCTTCCGACCTCACCACAGTACAGTTACTGTACACTCTTATTGGAGTGTTAAATGGCATAAGGTTGAACACTGACTCAGGCAAGGTGTCAGTTCTGGTCATGTTGGATCTCAGTGCTGCGTTTGACACTGTGGATCACAGTATACTGCTGGACAGGTTGGAAACCTGGGCAGGACTCAGCGGGACAGTCCTAAAATGGTTCAGGTCCTACTTAGAGGAACGGAGTTATTTTGTGACCATTGGTAGTTATCAATCCGATCGAGTGGCTATGACGTGTGGAGTTCCTCAGGGGTCAGTCCTTGGACCCCTTCTGTTTAACCTGTATATGCTGCCTCTGGGTCAAATTCTACAGAACTCTAATGTCAACTATCATAGTTATGCAGATGACACACAGATATATCTTGCACTGTCTCCAGATGACTGCAGTCCAATAGAGTCTTTATGTCACTGTTTAGAGCAAGTCAAAAATTGGATGAGCCAAAATTTCTTTCAGTTAAATCAAGAAAAAACTGAGGTCATCACTTTTAAATCCAGGTTAAAAACATTTCTCTTTTCACGTGCTTATAGCTGAGAACTTAAAACTTTATCTATTTTCTTTTCTTTTACTTTTATTTGCTCTTGCTTTTAACTCTGTTTTTAGTGTTTTGTTTGTTTTTATTCTGTCTTATGCTTCTTTTTTTAATGTTTTGTCTTTATGTAAAGCACATTGAGTTGCCTTGGTATGAAATGCGCTATATAAATAAAGATGTCTTGCCTTGCCTTGCCTTGAAACCAAGGGGTAAGGAGAATTGGGATTGGGCCTTAATCTCTCGTGAGGGGTCTAATGGTGCGTTGGACAATGGGTTAAATTTACGACGGATATAATAATGGATTACATTTATATGGCGCTTTTATATTGTTACCCGATACCCAAAGCACATACAGTAACCATTATTCATTCATACCACATTCACACCAGTGGTGGTAGACTGTGTAGCCACAGCTGCCCTGGGGCAGACTGACAGAAGCTTGGCTGCCAATGTGCGCCAAACGGCCCCTCCGACCACCACCACCATGATCATTCATACACATTCACACAAGGCAAGGACACTGGGAGAGAGCGGGATTTGAACCGCCAACCCTCTGGTTATTGGACGACCCACTCCAAGATCAAATATCTGTGCACATAAAATCAACAACCTACGTAGCGTGAAAACTTAAATCATCAGAATTGAATTGAATTAACTTTATTAATCCCGAAGGAAGGAAATTTGTTTGTCCCAGCAGCACACAACAATAAAAAAGCAAATACACAATATAAAAATAGACAGATAAATACTCCAGGCACACACACAACAATCATTCATTAAAAATATGGTCAGCTAGACTGCCCGGTCTGGAGGCTACATATGTGTTATAAAGTTGTTGTCTTGTTGTATGGCAACATGGCGGCGCGTGCACATGCTGCGACTTCTCTCTCTCCCGACAAAACGGTGTTGGACCGGCTCGGCCTAAACACCTCGCTGTGCAACTGGCTGCTGGACTTCCTGACTGGGAGACCCCAGGCGGTACGGGTTGGCAGCAACACATCCAGTACCACCATACTGAATACAGGGCCCCCCCCCAAGGATGTGTGCTGAGTCCTCTCCTCTTCACTCTGCTGACCCACGACTGCACACCGCTGCACAGCTCAAACCTCTTCATCAAGTTTGCGGACGACACGACTGTGGTGGGCCGCATCAGTAACAACGATGAGGCTAACTACAGGAGCGAGGTGAACCGCTTGGCCTTGTGGTGCAGAAACAACAACCTCTCTCTGAACATTGAGAAGACAAAGGAGATTGTTGTTGACTTCAGAAGAGTGCACACACAACATGCCCCTCTGACCATCAATGGTGCTGCTGTGGAGAGGGTGAGCAGCACCAAGTTCCTGGGCACATACATCACAGAGGACCTCTCCTGGACCAACAACTCCTCATCACTGGCCAAGAAAGCACACAACACCTCTACTTCCTCCGCAAACTGAGAAGAGCCAGAGCCCCGGTACCCATCATGCAGGCTTTCTATAGAGGCACTGTTGAGAGCATCCTGACTAACTCCATCACGTTGTGATACGGCACCTGTTCCGTGTCCTGTCGGAAGTCCCTCCAGCGCATCGTGAGAGCAGCCGAAAAAATCATCAGGGCCCCTCTCCCCTCCCTCCATGACATATATCACACCCGTCACCTCCGCAAAACCTTTTGCATCGCTGGTGACCCCACCCACCCATCACACAGCCTCTTCAGCCTGCTGCCATCAGGGAGGAGACTGCGGAGTCTCCGAGCCAAGACCAGTAGGCTGGAGAAAAGCTTCTTCCACCAGGCAGTCAAGATGCTGAACTCTCTCCCTACACTGCCCCCCCTCCCCGCTCTGGCCCCTGCCCACACAACCTGAACACTGAACTACATGCACACATTCACTACATACATACACATTCATCTTATTCCAGTACAGTGCAGTACTAAAAAAAAAAAAAAAAAGACAATACTTGCACTACTGTCTTTTTGCACTTTACTGCTGCTGCTACTGCTATTGTGCCTTCTATTTATTTATTTTATTACTTGTTTGGCTTAGTTTTTTATTCATATTTATTTTAGATTGGTATTTTAGATTCACATATTGTCTTATTGTTTTTTTTTTATGTTTATTGTCTGTCTGTCTACTGTTTGCACCGAGGGTCTGAGAGTAACACAATTTCGATTCTCTTATGTCCCGTACATATTGTGGAATTGACAATAAAGCTGACTTTGACTTTGACTAAAGTCTGATGGCCTCAGGCAGAAAGGACGCACTGTAGCGCTCCCGTGCGCATCTTGGCTGCCAGAGTTTTTGGCTGTGGCAGCTCCTCAGGCCGTCCAGGGTGCTGTGGAGGGGGTGGGAGACATTGTCCATGATGGATTTGATCTTCCCAAGCATTCTGTGTCTCACCACCTCCTCCAGTGGAGCCAGCCTGGTCCCCACGACTGATCCAGCCTTTTCCAGAAGAACTTATTGATCAAGTAGATACACAAACTCTCCAACAGAGAACATAGCCTACTGTACAGCTGCTGTCATACAGACGACATTAAAGCAGAAGTAAGCGGAATGTTTGTGTTAAAGCAGATATCAGTGGAATGTTTTTGTTAATATAAGTCCTAAATAGTCCTATTTTCCGTCAGCAATCACTTACATGAAGTATTTCAGCCTAAACACGAGTCTCTCCGTCACTCTGCTCTGCTGTAACCCGAGGAGAAAATTTTCCTTGTGGGATACAAGTGTTATCCAATGAGGAGAGAGAACGGCATGAAGGGCTGTGTGTGCAGCCAAGGGATGCGCGTGAATGTGGTGACGTAGCACGAGGACCAATTGATGCCTGACAAGGGCGGGGGCTGCTAACTCATGGTGCGTTCAAAGAAACTCGTACTTTGTGTTTTTCCTTCCTGTGAAGTCATACCAGTTCGATCTGGTACGAGTTCACGGGTCGGAAGTTACGAGTGGCCGTTATAGGGAACTTTCACAGACAACAGGATGGTAAAAACACGAGCTACGGGTTACCTGGAACGCTACCAAGTCGTAGTTGTGACTTGAAGCTGTAACTTACGGTTTCAAAAGCCTGCCTTGAACGCAGCATTAGCCGAAACGGCCGTGAAGCTGATATCTGCTTTAATATAAGTCTTAAATAGTTATATCTTCCGACGGCAATCACTTATATAGAGTGTTTGGTCTGAAACACGGGTCTGTCAGTCACTCTGCTCTGCTGTAAGCCGAGGAGAAAACTGTCCTTGTATCCTACAACCTTTATCCAATGAGGAGAGAGAACGGCATAAAGGGGCGGTCCTCTCTGTGTGCAGCCAAGGGATGCGCGTGAATGTGGTGACGTAGGGACGAGGGCGGGGACTGCTAACTCCATTGGCTGACAAGAAGTTAGCCAAAACGACCGGATCGCTTACTTCTGCTTTAAACTGCTGGCTATCTTCCCTGCAATAAGTATCTAGCCGGGGCCGTTTACTCGCTGTTTTGGTAAGCAACCAGAACCAACATGAGAGAGACAGGCCTTCTGTCAAAATAAAAGCACCAAGCTAATAAAATGCGGTGAAACTTTTGTAATGGAATTTTTTATGTTTATGACCCTTGATTGACCTTTGAAGATGTATGCTCATGAACTGTGGGTGAACTACAGGGAAGGTGCAAGTTGCACTTTTCTGCTGTGCATAGTGCAATATGCAGTTGTTTCCATACCCAAAACCACAGTCAGATGTCAACGAGATGTCAGCATGCTGAGATGTGAAAACCACAACAAACCTTCAGTTACAGACAACCACTAGCTTCCTGCCTTTACTGTACATATAAGTTGATCTTATAAGTGCAAACTTGTACAATGCAAACTTATTCTGCAAGAATGCTATAATGTTACTGGACAATGTATGATGCCGCCTCCAAGGAGGAGAACATGGCACTGGCTCCTTCCCGCTCTTGTGCCTTCAGTATGTAATCTGATGTAACCAAATTTCAGTGTGCACTCTCATGCAGACTTTCGTGTGTGTGCCAGTCCACCTTTTGAAAGAGAAAAATAAAGTATTTCAAGTGAAACCTTTCTTTGCTGGACTTATGATTTTCTCTCTCACAAGTTAAAGGAAATTTCCACAACACCTTTTAATTTCGGGAATATTATTTACAAGAAATTAATTAATTAAATTAACCCTTTTCTTTTATTAGGGCCACGGGCAATCGCACCGGGCACTGGTCCCAACAGCTATGAAATAGCTGCAGGGACCAGTGCCCGGGCGAATTTTCTAGTTGTATTGAATTGTATTACAAGTTATTGTCTATTTTATAAATGTTATGCTGGTGAACACTTACCGGAACCAGAATGCAGACAAAATTCAGAGTTAATAGAAACCAGGCTCTTCTCCTCTCTGTATGAAGAGCCTGGTGACATGAGGTTACTTAGTATCCTTTTTGCTATACTTCCTGTGTGTGGTGTAAATCTGGTCATTATTTGTTGTCCTATGGTCGTAGTAGTCTTATCCCCTGGGTGCAGTTATGTTTCAAAGTCTAAAGGCTACACGCCATGTAATGTCCTCTAAGACAGGGATTCCCAAAGTGTGGTGTGCAAGCTGCTGCAAGGGGGTGCGCGACATGAAAAGGGTAAAGGTGGTATGGTGTTATATTTTACAAATGTTTTTTCCCCTGCCTACTGTAAAGGCGGCCGCCTGAGTGATTTTGGCTACTGCCTTAATTGGTTAAAACGTGTGTGTGTGTGTGTGTGTGTGTGTGTGTGTGTGTGTGTGTGTGTGTGTGTGTGTGTGTGTGTGTGTGTGTGTGTGTGTGTGTGTGTGTGTGTGACCTCTAGTCAGGAAATTAGTTATGCCTCCACTGCAGCAGTCAAATCCCACCATCATGAAGGTAATGTTCAGTTTCTATTTAAACTGTTTAAGAGAGATATTGATTCAAATGCAGATTCATTTTGGAAACTGTAACTGAATTTATGTTTTTTACATCTCTTTTCGATGTATGGTACTTCGGACCCCAGGAAGACTAGCTTGTGCCATTGGCATCAGCTAATGGGGATCCTTTTAAATAAATAAATACATTTCTATTATTTTTCCCATCCCATGCTGTATATCATGTAGGGTAGATAACAGCTCTGTGTATATAGACCAATTCCATCCTCCAATATCATCATATAGTTCATTAACACCTCTTGAAAACTGAATATTAGAACCGTTTTATTTCTGTATTATATTTAACCACATGTTTAAGTACAAACATCCTTGTCTTATAAGACAAGTAGATTTAAGAAGATAACACTAAATACAAAATCAGCTTCACGAAATTCAGAGGAATTTTTAAATAAATAAATCTCCAAAATTGAAAAAAAAAAAAAAAAAAACTCTTACTGCTCAGACCCCCGACATGTGCTCGTATACACAAGAGTATGAATTTTGAGATGTGAGGTGCCAGACCCTGAGAGTTTCTCTCTGGCTCTGGTGGTTTGTGTCTGTCAGAATGTAGCTACTGTACATTCCCACCAACCAAAACCCCCCACCCCCCAGGGCCAACCTCACCCCCAATCCTAAATGTAGTTTTAAAATGACTGTATAACAAAATGCCCTTTAAGTTGACAACCTTTATTAGTGAGGACAAATATAATACAAAATAATGACTAGAATAAATAAATAATTAAATAATTAAATAAATAACTAAATAACTAAATACAGGTGCATCACAATAAATTAGAATATCATAGAAAAGTTTATTTATGTCAGTAATTCAATTCAAAAAGTAAAACTAATACATCATATACAGATCCATTACACACAGAATTAAATATTTCATATCTTTATTAAATGTATTTTAATTGTAATGATTATAGCGTACATTTAATGAAAACCTAAAATTCAGTGTCTCAAAACATTTGAATATTACAAAAGACCAATTTAAAAAATATATTTTTGATATATGAAATGTGAAAAGTATATTTATATCTATATGCACTCAATACTTGGTGGACTTTTCCATGATATTCTAATTTATTGAGATGCACCTGTAAATCATGCCAAAAAGATTCTTACCTCAAGTATTTGCTCAGACACCCCAACAAGTGCTCGTATACATGCGCTACTCAGGAAGAGTGTAATTTATGTGTTGTGAAATGTTGTATCCTAAAACAGTTTCACTTTGGTTCTAAGGCGGTTTGTGTCTATGGGGATTTACATTACTATCTACCATATCATGTGACCTCATTTGGTGAAAAAAATGTTAGGGGGAAACACTAAAAACACTTTTAAAATGGGTTTCAGCCAAATTTTATTCAAATACAACACAACAGCAGAATCAAAGCATTACAATACTGAAAAGCCATGATGATTTCTAAGGAAATATCAACAACATTGATACATTTAATAGGTACAAACTAATTGCATGTAAACAAACTAAGTATTTAGACAAGTGAATGTTTATAGAGTGCAGCTCCAGCGGAGTTCTGAACCACCATAGTCGTATTTTGCAAAACACAAGTGCCCTGTCGTTAGTTCTTTGTTGGTTATTCTTCGTCCGCTCTTTCTCACAGGATAAAAGGTGCAACAGATGTTTTCTCAGCTTTTGTTTTTGCATGTAGAGCAGAGGATTCATACAGCAGTTGTGGATGAGTCAACAAAAATCAAGAAGACAAAACAGGAGAGTGATGTGTCATGAGGCAGCACTCTTCAACCATAGGGTTGAAAAAAACATGGATGTTGAGGTTGGAGGATTGGTTGCAAACAGGCATGGATTAAGTTTGGCTCATTGTAAAATCTATAGAGAAATACAAATGGCTGTTAGTTACACAGAGATGTCATTTTGAATCATGACTGCCATCGCAATAACGTCCTGACTCTTGTCTCGTCTTTGGAGTGAAGGGCTACATGGCATGCGGAGATACCTGCTAAACCTTTGAGCTCCACATAAATGAAACAGGTTCAGACAGCAGTGGGTGTAATGCAATGAGGAAATGATGAGCCACACAGAGTATGGAAGCCATGTCTCTTCCACAATCCCAAACCATTCCAGGGAAAATATAAAGCTCAAGATAAAGCTGGGCCCCAGACAAAGGAATAAACCAATAGTAATCCCTAAAATCAATCTAGATGCCTGGTGCTGTCTGTTTATCTTACACTGTTTGGTAGCCCTGTAGACATAGCAGAATGTAATGATAATGAATGGAATCAGAAAGAAAAGACCAAATTGTATCAAGATGTAATACATCATCCAGTGATATGAGTTAACATAAAAACAGACCATAAAGCCAGATCTAATCTCTTCTGTACCAAAATTCATTGAGAACCTGATGCCAACAGCACCACATATCAGCCATATCACTGTACTAGTCAGGAGGAGGAGTTTTTTGGAGGCTTGTGCAGACAGACATGAAGCATGGTCCACAGCAACATAATGATAAAATGTCATGGCAGTGATGATCGCGACACAGCTGTAAGTCCCAAGAGACGTCGCCCCTCCAATGACTCCACAGGTGAATTTCCCAAAAACCCAGCCATAGAGGTCATTGCAGGCCCAAAATGGCAAAGTCACGGTGAAGCAAAGGGCCGAAACTGTGAGTTGCAGAATCAAGTTGTCAGGTGTTTTCTTCCAGCCTCGTTCTCTCAGAAGGACCCACAGGAGGAAGCTGTTTCCAGGTGCACTGATGCAGAAGATGACAATGCAGCACACACCTGTTACCAGTTCAATCGAGCTGTTTTCATCAGTCGTATTGTAGTCGTAGATGGTGCTTAAATTGTAGCCATCACAGGAGGCCATTTTTTTCTTTGTTGGTGTCTTGTTATAAAGTCACAGTAGATCTGAGAAAGAAATAATTCATTAATTCACAACTCTCAAGCAGCTGTCAGGATAGGCGTACCTCTACTGCAACAGTCCAGTAATACGTCCCTCAGTCATGAAGGTAACGTTCTTTTTTTTCTTTCTTTTTTTTTTTAATTAAATCTGTCTAAGGGAGGTATTGGTTCACTTGTGTTGTCATTTTGGAAACTGTCACTGCAGTGATACCCTTAAATGTGTATTGTGGCATGTGCATGTGTATTGTGGCATTTCTTTCTATTATTTTGCCCATCCCATCTACTGTATATCATGTCATGTCAGGTAAACTATAGCAATGGTTCTTAAAGTGGGGTCCGGGGACTCCCAGGGGTCCTTGAGAGAGTTCAAGGGCACCACCAACTTTTTCTCAAAATTTCACCACATTTTTTTCCAGAAGTTTCTTGAAAACTTTTTAAGATGATGACACTGTCGAAAAAATTAATTGACTGAAACATTAAACAAATGTGTGAAAATGGTTCCAATCAACAAACATAATGCTTGTTTGTGTATTCATTATGGATGATCCCATTCTCATGCACACATACAAGTTTGTATATTGCATTTTTAAGCTTTCATGTAGCCGATTAGCACATCCATGTTTCATGCTATAGGTATTCTCATTATTACAACCTGTTTGAGGCGTCATTTATTTCTAAAATAAAAAAAAAAAAAACAGCATAATAATTAGAAGAGGAAATGCCATAAACCTCTTACCTTAAACATGTGCTCAGCCACAGCCCTGTGGTTCTTCATATGTGCTGTGCTTTTCAGCAAGTATATAATTCATGCGTTGTGCAATAACTTGCACAGGAAGACAGCTTCAATTTATCTCAGAGATAGATATCAGGACATTTTGATCCCAACTACAGTATAAGGTCATCTGACCACATTTGGTTTAAAGTTAAAACACTAACCCTAAAAAAAAGAAGAAGTGAAAACACTTGAACTGGATTCCAGCTACATTTTATTTGAATACAACAGCAGAATCAAAGCATTAATAGTTTCTAAGGAAACAGCAACAATATTAATAAATTAAATGCGGTAGGTACAAACTAATTTCATGTAAACAAAGTAAGCATTTTGACCAAGTGAATGTTTATTTGGAGTGCAGCTCCAATATTACAGCAGAGTTTTGTACCGCAGTGGTCCTAGTGCCCTGGCCATTGGTTGTTGGTTGGTTATTCCTCGTCTGCTCTTTCTCACAGAATAAAAGGTGCAACAGATGTTTTCTCAGCTTTTGTGAGAGCATGTAGAGCAGAGGATTCATACAGCAGTGAGAAAAAGCAAGTATTCGGCAGATATGATAGGCGATGGTCAGGCGTTCTTTTGCATCACAGGCTTCAGGTTGATACAAACGTATGAGGAAAAGCAAAATATTGTAGGGTCCCCAGCAGATGAAGAAGGCTGCAACAATACACAACACCACCACTACAGTCCTGTTCCTTTTCTTGTTCTTAGACTGCAGAACTGTCTTGAGGATTGCCGAATAGCAGAAAACAATAATTAGCAATGGGAGGAGGAAAAGCAGGGACACTTGGAGATAATGCCCCACATCGGCATTAGTGGCAGTGGAAAGATGCTCACATGTGGTTTGATTATTCCAGTTGGTTTCTGCCTCTACACTGACAGCATCACTCAGAGATGCACCAATGCTGATGATCCAGGCTGCTGCACAGGCTGCCAGTGCACACCTCTGCCTCTTCACACAGTTGTTTGGCCAGTTGTGCAGCACCACCATGATGAAACGATCCACAGTCATGGCAGTGAGTAGAATGATACTGCTGTACAAACCAACAAAGTACGCAGCAATCATGAATTTGCACCAAAAGTCCCCAAAAATCCAGTGATGCAGGAAGTATGTAGCCCAGAATGGAAGTGTGAGGGTGAAGATCAGATCAGAGACGGCCAGGTTCAGGACGAACATATTTGTGACATTTTTCAGGCTCTCGTATGCAGCAAGAACACAAACAAGGAGACTGTTGCCTGCCACACTCAAGACAAAGACCAAAATGAAAAGGCCACCGGTGATGGTTGAAAAGTCAAATATCTCATCACAAAGAAACACCGGACCATCAATGTCAACCCACTCTGTGTAGCTCGGTGTGGAGTTATCGGCCATTGTAGATTTTCTAGGAAAGATGAGCACAAAACTAAAATTAGCAAAATGTAAGTTGTGTGGTCTCATGAAAGTAATACCTTGTTGAATATTTCAAATATGGAGAATAGCCAGGAGTTAAATATAAAGAGCAATTTACAGAGAGAACCAAGCAACTTACCCTGAGTGTCGACTGGCACAGTGTCTTGTGGCAAACTGTGAAGGAAACGCTGTAATATCAGCAGACTGACACATTCCTCTTTTTGTTTCACATTTAGTCACAAATTCTGCTTTGGTATTTCATTCTGAGGAAGAATATTCTCTGAATTCATGCACAGTGCAACATCTTGGGTGTCATTCTTTATTTCACAACAATGAAAACAGTAGTGAGAATTACTCAATTTTCCAAAACATTTAAACCGTGTGATTTTTTTTTTATCTTATTGCAAAGTGTTTGCATATGTTGTTGACAACTATATGTAAAAAAGAAAATAACGATAAGCAAAAATAATCACATGTAACTGCAGAAAATGAGGTTAAAAAATTAAAGTTGATTACATTGATCCAAATGTTTGATATTATAAACATACTGTAGAATATAAAATGCATTCATCAAAGTGAATCATATACAGTGTACATACTCTTCTATACCATATACAATCAATTAATCAGCATGTATCTTAAATCACAAGTACAGATACAGCGGCTTGTTGCTCCTTATTAACAGCACATTTCAATTGGAAAGTAAAAGATCTTGTGTAGCGACAAGGGAGAAATTAATGATGAAACTCTGTACACTGTGTAGTATATCACAACTGTCAAATAAAAGCTTTACTTCTCGATCTTGTTATTCACACAGCACTCTGTTAGCTACACATATATTCTGACATTATTTATTTATTTATTTATTTAAAAGGGACAATACACATTAATGAACATTCGTACGTGTGCACAAATGTAAATGGGTCAGAGTTAGCAACTTGCTGATTTGCATCCATAGTCCCTAAACAGTATTGGCAGTGCTGAGGCATCAGTGGCCCCATAGATCAAATTCTGCTTAACGCGGCATCAAAAGCTGTTACCCTATGTACATCAACCAATTTGGTGGAGGAAGCCATTTGAGGAAGTCTAGACTGTGGTCATCAAGGGATCTACATGGTCAGCAACAATAATCATGTCGGTTGTTGCATGTAGATGTCATGCTCAGTGGGTATTAAAGGTTTGTATGTACGGTTTAAAAAATAACCCTCCCCTCACCCTAACACCACCACCACCAATACCACCAACCTGGACTAGTGACACAAGGCAGGTTGGGTTCATTCATGGGTTCATGCAGTTGACGCCAAATTCGGACCCTACCATCTGCCTGTCTCAGCAGACGTCAAGAAGAATATGTGTGGTTTCCTCCCTTCCTCTTTCCACCCTCTATAATCTGTACAGACTGAAATTTTGAATAGATAAACAAGATCCTGCTACAGTACAAGCCTTTAGGTTTACACTGAGAACTGCGTCGACTACATCGAGAGATCCTCCCCACTTGTTACTGATGTGATTGTCATCCGGCTCTGTCTGCTGCGAATGCTGTTTCTGTTCTTGCCCAAGCTCTTAAGCAATTTCTTCAGGTGGTTTTTGAACTTGACGCCAACAAACACGTAGAAGACAGGGTTGAGGCAGCAGTGGGAAAAGGCAAAAATTCGGCTAATGTAGAAAGCATATTCCTGTTCTTTGTACGTCTGACAACGTGCAATCAAAACCTCTGAGGAGACTGCTTCCTGCTGCCAGTGCCAGATAAGCACGGACTGACGAAATATCACAATATTGTAAGGTGCCCATCCCACAAAGAAAACAACCATGAGAGTAACAATGAGTTTTAAAGTTTTGTGCCTTCTTCTTTGGGCAGTTGGACGCAGCAACCTGCATATGATCTGAGAGTAGCAGAAGATGAAAACCACTGAACTGATGACAAAGAGGCTGTTTTGCAAGTAGATTCCCAATAAACTCCCCAAAGAGCTCTCATACACACAGTACTTTTCTTCCAAGACTTTGTCGAAGGCCAAGGCTGGACTGGCGAGCAAGATGCTTGCTGACCAAATGATCACAGAAGCCAGGGCGCCGTAGCAGCCTGTGGTGGACATAATGTCAGACAGGGGTTTCATGACAGCTATGTAACGATGAATGGTCATCAGGATGAGGAGGATGCCGCTGCTGTAGAAGCCAATGGAAAAGACAAAGCTGACTATTTTGCATGCAACTTCCCCTAAATTCCATCCGTACATGTGGTAGTAGGCCCAGAAGGGCAGGCCTGCAGTGAAGAAGAGGTCCGATAGAGCCAGGTTCAGGATGAAAGCATTGGTGAGGGATTTGAGATTCTCATACTTGGCCAACATCACAATGACCAGGGTGTTGCCAATCAGACTGAAGACCACCACAATGGAGAAGAAAACTGGGGTGAAGGTTGCTCCAAACTGCGTGACCCTTGAACTGTCACAACCTTCATCTGGATAGTAATCGTCATAATCGACTGTGGTTGTGGGAACAGTTGTTGCCATTTTCCTTCAGAAAAAAAACAGAAGAAAAAGTTTGTTATACAGTAATTGTTGAAATGTTAGAGGCATAAATCAAAGATTAAATGCCTCAGTAGCAGATCAGATAATTGGGTTATAAAAGCTGGTTTTTGTAGCCATCGTAATCATATCAGTAGTAGGTGACATTGGACCTCGAGTCGAGCCTATGGTTGTGGGCTGACTGACTCTTTATCACACATTTGAGCTCCTGTGTAAAATTGGTTTTAAATGCATTACTAAATGAAGTTTTTGATTCAAATATATCTGACAATTAGCTGACAGCCTTGTGATGTTGTCACTAAGTTTGACTGATTATAATTTTGAGCTTGATCTATCAGAAAAAGTCACAATGATATTTATATATTTATATTCTTTCCTTGTTAATAGTCTTAAAATATACCCAGTTCAGTTTTAATTTGAACATTTTTGACAAGCAAATGGTAATATGAATACAGCTCTATTTGTATATATTATACATTGTTCTAAAAAGGGCCTGCAGCATTGGCCTCAGGGCCCTGCGGTGACGTGAAATAACATGGACTTGACTTAACTTGAAGTTGTCTGTTCGCATAGAAGACACAATTATCTGCAGTGCACAAAGTTGTTTTTAGGGCCTAATACTATTACTGTTTCTATCTACTATATTGTCCGTAACTAAAATCAACTATCTGATTGGCTACCTTCCTATTGGACTGACTGGGCCAAAATCAACAAAAATGTCTGTTTGCTCAGATGCTTATTTATAGTTGAAAAACAATAGCCAAAACAGATTCGCCAAATGTCATTGGATAACTTAAGTAGAAACCATTAAATTCATGCAATAAGTCTACAACAATGAGATATCAGAAAATGTACCGTACCTCCACCCAGGTTGTGCACACACCAGCGTCCCTAATGCAAGTATCAGTGAAGACTAGTTGGATCAGGAATTGTTCCTCAAGTATTAACCACAAAGGTGAACAGAAAATATGCTACACCTATAAGTTCCCCTTTAACCATTTATGCTATGCTCGTTGCACCTTTGGTGGGAATGTCAGACATTTAAGAATTACAATAACAAACATATTTTCAGGTGACATAGCCTACACAAAGAAACAGTCTAGGTGAACTTTGTCACTATAATTAAACTAAAAAAATGTATTTTGTGGCCAAAAGTCAGGTTATAAATTGAACATATCTAAGACACAAGTAAAGATATTAGGCTGAAATATAAAGTGAGGTGGAAAGCAAACTCACTAAAACGTTGGAGTGTTAATTAGTCAGAAATATATATAGGCTATAGGCTATATTATATAATATAATATGAATATGATAAAATATACAAAATAAACTACACAATATTAAATGATAAGATATAGGAAGACATTAAAAAGGGTCCACTGGGGTTAGACTTTAGTTCAGGGATTGAGGCAGTGAAAAGGAACGTGCTGCCAAGGTTGTGGACCTTTTATTTATTTTTTTCATATTTACCTGTCAGAATCCCAGATTCACAGTTTTTAATGTTGAACAAACAGTTATCAAGGTTTATCTGGGCTGGAGCAAGACCAAGGGTAAAATTTTAAACACTTCAAATAGACCACAGAGGCCTTGCAGTACCAAATCCAAGGGAGTACCATTATGCTGTCCAGATGAGATACTTGTGTTCTCCGGAGCACCAAGCTACTGTAGGTGGAAGCACATTGAACTAAATTTGGTTAATTCTCAACCTCAAACCAGGTTAAGAACACACAGATCATAAGGGGAAAAAATATTATCTTGGAGGATGCATTTAAAAATCGGTACGAGAGAAAATATAAACTAGAAGGAGACAGTAAACTTCTAATTTGGCCTTCTCAAACAGTCCTGAAACTGACATCACATTTGCAAGGTGGAGAGAAAAGGGGATTACAGTGATGTGTACAGTCTTAGAGGGGAAAACTTTCAAAACTTTTGAAAAACTCAAAAGAGAATTTGATTTAGATAATGGTGACCTGTTTAGATACTTAGGCTACAGCTAAGACATTTCTATGAGACAGAAATCAAAAGAGGAGTTTCTGCAGAAGGAAAAAAAAGTGATAATGCATATTGTACACCTCTGAAGATTGTTTCCAAGCTGGATAACGGTCTCCAAAAACAAAAATGGAAGGAAATCTGTGAAATTGAAATGGGAGCTAGAACTGAACATTAAACTTTCAGAGAGCTTTCTATGTGTATGCTGGAGACAATGTGGGCAGATGGGTGCCAATCAGACACATGTTTTTTGGTCATGTGTAAATTTGCAGGGGTTCTGGGACAGAGTGGTTCAGATTCAGATTTGTTCCTACAGGATACCCAGGGACACCCGGACTACCTGGGTTTGACTCCAGAGGAGTAGCCTATTCCAGAAAGGAGGTTCAACTCTGAGCCTATAACCCTGAACTTTACTCTGTGAAGTGAAACTCTGAGTTTTCACTTCCAGAACAGCAGATCTGTCGACTCTCAGTCAGTAGCCTCTCAGTAGCCTAGTTAAAAGCCATCATCAATGGAGCTCAGATACTGTGATTCACCATGGCAACAAGGGATAAAACAGGAAGCAGACAGTTTCTGAAAAAAACCCTCTATCTATTTATGATCTTGGCATGTAAAAAGGCCATAACAAGAAACTGGCTGAAAAGTGAAAGATGAAAAGACTGACGTAGGCTACTATATCAGAATGAAAGCAGGGACCTTGGACCAATGGTGGCATACTTGTGTACGAAAAAAGATGGGTCAGACACTCAGCAGACCTAATGGACAGTAGCCTAATAAAAGCTGCAATGAGAGTGGTGTGCCCTACTTCCATTAATATTTTTTATTTTATTTTATTTTTATATTTTACTTTATTTTTCATCTTCCCAAGTTGCCATTGTGCAGTGGATTTTGTTTATGGAGAAAAAAAAAGCAAAATAAATAGGCATAGGCCTATAGGCAAAAAAGTTTTAAAAAAAGAAAAGTATTTTGCTGTCTGTTCATAGCGGAAGTATCAAAAATGTTTTATGAGTTTACCTCGATTACTCAAACTAATTTTTTTTATGTATCCTGTAAATAGCTTAAAAATGTAACAATTTTATTGTCATTAAAAGGATTAAAGATTTTTTTTTATTGGTTGTTTAACATCTTTGCTGAGTTTATCAGACTTTATAGATTTTGTTTTTTTTAAAGAAGTATATTAAATTACTTTTTAATTAAATTATTATACTACTTTATGGTGTAAATAGAGCAGAGCATACAGCTCAGATTTCTGTTTATTTACTTTATTTACCGTTGACATCTCAACCAAACTTAGTCGCAGATGCTGCTTCCCTATTGGTCCGTTAGACCTGTCAATCATTCTCAGTGCCCGCCCCCCGCCGGTAGCAAGTTTCTGCTGTATCACCTACAAACTGGACACTGGACAATTTTTTACACATCAAGTACGTTTATTATTTCAATCTTTATTTATTATCGAGTTGTTTCACCTTATTTCCAACCAAACCGCGAAGGCGTGTGACAGAAATGTGTGTGAAATAAGAGCAGGAAACGAGGAGCAGAGAGAGAGAGAGAGAGAAGCAGGTGCATGTCATGTAGCAGCCCCCGCAGAGGTTTGGACAAATCCGTGTTTACGTCGCGGTTTGTTGCATTTTGTAGCGTTTTGAAAAGTGGTACGAGTCAACTTTTCTGGTTTTTAGGCCACTGATGAGGGGAGATAACGGGAGATAATAAATGTGTGTGTGCGTGGCAGCTGAGACAGAGACTGTTTCTCCAAACAGTGATAACGCGTCCACCTGTCGTATGTGATGTAAAAATGCTGGACCTCCTTCTGTAGACACATTTTTTTTGGGCTAACATGGCTAATTAATGTGGTTTCTCCAGTGTGTCATCCTCACATATCCACGCAGCCTGTCAGTGTCCATGTCATAGTTTCCCGGCCCAGCTTTAAATAGACAGGACTCTGTGTTGTCGTTGTTTTTTATGAAAGAGACTTAGATATTTACAGGATGGAGGAGGAGGGGGGGGGGGGGGGGGGGGCAATTTAGGGCAGGACTATTTTTATGTCCACCTCCCACTGGTAGCAGCTTTGGCATGTTTTCACAGTCAAATGTCTGTCATTTAGTTTTTTGGGGTATATTTTAGACAAATTCAGATATGTGAGGAACAGCGTTGGTGACATATTTTTTTCTGTTTTAATCCCACAGGCAAGTTTCTGACATTTTCCCCACAATGGCCTCCTGCTCATCGGTTGGTGATAATCAACTGCAGAGGATAATCAGAGATTTGCATGGTGATTAAGGCCGCTGCACAAACAATAAACAATGTGTCTTGTACAGTATACATTAGTATCCATCCACTGTCGCTCTACTGTATGTGAGCAATGCATCATCTTTTTGTCTACATAGAAGAACCAAGATGGAACATGTAGGCACATATCTTTGACAGGAAATGTCTTTGTGACTTTTAAGGATCTATGTAATGATAAATATGGCAAAAATAAGTGTATGAACTGTTTTTTTTTCTGTGTATGTGGTAATGATGCTGTAACTGTTTTGTTTAGACGCTGTGTTGGAGTTGAGTAAAGAACACAGGGAGTGCGGTGAACCCGTAACTGATGACAGTGCCAACCTGCACAAGTTCTTCTATAAACTAGAATACCTGCTACAGGTATGGTGCTTAAATCTACCAGGATTAACATTAACATGTTTTATTATTATTGATTAATCTGCCACATATTTTATAACAATTCTATAGTCTTGTTATTACTTTGACATTCAAATGATGACCATCTAAGTCAAAGAGAAATGTTTATTATTTAAGAGGCTGAAACCAGCAAGGTTTTGTGCATTTATTTCAGACGTAATTTTATCTCCAGTTTATGAAATTACTGGTAATTGGATATAGATATAGATATAGAAGTGATGTATTTAATTTCTTTGGATGCTTCAGTGGGAATTTCATACTGGAGTTTGGAGAGTCAAAGAGCATGACGTTTATTAAGTTTATAAAGGAAAAACAAAAGATGCAATACATTTTCTCTTCATGTTCTTCAACTTTTTTTCAAATGTTTTCTTTTTTGTCTAGTGAAATACGAGTTATAACCTACATTTTCATCTCTCAGGAAGTATATGAATTATATCATGATAGATATTGTCGTGTCAGACAGATGTTGCTGTAACATGGTGGTGTGTGTTTCTTAGTTTGACCAGAAAGAGAAGACAACATTTCTTGGCCAGAGGAAAGACTACTGGGATTACTTCTGCGACTGCCTGATTAAGATCAAGGGAGCTAACGATGGCATCCGTTTTGTTAAGTCCATCCCTGAGGTAATCCTCCTGTGCCGCACACACGCTGACACACTCAGCCCTGCCGTGACATGCAACACATGCGCACACACTACAGATACACGGTGACTGTGCAACCATGTAGGTAATCCTCTGGTCAGTCGGGTACAGTACGACTCAGTGCCGCTAATTCACTGGCTGCCTCACACCTGTGCCACCTGCGCTGTTTCTTCTTCACCTTCTGTCCTGGGAATTCACAGTGGTGAGTTTCACACTGGGATAACTGTAGTTCAGTGGGTTTTAATATTTACTGTGTTGAATTCTGTGTGTGACATTTAGGTGTCTCTGTGCTTTAAAACGCAGGCAGTAGAATCAGGGTTTAGAGATGAGACATGTTTTCATTTCATATCTAAAAGTGCTACAGTTATTTTCATTGTCAGAATTTGATAAGAATCGGTAAAATGTATGTGAACATGGTAAGAAATAACATCAAACATCCATCTGCAAAAATGCTTTTTTGTACAATAAACCTGAAGAGAGGTTGTTTATTATCATTCACAATAAAGAAAAGCAAATCCTCTCCGCTGGAACCAGAAAACTTTTTTTTTGCTCAAAAAAAGTCTTAACATTGACTTTTAAAAAAAAAATATTTTTTATTTTTTTTCTATTTACTACTCATTCTTCTGTCAATCAACTAAACATTTAATTGACCTTTCAGCTTTTCTAATGCATATGAAAAGACAATGAATATATTTGATTTAATTTATGCTGCCATTGTGTGTGCGTACATACTGTATTCATGAGGACGTATATAGACCACAGTGGCACATTATAATATATTTTAAAGCTGTAAATGATTAGCATTTCCTTTTCTGCCAATCATTTTCGATTGGTTCAGAGTCCAAGTTGTCCAACAGTCCAAAACAATAGTTTACTACTATAAATGATATGAAAATATTTTCACACTTGAGAAGCTGAAACAAGCAAACCTTTCACTTTTTTGTTTTTGGGTCAACCAATCTTTTTGCCCTTCTTTGTAAAAGTGCCGATTCTCTGGTGGATATCCATCCAGCGGTCCTTTCAAAATGGAAATCTGAGGTGTCAAGGCTAAAGTGACTTTTCTTGGGTACCTGCCAGCTCATTGTGTTTCTATAGATTTGTTTATATTATGTCTTAGAACAGTAGTAGTATTATGCTGATGTATATTTTCAGGGTTTGTTTTGTTTGATGAATCGATTATCACGGTTGTCAGTTGGTTGTATTTTTCAGATATTAAGCAAATTTTTTAATTAGTTTTGATCCATTCTTTAGGGTTTTTAGCGTGCGAGAGCTAATTGATGAGTAAGTCCTGCTTTAAACCATATTTCTTGTTTTTTGGTCATGGAGGCTTCTTCACAGGCAAACGGTCTGTAGTCTCCTCAGGGAGTTACATGTGTCAGTAGAATTTTCTCCAAAGGTAACACGGTTCGGTCCATAAAAGCTAACTGCCGGTCCGTTGCTGGAAAACTCTCACTTAAAATATTACTTTTACTCTTGGTTTGCTCTTCTTGTTTCTTGTTGTTCAGTCACAGACGTAAAGGGAGTCTCCAGCTGGTGTCCTTATGGTAGGTCTGTGAGTCTGTTGTCTTACCTAAATCCCTCCATCTGCCAATGTGTTCGAGAGTCTGTGCTAGACCGTGTCTACGCAGCGTTGACCTTTAAATGTAGAGATCCTGAAATGTTCTCTGCTGGGACTCGTGTTAACAAAACACAGTTTCACATCGGGGTGCTTTGGCACTAGACCTGAAATTTGTCAATTAATCGATAGGTTGATTGACAGGAAAGTAAACAGAAACTATTCTGATGTGGTTTGAGTCATTTTTCAAACAAAAAAAAACACATCATTCGCTGGTTTCAGCTTCTCTTTTATATCATTGTAGTGTGAAAAAAAAGTGTTTTGAAGAAAAGTCAAGTCATCTTGGTTCCTTGTGGACAGGTTTTGCTCTTTTCTGACATTTCCCGCCTCATTTAACATCTCTTAACAACTGAAACTTTACATTCACACAGAACTGAGGAGGTAGGAACCATTTCAAATGGTGTGAGCTGCCACACTGGTACAGTAGTTATAAAAGGTAAATGCTGTAATGCTCTGGTCAAACATGTGAATGGACATTAAATGTGTGTTTTTGTGTTTCCTCAGTTGAAGACCTCACTGGGGAAAGGAAGGGCATTCATCCGCTATTCCCTCGTTCACCAGCGTCTTGCAGACACTCTTCAGCAGTGTCTTATAAACCAGAAGGTCACCAGGTCAGAGCAGACACACTTACACATGCATATTTACTACGTGTCTCCATGTTGAAGGTGGCCTGATGTGTCGTGTTTGTACAACACTGTCTAGCACGATGGCATCGTTTCACAGGAAGTGTGATTCTCCCTTCCTGATTTGTGTCTTATTTCTGTTTATACATGGAAAAAAACAGAGAAAAAAAACTGGCTCATAGCTAAACCATGGAGACCCACAGATGGCTCCCACTTCCTGTTTTTCAACAAACCAAATGTTAGTTTTGTTTTTACTTTTTTTGACATTTATGTTGCGAGATGCGTCTTGGAGACGGCTTTCATCATTTACGTTTCATATTTCATGAGAGTGTGTTGGGTAAAATGGGAGAGAAGGTGTGAGGAAGTTTAAAGGCATTCTGTAATATTTTGTGTGTCTGTGCAATTGTGCATGCATGCGTAAGTGAGTGTGTGTGCGTGTGAGCTCTGGTCGGCTAAGATAACACCTACTAAATATAAATGTTATATAAAGATAAAGAAGTTTGACATTTTGGTAAAAGTACTTACTTTACTGTTAGATAAATATGATCCTGATTAAATGTGATGCATCTACTGTATCCTGACATAAAGGCTGGAAACAGAGGGAAACAGCTAGATCGGCTCTGTCCAACAGGAACATAATTTGCCTACTAGCACCTCGTCAATCAGCTTTTCAGCATTTGCAGCTCACTGATCAAACTTTTGTACATGATTTAGATTTAGTTTGTCTCTTGACGAAACTGTGCATTTTAGCGAAAACACAATCCTTTGTTTTTGTTTTTAATTTACAAAACAAAAGACATTTTACTGCAGTTTTTATGTCGCTTTCGTCATCTATTTTATTAATTTTTTGTTGTCTAAACAGTTTTTGGCTGCAACAACTATTGTGTTTGTTGTTCACAGTTACCATAGAGATGCTCTTGTGTGGTGCAGCTTCTGAACAAAAGATATTTTTGGGCAGTGGAGGAAACTGTTTTGCTGATGTGTCTGATTCTGTGATGTTCAATGTGACTTTGATCGGCCGCACTAAACATCTTGTCATAGTTCTCATTTAGTCTTGCTTAACATAAAAAAACAGCACAATATAATAATTGCTTAACAGATTGTAAAAACATTGCTTTGTGTCCGATGAGACCTTTATGGTTTGTTCTTTGTGTTCTTCCCATGTAGTGACTGGTATTATGCGCGGAGTCCATTCCTCAAGTCTCACCTCACCGCTGACATAATCAACCATCTTTATGAGCTCAACCAGATCCAATTTGACGTTGCGGCAAGAGGTTATGACCTCGATGCAGACTGGCCAGCCTTTGCAAGGTAACGGATAGTAGCTACAGTTGTTGTTGTTTACACCTCTACAATGCATTTATTTCTAATGACACTCATAAATAAATGACAGGTTACAGATCCCCCAGGGGTCAATAAGAATTAGCTAATTGATCTGAGGAAGACCTAAAATAATTTGAACTAACACACCAGCTCAGTGCATCTAATGTAAAATTAAAGTGCAAAATTAGGTATTTCAAAACGTGAAGAAACACTTAATTATCTGATCACTCAACACATTCACAGCTTTTTTTTTCTTTTTTCTTTGCCTTGTATGTGTGTAAATGTGTGTGTAAGAGGATGTGGGTTCTGATAGTGTGGGTGGTGACAGCATGTGATCGTTGATCGCTGTTCCTCACGTCAACACCTTTGCCAGAACTTTTCACTTCCTTGTCATCAATTTACAGACACTCTGCAGGCGATTGCCACGATTTTTTTATTTTTTTATTTTTACATTTTATTATAAAAGCATGCTTTGTGCCGTTTTACACAATCACATTATCGTGTTTATCATTTAAATATAATGCAATGTGTGTATGGTATAATGCAGTGACACAACGACACCACCACAACACATTCTATGGTATGAAAGGGGTTGATTTGGTAACTCATACACATAAATAAGGTCTTTCACAAATGCAGAATTGCTTTTAATGGCTACTTTGTTGGGTTACATTGGTGTGTATGGTCTCTATCAACACTGTACTGAACACGTTTGTATTTTTCGTACTTTCTTTCCAGCAAGTTCCTAAGAGCAAATATTTGCTGTGCTTGTCATTTCCGTCAAAGGAGCTTGAAATTATTTGAAGCAATACTCAAACAAACACAGGTGCTTTGGTTTTTCACATAAATTGTGCCTGGCTAAACAATTTCATCGCTGTGCCAGTGAAGAGATATTTAACATGTATTGTATGACAGCATAAGGGCCTGGCTTCGTTATAAATAGTGTCACAGTATAATTGCAGTAGTTTACCAATGGACAAAACTTACATTACTCATTCTAACAGTTACGTTACACGTTGCCACTTTATTTTGGTTTTGTTTTCCCTGTTCTTTGGGTTTCCTTTTTTTTTTACTCGGAAGAAAATAGAGAAGTACTTGTGACATAGTTGCAAATGCTTGAGAAGGTTCGTGGAATTGCTAGCTATGTTGGTGGTTTTAAAAGGTAAAATGATGGTTTGTCTTTGATGGAAGTGAAATTCATTTCAAGTAACTGTAAAAGTTTCCTCTCTGACAAGTACGTTTTGTCAATACAGCTGAATATCCACAAATGTGAAATAAGGTTTTTCTGTCCGGTCTTAAATTAGAGGCAGTTTATTAATGCCATTTCTATTGCATCAGATCATATATATAAATAAAATACATTTGGGTAAATATAAAAAGACATAGACCCACCAAAAAACTTCATGCTTAAGATTTAAGCTCCTTTTTAAGACTGTTGATTATTTTTTCAGTAGTTTGAATTTAACTCCAATCTTTACTTTGTTTATGACATTTGGTATTTGATTGTGTTTAAAGGCGAACAATAGGCATCGGCTCATCAGCTTTCCTGTGGAAGGCTCCCAGTCGCTGCTCCAGCATCAACAGTCTGGTCAGCAGCTACTCACAATCACAGGTACAGCACATTCAAATTTACAGATGGATGTAAAAGTTTTTTTGAATCATCTAACCAGAGCTCTCTCTCCCTCAAATGGGTCAGGTGCAGGGGGAGTTTCTTCCCATCCCCGACCTGAGTCACAGTCTCCTCGGTGATCTGGGAGAACTAGGGGAACCCTCTCCTTGCAGCATCGCGGAGAATCTCCGCATTGAGCTCGACCAGTCCGAGCTCAGGCAGCAGGAGCTTCTGGTTCAGGTTCAGGAGTTGGGCAAAGAGGCTGCTGAGCTGAAAGGGGTAGTTAAAGACCTTCAAGGGGAGCTAGAAGCTCAGAAGACTTCTGGTCAATCGGTGTCAACAGAAGCAGGTCATCAGGGGCGAGCAAATCACCTCCATAGCTGCCGGGAAGCTAGAAGCAGTGAATTTCAAGACAGACTCGCAGCTGCTGAGAACAAAAATATGGAGCTTCTCTCAAAGTTGGATGAAGCTCTTAAAGAAAAAGGTCAACAAGCGGCAAGCTACTGCGACTCAGCCTGGAAAATTCAGGAGCTCCTGGATAAACTTAAGACAGCAGAGGAGGAGAAGCTGGAGGCAAAGAGAGAGGCGGAGGACAGGGCCAGGCACTCTGAGCGCCTGTCACAGGAACTCAAACTCAGGGAAGAGGAGTTGCAAAACAGTGAGGTGAAGCTGGCTCAGGTAAAAGCTGGAGCCCACGACGAACAGGAGGAGGCCCTCAAACGGCTGGAGGAGCTCCAAGGGGTCGTCGGTAGAATTCAGGGGGCGTTGAGTTTGAAAGAGAAGGAGACTGGGAACCTGAGAGCCCAGCTTCAGGATCTCCAAGCATCACTGGAGTGCAGAGAAAGACAGGCCGAGGAACTGAGGAAAAGACTGCAGGAGGAGAGGGAGGAGATGCTACAGAGATGTAGCACGAGTAGCAGCCAGAACGAGGAAGTCGAGAGCCTGATCCTGGATTTAAGAAAAGCTCTTAAAACCAGAGAGAAGGAGCTAGCCGTTAGCTCGGAGAGAATAAAACACTTAGAGGAGCAAGTGGATAAGCTAAATGTTGAGAAGGAAAGTCTGAGCTCTAAACTTACAGACAATGAAGTCACCTCCTCTGGTCGAGCCGAGAACGTCGAGGACTACAAAACTCAATGCAGCAGCCTCATAGAAATCAACACTAAGCTGCTTCAAACAGTGAAGAGGAGCGAAGTGACCATAGCAGAGCTGACAGACAGCAGGACAGCCTTGTTGGATCAGCTGGCGTCTTTGAGGGCCTCCGAGAAGCATTTGAAAGGAAGAGTAGATGCTGCAAATTTGAGCGTGGAGGCGCGGGAGAAGAAGCTGCTTGACGAGAACCTGCGTTTGGAGGAGACTGTTCAGAAGACGCTCGTCCAGAAGGAGCTATCAGATGCTCAGCTGAAGAAGCTAGAGCCTGAGAACAAGGAGCTTCTGGAGGTGCAGTCACTGTTGAAGAAGCAGTTGGCGAGAACGCAAAAGGAGTTGGACTCCCTCACCACCAAAGCCGCAAAGTTGGACCAGAACCTCGCAGTGTCCCAAAGAAGCCAAGCAGAGTTACTCGAAAAGCTCCAGGAGACCGAGGCGAAGCTCAGAGACCAGACCGTCAAATGTGGCCTCCTGCAGGCGCGGGCGGAGGAACTGGAGAACAGGACCGGCGAGCTGCACGACGAGAAGGGAGCCGCGGAGAGCAACGAAAAAATGCAGAAGCTTCACGACGAGCATCAGGGCTCCTCGATGGAAACCAAAGAGGCGCCGTTCAGGCTGGTGATCGCCGAGGCTCAGCTGGAGCTCAACCTGAGGGAGGTGCACCGGCTGAGAGAGGAGGTGGTGGAGCTCAGGGCGCAGCTTCTAGCGGGGACCGAGGAGAGGATGAAGGTTCAGGCCCTGCAGGAGGTGACGGAGGCCTCCAGGGATGACCTCCGCGTTTTAGCGGAGCAGCTCAAGGCCCAGGTGGAGGAGCTGAACCGCCGGCACGTGGACGAGATCCTCCGCTCGCGGGAGAGAGAGGAGGCCCTGGTCCGCGAGCGAGACGGCGAGGCCCAGGCCCGCGCGGGTCTGGCCGCCGAGGTGACGGCCTCCAGAGAGGAGCTGAATAAACTGAAGCTGCGATACGAAGCCCTGTGCCTGGAGAACAGCGAGACCAGGGAGGCGCTGCACAGAGCCAACACGGAAACGGCCGAGCTCGGCGTCCACGTGTGCATGCTGAACGCGGAGAAGGACGAGGCCCGTCTGCGCTGGGAGGGCCTGTCCACGAAGCTGCAGGAGCTGGAGGACGAGGCGTCGCACGAAGCCGAGAGGCTGAGCAGCTGCATCGAGGAGCTGCGCCAGGAGAACCAGCTCCTCCTCGACCAGCTCCACGGCGAGGAGGAGGGGCTGGCGGCGTCCAAGCAGGAGCTGCAGAGGCTGAGCAAGGCCCAGCAGGAGACCAACCAGGAGGAGATCCAGGCGCTGCGCTCCCAGCTGAGCAGCCAAGCCGCCGACTACGACAGCCAGCTCCAGGTCAGACACAGACAGCTGAATGTTGTATGCTTCACTGTGTTCACTCTTGTACTTGTTGATTTCTTGCATTGTTTTAAAAATAGACTAGATGAATTCTGATCAAATAAGGACTTTTCATATAATTATAAAGCAAGGTTATGGCTTTTGCAGACTTGCATTTCTTATTGTTTTGTTTGTTTGTTTGTTTTGAGGTAATGTGGGAGATTATTTTTGGATTCTTTTGTTATATACTGATATTATGTATGGATTATTTAAGTTTTTAACAGTATATTTGTGTTTTGTTCTTTTGTATGTTTTCATTTTGAGTCTGATTTAGAGAATTTATATCTCGTATCAGATGTAGTTTCATTGAATTTCATTAAATTACACAGTAATTTCCTAATCAACTTTTTACATCATAACGGATGCAAGACAGAGGCTGCAGACAGGGACATTCAGCATTATCAGGAAACCGCAGAAGCTGCTTAAGCAAATCCTGAATTTGTAGCATTTCTGCGAAGACATCGTTATGACTAATTTTTTAATACTTTTGTCCAGAGTGTGAACCAGGACTTACAGGAAGTGAAACTTCAACTGACGGCCGAGCAAGAGAAAGTGGTTAATCTGGAAAGGAAACTCAATGATCTTAAGGTGAGAGGAAACCTGCAGTACTAGTCAAAAAGTTTGGTAACACAGTGTATCATCTACATCCGATCTACAATGTTGAAGGTTCTTTGGTCTCATGAGACCAAAACCGAGCGTTTTGGACAGTTGATTTGTTTGCTAGCGAGGGCGTACATGTTTATCTTAATGCATATCTGTTTTTCTGGGATTGATAAATGGAAATGCAAATTGCGGTTACATTGTGTATTTGGGCAACTGATCTAACTAATCATAACGTTATGGTCACAAGCATAATTCACAAAGAACCAGAAATAATGTCTTGCTTTGCTGTGCTGATTGCAGGCTGAGAATCAGAGATATTGCCAACAGATTGAGGAGAAAAACATCCAGATGGCCAAGTCTGAAAATCTCATCCAGCAGAAAGAAGACGAGATAATCCATCTGAAAGGGAATTTATCAAGGTGAGATACTGTATTCATAATCACACATTCTGGACCAAATTATAGCTCCATGAAAAAAAAAATGTTTCTAATCTTGTGTGTTTAGATCAGAACGTTTTGTTTTTTTATTCATGACGCGTTTCTTCTAAATGCTATGTTTAAAATCCAGGCCTAAAAATAAAAAACAGCAGCATGGAGGAAATCCAAGTCACCTGAGAAGCCTGGGCATACTGTGTTATGACTGAGCCTTCGTTTATGTCTGCAGGTCTGAGGAGGGACTAGCAGTGGCTCAGCGGGCCTGCCAGGAGATGAATGAAAACCTACGGAGAGTCACACAGGACAAAAAGAGCTTTGATCTTAAGGCGGCTGCTGAACTCGATGACCTCTACCGCACCAAAATCAATTTGGAGGAAAGACTTGTAGAGCTCATCAGGTATTAACACACTTCATCTAACCTCAAATACAGTGCCTAGATCTGTTGCCTATACAAATATGCTTGATTCTGGTCTTTGTAGGGAGAAAGACGCACTGTGGCAGAGGACAGATGCCCTGGAGTTTGAGCAGAAACTGCGGGATGAGGAGACGGAGAGAGACGTCAACTACTGCCTGGGCTGTCACAGTCAGTTCAGCTGGTGGATCCGCAAGTACAGCTGCAGGTCCGATGGTCCTTCGTAGTGCACAGTCTTGATTGCTAAAGCACATTTTCTACAACACTACTGCAAAACATTCAATGCAATCACCACATTAGTCTATACTGTGTGACACAACATACAATATTTGCTGCAAACGACTTCTGGAAAACATTTAACCAATTTATAAGAAGACGTAAATATATACACTAACTCCTGCACTGGTTCCACCCAAAAAAACTTCCCCTTTGTGACTGCATAAGTCAAAACAGTGAACTGGAAAGGCGTCACTTACAGTATTGTAAGTTTAGTGAACTTTATTTCCGCATTTCACTTCTCATTTATACTCACTAACTGTAACTTTAACCCAGATCAAACATCATCCATTGCCAACTGAATAGTATCCATCAATTCTCCATAGTCAGGAACTGTGGCGTCCATGTAAAACTCAGTCTCACAGTATGTAGTGACCAGAGTCTGAGATTTTGCAGAAACTTTAAAGATGCATTACCTGCACTGTCATTACTCAGAGATCCAACTATTGAAAAGCTTTTAAATGTGTTTTTAGCATTTGTTATTGTTATTGCAGGGAATCAGCTTTAAGACCTCTTGAATATCTTTTTACACGTTGAAATTTTATATCTGTGTTAAAAGACAACAAGGTCTTTGTAGGAGCTGATTTAAGACATGCTCCAAGTACTAATTAATCCTCTCGACACTATAATACATTTCAAAATAATGAGCCATTTTTCTGAGTCTATCCATCTCCATCACGTTGTATCTGCTGTTTTCTTAGACTGTGTGGGCGTCCCTTCTGCTACTACTGCTGCAGCAACACAGTGAGCACCCAACAGGGGGGCAACAGAGAGCGCTGCTGCAGGGACTGTTACGAACAGCACAGTGCAGTAGTGGAGCGCCACCCACAGGAGGAAATGACTAACAGCGCCCTGGGGACACCTTTCAGTCGTTTGCTACAGGCTGGCAGAGCTGTGACCGGCGGCCCAGGTAACAGCACACACAAACAATAACACCTGAACACACACAATCTGTCTAACAATGAGGTTTTTGTGCATTTGATCCAGAACTAGTCGGTTGATAATTGAGTGTAGAGTGGCAGTGTGAGTGCAATGAAATGCAACAATAAACATTAAGTTGTTATTGATTTTCTAGGAGGAGATGAAGATGACAAACAGGACGATGGTGTGTTTGACATCATCACAGAGGAGGAAGTGAGCGGGGTCAGTGACTCCCTGTCTTTTGCCACTGCCTGCTCTCCCTCACATGGACAGCAGGGGGCAGTGCAGCTGTAAGTATATCTCACATGCAGGCGGCACTGACAAGGGAATTGAGACTGTAGCACATGTGATGTCACTGATAGAGATCATACAGTTAACCACAACATGAGAGATTAATCCAGCAGTTATATCAGATACATGAAAAGATCTGATTGAACACAGGCCACCTCCACATTCAAAACAATCCAAAAGAGTCTGGTGTAATTCTGCAGAAATCATGGATGGAAAACCTAAATTTTGCAGCAGTGAGAAGAATAAAACTTTAAAAACTTGAATTCCTTTTCAGCTCTAATAGTTTTCTGTGTACATTGTACACTCAAAGGAATTCAGTGCTCACACATACATATACAAACAAATATAAAAACATTTTCACAAAAACAGCCTTTTCAGACAACAACAATAACAATGTTTCGCACTCTTAAAACACAACAGCAACAATGTTAAGACACAACAATACATCCATGGGTACAGTAGGTAGTGATCAGAAAGTATTTAAATGTAGAGGTCCAACTGATATACAGAAAATGTATGAATACACCAATATGTATGAAGATATATGTGCATAATATACATGTATAATATATATGTGTGTGTATATTTATTCATGAATCTTTGTCGCATTTTGTAGGAACAGCAGTACCAGCGCAGGAGATCTGACATCAGAGGAAACTGACGACCTCAGTGCTGCGGTGCAGGATGCAGAGATTTGTCTGCTGAAGTCTGGAGAACTCACGTAAGTTCATCACGTCAAGTGAAGATTACACCGTCGAGGCAGAACTGTTCTGTTTACGCATGTCACAAGGTCACACAGTATACTTTCAGAGGAAGTTTCTTAATAATTTCCAGGAGAAAACATAAAGCTGAGTCCAAACTGAGAAGTGAAACATGAAACTCATCTGTATGTTACATGGACAGCTTCCCTAAATGTTGCTTGGTTTGTGCTTTTGGGCCCCGGTTCCTGCATGTACCAGGAGAGTGTCGCTGAGCAAAGCACTAAATCCAATAACAAATGAATGTTATGAATTTGTTTTGGAGAGTACAGCTGCATATGTGGAACAAGTTGTATTAAGGCACTAGAGTGAGCTGCAATGAGAGAAGGGTCTACTCTTCTCAGTCTTTTCTTTGTTTTGCAGCAGTAGTATCATCCTTGTTATGAATACCAAAAACATGTCATGACACATAAGATGATTTTTTTTCAATCCTTTTTCTGAGTTTTAATGTTTGTTTTGTTTTATTTTGGTTGCTTAGATCTCCTTATAATCCCTCGAGTGAGTGTTTTTTAATCTCACCAGCATAATCCGTTTTTATTCCTGTTAAATTTTGTGTCTTCTCTATTATTCAAGCAAATTTACTAAAATAAACTCACTAGAATTAAAGCTGCAATCAAGAGATGTAAATATTTTCTTAGACTCATCTGACAGTTAACTGTTGTTTGGATAAACAGATGTGAAACTGTGATCGGCAGATTTACTATTCTCTCAGTAGTAAAACTGAGTTGCTGTCTTCCATTATTGTGAACTTGTCTTTTTCACTTGTGCTGCAGTCTTTCTGTCCACTTCACGATCGATGACATCTCAGCGTTTGGGGACAGCTCCCGAGAGCTCTTCATCAAGTCCAGCTGTTACAGCACCATCCCCATCACCATGAGCAGTCCTGGTCCCACCGTCTCCTGGACTTTCACCTCTGAACCCAAGAGCATCTCCTTCAGCGTGCTCTACAGGGAGAGTGCAGAGACACCACTGGAACAGGCCAAGGTGAGATACTGGGATATGAACGTTGATACGCAATACCTCCTTTTAATGGACTCTGATTGGTGGTTTCAGTTTTGGATCTGGTTCTAAGTTAGTAAAATAGCTAGATGCAGTTTTACAGCATTGCCCAAAGCAACAAACCTACACAGAATAATAGGTGAATACAGCGGAGCATTGAGCAGCCAGAGAGCAGATATTTCCCTCAGAAGCTGGTAGAGACCAAGAACTGGGCTTAAAAAACAGTAAAAGGACACAGATGTGGCTGTTTTCTTTGAAAGTTGGTGACATGTCTGTGTTTTTTTATCACAAGATTTGGCTGCTATAATCATTATAAAGTGTGGAAACACTTCACTTAAATCAATAATATCATTTCTAAATACAGTGTGTATGTGAGGATTGAAGGATTTAGGTTGTTTTGCTTAATATTTATCAACCATTCATTGTGTTAAAAGAGGAACTTGTGGATCAGCCTACTGCTGGTGTTGTGTCTTGTGGGACCTAGAGCAGTGCAACAGTGATTGCATCCTCAGGTAATATTTTCTGCACCATGTATGCAGAAGAAATTGATTTATTTATTTTCCTTGATGTTTGCTGAATGATGTCACAGAATTAATATTATTTCCTCTGCAGCTGCAACTGCACAGATTGAGGATGTGTTTTTTCCCCCTCACATCAAAAGCAAAAATGAGTCAGGGCAGAGTTAATGAATGTCACAGAGCAGTGACACATTATGTGGTGTAATCTGCACAGCCCTTTCAGCTTATCAGACTCTCTGTGGTTTAGGTTTGATACAGAGTAAAATAAAAAAGAAACTGTTTTTTAACTTAAAGATGTGTTTATTCCCCACCAAACAGACTACCTGAAGAGATCCCTTAAAGAGTTCAGAACTGGATACGAATTCAATAACATGATATTGACCTCCATCTCTACCTCCTCTTTTCATTCTCTCACCTTTTCAGAGCTGACCTAATGGATGCAGAAATAATCCTCTGCCATAACTATAAATGTCAACCAGGATTTCTGTCCTTTGCTCTCTGCAGGTTTTGATCCCACTGACTCGCTGTAACTCTCACAAAGAAACTATCCAGGGGGAACTGAAAGTCAGGAACCCAGGAGAATACACACTAGTCTTTGACAACTCCTTCTCCAGGTCAGTTGTCCAGTTCTGCGATTCAGTAACTGCTTATATTGCATGTTAGGTCTTTGCATAATTGTTAACACTGTTTATTCTTCATAATAAACCACTGTTTTTTCATGCACATTAAAACCAGACAGGGAGGAGCTAAGTCAAATATAAAGCATCAGGTTTCTCCTGTTCTTCCTGTTCATCAGGTTCATCTCAAAGAAAGTGCTGTATCACCTGAGTCTTGATAAGGCTGTGGTCTACGACGGGACCGACCTCCTCTGAGCACGGAAGGAGTGACTGTAAGCAGGTGTTAAAACTGACGTTTGGAGCAGTCGTTCAGCGTGTTAATGCTCTCGCACAGGATTTGAAGGCGACTACTGCAGAGTCTACTGACGTTCATCAGCCTCCCCGAAAGGTTCTGGCATTTTAAAAACGTCTTTCTTTCAAGTTGCCTCTTGCTCATGAAGAATCGTACGTCAGATGAATTCTGATCATGGGTGAAAGCTGAACAAAGGCTGAAATCAATGTAATGTAAAACAGTCATACACCGGTGAATGTGAGCATGCACTACCTTTTATAAACGCTTGACACTGTAGGTCAACTGTAGCATTAAGGGTGTTGGACATCACTCCATGAATAGAGGTTTGTTGCATATCTGAATGTGAAGAACTTGTGCAGATGTAGGTTGCGTGGCAACTTTTAACTTCATCCTTATGAAGTAAATCTGCAGATTGTTTCAACCTGAGGTCAATTTTTTTGATAAATGGAGACTACTGTAGTTAAGATGGGAATAATATGCTCTCTGTCTGCACACTGACAAATGTCCTATAGGAGTGGGAGAAATGATTTAAGTGCTCTATCAAGGCATGTGTCAGTTAATGTTGTGATATCAGTATTAATCAGGATTTAACACATTTCCTGAAAAGTCAATAGAAACTGTTCATGGATTTAAAAATCAAACAAACAGATGTGTGTTCTGGACTAACTTGAGAATTAAACATGGGTCAAATCAAGATACATTTATCACATTGATGACAGTAAAGTTGAGTTTGTTGTTGTCTATATCAACAACCTGAGATGTAATCCCAACTCATGCAAAGATTTTATTGAGTAATGGTTGTATAAAGTTTCTTAAACTAGTTCAAGTATAAAAACATCTATTTAATTTTGAACTGAATTAGTTGAACTTTCTTAAATGTACCATTAACAAACCATCTAGTGAAGCTGACTCTTTCAACGGGTGTTCATGGTATTTATCGGTTGTGAAATGTAGTCCTCACACTCTGTGTTAATAAGGTGCACTGTAATGTGTTTTTCAAGTTCATACTCATTTCACATATCTTCATGATTGTTGCCTTCTTCGCAGTGTGAGGTTTCAAGACGTGTGTTTTTTTGTGTGTTGCAATCATGATGGATCTAACTGGAAGAAGCAGGACTTTTGCGAAGCTGCAGTACCAACACATCTTTCCAGTTTTAATCGTCTTCACTAAACAGGCTTTAATTCAGTGAAGGAGAAGAATGTGGTTTCTATGCATGTAAACACTAAGAATGTGCACGTGCCCCCAGCTTGATCCTTGAAGGGTCCAAAGAGGGAGGACACATCAAAACACAAGTTTCAGTGCTTTAAATTATTAGTTTTTACTTTGAGCTGATGATGAATCATCACTAATGTTTAGACAAATGGTGACAATTCTGCATTCAGTTTATCAATGATATGGTCATTTCATGAGATATATATGATGCCTTTAGATGAAAACATGTTTTGGAGTAAACCAACAAACAAAAATACATCTCATGAATAGAGTGCTTTTCTAGACGATAAAGAAATGTTGTTGTTTTTTTCAGTACGGTTGTTCACTGTTGTTGCTGCGTAAAGTTCTGGATGGGTTTTGAGGTTTTGCAGTGTGTCAAACAGAAAGGGTTTGAATCTCAGCATATAGCCTTTAAATAATACAAATCCAAAAAACAGTTTTATACTTGAAGTTGTCCAATATGGACTCATTTGAAGAGTTTAATGTTGAAATTACATTTTTCAATCAATACTCCTCTTCTGAGTGTCATAGTTATAGTGTCCTTTTGATTTTACTGACTTAAGTATACTAAAACTCCTATTATTATTATTATTTAACAGAATTTCCAAAGTGTCTTTGTCCAACATCTTAAAACCATTTTCTAACTTATATTTTGAACATAACTGACATGAGGAAGAAATTTATTTCTATTTAAAAATTCACTTTTTATACATATCTAAGAAGAGTGATATATTGCCAAATATATTGGAGAAACATATTTGTCTATTTTATTGTTCTCAAATGGGAGTTTCTGTTAAAGACATTGCAACATGACTGCGGTATAATGCACTTTTGAAAGGGCTTTTTTGTCAGTCTGCATCCCATGAGCCTTTGTGCCAGTTAATGAATGGTTTTTTCTTTTCCTTTGTATCTAGTAAGTGTGTTTGTGTAGACATTTACAGCTGGATTCGCCAGAGATAAGCTGAAACTCTCTGACTTAAACTGTAAATGATTGTTGACAATGTTTTATTGAAATGTCATTTACATACTAAAGGTTTATAATAGAATGGATTTAAGAATATGGACAAATAAATAAGGATTGTGTGATAAACTTCTTGTGAGTGCTGGTCAGTATTTGGTGTGTTTGATTTTATGAGTGCATGTTGATACTAAAGATAATGATCCCTTCTCTCTATCAGCTCACAAGTTGACACACAAAAGTCACATTGCTTTGGTTGATGTTGCTAACATTAAGTGTTTTCTAGGCAGCTTTCTGTACTATCCTGCATACAAATTCTGAGCATGTTTTGTGGTTTGGTAAAAAAAAGAAAAAAAAAAGACTAAATTAAATATTCATAGATAGAAGATATAGGCTACTGGAGCAATTTCGCCCTGAGCAGAGTTGTTAGTTAGTTTCTCTTGTCTTAGTTTTGATAGCAGGTCAGGTTTGTGCATGTTAGTGCATGTGAGTCCCTCCTAGGTAAATTGTTGGCTCTCCCTGCTGTACTGTAAGCTTGTAGACACACACACACAGGTAGGCTACCTCCTCCCACAGGTGAGATGTCAGTGTGGTGCGTTCAGGTGAAAGCAACCTCACAAAAGTTAATGAAGAAACCAAACCAGCGGAGCACAGGCCACTGGCCAAGTGGCAATGGGGACTACCAGCAAGTTTTTACCCCCTCTCTCTGCACTGTGTGACTTTGAGGTGAAGACTCCAACAACCTGCTGAAGACACCATGAGCTCAAGTTTGGATCGCTTTCCCTTCTCCTCAATCTGTAAGTTAATGGTTTTCACTAGTGGCCCGGCTACAGATGGCTTTGCTAATAGTAGCTGAGTGACTTTCTATCTGTGCTAGTATTTGGCGGCGGACTAAAGGTCGTAGCTGGACCGTCGTTTCTCCTGTTGTGCACAGTGTGACTTTATTCAGTTGTTTCTCTTTCAGTTCTTGCTGTGTGTTGAGCGGCCGCTTTAACCGGTCTTCATGCTGGCAGCTAGCTGACCCTAAGGCAGGTTGGGGGTCCAGTTGTTGTTGCTAAGCATTTGTTTTGAGCTAAGATGTTGGTGGTCTACATGAGTGGTTCATCAGGGGCTGGGCCGGGGCAGAGCAGAGGGGGCTTGGGGAGCAGGTTGCTCGGCCCCACCACTAATGGTTTATTTCCATTCTTCAATAACATAATTTAACACAAGCCTACTATCTAAAATGTTTGTGTGTTTTATGTGGCATGGTTATGTTAGCATGCTACTGCTAGCATCACTTACAGTAGCTCACATCATGAAGTCATTCTTCAAGGAGCCACAAGCAGGGGCGTTTCAAGACACTCTGGAGACCCCAGACAGAAGGACCCCCCTCCCCCCTTACACACACACACACACACACACACACACACACACACACACACACACACACACACACACACACACACACACACACACACACACACACACACACACACACACAATGTATAATATCTTCTTCTTCGTAATACAAATTAGTCACAGTATGGACAGAACAAGTTGATCTACTGACAGCAGCAGAATTGATGTTGGTAATGGTAATGGGGGACGTTAACATTGGCATTAGCAGCACAAGTTATGCAGTTATGCAGTGCATACAATAACAATACAAGTGTACAAGTTATTGTAAGTGTTTTGTGTACACAGCCATTGGCAACATCATGTTGTCATTGATATGGACCAATTGATATCATTGTTGTCATTGATATGGACCCCCTTCCAGCTCAGGGCCCTAGGCAATAGTTACAATGCCTCTAGCCACAAGCATGATATTCAACCCTTAATGTCCCATGCAGTACAACATAGTACATACTGCACTGTTTTTTGCAGAATATTCAAATACACTTAAATATTTTATACTAAAGAAACAATGCAGTATGCATGTTTCATGAATGTTCACCATTGTAACTACTCAGTTTCATTTGAGCATTGCATTATGGGAAAATCGTGTCCTATAACAACGCACTTACAAAGTAAATAGATTTTGGTACCTAATAACACTTACTCAAATATGTATGCACACACACACCTGTTTGCTTGCATTTGTGGTTCAAAGCATCCACAAACGTAGAGACACACACAATCTATTGTTCCTGTGAGATGTCAGTCTTAGAGATAGTGTTTATGTCGCAGAGGCCATTCTGTTTCTCAAGGTTAATGATCTCATTGTAAATCATGTCACATCCACCTCTCCTCCTCTTTGACTCGTCTCTCTCCTGCGTTTCTCTCCTCCTTCCTGCCACCTTCGCTGAATCTGTGATTTTCACTGTGGCTGTCTTCATGTATGAACTTGTGTGTGTTGGGGCGGGTTGTTTATAAGAGCATGTGTACCGTGTGTGTGTGTGTGTGCATGCTGAATGCTAATGCAGCAAAGCATGCACACACATGCACAGATGGGGTAGTTTATGCACATAAGTATGCAGGACTAACTGCCTTCTTGAACATGTATGCATATATAAAATGCGCATCAATTTAAACACGATTTCCCACTCTCATGATACCCACACATTTGCACACACACAAAAACCAAAGAGCATGACTTAATCTTAATTTCTGGATATCGTTTATCTGACGGTAACTCAGGAATTCCTGGCCCCTCTTACTTGTAGTTCAGCTTGTCAGTGTTCAACTTGCTTTTTAATAAAAGGGAAATAAAAGGGAAACGCTTTTATTATCAGTGTCTTGCAGCTTGTCAAAGTCTCCCACAGTTTAAATAAAGGATGTAAGGCATTTTTCAACCTATTTCCACAGAGAATCGATGTGCGTACAGTGTCAGCCGCGTCACATTTGTCTGTTACCTGAAATGTGTCATAAATCATTTGTTTAAAGTGCTCTTGTGTGAAGCGATGTGCTCTTCACAGCTCTTCACATTTTAACCCCCGCTGGCAGATAAGAATGTGTCAGCATTTGAGGGAGACATAATGAAATAAATACAACCAGTAAAAGACAGATTATCAACAAATGGACGTCAACAAGAGAAGCAGATTTCCTTTTTAGGCTATCATTAAACCAAACCACACACCACAAAAACCCAGGCCTAGATTAGATTGAAAAAATAAACTTTTATTTTTAAATCATGTTTCAAACAAATATGTCATTTGTTTATTTGCCTTGTGTCTTTACCCCCATTTCTGTGTTAACTTGAGAGCTCTTATCGTAGATATTTAGGTTGTGAATGTCATCTTTGACCCTTTAATCATTATTTTTTTTATCTTCTGTGTATTTAACCATTGCACAAATCCCAAAGTAGGTTTTCACAGACACAGAGTATAAGTGCAGAATATGTGGACTTTACTAAGTAGAAAGCATATAAAGAGAGGTACTATATAATCACTAAGGAGATACTTACTGTAGCAGTGAACGTAAATGAAGATGAGTAGGCTACTACTTCATGCCCTATTGTAGGTAGAAGTAAACAACACAGAATAATGTGGTTTGATTAGATCTGTGTGACTTCTCTCCTTAACCTTTAATACCTGAAACTTACGTAACCATCTCAAAATCACAGCAGATGAAGTCTCAGGCAGCCGGTTGTCCACACAGCCTCTCCCAGTTTGAGGGCTCTGATCCTCTATTTAAGCTTTCCCCTCAGACACCTTAACATAATCTGTACCTGCGTGACACTGCATTATCATAACTGAATAAAGATGGGTCAGAGTGAGATGCCAGCCTCTTTGTGTGCAGAGGGCGCAGCACTGATATGAACTCACCTCTGCGTCCCTACAGTGTGTGCATGTCTGTGCCTGAGTTTGTGAGTTTACCCACACAGACACGCTGGTGTGTGCTTGTGAGTGTACCTCCATCTGTCCTCTCACCGTGAGTGTATGTGTGTAAGTGTTTCCTTTCCCGACAATTTCCCTCCTCCTCGGGCTTCGTGGCCCCCCGGAGCGGTAATGGCAGGTCGTGTTGGCCCCTCTCAGACAGTTTGCTCCTGTCAAACATTGTTTCACCCAGACGGGTACAGCTCCTGCTGCACTGGGACCCTCCATCACACGCTGCAGGCCTGTCAGAGACGCAGCAGCAGATCCTGTTTTCTCTACTGGACTACCCTCCCTTTTATTTATTTTTTTAATGCTCTCATGCCTTTCCTCCTGATTCACTGCATGATACAGGAGCACATACTGTCCCAGACCTAAACCTAAACTATTTACTGTCTAATGTAGTCTCTCTCTCTCTCTCTTTCACTCACCCACTCATAGGGCTGTAGCCGGTATCCAAGTACTCGAGTTGTTTTCGCAGTAAATTCATGCAAAACCACTGATGCGCGTTCCTGTCGGGGGCAGTTTTTCGGCAAGCAGTCTCTGCATTTACTCGTAACGCTCCGTTATTATCTCATAGCGTGGTGAATGTGCAGGTCACAACTTGTCCGTCAGGGCGTTTTGGAGTTGTTGGATTGTGTATTTGATCAATTTGATGAGAGAAACCAAGGAATCCCATGAGCCTCTGTAGCGTAGCTCTGAGCAGCTCACGGCTTTGCTCTGCCGTTCTTAAAATAGCTTGCATCGACACCGACAATTAAAGGTAACAAACCCATATAGGGATTATGGCAATGGGCCAATTTGCCAAAATGTTGAACTATCCCTTTAAAGGAAAATCTCACTATTCTTCATTAGATTTTGTTGACGGATGAGAAGATTCCTACAGTACCTTCATGATGCATCTGCATGCACTAAACATAAAGCCAGTGATCCAGTGTGTCCAGTGATCACTGGGCAAAAGTAAAAGTACTCAGTATGCATAAAAAAAGGCCACTGTGCTGGATGAAACTAAGTGATTATTACTGATGCGTGGATATGTTAGCAGCTTTTCACTGCTGAAACTGCCCCATAGAGTGAGTTTGAACTAAGGTAGTGTAGTCGAGCAGTTCCTAAGTGGTTGGGACTTCTCCAGTGGCTCAAATCTGGAGGAGGATCCTGAATATCTCATTTTATCTCATTTTATCCTTTTATTTGATTAGAAATATCTTTCTGCTGCTAATAATTCATAGAAATATGTAACTAGACACTAGACCAGATAGTATTTTGTAACGAGCCACTAAAATGTTTTGTATCATTATGTTTTTAATATAAAATCTTGCAGTGTTCAGCACAGCCGTCAAAATGAATGTAGTGGAGCAAAAAGAACAACGTCTCTCTCTGTCGGATGTGCTGGAGGTGGAGGTAGTATAAAATCCTCCGGGGAGGTACCACCAGCAACTCAAAACTGCAAATGTATGTAGTTATTTTTCCACCATTGACGAGCAACATGATGATGGTGACCTCATCACTCTGCATTTATCTGCAGTGGTCCCCCACTGGAGCATCATCGCTGCAGCTTTTTTTTTTTTTTTTCATCCATCTCCAGAGCTGTGCAACCAGCTTTTACCAGATCTAAATGTGTGTTTCTTTGTCACAGACCAGATGAGTCAGTGTCGATGTTTTTGTTCCTCTCTCTTTATGATCCATTGTGTCTGGAGTTTTGTCTCTCTAGTTACTACAGTATAACCCTGCAGCATCTCAGCCGCCTGCACTGTCAGAGCTGTTATGATGAATGCGTAACAGTAACCGATGGAGATCCAGCAGAGTGTTCATTAACTGAAGCAGATTCATGAAGAGCAGCTGGAGAGAGGAAATCTGTCACATATGTGCTGCATGTACGCGTCTTAATGTACAGTATTTGTATGAGCGAGCGCCTGCTGATGCACTGCATGTGCAGCTGAGCCATATTTATTTTCTCTTTCCAATCATACATTGATCCGCCCACAAATCCCCACAATCTTCAATCACATATAGATGGGAACGAGCGAGAGAGAGGGAGGGAGGGAGGAGGAGAGGGAGGAGGAGGGGGGGCTGTGTGTGTGTTTGGGGGCATAGTTGTTCATTACAGCCTTTCTTCTATCTGGAGGTAGATAGTGAAATGGTAGCTTGATGGCCACTGTTTCCATGGCAACTCTGTTAGAGCAACCTCTGCCCACAACATTTCAAAAGATCAGAGATGTTATTTTTAAAGTAACATAAGACAAGATGGTGTGTGTGTGTGTTTGTGTGTGTGTGTGTGTGTGTGTGTGTGTGTGTGTGTGTGTGTGTGTGTGTGTGTGTGTGTGTGTGTGTAAAACTTGAGTAGGTGGAATCACAAATTCTCACATAAAAACAGCCTCTGCAGGAACAATCCAGTCATGCTTTTTGTTTATATGATGTAATGCACTGGTAATTATTCATTTTTATCTCTATAGCACCTCTACCCCACGAGTTATTAAATTCAAAGACATAACATTCACATAAAAACGGATCAAATGGACATAACAACATGAGGTAGACTGAGATTGAATAAAAAAAAAAAAAATTGAATTAAATCAATAATTTAAAGTAAGCTTCAATACAATACATAAAAACACGGTACAGTGTCTTTCATCTGCTGCAGAACATTTTCCCTGGGGGTGCAATCTCAGAATAACCACCCTCTCTGGTGGTGCTGTGGGGTGTGTATGTGTGTGAGTGTGTATATGTGTGTGAGTGTGGTGATGGGGGCTGACACACATATAACATAATACTTCTTTTTCTTCCAGCCATTGGCATCAATTCATATAACAGTATTTTAACAAAAGTGAGGCAGTGTTTTAAGCACGAAGCCGAGCATAAAATGTCACAGCCAGTTAAAATAGCCCACTTAGAGAGGGGGTGGCTCCTCTGAAATCTACATGTGGTGTACTGTGCTCCATATACATTTAGGCTGTTATTGACAAAGGCTGCAATTTTCCTGTGGCTGTTGCCGGGAACCGTCAGTAAAGCCGCAGTAGATGGTCACGGTGTTCTTGGGGTTATATAGTTAATCAGGGAGTTAGAAAAGCAGCCCGGTCCTTAAGGAGGACCTTAAAATCAATTCTAAATGCAACAGGAAATCAGTGCAGAGCAGCTAAAACTGGACTGATGTGCTTCCTCCTCTTGGTTCTGGTAAATAGAGTTTTGAATGAGCTGAAGTCTTTTCTTCGTCTTCTCTTTTTATAGAATAACAAGTCCATTACACTAATTGAGTTGGCTCCAACTGAAGGCATGAATCCGTCTTTCAGGATCTTTTTTTGGTTTAAATGACCTTCATCTATATTTCTAACGATAATATTTCCATCACCTTGTTTATGCAGGACTTGAGCTCTCAGTCTAAGATACGATTTCAGACCTCAGATTATCCAGAGAGTTCATTTCATTTCTCCTTTCATTACAGGGCCAACTCAGATTTCAGTTTTGTCTTCATTTAGCTTCACGAAATTGCTCGTCCTTTCATATATTGCTAGAAGACAAGTGGAAATTGAGTTTAAAGCCACCGCATCATTTTGGAGGTGCCATACAGAGGCCACGTCTTGTGGGACTTCAGTATAGGAGCAGTGTGGACAAGCTTTGACATCTCCAGTGACGTACGACTTCCCTTTATACAGTACTTCTGAGGATTTTAACAGACTTTTTCATTTGAAATTTCTACTGCAGGAAAACTTATCTTGTTTTTCTCAGGTGTATTCCCTTTTACATTACTGTCTTGAGAAGCCGAATCCCACTCATGGACAGACTTGTTGACAAGCTGAAGTCCATGTAACAGGCAAAGACAACAAAGCCTTTGTAACTGGCAAAGACATTAGTCACTGGTCACGCTACAAGATGTTCGGCCTCGGTCTTACATCCAGTCTTGAAGTCTTGACGTGAAGCCAATCCAAGATTCACCCTGGTCCGGACCCTCTCTTCTAATCTCCTCCTCTAACAATGTCTTCATTGGTCTCTTCAAGGCCTCTGCCATGATGAACAGAGACTAGTCAGCTACATAGCTCCTGATAGGTGAGAGGCGTTGATGCTGTTGTGTTGTGTGATGTCTTGCTGTAAAGCGATTTATGTTCTCCCTGTTCTCCCTGACACAAGTTCATGAAATGAAATGATCACTCAGGTAAAATAGTTACTCAGAAAGTCTATGAAGAAATAGACAAACCTGTATCAGACTCTCAGTCTTTTGATAACTTTCTCTGCAGAGTTTTTGAGGTTGTTTTACTGGCTCAATATCAAATGCTCCAGAAGACTTTACACCACGCACGCGGCCTCAAGTGGCACAAAGTGATAACTCATTAGAGCTAAATTTGTCTCTTCTCAGTGGCTGTGAAGGTGAAGACATGGAAAAGTGGGAAAGTATTGGAGCATTTTCAGCCATGAGCAGTTTCAGCAGCTTTTATCTTGATGGATAAATTCTTTATTAGACTGATTTGTGTTTTTGGTTTGCGCTGTAGATCTATTTTTCACCCGCTACAGGTGGAGATTTCTTGCATGTTGAACTTTTAGGCAGGACCACATTTGTGTAGACGCTGTGCTTCAATAAAATATGTGTATTTAAATGTAACCTTGGATTAATCATCAGCGCAAATGCTTGTACATAACTTTTCTCCAGCCCTTCTCTCTCATCGTTAGTTGTCATATGTAAGGACAGCATATTTAGTGTGATTGCAGTACTGCCTTATTTTATGATTCTTTAAACCCCCTGTATACGGACTTTTAATTTAGTGTTGATTTTGGCGGCCCCTGTGGACGGAATGAAGACTGCATTTCCCACTGTCATGAAGACGTTTGTCTGGCCGATGCGTGTAGATTTGTTTTGGAAACGTCGGAAAGAAGACGGGACTTGCTTTTCTTTTTTTTTTTTAGCAGCATAATGTATCTATTCGTATCGTTTCGTCAGTGGTCCGACCCGACCATGCCTTCCAGAGGTATAGAATTAGACTACTTAGAAATAGCGTATCTTCACACTGATGGGCTCATTTGCTGTTGTAGGTAACAGAGACACATCAGCAGAAACCAGAGACTTTTGCGTATCCAGTTAAAAGCTCCGTACAGGGGCTTTAAATTCCAATATATTTCCAACTCTAAAAGGTTTCATAGGGTAGAAGAGTGGACGATCCGTTATTAAACTAAATGATAAGCTTGTTCAACCCTCATACGATTACTCAGAGGGCAACAGATGAGCTACATCTGGAAAATGTGAAATGTGTCTATAAACAAATAAACCTACAATACAGTATTTTCCAGTAACATATAAATGAGTAATTAATACTCAGAGGAGTTTGAATGACGCAGCTTCTGTCTTAGACAATTCATCTGGAAGTCAATAATGAGCTCAACACAACCCACTGCACAAAACAGAATAGCAGTGTCACAATAGTTGTTTTTGTACCAAACTCTTTGGTTCTTTCAAAGCAAACTTTAGAGAGATTATTATTAGGGAGATGAAGACATGTAGAAATAATGTGTTACTGAGAATCCCATATGTTGGTCATTGATATAAAAGAGACTTTAGCATCTACAGTACAAGATGGTTTGTGACATTTTCATGAACTCTTTTGGAGGAAACGAGCGAGTTGTTGACAGGACATTAAACATGTATTACCATTTGTATCAGGCCTGCTGTTTAGGGACAAGCACACTATGTCTTCTATGTATGCAGATATTTACATTTACACTGTTACTTACTGAATCTCTGAGTCAGTAGCTGTTCTGGAGCTTTTGATCATATCACACACTTTTCTTGGCAGATGGAGACCCAGCTGTCGAGGAACTGAAGATGCTCAAATTAACGTTTTTTTCTTCTTCTTCTTCGTCCTAGAAGTTGAGGTTCTTTCTTGAAACAGGACGTGAAACTAAATCAAAATGATGGACTTTGTGTTTTTGGCTCTATTGGTTGACTTGACAGTCATTTGTGTTTTGAATTTTATTGGAGCCAGATTTCTCTATTTTGTTAAAGGGACAGTGTGTAACTTGTTTGTTTTTTTTTTTGTTTTTTTTAGCAAAAATCAAATATTGCTTTCATAAATACCTATTTACCGATGTCTAATCACAATCGCATACAAATGAAAGCTGTTTCTTAGCTTAGAATAAGTTGTTTACAAATACATAGGTGGCCGGTGCACCCACCGGAGGCTGTCATGTTGCATCGCCATCTTTGAATACGGTACGTGAAAGCGTACAAACTTGGCTCAAACGCTCTATTTAGCGTCTGTGACAAGGCTTGTGCCCGGAGGATGATGATGATGATCTAGAATCTGAACGCTGGATGTCACGGTTTAACCCCAATATTACAGTACACATTGAGGCTTTAAGATGACATATTATTGAATGATTAGATTTAACTCATTAGATATATTTGATTGTAGTTCCAAGGTTTCCTCCTGTAATATCATGCAGGAAATGTCATAAAAGGTGAGCAAATGGACAGGTGATCCTGATGGGGGGATGCAGTGCTGTTATTTTTTTTTGTTAAGTTTGTAGATGCTGCACATTAAGGTTGATAAAGTTATGTGGTTGATTGATTGATTGATCATATTTATTTCAAACCAGTTATGTGGTCAACTATATTTGTAGTAATTTGCCCACAAGAGAGCGAGTCAAGATGCAGCTGGAGATGGCCAGAGTCCATGGATTGGATACCTTTAAGAGATAAGGGAGAAGTTTTCTTAAGTCTTCCCCTTTGCCTCTTTGTCTGGTGTTAATGAGCTAAAGAAAGTGCCACTCTGTCAGTTTCTTCACATTGTTTCTTCTTCTTTGTTCCTCTACATCTACCAGACATGGCTCATTTGACATGGATCATGAATGCATCACCTCTTTTGTGTTTGATCCCTTATGTGTTGAAGCACATACACTGAGCCATTGCGGGGACAAACCGACACAGTGAGATCCTCCATCTCTGTGCTTCCCTCTTCCTTCCTCTCCCTTGGTCCGTACACCAATTCCAATGTAACGCTGCAGGCTCCTCGATGGACACACTTGCGAGCATGTGTTTCCATGGAGATGCAATTTGTTCACGCGCCCCTGCAGCTCGTGTCATTGACTTCAATTAGTGCAGGAGGCCGTCTTGCCTAAGCACATACTTACGCAGAGAGCCAGCCTCAAAGGGTTGGAGAAAATTGGCATAGGAGATCTGAGAGTGCGGGATACAGTGGAGAGGACTTGAGGGCTACAGCAAGGCTTTATGTTATAATGGCATTCATTTAAATGAGATAGTCAGAACAAAGTGAGTGACATTTGAATTTCAACTGAGACCTTTCTGAGACATCAGTTCTGCAGACTGCAAACATTTAACAATAAAGTGAAACTGTCCAGGCAATCTCATTTCCTTTTGGATCATAAATTACGACAAAAGCACTGTAGCGTCCTCTCGCTGCAGCCGACAATATCAAACGATCCTTTGTCTGCTCCCAAGTACAGACACTAAGTTAAACATTAGACCTAAATGTTTTTTTTTTCTTAATTTGGCCTTGTAGTCAGTAGTTGACTTCAGCTGGTACTGACACATGTTCTCAACATGTGCTTGGATCTCATTTAGATTATTAGATCTTTATAACTTGATTAACTATGTCTAATTAAAATGGTACTCACCTGAAAGCCACACAGTTAACAGCAGGTTAGCAGGTGGCTGTGTGGTCACAATATTACTGCAATATGCTGCTGCTGTTGTTGTTGTTGTTGTTTTTCATTTTCTAGCTTATGTAATATTCACCCCCACTCTTTACTCAACTTTAGGCTTGAATCCCCTAAAACTCTCCAAACCTTGAGACCACACTCATTGTTGAACACAATGTAATGGCGGCTGGTCAACCCCTGCTTTGAGCTTCGACAGCAGGCAGGTGCATAGGCAGACCTCAGAGGAGGCCTGAGCACCTGCCGTTTTGCTGCGTAGAGAGAAAATGCCCTTTTTCTCTGAGGTGTGTCTGCCCTGACTGCCAATAAATGTAAAAGCAAAATATCAAAAATGCAGGTTGCCAGATTGGTGCTCCTGGGCAATGCCCTCTATTCTCGCTCCTTTCTGGTTTCCTGCCACAGCAGCTGCACCGTGTGGACACAACACACACGCATGCTCAGTGCGATGAGTTAATACTTAGAGGCCAAACAAAGGAAAAATGTCATGTCAACTTTTATTTCTTATTTATATCAGTGCGCTCTAGGAACTCAACACCATTAGAAAAGTCTAGCTTGAATGATTTAGCCGCTCAAAATAGGACTAGTAGTGTAGTTTAGTTCAGTTTAACTTTATTGTCCACCTTAGTGGGAATTTGTCTCTAGCTTTCCCCATTAAATTACATTACAAACAAAAAGAGAGAATCACAAGAGACTTCCCACCATCCACACAGACAAATTATGCAAATGGACAAGACATAACAGTAACAATATGTTAGAATAAAAAGAAAACCTTTATAAATATACTTAAAATCAGGTGCGTCAATACCTTGGCTAATAATGTGGGTATCAGAGGACTATGGCTGGTTCTTCTGATGCCTCAAAACCTGAAACATCAAGGAACTGTGGCATTAAATCACAGCACTATTAATGTTGTTTCATTGTCTCAAAAACTAACTTAGTTTGTTAAAGGGACAACGAGGAGTTTTGGAAAAGCAAAGCGTTTTCACACTACATTTATGAGCCTCCGCGCGCACCGTAAAATTCTTTTGACCGGCGCAAGACGGACTCATGTTTTCATTCATCAAGAATTAAAGTCAGAGGTTCAAAGAGGTTCACATACCGTCGTAGTTCCGACCATAAACGGCGATTCAGCTGCGTTATTCTCATGACTCGTTGCGAAACCGAAAGTAAAAAACGCTGGTCGGCTCGACCAGCATCTCCGCCACCACTAATAATAACAAAATAACGATAGAGACAGAACGATATATTTATCGAAAATGGGCCCATTAACAAGTGTGGGTAGCGGAGATTCATCCACATTAACGTGAGACTTTTTTATAACCGCATAGAAACTCCTCGTTGTCCCTTTAATTAATTTAACTGCCATTGTTATTGTGGAAAGAAATGCTAGCTTTCAGGTAGCAGTGAACAGCAACAGTAGGCTAAAACAATAATAATACAAGCTGAAAAATCGCCTGAATGAATTTGGGCCCTTGCACGCTCTAATGTCCTTTGCACGTTCCTGTTGGACAATCATCAGTCACAGATGTAAAGCTCTGGGCAATGCAGAGTATTAAACCTCCCACAAGAGTTTGAGACCACAACTGAGTTTTTGCTCCACGGACTTTTGAAGCAAAAAAGAAAATTGGAAAATACTGCAGCAAGGGGATTAATGAGGAACTCCATCTATTATTTTTCTTGACATCTTTTTTAAATTTTGTTTTGTGTTTCCTTTTTCCTCCTGAGGCAGGGCTACTGACATTCTGTAAATTTATTTTTGCATTTTTCAAGTCCCTCATTTCATCTGAGCTCATTTCCTCCACACTTTTCTCACTTCACGGCTCCTCATCCGTCTCCTTTTGCCAAAGACACAGCACTGACATTGAAATATGTTGCTTTATAGCCACTTATAAGATGTTGGTAAGTCGCCATGTTTGCTTTTTTGTTGTTTAAGTTTTGGCCCTGATTCTAAACATAACTAAATATCTAAAGCTAAGGTGCCCTAGTGTTAGTAACATGCTTGTTATGTCATTATCATCATATATCAAATGAGTTTGACTTGGCACCAGATAAAGAGTAAAATGATTGTCATATTTCACCAAAAACCAAAGAAAGCGAAAGCTATAGAGGAAAAACAAAAAACAAGATACAAGTGGATCCGTTCCAGCCTTCATTTCTCAGAAGTTGACTTAAATTTCCATGTGGACAGACGAGAACATTACTGGCAAAGTGGAGGGATATGCCTTTTAAAGTGATTCAACCTTGACTATCCCAACTCATTACAAGTACACTCCCAGGCTGCATCTGTAATTACCGTGAACAGGTGCATCACTCAGCCGCATCGCTCTGGAGTTAGAGATTTAATTTAGTGATGCTGCTCGGGATATTAACCCCGCTAATTACAACGGTGAGCTCCACGCTCAGCCATGGGGATGAAACGTTGTGGACCTCAGGGCGAGGAAAAGCACACAATTACTTTCGCTTTTATTCTGAGGGGAGTGCAGACGGTGACGACGTGTTGTTTACACAGAGGAGGCTTCCAAATTGAGCTCTTGTGTGCAAATTGTGTGATCACCGGGGATGATGGGTATTTCGTGAGGATGGATGCACGTGAACAGGAGGTTTTTGGGGGTTTAAATGGAAAATTCGATGACATATGATATAACATATGATTAGTCAGGTGGAGGTTTGTAAGGCCACGTTTTTGGAACATGAGATACCGGTGGTTTGATTCACTGGTTTGTGTGTGTGTACTGTGTAAGTCTTTGGATACAGCAACAAACCATGCAGGGACCATTTTCCAAACAAAATGGACTCTATAATTGACTCTTTTGTTCTGTACAAAAGCTGAATATATCATTTTGTTGTTTCCTACAGCAGGGGAGAGATTTGATAATTTTCCCAAAAAGCAAATATCTTCATGTGCTACATTGGTATCTGCTATTTTACCCCTCACTGTGTTGACACACTGACAGTTCATTAATCTTCCACAACAGATTTTTCTGGCCACTTGGGTGCAGCACAGCAATAATGGCGTTCTATATCTTGTATCTTGTTAAGTTGAAACAGTGATCATCTGTATCAACTCAGTGTTTATCTACACATCTGGAGGTTAAACAGCAACATGATTATTGCTTTGGTGTGGTCACATGATGAGTTAGTCCATTATTTACTCTCCTTTTAGCTCCACTTTTGGTCTCCACCACCTGAGTGAAACAGTCATAACGGAGTCTCTCTGATATTGCAGGACCGACGGCTCAATAGAAAACAGTTTTTGACCTCTTTATTAAAAACTTTAGACTTGTAGTATTTATTGTTTTTCTTTTGTGATCCAGTTCACAACTTAAAATATTAGCTAATCAAAGCAATTTTTTCCATTTATTTTTTATTTGACAAGGACAGTGCACATTAATGAACAATTTGTGACGCGCACATCATGTGCCGGATTTAGTTCGAAGCTAATTTCCATCCGTTAGTCCTCACATTTAAAGATGGACAGACAAACCATACTGTAGCCTACTGTACATAAAGATAACAGTAAGAAGTTACCTGCATAAGTATGAAAAAGCATAGTATTAGCAGCAGTTACAACAATAAGAAAACAGATAAGAGAGGACAAAGTAATAGCAGCATTTATATCAGTAAAAGATAAGAAACAAGAAAACAGATAAGAATGCCATGCAGCGCTGCATGGCATTGTTAAATGTATTTTATAGCTACATTTCTGTCATACAATCTCCTCACATGTAGATGTAATCATAACCTCTACTTTTATTTAGCTTTTTGTACATTACCAGAAGTTGTGTTATACTCACTGATAGCTTGGGATAAGATAAGATAAGATCCAAAGATTACAAAATTTAACAAAAAAAAGTCTATGTTTTTCTATGATTCCCTCTCCAACGATACCTTTTGAAGAATCCTTTGAAGTATTTTCGTGTTGTTTGAAACTGAATATATTTTATTTCTTGATCTGGCTTTTCCTCTTCCTCTCACACTGTCTACACAGTATACAGTGGCATTTTTCATTTCATCTGCGTCAGATTTTTTTTTTTTTTTTTTTCCCAGTTTCTCATCGGAGAACAGAATAGGGTGATAGCTAGCCTGTGATCTTTTATTCATCCATTCGTCCTCTTCTCCTCACTCCTCGCCTCCGCACTAGGGAGCTCAGCATCTGACAGCTCTCACAGAAAACCACCAGCTGGAGTGACAACAAGAGGAGAGGAGTGGAGAGAGAGAGAGAGAGAGAGAGAGAGAGAGAGAGAGAGAGAGAGAGAGAGAGAGAGAGAGAGAGAGAGAGAGAGAGAGAGAGAGAGAGAGAGAGAGAGAGAGAGAGAGAGAGAGAGAGAGAGAGAGAGAGAGAGAGAGGAGGAGTTTGGAAAGAAAAGGAGAGGAGAAGTGTGTGTCTGTGTGTGTGTGTAATGTGTGTGCGTGTGTGTGTGCAAAAGATATGGACACGAGGGCAGTCAGGGGCACATTGTGCTGACAGCAGCCCGGCCCTCGGAGCAGAGCAGATGGTTGGGACAGGACTGGCTGTGGCTCCAGATCAAAACCTCACAAGTCACAAGCTTTAAATAAAATCAACCTTTAGGTTTCGGTTAACTTTGTTTTATTTTTGACACCATCTTCTTTTTCCTTTTTTTTTCAATCAGCTTATGAATCATAGTCTTAAACTGGGCATACACTGTATGAATTCATCCTGTTTTTGACCAGATTTTTGAGCTGCACGAGTCAGATTTCAGCCTCATCAGGGTGTTGTTCAGTCTTCAACGGGCAACGAGGGCCAATCATCTGCTGGTCGGATGGTTTGATGAATTTCTCACATGTTGTTGGGAACTTTCTTTCAGCCGATATCAGGTTCTTGCAGAGTTGAAGCAGAGCCATGAGCCAATTCCCCAACGTCAGTGCCTTTTTTCTTCTCACTGTGCTTGTGCAAAGTGGCAAACAGAACATCTGAAATTGCCATGGCAACACAACGCGGGATGTAAAATATGGAGGCCAGGTTGGTGGAGCATGCGTGCCTCTTTTCATGTTTCCCCCTCTTCATACCATGACTGATGTGAACAACAAAAGAGTGTCGGTGCATCTGTTTTATTTAAATCAAGGCAGCAGTTTTTTTTTTTGTTTTGCTTTGTTTTGTCAGCACTGGTGCTAAATAGGCCTGTCACAATTATTACATAATCGCCTGATCGTAGTTATTTGAGCTGACTGTAATTATTTTGCATAATCGTTAAAATCGTTTTCATTCACCTGTATAAAAATAGCTGGATGATACTAACAGAAATGTCATATTTCCAGCTGTTTCCAACTCGTTTTCCACTGTTCAAGGTTTCAATGGTGCTTTTTTTTAATGACATCATCACTTTGCGTCCCCCTTCTTCTATGGTTTGATGACACATACGTAGAGCGCCACAAACTGTTTATCTCAAGGGCTTAATTTTGATGAGCATCTATTGACATTAGCATCATGGATTTAGTTGCAAAGCCAATAAATTTCTTCATGGGTTGTTGTATTAGTGGCCTAAAATGATCAGAAAAAGACAATTAAAACGTTAATTACAATTATTTGTCTGGCAACAAACAAATCTTTATTGGCAATTGTCAATACAGCCTGTACATGTTCAGTTTGAGCACTCAGGTCGTGACCTTTGGCTTCTTTACACTGAGGACAATTTGCTTGTATCGTGTGAGTTGGATTTGGATATTGAGATTTCTAAAATGTATGCCCAGCTTTAGAAGGCTTATATGTGTAGATGCAGTGTTTCCTATACGACGTTAATTACTCGCAAGAGCGCGGCCTTGAAAGTGACATCACCAGGCAAAAGGTCAGAGAGTCAGAGGAGTGTCGTCTTGGAAAATATAGGGCAGCGACTTACCGGAGAAAAGGCTGCGTGGAGCCGTGTTGCGCTAGTGGAAAAGGACGTTACGTTATTATAGGGCGGGGGAGGATTGGCAAAACACCTTGCTGGTCCTCTGGTCCTATTACTCTTTGTGAGTGTTGTTGAAATCCAGAAATATGATCTGAAACATGGGAACAGGTTGTCAGGTCGGCCACAGGCAGGGCTGAAATGAGCAGTCCTCCCTATTGTGAGCCGAGAACACGATGTCCATGTCATTTTACCGCCGCACACCCTCAACTTCCCACAACACTGAAACCACCCATCAGCCTCAGACTTCTCCCTGTCGTCAGCCGCTCGCTCTATCTGTCCATCCATCTGTTTTCACATTTCCCACCTTGTGTGAGCCTCTTCTCCTCTTCTTCTCTATTCTTTCCCATCATCTCTGCATCCATTGTTGCTTTCCCTGAACTCCGTAGACCAATCGAGTCCGAGCAGTTTTTTCAGGTGCTATGTGTCATCTGACATATGTGGCAGTGAAATGATGAGATCCTGTCACCTCAGATATTCCTGGCCTTTTTCTGTTCCTCCAAGTACACGTAACACACACACACACACACACACACACACACACACACACACACACACACACACACACACACACACACACACACACACACACACACTTAGAGCTCCAAGTTGCCATGGCAATTTGATGATAAGGAGTTATGATTGAATAGCTTAGGTTTGATTGCCAGTGTGCTGCTGCATAACCACGATTTTGACTTTCACATCACAGTTATTATTATTTCTGGTGAGCACTGAGCCTGTTTCAGTTTTACAGCAGTGCGGTGTCATCCAGGGAATCGGTCTACGCCTTCAAAGGATGCGGTTTGTCGTTCCTTTTTTTAGAAACGCCTTGCATTTTTGAATTAACACTGTTGAGCTTGTAAAAAATGTCTTGAAGTCGGAGTGAGTGAGTGAGTGTTTGTGGGTAAAAAGGCTTTGTGCCCTGCCGTTGTGAGGAGGAACCCCAGAAATCACACATGTGAACAGATTATTGAAAACTGTCACAGCTGAATAAACAGATCGACACAACCAACATGGAACAGGATGATAGTTCATGTAATTAATCACACTTGAACTTTTAATGCTGTTACAACCTGGGCCTCAGTTTTAAGCCCAAGCAGGGACAAGCAAGCAAGTTCACTAAAATATAAAAGTAAGTTTTGGTTTTAAAAAAAACTGAAATTATGTTAAATTGATTGAATTTTTCAATTTGACTGGTATATTTAGGAAAGTATACAAACCTTAAATTGAATATGAAGAAAGTAGAAATAACTTTTTCTTTTGCATTTACCCAAGTATGAGTATGAGCATATGCAAGAGAATTCCTACTTTGGAGAAACTAAAGTTAAACTAATGATATTAATATCATCTAAAAGTAATTGATATATTACTTGGAAGTATCAAAAAAAGTAATGCAGGAACTTTTCATAATAGCATAGCTTTTTATGTTACTTTGGTATAATGGTGAAACTTACGTATTAAATTACATTCTCTATGATATTAAAATTGTATTTACATTGTAGTAGTGTATATACAGTACCAGTCTATATGACCTATTTATATGTTGAGTGGTAACCTTGAGAAAATAGGAAAAGTGAAAACTAAGTGAAACTAAGAATGGATTGTAAGTCAAAGACGACATAAAGCTTTGTAAGTGTCTTTATAAACTCACTGCACAGTGTCAAGAACCTGTTGAGATGTACAAGACATCTGTCTTTTCACCATGAACACTGTCACTGTAGCCAGCGGCGACAGCAGTCCTTTAACCAGGTGTGTATTGTTGTCAAAAACAGCAATCCCATACAAAGCCCTCACTCTCACTGTTTACTGACTAAATATTGGCAGCTTTACCAAAGATCAGCCCAAAACACTAAATATTTAGGACAGACAGTGAGTAAAGCTACAGAACAGTTCATTCACACATTCAGTTACAGAAAGGGAAAGTTGTGTGAAATCTATAGTTTATACTTTGGATAACACAAACTTTAGTCAGGTATCTACTTTCATTTAAGCACATTTTCTCTATAGAAACAATTTGATTTTTATGTTTCTCCAAATTACACAGTACAGAACGTTGGATCTCACAATACAGAGATGCTTTTTTCTGTTTTCACATACAGTAAATGATTTTCTCCATTTACAACCATATGTACTCAGTTTTACTTACTGCAAAGACATCCTATGACCTAAGTAAATTAAATTATGTTTTCCCATGAGCTTTCTCTGTTACTGAAATAGACACATCCCAGGGAGAGCACCACATGGGTTCATTAGGCTCAAGTTTACGATTTAATGAAGTACATGCTTTGACAGCACATGTAAAGTAAACAGGGGAACATAGAGAGGTCACCTGCGCATATACAGTATCCTTTAAGATACAACAAAAACCTTAAGTATGTGTTTTGTATTGACAGTTAGACAAACACACACTTATTAAGCTAACAGACTCAATGCATGGGTTAATTAACTGCATCTAAATGGAGGAGAAATGATTCTCATAAGTGGCCATACCCTGGGAGCTGCTAAACTTTAACTATGTGTTGACAGGTGAATGCACAGTCACTGATTTGATTATTTGGCGCCTGAAGATCTATAATAACATCTAATGGTGTAGAGAATAAATAATAAATGTGTGTCTGCATTGTGGCCCTGCATATAGAGAGGTAAAGGAAATGTAAACACCTTCTGGTTTTGTGCATGTTCTGCCTCAGGTGGAAAGAAAACATAAACCAACATCAGAATAAAAATATATCAGTGGTGACAAACTGAGTCTCAAAATCTGTGTAAATACTGGTTTAAAATGAAAATGTGCTTCTGTACACATTACTTTTTTTTCCTTTTTTTTTTAACAGTAGGCTACCGTGTGTTTCTCTATATCATTACCTACACATTCTATGATACAGCATGAAGTTTGTCCATTTATTTATTTTTTTACATATTCACTTGTGATTGTCCCTCAGCAGCAAACACTTTAGTCAAAGCAATACAAGTGGTAGTCTGGTCCTGTTTTGACATTCATTTATATTATTTTAACACCGCTGCTAGGCAACGGCAACATGGATACCAAAAAAAATCCTCATTGTTCTATCATCTTTCTTCACTTCTTTCCAAGAAATGTTTTTCTAAAATTTGAGATGACAACAGTGACCAATTTTATAAATAAATTGCTGCTCAGTGTAGCTCCTGTTAACGTCCACTCACATACTGTAATAAGTAGCTGATTGAACAACAATCTGACTCGGAGTCGTGATGTGTGGTCCGGAAATACTGAGCCCAGGAAGTAGGACAGTACAAACACATCACTCTTTTGTTACAGCGCGTGAGTGGGATATACAGTACAGGTGGAAAAAATCTCTTCTTGCAATACATTAATCAACCAAGTCCTCCAAGTCATAAAATGAGCAAAGTCACACGTTACTGTATAGAGTACAGGACTTAAAGGTACATTGTGTAAGAATTAGTCCCATCTAGCGGTGCAGTTGTAGATCACATTAAGCAACTCAATCGTATTTTTCATGCTGCACCGTCACGCTGCCACTGAACGTAAAAACATGGCGACACCACATGGCAGCCAGCACCGAGCTTACCCGCTCCATGTATATATGAATGATATGAACGGCTAATTCAGAGCTTACCGGAACACTTCAGTTTGTTGATGGGGGTGATTACTGATTAATGAAAAACGTACTTTTGAACGAAATAATTGATTTTCGTGAATAGATAACAGGAGAAGTTACACAATGTCCCTTTAACACAGTTAAGGTTATTCATGTGAAGAGTTCGGTGGCCTTAGGTAGCTCCCAGCGTTACTCCACCCACCTACAGCTGAACGGAGAGTGATTGACAACACCTGAGTGCACAAGCAGCAGGGCGTCTGTGTAGGTGTGTGTGTAGTGCGATGCCACACTTCCTGCAGGATGTCACTCTGGGATGCCTTGTTTGAAAACACACTGACCTCATGGCGCTGCTGCTGACAGCGTGGAAACGACAGAGTGACCTTTCTACATTCAAGGATTTTGTTTTTTTTATTTTTTTGTGCAACTTTGTGGTATCTTCATGACCTCTGTGTGGTATGTACAGTAAGAATGGTGTTTTCTGCTGTCAGCATTTTCTGTCCACTGTTGTAGCTACTGTGTATTTTTCATACAGTACATAATAAGTGTACTGTATAATCCTGAACATCTTTGATCGATTCGCTTGTTCTCCGCTGTGAGTCAACTCACCAGACTCGGCACCCATCGCAGCCTGCCAACATTTCATGCTCGTTCGCATCACTAAGCTTGAGAGTTGCACGGCATGCCTTTTCTACATCTGTGTGTGTTTCTGTGAGTGTGTGTGTGTGTTTTCCTTTGTATGCTGTCTTATACTGTAATGACTTCTCTAGAACATTTCTTTGCATGCTTAATAGTGTCTTCACACGCAGGCTAATGTGAGTACAGACATACAACACAACACTGCTGGGGAGTTAATATTAAGCCTATTAGCTGTGGTGTTTTTGGAGTAAACATCATGCTTGCCTGGTAAAAGTTTGAATATGTGTAGCCTATGTTTGCAGGAAATTTGCAAAAAAGAAATTATGTGTGTAGCATGTGCTATGCACTATGAAGTTTCTATTCAGTCAGAATATGACATGCAACCAAGCAAAAAACAACTAGACAGTTTTGAACAACATTGCTCTTTTCTTAGACAGTGTTAATTTAACCGACTCTCTGCTTGTTTTCAAATGGTCTGTTTTTAGAAACAGAAACAGACTGTGAAACAGAAACAGACTGTGACTGACAGATATGTTAATGTGCCTTTGTGTTCATGTGCAAGGTTGGATATGTGAAGTTCACATTTTCCAGTACTTCAAGTAAAACCAGAACATTTTGTCCACCTCTTCCTGTGTCTCCAATCAGCCCAATTAATGAAAATTACAAGATGAAGCAATGTCCCAATCTCTGTGCACGTAGTTTTTTTCAAGTGTTTACAGGGTTTGATGAAACAAGAACTCTCCAACTTCCTGAGTTCATTCAATCTAGTTGGTATCAAGAAGAATATAAAAGCATGGGAAACATGTTAATTACATAAGATCATGGATGAAATGACTGAACGTGGATCAGCAACCCTTTAACTGTTCTGTATAAAGTCTGACTGAGTGCAGTGAATGTGACACCGTAGTTGTAGATTTATGAAACTGAATCTTGCTTGCTACTTTTTTGTTCACACATAGTTCACACATAGTTCGGTGTTGCGCTGACTATTGTTAATGGTTTTAATCACATTATCAGCTTGCATGTAAACACGCTGGCTGAGCAGAGTTCGCTTATTAAAGGCACTCCACTGATTTTACGCATGAAGATGAGTTTCTTGATCATAAGGAGAAAAGCTCAGTCGACTAACAGCTAGATCCGAAGATATGGTCCCTAGTCACCCCAAAGGGGACATATTTGGGTTTTTAGCTTGCCTTTCAGCGCCCAAAATGTGAGAATTTATTTTTAAAAAAATTAAAAAATCTGTAATTTGCAGGCTCCCTATAGTTTAAAATCCATGTGGTTTTACGAGCTGTTCCCTCAGTTGACATACAGTGATTTTCGAATTTGCATAATACCACCCCTACCTGCACCTATAATGGTAAAAGATGCGGGACGGGATGAGCAGTGGCTCATCTGCATTTAAAGGGACAGGAACTGAAACCAGCTGTTATGAACAGGTCTATTTTAAGCAGATGAAAAGAGCTGTGATGTTTAATCGTTGGGGTATTTTGACTGAAGCATGTCACAGACATGTCTTTAAGACACCTAGCAACTTTTAATTTGTGGAAAAGGGGCATAATATCTCCTTTAAAGTGAAGAAACATAGCAACACCTGGAGGAGGTGACAGGAAAAAAGATAAAAGAGAAAGAAGTTAATTTAACCAGCTAACATTCATTTATATTTTTTACTACCAATTCATTCAGGGAAGTACAGGTGATTAAAGGGATATTTCAACATAGCCTATTGCCATAATCCATATAGTTTTAGGAGTAGGTTCGTTACCTTTAATTGTCGGTGCAAGCTGTTTTAGATCAGAGACGAAATCCTCTGGTTTGTGACTCCAGATGAAGCAGAAGCTGTTTTAGAATCTATAGACTTGCCTATTTCTGCAGCCCTCTGTGAGAGCCTGTTGTTTTGAGCATATGAACTAGAGGTCATTCTGCTCACACTGCTTTTATGACTTCATCATGGGAATTGTAATTGTGTTATCATTAAAAACTCCCTGGTGGTTGCACCTCTAAAGTGAAAAGCTTTGAGATGCTGTGCAACCACACACTGCTGTGATTTGCGAACATCTTGCCCCTTGTGATTATCCAGATAATGGGGAATTTTCTCTAACCTACAGGAAGAAGACTGTCATCTCAATCCTGCATATAACCAACAAATACTGTATATGTTAAGCACTTGTCTCTATGACAACAGGAACATTTGTGCCTTGATTTTTTTTTCTGATGCTGTGGGAGACAGAGCCATAGCTATTTAAAACTGCTTGGTGACTTATTTTCCTACTCGGCATGTCTTTGTTTCTTTCCCGTTGTATTGGATATTCTATTCTGCATTTTAATCAACAGATATTGTCATGATTTTACCTCAACGAAAAGAATCCCAAAGATATTAACATGATCTAATCAGGAGGCACAAAACAGGGCTAGATTTTAATTAGGAGGCCAGATCAGGATGTAGTTCAGTACCTTAGATTACGTAGCAATAACAGACTCTTATAAAGCGTTACGCTCATAAACAAATGCAGCCACCAGACTACAGTAACATCATTAAATCGTAGCTCTGAGGTATGACCTTTAGAGTCTGTGCTCCCTATGATTAAGTGAATCATGTGAAAAGACTCCGATAGGTCTTTAAATTCTCAAGTGAGGGGATGATAAAATCAATAGATGTAAATATTAAAATCACCAAGGAAAAGCACAGGGATGTGAATAACAGGAGGGCTTTGATAATTAAAGAGTGAAATCATAGGATACAATGAAGAGAGCGGAATGGTGATTAGAAGAAACTCAACAGACACAGTATAACAGCTGGATAACAGCTCAGCTCCTCAGCCAAAATGTGACAATGGAAGATATTAAGGTGTAGCCGCAATTAAAAGAAAAGCTGTTTAAAAACACTAACAGAGCTGTGTAGCTACTGTGTGAGACTTCAGAAATCTGACCTCGCATTCCTACTGTTGCTCAGTGGAGCTCGTCTGATGGGAATTAAATAAATTTAGCTGGAATGAAGGGAAAGTTTTGGAAGAATGTGACCTGATGACTGTACTGATGGAAAAGTTAAAGGATTACTTAAGTTCAATTTATCCTGATTAGCATGGCTGGACTTCTGACCAGTCTACTGGGCACAGGCCCAGGGGTCAAAAGGTCAGGGGGCTCTGGGCCAGACCTACTGTTTGAATTGACTGCAACTTTTCTAACAAGAAACAGTGTTAACAGAGCTCAGTCTTGCTCCTGCTGTATGGGAAAATAAGTTGATCCCCCACAAAGAAATGGGCAGTCTATGGTTTTTATGCTTAGTTTATTCTAACAGAAAGAGACAGAATATCAACAAAACATCCAGAAATAATATAATCATATAAAGGTTCTAAATTAATTTACATTTGATCAAGTGGAATAAGAGCAAAAATCAGCAGGGGATCAAATTTATGTTCCCCACTTAACTATGCATGTGTCTGCGCCTAGAGGCCCACTATCTATACAATAGTTGTTTAGATATTTCAATCTGCAATCACGACAAACCCTGACATCCACACAGCTGCACTGCTACAGTATAACGTGTGTAAATGTAAAAGAGTGAGCAGAACAGCACAAAAATAGTAGCTGCCCTAGAAAAGTCACTCCGTCCAAATCTGAAATCAATCTCATTATGACAAAATGTCTCGTGGGGATTATCATTATACCTAGAATTAATATTCAGATCACCAACAAGTAGCATTCAGTAATAATCCTGTAATGTAACCTCTGGAGGTTCATGAGCTCTCAGTCATCAGAACAGGCCAAATGGTCATTGTAGCGTATTGAAAGCTCCAGCTGCTCGAACAAAGCCTGGAGGTCATGCAGCTGGCTTGCACTCGCCTTATAATTAGTTGTCTAAAGCAGAATGACAGTGATTACTATGTTGCACATGGCAACCATTAATCAGCAGAGCAACTGTATATAGTGATCAGCGTGGCAGATCTTTGCTGATACGTAGACCTGTTTGACTGAGGTCTGGGGATGTTGTGGGTAAATGTTGAGAATGAGCAGATGTAGTTAAGTAAATCTTTGTAAAAAAAACATGAGAAGAAACTCAGTAAAGCGCTGTTGTTTCAAACTGACAAATGGCAGTTGCACATCCACCTGTTTCAGTGTTTCACGTTTGCTCGCAGCGACTGTCACCATCGTATGCAACACTGTCTTTCTGTTTCCACTCTCTATCCCGACTCTGGTGCATTTAGCGCGATGATTCGCTGACTGGAGGTGAGAATTATCCTTAATTGTCTCTCTCTCAGCTTTAATGTGTGCGGGAGATGCATAATGCTCCAAACAAACCATTAAGTTTAGACACAACCTGCGAAACGCCAGTCGGAAGAGTTTGTAATGCCATCATTAGCCAGGCAGTGACTAGGAAATAAAAGTCACGGTGGTGAAAACAAAGCCATCAGTGCTGCACTGTTTTAATATAAACAGACCAATGCTGAATATGAAATTGCTCCAATCTGAACAGTTTGGTCTCTCATCCTCATATCTGCTGAATATTGCACTATTTGTGTCACAACAGTTCCCACACTAATGTCCTGCTATGAATTTGTCTCTTTTTGTCTGCTGAGTTGCTCTTTTTTAAGGTATTTTTCGGGGCCTTTTTATGCCTTTACGATAGAATAGCTGGAGAGAGACAGGAAATTGGGAGTGAAAGAGAGAGGGAACGACACACAGCGTAGGGCCACCGGGTGGAATCGAACCCGGGGCTGCTGCAGCAAGGAGTAGGATAGCCTCTGTTCATGGGCCACCTGCACTACCAACTGAACTGTTTTGGCTTTTTTTTTTTGGTGTTGCAGACTTTTTTTCACCTTCATTTTATGTTTTTTGGTCCAGCGCCCACCCAACACTGGGCTACGAGGATGTGCATGCTTTTTTTCACTTCTATTTTTTCATTTCTTGGCTCTTTTTTTAAACATGAAGTTTAGCTAGTTCATGTTTTCAACCTGAAAACAGTGGTGTGTTTTGTGTTGAAAGTGCCTGTGTTGTTACATCAGTGTTGTGAAATATCCAGCCATGACCCCCTCTGTGATGGTCCATGTAATGCAATAAGAAGCAGAGCCTTAAGCCAATTATTCCCTCATGTTGAAGTGTATGTGTTTTGGCTTGGGAAATTAGAGATGCATGCAAGTTTGAACAAATGTTTACAAAGACTAAAATCTAAGTGGAGTTCAAAAAGCTAAAAAAAATAAAAATTGTTTCCAAATTAAAACTAGCAGAGGGGGATTTCATTTAATCCTCTTCCACAAGCTCTTATACAATCTCAAAAAAGGCCAAAGTCATTTTTAAAGTTTTAAGAATTGAGTCCAAGGCTTGCTGTTGCCGTGGCAACACCAGCTACAGTGTAAAGACCAGGTAACATGTTGTGGCACAGTAAAATGAATCTTCATGGGGAAACTCAGGCATGAATACATAGGCTACTGGCCTGGTGGATAAATGACTGTAGCTGCAGAGCTAACTATCATCTTGCTATATCGGCCAAGCTACTGTAGCACTAATTAGTCACATTAGCTCCCAGAGTTCATTTCCTCTCCTTTCTTCTGTTTACTGAAATATTGTTCATTACTGTGCACCACTTCGTCCAATACAAAGTTACCAAAGGGGGGAAGTAAAGCTTTCTGAGGTAATGAGCTTGCTAACAGGTGAGGTGAGCGTGTACAGTATGTTCCTCGGGTCCTGTTCCCGGTTTTTCCCAAAAAGGGTCCTATGTTCCCTGGTCGCAATACGTAGGCTACTGGGGAACATAGGACCCTTTTTTAGAAAAATATTTCCAGTCGTAATCAATGTTTACCTCAGACATTGAAAAAACGATAGATTCTTGAACAAAAACGAATATAAACGTTGTCCACTGAAGTTGGGAGTAGCCTATGGATGGTATGAAATGAACTGATCATGGGTGACCTGATATCAGAGGTAAACATTGATTATGACTGGAAATGCCCTTTAAAACTGTGAGTGAATAGCCTACATAAAATCACAATGAACTCTAGATTTATAATGGTTTAACTAGACCAAAGTTCAGTCATTTCACAAGTGTACAGTTATACAAGTGTTGTGTTATTTTGAGAGGCCATGCCATGCCGTGTCTTTTTTCATCGTGCCACAAGTAGCCACTATCCGATTTTCACACCCCAAGTGGTTTTCCACACAACAGCAGGTCTCAGTGAAAGCACTTGGTTTTCTTGCTGTGTCGACAGGTGTTCAGCCTATAGCTGCTCAACAAACAGCTCTCTGCAGTGGGCAAACTGATCCCCTTAAAAAACTGCTGAAAATGAAAGTTGTCTTGTCTGGAAGAAGCACAGCAGATGAATGAGTGCAATCTGTGACAAATGTTGTTTTGTTTCCTGACGCTGCTTCACAATAACCTCAGTGTTTCTCCAGTTAAATACTTTTACTGTGAGCTAGCAACATTTAGCAGGAACTTTATACACCTGGGAATGAGGCTCATCAAATGTTATGTTTGGGTTACTGAGGTTTATTCTATAGGCATCTGAATGCTGCACAGGAGTATACTGCACAATGGCACTAAGTAAAAAAAAAACTACTAGGAGGTGACGACAGAGTTGAAATATTGCAGTGAATAGCAATGCATGATAAAATGCACATGAGTAAAACAGCAGCGATTAGGACCTACACAAATTATTGGATAATTGTTGGCATTTCAGCCTTTTATTTTTTTTTATTTTTTTTTTTTTTTACTTTTCTCAGGTTCTACAACATCATCATCTACAGTACTGTAATTGTAAAAAGCAAGGACTGGTAGTCAGAGTGAAGGTTTTGTTTTTCTCGTTGTTAAATTGTCTTCAATTGGTCAAACAATCTTTATTTTTTTAAGTACCGGTATATTTTTGGGGATTTTTGCCTTTAATTGATAGGATAGTAGAGAGAGACAGGAAATGGGGAGTCAGAAAGACGGGGAATGATATGCAGCAAAGGGCCACCAGATTTGGGATTCAAACCATATCCTGTAACCTCTATACATGGGCCGCCTGCTTAACCCACTGATCTGGTCAAACAATCTTAAAAAATGTCTTGTTTCTGAACAGTAAGATACATGTTGTATGGGCTTTATGCACAGCTCCACTACTTCCTGAAATAAGCCAGCTCGTTTATTTCCTGTCTTACATTATTGGACAAACTGATTGATCCAGGTGTGTCTGACCTCACAATAATGGTCAGGCACACCTGGATTAATCAGTTGGTCCAATAATGTAAAACAGGAAATAAACGAGCTGGCTTATTTCAGGAAGTAGTGGAGCTGTGCATAAAGCCCATTGTCAGTTATAATTGATGTAATATCTTGTAAACATTAGTTTTGTCTCATCTCTCTTCATGTAGCCCTGTTGCTCACGCAGGCAACAGTGCAAATACCAGAACATGGTAACAAACACACAATCAAACACACACTGTCGCATTCATACGCACTAAAATCTCCCCCACTGAGACTTCTGATGCCGATGATTTGTCATTCTCCTCTCCCACACTAGAGAGAGGACCTCGTGATGACATGTGTCATCCATTACAGAACATTTCAATGAGCAGCTTTTTTCTTTCTGTGACAACCTGCAATTATACCAGCATGCGCTGAGAAGTCAATCCACGCTGCCAGCCGCACATTAAAGGCAATCAAAAGCTTTTGAACAGACCTGTCAGGAACAAAATGGAGGACAAGGCCCTATACTGTCACAGTGACATCAACAGCTTCAGGGGGGAAAAAATCCTCTGAAACACCATTTGAACATCATGAAGTCGCTATTTACCACAGTATATCATTCTCAAATTACTGTTAATGACTTGGGAATTTGTAATTGAAGTTAGTGAAATGGAATAATCTGGTTAGCAAGAGCATTCACCAGTGTATGTGGGAGAAGAAAGAAGAAAAGAAGAAGTTACTATTTCACTCTGGTGGTGAAAGAAACTCAAAGAAGCTTTAGAGTCATTTACAGTAATAAGAAAAGAAGACCAAATGAGGCCATATGCAAGGAAAGTCATCTCCCATAAAACTCACATTGTAGTGGTAAACAGTTGCTGCATGCCCATGTCTCATAAAATCGAGGACACATTTCCCATAAACCCACTCTGCAGCATCCCTCCAACTCGCTGCCATCGCTCCACATTTGTTTTTAAAGAGCTGGAGAGAGGGTGAGAGCTCAGTATGGACAACCAAAGATTTTCCATCAGCCTTTTTCTCATCTCGCCATCTGCCATTGCAAGAAAACATTAGCTCACTGAGTACTGAGATATCAGCAGCCTTCCTTCTCCTCCTCCTCTTTTTTTGTGCCATATACCAATCCAGCAGACTTCATGTGAAATCTTAATGCAGAAACACAGCAAACGCAGGCCAGTTAAAGAAGCTGCCAGTTATCTCAGCAGCGTTCTCTGTTTATTATCATTATGAAAATATTTCTAAATTGATGATGTTTATTTTGTGTCAAACAGTGGCACAGCAGACCTTTAAATATTTCAAATCCATGTTTTAATAACACTTAATTTAGAATGTCCTGCAAAAGTTCAGCAACACTTGTAAGACACTGTCGAGGAAGGTTGAGGTTAAGATATTATTATAACCTTGAAGTGTGTTTTGCTTAATGCTAAAGACAGGAGAAGATAGACATCAAGACAAGATTTGTGGTGAAACCAGAACTGATGAAATAATTGATGTAATTCATTAAAGAAGGAAAATAGGACTAGCAGGGCTAAGGTTGAGATATGATATGACGTGTCCGTGGGACAGGCTGACGCAGGCCAAGGAGAGGAGGCCGCAAGGTCAGTTACAGTAAGGTGGCAGAGATTTGAGATGGGGAAGTACACACATTGACCAAATAAGGCAAGAACCGGTGAAGAATAATGGAGAAATTGTCCCGTGATTCGGGCCTATGAAAAGGTTATCTGCCCGGAAGCCGAGGAGTGTGTGTCAGGACCGGGCGCGAGAACAAAGCGGTCAGACCCTATACTCCTGCGAGGACCGAGAACTGGTGCAGTTGTAGAACTTAGAAAGACGACTTCGACTTAGAAAGAAAGAGAAGACTTGCACTCAGTGATTTGGTCTTGGGTGGTCCCCACAATCTCTGCCAACGGGGTTGGCTGAGCCTAGAGAAGAACCAGCTACCAGAGCCAGAGCAAGGAAGGAGGAATCCTCAGCCCGAACCATCACCCCGGCAGAAGGGGTTCAAGAAATTCATGACCGGCCGACCAAAGCCTGCATACTCCCCAAAAATCTGGTACTGTAGTTATTCATCAGATGTAGGGTTGATTGATAGGGAGAAATTGATTTGATAATTTTGTTTTTATGCTCTGATGCTGCTTTGTCACTGCTAAATTCCTGCAATAACAATTCAACCTAAAAGACAAGAGAAATGTTATCCTCATCTTTGTGTCTGTGGGTTTAATTCAATTATCACTGTGATGCTGTCCATGATACAGTAGTAAAAAGCTAAGCCGTGTGCACAACATCGTTAGGACTCTTAAGGGTTAATTTTGTGTCACTTGAGAATAGTTAAACAGGTCCTTAGGGTTGTTTTTCCAAACCCTTAAGTGGAACCTAGCCAATAACAAGTGCCAAGATCATAAGAGGAAAGCTGCCGTTAACGGGCGTGACTGGATAAATATTCTCACTTACATTCAGTCATTGGGCTGACTCTTTTATCCAAAGCAACTCACAAGTGTGGGACATGATTATATTCTATTATGTATTATATTTGTCAATCCTGTTTGGTCTTATTACTTGCATTTTGATAGTGAGACATTTCTCAGATTGTAAGCTCAACACAAATAGCTCCTGCACTCAAACCCCACCAACAGGTACACAGCATTTAATGAGTATAAAGACAAGTGAAAAATTCATGTACAAGTAAGTGATAATAGAGGAGGAGAACAGGGAAGTGGAGGGAGCACAAAGTTGTAAATTAAATAGCTTCTCACTGACTTTAAACCATTTTCAAGTGTCTATATCTGTTTGTATTATTTTCGCTGCGCAGTCAAAATATGACATTTCCAGAGTGAGAGGCTCTCGTATCAATTCAACCAGACTGTGCAAAGCAAAATAGGTCAATTTGTGGCCAGAAGGAAATATATCTGGCGTTGTTCTCCATACAAGTGAAAGAAGCAAAAACCCTGGTCTGAGACCCGTCTTGTGAGATGTTTAGTTTAACACACCTGTGTTATCATGCCCCTGTGGGTTTAATCGTCCACTCGTTGTACATTGTTGTGTTATTTAGTTTAGCTGAAGTAACAGTGGGAGCAGTTTGAATTTTTTCTTATCTTCTTCCAACATGATTTTAATGGATTTTCCGTCTTTCCCCCTCCTCTGCCTTTTCTCATGTGCATAGCTGATTGATTAATCTCCCCCAAGTGAGACACTCAGTGGGAGGGGAATGGAGAGGGGATGCAGGGTGAGGATGAGGTCTCGCCTGGTTCCCCACAGTGTCCTCTTTGAGACCGGGTGGGCAGGTGGTCTTAGCACTCAACCACTTGATGCTGTCCTCCCACATTTAGTCAAAGACAAGTCTCCCCGGATAGCCAATGGTGTGATTGGTGCGTGATGGCAGAGGAGAGGCAGACAGAGAGGGGGAGATGTCCTGTGGAGAGCCTCATCGAGTGGTGGAGCAATGGAGCAAACACAACGTCAAGAGACTGAGAGTTACGTCAATAAAGCAACAGACACACTCTTCTAGTCTGCATTTTCTCAAACCCTATTGGTATAAAAACAGGTTTACTAGTATAATATTTCTTCAAATACTGCTAGTTTCACTTCACAGGGAGCCGATGAATGACCAACTGACCATCACTTGATAAATATGATCAATTAAGTGTTTTAATATTCAACAAAGACAGCAGGAAAGCTGCCCTGCAGCAGAGCTTTTTAAAGGAATGGTTAGACATTTTGTAATATGTACTTATTTGCTTTCTCACTGAGAACTAGATGAGAAGATTCACAACAATCTTGTATCTGTACTTTGAATGGGACATATTGTGGAAATATCACTTCCTGGCTTGAAATCCATGTGGTTTTACGAGCTGTTCCCTCCTTTATCTGACAATGATGAAATTAGTTTTCGAATTTGCATAATACAGCACCCTAACTGTGAGCACCTGTACCGGTAAAGGGGGCGGGGCCTGGTGGGCAGTGGCTCATTTGCATTTAAAGGGACCGGCACTGAAACCAGCCGTTCTGAACAGAGCTGTTTTGAGCGGATGAAAAGAGCTGTGATGTCTGATCCTTGTGGTATTTTGACCGAAGCATGTCTTTAAGACACCTGCTATTTTAATGTGTGGAAAAGGGGCATAATATGTCTCCTTTAATATGAAGATACAGCCAAGTTACGCCAGTGGAGAAACCTTCTTCAAACTTCAAAACCCAGTATATTGGCTCAAACTTCAGTGTTTACTAAGTAGAAATAGGTCCGGTAAGTAAGCATAATCTCAGTCTCTATGCTGAACATAACAGTCTGATTTCTACACAGATGTTTGCTTACTAGTCTAGAAGAAGCATCAGTTCACCATCAAACTGCTGTCTCTGACTATTGTCTCTAATTCATCTTTGCTTGTTCTGAAGTGCTAACCGGCTAGCCCTCACCTGCCTACTTAGTTGTGTTTTTAGGATCTTAAATTTTAATTGATGCAACCTGAACTAACTTGTACTCAAGATTCGTCTCTCTCTGTCCATGTCCCTGTTAGACATTTCATCAGGCTAGAATTGTCAAATCTGACAATAAGTTGTTTGTTTATTCACACCTCTCCTAGGTACAGTACAAGGTAACAGGATATCAAAGTACATAACAGGAAGTGGTGCATACTGCATTTGACTTGTTGCCTCTTACTGAAACTCATTCATTTGTGTGGGTGTCTACTTTCTCACTCTCTCTTTTTGAGAAATTATAGTGGAACCCACAGCCAACATGTCACCCCCAGCTTCATCTACCCTGTATCCTAATGCGGCTGTTTGCATTAGTGTTTGAAATATTAGAAGCTGCATTTGTGCGAAATGAGAACCACATAGATTTGTCCCGGGCTGAGGTTGGAGGAGGCGATTTAATAGCCAGGAGGTTACTGGTTTGACCCTTGACACTGACACACATTTCAATTATGGTATCCACCATCAGTGTCGCCCTGTCCTTGACTAAATGCCTGAGACCCTAAATTGATTATTCCTTTCTGCGAGCATTATGACGGCACAATGTCTCCACTGTCTGTGGAGATATTTCAACAATAGCCAAATAAAACCACAGTAATTCCGGTTTTAGTTTTTCTACCCTTCTTTCTATTCTGCTCACTCACAGATGTAATTATCACAGCAGTGTATGATGCCGTCTCTGCCTCGCTGCTCGGTCTGAAGTTCATAGAGAGCCGGAGAGCAAGAAACTCTTGAAGCCACTGGAAGATGCAGCTGAGTGTTTGCCATGGAAACAAGGCTCCAATCATTGTCTTACCTGCTTTTATGGCACAAATATAGCCGACAGACTAGACTGGCGACTGCAGCAACAGAGAATTTTTTGAATTTCTCTCAATGAGAAAGCATTTCCATGGATGTCCTTGAGGCAGGTCCAGTAACAGTGTTAAAATGTTCCGGTAAGAGCAGGAAACATGCGTCATTGCCCTTCATCCAATCAGACGTTGTCATGGATTTTTTTTTTCCCCCTTCCTTCCACATTTAATACATTTTGATAGTGCTGGTGTATTCAAGGCAAGTCTTTCTGGCCTTTTCTATTTCCTGTATTGTTCTCTGAGAATATCCACAACATGGCAGGTTTTAATACTTTTTATGCCTCATTGATTTATGGCCAACCCATCAACAGGCCCCAGCTGGGTGATCAATCACCTCTGTGTCGCTGTGCACTCAAAACACTGGGCTGCATATGACCAGGGGTAGATATAGTAGCCGAATGGACCCACATGTAACCCCTCAGATCTGGGCAGAACCAGACTGTGCATCATGTTGTTTATCCAGTAAAAAAAACACTAAAAGTTTCACACATTTTAAAATGAACTGATATCAGTGGAGCTGCTGTTTGTATATCTGAAAACCCCACAGTCATGGACGGATTATGAGACAACAGGCCTCTGGACACATATATTTAAAAGACCTCCCGCAGGATTGAAGGAGCATCTGTTTGTTGTCACTTTGCATCGATCTCCTTGCATTTGTGTTCCTTCTCTTTGCATCCAGTCATTTTGCATCCATCTCTATGTGTGATTTTTGAAGGTTGCCTCATCTCTCTATAGCTGCTTTGCATCTGTACAGCAGCAGCTCTATGGTCATTGCAGACTCTCCAACAATGCTGGACAGGAAGCTGCCCCTGTCCCTATCCCACTGGATCACAGCAACCTCTTTGAGTTTTTAATCAAAGCAGTTCTCAGTACTCAGCGGGAAATGGTTGTTGATTTGCAGATCAGATGCTTTGATAGACTTGAGTTGAGTTTTTTTTTTTTTTTTTTTGGTCTTTCAGCTCATCCATGCCCTGAGGCGGGTGTTAGGTCGCTGTCCGTGGTGCTGAAAGTAAACAGGGTTGCCAGCAGCTACAGCGGCCACTGCGGATCACTTCTGTGGGGGATGATGATGTTTTCTTTTTCTTTTCTTTTTTTGGACTAAAATGTCACAGCTCGCCCTGACTAACACGCACTTTGGGATTTGGATTTCTCTGGCACACAGGCAGGAATTCAGATGTTAAACTTTTTGACTAAACGTGAGTCACACACATCATCGGTTCGACTCAGCGCCGCACAAATTGCACCCAGCAGGGATCCCGGACCTTGTGCCTTCTGGAGCTGTTAGAGGCGCAGGCGCAGACGTCACTGTGTTTTAGGAATAGTTTTTTGGTTTTTGTTTTTTTTGTTGGGGGGAGCGAAGTCCCACGCATGAGACGCAAACACATGTAAGAGCCCCCCCTCTCAGCTCAACATCCAAATGTTGAGACGGTTTTTTCCCCCTATTAAATTTATTTAAGGCTCGCTCCTCCTCCAGCTGCATCCATGCGTTTTGTAGACTAAACTGTCTGTCTCACTTTGTTGCCTCTGTGTCTGATGGTGGTGCGAATCCCGAAGGAACTGACACCAGCCTCCACTTCCACCTCCTCCTCCTCCTCCTCCCCCTCCTCCTCCTCGTCGAGGTGCCGCAGCAGCAGCAGCCAACGCGGCGAGTGCGTCCTGCAGCAGCGGCGGCGGCGGTAACAACAGCAGCTGTAACGGCACCTGTCATTTTCCGGAGGAGCTGATAACCGTGTCAGGAGTAAAAGAAAAAAAAAGAAAAACGAGGCGTCCTCCGCAGAAATCCACAGCGAGACACCGCGGGGATCCGTGAATACCGATGGCTTCATGTGTAGATATTTGCGCCTGTGAAAATTACGCATCGGTAAGTTCCCTCCACTTGTTTTTTCCACGCCGACTGCTGCGCGCTTTTACTCATATTTAGCTCTCTCTCTCTCTCTGCGGCTCAGCGATGAAGGAGGTTTTCACTTTCCGCTAAAAAAAAAAAAAAAAAAATCACGTTTTCCTCGGTGTCAGTGGAGGAGAAGCCGCGGATGATGGGATCTCGCGTCTGGCGGTACAGTAAAAAACAAGCGGGAGGCAGACGCTCCTCTTTTGCTGATGTTTTCCATGTGCAAAGCGAAGGTCACCCATATGCATTGATGAATTAAACGCTTGTGAACGCGGGAATAAAGGCAGGGCAAACACAGCCTATTGATTCTGCACCAGCAAGGCAAGGGAGAAATCATTTGTCACTGATTATAGTAACCAAGACTGATGTCTTTTTTTTTCTCCTCTTCTGTCTCCGATGTGCAAGCTGCAGTCTGAGGAAATAGCAGCAGACATAAAGTGTTATCTCTATATTATGGGCTATATGGTTTGAATGATGTACACAGGGGCATTAACAAAAAAGCTGCCAAGAAGTAATGATTGTGAATGGGTGCGTTAGGTTACAGCACACTGACAGACACACGCAGTCCTCCTCCTGACTACAGACATTAACAGACTTGCATTTGGGCTAATTGGAAGCTTCTCCCGTCTTACTGGGATCGGTTTAAACTCGGCATGAATTATTCATGCAAGCACGATGTTCAGAGGAATTCAAACACACACGAGGAAGGAAGGGAGGGGAATGATATGTTCAGACACATTCTTCGAAAATTCCCTCTTACAATGGAGATAAATCATTTAAGGAGATGGTGCACGGACCTGGAGATCGAGCTCTCACTTGTTCTCTCTGGGGATTTTGTTGTTGTTGCTCTGTCTGCATCTGTAACTGGTGTGACACACACACACACACACACACACACACACACACACACACACACACACACACACACACACACACACACACACACACACACACACACACATTTTCTTCCTATCACAGGTTGACTGTTTTACACCAGTTGTTATTGTATTTGATTGAAAACCTGTCAGGGCTTGTTCATCTTTTCATCTCTTTTTTTTTATATGTCATGTCTTTATAATGCTGTCTCTCTGGTAGGGGCATTTTCCCATTGAAACAAACAGCATTATGATTTTTTTTCTTTTCTTCCCATCAGTGCTGTATGTAGCATCACAAATCACATATAGCCTATACACCCAGAGCTGTGCAAAGGCTCTACTGCTTTAGGATAGTTTGTTTGTTGTTGGGCCCTTCTGTTTATTGCTGCAGTGCTTCCTCTATATACCATATGTTCTAAATACCAAGGGCTGTTTTTTTTTTCCTGATTTCATTTGCACCCTCCAGCAACATGGCTGCTCTGATATTTTTGACAGAGAATAACAGAAACAAAGCTACCTGATCCCATGTCCATGCAGCTCCTCATCTGTCTGTTTCTGTTTGCATCTGATGGTGTGTGTGTGTGTGTGTGTGTGTGTTTATCTTTTTCTTTGATTAAACCTTCATCCCAACATTTTGGTCTCAGCCCTATTGACATGTGTTATCCTCTGTCTATATCCCCCGGTTTTTCCCCTCTGTGCACGCCACGGTCTGTCCTATTACTTGATAAAGCATCCAAGATATGGTTCAGAGGTAATTGGATTCGGTTCTGGAGGGAAGGGACACAGAGTGGAATTTGTCAGTCTGTGTGTTCATGAATTAGCTTATGGAGAAGACTTGTGTGTGTGCGTGCGTGTGTGACATTGTGCATGTGCTTTATATGTCTCTGCTGGTGCTGGCTGGTGTGTGCTTTGTGTTTGCAGTGAATCATTATGTTTTCAGGAAGCTGTGCTGATGAGTAAGACACAAGGGCGGCTGAGTTTGGGAGGGGGGGTTGTTTCAAAGTCTGACTCCAGACACATAAATTCAATTGTCTTAGAGGAAATTTATGTTGTGATCCTCCCACTTTTTTATTTCTTATTTTTTGCCTTTGCTAATCAACTCGTCCCTCATAAATCCTCCCTCATCTCAAGTTTCTGCTTTGATTTAGAGCTAAGGTGATGACATGTTTTTTTGGTGGTTGTTTATAACATTGGTAGAAAATGGCAGCATTTCCTCTGTGATTTGATCAAGGAGGTTTTATGAGTGTCAGAGTCTGTGGGGACAAGATATGAACAGCACCACAATGTGTCGATACTGTATGTGTGATGTGTGTGTATATGTTTTTTATTTGCAGGGCTGCAACAGTTTATTCATTACCAGTTCATCTTACCTTGGTGAATATTGATTAGTCTATAATGCTACAGAAAACAGTGGAAAAACGTCACGATATCCCTTAGGTCCAAGGTGACGTCATCAAGTTGTTTATGTGGTCGCACTAACATGACACTAACACAGTCGTTACACAACAAAGCCTCACAATAATTATTTGTATTTCTCTATTAATGGTGGAGAAATTGATTAATCGACCAGTAGTTTCAATCCCAGTCTTTTTTTGTGTTGATTTCAGCTTCTTTTCACTCAGTTCATGTTGTGACTGTGACTCTTATTGTGTTCCCATACATACGAGGCCATTCACAATGCATCGGTGTGTCTGAGACATCAAATACATATGACATGGATCTTAAAAGAATAAAACTTTAATGAAAAAAGATCAAGATCAAGTAGGAGTTTGTTTATTTCGAGGTGTTTTAAGATATGATACACATAAGGTATCAGACTCCTTTATATCCACATATTATATCTATATCATTATCCACACCGTGGTATAATGTAAAAACAAAAAATCTCATGCGCTTGTATTGATTTTCATGTTAATTACTCCCATAAAGTGACAATGGTTGTATCAAGGGAAATCTTTTTTGGGGGGTATATTATTCTATATCTAATATTAATCAACTCTAGAAGTGACAGTAGGTGTGATTTTACATAAATTAACCACTAATTATTTTCATAGTACAGTCTGTTTCTCTTAATCTTTCAGTCTGCAGTAATGTTGGGATGCTGTTTTTCAAATGTCCACTACAGAGTTAAAGCCAGAAGAAACCAATAACTCAATTAACTCTGATAACTCATTAACTCTCGAAGAGCTACAACAACTTATGACAGAATAAAGGCCATCTTAAAGGAGCATCTTAAAAACTTTTAAAGACATTTTTAAGTTAAAAACATAAACATTTTAACATGAAAAGCATTTCCTGAAACACACAATAATATCTCAAAGTAGCTAATACATCACAGGATCGCATCACTATACGATAGCACAACATTTACCTGCACAGCGCTTTTAGGAGCTATTTGTAAGTTTTGCTGTTGCTATGTAGTCAACATTAGCAGCTGTTTTCACACCAGTCAGGAAACATAGTGAGTTCATTCGATTAATTTCTTTATTTACTAAGAGCTGTCTCCAGTGCTGTAAGGCAGCACCAGTATTAACTCTTAGCTCTACCAAGTGTTTTCTTCTTTGAGGCGCCAACCAGCTAGCCCTCTTTAGCTGTAGCTCTTCAGTAGTAGAAGACATTTCTTAAACCTTTAACCTGATTCTATGAGTTTATTATTTGAATCTTATACTATAGAACAATATTGGGACTTAATTTCTTAACTTTTCTCCTTCACTGAAGTTAGCACGCTGTAGCCAGGTAGCCCACGGCCATCATTTCACGTCTGCTAGCAGCTCTCTGTAGCCTCCAATCTGCCCTAAAGACTTAACACTGCACCGAGGGTGTATTTTAACCTCTTGTATTGTAAAGACAATGATGGGCGAAGCTCTTGACAAGAGACAATCACTACCACCCACTCCCACAGCAAGACGCCACATTCGGCTGCAAAGGAAACGCACAAATAGCAAAAAGAAATACTGTAATGATGCTGTTGTGTTGTTGTTTGATCTCTTACAGTCCTTCTCTCTTTGTGTTGCATTTCAGAGCCCTTGATGCTGAAGTGTGTTGACGCTGAGGGGAGCAATTTCAGCGCATCCCAGTGAACATACACACCCAGACACACACAGACGCACACACATATATATTGTGGTGCCTTTTGGATACAAGAGCGTCACAGGAGACAATGAGAGGCTACCTGCTGACTGCAATCTTTCTGCTGCCCTTGGTGAGTAGTTTGTGTGCGTCTGTGTACTGTGCACATGTGTGTGTGTATACGAGCATACAGGGATGCATATATACATACGTAAGTGTGCTCGTGCAGCATCAGCCTGCCTCATCCTCATCCTCAGCTCTAGCTTTTGGTTTTATTTCCATACATGCAGCCAGCGCTCCGTGTTACAACGTGGGTGTGTCAGTGACAGGCGCTTGAGGGATGGAGATCACCATATGCCACATCAGCACATCAGCATACGTTACAGGTCCTGGATCAGCTCTTGTGTTAAAGCGACTGGCATGCCTGTTCGGACAATAACAGATGGCCCGGCTGACCGTGGAGCTGCCTATCCATCTGCTCTGACTCACTTTTATTAGTGGTCTCATTGAAATAAAAAACAGAATGGAAGAGTTGTGCAAGATGTGTGTGGGAGGAATTATATCCAGCGCAGGGATGCAGCACCGCAGCAGTTTCCTTGGTGAAGCCACACGCAAACATGAATTGTTTTTGGGTGATGTAAAAATACACATTGCCTCATGTATTTCTGACATCTTGGTATTCGTAGTCTTCCTCTCATTTGATGATGACTTCTTGATGCTTTTGTGGTGGCTGGCCAGGAAACAGCAGGACCTACCAATTGATGATGGTTACTAGGGAGACCAAAATTAATTCACAATGTGGCCTTGAAGTCACAAATATCTTTTCTAACCTTTACGTTAACACTGCCCCCAACATGTATGAAGTGTTCCTCCAGCTGACATCTTTGCACAATGCGGTCTCGGGCTGACCTTCAGCCGGATGATGTGGCAGATACGTCTGTTGTGATGTACTTATTGTGTGTCAAATGGGTCTGTACGGAGGGCCAGTGGTCTGCAACGTCAAATGGGAGTTTTATTATCTGTGCTGCACAGTGCTGTGGGAGCTACTGAGTTATCTGGCCCCTTGAAAATAGCCTTGGGGAGGGAAGCGGGATTCTGCAGCTTCAAAATGGGCAGCTTATCTAGACAGACATCTGTTTCAGAGAGGAGAGGAGTAATTGGGAGCAGAGAATAGCAAGCACACTTAAAAAAGAATTCATTGATCCGTCCTCTGGCACATGTGTCGTTGTCATGGTGCCTGTTTTAGGTGGGAGCTCTTTAAACCCTCGGTAATCCTTAGTTAACCTTGCACCAAATCACTCTCCTCTATTGTTATTGATTTCCAGGAATTATGTCACCGATTACAAATGACTTATAAAAATGTGAAAGGTGTGATTTTTCCCATCTGCACCTATGCAAAAATCTAAAAAGTGAGTGTGGGAAGTGTCAGTCAAACACAGTATGTGTCTATGTGTTGGTGAGGGTATTTATTATTAATTACAAGGATAAATGAGCATTTAGTTTAGTTTAGTTAGAGAGCATTCAAGTTTTTCATCCACGTCTTAAATGACTGGAATACAAACTTAATTGATGCAACAATTGTTATTTTATTATTACTGTAAAGTTCCTGGAAGTAGTTTGTCTTGGTTCATTTTCTTGATGTGTGTGGGTGTTGGTGGTGGATAAAAGTTAAAATGTGGCTTGGCTCAACTCGACTGCAACCCATATGAGCATGTACCAGTAGGTTGGTAACAATAATATAATCCGTAGGAGTAGGGTTGTCACGAGAACCGATACTTCGGTACCAAGTCGATGCCAACACGTGAAAAATACGTTGATACCTGCTTTTTTTTCAGTACCATGAGTACCGGATATACAACTTTACCCTTGGCGTGCTGTGTCCTGTTGGAACTGAAGCGGGCAGAATAGGCTTACACGAGCCAACATGATGTAGCTACCACACGTCCTTTTCCGGTCAGTCATCATGGAGACAAAACAATCTGCCAGTGGTGCAGCATTTGGATCAGAGTGAAAACAAACGTTTGTGTGAGCATGAACCATACGAGCTGAAAAATGAAACAGTGTATCACTGTTGCACCAGTCTGTGTGAATACAGCCTTAAAGTGAATTAATGAGAGCAACAGTTCTCTTGTTTACTTGGAGGACACAGTAATGACTAGATGACTTTCTGTTTGTGTTGAGCCAGATTTACCATTTTACTCTGCTTTTAAGTTCATGTTGCTGCGTGCACTTTAAATTCTGTGCAATTTGAGAAGTTGTTGAAGGACGGTGGAGCTTACACACTTGAAAGTTTGATGTGAAACAGTTTTTCAATAAGTGAATCTACAAGTGCATGGGTTCTTTTTTTAAATTTTTATCGAATGAGTATCAAGAATTGTGAAATTAGATTAGAAAACTTTATTGATCCCCAAGGGGAAACTGCTTTATAAATATCACTGGTACTGGTATCGACTACTGACATTTTGGTATCGTGACAGTCCTATGTATAGTATACCAATTAACAGTGATAAACACGCAGTTAAAGCTGTGAACAAACTATGATGGATTAAAAAAACGCTTATTATCCGTTTCATATATGAAACATTCATACAGTTCATCCTCATCCCTGTTTTTTTATGCTACGCCACCTGACTTCCTCCCTTAATAACTACACTTCATCTAACAATAATCACACATAGCTGTCCTAATAAGCTGCTTGCACATTCGATCTATGGGCTCATTTCTTATGGGAGCACAGTCTTGATCAATACAGATAAAAACGGTAGTAAATACTGTTTCCAATTATAGTGAAATATAAATTTTAAAAAAGCCCATCCATCCCAATATCATGTATAAGCCTCCATCCAGGATTCCATAGAAGTAAATTAATGACTAACACATTTCATACTGCCATCTCACAGGCCTGTCTGTGCACATGCCAAACAGATCTGCATCCAATTATTTCCCATTTCTGGGAAGCCTTGCCTACAACATGTATTGGCTCTTAGCTGGTTACCTGCTGCTTAGCAACATGGATGCTTGCTACGGGTACAAAGAGGTCTTTTTCTTTCCAACAATGCCAATGTCGGTTTCATTAAATGATATCAAACGCCATCGACAACGTGGGGAAACAAAAAAAAAAAGAGAGCTTTAATAATATGTGTGTTTTTGTTTTTGTTTAGCCATCATGGTGCGGCAGGAGGTGTTTGTGTGTTGTCTGGAAACGCGATCAGAGCAGATTACAGCAGATAGCTCTGATGATACTTCACATAATTCATGCGATATTTTAAAATTCTGCCCACGTGCGGCGCGATACAGAAAGGAAGTGAATCTTGGGACATCTTCACAGTCGGTTGGTGCCCTATCTTATCTAGGCAGCGAGGCCTGAAGTGAATTTTATATTGGGGGGCAGAGAGATGGAGTGATGAGTCAGCCATGGCTCAGAGGGCCGGGACATATTACACCTATCATTTCACAGAGAGAGAGAGAACGAGCGAGGGAGTGGGGGGGGGGGGGGGGGGGGGGGGTGCAAGAAAGCTAAGGGTGCAAAACAGAGATTGGCCTTAAGAGAGCAAGAGGGAGAGTTATAGAGCAGGTGACAGATATACACCAACTCTACTATCTCTGGGTAAATAGTTTCCCTGACTGTACTGCAGAACCAGACAACACCAGTTACTCTCCTTGGGTTTTCTTCCTTGGCAGGTTATAGTGACATTCAGAGCATCTCCAGCTTTCCTATCTTATCACGATGAATTTGTAAAGCAAATTTTAAGGCGGGCTGCAAATTCCAGAGGGATTTCTAAAAGGTGGATGTGAATTTCTACATCTCTGAAGAACTCATTTGAAACATTGTCTGCGTTAACATGCACTTCAGTACCCTGATTTTTATTGGGGTTTTTAAGTATCCCGTTTTTGTGTTTGCACATGTAAACACAATTTCCCGATTCCAGAAATCGGGATAAGCTCATATCCCGATTTTGAGAAACCCGATTTTGCTGCCTGGGGTACTCCGAAAGAAACCAGGATACTGGAGCATTTAAACATTGGAAGATGTAGTGTTTTTTCACAATGAGACATATACATACTTGATTTTTCTTAATGTGTTTTGCCCAATAAATGTTTGAATACACACCATGTCCAACACACACAAAGACACAAAATGCACAAAAAAATTCTGGAAACATCTTCATCAATTTAACAGCATGTGAGCTGCAAAACAAACTCACAACACAACCGAAGTGTTTCTAGGGTCACAAAGAAGTGATGGACCCGGCAGCACAACATTTCAAAATTACAGTGCAGTACATACAGTATTTCTGAATCTGAATCATACAATATTGATGTTATCATAAATCAAACTGACCTACATGTACAGTATGTTCCTGTATTTGCAGGTGTTTTGCAGTGTGTGTGCTGTTGTCAAATTGATACAATTGTTTTCTGAGTTTGTAGCACGTTTGTGTCTTTATGTGTGTTTGCTTAAGTTGCAGTGCGTCGCTCTCAGGAACACTGTGTACCACAGCCCACAAGCAAACTGATGAGAGGGCATCAGTTTCGCCAGATTCCCCAAATCACATTTGATTGGATAAATTTAATGTACATGCCACAGAGTGCGGGATGAGTCATCAAAAAGAGAGAGGGATTATTGCATAAAAATAGACTGCTTATAAATGCTTTGACTTTTTTGACACATAGCAACAGCAATGAATGCAGGAAAACATTCGTTTCTCAGTGAATTATCACCTGAATCATCCAGTTTCAATCAGCTTTACGGAGCTTTACGCTGAGTGTGAGATCACTGTTTAGCTGTCTGGCTTTGCAACTTTACTGTTTTGGTTCATTCTCGCCGCTGTCATCACACTGTTTTTGGCTACTGCGAGCAACTGTTTTTAATAAAAAGGCACTAAAAACATCCTGCTCTGCACTAAAACAGCAGGCAGCAACTATCGCTGGTGAACATGGTGGAGTATTCAGCAGCTACGGAGACACATTTTTCCCCTCAGGAGTGGGTAGAGACTAGGGTTGCAAAATTCCGGGAATTTTCAAAGTTGGAAACTTTCCATGGGAATTAACGGGAATATATGGGAATAAACGCAAATGAATCAGAAATTTACAAAATTGAAGGTAACATTTTACTCAACATTCATGTTTTTGTTGTTCAGTAAAATAATTGATTGTTCATACAAGAATTAAAACTTGATAAAGTTCTACTCACAAATAAATCTGTTGAAATTTCATGTTTTTTAATTGTATTATTTTGCATGGATGTCTACTTATGACAAAACAATGTTTGGATATGATACAGTTTGTGTAAATTACCCCTAATTTCCAGTTAATTCCCATGAATTCCCCCAAATTTCCCAATAATTCCCATAATTCCCATGGAAAGTTTCCAATTTGGAATATTTGCAAAATTCCCCATCTTAACTTCCCATGGAAAGTTTCTGGAAATTTATCGGAAATTTACTGGAAATTTTTCGCCCCATTGCAACCCTAGTAGAGACCAAAAACAGAGCTAAAGAGAGTCAACGGTGGACACAGTAACGTTGCAGATGTGTGAGCATGTGTTTAGAACAAACACAAACGTCATGTCAGCTACCGGTAATCAAATCAATTTCACGTGAGCAGACGTGGACATGTGTTAAGTGGCGCCCCTCACAAGAAGCTTATTAAGACCTTAAAGACGCTGTCAGTGATGCTGTGGATCACTGTAATCAGTGTGGAGGGTGACTCTGTGTGTGTGTCTGTGCGTTTTCTCCAGGTGGCCTCAGAGTCCGAGCACTGCATCATCAAGCGTGAACATGAGAAATGCATGGAGATGATCGAGCAGCACGACCCCGAAGACCCCGAATTAGGTAAGCGAGGGTGTGTGTGTGTGTGTGTGTGTGTGTGTGTGTGTGTGTGTGTGTGTGTGTGTGTGTGTGTGTGTGTGTTCTCACATCTTTCTGTTTGGATAATCTGGCACGAAAACCACCAGTTTTCATGCCTCTGCTGCTGTGATTAAATTGTTTACCTTTTGGTTTGCTCAGGAAAACACAGAGCTGCTGATGAATGTCATGCAACTTTCCCGGAATAAATTAAACACAGGCTTTTTCTTTTCTTTTTTTCCAATTCTTGACAGTCTGGTATTTTTCAGTTTACCCAATCAGTTTTGAAAAAGGTCACAGAGAAACATGTTAGGATGACAGAGGAGTGCAGCTTTATATCATGTTCATGTTACAGATACATCACCTTGGAAGACCGCTACGTTGCAGTGGCAACAATCGGCTGACAAGCAGTTCACAAACCAAATGTCTGCCTGTAACGTCACGCTGAGCTGCTTTCGCATTTTTTTTCCCACATGTCCCCTTTTTTTTCTTTTTTTTCTTTTTCAAAACACAGGAAACTTGCTCTGTGATTCCTGGAAGCAATTATTTTCTTGGCTACACATCGTGGTTTTCATTAGCAACTGCTGCAAGCCTCCCGCTGCTCCCGAAAGTTGCACAGCACACTGCATCTCCCAGACTGCACTGTGACTCACGGTTTCAGTGACAGCCACAAGCTCCCTGGGGAACAAACAAAAAAACACATAAAAGATTCAGAGTGGGTGAGATAACAAGTTTAAAGAAGAGAGGAGCGGTAAGTTCAGCTCGTTTTTCATCTCTAGATCTTAAAGGTCGGCCCTGCAGTCTTCCTACAAAATGCATCTGAACTTTTTAATGTTTTTATCTAAAGTTTGATGCTCCCCCCATAAAGATATCATTTATACAACAAAAAAAATCCATAATTTGTTTTCAGTTGAAAGTTATACTGTTGTGTTCTTTTTACGTCTATATTGAGCCATCTATTTTCAGACTGTAGTCACACGTTCGCCTGCCTCAACCCTTAACTGATCCCTTCCTCCTCCTTCCCTTTAAAAGGAGCCGTCCAGTGTTTCTGCTGACAGCAAATCGTTGATTAGGCAATACAAACTCCTGCTTTGCAGAAAACCCAACTCAGGGCCTGAGAAAAAGCAAAGAAAAGAGGAAAAAGAGCTTGCAAGAGGTGTCCTCTTTTAGCTTTGTCAGACAATTTTTTGGGGGGGTTTATTTCCAAATGATTTATTTGTTTTTATACTTTTAATTGAGTTGCTCTGGCCTCAGGTTAGTCTGCAGGTCGTGTGAAATTGCTACATAATGATTTGCTGTCAAGTGCTGTAATCAACGCCCAGCTGAATTTAGAAAAGGACCTGTCCTGCACCTGTTTATTATTTTTCAACTAAACCGTCTTCATGTGACACTTTGTCCGATGCTAAATGAGAATGAAATTGATTGATTCAAATTGGTGGTTGGATTTTGGTACCTAATCATGACTGTCACCACACAGAAAAGGGCCACTGACTGAATCCCCTTTTAGAGGAACTAAAAGTTAGAGCTCAGGCAACCACTCAGTTGATTAGTGACTGATTGATAGAATGATAGAAGATTGATTTCACTTTTCCAATGTGATAATCTACTGTGTTTCTAATATTTTGATTCTTTTAAATTGAATATCTTTAATCATTCTCTACCTTAAAATCTTTGTACTCTTGTCAAACAATTTGATGATGTCACTTTAAGTAGGTTATAATTTTTAGGTTAAAGTGGATTTTTTTCACTATTTTCTGACATTTTATTGATGAATTGATTAATGAAAACCTATGAAAATAATCTATTACCTGTCACATCCAGGTGCAGATCTTTCAAATCAATGTTTAAAGATAATTCAGAATATCTGATCAGTATTCTGCTTCAGCTGCACCACAGAAGACACAAACAACATCTCGTTGAGTCCTTCACTTAGATCGGTTTCAGTGAGAAAGAATCCACCTGTTGTTCTCTACACCACGTATGTGCGGTACGTGTCTGGTCTGTGTCTTTGCAGCCTGGTGGTGAAGGTTCAGTATAGTGTGAGACTGTGCGAGGCGGCCAGTGATGCAGACAGAGTGCTTTATTAAGCCGGTTACCTCTGTAGCTCAGTGCGGCTCATTTGGCTCCGATTTGCCCTTTAAAAGGTAATTGGCTTCGTGTCCGGCTCACCAGACAGAACCAAAACAGATTAGAGAGCCAAGCAGAATAGAGAAAGGTCTGCAAACACACACACACACACACACACACACACACACACACACACACACACACACACACACACACACACACACACACACACACACACACACACACACACACACACACACACACACACATGTCCAAGTACACATGCACATCCACACATCCACAGATGCATGCACGCTGAAAAAGACTCTAAATGCATGCGAGTGAACACACACATCCAATCAGAGTTGCACCTGCCTCTGCAGCAGCAGCAGCAGCAGCAGCAGCAGCAGCAGCGCTATAAAACCACCCGAGCACAAACAACGTGGTAAAAACTGGAGAGATGGTGAGAGAGAGAGGAAGAAAGAAGGGAAAGAGGGAAGAGGAGGTGCTGAAGATAAAGCACACGGGAGCAGAAAAGAAAGAGTCAAAGCTGTGATAGCAGCACTGAGAATAACTGATGTGAGATTCACAGTGAGCATGAGTCAGGTGAAGATGGAGGCAGAGGAGGAGAAGGAGATCACAAAACAAAACAAAAGATTGAAGGCTGGTTAAGTAACGTTTGTTTTCAGCTTGTTAGTGATAGATGAGTGGATCAGGTTGGATTAAACTGTGGAAAAAAAACAGATCAGATGCACTGCAGTGATTTGCAAAACTTTCAAACCTGCACCTTTCATTAGGGGTTTAGAGTATTTAGAGGGTATTAGTGTTGTAGGTGTACAACAAATCCCCCTTCAAGACGGTCACTATGTTCACTTTTGGAGGTTTAAATACACTGCTATACTGTGAACTAGACCAAAAAACCTAACAGATGTGGTACTATTCAACCATCGAAGCTAATTCACTTTGACACCTCTGTTCGACACACACACACACACACACACACACACACACACACACACACACACACACACACACACACACACACACACACACACACACACAAAGACACACACACAAAGACAAAATTAAACACTTCGCCCTGGAGATCACATCTGCTTTGTTTGCTTTGTCATAACCTCACAGTAATTATCAACATCATCTACTGACTGTTGTTGACCTATTTGAGTGTGAGGGTTCAGATCTGTATTACAGAGTGATAGTGGTGAAACATAATCAGTAACCGTGAGGTGAATCAGGGGCTAAGATAAAAAACACCGACTATATTTCCAGTAACAATTTGAATTTGAATTTATTAAAGGATAGCCCCTTGAGATGTAGCATCTCATTTTCAAGGGGGTCCCTGAACAAACATATACATAGAACACACAACATCAACAATACACTACATTACATTGTAGACATACATAACATGACAATACAACAAATACAGACATCTTGCTCACACACTCCCACATACCACCCCTACCCCCATAAATTTAACAGAATAGAAATATTAAATAACATAGTAGGAATAATGAAATAACAAAATGGAGAAAGAAAGAATAACAATGAATCAATCAATCAATTAAGTAATTAACTAAAAACATGAGCAATTTGTTTTAAGATATAAATATAGTGACCTCCTGAAACAATGAAAAGAGGTAATAGAACGCAAAGAAGGAGGGAGATTATTCCAATCAAATGGGGCTTTATATTGGAATGACCTTTTACCAACCTCTTTAGAGAATCTAGGAACAAAGAAATAAGGGAAGTTAGTATGTCTAAGTGGGTATGGCGAGTTGTATGGAATCATAAGTTCTTTTAAATAAGGAGGACAATTAAAATAAATACATTTGAAAAGAAAATGGAACCAATGAGATTGCCTTCTTAATTTGGGTTGTAGCCAGTTCAGAGAATCAAACATGAGACAATGACGTGTTCTAAAAGGACATCTCAAAACAAATCTACATAAGGAATTCAATAATATAGTCAGAGATTTAAGATGAGTGTCAGAGGTGTTTTGATAAACAACATCAACATAATCAACATGGAGCCTGATGGACTTATTGAGCAGAAAGACAAGGAACTGATGACAGAGAAAGAGAGAGCTATACGGCCTCTATTGAATCATGAATTACCGGTATTATTATTATTGCTATTAGTAGTAGTAGTAGTAGTAGTGTTGGTGTTGTTATTATTGTTAATTGTATTATTATTGTTGTTGTTGTTACTGCACATGAAGTTGTTATTTTTTGAGTGAGTGTTGAAATGCTCAAAGGAAGCGTGGGGTGTGTATATGGTGGGAAAATATTATGATCAGCTGTGATATCAGTTTATATTCTTGATCATAAGATCTAATATGTGCAAGGAAATGCTTAACTATTGGCAAGAAACGTGTTGCATATGTTTCCTGTTCATGAACCCGTAATTGAGATAAGAGGAAAGAGGAAGCTGGTCTCTGTCTGACACACACACACACACAGTGAAGGGTCGTGTCTTGACTTTAAAGTGTGACAACGACACTTAGAAAGACATGTTCTGGTTTGTGAGTCTTTATTAAAAGAGAATTGCGTGTGAGTGTGTGTGATATCATTCGTTTTAGCCCACTGTTTCAATTAATGTGTTCATTTATCAGCCTGGGTGAATCAATAACAGAACAGAGAGTTGATTGATGTGTAGTTTTTATTCGTGTTCCTCGGGGAAACGATGTGTTAAAAGCTCTACAGTGTGTCTAATGTGGGTCTGTCTGTGACGTTGGAGGAGATCAGCTGCTTAAACCAGAGATGCTGACAACAGGTTTGCATCATTAGCTCCTTTAGCATAGATATGTATCGTATGTATTTTCTCATATTTGACCACAGCATCCTCCTTCAGAGTTTCCCCCTGACACACTTCCTGCAGGTTGAAACATTAATCAACTTTTTGTTAATGACAATATCAATCAATCAGTCAAACAAACTGTATTTAAAGAGCATTTTTCATACGAAGAAGCAGCTCAAAATGGTTTACATGTTATAAAATAATAAACAAAAAGGACATTTACACACACACGCATTCACCCACAAAAATTAAAACAATGAGGAATTAAAAAACACTGAGGAAACCCTATCTTACTCTCAACAGCTTTCAGTTTTCTGTGGGGAAGAACACTAGAGAGTGGATAAAAAGAGCCAGATATTTCCCTGAGTATTTGGTAGAGACCAAAATGGAGCTAAAAGAGAGTTAGCGTTGGACCTACATTCTCCAAATGAAGGATCGTTTCGTTTTGCTCAGTGTTGATTATTAACTGTTTGTTCCCACAGTTGCTGTTTCTCAAAAAAAAAAAAAAAAAAAAAATACACAGCACATTTTGGCCTCATCTCTGTCGAGGACCCGGAGCTACTCCTACTGTATGTTAGCAACAGATTTCTCCATGTGGGTGTCATGAACATGTTCCATATCTCTGCAAATGAAACACAATTATCTCCAGTGCGATTGCTGTGATTTCATTTTCGAATTCTGCACCAGAGCCTCATGCTGACCTCTGTACGTTTATTTTATCTCGTCCCCCCCCTCACTCAGTGTGCCCGTGGATGTGGGACAACCTGACCTGCTGGCAGGCGGCCAGCGTCGGAGAAGTTGTGGTGGTCAACTGTCAGGAGCTTTTCCACGACTTCATGAGCGCTGAGGATGGTGAGCGGAGGCAGGATATCACCCGTGTCTCTCATTTGAGCTGACAAATCATTTTTCATGTAGCTCGCCATTGCTTCTATTTAGTTTCTACTACAGGATATACTTTGTGCTTTCAGATATGGGGAAGGTCAGTCGTAACTGTACGGAGGAAGGCTGGTCTGAACCTTTCCCTCACTACGTGGACGTCTGCTTCTTCTATGACAACACAACCAAAGATGTAGGTCCTCTTGTGCATCATCTACATTTCCTTTTACATGAATGTTGCATTGACGACAGACATAGACACTCACCCTCTTCCTGCAACTCTAGGACATGTACTTCGCTTCGGTCAAGGCCCTGTACACAGTCGGCTACAGCACGTCGCTGGTGTCTCTCACCACTGCCATGGTTATTCTCTGCAGGTTCAGGTGAGCGCCACAGTTTGGCTGGGAAACGGTTTTTATCTAAACATGTTCATAAAATGTCTTCACCATTTGATGTATTCAAACTCAAGTGAAAAAAAAGCAAATCATTGACAAACTCAATGTCAAATTAAGGATACAGTTTAAGGGGATTGTTCAAGATTTTGGCATTTTGCATTGTCATAATCCCTATAGTTTTAGGAGTAGGTTCGAACGGCAGAGCAGAGCTGCGAGCTGCTCAGAGCTACGCTACAAAGGCTAATGGGATTTCTTGGTTTTATATGTTACGCTGTCGTCATATTTTGAACAGCACTGTCTAATCTATATGGTTTCTATATCCTTATTGGTCATTAATAAAACATGAATTGGAAACATTTCTAACAGTCACTTCATTCTACATATTTGATATTTGATGTATTTTGATGTTATATACATATTTGAAGCAGAAATACAAAATATTCTCCGTATTTTGTGGTATTAAACCTTTGAAAATGTCATCTTGGTTCAGGAATGTTTGTTTCTTTTTCTCATATTTCCAAGACTAGACAATCAAGAATAAAAAAAAACAAAGCAAAATCAGCCGACTGAAAAAAATCTATAGTAGTTACAGCACTGTTCGGTTTGTTTTATATGCATTAACCAAAACAGGCTCAAAACCAAACTATCCAAAATGATGCCAAATTTGTTTTAAATGAAAGCTGACTGAGACATATTGCACAGTGACAAAACAATGTAAAAACAGCCAAAGGTTCAAAAGCTTTAAAAAAAGAAAAAAGAAATAATGAACCTCTTGTTAATTAATGACTACGTATATCCCAGCTGATCTGATGAAGCTCTGAGTGTGAAGATGAGATGAGATGAGATATATTTTCTCTGTCTTCTCTCCAGGAAGCTCCACTGCACCAGAAACTTCATTCACATGAATCTGTTCGTGTCCTTCATCCTGAGAGCCATCTCGGTCTTCATCAAGGACGGCGTGCTGTACGCGCAGGAGGACAGCGACCACTGCTTCGTACACACGGTCAGTCAAACGACGGCAGCTGATTCATATACAGCACATGCACCGTATGGTCATTTAGAGGCCGTAAAATACACAACACAGGTTCCACGGTTTGTGTTTTTTTATTAGCGTGGCTGCTTGTTTGGTTATTAATGACTAAATAAAACCGGGGCTTTTCAATTCACAACTCTAATTATTTCATTAGTTTAAAATTGAAGCAGATAATTGCAAAATGAGGCCTTTTTATTATTCTAAATGATCCTTACTCGGACAAAATAATTGCAGGCAGGTTTGGAGTCATGTATGAGAAGGTAGCAGGGTATTTGGCGGGAGCACAGTGTTGTCAGGATTATTGGTTAATCAGTTCCAGAGAGCATTATTAAAGGATTTCAGCGAAGTGCAGCCACTCATTTCAGAGAGGGAAACATATGATGGGGCTTGTTCTGCGTGAGGTACAGAGAGAGCGTCACAAAGAGAGACTCGGTAGGAACAGTCATTCTGCAGTCTCTGCTGTTTGATATGCACCTTTTGAAGGAACTTCAATCACATGCAAATTTTTTACAAAAAGTAAACACGCAATTAGATGACTAATACTCCCTGATTACGAATGCAGAACAAGCTCTTAGCCTTTGTCTGGTAGCAACGCATTGCTCACTGTTGTTAAGCAGGCATGATAAATAAACCTAATTAGGAACGCTAATGGCTTCAGCAAGGCCACTGGAAATCTTCTACTCGAGGACCATTAACATATCAATGGTTACTTGCCCCCCCCCCACCCCCCTTTATTTTTTCGCAACCCTCTGCTTCCCCGCCGTCGCCATGGCAACCACAGGTCATATCACAACATGACATCACCGGGAATCAGATCAGCGCTGTAATTGGTTGACCCCACTCAGAATATGAACTCTGTTCATTAACAGGAACTCATTAGATTACCGTCCACCTGACACGGAGGTGGGTTGTTCCTGTTGGCTCTGAAATTTTAGAGACACACGTTTCGATATTCACTTGTCATCTCAATCAAAAAAAAAAAAAAACACCAACATGTTATACTGTAGTAGCCCTGTTGCCCCATTAACAACGGTCTCTGTTAACACTGTGATTTACTAGAAATAAGAACATTTGCCTCTGTCTTGAGCTTTTGTAATAAAATCTGAGCATTAAACATGGGATCTCTATTTTGGAGCTGCAGCAGCTTTATTGAAATGATTTTTTAGGGCTTAAACAAACAAAATATAATGTGTGTTTAGAGTGTTTTAGAGGTAGTGGTAAGCTGCATTTGGGAAGGACAAGGCAAACTCCCATTTCCATTCTCTATGCCAGGGGTTCTCAACTAGTCTCACTCTGGGACCCACATTTTCCCATGGTCATTAAGTCACGACCCACTTTTATAGAATTCAAACCAAGAAAAATTATTTTTTAAAGCCTTTAAAAAATAATTTTGCTCTTTATTGAGCAAAGTGCATTTAAGAGCACATGAATAAAACTGAGGAGGACCACGACAACTGCATGTATGGAAGTGTATAAAAAAATATCAAACAGCACAAAATGGAGACCAACAAAACGATATATTTCACTTCTAATGCATCTCTGCATTCAGAGCATATTCACAAAAGTGAATAAATATCAAATTGCACAAAATAAAGACCCACAAAACAAAACAAGATTCACTGCATTCAGGCCACATTAATAAGAAACTGATATCTTTGCATTCAGAGCAAATAATAAGGAACTGAGGAGGACCATTACAACTGCATGTGTTCACGTGACGCGTGCCTTTCAATATAAGTTATTTTGATGTCCAACATCAGATGTGCATTAAATATTATTTACTTTTTTGACCAGCTGTCCGCGACCCATCCAGAACGGGTCCGCGACCCACTTTTGGGTCCCGACCCACCAGTTGAGAACCACTGCTCTATGCTAAGCTTTGTTAAACTTTCTCCTGTATACCGCTTCCTAATCAAATCCAATCTTGACAAGAAAGCAAATGCATGTACTTCCTCATTTCATACTGTCTCAAAATGCATTTTTCTCTGTTTTTTGATATCTAACAAATGGCGCCTACAATTTTTTTTTTCACTTGGTGACGATATTGTTGCACCAGCTCCTGTCACACTGTCAGTAGCCTAAAAGGGTTGTACCACATGAGTAGATGTGGAAACGTCCCTCTACCTTTGCTGCACTAATGTGCCCCTCCCCCCTGTGTTCCTCTGTGCAGGTGGCCTGTAAAGCAGTGATGGTTTTCTTCCATTACTGTGTCATGTCGAACTATTTCTGGCTGTTCATTGAAGGACTGTATCTCTTCACTCTGCTGGTGGAGACCTTCTTTCCTGAGAGACGATACTTCTACTGGTACACCATAGTAGGATGGGGTGAGCATCTGGTTTGTCATTAGTGGAGTATTGTGAAAACTTTGAGTTGTCACATTTTTTGCTCATATATAGAGTTAAACGGGAATACACTGCACTGTTTTGAATATGATACATAGTCAGGATTTTTATCCACTTAAGACAACATGTTTGTTGATATTAGATTATAACAAATGACTCTCTACTGAGGAAGTCCTGGGGCTGTCTTTTAAAAAACGCTATTTTATTTTCCTTTGAGATTCCATTTTGAGTTTCCAATTAGTGTAAATACTTAAGTAAAATACAGTGAAGACGATGATGACAGCTTGTGGTAGTTATCTTTTCTTTTGTTTGTTCTATTGATGAATGCAACCACAAACATAAAGCTGTTATTTCACTTGTTGATATTTCTAAACACATGAGAGCATCTGTAATCATGACAAATACACTGTATTTTTGATTATTGCTCATCACAGGAACTCCCACCATATGTGTGACTGTCTGGGCCGTTCTGAGGCTCCATTTTCATAACACTGGGTATGTACCATCTTTTTCTCCCCCCACCTCTGTGTATTTTCTCAAGTACTTCACTCTAATGCTACGTTAAAGTACTTCCATTTCTGCTATGACATGTATTTGATAATGAAAGCAGCTAGTAAATTTTCATACTCTGATTAATCATACAAAATATAATCAGGTAATAAAATAGTATGACTTTTTTTTAGGGTGAGATAAAAACTTTTGATCGACCACCTTGGTAAAAATGAGAACCAGCAGAGTAGAATATAAAGTATTTGCCACTTTCACTAGCTTCAACAAGTGATGGCTGCACAATAATCAGTTTTAATCCATTGATTAAACAAAACTTGTGAGTGACAAGTGGTGCAATGTGAATACATTTGCTCATACGTTTCTGCAACGTTCACAGCATTTTGGATACAAAACGTGATAAGATTATAGATTATATTCAGTTATAGGAAACTACCTAACAGTTTATATAATTACAGTTTAAATGATTTGTAAAATTATGAGAAAACCTCAACTATTTTCATAGGTCATTTTTTCATTTCTATCTTCTCAAATTCTTCTATTAATCATTTAGAAATATGGAGGTTGGACAAAACATGCAGGATGAAGGTGTCACTTCAATCAGTTAATTGATTTTCTCTGCCTCCCCATTTCCTGTCTCTCAACTGTCATGTCAATTAAAGGCAAAAAGCCCAAAAACTATAAAAAACATACTAAAAGAAAAATTAAGAAAATACTGAGGAGATTAATTCATAATAAAAACAGTCACTCGCTGCTGTCTTATATAGTAATAGTAAAGAATGAGTCAGTCTTCAGCAGCTGCGATAAGATGACGCTTACACATTAATGCATGAGTAATAGTAATGTCATAAAATACCATAAAAGTCACGTATACGTCTTCCAGCACTGTCACAATTACCTTCAGAAAGAAAAGAAATATTTATGAACTGTTAACTACTTTCATATTGTGAAAGGCACTTTTGAACTTTTCAAACAAGCAGAGGCTGCGAGGAGGCTGATATTCAAACACTGATGTCAAAAACTGTGTCAGGATAATTCCTCACACATGTATCTCCTTTTCATCCTGCACGATTTAGGATGAAGAAGAGATATACAGTTGCAGGAATTTAGGGGAACGCATGAGGGAAACAACGTCCCTTCATTGTTGACACACAGATCATTTCATTTTACTGACTGTGGTGTTTTTATAAACAAATTTTCAAAAAAAAAAAAAAAAGACAGTGGGTTGCATTGAACCAAATAGGTAAATTACCAGTGTTTTGACATGAAAATACATATAACAAGGCCTTGTTTACTAAAATACATTTATGAGAAGTAGTCGAGTGATTCTAGTATATTTAATCCTCTCTTTTTATTCATGTTTCTTCTTCCATTTTAAATCCTCCACTCTCCTCTGGCCCGTTCCTCCCTCACATTGTAAATGGTCACCTGACTGACACACTGTATGGTGCCATGTATGACCAGCTGTTGAGAGAAAGTGAAGATGTGAAGACTCACTGAATGATTATTGACCGGCAATGTCCTCCTCTTCCTCCTCCTCCTCCTCCTCCTCCTCCTCTAGATGCTGGGATACGAATGAGAACACTGCCCTCTGGTGGGTGATCAAAGGACCAGTTGTGGCCTCTATAATGGTACGGAAGATGCTGATTTATACACACGGACTCTCTTGAGTATTCATTTTTACTCCGCTCATCTATTGTTTTGTTTTGCCTCGCTGGAATTCAGTTTATGACAGGTTTATTGTATCTTTTCTGTTCCTCAGATCAATTTCGTGCTCTTCATTGGAATTATCATTATCCTGGTTCAGAAGCTCCAGTCCCCTGATATCGGAGGGAATGAATCGAGCATTTACCTGTAAGTTTCAATAAGCAAATTCACTAACACAGGTGGTGTATGTCTTCAGAAAAGTCAAAATGTTATGTGTGTTTTTTTGTATGTGTGTGTGTGTGTGTGTTTACTAGCATACTGTACTTAGAATATCACATAAACAAGTTTATCATCATGGTTTTGAGAATAAGAAATGTTACTTACCTTTTCTTGACCTTTATATTTCTCTGTTGTCAGCAAATACCATGAAAAGACCAAAACCAACATTGTTTTCATTTCACTAAAGCCTCAAATATCTTCTTTCTCCCTTTCCAAAAGCTATTTTAAACCTAATAATGGAGCGCATTTTCCATCTGCTGATGAAAATAGTTCCCCCCATAATGTGCTATTAACTTCCACCTAATAATCAGCAATAATAGTATAAATAATTGTATAAACTACAATTCCCAGATTTTTAAAAAAATATATGTGAACCTTTGTGGATTGAAGAGAGTGATAAACATATAGTTGGTTTTTGTCTTTTTGAGGGATGTGTTGCTACTAAGAAAAAAAAAAGCAGCAGCCCTTTTCCTTTAATGAGACGCCAGATGACACACTGGACGCTTAATGAAAATCTCCTTAACCAAATGTGGTCAATTTCCCCTTTTTATCCCTTTGGATCAGTGGGAATTGTCCCTTTAAATCAATTATCTAACACTTAAAAAAAGGTGGCCATTTTCAGGACCGATGCCAAGCACTAATACAGGGATTGAAGAGAAGCCATGGCAGTCTTACATCCAAATTTTTTTCTCACCGAATCACTGATTTTCTCTCTGATTTGTCCTTTTAGACAATTTCCAGAACAGACTGACTTGTGCTACCTGTTGGCAGGAAGCTCGAGCCTCATTATGGAGTTGTACTGTAGCCAGACATCGCTCCTGCTCGGCTCCCACAGGATAGTGTCTTTAGAGGCCCCGCAGATAATGTCATTCTCATCTGTTGCTTAGACCTGTACGTGCGTGACCAAGTGTGAAGATGTGTGCGAGTGTGTGCGTTGTGTGAGACTGTGTCTGTGTCCCTAAAGACACTGTCTTTGTTGTATTGTTGTGTTGTCTTTGTGCTGTGTAGCAGCTGTGCTCAGAAATGCTTCAGTGAGCCCACACAGGCTGTTCAGCATTCGTGCAGGATGTCAGAGTTATCTACCATCACACTGTAAGTGTGTGTGCGTGTGTGTGTGTATGTGTGTGTGTTCGTCCTCAAGACACGTGTGTTTGTGTGTCTGTCTATGTCCACCGCATGTGTGTATCCAGAGGTTGTTAAAGTTTTTTTTTAATGGTCTGGATTCCCAAATGCATACTCTCCCGCACACACACATATGTGCACGTTTTGTACTTTTGCACCTGTGAGGACCCTCATTGACATAATGTGTTCCTCCCCCCGACCCCCCCGACCCCGACCATAACCATCACAGCTACACGCCAAACACCAACCCTGATCCAAACCTAAACCCACTAGAACTGGAGATAACACCACACATACTGTATTCACCTCCTGATTACAATACTATTTAATCTACATATCAGTGGAAATATGTATCAGTCCACCCAAAACAAGAGAGATGTCGCTTGGTGAGACCCTGTGGATGGTTTGACGTTGGCAGGACTGAACAGAAATCTAAAGAGAGAATATCTTGAATGTAAATATGCTACAGAATTGGTCATGAGGAATATTTTATTGGCAGATTTTACAAAACTACACAACCTGTATCTGTTAGCACTGAGCTCGTCCCTGAGTCCATTACACAAAGAAAAGAGGAAACAATTGGATTCACTGTGAAGACACTGATATCAGCGTAAATGTTTGCAACGCCTCTTTGACCCTCTGTGATTTCTGTCGGCCGGCCCTCCCTCCGACCGCACTGCTGTAGCTCATTTGTGTCATGTCTTGTGCTACCGAAGTGTCTGTGTTTTGTATTTTATCGCCACACCGCGCTGAAAGTGTCCAGTAGGAATGCATCGGTGTCAGTCAGTCGTGTCTTGCTAAAACCTAAACCTTAAAACCAAGTCTTAACCCCAAACGGCTTTTGGCCCCTTTGAAGGCTCAGCCCACAATCACCACCACTCAACTCGGTTCCTCACAAAAATAGATGTACAATAGATGTACACAAATACACACACACACACACTACATACACACACACGTATTCAGAAATTTGTCACTTTTTATTTGGTTTATCTGGATTTGTTTTTTTGAGAGCTCGTGAAGCAACAGTGGCACAAATGGTCACATCTACTATCTGATTATTGCATTTATCACAGTCATAGAGTATTAAGTATTCAAGTATAATGACTGTTTTTAAGGACACGGTGTCACGCTGTAAAACAACACTGTTGTATATTTGTGTCCTCCATTTTTAAAGAGTCACCCGGTGTGTGTTTGTTGTATATTTTCTGTCTATCTGTGTGACAATAGGAGTAGATTAATAATCTCTTTGGTCTGGTTTATTAATGGTAATATTTTTTATTGTCATCCAGACGCCTCCCATGTAAAAGATTAAAGCCAACAATGTGTTTCACATTCACTCAATACCTTACAGTACTTGATGCCTCTCGGAGACTATTTTCAGCTGTGAATTAATACACACTTGATGCTCTGGTATCCATGGCAACAAGACAGAGTCTATGGGATTGACTGACAGGAAGCGTCATGTTTATTATTATTATTATGAAGAAGGAAAATTTCTCCCAGTGCTGCTCGTACGTACTGTATATATTTTAGTGTTTCCTCTGTAGCGCATAATGAGATCATTGCATTGTTGGTTTTGATCTTCCCATGGGACTTCATTGGAGAATGACAAAAAAAGATAGATGAATAAACAAACAAGAGAGAAATATGATTAACAGAAATACGCAGCAGTCTTATTTCAAGAGATTAAGAGGAAGTTTTTTTGTTTTTTTTTAATGTGCGGTTATAATCTGAATATTAAAGACGAGGTCACATCAATAGGCAGAAACGGTGTCGTGACATTACATCAGTGGCTCTGTTCTTGCATCACATCCCGATGACCAGCAGCAGTAAAACATGTTCACAGATATGATATGTCTGACTTCGGTTTCATTTAACTGTAACTGTTACGTGTGTGTGTGTGTGTGTGTGTGTGTGTGTGTGTGTGTGTGTGTCTGTCTGTGTGCACGCAGGCGTCTGGCGCGCTCCACCCTGCTGCTCATCCCTCTGTTCGGCATCCACTACACCGTGTTCGCCTTCTCACCTGAAGACGTGAGCAAGAGGGAGAGGCTGGTGTTTGAGCTGGGACTGGGATCCTTTCAGGTACGAGACAGAGAGAGAGACAGAGACAGAGAGAGACCAGATGATGAATGAGAGGACGACGTGTTGGGATAATAAGTCATCTGAGTATCAAACTTTGTCCTCTCACTATTCACAGCTGAGCAGTGAGGAGGACGTTTACAGTTTAGGAGACGTTTCTCACAGTTTTATTGATGCCACATTATGATTCATGGCTCCTGAATCTTCATAACTGTCAGCTCATAACATTTAGTGGTGATGGTTCAACTGTTTAAAAGTTTGTCCACATTCACAGTCAGACTCTTTTTGATATGTCTTTGGCCATTTTTTTGATGTTTTTAGATAGAAAAGCACATTTTCATCTCCAGCTGATTTACTTATTTGTTGTCTCTTCCTCCTCCTCCTCCTCCTCCGCCTCCTCCTCCTCCTCCTCCTCCTCCTCCTCCTCTTCCTCCTCAGGGCTTTGTGGTGGCTGTCCTCTACTGCTTCCTCAATGGAGAGGTAAGCTTCTGTCCTCTTGTTCACTGCTGTGGGGGCGTTACTATTATTTACTACAGATGTCAGTGTTTATAAATAAATAATGAGATTATATAGTTACAGCTTCATCTATAAACAGTTGTAGCTGGTTTTAATGAAGAATTGATAACACATTATAATGACAATAAACATGAACAGTATTTGAAATCTTTCAGTTACAGGAGTTAATTCAGCTATAACTAAAAATGGGTAAAAAAATAAAAATGTACAGAAAAAAACACACAATATACACAGTTGCCCATAAATTTGGAATAATTTTGATTTCAGACACATTCCTCTTTTTATTCAATAAAGTTTTGAGATGATATACACTTTATCCATCGAGATTAAATCACATTATCACAATCATTTCATGAGAAGAGGTAAAACCAAATATTTTATTCCAACTTTTGGGTCAACAGTGTATAATAAATACACATAATGACCAAAACAAACAAGACTCCTGCTTAATATGACATTGTAATTTTCCCTTTGTTTAAATTACGACTTGATTTCAAACACATTTTAATGTAATCTTTGACTGTTTCTAAGGGAACAACAACAACAAGAAGAACATCTCTGTTTAATGTGTGAATTACACCTTTACTCTCAAAGTAAAACACTGAACCTACATTTACATAAATGAGTCATTTTTTGCCAAATAAATATTCAAATCTACGGTAGGCTATAATGTGTAATAATAACACTGAAAATCCAAATGAAAACAATGACATCTGCTCCCAAATGAAGTAAAAATAAATAGTTAATATTAAGCACCGTAACATGTTGGCGTCACAATCAACAATGCTAAAAAAACTGGCTCATGGTCGAACTGGTTATTTTTGACCCCCAATAAATAACATAAAGTCCTGTTTCTGTTATTGCAGCCTTGGTATAAACTGTGTACAAACACCCACCTGGCAGGACTTACACAGGTGTACTGTACCTTTTCGCGGAGGCTGGTACAGCTTAAAGTACATTAAAAATGACCTTGTGAAGTTTCTCCCTGAAGGTGCAGTCGGAGATCAAGAGGAAATGGCGCAGCTGGACGGTGAACCGGTACTTTGCTGTGGACCTGAAGCAGCAGAGGCACCCTTCGTTGGCCAGCAGTGGAGTGAACGGCGGGACTCAGCTGTCGATCCTCAGCAAGAGCAGCTCCCAGATACGCATGTCCAGCCCCCTGGCGGAGAACGCCAACATCAGCCTCCCCACCTGAGCGTCTGATTGGCCGGAGTCGACTTCAAGGTGCCGTTCCACTAACGTACATCCAGACCGACCAGACCAGACCAAAGTGGCCCCTAACACCTCTTATATTTTGTAGTTTGGCCTTTAGACAATGAGGTATTTCTAAAAGCATTTAGTGGAGATTCATTAGGTGCATTACTAGTTTTCATACTTTAGTCTTTAATTTGGTTATACAATACCTAATAGTATTTATTTGAGTATTTTTAGTGCTGCAGTTGACTCTGTAGGTTGCAAACTTTTATGATTAATAATAACGCACTTAATATTTTTACCAACTCAAACTCCAACCTACTGATTAAAACACAGGAGATATCAGAAATTCTGCCAATATTTTTACGTCAAATTTAGCCCCTTTTATTGTTTTATTTATGAATAGTTTGTGCCAAAAGCAACATTACAAGTTGTAAAAAAAAAAAAAAAAAGAAGAAAAAAAAGATCAATAGTGAAATATCAAATGTAGGGGTCATATTTGGCTGTTGATGTAAAGTAAATGTGCTTCAAAGTGCCATACAGGTTTCCTGACTGGATCCGATCTCATGAACAGTCCAAAGTTGGACATCAACCAAACGTTCTCCTTGCTTGTACAAATGCTCATTGTTTAAATGTTTCATCTTGAATTTAAACATTTTTCTACATTCAGCCATAAGTACGGAGTATGTCAAAAAGATATATATTTAAAAAGGAAAAAAAAAACAACCACAACAACTCATGGACTTTGTAAATAGTTACTTTTGGTGTCTAGAACAGAATTTCTTTCTTTTGCATAACGCAGTATTGTAATGACCTTTTCAAACAAAAGGAACTGGAGCCCAAATCTGTAGACTTCATCACATATCCTGAAGACCCAGAAGATCCTGCCCACTCTACTCTGAAATACCTGTTTGTATTTAATGATTTAAGAAAATAATAACAACTCAACTAGTTACATATAGGAACACAGTGCCAAAATAAATGAGTGTAGAAGAGCAGCATTTCCCAGCTACAGTATAGGGAGTCACAAGATGAATGAATTTAGGAAAGAGGAAATATTTTCTGCTCCCTGTTGTTGTTTTATAAGATTATCTGTTGCTTTTTTTTTCTTGTAAAATATTCTATAAATTCACCTCTAAAAGTATTCAAATTAAACAAGCTGAGAGGATTGCAAACCACTGCTGTAGAGGACACGACAGCACATAAGGGAAACTAAAAAATGTATTTAAAGAAAAAGAAACACATATACTCTGAAAATCTGCACTGAACTGGTTTATGCTCACAAACAGTGACGCTGCAGAGATCTACAGTGGTAGTAGTACTACAGTAGTATCCTCCAGTTGGTTTTTTTCCTCCCATACTGTAGCAACACATTATGTTTTTGCTGACTGTGAACATGAACAGTACATGTGCCATTTAGTGGATGCTTTTATCCAAAGCTCCTCATAGTGCCATGAGTGTCTCTGTGCTGTATTTATTTCCTGGTAGGCAGCGATCACGCTCTCGGAGACGACGGGACTCTTTGCTCTTCTCCTCTCAGCTTCAATCCATCGTGCCATATTAAATTGCTCTTGGTTTTTAATTTTTTTGAAATGAGCCATCTCCTACACTCATGTTCCAAAGTGCCTAGTCAGTCACAAATAGCTATCACTTTTATTTACAGTACAATGAACAGATGAGTTCAAGGAGTAGTAAAAAAGAGTCATTTCCTGCAAAGAATGTACAGAGCGACAGAGAGATGTGTTTTATTATGGATGACTTTGCATAATTGTGCTTCTTATCATTATGTGCAGCAAAAAATATATATATTTAGCTTATTTATTGGTGGAATTCTTCTTTATCTCTTTCTAATAACTTTTTCCTTTTTTAATTATGTGGTTTACAATCAATAGCTCTACTTTCAGCCTTTTGGGTTCAGCAACTTAAATCCTTTCAAGCGAACTGTAAGTCCATCTCATTTCAGCACTAACGTCAAACACATTAACACAAAATGCTTTAATGTGACAGCTCTTGACAATCTGAGTGTTGCCCATTATTTTTCTCTTTTCTGTTTGTGCACAAACAAGCTAACAAACAATAATTGTGGGGGAATTATTTAATAAGATGAAATGTGAAATTATGTGAACCGGAGGATTTTTTCTTTTTTTTTTCTGCCATATTTACTCAAGATATTTATTTTTTGTATTGTCATCAGAGTGGATATAGGGAATGTAGTCACTTTAAATAATGAATTGGTGATAATGTTGATCATAAAAGGATGTATATTTATTTTCCATAAATCAGTGCCATGTAAAATGACTCAATGTACAGTATTCATGCTTTCTCTCTGTGTAATAGTTGTACGACTCGTAGTCAAAGTGCCATAACTGTAGTGCCATACGTGGTGACAGTGGGAGATGTGTGGCACAGTGTCTCTTTGATGATTTTAAAGAAAACAAAAATACTGAAGAGAAAATGCCGTCCAAAGTTATAGAGGATGTATAGAGAGATAAAAATATAGATGAAATCTCTAAAATAAAAAAAAAGAAAGGTGTATATATACACGACTGAGAGGATGCGGCATTTTAACGCATCACAGTGAGTGAGTGTGAGACAAGAAACTGTCAAGGGAAGTAGAGCCAGGGGTGGAAAAGATGGTTTTATTTAATTAAGGTGTAAGGAAATGGATGAACTGTGACAGATAAAACACAAAGTGTGTGCGAGGGTGAAATAAAAACCACTCTGCTGCTGCTCACGTGTTCTATCACCAGCCGTCACTCTGAGTCTGAATCAGCTCAGATGGAAACGACCATGTCTCAAAGCTGTTACTGTCTGTGAAAAACAAAAAACAAAATGAAACAAAAAAAAAAAAAGACCAGAGGATTAATTCCTTACTTGACCATGTCTGTGCTGTATATTTGTTTACCACAAGGTGGCAGCAAAGTGTTGCAATTTTAGTTTCACAGTTTAAAGGAGAGAGGGGGAGGTTTTGACCAGCACTGATTTGCTCTTTGAGCTTTGCGTTTTGGATGAAACAGGTGTAGGGTGGGGCATTGAGTCACTCATATGCCACATGGTTAACATTTTTCTCACTACTTTTTGTGATTTGTCTTCACACAAATCAGCAAACAAGGCTACAAGTGTTTTTTCTCTCAATGAGGCTCATCGTCCAACACTGGAGCAGTTAAGATTTAGTGGTATTTATTATAGCGCACCCTTTTGAGTTGCTCAAATATTCCATTATGTGTGTTTTTATTAAAACAAAACTTGAAATGTCCAAGTTTCAAAACAATTACTGTGTGGAATGGGAGTAAATTTGTAAACTGGCAGCACTTCTTTGCAAAACAAATTCCGACAGTGTAAGTTTTAGCTTCATTTTGGCTAAAAACTGACTGCACCTCTCTTCACAATCACCTTTTTTCTTAGAGTTAGTTTAGTTTATGCTTTAGATATGTGTTAAAGAAAATCCCGTGACTTATTCTCTTTTAGCAATAGTTTGACATTTTTTGGAAATATGCACATTTGCTTTTTTCCCCCCCGAAGATGGCACTTTAGATACCACATAGAATTTGTTTTTTGCTTCTTTCCTGGTCATATTGGTCAATACATGAAAAATGTGTTTTTCTACTGGTTTTCATTCATATTTTTCATATCTTTCATGCACTAGTGGGATGTTCCTCATAGGCTAACACTACATGAAGTATTAACATTCATATCAAATTATGTTAAACACAACCAATGTTGAGTAGCAGAAAGTTTCTGGATAACGTTGAGTCTGTGTGGTTTATAATTAAAAAAAAAAGCAAATAAGCATATTTCCCAAACTGTTGAACTTTTGTTTCAAGTGTAACTATTCTGTGGGGTATATCTCTGTGTTTAGATGCCTTTTCTTTGGCACTTGTGCCCGTTGAGCCAGTTTTATCAAGTGTTGAGTGTGTGTGCAAGTTGTTTTGATTGCCAATAAATTTTTTGAATGTACCATCGTTGCTCAGCTGCTCTTAAATGTCGCCTGCTATGAATTTGCCATGGTGTACAAATGATGTCTTTTCTTGATCATATATACAGTACACTGTATATGTATATTTTTGGCACACAGGTGAACCTCTTGATGAAGACCTGTAATGTTTGTGACCGTGTTTTTGTACATTTATGTTTATGTACCAGTTTTCAGAGCGCGCGTGTGTTAGTGTGAGAGAGAGAGAGCGTGTATGTGCGTGTGTGTGTGTGTGTGTGTGTGTGACTGTAATGTGTGTCTGAAGGTTGGAGAGATTGTATACTGTGCGCATGTGTACGTAATGACATGCATTCATGAGGATATAAGTAACTTAAATGTGAAAAAATATAAACTTTCATTCAACTTTGTTCTACCTGTGACAGTGTGTCATGTGTAACATGCGTTCTGGTGTCCAACATTCATGTCCCAGTTTGTGTATATTTGACTGCAAAATAAATCTATCTATGGTAAGTTGTACTTTGTGAAGATTATGATTCATTTTGCAGTGTATACTTTTTATTTTCTATTACAAGGGGGCATTGTCCTCTGGGAAATTCTGAGGGAATTTTTATTGACAGTCTGATGTTGAATGAAACACCAGATGAAACTAACTTGACTTTAAATGTTAACATTAAGTGCATTTTGTTGCTCTTTTTAAATTTTTTATCAGTTTATATGAACTTTACCCTGAACATTTCTCCTTTTCAGCCCCATTTCTCAATGACATTTAAAAGCCAAACACAAAACCAGGCCACAAATGTCTTATTTATTACTGTGCTACTCCCTACAGACAGTATGCCGAGCCTCACCACATCCACAGGGACAGCAATGAAAATGCAGTATGTTTCATGTAAAATAAAGTGCAACATTAAATCAAGTTGTGTATCGACAATGACAGTCAAGGTGTTTAAAGTCACAAAACAGTGCGTTATTCACAGTCTATCAAATAAATAAATAAATAAATCTAGGGACGCACCAGTCTCACTTTTGTCTGGATGATTACATCATGCTGTCCAGCTGTGTATGAGCCATGATACTCTTCTCGTGTGCATCCCCATAAAAACTAAAAGGTTTCCTCTGGTGATTCAATCACAACAGCTGAAACTAAACACATTTAATTTGACAGCACTTTAAAACACGGCGTACAGTTCGAGGCACAATCTAAAAACACATCAACACCCCAAACGAGTGCATCTGGATACAGTCGTTATGGGAAAAGTTCAACATTGTGGGCAGCTTATTTCCTTGGTGAGAGACGGATGAGAAGATCAGCACCACTCTAAAGTATTAATGCTAAACAGCTGGCTACAGCCACCAGCTAGTTAACTTAGCATAAACAGAAACAAGGTAATTATTACTTGTATATATTTTAGCTATGGTTGCAGACTCTATCCAACTCCCTACACTTGTGTTTGAGTATTTTTTTTATTATCATTTTGTATAGATGTCATGATTGTATCACTGCTATGTAAACTATTTTGGTCAGAATCGACATGTAGTTAATATTTTATAGCATGACAATCCTAATGCTAAGCTAAGGAGAGGCTGGCTGTAGCTACACTGTAAGCACGTGAGATTGGTTCTGTCGTCTCATCAACCTCTGTCAAAATATTTCTGGAAATATTTTAGATAAAAAGTAGAAACAATTAACACCAAATAAAGACACAGGCTAGAACTGCCTTTGTTCGTGAGACAATTATTGTCCTTTTTGCTTTGAATTTGGACTGTCAGCAAATCTGGACAACACATTTAAGACGCAATTGTATTAAATCATGATTTTTGTGAAATAATAAATACACTGTGTCAGTCGAAACGGTACCACTTTGTGGCCATGTTGTGCCACTACGTTGGACCGTTGTTTCTCGTCAGCTTTTTTATCACTTCTAGTGCAACAAACATACAAAACAAAAGCTTTATCACGTCTGGCTACGGCATAAAAGAAAACTGACTGATAAAAAGAAAACAAGCTCATAAATATCTGCAAATGCTGTGTTTCAAGATGGCTCATCAAAGCAGATGTCTCTTCTAAATAAGACACTTTTCTTGTAAGACACAATGTATCGATAAATGGCAGCTGCACGCAAGCACACACACACACATTCATTCATACAACCTTAAATACACTCACTCAGGTTCCTCTGGATCGTTGTCTTTGAACATTTCTGTCTGGCAGCAGACTAATTGCTGCTGCACACGATTTGGTAAAGATCAATCCTACACACACACACACTACCTCAGCCTGCACTAAAGTATCGTAGCTGTTCCTGTTATATTTAGACAACTCGGGCTTGTTTCAAATAATTTCACCCAGCTCACTCATGCATTGTTTCCACAGCTGTCTCTGAACGAGCCCCCAGCATTGTTGTGTCCATGTGGTCCAAACTGTAAAGACAGCCGTGTGAAATCGGCCTCCTTACAGGTCCAGCTCAGTTTTAACTGTAGTCTCATCCGCAGCTTCACCATGACAGCCTCACACTTTTACTTGTTTTTCTTTTTGTATGTGGTGTTGTTGTTGTTATAGATGATACAAGCGAGTGCACACACTTGTGCATCAGGCGAGAAACGTGTGCTGCAACATCCTTAGTGACTGATCCATCCAAAATCCATCCTGACAACATTTCTTCACTCAGCAGAGTTTTGTTATGACGTCTCACAGAGAGTTTGCTGAATTAATGTCATCCTCATGTTCAACTCCCTCCGTTATTGTTGTTGTTGTTGTTGTTATGTTAGTCTCTCATTTACATTCACACAACAACTTGTATTTTCTCACGGAAGGTGTCTAAACTCACACTGAGGAGATGTTGCCGCTGGACTGAGGCCTCCCGAGACCCCCGCGGGCTCGGATCGTGATCTGAGTGATACTTCTCTTGGCTGGAGTGAGGTGATTCTGGTTTTGACACTTCCACAGCCACCGCCGCAGCTCTGTCTGGACCTGAGGACAAACATGTGTGAGATACAGCCAGACAAGTGTTATATGGAGACATACTGCTCAAAAGTAGAGCTGTACAGGAGCCGGAAATAGCATTACTGCTTTAGTTAAAGCCAATACTGTACAGTATATATACAATATAATTGCACCACCCAGTGGAAGTAACAGGAAACACAGTGTCACACAGCAGAACTATACAACCTGCTATGGCTATGTGTTGTAGATATCTATAATTCAGTTTTGCCGAGTCAAAAAGAACATTTCAGATATCTGCAACTACATTCTTCCTATCCACAATTGTCATTTCAGATATCCACAACTACGTTCTTCCTAGGACAAATGACGTCACTTTTGCCATTCATGTGTATGGGGTTTGTCATTACAGATATCTACAATTCAGTTGCAGATATCCGCTATGTGAATTACAGATATCTGTAACTGAATTACGCCTAGTACTAATTCCAGTTTGAGATATCTACAATTTGATTCTGACTAGTCATAATTCCAGTTCAAGATATCTTTAATTCACCTCAATTAAAGATATCTAAATGTCCCTTTTCAGATATCTTAAAGGGGACATATTATGCTCATTTCTCCTTTTATTAAGTTTTGACTAGGCGAGATGACGTTGTAGATAGAGTATCTCAAACTGGAATTAGGAGTAGTCATAATTCAGTTACAGATATCTGTAATTCACATGAATGGCAAAAGTGACGTCATTTGTCCTAGGAAGAATGTAGTTGCAGATATCTGAAATGTTCTTTTTGACTAGGCAAAACTGAATTACAGATATCTTGAATCAAAAATCCAACTACTCCAAATGTAATTACGACTAGTCAGAAAGACGTTGTTGATATCTACAATGTTAATTCCGGATAGTCAAACTTAGCTTTTAAATGTTAAATCTGCTTGCCATAACCTGCACATATAGAAAGACTTTACTTGTCAGACGTGACTGTCTGGTTTCCCTGTTGATGGATAAATGAGTCACTGCAATTTGTATTTCTCTATTTCCGCTGCCATTCAGCTGCTGTGCAAAATAAATTGTTTTCTCCACAGTATATTAACTCAACTATTAGGAGCATTTCCTCCTCCACAGTAGCTCTCTGAGATAAGATGTTGGTTTGATTTTTGTACCATAAAACATTCACTCACCTCTCCATTCATGAAACAGTAAAGCAGCGCCACCACGAACCCCTACAACACATGGAGACATGTCACCAGTTTAAGGTACAACAAAGCTTCTGTTTGGGTGTAAATTCACCTAAAAGTTTGAAGTTTCTGAGACAGAAACTTAGATGTGGTTGACCCTGTTGCTAGGGATGACTCAAGCTCTGATTGGTTGTTAGAAAAAAGGACGGAAAAACAAAAAACAAAACAAATGCACGCTAGTGATGAATGGACAGTGAAATTCACCAATCAGAACTTAGGTATTAAAGCATAGGCCTAATTGTGAAAATATTTTTATGTCATGAACAACTTAACACAGTGCAATAAATTGTTAGTCAGATTTAAATTATTCGAACATTCAGACTTGTGGAGTATTCACATGCCGATCATTATTTATTTGCTCATGTTTAATCGCCATGCTGGTCATTTCGCATAGGCTATAACGGTTTGAGAGGGAAATTCAGCTCCGGAGTTACAGCGAAAGCCAAGAGGCAGACGAGCGATCAATTATTAGATCAACAACACCGGAAAACGCCGTGTCCATGAAATGTCCGTTTGTGAGCCTGCAACATGTGGACATCCAGTGGAAAATGAACAGCGCGACACTACGAGGCTATAAAAAGCGCAGTAATCATTGTGCTGAGTGACAGAGGGTTCATCACTGCTGCATCGGTGCATTTGTCCAGTTAAACATTATAGTGCTGCGATTACCTTCATTTCTGCTATTATTTCGCTGTGGGACTTCGATCACAAACATTATCCCTGCACAGTCTTATATGTAGCGTTTAATTTAATCACCGTCATTCAGTGTTTGGAGAATATTTCTCCGGTTTCTCTGCCTTTTTTCTTCTTTTTTTTTAGTGTCAATCATATCCTATTGTAAATCTATCCATCCTTTATATGTGATTATTCTGTAATTGTTCATCTTACTGCTGGATTTGAATTGCCTAGTATGAAATATTCTATAGCCTACAAATAGGCCACAGCAACCTTGCCTTCGTATTTAATGTTTAAGTTATAGGCTGCAAAGGTTTACAAAGGTACAAGTTTTAAAACAGCCTATAGACCAGATAATTAAAAAAAAAACACATAACATGAGAGGAACAGAGAACCAGACACAGCCAGTTCTGATGATCCAATTGGTTTCTGCACTTTTTATAGAGCCACGCGCCCTTGTAGGCTACGTTCTCTACGCAAGTTACGTAGCCCACCCCCTGTGAGCGCGAGAGGTCTACAACTTCAGAGAGAGGGCGGTAATCCAGAAGGTGGCAGCAATGCGACTATGTGGACTATGTTAAACGCCAAAGAAAAAGAGGGAGAAGATGAAAAAAGACGCGGGAACTGTCCACCTCTTGACCTCTTCAGGAAAGAAGAGAAAACAGCGACAACAAAACGGCACAAACAGAATCCAGGTGAGTCCGTTTCTGACCTCTCCGACTTTGATGTCAGTGTAGGTGTGTCAGCTTGCAGCTAACCTGTAGCCTGGTGCTGCTGTTCCTGTTCCTGGTGTTCCTTTTTTTATTTTTATTTTTATAAATGACCGATGGCACCTAATGACAGCATTGGACAGCCAGCTCAATAACTGTAGGTAACCCTTTAATTTACAGGCCGTTAATTATGTGATAATGTCAAGAAATAGCCAAGAAAATACAAATAAACTGCGTAATAGGCTAATGTCAAGAAATAGCCTAGAGATAACGGTCAATGTCATAGTAAATTCATGTTTTTCATAAAGGCAAGAGATTATAAATGCTTTTCATGCTCTGAATTTTTTTGGGAAAGGCCAGAATTTCTCTCCTCCAAGTCCTTGCAATTGACCGTTATTTCTGGGCTTTTTCTACGCAATCAATTTGTTATTTCTTGACATTATCAGGTAATTAACGGCCTGTAAATTAAAAGGTTACCTAATTGTATTGTGATATTAGTACAAAAGCATTATTTCAGGTCACTATGACCACTTATTGTTGTCTCCCAACTGACAAATAATAAAGGCATAAAATTACCCTCAAAATAATGTTGAGTTCCCACAGACAGTAGCACAGGTGTAAATAATAAAAGACCTGAAAGGACTAAACACATCGTTAATGTTTTGCTTCTTCTATTAAAGGCCAAATGTCTGCTGTGCAAATGCCAGCGTCTAACTCTAAATAATGCAGTTTATCACCATATAATTAGTTATATGTCTCCAAAAGCATAGTTTATCCGGACTCTTTGTTCAGCTCCTTTATCTTTTTGTTGTATACCTGAAAAGAGCCCAGTCCGAGCTCAATGTAGAGTCTGGCTGCTACCCCAGTGTTCTCAGGCAGGAAGGCAAATACAGTGTAATGCATCCCAAACAGAGGAATGAGAAAGAGGGTGGATTTAGCCAGCCTCCTGAGGGAAAAGCAGAAGAATGAAAGAGAGAAGAAAGATTAGACATAAGACCACATAATGATGTAAAAGCTTTGGAAAGTTTGAAACAGTTGGCTTTAATTACTGAGGCCGAGCAGTTTCAGTCTAATCAGAGTTAGATATAAACTTTTAATGGCCAGAGAGAAAGCAAAACACATCACAGTGCATCACTCCTCCAGGTGTCACCGAGGCCGAGCTGGTGGAGTCAGATTTTCATTACGCTGACATTTAAAACAGCGACGTCATCAGGCCAATCAGGGGTGGAGATTAAAATGTCAAACGCAGAACCCGGATACAATGTGCTCGAAGCTCGGTTCCCCCATCAGATCAGTGATGTCTAAATATTATGGAAATGTCGCCATTTGATTTTTGGTGACATTAGGATGTAGCACCAACTTGCTGAAAAGAGCAACCCCCACGTCACGCATCTTAAGCTTCTCTTTCATATGTTTCTCCTTTTGATTTGGCTGAGGTTTTAAACAAGCTGGGAACACAGCTGCTTGAATCAAAAGCAGTTCAGAATACAGTCAGTCTATCGCAGATCAATGGACTACAGTTAATTTGACCCTTGACCGAGACGTCTGCACATATTCTTCTGTTTTTAGAGGATTTTTTTGTTCTCAGATTCAAAGCTTCTCTGTGAAGTTGTTACACTCAGTAACAATATAGTCCTCAAAATAACCCAAATAATCACCTGGATAACATCACAACCCGGGCCGTTCTAAGATTAAAGATTAAAATAAGGACAACCAAAAAAAAGATAAGTAAAACCAGGCTTATTTTAAATCCTGTAATAGGATTTGGTTGTCTTCTGTCTCACCTGGGATTTGTGCTCTTTGTGTTGGCACCACAAGTCTGTCTGCATCAGATTGAAGTGTATTAGACACGGATGAAGCTTTTGAAAGTGCGAAACACCGAGTAGAACAATCCTGTCGCACGCACAGTGATGGAGGAGACATCTATTTCTGGTATCGGCTGCTATTTTTACGTCCCCTCATTGTAAATTAATTCAGCCGAGCTGGAATCTGCACCACCCACTAATGTTGAAAAAAGGAAGGCAATGCTTCATTCAGGTGGAGCAGGATATCTGGGCTCTAGTCTCCATAGCAGATTGATCTCTCTCTCTCTCTCCCTCTCCCTCTCCTCAGCAGTTTGTCTTGAGGTGTCATCGATGCCTATCCATCCTCATGGTAAACCCTTAAAAGACACAACCATCCATTTCTGATGCATTGGTTTTGCACTTAGCTGTTTTTTTTTTTACCTCAACTCTGAGTAACTGCTGCATAGTTTAAAGTTTAACAGGCTGTCCCCGTGTCCACTCAAAGCATGTGTCACTTCCTTGATGAATATCTCCAGTGAAAAAAAAGGGCTTGGTTTAACATTAAATTCTCACATTGGCTCTTTGCATATTTGACCTTCTTGCACTTGCACATGTTAAAACACGGTGTTTGTTTTCTCTGAATCTAATGTAGTTTATCTTCTAAGAGGTCGAAGGGTCAAATGAATTCCTGTACTTCTGGCACACTTTACCTGCAGACATCTGTATGTGGCTATTCGTGTTCTTCCACAAAGGAGGAACTGGTCTATAGTGAGATAGTGGTCTCCAATGCAATCTTGCAAACCTCCTGACTTTGACTTTGACCGTGTTTTAAACACTTGACATTGTTGGTTTGTATGACTTTTCAGTCTCATTATAATAGGGGTGGGGAAAAAATTGATACAACGTAGTATCGCAATATTTTGCATGGCAGTATTGTATCAAAATGCGGACGAGAAGTATTGATCTGAACAGACTGATGTTTATCTTGTTAGAAAAAAAACAGATGTTAAAGTTTTCATTTGAAGACATAATTTGCAGTTGAAAAAAGCTAATATATTGCAATATATCACGGTATATTGGCAATAATAACGTATCAAGACACAAGTATCGTGACAATATCGTATCCCAGGACCTCTGGTGATTCCCAGCCCTAAAGAATCACAACGTGACAGGATAACATACTGTAATGTACTGAGACTCATCGGTAAGTGTCAGTACGCAATAAGGTGTTGCATTATTTAATTCTTAGATATAGCAAATGTAATCTGTCTGGTGTGTTATTCATTATCAATAATTAACAAGTAACATTTTAAAGCCCTCAGGTCTTAACTGTTTAAATACTAAAACATTTCTTCTCAGACTTCTGGGACCTTGTAGTAAACCAAGGACCACATATGGAGCACTTTATAGTTAAGTACTTACTGTAAGTAGGACCTGAGTTATCTGATTGACATCATTTGCTCATTACTCCCTCACAATCATATACCAACATTATTTACCGCTGCAGCTTCTTCCATCAGCCCAAATCAAAACTCTTCTTACCTTCCTGTTGTGTTTCAGGCTTTTGGTTTGGCAGACTTAACTGAGATATAATATTCATGAGCCTGTGTTGAGATGGGATTAGTTCTCCTAGCAGGATCATTGTTGCTGCTTGAATTCCTTAAGAGCTTAAGACTTGTCCTCCTTATCTAACATGTTGTTAATGATCACTTCCTTTACAGAAGTGAACTCAAAGTATTGATCGCCGAGTGGCAGCATCAATATCCAGCTTAGTTTTGTTGCGACTCACATGAAATGTCCAGTGTCGCTGTTTCCCGTCATGGCCGATGATTTCAGCTTCTGAACCAGAATCCGGATCACGTTGATGAAGATGACGATGTTGACCTGGCAACACACGCACGTGAACACATGATAAACCACTCCAAACAAACAAAACTTCTGAAACCTGCAACAATGAAACTAACTTTAATACATTGTGTATTAAATTAACTCAAAATTGTGAATTAAAGGGAATATTAGCAGGTCACCATTCACTAAGCCTCTTCCTCCAAATAATAATCTTCTCATATAATAGAAAGTTTAACTAAAGCAGGAATGTCAGATTACTCCATATGCTGAATTTTCACTATTTTGTGTATTTAGCTTTTCCAAAACCACACATAAAAAAGCAAACTGTCACTTTAAACACAAGCATAGCGTCGTGCAGATTGAATTTACTCAAAGTTACTGTCAAGAACATGGATCTTTTCATTAGCCGCATAGCTAATAAAGATTACACCCTGGATTTTGGGAAGCTTGGCAGGAGTGACAGTAACGAAGGCTGGGCAGGGTTTAGCTAACTGTAGTAGCCTACAGCTGTCCACTCACCAGCAGCGAGGCTGTGATTGGTCCTTTAATAATCCACCAGATTTCAACTCTGTCTGTGTCGTCCCAGCAACTACAATTAAAGCCAAATAAAATATGATTAGACATGTAAAATTGTGTTGCCGTCAAATCAAAGCAGTATGTGCAGGAATGACGTAGTATAGGATGTTGCTTTGCTGCACATAATGTAATTCATCATACCCTCTGTCATCATAGAAGAATCTTGTCAACACCCAAAGTATGAGAATTGTTGACGGGAGTCCTAAAACGTAAGCAGAGATTAATTATTCATTCTCTGTCAAGTGAAATTAATCTGAACGATAATCAAGTGCACTTTTTATGAAAATGTTGTTAGGCACATGAAACATCGTGTTTACTCTGTGAGTCTAATTTATCGGTGTCCCACTTGCATCTCCATGACAAAAAAAGAAACAGGCACAGGATAAAAGCAGAGAGACCTGAGAGAGAGCCGCATTGAACAAACCGGAAAAGTATCTGATAAGACACATCAGAGCCACTCTGGATACTGAGCAAGCACTAATGTACACACACAGACACACAAGCACACGGCCCAGGTTCCTTGTCAGGTTGTACAAACAGACATAGTCAGCACAGACATGGTTATTTTCATATTTTCCTCTGCAACAAGTCCAAAGCGTTGTATCGGGCTTGAACGTGTCTTGTTTATTCATATGGTTGAAAAGAGAGAAATGCATTTATTACCATAAATATGAACATTGGAAATCAAATTTATGTGCAATGTAGATTTTGTATTACTAGTGGCATGTGAAAATACAGGATTCATTCCAGCCCAGTGTCAGTTGTATTAGCTCAGTGAGACTGCACTGTGGCAGATCTGCAGCTATAGTAAATGCTAAAGTCAGCATGCTAACTTGCTCACAATGAGAAAATGAACATGCTAACAGTAAACTGATCATGTTCAGATATGGTTAGGTTAGCACAAAAGCTTACTAACGTTTGTTATCGTCAATTGTGTTGAGCTACCTCAAGTCACAGGAGCACCAGAGTCATTATGGACGTATCATCTACAGAGTGATGGAGCAGTCTTACACCAGAACGACATCATAGGACTCTACTGAGGTTCGTGTCCTACTGACTTTCTACAGGCTTGTCTCCTGGAAAATTCCTGGCCAGCTCTTGCAGACTGGTTGATGCAGACGTATCTGCAACTGTGATTTATGGACAGAGGTTCTTCCCCTGTCAAAGCAGGATAGGGTGGATGTTAGAAACTCAGGCTATCCGAAGTCTGCAGTCGCCAACTCCAACATCCTCCTCGTCACACACACCTCGGCATGTGCATGTGCTGTCTCCCTGTGGTATGTCCAACCAAGTCAAACATCTGTCTCTTGTTCATAAACTGCACTATAAATTTAGAGACCTCATTGGAGCGATCATGTCAGATGTGGAGCTTGACACATAAGTGGATTCCTACTCCTGTCCCATTACAATCTTTGTCCCACAAAAATATGACAACCCCCCCCCCCCCCTTGTGGATAATCAGCTGATCAGAGTGTATGTGTGCACAGGTAATAATGTAAGATTAATGTAAAAACAAGCCAAATATCTTTGACATTTGCAATATGTCAGTGATTATCCTTAGTCACTGAGTGTCGTCCATCGGCCAGGGTGTATTTGTAGTAGCATAATAATTATGGTGCTAACAATGCACATTTTACCTTTTTTTATTGAAAAAAAAATGCAGTTCCCACAATTTAGATACTCCATTACTTGGCCATATTGCGATTTTCATTACTGTACATTCTGATTCATTGTTCTGCCCTTTGTGAAAATGCCTCCTGAAAAGTTGTTGGCCTCATGTCTACCTGAATGCTGAGATACCAGCTATTCCTTGATGGGACTGATGCCACCGGTGTTTATCTCCTCCTGGTTCTGCTCAGATGGACACCAGGTGATTTGAGTTGACGGCCTCCTGTCACCTCGACACATCCTGCCGTATGGTCCGCCTATCCCCTCGTTAGAAATATTTCTGCCTTTGTCTGTGAATGCAGCACTGGCTGAACTTTATATAAGGTTTTATTGACTCAGAACAGGAAGTGAGCTGGAGCATAAAATGTCTCCATGGCCTCTTTTTTGTGGAGACTGTCAACTTTATGTCCTGTCACAGATTTTGGCAAAAACTTTTAGGAACTAAAACTTCTCACTTGACAATTTCAGCTTCCGCCTCTGCAACATCACAGCAGTTCTTTCACAGTTTCTCACCTTCACTACTGCATTAAACAGAACTGGTAGGTGTCCTCAGGGCCCGTATAGAGACTGAATTGTACAATAAAATGTTGGTAACTGAACCCAAATCGCACAAAGAATGACTGTAAAACTCCATTAGCAGCACTCAAGAGTACAGGCTACAACAGGAAAACATACTACAAACAGAAAAGACAATGGAATGGGAATAGGAATAGGAAAATAGCATTAATCATTAGAGCTAGCAACACAGGGTGACACAAAGGGGAAGCATTTAAAACATCCGTGGAAAACTCAGGCAAACAAAATATCCCAGAGAAAACAAAAGATATAGCCGAGGGAAGAAGAGCAAGTGCGGCTGCTTTGACTGCTGTCGTCTGTGTACATGAAACAGTGGCAAAATTTTGGGGGACTGAATTAAATAGATCTGCAAGCCATGTGTGAATCTACTGCACAGAGGCGAACAACACAACAGCAACACTTTACAATATAATTCAGTGTATTGTGATACAGTAGCATCTCAGACAACCGATACAAAAATGACCAGTTAGGTGAATAGAATCAGACAGTTTAAAGTTTCTATTACGTATATAACTGAGTCAGGGTTTCCCCCAGATGGCCCGCCAGGCCTAACTTGTACCAGAGTTTGACGGTAGCTGCACAGTGCAGCCGTTTTGGTGCGCCCCCCATTACGACTCGTATTGTTTTCACACTGACCCAAATTAACGTATTTTCAAATTTCCTGTCAACTTTTAACATTAATCTAATGCAGGGCGGTATGGGATCACACTTATACATTTTATGCGTTTATACATTCATGAATTTGTTACCTAAAACGCCCTGCTGTCAGTTCCCCCGTCACAAAAAACACGCTTGACAGCCTGTGGGCCACCCTGCACCAGTCTTAGTTTTCTGGTGGAAACCCTGCTCAGTATAAGTATCATGGTTTGTGCCGTCACTTCTGAGCTAGCCAACCAGATGTTCACATGCGCTGACTGAAAAACAGGACAAATCTTTCAGCAAAGGGCAAAAGGCACGGTCACATTTTGTTTCCCTTTGACAAAATTTACCCGCACATGTGACATGCAGGAGGGAGGGCATTCCCAAGATTAGAAAACTGCAGCTGTCACTTCTTCAGTTCTGTCCCACTGATTCCAACTGGTTTAATTAATCAACACTAACAAGACAAAAACATTATTCATGACGTGTGAGGGCTGAACAATACTTTGCTTGTTTATTGTAGCATTCAATCTATTACATTTCTGCCATGGCCAATTTCTTTTAATGATGCACTTTTGCTGGCGTGATTTTCTGTATTCTTGTTTGCTCACCTTGATAACATAGGGAAAAAAATCACTTCATAATTCTTACAGTGATGTGTTGAACACTGATTAGCTACTATTGATTACACAAAAACGTATAGGAAGGTTTAAAGGTGTACAGAAGTGGCCGGCCCGTTTGTCCTGTTTGTCGCACCGAGTTGTCACGAGCTGCCGCATGAGTTTACCCGAGTAAGGAAAACGAATTTGATTGGTCGTATTGAGCGGGCGGGATATTCAAAGCTTGGGGCGAGCCCGAGCTCGGTGTTTGTGTGTGTGTCTCAGACGTTTGATTGACGGATGACGGATCCAATATCAGTGGCTGATGAATCGTGTACAGGCTGACGTATAATCCGTGCACCTGCATTATCCAATGCGAAAAAAAAAAAACACACTTTCATCCCGGATTTACTCAAAAATAGAATTTTGCACAAAGTTTGGGCTACATCGTCTGATAGATGAGTTATTACACCAATTTTATGACCCAAAGTGGGCTCAAAATCAAATTTTCTTTTCTGTACAGCTTTAAAGGAAAATGTGACTGACGTTAAAGTCAGGAGTTATCTAGAGTTTGAGTTAGCTGCTACCAATATACAGTAGCCCACTCAAATCTCCAAGTTGTATTGTGCGTAATGCAGAGGTTTTGATAAAGAAACATAATATGTGGGCCCTAAAAATCTCCAGTTCGGTTGCATCAACATGGTAACAACCTTCTTAGACTGTAAATATAAAAAGATAACTATGGCTTCCAGACTGAGCTTATTAATGCAAATTTAGGACGTTTCTATTGCTGAATGCTTGACCTCTGAAAATGTCAGGCCAACTGGTGTATTGTAAGTATTTCTTTCCACAGATGATTTCTGAATTTAATAATTTCCTTGTAAATCTGACGTTAACGTCTCACGTTAATGTGGTATTTTATAAGTTATAACGTCGCGTGTATTATTTCCAACCGTCACTTGAGCATCATCGATGCGTCACTAGGTTCCCTATCCTTAGATGAGCCTTCAGTCATCCCATCACTCACCCCATCCAATCAGGATGTACCACCAGAAGTATTTCCTCTGGGAGACGAAGGTCAGGGCGAGGAGGGTCTGCAGATACATGCCCTCCACCAGCAGCCAGAAGTAATTGGCCAAGATGCTGAATTGGAAAAAGGCCACAGCTGATTTACACGCTGTCTGGAAAGAACACACACACACAAAAACAGTAGTACATAAGATATACATACAGTATATGACTGCTGGGTGTATGTCATTGCTTAACACACAGTCTGGATGGGGGCAGTACAGCTGGCAGGCCCAGATGTCTCTTAGAAATATTTTTCTCTCATGTCCAAGAGGGAGATGAGTGGTAAATATGGAAATAATTTTCATCCTATACTGAAATTAGATTCATTATTATGCTCTATAATTTTATACACGTCGTTATTCTGTTATGAATAGACACTTAAACTTGGTCATTCAATCATTGTACCTGCTGTAACAAAAGTTGTTTCAGTGAGACAAAAGCAGTCGATTGAGAATGATCTCATCTGTCAGGTTTGGCAAAACTCATATCAGACGCTCCTTTCAAAGACCTGACAGGTCCGATATGTCCTCTTCTCATTATAAAGGATATGGCCTACTGCGTGAAATGAGTTTAAACCATGTCATTGTTCAAAGACGTCATCAATCTTGTCGACTAATTACAGGATTTTTGCAGACGTTGACAAGTAGCCCTCCATTACCTCCTTCGCCCCTCATTGTTAACTCAATCACACAGAAGATTTGGGAATCTGATGATGGAAATTTGATCATGGGCTAATTCGTCCCTCACCGTGGACACGGAACAGTGATCCAGCGTCTCGTCGGCGAACAACACCGTGTCCTTAATGAAAACGGCACTGGCTCTCAGGACGAAGGAGGAGAACAGGTTGATGTGGATGTAGTTTCTTGTGCAGCGAAATTTTCTGAAAAGAGGTAAATGGATGGAAAAGAGCCCCACAAATTTGTACACAGGTTTACACTAACCAGCTTCAGACTTACTGCCAACAAACACATTGATGCCAGCAACTCCTCTACAGGGCATATAAACTGAAACCAATCAACTCCTCAAACATAAAACTAACAATTGTGGAAAAAATTCATGATAAATTTCCCAATGTTTGCTTCACATTAACACAATAGGACCCTCTGGGGATGTTTGAAACGAAAGGCACTAAAAACAAACTAAAGCAGTGCAATAATCTTGATATTGTAAGACTAAGAGAACACACCACAAGAATAACAAGAATAAATCAGACACTTTATTTTCAGTCACTGTCAAGAGTCACCGAAATCAGATTTTTCTGATGTGCCTTGTCTCTGTGATCATTTTACCGGTAAATATAGCCTAGAGTCTGTAACTTATAATTTTGTATGTCACAGATGTCATGTCCTAACAGTGGTTTTACCGTGACTGATCTGAGTTCAGCCACAAAGCTGTGGATAATAACAACAAACTGCAAATTAGGTCTGTCCTTTTTGCAGGTATGATTATATTTTATTTACATTTGCTTCAGTGCTGCACTGGTGCAATTTTGAATGATTATTGTGCCTCAAACACACATTTATTCATCACAGGTTTACAGGATCATTGTAAAAAGGTGTGTTTATGTGTTATTGTAAATCAGGCTTTTAATCGTCAGTGGGTTTGTTGAACCCCCTAATATCAGTATTTGTAAAAATCCCTGATCAGTAAAGCCCTAGTTACCACAACAATAGGAAAACATGTAAATGAAAGCAATTTCATAGGAATTTGACTATATTAAAAATACTATATATGTGAGGAGGACAATAGCAAACATAAAGGACTGAAACTGGCCGCCACTAGACAGGATGCAAATTAGATTCGCTGAGGTCATGAATATGCTAATTTGCATTTTATTTCAACTCTTTGACATTTGGGTTGGGTCCAGACTCACTCACTTATTCCCTACTCCCTATACTCTCTTTCCAAGGAGCTACTATATAGTTTTCAACCATGTCCTCATTTTTCTTTCATTGACCATACACAGTGAAGCCAAAGCCAAGGTTTTGCCCCAGTTAAACCTACAGTGTAAACTAACCCAGTTTCATCACTGTGAACCTGCTCTGTTTTGGATCATAGTCACACAAATGTTGTCTGAGTGAGTGTCCTGGTTCCTATGCCTTGTGTTGTCCTCTGTCTACAGGACAGTGTGTGTGCGCTCCTCTGGTCTTACCTGAAGGCTGTGAACACCACTATAGCTGTAATGAGGGAGATGAGCGACGTGGCGTAGCCCACAGTGTAAACCTGTCTGAACATATAGAGGTAATTCGTCTGGCGACAGAGAAACAGAGAGAAACAGGGTCTGAGTAATTGGAGCCGTCAAGATGCATAAATGGGAAATGGCTTGACGAGGAAAATGTCTGAAAAACCGTGGATCGGACTGAGATCGATACAGCTACCAGTGTTGCTCCATTATTACACACAAATAAAGCTTTGGAGGAGGGAAACTGAGGGAACGTGTACTACAAAAATGTCACAATCCTGAAAAATATTGTTGCATTTTACTTGGTGTAATTTGCTTCACAGTTTGATATCAGACCTACAAATAGGTCTGAACTGAAAATGGAGGCAGTGAGGAAGGAAGACTGCACAGGAAGCAAAGGACAATAGGGACAATATGAATGAAGTGTAACTGATTGGCATGATTACAACAGCTTGTGCGTGTGCAGCTACCTCGGATTCAGACTCGCTGACATCACTGACCAGGCAGGCCTCCTCGTAGGGTGGATACATCTCGGACCAACCGTCAGCAGTGCAGTTCCTGTAAACATACCCTGACAGCAGGGAGATGGTAGATAGTCTAATTAGAAGTTTAATGAATCAGTTTTTCAATCACATAACTACAAAGAGATGCAAAATAACCACAAAGAGGTGTGTAATGACCACACTACGACACAACAAGTAATGATAAAATGGCCGAGAAGAAACACACAGCGAATACAAATTAAGTTGTCCTGCATGCTGCTGTGTGGAAAGGTTGAGGACGTTGACAAGTCTGAGCCCAGGGGCCTGTTGTTTCTTAATTTGTCCATGTTTGATCTCCTTGTGAAATGCGTGTGGTGTAAAATAGGTAAGGTGGAATATTTATAGACCTCCCGTCACCTCAGTCAAAGCAACATGCTGAGTTCCTAAGAGGTCTCACCCTGGGAATTTGGAAAATGTTTGTTCTGTGGGAAAAGGTCAATGAGCCTTTCAGTGGCTTCACCGGGTGCAGCGTGTCCTTGTGAAGCCTGACGTCCCCTTATCTGCTCTACCTTCCTCCTTTTGCTTTAGGGAACACAAGCTGTAGTCATAACATTTACCTTTTCTATCTCTCAGTTGCTGAATACAAAGTAGATTTTACCAGTGCAGTTTTTCATTTTCAAACCTGTGATGATTGTGGATAGGTTTTAGCTCTGTCTATAGTCAATGTGGCTTTTAAACCAATCGCTCTCTCTGTCTCTTGTTTGGTTCTGGGTGGGCAGATAGTAGAGGATTATGAAACTCATTACAAGCCTCAGTGCCGCCACCAAACATGAAATGATTGAAACTTGCAAAAACAATCCTCTTATTAATCTAGCTACTCCATAGGTAAAGTCTACACATTGATAAAGCAGTGAGAAATTACACACTAAATCTCACTGTAAATCTCATATGAGAGTTGCACACAGCATCTAATGGTGCAAAAACTTTCAGCGATTTATTCAGACCTTAAAGCAAAGTGAGAGAAATCTCCATAAATCTGTTATTGTCATTTATTCCCATTCTGCCATATTCCTCTCGGGCAGTGTGCGCATGCAGACAGGTGTGTGGCTGAGTTGCTATGGTTACGGCAAGCTCAAAATCTTTATTGGCCAATTACAAATTCAATTTATTCTCCTTAATAACGAGTTTAATTATTGAATTTACTACATTAAATCCCTTAATTAAAAAGAGCTCTTTTCATCAGCTCCAAACAGCCTTGCTCTCAGTGTTACAGTGATCTATGTTTATATTGTTGTGCATAATTAAAGGTAATGTAAATGTCTGACCTATATAATTTTTACAGCCTATACATTGTTTATGTTTGTGTCTTTGCATACTTTCATACTGAAGCCACTGACCACAAGTGTGATTTCTCCTTTTTAAAATTCAACCTATTTTATTTCTAAATGACATGACTGTTGCTTCATTGTAATGGAAAGATGTCATCCCTCTGCTCTGGACTTGACAATTAGCACATTTGGGCCGCTACTCTAACGTTTCCTCTCTTGGACCATTTCACTCCATTAGTGCGTTGAGTCAGAAAATATTTGAAGCTCTCAGACCCCTTGTTCACGTCTACTGACATTTAGTCCTGGTTAACGTCCATTTGAAAGCAGCAGGTGTCAGGAGAAGGTTGTCAGCTGGATGCCTCGGCGCACCGCTGGGTCTGTGTGGGATCGTACGTGGAAATGTGTGTAACGCTGCAGAATAGCACGCACATGGCATTAGCTGGGCTGTTGTGCGTTAGTTTGTTGTTTGAACAAAGAAAACTCAGAAAAGCAAAAGCAGTGAGTTTTCTCTGGTCCCATTGAGCCGTGCAAACAGGAACCAGCAGAGTTCAGATGCTGCCAACTGCACTGCTGAAAGCAGAGGCTCTGGTGTGTTTGCCTGATCTGCAATTCAGATCGTGATGAGCCAGGATTTCCATCAAGCTATAGGAGGAAAGAACATTATTCCTTAATGATCCTGACCTTAGCCTCCTTAATGATCCTCTGATAATGAGGCAGGAACGCAGCACAAACACTCCAACATTTTTTATTTACAATGTCTGTTTCCTCAAAGAGATTTCCTCTGTAGGAAAATTAAAAACTATATAAACACCACTTTACACATGCAATAGTTCACAACACTTTATTTTAAACAATGAAATGATTTGTTAGGGAGTAAGTAAACACCAAAATGTAAATGTTTGCCCTAAGCAGCTGTTTCAGAGGGATATCAACTTCTAATTGTCATCATGGTTTTAAATAATTTCATGGTAAATTTATGATTATTTAAGTTTATAAGGTCATTTAAAATGATCAAACTGTGTTCAGAATCACCATCAGGCAGAGGGGGAGTAACTGTTTGATTTGGATTTCTGTATGATATTGTCAATATGGGCAGTGTGATATGTCTTTTTATCTTTGAGGTTTCATTGTTAAGCCTTATTATTGATAGACTCTACTTTACCATGTTTGATTTTCATATATTGATATTAAAAAGCATTTAAAATGGTGGAGAGAAACGTTTGAACTTTCAGGTTTTTATTGCATGTTTAGTTCCCTCTGAATCTTCCGATGTCGTCGTCGAAAGAGGGAGAGAAAATAAATCTGTATGAAGTGTGGCCAAGGTCTAACCTCCCTCGTTGGACGAGTGTAGCGACATTAACTTTTAACCACTTTTAATTTCCTGACTGCATTATCATAACTTAAGATCGTGTCTGTCTTGGTGTCATCAGTGCTATCTTTCTGGAAACAGCCTGAAAGGACGTCATATTGTGACGTATGAACCCTGCAGACAAGATTTCAAGTCTTTTATTCTGCCAGAAATTTCCCAGAGCATATATAAAAACATAAATATATTTATATATATTCTTGCCAACAAGCAGACATGAATAATTCATACTGAGCTCCTTCATCAGAGTGAGTCCAGCCTGCATTAGCGCTGCAGACCTTACAGTACAGATTATAATGGAGCGACAGTGCACCAATGCAGAACTGGACCCTCTGTGTATTGACTCTTGCATTAATTAGATGATTGGGAATCAGTCCCATCACACAAACCTTGACTGCTGGAGAAATGTTGAAAGACTTCGGAGCAGGACACGTTGACCACCTGCCCGACTTCGGCCCTCAGCCAACATCGGATCTCGTCCCACTCTGTTTTGCACCCTGCAGTCACACGCAACGACAAAAAAAAAAGAGAGAGGAGCAGGAGTGTCAGTAAATGAAGTCCTCAATCTCACTGGCGTCAATATTTGAGTAATTTCACAGCAATAAAAAAAATTGTCACAGTTCCCCCCCACAAACTCCCCCAGGTGGCAAACACACAAGAGTCAGCGTCTGTTACCCTGAATACAGATATGTTCTTTGATCTGAGCAGGCAAACAAATCCAGCTCCAGGGCTGGTGGGGTGAGGGTGGGGTGGGGTGCATGGAGGGGGTGGGGGGTGGAGGGGGCAAAGAGCTGAAGGGAAGGAAGAGGAAGGAGAAATCGGGCTGTTTGGAGCAAAACAACAATAACAACCTGGCTCCCAAAAGAATATAGGTGCAGTATAATTCCCTCGGATGCTCAAGTAATTTTGTTGAACACAATAATGAACTCTGCACTCGTTTGTGTAGAACTAAACTGTAACAGCAGATGTGTTTTGTACTGTAGGAAACGTAATTGTTGGCTAGATAATGCTCAGGGGCAAGTGTATTATAAACAGATGAATTAATAGAACACCAATTTCATTAGGTTTTGTTGGGTGGTGGTAAAAAGGGTTCTCGTCCCCACTCTCATCTGTTGTTATATTAGCACTTACTTTAGGAATTAAGATGTTGTAATAATAGACATTGTCATTATTAACACACAACTGACCTACAGTCTTTCCCCAACCTAAATAACTGTTGTGCATAAGTAAAGCTGTGAATAGCCAAATATCTGAACAGAAATCAAGTCACAGTTTGATTTTATATAAACATAATATAGCCACTGTTTAAGTCTGTCTTATGTCTTGGTTTGTTATGTCGCAACATAAGAAGGAGCTTCAGGGTTGGACCCACAGCATCTGTATTTGTTTAGTTGGCTTACGACATTATTCTCTTAACAAGGGGTGCAAACCTTTGTTGCATGCCGTGCCTTTATCTTTCTCCTGTCAGCTTCTCAACCATGCACCCTTCAAAGTAAGCAAAAATCGCAAAAAATAATTACTTCCACGGTGTCAAATATATTTGTCAGGAAACTCCATCATTGACTGTTTGGAGCCGTGTTCATGTTGTTTGTGAGGTGACCTCAATTTTTTTTAATTTTCTTCAAGACAGCTCCATCCTCCCCCCACAAACAGCTGTAGCAAGTTTTCTTCCATCTTCTGTCACAGAGTAAACGACATGTCTGTCCGTGCTCTGTTTTGCTGTTCTTTTTGCATCATTTCTTGAGTTTGTTTTCTTTTCACATTTAATCTGTGTAGCATCGCAGCTTTCTGTCAGTTCTGAGTCATCACATTAATATCGGCTGGTTAGTTCAGTCTGCAGGGCTGAAGTCGTCACACACATCTGACACCATCTGATTCTGTTGGTTCTTCAGGGCCCAGACTGTGGACCATAATGGGAAGCTCTCTCTTTATGTGTCTCTGAACTGTTGCTGTCAGCAGCATGGCTCTATGGAAAGCGATGTCGATGTGTCATTTGGTTTCCTGCTTTGGTCTCTGACACAGTTCTCTTGACAACTATTAGATTGCCATGAAATTTGTAAAGTGACTCATTTTGTCCGCGGGATAAAGCTGCCGGTAGACTCCATCCAAACTAGGAGCATCTGTGTCCGGCCACTTTGTAAAGCCGACAATTTGGGATTCACACCCACCTCACACACTGTGCTTGACCAGATGTGCAGTTTCCTTCTCCAGCTGTCTTTTTCTCCTGTGTTACACGACAATTTGTTGCCCCTTACCATACCAACACGACATCCCACCATCCATCGTCTATAGCCTCCTGCTTATCCATGTCACAGGGCACTGGAGCCAATATCCCAGAGCCTGTCCACACGGAAACAGCATTTTGTGGGGGGACAAAAACTGTATTTTTTTGGAAACCCAGAGTGGAAGAAGGTCCCAGAGTGTGAAAATCTCACAACGCCCCCCCCCCCCCCCCCCCCCCCCCCCCCCCCCAGACTTTTCATGTAGACACAGAAAAATTGATCTTTTGTGAAACGATGATGTCACCGCTCTAACCTGTAACCTGAGCCACACAGTAAGGTATAGCCTACATAATGTAACAACAACAACGACAATGGTCAACAACTGTCGGCTGAATTGCGCCTGTTAAGTCATCACCAATCGTTATATTTGCACTTACACGACTCCAAGTCAACATTTAGTCGACTTATGATTGGAGTTTGAATAGAGCGGGGAAGCTTTCTGTCGTCTTCTCTGTTTTTGGTTTATGTGAGGCCTTCAGTGGATCTGTGTGGACGCAGATATTTCCTGAAACTATGCCATGTTCATGGATTTATTTTTCAAAACGAACAATAAAGAGATCGTTTTCGGTGAATCTCCGTTTCCATCACAGAGCATAGACATGACACACTCAGAGTCACACCTATTGGCAATTTAGAGAGGAGAGGAACAGGACAGAGGGACAACATGCAAACTCAGCCCAGAAAGGCCCTGAGCCTATAGGGATCAAACCCAGCACCTTCTTACTGAGAGACTGTTGGCACAGTGCCGACCACAGCACCACACAGTCAGTCCCTATAGTGCAACACTATACTGTTATCCGCCACTATAGCTACCGTGGCCATTTGGATCACGTTCAAACACGTGGGTGTCTGATGTGGTTGAGCAACGTGTTTTATAAACTGGTTCTGACAGGTCGTAAACGGCCTTAAGTCCTCATCACTTCTCTGGCCCCCGCCACTTTTCCCCGTGGCTCCACCACGAGGTTCAACATTTGTGCTTTTGAGTGAAATGTCCTGGAACATCCACGCTCCCTTCAGGATGATCTGTGATGCTGGAGAGCCCTTTAACCTTTCACTGACATTGACATTCATCAACCTCAGCTGTTGTTTCTGTTAAGTGCTCATTAGCAAGTGTTGGCATGGAAACAAATACTAAACTAAGAACATGATGAACCTTAAATGTCAGTGTGCTGCATTGTCATTGTACGATTGCATATTGGAGCCATTGTACTGTAGGTAAAAAGTAAAACAAAACACAAATCTTGTAGATGGGAGGGTACATTTCTGAGTTTAAGAGAAAAAGAAAAAATGTCCGCACACTGCTGAATAAAGCTCCCAATTTTTTATTGTTAACTGACTACGTTTCGACCACCTCTGGCTCTTCTTTGGGTCATCTGAAGGTGTGTTTGGGGTGGGGCCTATAAATATAAATACATTTCTGAGTTTGAAGTTGCACATTAATGAGAAAAAAGCTGATTTAAAAAAAGACTTAAAATCTTGCTTATTTGTGACCCTCCCCACCTCGTTATTTAAACTTATGGCTCTAATATGCCATCAAATTCATATTGTGAATTTGTGAGCATGTTGGCATGTGAGGGAAGAGCCTCACAGATTTGTGTTTTCTACGAAGCAGGTCTGCTTGACAAGCTTTTTGTGTTGTGCACATCAGGACAACACCTGGATGAGCAGTGGGATGTTTCTCCATATGAAAGGGGGAACAGCCGGTTTTTGTATTCGCATAAGCAGCTTAAGCAGACAATTGCTTTTCTCATAATATCTGTATCATAGCAACATTATCATGTGTCTGTAAATGTGTCAGTAAGGAAAAGAGGATCCTGTGCTATTTCTGCATCAGTCAAATGCCTCGATGTCTGGCAATATTTCTGACAGACTCTATGAATATATAAATATCCGGAACAACAAGTTTCTTAGAGTATACGGCAGAAAACACGTCAGCCCATCTTAGGCCCTTGAACTCACCACAGAAACCACAGTACGTACAGATGACCTGAATCCTAGTCACACACTTTTTCACATGTTAGAGAGGAGACTTCTATTAATAAATCTATACGAGTGCATAAGACCAGCTGACAGGTTTTATCCGTTGTCCAGCAGGGCTGCACTTGACTTGTGCTTGTGTTTCTCTAAATGGATTACGGTCAGAGCTTTTGCTCAATGTCACACACACCAGGTACTTCCATCTGCCGCTCCACATTCTCCAGATTCTGGATAAACTGGGGATTACTTTGTGCTATTGAACGGACTGATTTACATATCAATGTTGTTCTTTTCTGTCCCTGACATGGTCTCAGGAGATACAGTGACAGGTTTTTGACAGGAGTAAACGAATGAACGGACGCAGTTACTCCCCACTGATGAATATTAATCGTAGTGATGGTGTGTGTGTGTGTGTGTGTGTATGTGTGTGTGGCTCTGCAAATATCTGCAGCCATCTCCATCCACATGGAGTAAATGTCAACAGCAGTGATGAATTTAAGGGAAAAGCGAGGAAAGCAAGGAGATTCTTTTTTCATTCATCCCCAAGGCTGAAATGGGACCAAAATGAACATCAAAAGAGAGTTTTTTAGCAAGAAATCTGTTCCCTAAAAAGAAAATAAAAACTTGAAACTCCTTAGGGACTGTAGGTTTCCATGAATATAGAAATAAAATGAAAACATTAAGTGGTTTCTAAGTAAGACGTCAACACAGCCTGTGCACATGAGAAATTAGGGCTCTTACGCCTCACTCAGCAGGAAGTCAATAGTTTGTGCTCAGGCTGTCATTCATTTCATCACATTTATTCACCCATGCATTCAACATTTTCTTAGATTTGTGCCTCAAAAACATGATTTTTTTTCATGACTTTTTATAGTCAAGGCACATCAGGGGCAGAAAAAAAAACACGTTTTTATTTAAAATTGGCTACTGCAAAGTCATTTCTGTCTTAATGAGACACAATTATTGAATTGACAAAAGTAGAGATCTAATATTATTGTTTGATTTTCAGTAGTTGTGCTTCATAGTCCATTGGTCTTTGGAAAGATACAAGAAACGAGTTAAGTCAACATGTCATAAATATACTGTACTACCCATAGATATTATACAGTTTGGCAACCATTTCTATCGTATTTCGACGATGAACTCCCTTCCCTCAACCTAGTGTAGCCTAAACACTCAGGAACACCAACGTCAACTTGCTGGTGGCTGTAGAGTAAAAACAAAAGCCAGGGGACAATCATTAGAGTGACAAGGATGCATCCTTGATCCTTGAAATGTCTCCGAAAGTATCTTAACAATTCATCAGACTATTGTTGAAATATTTCACTCTGGACTCAAACAACGGTGTCGTCCCTAGAGCCACGTTGTTATTAGTGTAGCTAAAAATCAAAAACGTGTTTATGCTAGCCAACTTTAATATTAAAAAAGTAAACTTCACATTGAGCCCATTCTTTAATCACCATCGTTTAAATTAAATGATGTTAGTCAAAGAGACACGATGCTCTCCAGGTAATGTCAGCGCTCCCCTGTGGCTGCTGACATTCATCTGAGACACAGCGCTGACGTGGAGGCACCAATCTGTCTGAGTCAAATATCCATTTCCTCATGGTGCCTTATTTCATTTGCACAAATCCAGCGTATCAACCTCATTATTCACTACTTCCTCCTGCTTTCTCCTATCTCGCAGAGACCAATCAGGTGGTCTGGTGAAAATGATGTCACTTTTCACTGTAAGGAAGGAGGTAGCGGTGGTGGTGGTGGTGGCGGCAGCGGTCTGTAATTATTCACGGAGGACCTGGGAGTTGGATGGATGATTCACATTGCTGTCAGGCGGACTCAGACTCATCTTTCTGAGAGTTAGGATTGAGGATCTCAGAGGGGACTGTGTAGAAATGCACTTCTTGTATCGTCTGTCATGTCACTGACAAACTGCTGAATGAGTCGTCGGCCTGGGGGGCTTCTCTCTCTGTGTGGAGTTTGCATGTTCCCCCCTGTGCCTGCGTGTGTGTGTGTGTGTGTTCCCTCTGCGTACTACGGCTTCCTTCCTCCCACAGCCCCAAAGACATGATGAGCATTAGATTTATTAGCAACTCTGAACTGCCCAAAGGTGTGAATGGTGATGTCAGCCCTGTGATAGATGGGCTGGCCTGTCTAAGGCTGTGAACATCCGTATTTCTTCTAGTGACACGTGTGGTTTTGAGTGAAATCATCAGTCAGTCGTCTTTTACCCCCAAAAGCTGCCTCTATCTGCAGCGGGGTATAACCTGGCAAATTGTATTTCTACCCTTTACAGTTTTCCGAAGAAGAAGACAAAAAAAAAAAAGGAAAATGCTATATTATGCATGAGAAAAGAAATAATTTGTTTGGGGCGAAACCAGAGCAGCGTGAAATTGAATATAGAATATTTACAGATATATATTTGCTGACCACTTATTCCTCAAGAGAGGTTTTTTTACACCTGACATTTAGTCATTGTAGCAGGAAAAACACATTATTAATAACATAAATAATGTCCTTACTGTTCCGGGACCACACTCACTGGCTGGGACACTTCAATTTTTCACACTTTTGATTCCTGTCATCTTTAGATCCAACGTCAAACTGTTTGTGTGGTCGTGAAAACAATAAACCGTTAAATTATAATAACATGTCCTCTCTGTCACACTGAGACTGGATTAATGACACCTCAAAAAAACAATGCTTTTCAAACCTCCCCCTGTCAAGTGCATGGGTTTTTAAAAATAAAGGATGTGCTGGCTACAAGCTTGCAGTTAACTATCTGTCGAGTGAGGGAGGAGGAGGAAAAATTTACCAAATCATTACACATGGACTAAATAGCTGTGCGGAGGTAATTGGTATCAGGGATTAAAGGATTTTTTTCCCCCCTTCCAATGTTTAGGTTATTTGACTGTGGTTATAATGCCAGAATCGGATGTTGGTTTTTGAATTTCAGATTTGGTGTGAGGGGAAACATCCTCTTAGCATATTGTGTGTGGGAGGTTTACACAGATGGCTCTAATCCTAATAAAAAAAAAAGAATCCCAACAGAAAAACAGAGGCATCTATTCAAGAGAGGAAACGACTTCCAAATAGTATTTCAGCTATCACAGCAGAGACAGCGGCACGTTTATGGGCACTTTGGTGGGGAGGAACAAACAAAACCAACAGCTGTGTTATTAGCACTGACTCTGCTGCAGCATTAATGGCACTGACTGATTTAATTACCCAACTTCTTGTTTCTCTAAAGATTTATCTGTCAGATTGTTGCACTGAATTTAAGTCACGCTTGAGTCGAGTAGTAGAATTCATTTCATAAGATTTGAAAGTTGTAGTGCCATCAGCTTTGGTTTAATGTTCAGGTGCATTGATTATTTATTTATTTTTTACTCTCAGCTGACACGCACTCAGACAACACGAGGTGACGGTGCTGATCCGGTGAGCGAGAGATAAAACTGTTGCTTTTCTAGAGAGTAGATCCACACCGACAGTGGGGATGAGGACGGTGGTGTTTCCTCCTGACTAACTGACAGAACGTGGGCTCACGTCGAGAACAATGGATGTGGGTGTTTTGAAGAACATCCCACAGTTTAGTTTTGGTGTGGACGGTTTTCTGCCAGTTTGTTATTTCACATGGGAAACAACATTTTAGGGAGGTTTTACATTTTCCTCAATTATTTCGAGGGGAACAAAATACAGATTGAGGTTCTGATGATGATGATGATGATGATGATGATGATGATGATGATGATGATGATGATGATGATGATGATGATGATGATAACAGTTTTGTGCCAGTTCATATGATGAAAATAAAGATCTTAATATTCAAAGTTCTTAAAAAAACCCTTAGAAATAAATTCACAGTCCAAAAATTAAAGCATAAGTAAGCAATCCGGTCGTTTTGGCTAATGCTGCATTCCAGGCAGGCTTTTGAACCTGTAAATTACAGCTTCAAGCCACGACTTACGACTTTGTAGCGTTCCAGGCAACCCGCAACTCGAATTTCTCCGGCCTGTTGCCTGTGAAAGTGCACTATAACGGCCACTCGTGTTTTTCCGACCCGTGAACTCGTACCAGATCGAACTGGTACGACTTCACAGGTCGGAAAAACACGAGTTATGGGCTGCCCCGAACGCAACATAACTTCTTGTCAGCCGATGGAGTTAGCAGTCCCCGCCCTCGTCATGGATCTATTGGTCCTCGTCCCTACGTCACCACATTCACGCGCATCCCTTGGCTGCACACACAGCCCTTCATGCCGTTCTCTCTCCTCATTGGATAAAACTTGTAGGATACAAGAAAAGTTTTCTCCTCGGCTTACAGCAGAGCAGAGGGACTGAGAGACCCGTGTTTCGGACCAAACACTCTATGTAAGTGATTGCTGTCGGAAGATATAACTATTTAAGACTTATATTAACACAAACATTCCGCTTACTTCTGCTTTAAGTTATTCATGTTCACGTATTTGTTTTTCAAAAAAATGTATAGCCTCCTCTGCTCTCCATTGCCCCAAATCACTGACACCCCCAAACTAAATGAACTGAAGAATCACAATTACTGAATAAAAAGATGTTTAAAAATATATGTTTTACCATTTAACAAGTGTCATACTCTGCTGAAAGTGAAAAAATGAAGATGCTGTATATGCTGTATACCTGGTGACACAATTTGCACAAAATGTGTTGCATTGATGGTAAATGATGGTTCCTAGAGGATGAATCCTATTGTTTCTGGTGGATAAACAGACCAACTAGGGATTCACATGATTAACCGTAAAAACGTTATCCGATTTTTTAGCTACTTAAAGCAGATATCAGTGGAATGTTTTTGTTAATATAAGTCCTAAATAGTCCTATTTTCCGTCAGCAATCACTTACATGAAGTATTTCAGCCTAAACACGAGTCTCTCCGTCACTCTGCTCTGCTGTAACCCGAGGAGAAAATTTTCCTTGTGGGATACAAGTGTTATCCAATGAGGAGAGAGAACGGCATGAAGGGCTGTGTGTGCAGCCAAGGGATGCGCGTGAATGTGGTGACGTAGCACGAGGACCAATTGATGCCTGACAAGGGCGGGGGCTGCTAACTCATGGTGCGTTCAAAGAAACTCGTACTTTGTGTTTTTCCTTCCTGTGAAGTCATACCAGTTCGATCTGGTACGAGTTCACGGGTCGGAAGTTACGAGTGGCCGTTATAGGGAACTTTCACAGAAAACAGGATGGTAAAAACACGAGCTACGGGTTACCTGGAACGCTACCAAGTCGTAGTTGTGACTTGAAGCTGTAACTTACGGTTTCAAAAGCCTGCCTTGAACGCAGCATTAGCCGAAACGGCCGTGAAGCTGATATCTGCTTTAAGTCAATCAACTCATGAAGGCGTGTTGACACGTGCAGATGACCACAGCAAAAAGGAAGCAAGCAAAAAGTACGCTGCTGTGTGCGACCGTTTCAGCCAGAGTTGATCCAGAGATCCAACTCAGAGCTTTTTGACTGCAGCAACTAAGATACACTACTGGAGCTGGAATTACAATAATTATTATTGTTGTAACTGACACTCAATAGAGCATTTAAATCTTTTTTTAAAATCAGTTAACGGTTATTGATTGGTTAACGAGCGTTGGTCATCGGTTGGAAAAAAATTCAAATTGTGCATCCATAACACCAACAGTGTATTAGTCGTGTTATCAAGTCTGTAACTTTTCGTTGGTGTCTATGACGGCCACTTTTACTTCACCTTCAGTTGTGATTATTCATATTTTTTCATTCAGATCCAAAATATTCCTTTTAGCATGTTAGCAGGCAGCCTCATGGGGCCGCTGGTGTTACTGCAGACTCTTTATCCTGTTTCCCGTTGCCTTGTTGTTTCATGTGGAGGACTTTCTGAAAGTGTGTTTTTGTGCAGCTCTTGTCTTCTGCGTTGTGTCTCAACCAAATTAGATTGTTTCCTCCAAGCCGCTTATTGCGCCGCTGTTACAGATTAGATTTGCTTCCAAGTACAATTGAAAATCTTGAGGTGAATGATATTCCCAAGAGGGAGTCCCCACCTCACAGAATTTGAGTCATACAGACGAATAAGAGTAAAGTGACGAGCGTGACATGCTGATCATGGATAGAATCCACATATAGAAGCAGCACAGTTATGCGTTAAACTTTGTCCCCATTCATCCATAAAACAAAAGCGACGGTGAGTGTAGAGAAAACTATGAATTATGGAAAACTTGCACCGACACATCTTCTGTATTTGGGCTGAATCACAGAGAGGATTTCGACCCGTCGTGTGAGGAGAGCCATAATGTTGTATTTCCCGGCTGTGTCCAACTGTGGATGATTCATTTCAAACATTTCCTTTTCAGATCAACCAAAAGGTTTTTTATCACCCACTGAGCTGGGATCTATTCTTGGGGCTTTATTAAAAGGCAGCTCTAGAGGAAGTTATACACTTTACCCTCATGAATGTCACCTCATTTAGGATTAACTGAGAAGTTTTGAAATGACTTTGGACGCCGACTGAGTGTTTCCAGAGCAACGCTGGGGGAGGAACTGGGTGACACCATCATTTATTAAGCAGAATGGGTTCAGTTTTCTGAGTGGGATCTTGTGTTTTAATGGGATTTAATTTTTTATGTTTAGTGGCTGTGTTCAATGTCAGAAAGGCTTATTTATTTGGATTTTCAGTGCCAAAGAATTACAATTACTCGCAGCCTCGGCAGAGTCGTTGTCTTTCCTGGGTGGAAAAGCATTTGAAGCGTTGTTTTTTTTTTAACGACTTTAAACTAAGAATAACACAACACCACAATATGTTTATGTCTCACTGTGTGAACTCCACTCAACCCTTCAACATTCAAAGAGAAATTTGATTCTTAGTCTATTGAAGAATCAGCTCATCATCACACAATAGGGCTGAGAAAATGAGATAGGATCAATCAAAAGAAAATTACAAATTATCAACAACTTGAAGGCATTTATAATTGGATTACCGGTGTACAAAAAAAAAAAATAGCTACCTAATAATGAAACACAAATGTTATCATGAAACATGAATTAATTGGAGAAGTTATAATTATATAAAACAAACAAAACATGAATAAAGCCCTGCTGAGAGTAAGAGTAAAGTGTGCAGCAGCCACACCAGAGGCTCTGCTTTGAGCTGAATGCTCACATCAGTAATCAGCATGTGGATGCTAAAGCTCACAACTGCAATGCTGTACAGTATATTGTTATGTTTGGTGGCAGTAGGTTGTTGAGCAGGCGCCCCATGATTAGAGGCTACAGTCCTCACTGCAGGCGGCCCCGGTTCGAATCCCGCATCGGGCAGCCCTTTCCTGCGTGTTGTTCCCCCTCTCTCTGCCTCCCCATTTCCTGTCTCTCTCAAACTGTACTATCAATAAAATATATGAAAAGAGTGTGAGCATGCTTATACATTTGGTAAATATCAAATACAGTATGCAGTTAGTTTTGCAGGTATTTTACCATAAAACTGAATAATGGACAAATTTAAAAACTTGACGTCATGATGGCATTTGGATGAAAAGTCAGAAACCATTTTTTTTGTTACATTAGACAAGTTTGTTACATAGACAAGGCAACTCATCACTTAATCAAAGATAAATCCACAGGTTGATTGGATCGTGACATGTTGGGATTTGATACTGTATTGATTTTTTGAAGTGCTGTATCGATATTTTATCAACAGTCTACATGGCGACAGTAGTTTTGTGTTTCATTAAAATATATTTTGGGCTTTTCATGCCTTTGGAACAGTTGAGAGAGACAGGAAATGGGGAGGCAGAGAGAGGGGATAGGATATTACATGCAGGAAAGAGCTGCTCAATGCGGAGGATTTGAACCAGGGCCGCCTGCAGCGAGGACTGTAGCCTCTATACATGGGGGGCCTGCTTAACCACCTGTGCCACTCGACGCCCCGTTTTGTATTTCATTAGAGCCAATGCATGGTATCTCCTTTGTTCGGATTGCACAAAAAGTATTTACTATGATGGAGGATGTTAAAGGAACTGTGAAATACAAACACAGGTGCAACTGTTCTGAGTCTGAATGCATAAAAATAAGTAGAGTATTTTTCTAAAGATAGATGTTTGGGGAACAAAAAATTGCATATCGCCCTGCTTACAGTGTCCCAATGTAGGCCTATTGCAATATTGCCACTCTCCCCTTTGGGATTTGTATCATATCACTTTATTCTTGCCAGTACACAGCCCTAAACATAATTTGAAGTTACACCCAGTTCATGTTGATCTTATCTGGTGGATTTTGGCCGATTGTCGCACACTTCTCGTCAGTGTGTCTACTTTGCACCATGAGTCAGTCACTGTTGATGACTGTTATTATTTCAATTATTACTAAGGTGAGATTTCAACTCTGCGTGAGTCTCCAACTCTGCATGATTACATGTCACCTGCAAGGTTGACATCACACTGACGGACGTACTAACACACCTACTTCGACAGTGAAATTCACCAGCAGACATTCATCTGCGTAATGAGCAGCAGATGACAGTTTAGCACCAAAGCCTTGCGTCGCTGCGACGTTCAGAGTCATCAGGGGTAATTAAGATCAAATTAGTCTGGAAATGTTAAAGTTCATCACTGTCGCGGAGGGGAGTTGCCAGAGTGTTGTTATTCTGGTCCAGTTTCTGATGAAGTGGCGAAGTGCAGCGACACACAGTGTGGCCCTCTGGGAGACGCCATGTTCATTAGTATATAATGAAGTGAATGAGTCGGATTGGAACGACAGGCAGGTGAGGCCACACCAGGAGGAAGAGCGGGTGTCAGGGTGTAAGATCACTATAATGAACAACATGGTGTAGTAACAACATCCAAATTTTCTGTCATTTAAAAATAATGGAAAAATGGAAATGATTTATTACACACACTATTACACTTGTTCTGTGTATGGCTGCAGTGTTGGAAGAAGTTTTCATATCATTACTTCAATAAAAGTACAAGTGGCTACAGCACACTGCAAAAACACACTTAAGTACTATAGACGAAATCAGGGAGGGTGAAAGTAGCGGCATTATCTGAAACAGTCTGTCAGTGTTGTGTTGTTGTGCTTTAATGGCTTTTAACACCTTGCCAGGAGGACTACCGTCTGAAACTAGCCGTTGGCTAACACTGGCACTTTTAATTAATTAATTTATTATTATTATTATTATTATTATTATTATTAATAAAAAATAAATAAATAAACTAAATTGTTCTTGATGTGTATTGACATGAAAACTGCGACTGAAATGTTCAATCTGTTCAATCAGCAGCTAATTTGAACTGTTTTAATTTCAACTGAAAAAGTGCATCATGTTTACTTCTGTCTCTTAAGTTAATTATTTGTGTTCCAGTGTTTCACTTTTGTGGTTCACATGTTTATTTTTTCTTAACTGTTCGCTTTATATAATAAATATTCACATAGTCTAGTTTTTTATGCATTTGTTGTTTTGTGCTCCGTTATGCTGTGGCAGCGTAGATTTCCTTCATCTGGTTTTATATTAATGCCCCTCTCCTCCCCCTCTGTATTTGTTAGTTTCATGACGAGTTCAATAATGTTTTCACACTGAAATACTGAACAGCACCAGCTGAATTCACATAAAGTATTGAAAGTAAAAGTACATGATGTTCATCATGACTTTGTTGATATGAGCAGCATTTTACTGCATAAGATGGAGCGAGTTTGAACCAATAGGCTAGTAGTACTAGCACTAATACTAAAACACTAATACTAGTAGTAATACTGACACTAACACCTATAATACTAATAATAACACTAACTCTGATACTAGTACTTACATTAATTTTAATAGTTATAGTTAATACTAACACCAACACTAATGTTGTGGTTCCCAACCTGAGGGTCAGGCTCTACCAAAGATATTCACTATGAAATAATAACATATAATTATGTAACATAGTGGTGTACACAGACTTTTTGAAGGGCAGGGGCGAAAAGAAAAAAAAGGGCACACACAGCACGTCCTCGCCACTGAAGAGGGTGTTTTGGCTCCCAAGAGGACACTTTAGCACATCTTTTTCAACAACAGAGTGGCGAAGTCTGGCCCTTTTGTTTCCGGTACATGGGTCCTCAAAAGCGAAAAATTATCAATGAGATTGAATGGGTAGATAAAAATTATTTTCTGGTCCTGTTTGAATTGTGCCAGGGACAATTTAGCGCATAGAATTTGATAATGTTAGGTTTTGTGTGAGCCCGCTTTGTGAACTACAGCTCTCAGCTGCTCTCGACGCGAATGATGTACGTCATCACCACACCCGCACTTGAACTCTGCAACAGACATGGCGATCTCTCTGCTCCATTCACCACCCTTTTCCGAGGGCAGGGTAAGAGCATAGAAAGAGGGGGAAATCATTATAAGTCGGGGCATGTGGAGAGTTTTACTTATGCCGATGGGAAGAAGGAAGGGAGGGAAAGGGTGATGACGTGACATCACATATGCAACATAACATGTAGTCTTTCTCATTGTGTTTTCTCAACAGCATTTAAAGCAGAAGTAAGCGATCCAGTCGTTTTGGCTAACTTCCTGTCAGCCGATGGAGTTAGCAGTCCCCACCCATACGTCACCACATTCACGCGCATCCCTTGGCTGCACAAACAGAGAGGACCGCCCCTTTATGCCGTTCTCTCTCCTCATTGGATAAAGGTTGTAGGATACAAGGAAAGTTTTCACCTCGGCTTACAGCAGAGCAGAGTGACTGACAGACCCGTGTTTCAGACCAAACACTCTAGAAGTGATTGCTGTTGGAAGATATAACTATTTAAGGCTTATATTAACACAAATATTCCGCGTACTTCTGCTTTAACTGAACAATGGCACAATCAACAGTCAAACTCTTGTCATGAAAAATATCATTTACATTGGATTACATTTGTGTAATCCCAAAATGCAAAATGTTGAAATGTCCCTTTAAGCCATTCTAATAAGTGAAGTAAACGCTAAATCAAAGACAATTGGACATTTTGGTCATGGATCATTGCAGAAAGGTCATGACTGCATTTTGTCCACTGTCAGCCAATGATGTGAGGGTTGTTATGGTCACGCCTGGTCATACTGTCTCCTCCATGCGCTCTCAGGCATCAGAGGGGTCGTCACAGGGTCATCACATGAATTAGGATGGAAACCATGCAGCCAACAGCACAAAGAGGAAAAGAACCAAACCTATGCAGTTTAAACCTACATAAAGTTTAAAGCAGAAGTAAGCGGAATGTTTGTGTTAATATAAGTCTTAATTATATCTTCCGACAGCAATCACTTACATAGAGTGTTTGGTCCGAAACACGGGTCAGTCAGTCACTCTGCTCTGCTCTGAGCCGAGGAGAAAACTTTCCTTGTATCCTACAACCTTTATCCAATGAGGAGAGAGAACGGCATGAAGGGCTGTGTGTGCAGCCAAGGGATGCCGTGAATGTGGTGACGTAGGACCAATAGATCAACGAGGGCGGGGACTGCTAACTCCATCGGCTGACAAGAAGTTAGCCAAAACGACCGGATCGCTTACTTCTGCTTTAAGCTCCATCATTAATTTCAGCTGAGGGTTAAAGCAAAAAATTAAGAAGTGAAATTAAAGGAAGCAGATTGTCCTATGGAGGCAAATTCCTTTTTTTAGTTTAACCCATATTCATGTTTATTAAAAACCTCTGGCAATGTTTCACAAGGATCTCTCAGTGTGTGTGTGTGTGTGTGTGTGTGTGTGTGTGTGTGTGTGTGTGTGTGTGTGTGTGTGTGTGTGTGTGTGTGTGTGTGTGTGTGTGTGTGTGTGTGTGTACACAGCAGCAGCTGCAGCATCAAACACGAACCCACCTCTGTGGTCGCTCTGGTTTTGCGCCTCGCTCCTCCTAGTCTGGTTACAAACCTCCTGAGCCCTCAGGTGCTGGGAGATGATGGCGCAGGCCGGATGAATTGCTTCAGCCTGGAAATAACGAGACAAAATAAGTTATCTACAGCTCCTCCACGCACAAACACGCGCACCACGAGCCGATGCGCAACACAACACAACACAACCGCTGCTCCTCTTCGCCTGCGGCTCGGAGGAGTTTGCGATGCGTCAAGCGGCAGCCATGGAGCAGACAAACACCAACAACAGACACACCTGCTGGGACAGACGCTTCATTTTCTGGTCACTTCTTCAGGTGTTTGTCAAGATTTAATAAAAAATAAAATAAAATAAAAAAAAGTCTCAGAAGAAGCTCAGAAGCAAATAAAGAACAAATACGAGCTCTTGAAGTTGACACAAGTAATATGTTTTGCAAATTCAAGCTTGGATCTTGCAGACTGCAAACATCTGGATATTTAGGCTACTTTCTCTATTTCTATATGAAGTGTCTCACATACATGTACATTTCCTTCTGTCCCTGTCTCTGTCTCTGAGTGGGGAGGCAGTGGTGGATGCGTGGATGCATTTGTGTGTTGCGCACCCCGAAGAGCCACAGAAGTGCACGGGATAATAACGGGTAATACCACTGCAATAAAGATGGCATTAGTGTGTAATTAAGCAAAGTATAGACCGGATCATAATTATAGTGTTTTAGAGCAACAGAAAGAAAAGCGGAACAACTTTTACTTCGCACTTTGGGCTGCGTTTTAAAGACTCACCGCAGGTCTGTGCCACAGCAGAAGGTAAAGCGCAAGGAGCAGGAATTTCTCCTGAAGTCCCGGCAGCACATTACAATAAACATCCATTGTCTTATCTGTCTTCGTTATGTCCCACATACACGAGCGCAGTCTCGAGTTTATTTGTTCCTGGAGGGGTTGATTTCTTCTGTCTGAGTCCTCACTCTGAAGCTGCAGCTCCTCTGTCAACACCTAAAATAGACAAATCCCCATTTTCTCCTTGCCTAGCTGCGAACTGCAAACTTGCAGGAGCGGATGGCTGCTGCTGTCGTGCCTTTCCTCCTCCTGCTGCTGCTGTCGCCCCCCACCACCAACACCAACACCATCCCACCCCTTCCCCTCCCTCTCCCTCTCCCTCACTCCCTTTCTCTCTCTCTCTCTCTCTTTGTGCAAAATCAGGTGAATGAACATCTCATTTCAAAGAGGACGTGCATGTGTCCTATATTTCTCGCCTCTAAATCCTATTTAGTAAATGTAATGACCTCCAGGCTTCACATATTATTCATGCTGTAGAGTTAGACACCTGTGTTTGTACAGTGCTGCAGGAATGGGAAGTTTATTTGTACAGCCCATTTTCACAAACAATTTGTCTCAAAGGGCTTTATAGCATAATAACAACATCCTCTGCCCTAAGACCCTCACACTGACTGAGGAAAAAACGAGAGAAACCTCAGGGTGAGCAATCCTCATGCAATAGATGCTGTATACAGAAAACAGTAATAGTGTTCATTCCCAACCTCTCCCAGGGGAGGGGGGAGAGAATTGTTCAGAAGCTCTCAGAAATGTTAAAGCTAATAGATTGATATCATAATGAAGAATGGGGCATTTAATTATCAATGCGTGAATGTAAAAGAAAGCATCAGTCTATAGGAGCTGCAGAGACAGGGCCAAATCAGACAACTGAAAACACTGCAGGGTAACTTCAAGTTTAATACATCACAGTTTATTTGTTGGTTATATAGGTACTTTATTATTATTTGTCACATATACAGTCAGCTAGTACAGTGAGATTCTTTCTCTGTTTAACCCATCCCCGAGGAGCAGTGGGCAGCCACGGGGACCAACTCCAGATCTTGAGCCAGTGCCTTTGGGGCGCTGACTGGAGGATTAACCTAGCCGACATGTTTTTTTGCAGCTGTAAGGTGAATTTGGTGCCATTAAAGGTGCAATATTTTATACCTGATATGTAGAGTTGAAATTGAAATACTCAAGTGAGGTATGATCCACTCAAAAGCCCCTCACAGTTTACTACAATAACACTATTTCAGTGAAACAGCATAGTCAGTTTCTCAATGAGTCAATCAAAAATATATTTTCAGAATAAGTGAATCATTTAAGTCTTTTTTCAAGCCAAAACTGAATGTTCACATCATAATATCGTGGGTTATGTTTTGTTTTTGTTTGTGGCTATGTTTTGTGCAGAGAATTAGATTTACGAGATAATATTCTTGTAACAAAGTTGTGTTCTATCAAATCAATCAATCCAAAATCAAAACTTTATTTCTATGAATGACCACTAAGGCATAAGATTACATAATTTGATTATTTAATGGAAAATTTGGCTGTGACAGCTTATACACATCAGTATATATGGTGCTGAGTGGGTTTTCATGTGCTGATACATACAGTATTCAGTCCTGAGGCCCTCAGTGTCAACATATGTCTTAAAACTTTGATCTCACCCTATATGGTTGAATATTCCCAGTTTATCTTGTGGGACTGTGATGGCAGTCACAATATTAAAAATAAAACAGAACTGTAAAAACTCTCCTCCACTGCAGCACTTGCACTGCTGCTCCCGCTAATCAGGACATCACTGAATAATGATGATCTGACAGTGAATCTCTGTGAAACAGCACCAACATGAAAGGAATATAAATGATTAGAAGCAAAGAGAGGTGACTTTTGATCACCCCATCTTTTAAAGTTAGTGATTTAAGAGTATAAAACAGTATAAACATGGCTGAAAAGATGCTTTTAGCTCCATGTTATAACTGGAATAGCGAAAGAAAGAGAGAATACAAGTCCTACATTTAGCAATCACTGATTTTCTCCACCTTTAAGTTGTTAATAGATATTTAACCCATCAGCCCGTTCAAATGCTTCAAATGTTTGTGGCGTATTACAGATATATGTGTTCCTTTAGATTTCTCAAGGAGGCATTGTGGGTCGTCAGTAATGAGCTGTTGGAGGACAGTGAGGACACAACAGCCTGGAGGCCTGCTGTGGTCTGATGGACAGCTGTGTCTCCAGAGTGGAGAGCATTTATTTATCACCTCACGTGATATATTTCCATGCTGCTCCATTGTCTGTTAGTGGTTTGTACTTTTCAAACAGTGGTCAGTTCAGGCGTCAATGTGGAGCAGGTCAACGCTAAAAAGCAAACTATAACAAAAAAAACCCTTCCTACAAAACCGTTTCCATAAAGATTCAACCTTCAGGTGCTGAGAGGAGACTCTGCGATGAATTTACAGGAGCAATTTATTTCAGTTGTGAACAGCGGGCAACTACGACTGTGCTGACCTGACCGTTCACCAGGTGTGAATCTGTGTCACTGTGGCTTAAAAATAATGAAAAACAAATCCTTGGTAAAAAAAAAAAAAAAGTGGCATGTTAGCATGGTTCCAGCCATTGCTGTAGTATCTTAAAACACTGTTACCCCTTCACAAACACAGGTTGACAAAAGGTCTGCATGATAGGAGCAACGGCTGCGGGCTAATGGGCTTGTTTTTCAAAAATATTGGGTGTTTGCATTTAAACAAGGCTTTGCATCGCCTGTTTGACCGCTGGCTTCAATCTTGTGATGCAGGGAGAGAGAGAGAGAGAGAGAGATATCCATCAGCTGTAATGATGCTGAAAACAGCCGGGGTTTGATCCCCACAGCAACTGATGTATCACATTCAAGCACATAGAGCAGATTTAGCTGAAAGCAGCTTTTGAATAAAGTTTGGTCTTGAATTATCGAGATTAAAACTAATTAATTAGGAAGCACACAGGTGCAATGAAGCCAGCGATTGATGCAAGTTATTGATATTAGTTTGATCAATTGCTTGAATTATAGAAATGTCAGCAAATAGAAATGATGTCCAGTTGACCTAATATCTTTTGTCAGAGTGAAACAAATTCTTTAAGGGTTATTCTGTGTCAGGCACGCTTTAAGATTAATTGATGAATTATTCATTTTCTGTTGAAATGATCTATTAATCAACTGTTTTCTTTTTTAACTGTTAAAGATTGAGCTCATTCTTTTGTTACTTTAGAGATTTTGTTGCTGCTACAGAAACAAACACGACATCAGTGAACTGCACAGTGACGTCCTTGTTTGCTGCTCCACACTGCTCTGTGATTGCTCAACGTGATGAAAGACAAACAGTCAGCGAGAAAGCTGGGGTTTGTTTTTGTTGTAGGTTTTTTATTTGTCATTTTCTGCATGCAAAAATTAGATTCCCTACAGTGGCCAACTTTATCTAACGTGCACACTGAACACACAACACAGTCACTCCAAAGTAAAAAAAAAAAACAGCACAAGAGAAAGGAGACAAGCATTAAAAGTTTTTTGTTTTTGTTGTCATTTTTCGTGTGGATTTAATCCTGTATATTGCAAGCCCATGTTATGATTTAAAACTAGAAGCTGACTGATTCTTTAAATCCTCTGCATCATGTCAATCTCTTGGTTTACAGTAGATTTGGTTTGATCAGTTATTGTATCGGAACTGGATTTGTATCGCAATATGTATTTTCTCAAATATCACATTGTCCTGTCAATTTTAGCCTTTTCCCTCCCTAAAATTCACTGTTCTGATATCTAAAGATGCAACAATCATATACTGTACCCCCTGTTTTCATCATGACAGGAAGATCACAAATGACTGAAACATGTACTACTGATAATGATTTGTCCACTAATGTAAGGCTTTTGTTTGCTCTGCTTTCTTCTGTACAGATTGCAAACTGAAATGCCCTTTGGGGACAAATAAAGTTGTTTGAATCTTAAGTTTCAGGCTTTTATTCTCAAACGTTCTTTTTTTTTTTTTAAGTGAAATGTTTTTTGGCTTTTCATGCTCTTATTAAATAGTTCAGTTGAAAGAGACAGGAAATGGGGAGGCAGAGAGAGGGGGAATGACATGCAAGAAAGGGCAGTCTGATGTGGGATTCGAACCGGGGCCGCCTGCAGTGAGGACTGTAGCCTCTCTACATGTGGGGCATCTGCTCAACCTACTGCGCCACTCAACGCCCCCTCAAAGTTCATTATTATCACATGGGACGACTGGACTGTCTTGGTTAGAAAAGCATACCATCCTCCTGGATTCAGTATGACAGGAAGATCACAAATTAATCCGACTTGTCTAGCAATAAAGCCCTGTGCATATCTGCCTTTTATTTCCAAAATGCACTACAATCACTGGATGGAACAGATTCGGATATCTAGAAATGCAGCCATGCGATGCCGTTCCCCCTGAATAAAACATGACAGGAAGATCACAAATGATTGAAATTCATACTATTACTTACTTATCTACCTATTCCAAGTAAGCCTTTCAGCCTCTTATTCCCAAAATTCACCAGCATCACAAAGGAGGAGCGGATTCTTATATCACACTCCTAAAAGCTCAGAGCAGGTTTTATCAGCGCTTAAATGGGAACATCGCTCATTTATTTCTCAAATCTGCATGTGTCATTCCTGAGGCCAACACAGGTCAGGCGATATTTGTACATGTGTGCCCTCTTTTCCCTGAAGCTAAAGCATGAACCATTAAATGTTGAGTCTAAAAACTCGACCCTACTGTGAGTAAAAATGAACATGGACACTCATTTTACTGAACCGTTAAATATGTTGTGTCATTTCTTGAAGCCAAATTATGTTCAGACCTGGGGTGATACCTGCTAGCAATGCTGGAAAATTAACTTTATTTGGTTTGACATCTCATTTTAGCTTGTTCTGGCTCCACAAAAGTGAGTTTCCCACCATCCACACACAGTCAATGAGGCACATGCAAGTTTTATAACCAAAACACTTCAAGGTTTTCTCCAGACCAACTGATCTGTGTGCGTTCGTCTAATAAGGGGCATTCACCTTTGATGTTGAGTCAGAGAGGGCACCCCAGATGAAATATGGAAGTGTAATATTGATATTAAAACACTACAGATCAGAGCCAGCCCAATTGCATCACTTGGATGGGAAGTAGAGCACAATACTAAAATAAAAAACTGCAATCAGAAATAATGGGAGCTTGAGAAATGAGGACACGATGACAGATGAATAAATGAATAAATCAGTGACATTAGAGCTGTTAAACTCCATGATCCAATAAAAAGGTCAAAGAAGGATGTTTATTATAAATCACAAATAGTTTGTCTTGAAAAGCACATTTAATTGTATTAACCATTAAAGAGAAAATATAAGATCTAATTGTAAATGTTTGAGTAACTTGTTGCGTTGTGTAATGTCCTCATGGGTTTAAAACAACTGTCATGGACGCTTCACTTGAGTTCACAGATGATGAAACTGCCCTTTCCTTTTAGCAGGAGGTTAGCTGAGGCCAGCTGTCTGACATCTGACAGCTCCACTACATCTGTCATATCTGAGAAGCTGTCACAATTCAGAAGTGCCTCAATGATTTCTGTCTCACAGGAAAGATGTTCAGTCTCAAGCTGCACATTTTGAAGTCTTTATCGAACACATTTCCTTTACTTTGAAATGTTCACGTCACAGGTATTTGTAAAAGATTATTATCAATGTGGATTCTTTATTTCTTTTTTTTTTTTATTACTCTTGACAGTTATTAGAAAGAGACAAGGCCCCAAACCTTATTGATCTGGCTTCTCTGAAGGTCAAATGCACTATAAATCATATCTCATAAATATGACCTATTGTGCAATTGCAACCAGCACTGATGGCGCAGTGATTGACAGATTGACACATTGACACAGTGTCTGACAGACCAGGATGGCCGAGAGGTTAAGGCGTTGGACTTAAGATCCAATGGACAGTTGTCCTCGTGGGTTCGATCCCCACTCCTGGTAATGTGCGAAACACCGATGTTGACTGCTCTGTGCATTCAATTCATCTGTGATTTATACCCTTTACTTCGTATGGCTGCAGCTGTTTCAACATAATGACTACGGATGCTCAGTAAAACCTGTAAACAAATCCAAATATTAATTTAATCCTTGTATTAAAGGACAATTCCAGGCAAATTCAACCTTGAGCTATAGTTTCCTGAAAGAATGAAGATATATTTTTTAATTGCTCCCGTTTTGCAGTTGTTCTGTCTGTCCCTGCATCGCCACAGCAGCGATGAATGGCAGTGGACTGATCTTACGCTGTTTAGGCTATTTACATCCCACAAAACCACTTTTTTCCCCCCACAGACAATGTCAGATGGCTATTCAAACATACACCGAGAGGTTTGTTTACTTCAAGAAAGCCGACATGCTTGTAAATGGAGCTGTAATACAAAGTCTTGCAAAGTCTCAGACAGAACTACTGCAAAACAGGAGCAATTAAAAATAAAATCTTCAGAATCCTTATTTTAGACATAAAATATTAGGAAACTATTAGCCCCAGGTTGAATTTCCCCAGAATTGTCCTTTAATACAACAGCTAATGCAAATTATGTAAAATTAACTTCTTCAATTAGTCATCATCCCTATACAAACTCAGTATTATAAAGACAGGACTTATAAGTAAAATTTACTTATACCACTTCGAGATTATGTTTGAATATAAAGTGCATTGAAAATAAAATGTATGTAATGTAATGTAATTATTAAGTGGATGAAAAATTTGAAATTAAAGGGACAACGAGGAGTTTCTATTCGGTTATAAAAAAGTCTCACGTTAATGTGGATGAATCTCCGCTACTCACACTTGTTAATGGCTCCATTTTCGCTAAATATATCGATCTGTCTCTATCGTTATTTTGTTATTATTAGTGGTGGCGGAAATGCTGGTCGAGCCGACCAGCGTTTCCTTCATGGCGAGTTATGAGAATAACGCCGCAGAATCGCCGTTTATGGTCGGAACTACGATGGTATGTGAACCTCTTTGAACCTCTGACTTTAATTTTTGATGAATGAAAACATGAGTCCGTCTTGCGCCGGGTCAAAGAAATGTACGGTGCGCGCGGAGGCTCATAAATGTAGTGTGAAAACGCTTCGCTTTTCCAAAACTCCTCGTTGTCCCTTTAACACTAAACTGAAATTCGAAATCTAAAGTATTTTCAACCGTGGACATAGGCCTAGTTGTGTAGGCTATAGTAGTTGTGTAAATGTTTTTTTTATTATAGGCTACTAGTTCTTTAAATAAATAATTTTGCAATCACATTACACTTGCCACTGCATCGAAACACCATGCACCAAAAATAGTAGGGTACAAGGGCCATTAAAAGATAACCTGTAGGCCTAAACAATAAAATAACTGAAATCATGAAAACTATCTATAAAGTAGCTAAATTAAGCCAAAATAGAAAATCTATCAATCACAATCTATCAATAGAAGTCATGCACCCATACATTGGAGTGAGTTTAAATTGGCTCGCCTACTCTGCCCTCTGCAGGAAAAGGGAGGTAAAAGTTTATTTGATAGGCTACTGTTTGTTTTTTTGTTTGTTTGGCTGAGAACTTTAACATTTAGCCTTAACTTTCCTTTTCCTGACACGTATCCAGATTTAAAAGACACAAACATCAATTTGTCGAACTAGAGAGACACAAAAACAAACAAAAAGCAAACAACTTTGCCCAGTTGTTCAACAAAATCACAGTTCCGTTTGGCGACAGGCCCCACAGCCTGTCAAAACATCACGATAATCACTGCTTACAGCTGTCCGTTAACTACCGCTCCACGTCGAGCATCATGGGAAATGAAGTCTTTGCCAAAACTGGACCATACCAATCTTACGGTACGGGGCGAATAGTGGCGAAAACACGAATTTCCCCTTTTTATCTAAACGTTTTCTGGACGATTACTTATTGTTGTGAGTTAATATGTCACTATGTTTCTCACAAATGTCAAACAAACTTGAAAATAATCGAAAAAGTGCTGAAAATGAAACATCCCTCCCCCTCCGAGACTGAAGAACACGGGCGGTCCGCTAATGCAAGTTCTCTTCCACCGCCGGATTACAGCCGAGGCAGCACGTCAGTGGACGGTTTCCGAGCCATAAAACGTCGAATAAAACCAATAGTAAGTACATTAAAGTTTCCCCTTTTTATGGTACGCGACATTTATAAGTGTGACTGTTTGTAAAACCGGCTAAGCATTTTGAATTCAGACTTTTTAAGCGCCACGTGGTCAGCCAAACCTGCAAGTTGGAGGGGGCTGTCAAAAACTTGTGTAACGTAACTCTGCCTGGTGTGTCGGTGTTAAAGCAACAGATGATCATACATCAAACTTTTACTGCCATTTACCATCACTTGCCCTTAACTGTTGCGATATTGAAGACAAGTTGTTGCTATTTGTGCACTCCCCTATTTTACAGTATGTGGCAAAGAAAAGCATAGTTTTGCCTTGACGCTAGCCAGCATCCCTGCAACATTAATGGAATATATTATTCCTATGGTTAGCTGATGTTTATTGCATTTTTCTGGTTTTCTGTATTGTCTCTCATTTCTCTGCTGGACATTAGCTCCAAAACCCCATTTACTAAAGGTGAGTGTTGATGGTGAATCTGCCTTTTCAGCGGATGCTCGTCTAACACATGCTCGAGGGTTTACTGCAATTATTATATGATGCACTGGAAATATTTTTTACACAGTTTATTGGTGAGCACACCTGGCTGAAATTAACAACTGCTCCGCAATTAACCCTGCCTTCATGAAGACCCAGAATATGTTAATGTGACATCAATATAATCAGTACCAGTAGTCAAAAGGACATTTTGAACGCTCAAGCCTCCCTAATGACTGACAAATCAAATCTACTAATTTTTTTTTTAATGTCAATTGATAAATAACCACATCTCCTCAAACAGCTGTAACGTTAGTGAATAGCTGCATAGTTTTAACTGGGTGAATCTAATAAACTGGCCACTAAGGTTATATTCCTGCATCAACAGTGCATATGTCAACTGTTGTGTACTGTTTTGAATTTGTGTTTCATGCATGAAATCGGTGTCTTTGGGTTGTGATGTTTGCTGCTTGTTCAAAGGCAAAACTACTGTTACACTTTGAAATGATTTATGATTTTCAATATAATTAAGGCTTGAACGTGAAGGAGCGCTTCCGGGACTTAGAAATTGTTTCCTAGGGGCGCTCTTTGGATGGGACAATTATATGATAGTTAAAAAATAATCTCCAAGGCACTCTCTTTTAAAGCGTCGGAAGGCTTGTATGCCGAAATTCGTAGACGTTTTTTAAAGGTTAAATGGTTAAATTAAAGGCTTTTAACTTTTAAAAGAGAGTAACTTGGGGATTCTTTTTAACTATCATAATTCAGACTTGCTTGGTTTTAATTTTTGCACAGTAAATACGTTGAATTATTCTAAATATTTGATTCCACAATAGGTAGCGTACATTATCATCCAGCATGCCAAAACAAAGGTGAGCCAGACACCGTTGCACAGGTTGGGTATTTAGACATCTCAAAAGAGGCATTGTGTCACATTTAATGCAAACAGTGTTTCCTCGTTAATTGGGCACAGCTGTGTCTGACAGCAGTAGCCTTGTTCTATCTATCATATCCATTATTATCAAGGTGTAATATTATACCTGGTTTGTTTCAAGTTAAAAAAAAAAAAAAAAAAAAAAAAAGGCAAACTTAAACCTGTGTGAATTTGGAGAAATTAAGAAAAGTATTTCAAAGTAATCTGGTATTAGTTTTTTAATATATAAATTGAGGAAACACTGCAATCACATCTTAACCCAAATTAAGCCATATTCACCATTTTGTCATTTGTGTTACCCACATTACTTTTTGCTTTGTGTGTTTTTGGCTTTGCTTTCTAAAAGTCCAATGTGAGATTGATCAATAAACTGTTGTAATTTATCTTGGGATTTTTTGTTTTTGTAAAAACTCAGCTCAATCTGAACCCTTCCTGCAAAGCAAAATATAATGAATATTTTTCGAACAAAGCTTTTTGATCAGTCCCTTGTCTCTTTGCCTCCAAGACCACATTGGCGACACATTTTATGAGCTTTTCCCGATGTTTCTAACCAGCAAGTTCCTCTGTGATGCTAACTTCACACTGAACTAATGGCTCCAGCTTCCACCTGTTGCTTCTTTTCTCTCCTTACAAACGTGGCTCATGAGTGAGTAGAGAAGAAGACGGCGCTTTACTAGAGATATGGATCGGTCTTTGCCAAACAATCAGCAAAAAGGAGCCACCTCCGGGGGGGTTAGCGTTCCCACTATGGAGAGAGGCATCATCAGCGGAGACAATCTTCAGTTTGGGAGGCTGCGGCGTCGCACACGTTTGTCCCAGTCGGAGAGCTCGGGGCCCGAAGACGAGCGGCTGAGCTCCTCTCTGGAGGCCGGTGGCTCCTACGGCCGCAGCCCCGTCCTGCAGGGGATGCAGGCCGAGGGGGTCTGGCACAACCGCAGTGCCTATGAGCAGGCCGAGGGCAACTACCACCGCCGGCTCGCCTCTAACAACAACAACAACCACAACGGGCCTCTGTCGTCCTCTCCACGGAGCCCAAACACCAGAGGATCCATGACCTTCCGCTCCAGACGCGCCCAAGATCCGGTCGCCACAGTGAAGGCTTCTGGTACCCCCCACCGCCAGAACAGTAGAGGCCGCAATCGCACCTCCTCTGAGACTGAAAAGGGGGGCAGAGGCAGTAAGGGGCCGAACCAGAGGAAGAGGGGCTTCTCTGAGACGGAAAGCAGACCCAGAAGGGACAAGTATGACACCTCTCACACAGGGAATGGGAGAGACTTGATGTGTGTTTTCAGTTTATTTAACCATAATGATTTTTTTTTTTTTTGTAATTTGTTGTCTGTCTGCATTTTTGTTTGGCCTTTTTCGGTTCTGCTAACTTATATATTGTGTTAAATATATTGTTGCTACTACGCAGGTTTATCGAAACATTCACACCGATGCAACACCGTCCAACTTGTGTTTTTTGCTGAATCTCTGCTGTTTAAAGATAAGACTTTTTTTTTCCAGAGTGGTACAACTCAGAGTTTAATGAAATTGCTCTGCAGTGTTTTGGCGTCTAATAAACCTTTTAAACTCTTAAAATGTCAAACTGTGTTTCCTGGATCGGAGTTAATTCTCATGGATCCCTGGAACGAGCACCTTACCGCTGCATCCTGTTATTTTATATTCAACTTAAATCAACATACAGTCCTGTAGTTAACCGAGTCTGTGTTTAAACTGGGGGGGGGGGGGGTGCTGGGTGCTGGGTGGGCAGGCATTGTTTTGTTCTGTAATCCAGACTTTGCAGACCTGGCAACTCTGTTTCACTGACTGAGGAATGTGTAAATGCCTGTCTGTCTGCTGTAGTCGCCCATCAGCACAATTAGAAAGAGAGGTGAAACATAGAGGTTATTTTCACACTTTTTTTTGTACTTTTTGTTATCTGTTGTTGCATAATATGATGCCCCAGTGCCTTATCCCTGTGTCAGCTTGCTGGTTGTACATTTTATGAGACTGTCTGTGTTACGCTTCGATGTTTGCGTCTCCCTTTTTGGCCCACATCTCCATCTGTGTGACTCCGCATGCTGTTGTAACCTGTAATATAGCAGCGTCAGGGTCAAAGCGTCTCATTTAAGCCATGTTTTCTGTCGCCCGTTTTCCCGTCACTGATTGTGCTGGCTGTAACAACCTAACACCTGGTTATTATGACCACGAGTCAGTCGATAAAGTGTCAAACGCCGGTCGGTGTTATTGCATCGTCTGATGATGTGTCCCCCACTCCTCCCTCCTCAGTACCAACATGAGTGGAGTGCAGTGCCTCGCCACAGAGAACATCTGGTTCGACAAACACAGCTACGATGAGGCGGAGAAACGCTTCTACGAGGGAGTCAACGGCCCCTCCACACAGCAGCAACAGGTAAGAGGGAAAATACACTTTTTTTATGCTAAGATGTTTTTAACCCTCCAATAGGTTGACTTTTATCTGCAGTCCCACTACAAAATCCTCTTGGACCTACGTGAATATGTTCGTTGAGCTCCAAGACACGGACATACAGTATGGTTTTATTTTTAGACGTCCTTTTGTGTTCATTCCTGCACCTGTGGCATTTTCTGTCTGTTGGATCCTTCTTTTGCTCCTCCTGCTGCTTGACACCTCCTCACTTCATGCTTCCCTCTCAGCTGCTGTTCAGCTCCCCCCTGTCCGTTCAGTCACCAGCCTGTTGGTTTAAAGCAATAGTTATTACATCATTGACGGTCACCAGCGCTCGGGCTGCCCAGAGCAGCTGCGTGCAAGTGAGTTAAGTCACCCGATTTAGAAGAGAGAGGGGTCAGGTGATTTGGCAGCTGTCTCTGCTTTTCAGGCCGTCCAGGGCTGCAACGACAGAGTTACTACACAGGCCTGAGGAAACAATAGAGAAATTACAATATGATTCCTCAGAGTCTCACCCAAACAGAAAAATGCAGATTTCCTTCCGTGCTTATTGTGATTTTTAGGTGACAAGAAAGGAAAAGAAACCTTCAGTCCTTTTTTATGTATTCAATTCATAAGGATCTGATGAGGAAAAACATTTTTTATTTGGATCGTTCCCTGTTTTTGCTCAATAAATGGCTTAAAGGATTCATTTGTTATCAAATAACAATTAATTATTGCAATTTCTACTTAAATACAATGGAGCTGAATGGGATGTCCTTACAGAAATGATGTCTGAGTTAACGCAGCGTCAACCACAGGCCTTTCTCTCAACGTTTTATTGCACTGGGACCGTTTCTTTGGTGCAAAGTAGTTGTCAGTGAACATGTTCTGAAGTGAAAGTAACAGCTGTGCCATGGGAGGTGCAGGTCGGGTCATCACGCACCCTCGGGTCTGCTGCCAGACTTTGTAACTTTTATATTTTCAACATCAGACACAAGATGACCCAGAACTGACTGTTTACTTTGGTTGTTCGTCCTCTATGTGCATGAATTCACAAGGGTTTTGTCTCCAAAAAAGCTCTGTGGAGGTTTTAAAGTCATCTTACATTTTCAAAGCACTCAATTCTTTTAGTAACAACTTCATCCCTAGATGTTGGACGTACGGGCCATCCTGTTTTTCTGTTTGAGTGTGTTTTTGTGCACTACTTCTTGTCTTTGTCCCTGCTCCCGCTTCACCACTGCTTTACCCACACATGTCTGTTGAAGAACGATCTTAATCCCATCCTGCTGGACATTGCTAAATCCCGACAGAATATCCAGCAGTCCCTAAACGGAGTGAGTACTGTGCTACATATGAGCTAAAAGACCCCCCCAACCCCCACCCCCTGTAGTGGCTGGGCTTTACCAACTGATGTGTGAGTACCAGCCCTATGATGGGGGGATAGTTGTAGAAATGGTCAGTACGTTTACATGACACTTGAAAAAAACAAATTATTGCCTTAATTCGACTATAACTGGACAACTGAAGTGCATGTAAACGTGTTCGTCCGACTAATATTGCAGTTCTCCAATTTAAGACACCCAGATAATGTGATTAGAAATCGATTTTCTTCAGCATGTATACGCCTTAATGAGACTGAAACTGGACAATGCATGTACACATGCTCCATAACAGTAGATGCGACACAAAGTGGAGCAGAGAAGTAAAAAACAAAAACGGTGTCGGCTCCGATTCAGTGCATTTCACACAGTGCGACCAGCGAGCGAATGCGTTTCATAAATTAGAAAAAAAAGGAATCCCGTGGACCATCATTTGTATCCTATTCTCAGCCCGACTATAGTTGAGAATTTATTAAGCTTATTTAGTTGTTTATATACGTTTTTTTTACTGGGTGACAGAAAAGTCAACATGACAGGGGGGCCGTATCAACCGCTGAAAACGACACATATTGCCGCCGTCAGAAGTCCGACAAGACGTTCAAATCGAGCTGTGAGCATAGATAATTAAGCTGTACATGTAAACGTACTGAGTGTTTCAAGTATAGAGTCAAATTCTCAGACTTGTTTTTCCAAGTTGAGAAACTTGCTGCATGGTTTATTCTGTTACTTCGTGCTGCTTTCCCCCCTAACCTCTGCTGGCTATCATCATAACCTTCGTTGTTCTGTGAGTCTGAGCAGTAAGTTGCTCATGTGTTTGTCCTCACATCAGTGCTGTTTACTACTTTGCCCACGGTGTAATTGTGGTCATTTTAAGTCTACAGTATATCAAAATAGAACTCAGTGGTTCCTACATGTAGCTGATGTTAAAACAGGACATCATGGTTTTAATGTTTTTCGGTCTATTTCTTAGTATCAGCATGATGCGAGTGTGTCGGCTCAGTCTTGCCGTGATTTTAAATTACAGGAGGTTCAGGAAGTATTTTGAATGAGTTTGTTTTTTTGTTTTTTTAATGGGAAGATGTGAAAAAAAATACTTCAACACAGTTTGAATTTGATCAAACATCACTCACCACCAGAGCAGCTACTAATTAGTTTTTAGACCCCACACCTTCAACATGTCGCCTGTAAAGGAATCCGATTAAATGTGTTGAAGAGCTCTGTAGAGCTGCAGGTTTTCTTGATGTTTCTTATTTGATTTAATGTTTTTTTTTTTTTTTAAATATGATAGTTTTAAATTAATCTCTCATTAACTTTATTTGAAACCATGTACATTATTTTCTATCTTGTTACTGACGCCTCTGCAGATCTGTGTAACGCCTGACTTTCTGCCTCCAGCTGCTTCTTTCTTTCTTCCTCTCTTTGTGTATTTCCTCTCGTACCTTAACGTTGTGCATTACCGGGTGCAGGTGAAAACGGCCCTGCAGCAGCCTAAAGGGCGCCAGCAGAAACGCCAGCACAGAAATGTAAGTCCTCCACGTTCAGCTTTAGTGCTGCACGGCTGAGACGCAGCCGGGTGTGTTGGCTGCCCCATGTGGAGTGTGTTACTATCATCGCATCACTAAGACGTCTTCATCGTGCACCATCGTCTCTCACCCATCATCCTGCATCTGCCGTTATACACCGCCACTAACTGGTTTTTTATGACGTTTCATTTCGGGGTGAAAATCAGTTCATTTTTGTCTGCATGTTGTGGTCATGATCATCACATGCCATTTAAAATGTTGCTATGCAAAGTCAGATATTTTATTTTTATGTCTCTCTTTTGTAGCTTCTGTATGAAGTTCTCATTAATTGATAAAGCTCAGTTTGACCTTTTGGGAAATAAGATTTATCCAGTGTTTTGTATCGGAAGCGAAGCTCCACTGTCATATCTGTCCTTCCTCACCACAAAGACTGGAAACAAAAGAAAACTGTTGGAAATAAATCCACCCAATTTCTCTGAACATCATTAATTAAGGTCATGTCCGGTTACTGTAATTCATATAAAAACCAAAGTAGTTTTTGCTATGGGATCAGTCACCCAGGCCAGCTGGTTCCCACTGCTTTCCGTCTCTGTGCTGGGCTGGCTGCGGTTACGATGGGATCAATCTCCTGATCTAACCTTCAGAGAGAGAACTTGTTATTCCCAAATGTTGAACTGTTCTCTAAAGATGATTATTAATTGGTTGCTTCTTTTGAGGGTTTGTTTAAAACAGAACCTGCATGCTGACTTGGTAAATATTCAGTCGTCTCACTAATGAGGGAGTAAATTTAACATCAGCATTGTGTGTGTGTGTGGAGTTCATTCAGGTCATGGTTAAATAGATTTTAGCCTTGCATGACTTTTTTTTTTTTTTTTTTTTTTTTTTTTTTTACACCTCACCACTTTTTGTTTTGTTGCTTGCTCATTCACTTCAGACCTCCTCCTGGATCATAGTGGACCTGCTTCATTACCATGTCAACCCCAGTCTCTAACAAAGCACTTTTTAAATTGAATTTTGTTTGTTTTTCCATAGTCATCCTCACACGGAGGCGACCAGGAGTTGGTTACACGCATGAAGAGCCTGGAGCTGGAGAACCAGACTCTGCACAAAGGTGTGTGCTGAGTCTCTACCACATTTGGCCTTTTGCCCACTTGTGTATTGTCTTGCAGTATTTATACTCAACTTTTCCTGTTGTGGCCTTTGTTCAGTGGTGGCCGACATGAGAGCAGCTATGCAGAGGCTGGAGTCCAGAGTGGCCTCACTGGAGAAGACGCCAGCATCAGCCGCTGTCCCATGTGCTAAGGTAGCTTAAGAATTTATTTGATGTTATTGTCTGTCTGCCTTTCTCACCTGCAACTGCTGTGTCCTATAACTTTCTGTTTACTATCATGTTTGAACTGTGCAAACAAACAGATTAAACAAATAAAACAAAAAAATGAACCTGTCCAGAACTGCTCAAATTTATTTTCCCTCTTGATCGGCTGTAACAGGCCGCACCGGTCCAGGCTGCTCCCGCCAAACAGGTTAAGGTGGAAAACGGAGGTGGTGATGACGATGATGACGATGACATCGACCTGTTCGGCAGTGACGAGGAGGATGAGGAGGCAGAGCGCATCAAGCAGGAACGTCTAGAAGCCTATGCAGCCAAGAAGGCCAAGAAACCCACCATCATCGCCAAGTCATCCATCCTGTTGGATGTCAAGCCTGTACGTAACAGTCATTTAGCTCAGTTAAATGTACTGCTTCCACTGCTAATCTACAGTTGTGGGGAAGAAACATGAATGAAAAGAAACAGAAGTAATTTAATTAGAAACTTAATTTCTTGTTAATCATTTAAAATGTGTGAAATCATTCCCAAATTAAAGCAGAAGTAAGCGATATTTTTGTGTTAATATAAGTCTTAAGCCCTATTCGCACGGGATTAGTATTACCTGGGGACCTCTAGTGATTTGTAAATTACCCCCCCACGTCTGTGTTTCTTGCAGTGCATTCGCACGGGATAAGTTATGTCTGTATTTTTACTCGAATTTACTGACACTTGCCCCGTTTACCTGAGAGCTTTAATTCCAAATTAAAATTTAATTCTGAATAAAAGTTAATTCCGCTTTAAAAAGACCATGTAAACACTTAATTCCGAGTGAAAATATAATTCGGAATTAAACTTTATTCCGAATTAAGTGGGTGGTTTATTCCCATTTTAAATCGGAATTAATTCCTCGATCATGTAAAAGTTTATTCTTTTTAAAATTAATTCCTGTCGTTCTACGCATGCGTAGGATAGGCTATCAACTGACTTGCCGCTCTGTGTGTCGCATGGATGTATTATATTGGTGTGTCGCCGTGAAAAGTAGGCTACAACACACACAACATAACATTACAGCCGCAGTGTTGTGAGTCATGTCGGGACCAGAGCGATTGCTGGTCGGGACAACCAGGCTTCATGAACCCGCTCCACAGACCCCGGCCGCCGATGCTGCTGCTCCGGCGGGGAAGGCGAAGCTCACTGCCAGGATCCCGGCTGCCGCCACCGCTGGCAGTTAAGAGGAGAAACTTTCTGCTTCTAAGTTGTTAAGTTTAGGATCAGCAGAGCGGCTTGCGGCTGCAGCCCTGTTCACTTCACACACGAGAATGGAGTTTGTTTTCTTCCGGTAGACGTAAATACTAAACACGTGTACCCCCTGTCCAATCAGAACGCTTCCCGACCCCCAGACGTTAAGCGATTAGCGATAAAGCGATAAAGGCGATTTAATGTGTTTTCCATGTAAACCCCAATTCGGAATTATTATTTCCATGTAAATTCGAAGGAGAATATTTTAATTCCGAACTATTTAATTCCGAATAATTAATTCCGAATGAAAAAACATCATGTAAACGTGGTAATTAAGGCTCCGATATGACGTCAAAGCTGTGCACGTCGTAACATCCGCTGCTGTCACATCAATGTGCGAAGCAAATGTAAATAAAATGTCAAAGCAGCAACGTGACTTCGCAACAGTGCAGTTGTTGTCACAATAACGGGCCGTCGTGGCATTTGTATTAAACCTGTTGAAAGCCACCGTCATCCATCTCAGTATCCTCCAAATTTCGCTCTTTTTATGGATCTGAGCCGTTTATTCAAATGAGTCTCCAGCACCGATACGAGCCCGTGTTTGCACCTAAAACGCCTTCGAAAATGCCGCTCATAATTTCCACCGCAGCCTCCATGTTATAAATAGTTATATCTTCCGACAGCAATCGCTTACATAGAGTGTTTGGACTGAAACACGGGCCTGTCGGTCACTCTGCTCTGCTGTAAGCTGAGGAGAAAACTTTTCTTGTATCCTACAACCTTTATCCAATGAGGAGAGAGAACGGCATGAAGGGCTGTGTGTGCAGCCAAGGGATGCGCGTGAATGTGGTGACGTAGGGGCGAGGACCGATAGATCCATGACGAGGGCGGGGACTGCTAACTCCATCGGCTGACAAGAAGTAGCCAAAACGATCGGATCGCTTACTTCTGCTTTAACTTTAATGAATATAGATAAAGATGGAATATGTTTTTTAGATAAAGTTAGGTGTGTAAGTGTATGACGATGTTTTGCTCTGACACATGGATCCTGTGATGACTTGTGTCGACCTCTCTGTGTGTCATCAGTGGGACGATGAGACAGACATGGCGAAGCTGGAGGAGTGTGTGCGCACGGTGCAGATGGACGGGCTCCTGTGGGGAGCGTCCAAACTCGTGCCAGTCGGCTACGGCATCAAGAAGCTGCAGATCAACTGTGTTGTCGAGGACGACAAAGTTGGCACTGACATCCTGGAGGAGGAGATCACCAAGTTTGAGGACTTCGTAAGTACCAGACACTTTGATTTAAACGTCCTCTGTTTTTTTAAAAAGATGTTTCTCAGGTGGTTAGGTTTTTTTTCCTTGTTTAGATTTTCTAAAAACCTGAGCAGATAAAATAGAAACATTCTGGTCCCACCTCAAAACAATGGAGGTGAATGGAATTTAATTTGTGGGGCTCACTGCACTTTCAGTGGCAACAGAGGTTTTATCTACCATGGCTCCTTGCCAAAACAAAAATTTAATAAAACATTACATGCTGTAAAAGACACTTTTAAGTAAAATGACAGACTGGTTGTTTCCCAGTTTCCAGTCATTGCTAGACTAAGCCATCTTGCCTCTGACTGCAGCTTTGCATTAGATGGATAAATATGGGAATGGCAGCAATTTGTAATTATTTCCCAACAATTAAACTTTTGCCTGAAATCTATCCTTTATTTTTTTTTAAATGGTCTCAGACTTTTAAGATATAGTATCTCGCATTTCTTTTATTTGTACTATCAAAACTGTTGAATTTAAAATCATTTACATCACAATATAATAACTTTTTTAAAAAATAAATATACACTTTTACTTGTTTTCTTCCTCTGCAGGTCCAGAGTGTAGATGTTGCTGCCTTCAATAAGATCTAAGCTCCTCCAGCTCTTTAACTGCTCCACCTGAGTGTTGCTGCTGCTCCCGGCTTGCACGGTTATTAAAAAGGCAAAGCTTTGAGCACAAACATATGTCTGTGTCATTATTCTTCTCAGTGAAATGGAAATATTTTGACCCCATACGTACAAGTTTTGTTGAACTTTCGCCTGCTTCTCTTGGTTTAAAGAGAGCAGAGCTTCATGGTGGAACCTAATCCCACCCAAAACCCTGGGTGCACTGGCTGTGTGAATGTAGTCTTCACTTTATGAAGTAAAACCATGGTGTCGGCAACATTGTAGAAAGACAGAGTCCCACCCCTGAGGTCCAGATATACTCCTATCCTGCTGCAGCTGGGAGCGCTGATGCTCACACTCTCCTTATTGTGCTGGAAGGAGCAGGCGGAGTACGAGCAGTCCAGACTCCACGACTTGGAGTTGTGTCCCAGTTTGCTGTCGCTCCCTCCTCCAGTTCTGCTCATGTTTTTGTAGCAGACCCCAATGGAAACCCCTTTGTTTCCTGTCCACTCGACCTCCCAGTAACAGCGCCCGGCCATCCCAGCTCTGCACAGCACCTGGGCCCAGCTGGTGAAGCGATCCGGATGTTCTGGGAACGACTGTGGCTCTAGACGTGTGGTGACGGCTCTCCGACCATCAGAGAAGCATAAGTAAGGATTGGCCGTGTTTGGATCCAGGGATATGTCACTGTAATCTGAACAGAGGAGATGGCCAAACATCGTTTATTGATCTCAACGACTATTTGCTATGAGGTTAACTACAAACATGTTCACCTTAATCATTCATCAATACAATGAGAAGGTAAAAAATGTTCAAAAATCAAGTCTTGTGCTCACAACAAATGACAGAGATGGAAGGATAAGAGGTTGAGCCAATCATAACTTGTTGAAAAAATATAGCTTTTTAAGTAGTGTGGGCTGTTAATTTTAAACCACTTAAATCTGGACACATTTAAATGCCACTGTTTCATTGAAATGTCGCCCACTAAATTCTTATTATAATTGGCATCCAAATACATGTTAATTTAAGTACTTTGAGATCCTCCTTTCAGTCACAAATCAACAGGAAAATAATTACCAGAAAGACCAAAGACTATTAAAACATTCACAACAAATGTTAATCATATGTTTAAGTAGTGTGTGGATTGTTAATTTAAAACCACTTAACTCTGGACACAAATACCTTGGTTAAAAAGGTCAAAAGAAACATGGTGTGTAGTCTTATCCCTATACAGCTCTGAGTAGATTTTATCAGGCTGTTCTGTCCCAGATATATACAAGTGCAAAGTACGATTTCTATACAAATCTATCAAAATATACAAAAAAGAAATTATACTGTACATGTGATAAATAGCACCAGCTTTCCAAAGAGTTCACATGGATCTCTTTCATCAACTAGTTACCTTTGCACATTGCATTGTTGCACTTTGGTCACTTTTCTCGTGTGAACACAAACTGAACGTGTGAAAGAATCAGTTTGTGGTATAAATCTGTGACATGGTGTTAGTCTTGCTCTGACTGTAATTTATGAAATAGTTGTACTCACATTGTAGGAAATCGGCTCTCGTCTTTGGTTCTAAGTTATATGGCGTCTCGGCATCTTTAGCTGTTGGACATCAGAGTTTACACATTAAAGAAACAACAGATTCATTGTTAAACTTGTGGAACTCAAGAAAATCAAACATACCTTTGGTCTTTTCAGCATCTCTCTTGCTTTGGTTGCTGGTTTCCTTCAGTGATAGGACTGCACATGCAGAGAAAATGATAATGTGTCATTTTCATGTCTAAAGATAGAATAATTATCGTCATAATAATCAGCAGAAAGAGACGCACCCTTTTCGGAGAGTTTGTTGAATTCTCTTTCGAGTGTTTCGTCCACACTGTCCTTCAGATCAACCAGGGATGCCCTCATGGTTTTGAACATCATATACTGAAGCGCATCAGTGCTGGGCATCTCCACAGGCTTTGAGGGGAAATGAAGGGACTTGCACTTCTGCAGTGACATAAGCAAATTAGTGGAGAACATTTGAATAGATGTGTAGCAACCCTGACAAAACATGAATGACGTTCATGGTGTACTAGATATCATAACGGGTTCTGTCAAGAAGTGCAGGACATATATACTAATGTTTTTTTTTACTTTATTCGTCACTATTAAAATTTTTATCTTACCCTTAAAAAGACACATTATGCAAAATAATAATAAAAGGTTCAAAAGAAAGGCCTTAACTGTTATTATTACCTTTGGGGGTTTGAGCTGTAAGATAATGTAACCATGATTAAAACTTTTAATTTTTAAAGAAACAACAGTGGAGAAGATGGAGGGTGACTGACTCCTGCTCTTTTCTCATACATTATGTCGGTCAGCTGAGTTGTTACAGACCTCACTAAAAGCATGAATAAGTGATTTGATAAATGTGTTTTATGGTACTAAATACTCACTCCTCAGCTGGTTCTCAAGAACAATAAGGTTTCAATTGTGTAAGTATGAGCCCAGAAAAGAGTGTCAAAGGTCAAAAAGTTATTTTAATCACTCCTCCAACATACCAGGGATAATTAAGTCATGCATGTAAGCATGTAATCGTTGTGTCTCTGAATATTCAAACTATGGCTGAACAAGCCACTGAAACTGAGCAGTGAATATTTAGTACCATAAAAAACATTTATGAAGTCACTTATTCATGCTTTTAATGAAGTCTATGAGTAACCATTACGTAACAACTCAACTGACCATTATAGATCAAATATATATGAGAAAAGAGCAGGAGAGGTCAGTCACTCTCCCTCTTCTCCATTATTGTTTCTCTAAAAAATAAATGTTTTATTTGTGGTAACATCATCTTACCAACAGCCCAAAACTCCCTGTTGGCTTTAGTTCCTCACCTGGAGGAAGTGGATGTGCTCATCAGTGTGACAGAGCTTCTCCAGCTCAGCCTCCGTCCTCCTCAGTGCAGCCATCTCCCTCTGCATCTTCTCCAGCTGCTCCTCAGCCTGACTGACGGCCGCTCTCTCCTGGACTCGGATCAGCTCCTTCACCTCCTCTCTCTGTTTCTCTATGGAGCGGATCAGCCTGGAGAAAATCCTCTCGCTCTCCTCCACCACTGCGTCCGTGGAGTGCTGTGTGGAGGATCAACTTTTCACGTCTTAGTTCTCCAGGAATCGTGCACACAGCCAACTTTTTGGTCCCACACACAGTGTCTGTCAACAACACATCTGAAGCTCCTGGATTAAAAAATACACTCACCTTGATGTACCTGATAATGTATCTAAGTTCCTTTTCCGTGTCCTTCAATTTGTGCGCAGACTTCAAAGAGGTTTCTTGGAGTTTTTTCTGAGAGAATACAAAAGATGAATATCACAAAGCGCAGTCCCTTAGGCTGCTCAGCTGAATTTTTCTTTCTTTTTTTCCCACGGTTGACTTTCAAGATGGAAAGTTTTGATTTTACAATCAAAAGGACTGAATTTCAGTGCAAAGCCTTTGGTCTATCGATCTACTCTTTTGACACACAAGATATGGCTGCAGGACCAGGGCACATTTTACACTCCCTGTGTTCAATATTTCAAACACTGAAGCCTTAACATCAGGCTAAAATAAAAAAGACCCTGTCTTCACCACATGTAAGAAACAGAGCTCTATTGTGTCTCAATCTTTCATAAAACACGACCACACTGCTTTACAGTTTAAAGTTGAGTCTCAATTACGAGAAAAGAGACAGTGAAGTCATATATATTATAGTCACATAGTATATTTTATGCGCTTTTAGTAAAGATCCTGATTTCATTGCAGAGGTGAGGCTATGCCGTCACATTGGACAAATCATTAGTCATTAGTTATTGGAAGAGCAAAGGAAAGCTGCATTTTCTTGTAACAACAGAAAATAAATTTGTGGTTTTCATTTTTCGTCCGCTCATCTACAGTCTGCTATAATTAACTTTAAAAAGGCTTAATCCTAGTTGCATCATTAGGTTAATTTTGTCACACTTTATAACCATCACACATTGTTTTCATTGGCTGAGGAGCAGAAACTTTATAGATTAGGCTAATTGATCCTGAGAGAAATACAGAAATACTATCTGACCTTTGACATGTTAAAATCGAAGGGATTCCCCTTTAAAATTGCAAACTTGCTTTCAGTAAAGTCCTGTGTGAATGTTGGTATGCAAACCCACATAATTTGTATTTTATCTAATTCTATTATAAGTACAAGAATAAAAAAGAAATATCTGTTCTTGGTGAGTCAAGCTGTTCATAAACATGTTGGAATTGGAATAAATATCTTAAAGGATCATTTAATGTTGAGAAATGTTCAAACATACCTGTTGTATTGCCCTCTCGTCCACCACTGAGACTACATCGTGGCCCTTGTGTGTCTCTTTCACACATTGAGAGCACACACACTGCTGGTCAGTGCGACAGTACAGCCTCATTAACTTGTTGTGCTCTGGGCAGAGCTTCTCTCTCAGCTGATCCGAAGCTGGGATCAGTCTACGGCCCTTTCCATGACAGCGTTCCTCGTGGGCTCTCAGGTGAGCCACACAGTAAGACTCCACGCACACAAGACAGGATTTGACAGCTTTGCTCTTTCTCCCTGTACAGACACTGCATTTCACGTCCTCAGGTTTGTCCAGGTGCTGAGCTGCAGCTTGTAATTCGGTTCGCTGAAACTTTTCCACCACTTCGCCCAGAACTGTGTTTCTACTCAGCAGAGGCCTGGGATTAAACAGCTGCCTGCACTGAGGACAGCTGTACTGGCCTTTCTGCTTGGGTCGGTTCCAGTAATCTTCGATACAGTCCAAACAGTAGCTGTGACCGCAGGGGATGGTCACCGGGTCTCTCAAGACATCCAGGCAAACTGAACAACAAAACTGATCTTGTTCAATAGAGATAGTTGTTGCTGCCATTTCCCACACGCTCCGACAGAAACTGGAAGGAACAAAGATGGGCGTAGCTCACAGGTGTGATAACAGCTACTCAGGTTTCGCCTGCTGCACCCTGGAGCCTCCAATCACAGCCTGCTGCACCAGGAAATAGGCCGGCCCAGATAAAGCAAACTGAGAAAAGAACAACCTTGTATTGAAACACCTCTCCTACGTATGCAGTCAGTAAATTCACATCAGATTCACTGACCTGAGAGAGTCATTTCTCACGAAACATTTTACACAAGAAAGCTGCAGTGTTGTTGTGTGTGTGTACACTCAACCTGTTTTCCCACTTCTGCTCCACACACCTCATGCCCCTATTTACACAGAATACAATGAAACGTAAACCAGTCTCCATGCAAATAAAAATGCCACCTCTGAGAACATACAGTGTGTACAAGTGTGTTTGCTTTTTAATGTCCACATGTCATCAATCACAATATATTATTACACACGTATCAAGCAAAATTATTGTTAACTGAGGTTAAAAAAATGAAAAATGTTTATAAAAGCCTGGCTTAATCAAAACTAAAACTTTACTACAATTCAAGGCAGTTTCCTTGGAAATACTGAAGTAAGATACAGTGAGCTCAGTCCTGGTTTTTGCTGCTTAATACTTAAAAGTAAATGCATTGTCGTGGAGCGATGCTCAGTTGTGTTCCTCATCTCCTTTCCACCTGCACTATAATGCAAGACGCATGTATAGCTTATTGTTGAGAACCAAACTATTTTAATGAATGCCAAAGCTGATAATTCATGCGTATCACTACATACTGTACAGCATTTCTGAGAGGAAAAGGAGAAGTGAGCAGTCAAGTACGATGACATTCAGGTCGTGTAGGTGCATGTGAAATACTGGTATGAGTCTATTTCCTCCTTGGGTGAGCACGTCGCTGAAGATGCCTCGATCTGGATCCTGTGGAGAGTTTGGTGCCTGGGCAGAGAGAGGAGGAATTATTGGTCTACAGGACATAAAACCATAAACCGTAAATTTGACTTTAAAGGATACCATCTACACTAAATCAGAAATCTAACTACATTCATTCATGTTGAGGTGTTTGTACTTTGCCTCACTATATTTTAGATAAAATCTAGACTGGTTACTTTTACAGATGCGGATTATTACATGTAAAACGTATTAACAAACAACCCATTTAATATGAGACCTTGTTACAGATTAATCACCTCAACAGGACATTAATTAAAATGTTGCTTTTAGTGACTATATTTTCCAATAATTCATCAGTTCATTCAGTGTCCTCATTGGTACTGTTATTTTTGAAGACACTCATGTCTAAAAGTAATTTTAAAACCAATACTCTTTTATCATCAGAACAGACAGCCTGTATCATTATATCTACCCCTAAACAGCCGGGGGGGCACATCCTGATAGCTAAGAACTAACTGTCTGATATTATCACCCTGGTTTGGTACTAAAGTGAAACTATGAATCAGGAACAAAACAGTACTTTATACAGTGGTGTGATATTGCTGTTTTAAAGGGGAACTATAGAAGTCCGGTCGCTTTTCTGCTGTTTTGTTAACCGTCCTCTTGGCCATGTGCATTTGTTTACAATGAAGCGGGCGAGAAAGCAATCAATAGAGTAGTACATAGCGTTATATATCAAATAACATGTTACGATGTGTATATCTGTGTAGTCTTATCTGTCATAAACAAGAGATTATGGGTTACGGGGCGCGTTTGTTTCATGCTGCGCAGAGACGAGAGCTTGGACACCGGGGAGGCGGCACTAATCTTGCAAAGTTGGTTTTCAACTGAGAGACACTAGGTGGAAGGCAGAGCGCCTCAATTCTCCCTCGTAACAAATTACATGTAATTTATTAAACCATCACTATTACTCCAAAGCTGTTTCATTAAGGTAAAAATGTAGCATAGTTAAGATAAAAAATCCTGCATAGTTCCTCTTTAATGCAGTAAAATATCTCAGTACTTCTCCCTCTACCAGATGAATCTTGTACAGTAGATTGTGAATTTGTTTAACTCTCTCCATCACTAAATTTGTATCACTTGCGTAAAATGAACTCTACACTGTTCTTTACTGGGAAACACATTGTGTTGCTGATAATGTCTATTGTCTATATTTACCAAATGGTGAGAAGGCAAACGTGGGCAGAGTAGTTCCATGAGTGAGGAAAGGGTTGAGAGGACTCACAGGACTTTGGTCTAGACCAGGTGGGGGGATCACTGCAAGCAAAGAAACAACAAACACTGTTAGTACAGAGTCTCAGCTGTCCAATGTGTCATCCATCCACCACTGCAGATTCAGCAACCTCCACTATAAACAACCGAGATGAGTAAGGTGTTTGTGCCGCATGATAATGTGGTCAGGGTTCTGCAGAGTTCACAAAGTGCAGATCTAGATCTACTGTAGGGCACAAATCTATACCGGTCATAGCGTTAAATGTATCAATAAAACAAATATAAATGATAAGGTCTAGGATTATTTACACAGCACATGAATCATTAAATAGATGCAGGATGAGCAGCAGAAAATGGATCAGTGGATTAACCAAGGAAAACAATATTAATTCAAGGTCTATATATGCGCTTTACTCGGGATCAGAGATCTGGAACAAGGGTAGTGAGGATTTTCCAGCTTTTTTCTGATAAAGTCACAAACAAAGCAATATTTTCAAATAATGTTACAGCCTAAAACAGGCTCCAAAGATTACGGTATATAAGTCTTTTGTAAATGAAATGTGACATTATTTATCTACCAAAAAAGCCTTAGCAAAAAAAAAAAAAGGCTGCACAAGTACCAAGAGTTGGGTTGGACTAACCTGCTGTTTCATCCATTTGTGTAGATGACCCAGCATCACCAGACTCTATAGTGTCGATTTGTTCGGTGGCATTTGAAGAACCTACAATCACTATGCTTCTCACTACAAATCAAAGACAGAAACAAAATCACGTTAACAGAGATGACAGAAAGAATCACTAATACCAGATTAAAACAGCACTCTGTAACGACCACTGGTGTCGTACCTTTCTCATAAATGTTGACAAATCCTCCTTGGCAGACCTCCTGCAACAGTACTTTAAAATCTGACACAGCTGTCATCACAGGACCAAAGGTGAGGCCGGGGTCAGTGGTGACTGAAGGCAAAGCTGACAGCACAGGTGGAGCATGGAGAGACTGGCAACTCTGGATTCACAAACACAGAGACCAAGAATGAGTGAAGTTTGATGTGTGTATCTAGACACTGAGATTCTGTCCTGAAAGTCTGAAAAAAAAAAAAACCAACAGAAAGAAAAACATATAAACTTGAGTGGCATTACCTGAAGGAAATTGATGTGGTCGTCAGTATGGGAAAGTTTGTCCAGTTCAGCCTCATTCTTTTTCAGCTCTGTGATCTCCTTCTGGATCTTGTCCAGCAGCTGCTCGGCCTGACTGACGGCCGTCTTCTCCTGCGCTTTGATCAGCTCTCTCACCTCAAACCGCTTCAGCTCAATCGACCGAATCAGTTCGGTGAAGACACAGTCGCTTTCTTCAGATGCCGCCCGAGCCGAGCGCTAGAGGGAGGCACGAAGGAAACAGTCAAAGATGATGGAAGAAGTTTTACTGTCAACTTATGAAGTGGTTAGAACAACATGGAAGGAGTGGGAATCTAATCATCTGTATTGATCTGTTAAAATAATTCAAGAGTGTTAGCACTTACAGTGAGAGAGAAAATGGCCTGTCTCAGCTCCTGTGCCTCCTTCTCTCTGAGCTGAATTCTCAGCTGAGAGCTCTGCTTCATGTCACTGAGCTGCCTCTGAGGAAATACAAAGTGAAAATGAGAAAAGTCACATACAGTTCAAAGAAAGAGTGGTATCTTATTGATTATACATCAGGGTTTGCATACACAACAAGGCCGATGTTTTGTGTTATTTTGTTAACATTTCAATGCAGTTGTGTCTGTGTGTGTGTGTGTGTGTGTTGTTATTTATGAAGTTCCTTATTTATAACATGTTCCTAAATGTGCTGAGGCTGAAGTTTGGTTTTGATGGTCTCAGCTGATTCCAAGTTGTTGCAGCACAGGTTGTAGGCATCGTGGTAGCCTCCTTTCCTGACAACATTATTAGGCTAATTCAAAAGTCTGAGACTTGACAAACCTGAACTTGATGATGATTTTAATGAAACATTTATGCTACAGAAGAAACTACAATGTCCTTGTATGGTTCCATCCATATCACAACACACCAGGTCTTGTTTAGTGATGACTCTACTCCTCAAACACATAGGCCTACTGGATTAACATTTGTTTGAGCAAAAAAGGACAGGGGGTTTATTGCTTCCCCTCAATCTAGGAAAGGAAACATTAGACCAGGTGAAGATGTCAAATTAATGGTTCACACCCAATACTAGTATAATATAATAGGCCTAATAATATAATAGTCAAACCAGCTCTAAAGAACAGAGATGATTTGATTTCAGTTTCAGATTGATTAAACCTTTAAATATGGGGCCCTCTGGTGGCCTACTGGTTAAAGCACCAAGGATAAAACAAAAAGACCTTTCTTTGTGTCTCTCACTCCCTTTTCATCTCCCCCTTGATTTAATCATCCCTATTACTATGTATCATGTAGGTAAGTTGGGTAAATGTACCCTGTTTCAATCAAATGTGTAGTGAAAGGTAGTTCATTGAGTTCATTAAGTGAATAGTCAAACAGTGACCCAGTGATAAACTGATGAGCAAAGTAGAAAAACGTCTTCATAATTTGAAAACCAGGAAGTTGTTTCTTTGATTGGACAAAAGGCTGGACTTTGAACTATCACTCCGCTTCACAGGTGGTCTATTAACGGTTGTTGTATTTATGAGATTGTGGCAAAGATTAGTTTACTTCCAGGAACAACATTTTAAAATAAATTATATTTACCCGTCAGAATAGGATGACGAAAAGGGTATAAGCAGATACCTCAGCACACATTTGAGGGACAAGAAGTAGCCTAAAGCTGGCTACAGTGCAGATAAAGAAGAATGTTCGTGTTGCATAGCAACAGTCTATTATTGACAGTCCAGAGGCGGAACGTGGACAAGTCGAAAATACACAAACAAATCACAACCAGATGTTTCTCATTGCTGTTGATTATGTGGCACGTGTATAACTGTTGTATAAAAGTAATATTACATAAAAGGGTATGGTGGTGTACTAATTACACCTCATAAACCCCTCAGCTTTTCCTCTAGAAACATGTAACCAGGTGCTCCAGTCCAGACTAACTTTTTCTTTTTGTTTAACTCGGAGCACAGTGACACACTAACCTGGAGCCCTGATGATAATTATGGTTACCTGCTTCTGCTGTATCTCCGCCTCGGCCAGCACCGTGTCGTGCCCTTTATGCTGGTCTGTCAGACACAGGTAGCAGATGCACTGTTTGTCGGTGCGGCAGTACACCTCCAGCAGCTTGTCGTGTCGGGGACAGATCGTTTCGTGGAGCTTCTTGTTGGCCGACACCAGCTTGTGTTTCTTGAAAGCGGCAGACTCGTAATGAGGCCGGACGTGGACGTCGCAGTAGGAGGCCAAACACACCAGACAGGACTTGACAGCCTTGTTTTTCCTCCCGGTACAGACGTCGCACTCCACGTCGTCCGCCTCGGCGAAGCTGTGGGTGTTTGCGGACACCGCGGTGGCCTCTTGGATCCCGGTCTTCTTGAATTTCTCCACCACGTCGGCCAGCATCGTGTTTCTGGCCAGCGGCGGCCTCGGGCTGAAGTTGTGTCGGCACTGCGGGCAGACGAAGACGCCCAGGTAGTCGTCTTGGTCCCAGTAGTCCTGGATACACACACAGCAGTAGCTGTGTCCGCAGGGGATGGTCACCGGGTCCCGCAGCACATCCAGACAGATCGGGCAGTTGAACTGGTCCTTGTCCAGGACGACTCCGGCCTGAGCCATCGTCCAGAACGCTGATGTACAAACAGAAAATGAGCGAAAACACAGGAATATGTGTGACAGCAGCTGCTGCTTTGTTTACAGGAAGTGTTAACAGGGGGGCGGTACCGGAACAGGAAGTAGGGGGTTTTAATCTTTAAAAGGCACGATTTTCAAAATAAAAGATCTTTAATGTAATTTTTTAAAATTAAATTCCAATAACTTTTTTTTTTTTACACGTTTATTTATTTTTGTGTTTGAAGTATTCCATTATATAATCCAGCACCTTAATTGCCTCTGGCGATTGAAGTAGGCAGGTATAAGGGGGTCCCTGAAGAGCAGGGTATGTGGTTTTGTGACCTGGATATTGTGGAGGATGAATTTCACTTTCTTTTTTCAGTGCCCTCTGTATAATGAACTGAGGAAATCCATGTTTGAAAAAGTTCAGGTGAAGAACCCCGACTTATTTTGGATGTCAGAGTGTGATTGAGTTGGTTTTTCAAGGAGATCTATGTCTTAGCCAGATTCATTGAAAAAGCTCTGAGACAGAAACCATTATATCATACAGAAGACTACTTAAAGCAGAAGTAAGTGATATATTTGTGTTAATATAAGTCTTAAATAGTTATATCTTCCGACAGCAATCACTTACATAGAGTGTTTGGACCGAAACACGGGTCTGTCAGTCACTCTGCTCTGCTCTGAGCCGAGGAGAAAACATTTATCGTATCCTACAGTTTTTATCCAATGGGGAGAGAGAACGGCATGCAGGGCTGTGTGTGCAGCCAAGGGACGCCGTGAATGTGGTGACGTAGGGACGAGGACTGTTATGGTGCGTTCAAGGAAACTCGTAACTCGTGTTTTTCCAACCTGTGAAGTCATACCAGTTCAATCTGGTACGAGTTCACGGGTCGGAAGTTACGAGTGGCCGTTATAGTGACTTTCACAGGTAAAACAGGTCGGAAAAACACGAGTGGGTTGCCTGGAACACTACAAAGTCGTAAATTGTGACTTGAAGCTGTAATTTACGGTTTCAAAAGCCTACCTGGAACGCAGCATTAGCCAAAACGACCGGATCGCTTACTTCTGCTTTAATATTATTGTTTTGGTTATTTTGATAAACTGCCTGTTCACGCAGAAATTTGTGTTGAATGAGTATCAACACATATTTATGAGTAGACTTGTTAGCAATCTTTGAATGTATACTATTCCCATGTGGGCTGGGCTGAGTAATGTGCACCCAAATAAACAAATCAATCACATATGTTATTTGTACGCAGTAGTGGACATAGTAATTTTACTTTTGATACGCCATTGCAAATATGATTTCGATTATTAAAAGTATAAATCTTTGTACAAAGGGACTGATACCCTGTAGTTAAATACATTATTCTGTGAGTATCAGTGTGTAAGCAGCAGATGTATAACAAGTAGATGTAATTAAATGAGCAAAATGGGATATCTTTGTCAAAACAACTTAATCAATTATCATCATGGTTATTTTGTGGCAGATGAATAATCAATATAGCATCACTAACCATAGTACATCAGTTAAGTTATTATTGCACAAGTATTTAGAATGTGAGCCTGAACATAGTTCCCAATGCATTTTTTTTATTCAAAAATGCCATTAAATAATAAATCAACACATTAAATGAAGTCTGGTTCAGTAAGTGGAAAATAAAAAGGACAACATATTTTCAAACTTAAAGGAATTAAATAGGTATTTGTGCATTAACAACATAAATAACAGGTTAGACATACATACAGTACACCTTTAAAAATAAGTTTCCTCTTCATACAGAACAAATACATTACTTTGGTCAAAAACTAAAGCTTTGATGCATTTAAAGAAAGGTCCCACATTAAAAAGGCTGTCTCAATAAAAACCAAATATCATCCAAACATTCAGTGTTTATCGTTTGCTGCAAGTTTTTGAAAAGTTGCCAGCAACCTTGTACAGAATAAACCATCGCTAATCATGTCTTTGAACACTTTCTCGCTAAACCAAATGCAACTCCAATTAAGAGGCCCAACCTTTAAATGTACATGTTATACATTTGGTAAAACAACAATACTGTATTGATAAAAAGGTCCCTCAAATCAAATATTTCCTCTCAGACTAACAAGAGTTCAGGTTATTCACCCATTTGGGTTAACTTGTGCAAAACGTTGATGGGAAGATTAAAACTAATTATTGTCATTCCATGTTTACGATGTCCATTCAAGCATTTCATTACAATTTCTTTTCTTTTCTTCAAAAAGTTATAATTCCCTGAAATTATAACTGTAAACTACGACTAATCAAGAGAAACAGGCACAAAAAATTATTCTGGTTGTTTCAAAACATGCATTGATGTCAGTGGAAGAGTAACTTTTGCTCTACATGCTTATTTGAAGTTAGAGGATTTTGCTAAATGAGAATGAGGACGTCTAAAGCCAGTCTATTCACAGTCCACTACTGAAAAAGCTGCAAGGATAAAGCTACGTTTTTTGTTTAACTTTCGCCCAAGAGAACAACTTTCATAATGATCTCAGTGCATAAGTGCGTTTAAAACAAGGAACACCTTATAGTTCAAGTTTTCAGCTGTTCTAAGTCCAGGACTTGACTTCACATGATACAAAAATACACAGCAGGTAGGATTGACCCAAAACAAAAGTGAAATTGTGTATGTCAACTAAAACTCTCTACAATGTTGTAACTGTTTGTGTGCATGTATATATATATATGGATGTATATTGTATATGTGCGTGCAATGCAAATGATATGTGTCTACACTCATGGGGTCATGGTGCGGCTTCACTTGTTCTTCTCTTCCAGTCCGCTCTCTGCTCTCAGAGCCTGGCTGCTGGCTGAAATGAAGCTGATCCAGTGTTTGAGGTCCTCAGGAAACTCCGGGCACGCAATCTGAACACACAAACACAATTTAGAAGAATGTTGCAGTACAGTGAAAAACACAGTCTTGATAGTTTCAGTCTTCTTTTAGAGATAAAGTTCAGAACAGCACATTTAGAAATAAAAAAATGTTGTGGTTCTGAACTGTTAATCAGAAACAGAAGTTCCAAAATCAACGAGATGAGTTGATAAATCTATCTAAAAAAAACAAAAACAGAAAACAATCACCAACAATTTTCATTCTCATTCACATCAGTTATTATTTCACACAATTTTTTGAACAAAAATGCCAAATATTTTCTTTTTCTAGCTTCTAAACTCTGCGATTCATTGTGTACTTTTTCAGTACTGTTTTAAGGAAAACCCACATTTAGATATCATCACATCTGGCTTATGAACACTGCAAAATATATTTTTTGTCTTTTATATTTAAGTTATAACAAGTAATCATTCATTTTAAACGATTAAACAAAAAATCAGTGGATTCATCAGTGAGGACAATAACTGTAATTTGCAGTGCTTTGACAGTTATATCAATACTTAACATCTCCTTCTATCACTGACCTTCCTTTTGCAGACAAATTCGATAATGCTCTCCGGGCTGCAGCTCACCACATTTTGCCTGCAGAGCATGATCGCAGATACGAATCCATCTTTCTTGGATACAAACCGCTGCTCCAAGTAAAAGGCCTTCTCGTCCCATCCCACTACTTTGGTCCGAATCTCAAAAGCCTCGCGGAAGGCCAAGGACCGCCGGTACCGGATGGTGGAAGCCCCTACCACCATTTTGGCCCCCAGTTTGCGCGAGGCCATGAACAGCCCGTTCCGCATGTAATGGTGGAAGCGGGCAAAGTCACACTCCCGCAGGTATCGAGAGTTGTTCATGTGGCCCATGTAGTCCAAATCATGGGGCAGGACCATGCCATCGATGCTTTGCTCAGCTAGAATGTCCCATATTCTGGGCTGGAACCACGCCTCGACAAACACCTGGGCCCCCCGTAGGAAGTACCATACATCCAGACTGCAGAAGAGCAGGAGGAGGGCTCCCAACACCAGCAGCAACATCTCTCTGGAACAACAGCACATATATTATGGTTAAATCAGCACTTACATTGCAGACACCATTCATATGTGACTTAAATGTCTGAGCTTTCCTTCAACATCTACCTGCTTGCACTATGAAAAACAATAAGATATATACTGTAACTATACAGATGACGCATATTTAATATCACGAGAATAAGGTGCAATACAATGACTGACTATCTATCTTATTTTACCCATGTTATATACCTTTTAGATTATTTTATCAGTTTTTATATGTGTAATTTTATGTTTACGTAAGATGTTGTGTCTTTATTTCTGGTACTTTTATTTATTATCCTGTACAGCACTTTGGTCCACTGTGGATGTTTTAAAGTACTCAACAAATACAGTTGGATTGGATTGGATTGGACTATGTGCACTGAACAAATCATGAGTAGATTTGTTATCCTTCATTGAGAATTTCATAAAGATCAATCTTCAGTCTCTACCAGTGGACCTACATGTTTCTGTTAACATCCGCAATGGACAATTAAATGTTAACATCCACATTAGACAATTACACAATCAGCATTCAGAATATATCAGAGATTAAAGGACTTGTGCCTCAGCTGGATTTAGAAAAATATGCTTTTTCCACATGTGTTTATATTTAGTCAGCCCAATTTCTCAAATGATGACTTTACAGGTTTCTCCACACACACAAAGCTGCCGCTGTCTCAAAATGCTGCTGCTAGAGCCCTCATGAAGATCAAGACGGCTGATCACATCAGTCCAGTTCTCAGATCTTTGCACTAGTTCACTTCAGCTGGACTGAATAGTTTGAGGCCAAAATACAATTCGGATCTGCTACTCCATTGTAAACTGTCCAGACCACTCAGATGACTGTGGACAGGCCTGATGATCACTCCCCAACTGTCAAAACTAAAGAAGCAGAATTCTGTTTTTTTCTTATTCACCATATATCTGGAGCAAACTTCAGAAAACTGCTGCAACTCCTAGTTCTTTTCAATCGACCTGCCTTAATTAGATTAAATTTGAAACAATGTATTGATACCTTGCTGCTACTGCACAGTATTTCTTTTTTTTTCTATCTTGTGTTTTTATGTTGCTATATTTCTTTGATATCTAAATTATTGCCAGATTATGAACAGTGAGCCCTGGATACAGACATGTACTGTAGGACACTGGACAACCCAGAATGAAATATATGCATAAAAACAGCAAACAGTGCAGCCATATTGTTTGTAGTTGTGTGTCACGTCTTACTGTGTTTATTTTTTTCCATATCTTCATTAGTTGCAGTTTTGCATTTCTGGATGGATACATATTAATTACCTATTTATTTAACATCTTTTAGGTAATTTTGTGTATCTTTGTAGTCCACACACTCTTTGGGTTGTTTAGCTTCTGTAAAGTCAGTTAGCATCTTTCTGTAAGTGTTTTGCATTGCTCTATGGGCATTTGCATCTCTTGGTGGCTGTAGTTGTTGTGGGCCTGTCTAACCTCTCCAGTCCTGGGGTCTGTGCCCAGTAGGCCCATTCAGTAATTTGGCCATAGTCTTAAACCACTTTTCACAGTTTCATAATGTAAAGATATTTGTATAGCCTTGTTGATGTCTATATGAACTTTGCCTTGGTTGTTTTTTTTTTTAACCTGCTCCATTAGAGCAGGCAGTGTGTCTAGATCCATGACAACAATCAGTATTAAATATCAACCTAAATGCACACTTGTCCTCATCAATGACTGTGCAAATGTGTAGAAAAACAACCGGCCAGTGCTTTTTCACTCCTCTGCATAATATTACAGCTTAATATACGCCAGCAGCACACTCCTATAATCACCCACTTCAACCTTGAGAGGACTATGAAGCTAACGCTGCTCCTCTCAACCTGCTGTCACAGCCAAATCTGTTAGCTTTAGCTGCTAGCTGCCAGGAGCTGGTGGCCTTGGCAGAGCAGAGACCGCCGGTCTTAACGGAAAAAGTCGCTATGTTCTCAAGTTTCGTCAAAGTCGAGACTGCGGCGTCAATCGATCAGAAGCTGAGGTGTCTTTTAAAGACGGTTAAAACTTACCGTGCTCCCTGGACTCAGAGCTACCATGAGATGCGATGCAACTTGAAGAAACCGGTAGAATGAATGAGCAGGACTTCCGGGTGGTCCGTGACGACAAGTAATTTCAGTGGTTCGCCTTGTCGGCATGGTTACACGGTTATGTTTTCATGCTGAATGATTGACATCAACACCACACACACAAATAACGCGTTAAATTGAACACAAGTGTCATTATAATATTTAGTATACAAAGCAAAAGTCATGAAGCCCTAAACATGACGCAAAAGAGGAGTTTAATGCCGCATGTTAAACGTTATTCGTTCCAATCCACTGTTATGTTTATTTATGAATAAACAGAATCAACCTGTCCCCCAAACCCAGCAGACTCAACCTGACACACACACATATTGCATTTCTGGTTACATAGATTATATTATATCATATCATATCATATATTTATAAATATATATTTCTCTTATTTATTTTACTTATATGGCCAGTCTAGGAGCAACCAGGAAACATTTCACTGCAGTTAGGCAACTCTGTGACTTGTAGCCTGTATGTGACAAAAAAAGTCATCTTGGAATCTTGAATAGAGGTGAATTTGTACTTAAAATATTTGATTTGGTTTTGTCTTACTTCTGTACGACCTGTTTGTTTCATTCAGCTTTTTGTTTTATCTGTGTCTAAGATGATAATGACAGGCAACTTCAACTTCCCTCCCTCCATCCATCCATTGTCTACACACCATCTATCCGTGCAGGATCCCATCTTACCTGTGTGTAGGTTGTCTGCTCGTATGTGCAGGTGAATCTATATTGAAGGCATATAAAAGCATCAACATGAGGTCAAAATGTATTTATTTTAGTACCTTTTGGTAGCCTACATGAACATACACTTTATACAATCACAATTCTTATTTATTAGTGTATTAGTAGAGAGTATGGCCGTTAGCGGCCTCTCAGGACAATGAGGTAAGCTGTTTTTTTCAGGTGTTTGACATAAGTATTGCAGTCTTAGTCAGACTTGAGAATAAAGAAGGCACAGGTGTGTTCAGGTCAGCTAACAGAACAACAAATATCTTTCCCAGAAGACTTTGAATCCTGGGCTGGTGTATTAGCAGGCTCACAAATAACCACTTTAATAACTGTCCATTCAATCCCTCATTTGTTCTTGTCGTCTAGTCCACTCTCTGCTCTGAGGGCCTGGCTGCTGGCAGAGATGAAGTTGACCCAGTGCTGAAGGTCCTCTGGGAACTCCGGGCACTCAACCTGCAAGAGGCAAAGCTTTAGTGTCAACGTTCTTCAAAAGATTTAGTAAACTTGTTTGCATTTGGACCGAAACTTTCTTTCCTACCTTCCTTTTACACAGGTGCTGCATGATCTTGTCCGGGCTCGTGCGGATGACACTCTGCTTGCAGTACATGACGGCACACACCAACCCGTCTTTTGTCGACACAAATCTCTGCTCTAAGAAAAAGGCTTTGTCATCCCAAGTGACGATCCGACTCCTCAGCTCATACCCCTCGCCTATACACAGAGCTCTTCGGTAACGAATGGTGGTGGCCCCCACCACCACTGAAGCTCCGAGGGCTCGCACGGCCTTGAAGACCCCGTTACGTGTGTAGAGAGAGAAGCGGGCGAAGTCACACTCCCGGAGGTAGCGAGCATTGTTCATGTGGCACATGTCAATGTCATGGGAAGTGACCCGGCCTGTCAGGACCTGCTCCCCTGTGATGTCAAACACTGGAGGCTGGAACCAGGCCCGGATGACCACCACCGCTACCCGCAGGAAGTACCACACATCCAAAGTGCAGAAGAGGGCCAGCAAGGCGGCGAGCACCCACAGCACCCACCACATCGCTCTAAGGAAATAACACAGGCAGAGGAAGTAGTGGTGTTAGTGTAATGCAACAAAATCCAACATTATGACACATCCAAAAACATAAAAAAGAAAAACGATGGATCACATTTAGGAATATATTATCCATTATTGTGTTAATTCTTCATACATAATCCAATACACCATTTGAGTCACATTTGATAAAAACCACAGTGTCCTGCTTCTGAACAATAACAATAAACAAGCATAATTCAATAATATACTGTACATTATATCATTTATATAGTCCTCTATTAATACTAATTTGCGGCAATTAATCATAATAATGCTGCATGTTTTCAGTTCATCAGCTTCATGTGAGTTACTTTAATTGATTGGTAGCATAAATTAAAATTTCTGAATGGATGGTGTTATCTTGGCTGTGATCACTTGAAACAGCAGAGTGGGGGTATCTGGCACAACTACACCAACTTACAAGGTGCAGGGAGAACTGAGGAAACTTGTAAAAGAAAAACAAAAGCTCCAGCAACACTTTTTCACTTGTGTTTCTGAGAAATGTAAAGACGTAAATCCTCTGTCTGATGGTATTTCTTTCCTCACGGGGAGTTTGAGCTACAGACCCAGTGTGCAGTGATTTCACCAAACATGAATGTGTGAACAGGTTTTGCAGGACAGACAGGAACTGGCTGAATGCCTCAGCATGAAACTGCCCTTCTTCACTGCACATGGTTACTAAAGAGTAAACTAATGCTGTGCAAAAAAAAAGCGTCATTCACAACACTTCTAAAGTCCTGTCATAGTATTTAGTGATTTCAAATTTCCAAGTTAGCTATCAGGTTTGACGTTTAACTACTTGTTGAAGTGGCACCGAGTAGTTTTCAGTCGTCACTTCACGGCGAACATAACAACATGGACAAAGGTAAAAAGTTACTACTTCTGATAAATCCAGAAACACCCACCTGCTGTCTGAATCCTCCTGTTTCCACTCAAATGTGCAGAGTCAACAGAGCTCCCTCCATGTATGTACCACTCTCTGTGCGTGTGTAAAACCAAAACCCACAACTCAGTACGTCCAAAACACTTCCGGCGACAGCTGCCAAAATAAAAGTATTGGTGAGCTTTTTCGACGTCTAATCAATATAAAAACGTACAAACATGCAACGGTACGATTAATATCAATAACGAGTTAGTTTTATCTTAAAAACTGCACTGTAACGCCACGGGCAGATCAATTCTCAATATTTATTTAGATTTCAACGACATTTAATTTGAAGGCGGGAGATTTACTTCCTGTAATGCGAACATGACGTAAGGCGAAATGAACAGCGAGGATTGGCTGTCCAGTTACCCATCATAAACTACTGATAAAGTCATACAGGGGATACACGTCCTTTCATATTGGCATCGAGTCGGCCTCGTTTCTTTCCCTTTATCTTGGCCCCAAAATAATAATAGTAAAAACACACTTATATGAGTTTCTCACCTAAGATGACTGTATAAGCTGTATATTTCAGGCAGCAGTGGTGCCCACCTCCCAGTCACAGCTCAGTCTTGCAGTAAATACAATTTAACTTCGCTTGTTTAGGGTATATATGTAAATATAGACTTTAATTCCCTCAGTTCAGTTTTTTCCAATTAGGCTGATCAAGGCCCCTGCACATGTTTATGTAGTGGGTAGACCCAGAGAGGTCATATACAATATTATCATAAAGAAAACACAATGTAAAATTGCCACAATTAGGACGATAACATACTGCAAAGTAGAACAACTCTTGAGGAAGTCTAAGAAATCAGAGTAATGCACATCTTTGAATGACTTTACGCCAGACTTGCATGATACAAATAATGTTTGCTGCTGAAAAAAACAAAGCATAAGAGTTTTGTCATTTAGCCATGTTTTATTCTTATATAATCATATAAGACAAAAAACAATTAACAAAAACCTTTGTTCAAAACTTCAAAGTAATAACATTTTTGTATATTGTTTAAGTGACAAAACTGTGCATAGAAATAACATAGAAAAACACTGAACATGAAAAGAGTAAAATGTTACAATCACCTCTAACTGAAAACCAGGAGTAACAGCACAGAAGCCTCGATTGCTGTCACTATTTATGTAGTGGTCCTGTCAGGTCAAAAACAAATGGTCACAATAGTCCAATATTCACTTTTACAGCCAATAAGAAACATTTTGAGGCCGCATCAAGTTGTGGTGACAGGTACAATAGCATTTAAGAATAGCATTTACTTGTTATGTTAAACATATATTGTATATGAACAAGCTTATCAAGTGCTCTACGTATTTAACCAATTCTAAAGAACTAATAAGTGTGGATATATCCAGCTTTTCCTAAGTTGCTGTTTTGCGTTGGTTTTGTCAGAAGCCCTATGTCAATGATAATAACTGACAGGTTATATACAACAAATAAAATTCAAACCACTCTGAATGTGTGAGCTGGTGCACCCTTTGCTCAGAAATGCATTTTCAACATGACAGACTTAAAACGAACATAAAACACGATGGACTAGATCTATAAAAGAGAACAAACCAGTTACTTTTTAACATCTATATAAAACTAGATTTTTAACTTCAAAGGTTTTTCTCCAAAGATTCACTGAATTTGACGAGAGCGATGATCCATCACCATCTTCTTCATGTCCCAGTCTGTTGTCAGGTCACTGAGATCAAGCCCATGTCCTGGGCCAGTCACAGGATCATGATGGTGTCTGCAACAGACCGAACAACAGTGAAGAAATGGCACATATCAATGCAGCAAGCAGTTTCAGACTCTCTGTCAGACTCACTGACAGGTTAAGTACATGCAGGTCTAAATACTGTAGGTCAAAAACAATTAGACTGTCAACAATATTGTAAAGAAGCAAAAGTGGTTGTGAATTGGGTTTGTAATCACTGTGATAGATACAGCTCACTTTTAATTAGTGTCATCAGTAGTAAATCAACTCACTGCTTGATGTGTTCTTCAATGGCCTTGCGTTCGTACACGGCGCCGTACACAGTTTTCACAGGATCAACAAACATCTTCTTGGAGAGTGGACAGAGAAGATGCTGTGGTACAAACTGAGGCACAGAATCCACCAATTTCTTCAAAATAAGAGAGAGAGACAAGAACAAAACACAATGTTTATGAATGTCAATATTGCAAGAGAAAGTAATTTGGTTCTGTAGAAATAATAATCCACCACAACCACCTCAAGTATGTTGGTTTATTCACCTTCTCCAGGTCATCCATCGACTGTCCTGCAGCTTGCTCTGTGTATTTCCTGGCTTCTCGTTCATATGTCTCACGGTTTGTCAGGAACTCCTCGGCCAAAATGCTTTCAAAAGTAAAAAATACATGTCAGAAACATAAAATGTGACATTATAAGTGGTTGATGTGTATTACGATATAGCAGAGTTACACCCCACTGATCTCACTTTGTGGTGCAGGCATGCTGCTGTTGTAAAAACACTTTTCTTTTAACAGTGTGAAAACTCAGTTTGTTTGTGAACTTAGAGAATTTCTTAACTGCACTCACTGCATCAGTAAAAAGCAACACAAAACACAAGCTTTACTGTGATTAATTTATGACCGTGTACATCTCTCACCTGTCCAGTGGATCGTCAGGCTCAGGGATGATCAGCAGACCGTACACAGCATCAAAGATCTCTCTCATGGTGATGTGGGCGTTGTAGCTGCGGTCAAATATGCTGTGGCAGATGCGGCCCACGCTGTTGATGTTGCAGTGGTAAATCTGTCGTACTGTTAAGAGAATGTAACCACCAAAAATATACACACACAGAGAATACATCCACTTTTATCATCACATAACCTTTAAAATGCTGTGTGACTGTTTTTTTTTTTTATTGTTTGTAGTTTGGCAGGATACTCCGGTGAAAAAGCGAACAAGCGGAGGCTCCACTGGGTATTCAGGACCAAACTGGACGTACAGCTCAAACACTCCTTTCTCATAAGGAGTGTCAGGAGGACCTTGCATGAGGATCCTCCAGAACACTGTAAAGATATAAACAGACAAACAAACAACATTAAACCTTTGCTTTGAAAAGATTACACTTAACATTTTTATGATAGATGGTCATCTCATCTGTTATTCTCCTAATAGTAAATGTCTTTATACGGAAAATGAAATTTGTGCTTTCATTTTTCGAACAACTCAACTAATCTCACTCCATAATAAAGGCTGGCAAGATTTATCACAATGGGTACAGGGGGCTGCAGTTTAATAATATTTTATAAAAAATAATAGAAATGTTGTTTTTCTTGAGCTTTCACTTGCAAATGAATCTTTTTGAGATTAGATTCAGGTGACAAGTGAAGAAGAACAATGCCACCTACTGATGTCTGACTCTGATGGAAAGACTGTGAAGAAGGGATGTGGGTCACAGTGCAGGCTCTTCAGCTCCTCCAAGACTCGTTTGTCCTTCTCCAACAAACGTCCGTCCTTTGACTCCCGAAGTCGTTTTTTCAGAGCGCTAATTTCAAAGACCATCAATACTATATTGTTATCATAATCTTTGCAGTTAAGAATCCCTCAGAGGACTGTGATCAAACACAGTTTTGTCCACAACTGGTCAATAAATGGTGAATCATGACATTTGGTCAATAGATGCTACAACAAAGCTACGTCACTGTTCAATGGCTATAATAGATCAAGGGCAACGTCTTAACCAAATCTTAATGAATCCATCTGAAGTTGCTGTTTTTCTGTATTTTACTAAACTTCATACATTTGGTTTTATACTGTTATTTAGAAAATGTATTTCACCTTGAGAAGGAGCATTTTTTCTTTTTTTGTAATGTTCAATATATTGGTGGTTGAACATGTAACTTTTTTGACAATTAAAAATTGCTAAATAGTTCAGATGATGAATGTGGTTATCAACAGATGGACAAATGTCACAATAACGTTATAATTAGTATACAGAAAATGTGTTATGAACTCTTACCTCTCTGTCCCTGTTACTTTGTTGTTTATCTGACTTGGTAAAGACGTCTCTGGACATTTGTCATACCCATGAGTAGCAAAGATGTGTACTAGGGCACGCTACAAAACAACAAGGACAAAATCAACAACCACATCAATGACAAACCACAAGTTTAAAACAGTAAAATGAACAGAAGGGCAGATACTGCAACTGACCTTACTGACAGACTCTGGGTTTAGTTTTTTCTTGGGTTTCCTCTGCTCCAGAGACAAAACTGTCTCGATCTCAAAGAGCTTCAACCCCTCTTTGGTTGACTGTGGTTTGAAACAGCATCCACCTAGAGGCAATCAGGGGTATGTGGTGAGGAATTGTAATAAATGTCTAAATGACATAATAATGTAACGGAAAAAATAAAAAACACACGTGTATATGAGTATATAAAATACACCAACAATATGCTTTTTGTTTCTAAATCGAATAATCTAAATGTATATTTATTCTAATGGTTGAGACTTATTTGATAGCACTTAGCAACTCTGTGACTATGTCAAACCTGCTGAGACAATGTCAGTCCACCTGTTCTCCACTGTAACGGCCTTGTTTTTTTATTTTACAAAAGTCTTTTAAAGCCTTGTGGCTAGATTGAATATATATGATTCAATAATGAACACACACCTGTTGCATTGCTGATTCCGTGCAGCATATTGTTTTCCACGTCTCCAAGAAGGACTGAATCCACAATGATGTTAGATTTGAGCAGTTTGGCTGTAACTGCAACTGGCTTCATTGAGGATCTATGGAAATATGACAGTGTTCAGATTATAAACTCAGCTGCCCCCAAATAAAAGGCAAGGCAAGATTATTTGTATAGCTATCCCATTTTTACAGTTTGTCTCAAAGGGCTTTACATGGCATCATAACAACACCCTCTGCCCTTAGACGCTCAGATCGACTGAGGAACAACTCCCAAGAAAACCCTTTAACAGTGAAAAAACAGGGTAAACTGAATAAAATCACTTCTGTCCTTAACATCGCTGAGTGAAACTATGACATGTCTTAAAATCAAGATGATGGTTGATATTCTGATCAATTTACCAAGGCAGATTATAAACAATTTATGCATATCTTTGTAGTTACAAGGTGGTAGCACAGCACAATAGTACAAAGTTGGAAATTTACCCAACATCATTTCCATCAGTGAGACAGATGATGCGAAGTCGACATTCTGGAAACGTCGTCTTGACCTTGTCCAACTCTTTTGCGCCACGTCGTAGCGCATCATACAGCAGAGTACATCCATTTGGTTCAATGTTACGCATGTGCTTCTAAAAAATAAAACATTTCCATTTAAGTAGATTGCAACATTGAGAATGGGACGTCAAGCTGGACGGGGGCATGAACACTTGCCTTGAACTTTTCCAGATTTTCAGTAAACGTGTGAAGAGCTTTCACCCTGGAATCGAACTTTACGAGACCAATGATATGATGGAAATCATAAGCCATGCTTCTCGATGCAAAGTTGTCAAAGAGCTCCTTAACGGCGTCAAGTTTCTTTATTCCTGCATTTCTGTAGCACTCCTCTGCCATGGACGAACTTGTGTCTATCAGGACCTAATGAAAACAAAGACATATATTCTATGAAGCTGTTATTGATGTAGTAGAAATTTCATAACAAAAAACAATGGCCAGATTTTGTACTTGAATAACAGTGAAACCCATACATATACAGTATATGCTTTGTTTAAGACCTAGCAAGGAGAGACATGTTACCAGTATGGCCTCCTTTGGAGTCCTGGTTGTGACAAGTGATCCGTCATCTCGATGGTCACCAGTCCTGTGTTGAATATTAAGAAAAATAAATAAGATACTAAGTTATATGATGTATTGTAATATGTTTTGTTGTATTGCTACTGCACAATTAAATATATCAATAGATTTCTTTCTTTCTTCTTTTTTTTTTGTCTAAATCGTTTATGTCAAAGTACTCACTTTGCTGCCAGCACATTCAAATCCTCCTCTTTAACTTTCCCATCCAGACAATCGTGCACATAGATAATATCTGCGGATCCTTTGCCTTTATGCAGATAAACGCCAAGGTTGTCTAAAAAAGAAAAATTCACACCCAAAAGAAGCCATCTGGAGCATGAAACCATAACAATGCACTTTAAAACATTATGTGCACAGAGAGGAACCAGCGCCATGAATATGATTTGATTGGCTACCTTCACTCAGCAGAACAAGGCGACCCTTAGTCACCCCCAGACTCTTCAGATGTAGAGGTGGGGTCACATTGAGAAGAGGGAAAGATTTCAGTTCTTCAACCATACATCCAAAGGTACTCTGGATGTTGACCTGGAAGCTGTCATTTAATACTTTAGGTTACAGACAATCATGGCTTGAGCCTAAATAATCGTAAACGTTTTGCAACTCTACTATTTATTCATTACACTCAAAGTGTTGTCTACCAAAAATATTGCTAGTAAGATTATCAGCAACAACTCAAATAATGAAAACTCTTTTTTCTAAACTGCCAACAGAAAAATACAAACAAAACCTATGTGCAGTAGTTAAAGCTTCAGTTGGTAACTGCTGGAACTGTCCCTATATTCTGATAGTAGTACATTAAATTAGTCATTTAGGACCAAATCCAACTTCTCTGGTTCCACCTACAGTCAGCCTGTAATCGTATTTGCCAAAATCCACCACGACCGGTGCTGTTTTAGCAGCCAAACACAGGCGCTGCAGACATGTCACGTCTTTCGTTAACTTAAAGCAGAAGTAAACGATCCGGTCGTTTTGGCTAACTTCTTGTCAGCCGATGGAGTTAGCAGTCCCCGCCCTCGTCCCAACGTCACCACATGCACGCGCATCCCTTGGCTGCACACACAGAGAGGACCGCCCCTTTATGCCGTTCTCTCTCCTCATTGGATAAAGGTTGTAGGATACAAGGAAAGTTTTCTCCTCGGCTTACAGCAGACCAGAGTGACTGACAGACCCGTGTTTCAGACCAAACACTCTATGTAAGTGATTGCTGTCGGAAGATATAACTATTTAAGACTTAGGCCCCGTCCACACGAACCCGGGTATTTTTGAAACCGTGTGTTTCTCTACACGGTTTGGCCTTTCGTCCACACGTAACCGCAGTTGTGGCTCCTGAAACCGGAGTTTTTTGTAACCGAGGTCCAGGGTGAACTTTTTCGAAAACTCCGGTTTCAGCTTCATGTGTGGACAGGAAAAAAACGGACATTTTTCACAAAGCCACGCCCCCCCTTAGTTACTGTTGCTAGCACGTCAAGCTTCTCGATGCTGACCCATGGATCATCATGTGCTGACCGCTCAGACGCTACTGTGAATATCAATAATCACTAAACATGCGGACACTAATACAAAATCGCGTGGTCACCATATGTAAACATAATGTTGATATGGCGAAAATAGGCTTTTATCAAATTGTAAATTGCGGTCACTTCCCCACTGTTTTGCTTCCTCCCGTCCTGTACATTTGTTTTCAATGAAGCCTTTCAGAATCAATCAGTGGATTATCGTTACGATGTGTGTATTTGTGTATTTTCGTATCTGTCATAAACAAGAGATTACGAGCGGGGTGTGTTAGTAGCGCGGACTCGCAGTGCCGGGCATAGACTGTAAAAATAAGGGTGCCGGTCAGATTGAGCCTCCACTCTCTCTGTACAAGTTACAGCTGCTTTCCTGTTAGGAGTGATATCGCCACCTACTGCTTTGGAATGCACATGTCATTGTTTGAGACGGATTTGCGGTCTCATGTGGACGGAGTTATTTTTTATCACACCGGTGGTGTGGACGCAAAAAAAAATTTAACCGGGGTCCATAAAAGTTCGGTTTCAAAAATACCCGTGTTCGTGTGGACTAGGCCTTATATTAACACAACATTCCGCTTACTGCTGCTTTAACCCTAACTTACCAACTGTAGCTTTAAATAAAAAGTAAAAAGTTAGTGGTACATACTTCAGACCACTCGTCTTGTCGTGATGAATCCAGAGAGGATATGTTCTGAATGATGGAGGCAAGCTGAGCAAGATTTTCTCAATGTCAGTGGCTCTCTGTAACGAGGTCTCTCGCAAAATCTCCTCTGTGCAGTTTGGAATTTTGACTCCATCTGAACAAAAGAGTAAAACATGAAATCCATGGCAAAATCACACATTTACCTCGTGGGCTATTCATCTATGCAAGAGAGAACCACTACCAGAGAGTAGGAAGCAGCAAATGATAACCAGTATACTATTGTAGAAGGCATTAATATTGTCGTACAGTGAGGTGATGACTAGCACCTGACCACAGTTTATACAAATTTCACACATCAATTATTCACAATAATAACAAATATTTTTGGTATTTTCCCCACACACAGAAACTTTGATCTTACCTCTGATTTTCTGGAGAACATGCGCTCGTTCAAAGGCACCTGGTACTCCTGGTACTCTGACTGGTTCACAGAAACGTCTGTTATCTTCAGCTGTGAGAGCGATCGGTGCATAGTCCTCATGAGTCTGAGAGAATTTCTGTCAGACAAGATAAATCAGAAATTAAGAGGGAGAAAAAAAAAGACGGATATTATCTAAGTATATTCAGTATACTTTTCAGTTGTTTCAGTCCAGCCTCAGTGTCACCACCATACCTTTGCTTTTGAAATGAGATATGCCCAGCAGTACAATGAATTCTCAAAGACATTCAGGTCCTCGATGACCTTATCTCCTCGTGCAGATCCAAGTTGGGGCAAAAGCTCTCTGAAGAGCATGTACAGGCCTTCCACAACTGCAATCTAAAAAGTCACAAACAAGAAATGAAGCAATCAAGAACACGCCCTTGACTGAATCAGGATTTCGTTGAAAATGACCACGACTGAGTTTATTTCAATGACAATCAAAGTCAATAAAACTTTTAACCACCTACTGACGTAATAACAAGCATTAGTATAATGTAATGAGGGTTTTTAATTATTAATCAATACATAGGGTTAGATGGCTGTTCAAGTGACCATACAGATATTAAAAAGTAGAATTACGGTATACAACCTCCTATTGTTTACCTTCTGGTTCTTTGTCATCTTTTCGTTCCTGCAGAATAACTGATGCAAACCTTGGGCCAGAGGGTTGCATCCAGTCAGTTCCCTTATGTAGGCAACCAATTTATTTTGTACTTCACCGGGATGGTGACTCTTCTAGAGAAAAAAAAGAATGCATTTGAAAACACGGCTCTCTGCCGGACTTAAAGCAAATAGCTGGGGCGTAACATATAGATCACAAAGTATACTACTGTATATAAACTGCTTACAACAGCATATAGTGAGGACAGGAACACACTGATTCCTTTCTGAGTTTGCTGAACTGAAGGCACAAAGTCATGAATGAAGAAAGTCTCGTCGTACGAAGCCTCGGCCCAAAACGTTGACAAAGAGAAGGCAACTGTTGAACCCACAGAGATGCCGCAGCTTTGTAGTTTGGCACCAGGCTCGTGTCCACCCCTGCAGGTATAAGAACGCAGAAGAACAAGGATACTTAACCGTGCTTGAGCACTAGATGTGGAGTACAAGATTAATAAAGAAACCCCAGACAGGGTCACCAGCTGTAACATCAGTTCGTATTGTGATGACTCTAAATTACCTGTAATGAAGGACATGTGCTGGGATTCCACTAATGCTTGCCAACGTGTGTTTCAGACCGTTAATAGAGTCGTTTTCTAAGTCCACCATCATTTCGTATTCTCCCTAAAGTCAATAAAACATACAATAAGGATTTAACTTTTACATGTTGACAAAACAAGGCAATGGTGTCATTCATAACCTAAAATGTTAAAAACAACTTGTGTTAAGAAAATTCTGGCTGGATGATATGACACAAACAGTCTTCCAAATACATGCATGGAGAGGCTGAAGTGTCCCACAACTAGAGGGAGAGAATGCAAGCTAAATTGGTTGCTATATGTCTGATAATATCCAAGTCTCAGATGCTAATACTTGAATCACAACTATCACAGTTATTAAGACGTACCCTGAGCATAATGTAGCATCGAATGACAGACTCTCCAAAGGTTTCATCAAACCCTGGCTTTTGTATTTGAGGAGCATGTTCCAGGTTTTCCTTCGGTGTGAATATGGCATAGATCACAGCTCCACTTTCAATGTGCCTGTCTTTCAGAGACCCTGTATGAAGAGAAAATGAAAACTGCATTAGATTTTACATGCATTTAAAATGTTATTCCCCTCTGCATGCGAGCAAGTGTAGATGAAACTGTTCCCCTTTCTTTTAATTGAAAAAAGTCTTCTCACATGTGTTGAAGAAAGGATCATCTGACAGGGGCATCCCATCTATTGTGTAGAGACAGACTCCTGTGGCGCTGCCAACGTTTTCAAGATGACAGATCCTTAACATCAGATCTTCAACTGTGTTCTGCACTTGATCCAAATCTGTAGGTTCAAAATTTCAGAAAGCATTTCAAATCAGTGAAAGCAGCACACAGTTCGGTACCACCATTTCTTTGCTAATAATCACAAAGTACTTGAGGGTGAGTTGCTCTTCGGCTGTATACTGTAAACAAGCCAATAGGGTGAACAAAATAATGATTAAAATGTTAAAATTCATGATAAGTTGTGTTCCTTTTACCTTTAATATATTTTGGTTGAGGACATTTGGGGTATGTGTACTGCAGATAGAACACCTCCACTGATTTTTGCACAGGTTGAGCAGGTTGAACTTGTTGCTCTGGACCTTTCAGTGTTTGAATGGAGTTTTTCATTGCAGAAAAACGGTTCTTTTCCACATGACTTAAACCTGCAAAAAAAATGGGGATAAAAAGCAACGTTTTTTCTTTATCCTTATATTATATCAAAACTTAAAAACACAATGTGACAATTCGAACACTGTCAATAATTGGACTTCTAAGCAGCTTTTTAATTTCCTGCAAACTACAAGTAAGTGTAATTTTATCATTACATTTTGTGTAGTAGCAGTGTATAAAATGGGACAGTATTTAAGTTCAAGTCAGACAATTTATGAGTTAATTGCTCCAGGCATCAGGTATTTATATAAATCACAATTGCATGATACTGTGAATCAAGCGTGTTTAGCACTGCACTGAAGTTAAAATCTAAGATGCCTTTAAAAGGTGTTCACCTACTATCTTACCTAAATTGTTTAAATCTTCATCTGTGATGCCATCCAGGAAATCTCTTTCATCTTTAACACCCAACTGAACAAACTGGTTGTAGAAGGACTCCAGTCGGTGTTGCTGAAGCAGGATGAATATTGCACCCATCTGAAACAGACATCAGGAGATTTTATTTAGCATCACTCTCTACCCCTTTTTAAATATCTGTGACAAATGATAACATGCAGATTAAAATGTTACAGTCAATACCTGAGAAACTGACTCTATTCATATTACTGTCCTCATTTGAAAATTAAGATGATATAGTCTTCCAGTATAGTCTTATTCTATGATGTTGTTCATCTTTATGGTCCCTAACCATAAATACACAAATGACTCTACTGACTGTTGACTTTGCCATCTGTATTCTTGTCGGTCTAATTAACTTTAAGTACTAGAATACAACGTTAATTCTAATATTTTCAACAGTAAGTCATGCCATTCATAAACACATTTAATCAATCAATTAAGGATTCATTTCTGCATTAAGACATTTTTAAACACACCTGTGGTGTTGTCTGCTTGTCTGGGACTAAACCATCGCCCATGTGTGTCTCTTCCACACACATTGAGTGCTCCTCTCTCAGATCATTTGTAGCTGGGATCAGTCTATGTCCCTTTCCATGGCAGCGTTCTTCGTGGGCTCTCAGGTGAGTCACACAGTAAGACTCCACGCACATGAGACAGGATTTGACAGCTCTGCTCTTCTTCTTCCCCCTACAGAGACTGCATTTCACCACCTCAGGTTTGGCCAAGGGTTCAGCAGCTGCAACTTGATATCTGGTTTGCTGAAACTTTTTCACCGCTTCGCCCAGAGCTGTGTTTCTACTCAGCGGAGGTCTCGGTTTAAAGACCTGCCTGCACTGAGGACAGTTGTACTGACCTTTCTTCTTGGGCCGGTTCCAGTGGTCTTCAATGCAGTCATGACAATAACTGTGGCCGCAGGGGATCGTTACTGGGTCCCTCAAGACATCCAGGCAAATTGAACAATCAAACTTATCTTGTTCAATAGAAGCAGTTGTTGCTGCCATTGCTTAAACACAGCTGGAAAAAAACTGAGCGAATATAGATGCACTTTGCAGATTCCCAGGTTTCATCTGCTGCAGCTTGAAACCTCCAGGGGTCTCTTCAGTTCCTGTGCTCTCCTGTAGCAAGAAATGAAACCTATGAAAACGAAACCAAACTGTTGGGGCTGGCTGTTCAATTAGGCTAGTTACAATGTAACTGAAATCCCAATATGGCCCAGAGCAACATCCAACATTTTGGTCAAATTTGATCAATATCACATCACACACTGTAAACACCAAAATGTCACTCATTAGTTAGTACGTAGTAAACAAATCATTTTCTTATGACATAAAGGGGCATGTAGGAGACCTATCATCGTTTGTTTTTTTTTAATTAGCAACCAATTTAGCTAGCAGAGCTAAATAAGCTTTAGACGGCTAGGAATATTAACATTTCAAGAAGTTGGTATAATTTTTTCAAAGAAACAGCGAAGGCTTGCAAAATTGCTTTGCAGGGACTAACCTTGATTTGTTTTTAACAGAACTTGGAGGTAGAAATGACTCACCTGACCAAAGATGGCGGAGAAACCGGGTGAAACTCATGCGTCGTGGTGTAGTCTTTTTCTTCTTGTTTAGCTTCGTTGTTTGTGTCAGCAATAAAAAATAAAAATAAAAAAAAACACTGATGCCACTTAAATTGAAAACGAAAATGGTCAGATATAGGGTTAATATTTGCCAAGCAATTATTCCCGCCCCTCTCTTCTGTTAATCTACATTGAGGCACTGATGAAGTTATCGCCTCTTACGGTCTCTACAAATTAAAAGTCCTATTACATCATGTTGAACCAGGTTTTTTTTTTTTTTTTCTCAATTTGAATTTGGTGTGTGTCTATGGGTGTGAGACAGAAGATGTGTGGATGTTCTGCACATAATTTATAATAGTACCCAACAAAAAAGGGGACGTGTCTAAATTGATTAGAGGCCCTGATCTGGTAAAAGGCTTTTATTTTGAAGCAGTTGCTTTTTTAGCAGAGACGTTAGAAGGACCAGAGCCAGTTCTCTGGAAGGACTTTGTTTTTAGTATTTTTTAAATCTTAGCCTACTCTCTGATTATGTTTTTATTAGACCTATTTATTTTTTATTCACTAATCCCCAAATGCAAGTATTTTGCACGTAAGTCTGACAAGTGTATCATGTCTGAAACTTGAAAACATTTCAAGTCAAAGTGAGAGAAAAAAAACTGATGCAAATAAAAACTGCTGTGTGAGTGTCGTGGTGGATCGTTCTCTGCACAAATGTTTTAAAACAGCAACACAGTCGTGCATGTCCAAAATGATTGCTGTGAGAAGTTAACAGCGTTTTGTACTTTTATCCATCTTAACAAAGACTTTTCAATCAAATGTTTAGACAATTTTCTCAGCACTCAAATCACTGCCAGTACAGAATAGGTTTTTCAATTAATTCCTGTTTAAAAAAAACTCTACTAGGACCAGGCACCGATGTGAAATTATTTAATTTCAATTTTCTCCACACACTTAATGCCAGATTTACATGAAAATAATGTTTGATGCTCATACAAAAGAAAAGTAAAGCTTTGTCATTTTAAATATTGAACCTCTAACTGAAAATCAGAAATGAAAGCACCAGCTGAGCTGGATTAAAATTGAACAGGAACTAACAAACCCCTACAAGCCTTTGGATGTTCTCTCACATGGACCAACTTCTAATGGACAGGACTACTCCTCAAACCCGGTGCTAGCTCATTCTAAGACTGTTTGGAGAGAAGTGCATAAGATGTGTGGTATGTCACATCTAAGACAATCATATGCCTCTATATGGCACAATCCTGCCATACTTTACGTATCGGGAAAAAGACTGTTTATGGAAGCAATGGCTTATGAAAGGAATATGTAATGTAAATGACCTATACTCTGATAGAGTGTTTATTTCATTTTCAGAACTTAAGGAAAAATACAATTTGGAAAGTAAAAATAATTTTTGGAAGTTCTTACAAATCAGAGACAGTATAACTAAATAACAAAATCTTTAATGGGTTACAGGTGGGTTAACAATACCGATATCACCAAGACCAAACAGAACTGCCCAATATACCAAAATATAACCTTGTAGTGATAAAGTTAGGGGTTGTTACAGCTGCTCGAATGATTCTCCGAGTATGGAAAAGTACATCCTCTCCAGATGTTAAAAAATGGATAGAGGAACACATGTTAGCCAGAATCAATGATGATGTGGATAATTTCAAGAGGTCATGGGACCGCTTTCTCAGTGATGACTGACTGCACTGATGTGAATGTAACTGATGAATGTTTAGAGTGGTCAAATATGCGCATTTATCATGCCGTTATATACCTGAAAATAATACTGTCTGTTTGTATATGTTTACATAAAAAATAAAATAAAAAACTTTAATGCACTTTAAATAATAAATTGATTGATTGATTGATTGATTGATTGATTGATTGATTGATTGATTGATTGATTGATTGATTGATTGATTGATTGATTAAAAAAAAGAAAAGAAATGAAAGCACCGAAGCCTTGATAAACTGTAAACCAATTCGAAAGAACTAATAAGTGTGGACATATTCAGCTTTTCCTAAGTCGTCAATTTGTGTCAAGTTTGTGTGAGAAGGCCTATGTCAATGATAATAACTGACAGGTTACACACAATAAAGAAAATTCAAACAACTCTGAAATAATGAGCTACTGCACCCTTTGCTCAGAAATATGCATTTTCAACATGACAGACTTTAAATGAAGATTAAACAGGATGGATTTGATCTATAAAAGAGAACGAACCAGTTAACATCTATATAAAACTAGAAAAGTTTAACATACATAAAAAAAGAAAAGTTTTTCTCCAAAGTTTCACTGAATTTGACGAGAGCGATGATCCATCACCATCTTCTTCATGTCCCAGTCTGTTATCAGGTCACTGAGATCAAGGTCATGTCCTGGGCCAACCATAGGGTCATGTTGGTGTCTGCAACAGTGAAGATACAGCACATTGCAATACAGCAGATTGATTGATGAGATTTTTTGGGGGGTAAGAGCAGTTTGACTCCCTGTATGGAAGAGTCTATTGCACGCAGTGCATGCAGTTCTGAATAGGTCAAATGACATTGGCTTCTTGGGTTAGTAATAACTGCATCAATACAGCTCACTTTTAATTAGTGTCAACAGTAGTAGATCAACTCACTGCTTGATGTGTTCTTCAATGGCCTTGCGTTCGTACACGGCGCCGTACACCGTTTTCACAGGATCAACAAACATCTTCTTGGAGAGTGGACAGAGAAGATGCTGTGGTACAAACTGAGGCACAGAATCCACCAATTTCTTCAAAATAAAAGAGAACGACAACAAGACATTGAGTATGTTATTGTAACCACTGCAAGTAGAAGTGGTTCTGTAGAAATAATAATCCACCAGATTCACCTTCTCCATGTCATCCAGTGACTGGCCTGCAGTTTGCTTTGTGTATTTCCTGGCCTCTTGTTCATAGGTCTCACGGTTTGTCAGGAACTCCTCGGCCAAAATGCTTTCAGAGGTGAAAAAAAAGTGTGAGATTACATGGCCAAGAAGGCAAGTGGTCGATATGTATTTGATTATGAATTTTAAGATACATTGCAGGCATTGCTATCATATACAAGTGTCATTATCTGACACTGTAAAACCCACTGATCTCACTCTGTGGTGCAGGCATGCTACAGCTGTAAAAGCTCTTTCTTTGTAAAGGGGGGACTGTATTTGTCTGTGAACTTTCTTTGCTGCACCAATAAATTATGACACACTGTCAATGACGACACACATTTCCACCACAAATAACGTTTAAAATTCATGCACTAAATTAAGTTTAAAAAAAATTAGCAACACAAAACATATCCAGATATTCATTTACAAAATGACTCATTTATGACCGTGTACATCTCTCACCTGTCCAGTGGATCGTCAGGCTCAGGGATGATCAGCAGACCGTACACAGCATCAAAGATCTCTCTCATGGTGATGTGGGCGTTGTAGCTGCGGTCAAATATGCTGTGGCAGATGCGGCCCACGCTGTTGACGTTGCAGTGGTAAATCTGTCATACTGTTAAGAGAATGTAACCACCAAAAGTATACACGCACATGTATATGCTCACTTTTACCATCATATAACTTTAAAGGTAGAGTCTGTAGGATTTTCCTAAAAAAGAGCCCCCCCCCAGAACATTTCTTACTTACCAGACTTACCAAAACGGCAACGGACAAACTTACAGGCACTACCTTTAAAATGATATGTGACTTTTAAAGTTGTTTGTAGTTTGGCAGGATACTCCGGTGACAAAGCGAACAAGTGGGGGCTTCACTGGGTATTCAGGACCATACTGGACGTACAGCTCAAACACTCCTTTCTCGTATGGAGTGTCAGGAGGACCTTGCATGAGGATCCTCCAGAACACTGTAAAGATATAAACAAACACAAACTTTAAACCATTGTTATGAAAAGATTACACTTCAGAATAGAAATATTGGTTTTCATGAACTTTTACTTGCAAATGACTCTTTTTGAGATTAGATTCTGTAAAAACAGGTGAAGAAGAACAGTGCCACCTACTGATGTCTGACTCTGATGGAAAGACTGTGAAGAAGGGATGTGGGTCACAGTGCAGGCTCTTCAGCTCCTCCAAGACACGTTTGTCCTTCTCCATTAAACGCCCGTCCTTTGACTCACGAAGCCGCTTTTTCAGAGCACTAATTTCAAATATTATCATTATTATAGATTGTTATCATAATCTTTGCCGTTAAGAAGCCGACAGAGGACTGAGGACTGTCATCAAACACATCTGCAACTGGTCAATAAATGAATCAGACAATCTTCAATTCTAGGAAATTGTGGTGAAAAACAGGAACAACTGAATTTTATTTGAAAATGAGAACAATCAGTAGCTACAACCCTAAGGGACCCCAAGAACTCCTGCAGGATCATGACATTTGGCCGATAGATGCACAACATGACATAACTGCTGAATTACTGTAAGTGCCAGCTATTATTCTTTGTGTCACATCCAGGGAGGAGTCACGTGGGGGTGGTAGAGCTCAGAGTAGTAAAATCAGCTGTTCTTCACCTGAATGAATGAATGAACTGAGCGGATGAGGGGGGAAGGTCCTACTTTGCTGACCGCTAAAAGTACACCGTTTTGGATGTTTTAGGTTTTTGTGGGATTATTTCACTGCTTGTGTTTTTGGGGGGTTAGGGTTAATGACTGTAATGGGTTAAGAGCAACCTGTCCACCAAATCTTAATGCATCCATCTGAAGTTGTTGTTACTCTATTTTATCCTCTATCACACTAAACTGAATATGTTTGGTTTTATACTGTTAGTTGCAAAATATATTTATATCAATTATTTGATAACAAAAAATAATTGAAAAGTTCAGACGATGAATGTGGTTATCAACAGATGGACAAAGGTCACAATAACTTTATTATCCACATCCAGAAAATGTGTTATGAACTCTTACCTCTCTGTCGCTGTTACTTTGTTGTTTATCTGGCTTGGTAAAGACGTCTCTGGACATTTGTCATACCCATGAGTAGCAAAGACGTGAACTAGGGCACACTACAAAACAACAAGGACAAAATCAACGACCACGTCATGACAATCTATAAGTTTAAAACAGTAAAATGAACAGAACAGCAGATACTGCAACTGACCTCACTGACAGAATCTGGGTCAAGTTTTTTTTGGGGTTTCCTCTGCTCCAGAGACAAAACTGTCTCGATCTCAAAGAGCTTCAACCCCTCTTTGGTTGTCTGTGGTTTGAAACAGCATCCACCTAGAGGCAATCAGGGGTATGTGGTGAGGAGATGCAATACGTGTCTAAATAACATAATAACGTACAGTCAAAAATGTATAAACATATATGTGAATAACAATACTACATACAGATATTTACAATTTGCTTTTTGTTTATAAGCGTCTCAACTAAAATCTTAGTGTGCTTTTCTTCCAATGGTTGAGACTTATTTGATGCCACTTGCAACTGTGAGTATATGTCAAACCTGCTGAGACAAAGTCAGTCCACCTGTTCTCCACTTTTATGGCCTTGTTTTTTTTTTACTTTACAGGATATCTACCAAAGCCTTGTGGCTAGATTGATGATATATGATTCAATAATGAACACATACCTGTTGCATTGCTGATTCCGTGCAGCATATTGTTTTCCACGTCTCCAAGAAGGACTGAATCCACAATGATGTCAGATTTGAGCAGTTTGGCTGTAACTGCAACTGGCTCAATTGAGGATCTATGGAAATATGACAGTATTCAGATTATAAACTCAGCTGCCCCCAAATAAAGGCAAGGCAAGTTTATTTGTATAGCACATTATTACAGTTTGTCTCAGAATAAAAATATTGCTTTTCCATAAAAAATTATATTAAGTCTGAATTAATCATTAAAAAAATGTTGACGGTTTCGATAATGACCTGTTTACATTGTACCTGCCAGTAGCCGCCATTGTGGCTCACTTCTCCGCTGTTTTCCTAAGCCTCCTCCCAGTAATGTGTGTTTGTTTTCAACCAAGCCTTTTTAATAATCAATCGGTGGATCGATGGATTATCATAAACATGTTATGGAAGAGGTGGCAATGTGTGTATTTGTGTAGTCTGATGGACTCGCGGTGCCACCGAGACGAGAGCTGTGACACCGGGTCAGAGGCTCTGATGATCATACAGGTTGAGAGGTTTGGTTTTCAGCAGCGGTGTGGAATGTATATATAATATAAACAATTTATGCATATCTTTGTATTTACAATATCAATAGGTGGTAGCACAGCACAATAATACAAAGAAGGGAATTTACCCAGAATCATTTCCATCAGTGAGACAGATGATGCGAAGTCGACATTCTGGAAACGTCGTCTTGACCTTGTCCAACTCTATCGCACCACGTCGTAGCGCATCATACAGCAGAGTACATCCATTTGGCTCAAGGTTACGCATGTGCTTCTAAAAAATAAAACATTTCCATTTAGGTAGATTGCAACATTAAGAATGGGACGTCAAGCTGGACGGGGCTATAAACACTTGCCTTGAACTTTTCCAGATTTTCAGTAAATGTGTGAAGGGTTTTCACCATGGAATCGAACTTCACCAGACCAATGATATGATGGAAATCATAAGCCATGCTTCTCGATGCAAAGTTGTCAAAGAGCTCCTTAACGGCGTCAACTTTCTTTATTCCTGCATTTCTGTAGCACTCCTCTTCCATGGACGAACTTGTGTCTATCAGGACCTAATGAAAACAAAGACATATATTCTATGAAGCTGTTATTGATGTAGTAGAAACTTCATAACAAACATATTTTGCACTTAAATAACAGTTAAGATCTAGCAAGGAGAGACATGTTACCAGTATGGCCTCCTTTGGAGTCCTGGTTGTGACAAGTGATCCGTCATCTCGATGGTCACCAGTCCTGTGTTGAATATTAAAAAAAAAAAATAAGATACAAAGTTATGTGATGTATTGTAATATGTTTTGTTGTATTTCTACTGCACAATTTAATATTTTATCAGTTGATTTCTTTCTTTAACCCCCCCCCCCCCAAAAAAAAAACCTGTTTATGTCAAAGTACTCACTTTGCTGCCAGCACATTCACATCCTTCCCTTCAACTTTCCCATCCAGACAATTGTACACATGGATCATATCTACGGATCCTTTGCTTTTTCCCACATAAACGCCAAGGTTGTCTAAAAAAGGAAAATTCACACACCCAAAAGAAGCCATCTGGAGCATGAATCCGTAACAATGCACTTTAAAACATTATGTGCACAGAGAGGAATCAGCGCCGCCATGAATATGATTTGATGGTTACCTTCACTCAGCAGAACAAGGCGAACCTCTCTTTCTCCCAGACTCTTCAGATGTAGAGGTGGGGTCACATTGAGAAGAGGGAAAGATTTCAGTTTTTCAACCATACATCCAAAGGTACTCTGGATGTTGACCTGGAAGCTGTCATGTAATACTTTAGGTTACAGACAATCATGGCTTGAGCATAATCCTGATTCTTAATAATAAACTTTCTCCAACTCTACTATTTATTCATTACACTCAAAGTGCTGTTTACCAAAAATATTGCTAGTAAGATTATCAGCAACAACTCAAAGAATGAAAACTCTTTTTTCTAAACTGCCAACAGAAAAATACAAACAAAACCTATGTGCAGTAGTTAAAGCTCAGGTCAGGTAGAGGGAGCTGGAGGAGGCGCTGCGGACACGTCACGTCTTTCGTCAACCTACCAACTGTAGCTTTAAATAAAAAGTAAAAAGTTAGTGGTACATACTTCAGACCGCTCGTCTTGTTGTGATGAATCCAGAGAGGATATGTTCTGAATGATGGAGGCAAGCTGAGCAAGATTTTCTCAATGTCAGTGGCTCTCTGTAACGAGGTCTCTCGCAAAATCTCCTCTGTGCAGTTTGGAATTTTGACTCCATCTGAACAAAAGAGTAAAACATGAAATCCATGGCAAAATCACACATTTACTACGTGGGCTATTCATCTATGCAAGAGAGAACCACTACCAGAGAGTAGGAAGCAGCCAATGATAACCCAGTATACCAGGGGTGCTCATTACGTGGGTCGATCGCGTGATGAAAAAAAAAAAAAAAGTATATTTAAAAAAACACAGTTGTCTGGACAGCAGGCATTTTTCTTACAACCGACCTCAAAAGCGAGGGCAGGTCCGCCGAAGCATCATTCCGGGTGAGTCACGCTCTCCGCCCGTTGTCTTTGTTGTTACTTTGTTGCGGCTCCACAGAGCGCACATGGCTACTTAATTATGCATGTGCTGACCATATATGGTTGTGCTGAGGCATTCTGGGGGTGGAATATGAGGTGTGTTCATGTCCGCACCATTCTTGGGTCCGGTGTGATTTATCAATGGAATATTGCGGAGAGTTGTGCGTACGCACAGCTTGATCAGTGTTTCTCACTAACATAAAAAAGTTTTTTTTTTTCCTCACGTGTGTTACGTGCGGTGCGCCCGCACGCGAGAGTCGGCAGGTTGAGAGGCTGACTGGCGGAGATGAGAGATGGTGAAGCATGATTATTAAAAAAACACCATCTCTGATCTCTGCCGGCACATAGACAGACACAGGTTCACATACAGACAGGGGCGCACGGCAAATGCAGCTGCAGCGCTATAGCCCAAAAAAAAAAAAATTGGTAGATCATTTTGACTTGGTCACTTTAAAAGTAGCTCTCAGGCAGAAAAAGTGTGAGCACCCCTGCAGTATACTATTGTAGAAGGCATTCATATTGTCGTACAATGAGGTGATGACTGATGCCTGACAAGCCAGACTATATCATTAAAATGTATAGTCTGGCAACGACCGGTAGACCTCGGCTCAATCCAGGGGGCAGGATAAAGGCTGTCTTTCAAACTGCCTCTGCACGCAATAGGGTAGCACTTGAGCACTACGACTAATCAGAGCAAAGAGCAGGATGACGTTAACCTGACAAGCCAATTAAAATGTATGTCGTCATCGCTTTAAGCCCGCCCAACGACTCTCTAAACAGATAGAGCGCTGTGATTGGTGTACACAAACAGTGTTCGAGACTCAAAAAGTTCCTATGGCTCGTTTCTAGACCCACCTAGAGACTGGAAAAGAGAGAAACGACACGCATTGGTCCAATGGAAGCGCCTCCTGATGGCGGAATATGGGTATTGCAAAAGCGCCCAAGAACTGACAACTCTGCATTGTTGGTGAATGAGCAAGTGTGGTATTTTCAATGATTTAAGGACATTTATAGATCACCCACGTTAATAGCATCATTGAGGACCCTTTACAGATAAACATTAACACATAGGCGAGTAAAAAAAAAAAACAAAAAAAAAAACAGTTGTCTACTCTACATTAAAGCAGAAGTAAGTGATATATTTGTGTTAATATAAGTCTTAAATAGTTATATCTTCCGACAGCAATCACTTACATAGAGTGTTTGGACCGAAACACGGGTCTGTCAGTCACTCTGCTCTGCTCTGAGCCGAGGAGAAAACATTTATCGTATCCTACAGTTTTTATCCAATGAGGAGAGAGAACTGCATGCAGGGCTGTGTGTGCAGCCAAGGGACGCCGTGAATGTGGTGATGTAGGGACGAGGACTGTTATGGTGCGTTCAAGGAAACTCGTAACTCGTGTTTTTCCGACCTGTGAAGTCATACCAGTTCAATCCATGGATGTATTGGTTCAATCTGGTACGAGTTCACGGGTCGGAAGTTACGAGTGGCCGTTATAGTGCACTTTCACAGGTAAAACAGGTCGGAAAAACACGAGTGGGTTGCCTGAAACGCTACAAAGTCGTAAGTTGTGACTTGAAGCTGTAATTTACGGTTTCAAAAGCCTGCCTGGAACGCAGCATTAGCCAAAACGACCGGATCGCTTACTTCTGCTTTAATGTTTCAATTATGTACAAATCCTCACACATGCTCATGCTTGTCAAAGCGCTGGTTACTAAGTAAGCAAATTTGCACACATTGTTGAGTATTATGTGAGTGTGTGTGTATGTGTCTGGCTATGAATGTGGTTATTAGAGGAGGATGATTGTAATCTGTGTATTGTATGTGTATGTGTTTGAATGTGTGATGAGAGTGAGAGAGAGTGTATGTGGTGTTAGTCCCTATTGTGCACTTTATGATTTGGCGCTCCTGTTTCCCTGCTTTTATTAGTGCATTCTGTCAATTTTTTTTTTAAATATTATGGTTATTATGTCATATTTCAATTTATCTTAATATTGTATCTGTTCCCACTTTACCTGCCCAGGGACTACAGGCGGAAATTAGCAATTGTTGTTATAACCTGGCTCAAAGCATCTCTTCTTGTTTTACAAGATTAATGTTTTTTGTGCATTGTCCCTGTTTTAAATAAATAAATTCATTCATTCATATCTACATTTTGTAATAAACAAATTATAAGCATAATTTGATATGACCAAGACACCTAAAAACAAAAACACGACCGTTTTCATCAATTTACAAGCAAGTGGGCAACACACATACATTGGAGTGAATGAGTTTTCTGGGCGCTTTTGCAATACCCATATCCTGCTACTCGGGGCGCAAAATGCTTACCACGGGAGTCAATGGTGGTGTCGTTGCTCTAGTCTAGACCACCTATGGAGCAAATATATTTGCTGCCGCTAGGGTGCGTCTAGATTTCTAGGCTAGTGACGACTAGCACCTGACCACAGTTTATACAAATTTCACACATCAATTCTTCACAATAACACATATTTTTGGTATTTTCCCCACACACAGAAACTTTAGTCTTACCTCTGATTTTCTGGAGAACATACGCTCGTTCAAAGGCACCTGGTACTCCTGGTACTCTGACTGGTTCACAGAAACGTCTGCTATCTTCAGCTGTGAGAGCGATCGGTGCATAGTCCTCATGAGTCTGAGAGAATTTCTGTCAGACAAGACGAATCAGAAATTAAGAGGGAGAAAAAAAATAAGACGGTTATCTAAGTATATTCAGTACAATTAGTGTACGAATACTTTTCAGTTGTTTCAGTCCAGCCTCAGTGTCACCACCATACCTTTGCTTTTGAAATGAGATATGCCCAGCAGTACAATGAATTCTCAAAGACATTCAGGTCCTTGATGACTTTATCTCCTCGTGCAGATCCAAGTTGGGGCAAAAGCTCTCTGAAGAGCACGTACAGGCCTTCCACAACTGCAATCTACAACAAAGTCATGAACAAGAAATGAAGAAATCAAGAACACGCCCTTGACTGAATCAGGATTTCATTGAAAATGACCACGACTGAGTTTATTTCAATGACAATCAAAGTCAATAAAACTTTTTACCACCTACTGACGTAATAACAAGCATTAGTATAATGTAATGAGGGTGTTTAATTCTTAATCAATACATAGGGTTAGATGGCTGTTAGTAGAAAAGTAGAATTAAACAACCTCCTATTGTTTACCTTCTGGTTCTTTGTCATCTTTTCGTTCCTGCAGAATAACTGATGCAAACCTTGGGCCAGAGGGTTGCATCCAGTCAGTTTCCTTATGTAGGCAACCAATTTAGTTTGTACTTCACTGGGATGGTGACTTTTCTAAGAGAAAAAAAAAAGAATAATGCATTTGAAAACACGGCTCTTCGCCAGACTTACTGTTCAGCCAGCTTGTCAAGTGCAAAAAAAGTGAATGATAAGTAAAGCAAATAGCTGGGGCGTAACATATAGATCACAAAGTATACCATATAAACTGCTTACAACAGCATATAGTGAGGACAGGAACACACTGATTCCTTTCTGAGTCTGTTGAACTGAAGGCACAACGTCATGAATGAAGAAAGTCTCGCTGTACGAAGCCTCGGCACAAAACGTTGACAAAGAGAAGGCAACTGTTGAACCCGCAGAGATGCCGCAGCTTTGTAGTTTGTCACCAGGCTCGTGTCCACCCCTGCAGGTATAAGAACGCAGAATAACAAGGATACTTAACCGTGGTTGAGCACTAGATGTGGAGTACAAGATGAATAAAGAAACCCCAGACAGGGTCACCAGCTGTAACATCATTTCTTATTGTGATGACTCTAAATTACCTGTAATGAAGGACATGTGCTGGGATTCCACTAATGCTTGCCAACGTGTGTTTCAGACCGTTAATAGAGTCGTTTTCTAAGTCCACCATCATTTCGTATTCTCCCTAAAGTCAATAAAACATACAATAAGAACAGCTTGTGTTAACAAAACTTTTTTAACACAAGCTTTTTAACAGCTTGTGTTAAAAAAACAGTCTTCCAAATAAATGCATGGAGCGGCTGAAGTGTCCCACCCCTAGAGGGGGGAGCATGCAAGCTAAATTTATCTTTTTTTTTTCAGATTTATATATTTTTTATATATAAACCCAGCCACCCCCCCGCCCCGAGGAGCCGTCCCACTAACACATTGGTCGCATACGCCTCTACCTCCATAAATACCACTTATCATGAGGCATATAAATAAAGAAAGAAAAAGAAGAAGACAAGAAAAGAGAGAGAAAATAAAAAGAAAAGCATTTCTATGTAATAATAAAAAAAATATATATATATATATATATATATAAAGAGAAAGTTATTGCTGAACAGTTATCCGCACACTTGAACAAGTTGAGTCTGTTACATCCCATGCAATTCGGCTTTAGAGCTAACCACTCTACGGAAACCGCTTGCTGTCTCTTTCTCGAGACCATCAAGGCTAGTCTTGACAAGGGAGGAGTGGTGGGGGCTGTCTTTTTAGATTTACGCAGGGCCTTTGACACTATAAACCACTCTGTGCTACTGTCCAAACTATCCCAGTTTTATCTATCACCCAGTGCTCTTTCTTGGCTAAAATCCTATCTCTGTAGTCGTACCCAATGTGTGAGGATTAAAGACAAAATATCCCCTCAGAGAACCTGCACATTGGGGGTACCGCAAGGATCAGTCCTAGGACCACTACTCTTCAGTCTGTACATCAATGACCTTCCCTCTGTCTGTGAGGACATGGAGTCCTTGATGTATGCTGATGATGCGGTAATTTTCACACATGAGAAAGACGCTGACACATTGGCAGCCAAACTATCAGCAGCCATGGGAAAAATCACAGAGTGGTTCAGTGACTCATGCCTTACGCTTAATATGGAAAAAACGGTAACCATGTATTTTTCTAATAAACGAAACCCAAGTGAATGGCCAAATGTTGTTGTAAATGGCCAAATCATAAAAAATGTCAAAGAATTTAAATATCTGGGTGTCACCTTGGACTCCAACTTGACGTTTAAAAAACATATTAAAAAAATGTGCCACACGCTTAAACACAATATTGCAACTTTCGCTACATTCGTAATGCACTGTCACTTGAGGCTGCTAAATCCTATCTGAATGCCATGATTTTGTCACATACACTGTATTGTACATCTTCCTGGTCCCAGGCCAGCATGACAGCTGTGAATCCAGTAAGATCCCTTTACAACCAGTCTCTGAAAATACTCGACAAGAAACCTCGAAAACACCATCACTGTGATATACTTTCCAAATATAAAATGTTGAGCTTTGACAATTTAATCATGTTTTCAAATATTCGCCTAATGCATAAAATAATTAACAACGCAGCCCCTCCCCCCCTGAAAAACTTTGTGCAGCTTCGCTCCGAAGCTATCAATAGAAGTCTAAGATCGGTATCCCAGGGGGACTGCAGTGTTCCAAAAAGAAAAACTGCCTTCTCCCAATCAACATTTCCTGTAAAACCATCAGTGAATGGAATAAACTCCCCGAGCACCTCAAAAACACTACTGATTAGGCTACCTCTGATTTACTCAAAGTCAGAAACTGGATTTAGAGCCAGCAGTCATGCCAGCATTGAGTCAGGGACCTCCGTGCATAGGATACCAGTAGGGATGAGACTACCCTTGTGGGTAGCCTCATCCCTACCGGGCATCCAAAAACAACCCGGAAATACAGTACCAGCATCAAGACTGGAACTGCATTAGGTTACCTTGGTGGGTACCGCCAGGGATGGGGGCTACCCTTGTGGACTTCGGTCCTTTCTTCTTCTTCGCATCTTAATTGCACTGATCAAAAAGCACTTTGTGATATCCTATCCTACTTGAATACTCCGCACTTTATGTAAAACTCACGTATTTGATTACTTATTTATTGCACTCAAATACTTTACTCCTTTAATTAGCCTACTTAGAAACATCTTAGCGCACCTCAGGTAGGCTTTTAAACTGTCATGTTGTTATGTACTTATGTAGGATTACTAATTGCCATGTTTGTCGCAACCGTTTGTCTGTCAAATTGTTATTGCCATGTTTGTCGCTACAGGACTACAGATGGAAATTAGCGGCTCCGCTAAATCTGGTGCAGCCATCTTTTTATTGTCTCAATAATTAATGTCACTGCACACTGTCCTTTTTAAATAAATAAATAAAATAAAATAAAATAAAATAAATGTATAGACACACATCCATGCAAAAAATAAATTATGGTAATAAACAAGCTAAATTGATCTTTAGGTTGGTAAATGTTTTCCCATTGGACCTTTCCCTCTACAGTAATTAATTATCTTTTGATTTTACAAAGTTGCTATATGTCTGATAATATCCAAGTCTCAGATGCTAATACTTGAATCACAACTATCATAGTTATTAAGACGTACCCTGAGCATAATGTAGCATCGAATGACAGACTCTCCAAAGGTTTCATTAAACCCTATCTTTGGTATTTGAGGAGCATATTCCAGGTTTTCCTTTGGTGTGAATATGGCATAGATCACAGCTCCCCTTTCAATGTGCCTGTCTTTCAGAGACCCTGTATGAAGAGAAAATGAAAACTGCATTAGATTTTACATGCATTTAAAATGTTATTCCCGTCTGCATGTGAGCAAGTGTAGAAGAAACTGTTCTCCTTTCTTGTAGTTAGAAAGTGGACTGATTCTCCCGAGTCGTTACAAAGGTTAAAAAACAAACAAACAAACAAACAAAAAACTCATGAAGATAGTCTGTATTACAGGGCTGTGGAATTACTGTGCGTTCACACCAAGGCTGTGGAATTACTGTGCGTTCACACCAAAAGCGTCGGGAGCGTTTCGGTGGCCAGAAGTCATTCATTTTCAATGGAGACTGGCGTTGAGGGGCGTCGGGAGCGTCAGGGTGTCAAACTCAAATGCGCCGCGGGCCAGAATTTAAAAAATGGTACAAGTCGAGGATCACATGGTTGTTTATTGAGAACTTATTGAAATTACCTTTTTGCACATACTGAACCTAAAACTAATAAAGCTTGTAAGTTATTGCATATAAAACAACAAATAATCATTAAATTAAAAAAAAAAATCAGTTGCATTCATTTCTAATGGCTCTATCTGCAGCTTTCCATAGTCATTTCTAATTAGGGATGCACATGATTAACCATAAACCAATATCAAGAACTTTGATTAATATTTTTTTAACTTCTGTGTCAACTTATGGGGACTTGACGACACGTGTAGACTTAACACTCGTGCCTTCAGTTATCAGTCATTCGTTTCTCAGCAGGAAGTTAGACATATGTGACAGTTATGCAGCGCAGTCCAGTGACAGACGGTCAGACGACAAACGTAAAGGGACGTCTGCGTGTGCAATGCATCACCTGTAACAACGGCGCTGCTAAAAAAGAAAAGAAAAAGAAAGAAAGTAGGCTACGGTGCTGTGTTCTCCAGCGTCCCCCAGTGTTCACCTGCAGCTCCACAGAGGAGCTCTGCTGTTCGGCTGCACTCACGCTGTGTACCGCTGTGTGCTGTGTGTTTCATAATGGCAAGAGAGAAAAAAAGCACATCGTCGATCACCCTCTCAATTGACAACAGAGGATCAGGTTGCTGGTGCTGATGAACAAGTGGGATAAGGACTCGTGCTCGCGGCCCCCTGATAGACGTGCACTGGCAGTGCATTGTGGGATTTGTACTACTATAGTTTTAGTGGTAGGCTACGTGCAACATACCAGCAGGCCATAATCAGATATCATCATGCGGCGGCGGGCCAAAGATAATTGGACATAATTAAGCACTCGCGTTGAGGCCTTGAGTTTGACACATGTGAATTAGAAGTTGAGAGAAGTTCAACTTTATGCAAATGAGGAGTGTTGCGGCTGCGGCCGCCAGTTGCAGACCGGGAGTCTCACAGCGGGAGCAGAGCGATAGATATAACAGAGTGGCGACACCATAGACATATACATGTCTATGGGCGACACTCCCATAGGAGTCCGTTGTAAAAAATGGCGGGCCGACTTCCGGGTCATGGAGCCCTCAATAGTTCCAAACATTCCTCCCGCGGCGCTTGACCACGTCCGTTTCTATGGCTGCACAGCAAGAAACTACTGAGCTATGATGATGAAATACCGACCAATTTTAAGTTATAAAGTGGTAATAATCTTTCCCAAGTACAGTAACCATGTTGACTTAACAAAATAAAAATTATTAGACTGATCGGTTCATTGAAAAACATTTATTTATTTACGTAACTGTGGTGATTTCAGTCCGTAGCCCAGAAGCAGTCCTGCTCACTTTTCATTCAAACAAACTAATGCCACTGCCACAGTTGTTAATTTTCATCAATAAGACCAACATTAATCTCTTAAAAATAATTTAACCAGTCAGCAGTAAACCTCTAAAAGCATGCGGATACGTTACTTGGCTCGTTTCCTCCGACGGGAGGAGGACGGTCGGCCCCGCCGGCAGATCAGCTCAGTAGAGCGCTGCCCCTGGTCCCTGGTCGGGGCTCACACAGACTCTGCACTTCTCCCAAACAAACATCGGCGCAAGTTCCTAACAAACATCATGAACTGACCACAGACTCCGGATTAAACGGTGACTTTCTTGCATGAAAAAAATATTGAAACTGTGACGTGTTGACAGCGCTTAAACCAGGTTTTGGCAGCTTTACTGCTGTGGCTTGGTTGCCGCGAAATGGCGATATCGATGCTAATTTCTGTTAGCCCGTCTATGAGGTTTTGCATTATACGTTAGCATTAAGCTAACGGGCTTTATGTTTAGTTGTGATACTGGCTGTGTGTGTTTTGAACGTTGTTTCAAACTGTGTGGGTTTGATTTAACATCTTTTATGCTTAAATGTATATATTCCCGCTTAATATATTGCTTTACTCCTCTTCTTATGCCATTTTTACTGTAGGGCAGGCTAATCTTCACTTTAGAGTGACAAATAAAACCTTGAAACAAGAAGATTTTACCTTTTGTTTGAAAACGGACATTGATGTACATACAGTAATTCAGTAACAGTTGTAAATATACCTTTGTACGGTTTATTTTTTAATATTTACCGTCCAAAAGCAAGCTCAGTGCTGTCTGTCCCATAGCAGAACATGACAGCGGCAGCCTCGTTTGGAACGAACCACGTGACCGCGCTGGCGGCGACATCAAAGGCTGTCGCCACTCTGTTATATCTATCGCTCTCGCTCTGAGCGGGAGAAATTAGGCTCGTTCGAGATGAGCCAGGCGTACGCAGAATCGATCGCCGGTGACCAGCGCACAATGCATGCCGGTTAGATTTGTGTCCGACTTGATCCCGACTTGCTCTGACGTCATGCACGCGCCTGCAACGATAACCTCACGAGATCAAGGCGGCCGCAGTTTTTAGAGCCAGGCGCCGCAGTTGCTCTCCACCGACTGCTACCGCCTGCAAGCCTCAGGGCATGATGGGAAACGCACCGGATCATGAGCTGATTGGCTCTTAGTTAGGACTGCAAACACTACGTGTTGTTGTATAATGCTGGATTATATGAATCTCATGTTGTAGGCCTATACTGCTTAAAAAAATATTCACACTGGGTCAAATTATGTCCTGAGAAATATATTGGTTATTTATTGGACAATTGCAGTACAGCATAAGAAATATATACTTTGGTGACTTCCTGTTTGTATTGACGGCGGCTGGAAACTGTCCGACTTGACTGCAGCTTTCTGTCACCGCCCCCTGCTGCTGCCGCCTGCTCTCGCCGACCGTCCAGGCGAGGCGCAGTTCATCTCGAACGAGCCTATTGAGAGCGCCTGAGTGGACACATCTCGCGCTGCTTGAAAGTCCCGCCCACAATCACAGTCTTACTTGTTTAATCCTGAAGAATATAAATATGTACCAAATAGGTTTAACAGGAATGTTTTTCAACTGCTAAAATGTAGTTAAGTTAAGACAATCCTTTATGGTTTTAATTACAAAAAAGGTTTTCTCACATGTGTTGAAGAAAGAATCATCCGACAGGGGCATCCCATCTATTGTGTAGAGACAGACTCCTGTGGTGCTGCCAACGTTTTCAAGATGACAGATCCTTAACATCAGATCTTCAACTGTGTTCTGCGCTTGATCCAAATCTGTAAATGAAAAATTTACGGGCTGTGGCAGCGAAACTGAAAATTGTCGAGTAAGGTAATAATAATAAATAATAATACATTTTATTTGGAGGCGCCTTTCAGGTCACCCAAGGTCACCTTACAAAAATGGAGTGATAAAAGATCATAGTATCATAAGGTCAGGTTGTTGTTGGTTGATCCAGTGAATGATCAACTTTCAGGGTTGATCAGAATTTTCCTCTGGATGTAAACATGCTGTAAGAAATGATCACACCGAGATCAGCAGAGTCTGTGTTGACAGCTCCGCTGCTGCGGCGGCTCCTTTTTAGCGGCAGTTAATGAAAACAGAGGTTTTTTTTCTAGTTTTTAACACTGTAAAACTAGTTGTCACAGAAGGAGCAACACAGTAGTGGTCTCCTCTGCGTCTCTTCTAATCCAGTGCCTCCACAGTCTCATGTTTTACCGTCTCTGTCTGTAGCTACAGTATGTCCTTCACTTTCACTGTACTGTATGTTGCTGTCAGCCAGCGGAGGCAACCAACCCCGTGATGTCACGGACTGTCCAACGACAAGATGGCTGCGCCCTAGCTATATGCTAAATGCTTGTGTTGTGTTTGTTTGCCTAATTTTAAGCACACTGGAAATCCATTTAATAAATTATGTCAAATTGGCTGGGTGCTTCATTTCCACTTTAAGAGTTGCTCTCAGGCTGTATTCTGTAAACAAGTCAATAGGTGAACAAAATAATGATTAAAATGTTAAAATGCATGATAAGTTGTGTTCCTTTTACCTTTAATATATTTTGGTTGAGGACATTTGGGGTATGTGTACTGCAGATAGAACGCCTCCACTGATTTTTGCACAGGTTGAACAGTTTGAACTTGTTGCTCTGGACCTTTCAGTGTTTGAATGGAGTTTTTCATTGCAGAAAAACGGTTATTTTCCACATGACTTAAACCTGCAAAAAAAAATGGAGATAAAAAGCAAAATGAATTCAAAATGTTCCACTAACATGTTTTTTTCTTTATCCTTATATTATATCAAAACTTAAAAACACAATGTGACACTTCGAACACTGGCAATAATTGGACTTTTAAGCAGCTTTTTTTAATTTCCTGCAAACTACAGGTAAGTGTAATTTTATCATCTTATTTTCCATTGGGTCGTGACATTTTGTGTAGTAGCAGTTTATAAAATGGGACAGTATTTAAGTTCAAGTCAGACAAGTTATGAGTTAATTACTCCAGGCATCAGGTATTTATATAAATTCAAATTCTCTTCACGCTTGCATAATACTGTGAATCAAGCATGTTTAGCACTGAACTGAAGTAAAAATCTAAGATGTCTTTGAAGGATGTTGACATTTGTTCATCTTACCTAAGTTGCTTAAGTCTTCATCTGTGATGCCATCCAGGAAATCTCTCTCATCTTTAACACCCAACTGAACAAACTGCTTGTGGTAGGACTCCAGTCGGTGTTGCTCAAGCAGGCTGAATATTGCACCCATCTAAAAACAGACATCAGGAGATTTTATTTACCATCACTCTCTACCCCTTTTTAAATATCTGTGACAAATGATAACATGCAGATTATAAAATAAAATATGTTACAGTCAATACCTGGGAAACTGAGATTAAACTCTATTCATATTACTGTCCTCATTTGAAAATTAGGATAATGCCAGTATTAGTCTTCCAGTATAGTATTATCCTAATGTTCATCTTTATGGTCCCTAACCACAAATAACACAGATCTAACAACATGATGACTCTACTGACTGTTGACTTTGCCTGCCATCTGTACTCTTCTAGTCTAAATGTTGTGCTAGTAGAATACAAAGTTAATTCTAATCTTTCAACAGTAAGTCAAGTCATTCATAAACATATTTGAATTTTAATGGATAAATTAAGGATTCATTTCTGCATTAAGGCATTTTTAAACACACCTGTGGTGTTGTCTGCTTGTCTGGGACTAAACCATCTCCCATGTGTGTCTCTTCCACACACTTTGAGCGCTCCTCTCTCAGATCATTTGTAGCTGGGATCAGTCTATGTCCCTTTCCATGGCAGCGTTCTTCGTGGGCTCTCAGGTGAGTCACACAGTAAGACTCCACGCACATGAGACAGGATTTGACAGCTCTGCTCTTCTTCTTCCCCCTACAGTGACTGCATTTCACCACCTCAGGTTTGGCCAAGGCTTCAGCTGCAACTTGATATCTGGTTTGCTGAAACTTTTTCACCGCTTCGCCCAGAGCTGTGTTTCCTCTCATCGGAGGTCTCGGTTTAAAGACCTGCCTGCACTGAGGACAGTTGTACAGACCTTTCTTCTTGGGCTGGTTCCAGTGGCCTTCAATGCAGTCATGACAATAACTGTGGCCGCAGGGGATTGTCACCGGGTCCCTCAAGACATCCAGGCAAATTGAACAATCAAACTTATCTTGTTCAATAGAAGCAGTTGTTGCTGCCATTTCTTAAACACTGCTGGAAAAAACTGAGGGAATATGCAGTTTGCAGATTCCCAGGTTTCATCTGCTGCCGCTTGAAGCCTCCAGTCTTGAGGGGTCTCTTCAGTTTCTGTTCTCTCCTGTAGCAAGAAATGAAACCAAACTGTTTAAAGGGATAGTTCACCCAAAATTCAAAATTCCTCATGTCGACTAAGGGCTGGGAGAAGTTTCAGAGTACTCCGTGCCTTCTCTGAGTTACAGCGGGGCTCCGTGCAGCACTGCATGCCCATATGACGGTTGCGAACGGAGCTCACTTTTCTTCGTCCAAAAAGTCACACCAAAAAACATCCAAATACCTCCATGCTGCTCGTCTGTAATGTCCCTTTATTGTTCAGAAAAAAATTAAAGCAGATATCAGTGGAATGTTTTTGTTAATATAAGTCCTAAATAGTCCTATTTTCCGTCAGCAATCACTTACATGAAGTATTTCAGCCTAAACACGAGTCTCTCCGTCACTCTGCTCTGCTGTAACCCGAGGAGAAAATTTTCCTTGTGTAGCACCCTGCCCTATGAACTGAGAAACTATTTATTCGGAATCACCTTTAATATTAGGGCGGGCTCTGGGTTCTTAGGTTTTTGTGGTTGGTGCCGTATTAACCTGTACTAATGAAGTTTAACTAATGAGAAGATTCCCTTTTTTCTTTTCAGGTTATAAGGTAAGTAAATAAATGAATTGGTGCCTCCACTTAGTAGAACTTAAAATGAAATAAAATGTAAAATCCCACTAAGAATAAACAACTTTCTTCAAGTGTAACTTGTCTCTTTATATCAATGAAGTATTGACACAGCAAATTATCTCACAGCAACACAGGTAAACAATATCTTTCTTACACAAACTCTCAATATCAGTGTCACTTATTATTCCCTGAATGCAACACACTTTCAAATCTCACATTTATAACAATTGTGTGCACACAACCCAAAAAAACAAACGATGCAGGCCTGAGTCGTTGCTTGTGATCGGTGGGGTCTCAAACCTTGTGACCACTTCACTTAAGCGAGCAAAATAAAATGTAATGAGTTAATCCGGTGTATTTGTGATTGTTCGTACTCACAGTCTGTCCTCAGTCAGTTTGTATGGGTTTGGTTGGGAATGAGGATGAGGGGATGAATGTGGGGGAATGAATGAAGAGGGAGAGAGGAAAGGAGAATCCGGGGACTGCTCACTGGTCACACACTCGGCCACTAGCCGCCGCTCGCGTCGAGGATACACGAAAAAGGTCCAAGATGTGTTGTCCTGGTCTGGATCTCTGACGAGCATACACACACGGCTCTAAATCACTCATATTCATAGTTTCTGTGCATATTCGCGAGCTCATTCCGAGTTCACATAACATACTATAGTAACACACATTAAACACAGCAAGTAACGTGAGGCTACTACATTCAACATCACTGATAGCATGTTAGCACAAGCCACTCGCTCATCACGGTTAGCATTCATAGTCACAACAGTAGTAAAACAGTCCGTATTACCACAAACATAACATTTACCTTCAGTACGCATCAGTATGACCCTGTTCCGCTGGTAAACTCTGCATTTAACACTGGAATCGAAGGAAACACTCGTACTGTAGCTCATGCTACATTGCATGTAAACGTTGTCACCTCATGTGCGTCTCGTCTCTCTCTGTTGTTTTCCGTATGTCCCAGGTGTCCCACCCACTTAGCTTGCCTGATAGGACGCTCGTTCCCCACAACCATAGCAACCCAGCAGACTGACAGGTAGAATGAGGATATGACGAATAGGTCAGATACCTATACACTGGAGTCAACAAAATAAATGATTTACATTATATAATATCAACCATTGTTATTATTTTAACCTTTTGTATATAATATGAACTTACATGGCCTTTCTGTACTTTTTAAACGACAAATAAATACATTGTAATGAAATTAACTCATGAACAGAACATATTTATCATCAAGGGTTTTTAATGTAGACAGGGCTACACCCTCCCCCTTCTAAACCATTAGATGTCCTCATCTAATCCTATGTTTCCTGAGTGGGGCTTTTCTTGCAGGTGTAGGACCTCTATCTGCTGCACTATCAGTAGTTTGTGGATTCAGGTTTAGCTGAATGACCATACCATGATGTACAATAGTTACTGGTTCATCCATGGAATGGCCAGGTTTGTCATAAGTCAAACGAATGACTGGTTTGTTTTGTCTTTGTGAATGTCTAGTAGTCGAGCTATCTTTGTTTCTAGCATCTCTTTTACTAGATGAGGTTTGTTCTTGTTCTGTCTTTGTCTCATTTCCTGTGTTTTCAGGTTCTGACTCATCAGATGACTTCTCGTCAGGTAAGTCTGTGTCACTTTCACCACTTCTTGTCACGTCCATGTTTTCCTCTGTGGCTTTAGGGATCTGCTTTGATTGACGGTAAGTAGACAAAACATGTCTCTCCACTTCATCAATGTCAAAAGATGGATATCCTGGTATCTCATCAAACTCAGATTCTGAATCAGAAGGATCACTATCTGCAGACTCGGGCAGGTGATGCCTCCGACTCCTCCTTTTGTTCTGTGACCTTGTGACAGACGGTTCCGTGTGTTTTGTTGTTTGAGCTGAGGGATCTGATATCCTTACCAGGTAACCAATTGGCAGGAGATGGTCTCTGTGAAGAGTTTTGACACTTCCGGATCCACACTCTGGTTTAACTTCATAGACAGGTAAGTTGGGTAACTGTCTGACAATGACATAAGGGTTGGACTTCCATCTGTCTTGAAGTTTGTGCTTCCCAGTAAGACCAAGGTTTCTCAACAGGACTCTGTCTCCTTCGGCCAATGGCTGACCTCGAACACGGCGATCGTACTGAGACTTGTTTCTCAAGTGACTTTTGTCAGCTGCCTCGGTGGCAAGTTTGTAGGCTTTCTTTAAGTCCTGTTTCAACTTGTTGACATACTGAAGATGGTCAGGTTCATGCTCTCCGTCGAGACAGGTGTTGAAACAAATATCCACAGGCAGTCGCGCCTCCCTGCCGAACATAAGAAAATACGGAGAATATCCTGTGGCGTCATTTTTAGTACAGTTATATGCGTGTACTAACTGACTAATGTGTTGACTCCATTTGTGCTTCTTTTCGTTCTGCAGGGTGCCCAGCATCGACAAAAGGGTGCGGTTGAATCGCTCAGGTTGGGCATCACCCTGGGGATGATAAGGAGAGGTGCGCGACTTTCTGATTCCTAGACTAGAGAGAAGCTGTTTTATGACTTTACTCTCAAAGTCTCTCCCCTGGTCCGAATGGATCCGGGCTGGGAGGCCATAATGAACAAAGTACTTCTCCCATAGTACTTTAGCGACGGTCATGGACTTTTGATCTCTAGTAGGAAAGGCCTGAGCGTACCGTGTGAAATGGTCGGTAACGACTAACACGTTGGCTATGCCTTTGCTGTCAGGTTCTATCTGCAAGAAATCTATGCAAACGAGATCCAATGGGCCTGTACTAGTGATCTGATTCAGCGTGGCTGAGCGCTGAGGAAGCGTCTTTCTTGAAATGCATCTTCCGCATGTTTTGATATATTGTTCAACTTCAATAGGCATATGTGGCCAATAAAACCTATCTTTGATAAGTTCTAATGTCTTCTCTACTCCTAGATGTCCACATTCATCATGAAGAGATTTTAGGACTGTGGTTCGAAACCTCTCAGGTAAGACTAGTTGTTTTGTCTCCTTGCCTGTGACTGTTTGTCTGACTCTGTACAATAAACCTTCTCTAAGTTGTAACTTAGGGGCTTCTCGACATATCAAAGCTACATCAGGGGGGTCATTTTTGGTATGAACTGGGGCTGTGCCAGCTTCAATGGCGGCTTTTACAGGACCAATGACTGGATCTAACTCCTGAGCAATCTGTAGCTCTCTTGAACTAAGCTGATCAATGGTGTTTCCACTAAGACTGACTGAGCAAACATACACCTCAGGAATAACTTCGGGAGAGACACCAAGCTGGTCTACAAGTCTGGATGGTACACCTGAGCTTTCTGTGGCATGGGCCCATTTACAGAGAGCTTTGATGCCTGATGGTGGAATGATTGTCCAATCTTTTTGGATTTCAGTGGCGTACTGCCTGGATAACAGATCAGCATCTACATTTTGACGTCCTGGCCTGTACTGGATTGTGAAGTCATAAGTGGCTAAAGCTGCTAGCCAGCGATGTCCTGTAGCGTTCAAACGGGCTGACGTGAGTACATAAGTGAGGGGGTTATTGTCAGTCCTCACTGTGAACTGTGCTCCGTATAAGTAGTCATGAAACTTGTCGACTACTGACCACTTTAACGCTAAAAACTCTAGCTGATGTGCAGGGTATCGCTGCTCTGACTGGCTGAGTTTCCGGCTCGCGAAAGCCACGGGCCTAAGGCCGCCTGGGTGTTCCTGATTTAACACTGCACCTAGCCCGCTTGTGCTAGCATCAATGTGTAAAATGTATGGCTTTGCAGGGTCGGCGAAAGCCAGTACCGGGGCATTAATGAGACAGTCAATGACCTTCTTAAAGGCTTCTCGGCACGACTGATCCCATCTTTCTCCAAATGGTTCAGATGTCTTTAAGTATGTCTTTGTTGAATCTGTGATTTGTGTTTTCCTCCCTTTCTGAGTAGGGGGATACCCTTTGGTGAGCTCGGTAAGTGGACGCACAATATGGGAGTAATTGGCGATGAATCTACGATAGTAGCCACAGAAACCGAGGAATGACCTGAGGCTCTTGAGGTCAGTTGGTTCTTTCCAGTGTTTCACCACTTCAACCTTTTCTGGGTCTGTGGCGATCCCTGTTTCAGACACAATGTGCCCTACATATTTGACTTTGGGTTGACAGAATTGGCATTTGTCCAACGACACTTTGAGTCCGACCTCCTGCAGACGGTCAAGTACTTTTAGAAGGCGATGTTCGTGCTCTTCCAGGGTTTTCCCGAAGACAATAATATCATCCAGATAGACTATGACCTGTAGGAGATGCATATCACCGACTGCCTTCTCCATGAGTCGTTGAAAGGTGGCTGGTGCGCCAGTTATGCCTTGTGGCATCCTTTCAAATTGGTAAAAGCCGACCGGACAAATAAATGCTGTCTTCTCCTTATCTTGTTCGCTCATAGCGATTTGGTAGTATCCACTGCGGAGATCCAATACCGAAAACCACTTACTGCCAGTTAAACAGTCCAATGCGTCGTCAATACGGGGTGTCGTGTATTGGTCCGGTATCGTCCGACGATTGAGCGTGCGATAATCAACGCACATTCGGATGGAGCCATTTTTCTTACGCACCACCACTATGGGCGATGCATAAGGGGACCGTGATTCTTTCACAATACCTGCAGCGAGCAGTTGCTGTATGTGTCGCCTTACATCATCGACGTCAGCTGGAGCTAAACGGCGGGATCTCTCTCTGAAAGGGGTCGTGTCACTCAACCGGATTTGGTGCTCTACTCCAGCGGCCAAACCCACATCCCATTCGTGGACGGAGAAAACATCTCGCCTTGCCGCGAGTTCCTGGCGGAGTCTTTCCTTCCAGTTCTCTGGAACTGGTGAATTTCCGAAGTCAAAGATCTCTGGGTCAAGAGGATCAGAAACAGTATCTGAGGAACATGGGGAGACAACAGTATCTACAGCATACATTTCTGCGAGGACTGTGCCAACCTGGATGGAGGTAGGTTTCTGAGTCTCATTATGTAGCAGTACTGTAAAGTGATTTACATCAATGCTGGTGTCAGGGAATACTCCTGGTTGTATCATAACTCCAGCAGGAAGCTGTTGATTAACTGGATTGTCAATAAGAATGATGTTATTACCTGACACTGACTGTTTCTCCACTTTACAGATAGCGTACACTTCCTCTCCAGGAGCTATGAGGAGTAGACCTGGACCTTGCCATTTCACTTGTCCGATGGTTTCGTCCTCCGCTGTTCTCTGAGGTAAGTTTTCCTGAGACTGTATCTGTTTATACACGGCCTGAAGTCTCATCGAATGTACTTTGTGTTGGCTGCCTGTTTCTTTTGCAATGTCCCACAATCTGTGAAACAAAAAAGCATTTGTACCTACTATGACAGGTGCCTGCTGTCCATGCTGAGGCTCTGGACATACAAGGGCAAGAACTGTGACAGGGCCTTTAACTCCTGACATTTCTTCTGGAAACTCCATCTCCGTCACCACATAACCTCTGTAGGGGTATTCAGAATCAGCAAGACCCCATATGGCTAGTCGGGAGATTGGCTGTATAGGGACATGTGACAGATGCTTGTCATACCATCCTCCAAAGATGATTGTTACATTTGATCCAGAATCCATAAGAGCATCACAGGTAAGATCATTGACTTTAATGGTACAGACAGACGATGGGCCAACGAGTCCTTCAGGTAGGTCAGAATCTGTTTTAGGAACTTCCATTTTGTTCACTCTGGCAATGCCATTGTCTGGGCTTTTAGAGCTCTCTTTTGGCTCTGTAGGGCTTCCACGGACTTGGCGTATGAGCTTTCTAATCACTTTTGAGGAGTTCTCTGGAGCAGTGCATTTAGTTGCTACATGCCCATCCTCTCCACATTTGTAACAGAAGAAACCAGTAAACTCTTCTTTAGGCTGAACTTTAAAGGGAGCAGCTCTTGGGTTCAATGGCACTTTGTTTCTGTCATACTCTCGTTTTCCCTTTGAGTAGTGAGTAGACTGCACTGACATGACTCTTAACTGTTCTTTAAGACTGTTTACTTCTGCTCTCAGTGACTGTATTTCCTGGTTAGGTTGACTTTTAATGTTACTTTCCTCCTTGGACCTTTTTGTGTAACCCTCACTGGCTGACTGAAACAGTGGGTTTCTTTGTTCCTTCAGTTTAGCTTTTAACTCTGCAATCTCTGCTCTGAGTTGAGTTTCATGATGCACATCTAACTCTGTTCCTTTCTCCGCTTGTGTTACATGTACATGTTGACGGGGTGCAGGCTTCCTGAGACCACGCCTAGCAGCTTCAAGATCTTCTGCTTCTCTAATCTCTTTCAGCAGATCTAGAAAGGTTGGTGGGTTGTCTCTCTTATCTCTCAGATTAAGCTGAATCAACATGAGATCAGACTCAACTGCACCTTTAATTAGCTGATCAAGTCTAGCTCGGTTACCTGTGTTACCTGGCAGACCACCTCTGCGAATGACTTTACTGAGGGATTTTTCTAGTCTGCGCAAGAACTCAGATAATCGTTCATTTGGCTTCTGGTAAAGAGACTTAAAAGATAAGTAAAGGTCTTCTCCTGACTCAGTACTTCCAAAGGTATTATCGATAGCCTGTATGTACTCCATACAACTAGCATCAGGATTTGACCACCGAACGGCTTGGATGATCTCCATGGCTGGTCCTTTAAGACTTTCGACAATCCTCCGTTTTTTCTCTTTTTCCGAGCACTCGTACTCTTCAGCCATGAACCTTGCCTGATCCAGCCAGCTGTCCAAGCTCTCCTCGCCGAGGGGAGTGGGGCTGATACCTGAAAAGGTTCTGAGACGACGATAGTTGTTACTCTCACTGGACTTGGGGCTTTGCCTCAATACTTCACCAACAGCACGAATTATGGATTCAGGATTATTGGTCCATTCACTGCCACTAGGTTTTACTGTTGGGATGTCATCCATTGTTTTTCCTTCATCTTGGAGAAACTGAGCTAATTTCTCTGAGAAGTTGTCTGTATCGTCTGTTTGAGGTTGAGCTATTGCTATTGTCCAACTAACACTTTCTGTGGGTGAGGTAAGTTCTAGTGGGACCCTGGTCGGGTCTATTTCTTCCCTAGACTCACACAAAACAGTGACAGTTTGGGTCTTAGTGTCAAACATCTTTCCTCTCACTCTAACTTTGCCCAGTATTTTGATAGTTTCCACTGCCTCCTCTATGACTGAAATGTCTTCCTCTTCTGATACACCATACAACATAAGGGCATGTTTTACAGATATTCCCTCCCCTCTGCACCAGTTACTTAACTCAAGTTGGGCGGATTGACTCATGTTGGTAGCTGTTTGGGTTTACTGCACTGTGCACTACTTGAAAAACGAGTTGCTTTACAAATTAAAACAGTTCAGGGAAAATGTGTCATTTACTTCACAAAGAAATGAATTCTGGGAAAATAAAAATTATAAATATCCCAGCGGTGCCTCCATTTATGTAGCACCCTGCCCTATGAACTGAGAAACTATTTATTCGGAATCACCTTTAATATTAGGGCGGGCTCTGGGTTCTTAGGTTTTTGTGGTTGGTGCCGTATTAACCTGTACTAATGAAGTTTAACTAATGAGAAGATTCCCTTTTTTCTTTTCAGGTTATAAGGTAAGTAAATAAATGAATTGGTGCCTCCACTTAGTAGAACTTAAAATGAAATAAAATGTAAAATCCCACTAAGAATAAACAACTTTCTTCAAGTGTAACTTGTCTCTTTATATCAATGAAGTATTGACACAGCAAATTATCTCACAGCAACACAGGTAAACAATATCTTTCTTACACAAACTCTCAATATCAGTGTCACTTATTATTCCCTGAATGCAACACACTTTCAAATCTCACATTTATAACAATTGTGTGCACACAACCCAAAAAAACAAACGATGCAGGCCTGAGTCGTTGCTTGTGATCGGTGGGGTCTCAAACCTTGTGACCACTTCACTTAAGCGAGCAAAATAAAATGTAATGAGTTAATCCGGTGTATTTGTGATTGTTCGTACTCACAGTCTGTCCTCAGTCAGTTTGTATGGGTTTGGTTGGGAATGAGGATGAGGGGATGAATGTGGGGGAATGAATGAAGAGGGAGAGAGGAAAGGAGAATCCGGGGACTGCTCACTGGTCACACACTCGGCCACTAGCCGCCGCTCGCGTCGAGGATACACGAAAAAGGTCCAAGATGTGTTGTCCTGGTCTGGATCTCTGACGAGCATACACACACGGCTCTAAATCACTCATATTCATAGTTTCTGTGCATATTCGCGAGCTCATTCCGAGTTCACATAACATACTATAGTAACACACATTAAACACAGCAAGTAACGTGAGGCTACTACATTCAACATCACTGATAGCATGTTAGCACAAGCCACTCGCTCATCACGGTTAGCATTCATAGTCACAACAGTAGTAAAACAGTCCGTATTACCACAAACATAACATTTACCTTCAGTACGCATCAGTATGACCCTGTTCCGCTGGTAAACTCTGCATTTAACACTGGAATCGAAGGAAACACTCGTACTGTAGCTCATGCTACATTGCATGTAAACGTTGTCACCTCATGTGCGTCTCGTCTCTCTCTGTTGTTTTCCGTATGTCCCAGGTGTCCCACCCACTTAGCTTGCCTGATAGGACGCTCGTTCCCCACAACCATAGCAACCCAGCAGACTGACAGGTAGAATGAGGATATGACGAATAGGTCAGATACCTATACACTGGAGTCAACAAAATAAATGATTTACATTATATAATATCAACCATTGTTATTATTTTAACCTTTTGTATATAATATGAACTTACATGGCCTTTCTGTACTTTTTAAACGACAAATAAATACATTGTAATGAAATTAACTCATGAACAGAACATATTTATCATCAAGGGTTTTTAATGTAGACAGGGCTACACTTGTGGGATACAAGTGTTATCCAATGAGGAGAGAGAACGGCATGAAGGGCTGTGTGTGCAGCCAAGGGATGCGCGTGAATGTGGTGACGTAGCACGAGGACCAATTGATGCCTGACAAGGGCGGGGGCTGCTAACTCATGGTGCGTTCAAAGAAACTCGTACTTTGTGTTTTTCCTTCCTGTGAAGTCATACCAGTTCGATCTGGTACGAGTTCACGGGTCGGAAGTTACGAGTGGCCGTTATAGGGAACTTTCACAGACAACAGGATGGTAAAAACACGAGCTACGGGTTACCTGGAACGCTACCAAGTCGTAGTTGTGACTTGAAGCTGTAACTTACGGTTTCAAAAGCCTGCCTTGAACGCAGCATTAGCCGAAACGGCCGTGAAGCTGATATCTGCTTTAAATAAGTATAGCCTATGTTTTAAGCTTGTTTGTAGCGGAAGCAAAGAACATTTTGTTTGAGTCCGCCTCCCTCACACACCTTGTGCGTGTTGAAAGTAGCCTACGGTAACGATCGGAGTCAACAACGTTTTGTTGTCAAGGTAACGTGTGTGAGAGTGCTGTTCCATTCATGTTTACAGCATCTGGACTGGACCATGCCTATTATATTAACGATCTGGACCCTCACAGACTCTCACACTCTGTCACTTAAGAGCTGACGTCACTTAAGTCAGTGAGGGTTCAGGGCTTGAGTCTTTAGGGGGCGGATTGGAATTGGGGGTGAAACTTCTCCCCCAGCCCTTAGTCGACATGAGGGTGAGTTTGAGTGAAATTTGAATTTTGGGTGAACTATCCCTTTAAGGGGGTGGAATTATTCCATCATCATGAGTTTAGAGAACAAAAAGGGGGCTGGCTGTTCATTTGTAACTGAAAGTTTCGCTCTGCCGTTTCCAACATGGCGGCCGGGTCACAAACGATCTCATTTTACAGTTAAACAACACACTAAAGTATGTTTCTGAAAACATTTGAGGCGGGAAATGTGTAGTGCAGTAACAGAATCTTGATTCATATTTGATCAACACTGCCTAGTTTGATAGTTTGAACGGAGTTTCGGGAGCCGGCTGCATCCGTCAGACGGACCCAATTTGCATAAAGTAAAAGTGGAGTCTTGATTATGAAAATTCACATACGGCGACCATGGATGTATTATATTAACGACGGCGACTGGACCGTCAACTGGACGTGTCGGATCCATGATGCACCGCGCGGCCGGAGCTCTTGCTCTGCATAGACATATGGGATCCGTTGACTTGACGTCCGTTGCCGGAGTTGGTGTGTCTGCAGTGCTCTGCACCATCAGACTCCGGGGGAACTGATGCAAATTTGCTGCTGCCTGAGTGTTGTGGTGGATCTTTCTCTGCGCAAACGTTTTAAAAGAGACAGCAACACAGTCGTGAAACTAGAAATCATGTCCAAAATGATTGTTGTTAAGATGGATAAAAGTACAAAACGCTATTAACTTCTCACAGCAAAGACTTTTCAATCAAATGACAATGCACGTTTCCCAGCACTCAAATCACTGCCCCTGTACAGTAGCCTATATTATAAATCCAGAATACGGGCTTTTCAATTAATTCCTGTTAAAAAAAACTCTACAAGGACATGCACAGAAAATTATTTAATTTCAAATTTCTCCACACACTTAATGCCAGATTTACATGAAATTGATGCTCATACAAAAGAAAGGTAAAGCTTGTCATTGAGTCATGTTTTATTCTTATATAATTCACCAGTGAGACAAAAACAAACTAGAACATTTTTCCCCAAAGTAATTACATTTTTGTATATTAAATATTATTTAAGTGACAAAACTGTGCATAGAAAAAACACCATGGGAAAATATTGAACCTCTAACTGAAAACCAGGAATGAAAGCACCGAAGCCTTGATGAATGGTAAACCAATTCTAAAGAACTAATAAGTGTGGACATATTCAGCTTTTCCTAAATCGCCAATTTGTGTCGGGTTTGTGTGAGAAGGCCTATGTCAATGATAATAACTGACAGGTTACACACAATAAAGAAAATTCAAACAACTCTGAAATAATGAGCTACTTGCACCCTTTGCTCAGACATGCATTTTCAACATGACAGACTTTAAATGAACATAAAACACGATGGACTAGATCTATAAAAGAGAACGAACCAGTTAACATCTATATAAAACTAGAAAAGTTTAACATACATAAAAAAGAAACGTTTTTCTCCAAAGTTTCACTGAATTTGACGAGAGCGATGATCCATCACCATGTTCCTCATGTCCCAGTCTGTTGTCAGGTCACTGAGATCAAGGTCATGTCCTGGGCCAACCATAGGGTCATGTTGGTGTCTGCAACAGTGAAGATACAGCACATTGCAATACAGCAGATTGATTGATGAGATTTTTTGGGGGGTAAGAGCAGTTTGACTCCCTGTATGGAAGAGTCTATTGCACGCAGTGCATGCAGTTCTGAATAGGTCAAATGACATTGGCTTCTTGGGTTAGTAATAACTGCATCAATACAGCTCACTTTTAATTAGTGTCAACAGTAGTAGATCAACTCACTGCTTGATGTGTTCTTCAATGGCCTTGCGTTCGTACACGGCGCCGTACACCGTTTTCACAGGATCAACAAACATCTTCTTGGAGAGTGGACAGAGAAGATGCTGTGGTACAAACTGAGGCACAGAATCCACCAATTTCTTCAAAATAAAAGAGAACGACAACAAGACATTGAGTATGTTATTGTAACAACTGCAAGTAGAAGTGGTTCTGTAGAAATAATAATCCACCAGATTCACCTTCTCCATGTCATCCAGTGACTGGCCTGCAGTTTGCTTTGTGTATTTCCTGGCCTCTTGTTCATAGGTCTCACGGTTTGTCAGGAACTCCTCAGCCAAAATGCTTCCAGAGGTGAAAAAAAAGTGAGATTACATGGCCAAGAAGGTGGTCGATATGTATTTGATTATGAATTTTAAGATACATTGCAGGCATTGCTATCATTACAAGTGTCATTATCTGAAACTGTAAAACCCACTAATCTCACTCTGTGGTGCAGACATGCTACAGCTGTAAAAGCTCTTTCTTTGTAAAGGGGGGACTGTATTTGTCTGTGAACTTTCTTTGCTGCACCAATAAATTATGACACACTGTCAATGACAACACACATTTCCACCACAAATAACGTTTAAAATTCATGCACTAAATTCGATTAAAAAAAAATTAGCAACACAAAACATATCCAGATATTCATTTACAAAATGATTCATTTATGAACTTGTACATCTCTCACCTGTCCAGTGGATCGTCAGGCTCAGGGATGATCAGCAGACCGTACACAGCATCAAAGATCTCTCTCATGGTGATGTGGGCGTTGTAGCTGCGGTCAAATATGCTGTGGCAGATGCGGCCCACGCTGTTGATGTTGCAGTGGTAAATCTGTCACACTGTTAAGAGAACGTAACCACCAAAAGTATACACGCACATGTATATGCTCACTTTTACCATCATATAACTTTAAAAGGTAGAGTCTGTAGGATTTTCCTAAAAAAGAGCCCCCCCCCCCCATAACGTTTCTTACTTACCAGACTTACCAAAACGGCAACGGACAAACTTACAGGCACAACCTTTAAAACGCTATGTGACTTTTTAAGTTGTTTGTAGTTTGGCAGGATACTCCGGTGACAAAGCGAACAAGTGGGGGCTCCACTGGGTATTCAGGACCAAAGTGGACGTACAGCTCAAACACTCCTTTCTCATAAGGAGTGTTAGGAGGACCTTGCATGAGGATCCTCCAGAACACTGTAAAGATATAAACAAACAAAAACTTTAAACCATTGCTATGAAAAGATTACACTTCAGAATAGAAATATTGGTTTTCATGAACTTTTACTTGCAAATGACTCTTTTTGAGATTAGATTCTGTAAAAACAGGTGAAGGAGAACAGTGCCACCTACTGATGTCTGACTCTGATGGAAAGACTGTGAAGAAGGGATGTGGGTCACAGTGCAGGCTCCTCAGCTCCTCCAGGACTCGTTTGTCCTTCTCCAACAAACGTCCGTCCTTTGACTCCCGAAGTCGTTTTTTCAGAGCACTAATTTCAAAGACCATCAATACTATATTGTTATCATAATCTTTGCAGTTAAGAATCCCTCAGAGGACTGTGATCAAACACAGTTTTGTCCACAACTGGTCAATAAATGAATCAGACAATCAACAAAAAATAATAATAATTGTGGTGAATCATGACATTTGGTCAATAGATGCTACAACAAAGCTACGTCACTGTTCAATGGCTGTAATAGATCAAGGGCAACGTCTTAACCAAATCTTAATGAATCCATCTGAAGTTGTTGTTTTTCTGTATCTTACTAAACTTCATACATTTGGTTTTTTACTGTTATTTAGAAAATTTATTTCACCTTGAGAAGGAGCTTTTTTTTTTTTTGTAATGTTCAATATATTGGTGGTTGAACATGAAACTTGTTTGACAATTAAAAACTGCTAAATAGTTCAGATGATGAATGTGGTTATCAACAGATGGACAAATGTCACAATAACTTTATAATTAGTATACAGAAAATGTGTTATGAACTCTTACCTCTCTGTCCCTGTTACTTTGTTGTTTATCTGACTTGGTAAAGATGTTTCTGGACATTTGTCATACCCATGAGTAGCAAAGATGTGTACTAGGGCACGCTACAAAACAACAAGGACAAAATCAACGACCACATCAATGACAAACCACGAGTTTAAAACAGTAAAAAGAACAGAACGGCAAGATACTGCCACTGACCTTACTGACAGACTCTGGGTTTAGTTTTTTCTTGGGTTTCCTCTGCTCCAGAGACAAAACTGTCTCGATCTCAAAGAGCTTCAACCCCTCTTTGGTTGACTGTGGTTTGAAACAGCATCCACCTAGAGGCAATCAGGGGTATGTGGTGAGGAGATGCAATACGTGTCTAAATGACATAAAAACGTACAGTCAAAAATATATAAACATATGTGAATAACAATACATACAGATATTTACAATTTGCTTTTTGTTTTCTAGTGTTTCAACTAAAATCTTAGTGTTCTTTTCTTCCAATGGTTGAGACTTATTTGATGCCACTTAGCAACTGTTGAGTATAATGTCAGACCTGCTGAGACAAAGTCAGTCCACCTGTTCTCCACTTTTACATCCTTTTTTTTTTTTACTTTACAGGATATCTACCAAAGCCGTGTGGCTAGATTGATGATATATGATTCAATAATGAACACATACCTGTTGCATTGCTGATTCCGTGCAGCATATTGTTTTCCACGTCTCCAAGAAGGACTGAATCCACAATGATGTCAGATTTGAGCAGTTTGGCTGTAACTGCAACTGGCTCCATTGAGGATCTATGGAAATATGACAGTATTCAGATTATCAACTCAGCTGCCCCCAAATAAAGGCAAGGCAAGTTTATTTGTATAGCACATTATTACAGTTTGTCTCAGAATAAAAATATTGCTTTTCCATAAAAAATTATATTAAGTCTGAATTAATCATTAAAAAAATGTTGACGGTTTCGATAATGACCTGTTTACATTGTACCTGCCAGTAGCCGCCATTGTGGCTCACTGGCTCACTTCTCCGCTGTTTTCCTAAGCCTCCTCCCAGTAATGTGTGTTTGTTTTCAACCAAGCCTTTTTAATAATCAATCGCTGGATCGATGGATTATCATAAACATGTTATGGAAGAGGTGGCAATGTGTGTATTTGTGTAGTCTAATCTGTCATAAACAAGAGAATACGGTTTACAGGACGTTTGTGTCATGGACTCGCGGTGCCACCGAGACGAGAGCTGTGACACCGGGTCAGAGGCTCTGATGATCATACAGGTTGAGAGGTTTGGTTTTCAGCAGCGGTGTGGAATGTATATATAATATAAACAATTTATGCATATCTTTGTAGTTACAATATCAACAGGTGGTAGCACAGCACAATAATACAAAGAAGGGAATTTACCCAGAATCATTTCCATCAGTGAGACAGATGATGCGAAGTCGACATTCTGGAAACGTCGTCTTGACCTTGTCCAACTCTATCGCACCACGTCGTAGCGCATCATACAGCAGAGTACATCCATTTGGCTCAAGGTTACGCATGTGCTCCTAAAAATAAAAACATTTCTATTTAGGTAGACAACAACATTGGGAATGGGACGTCAAGCTGGACGGGGGCATGAACACTTGCCTTGAACTTTTCCAGATTTTCAGTAAATGTGTGAAGAGTTTTCACCATGGAATCGAACTTCACCAGACCAATGATATGATGGAAATCATAAGCCATGCTTCTCGATGCAAAGTTGTCAAAGAGCTCCTTAACGGCGTCAACTTTCTTTATTCCTGCATTTCTGTAGCACTCCTCTGCCATGGACGAACTTGTGTCTATCAGGACCTAATGAAAACAAAGACATATATTCTATGAAGCTGTTATTGATGTAGTAGAAACTTCATAACAAAAAACATATTTTGCACTTAAATAACAGTTAAGATCTAGCAAGGAGAGACATGTTACCAGTATGGCCTCCTTTGGAGTCCTGGTTGTGACAAGTGATCCGTCATCTCGATGGTCACCAGTCCTGTGTTGAATATTAAGAAAAATAAATAAGATACTAAGTTATGTGATGTATTGTAATATGTTTTGTTGTATTTCTACTGCACAATTTAATATATTTTATCAGTTGATTTCTTTCTTTAAAAAAAAAAAAAACCCAAAAAACCTGTTAATGTCAAAGTACTCACTTTGCTGCCAGCACATTCACATCCTCCTCTTTAACTTCCCCATCCAGACAATCGTGCACGTAGATAAAATCTGCGGGTCGTTTTTCTTTATGCAGATAAACGCCAAGGTTGTCTAAAAAAGAAAAATTCACACCCAAAAGAAGCCATCCGGAGCATGAATCCGTAACAATGCACTTTAAAACATTATGTGCACAGAGAGGAATCAGCGCCATGAATATGATTTGATGGTTACCTTCACTCAGCAGAACAAGGCGACCCTTAGTCACCCCCAGACTCTTCAGATGTAGAGGTGGGGTCACATTGAGAAGAGGGAAAGATTTCAGTTCTTCAACCATACATCCAAAGGTACTCTGGATGTTGACCTGGAAGCTGTCATGTAATACTTTAGGTTACAGACAATCATGGCTTGAGCATAATCTCTCGAGAATAAATAAAGGTTATAATAATAATAATCCTGATTCTTAATCATAAACTTTCTCCAACTCTACTATTTATTCATTACACTCAAAGTGTTGTCTACCAAAAATATTGCTAGTAAGATTATCAGCAACAACTCAAATAATGAAAACTCTTTTTTCTAAACTGCCAACAGAAAAATACAAACAAAACCTATGTGCAGTAGTTAAAGCTCAGGTCAGGTAGAGGGAGCTGGAGGAGGCGCTGCAGACACATCACGTCTTTCGTCAACTTACCAACTGTAGCTTTAAATAAAAAGTAAAAAGTTAGTGGTACATACTTCAGACCGCTCGTCTTGTCGTGATGAATCCAGAGAGGATATGTTCTGAATGATGGAGGCAAGCTGAGCAAGATTTTCTCAATGTCAGTGGCTCTCTGTAACGAGGTCTCTCGCAAAATCTCCTCTGTGCAGTTTGGAATTTTGACTCCATCTGAACAAAAGAGTAAAACATGAAATCCATGGCAAAATCACACATTTACTACGTGGGCTATTCATCTATGCAAGAGAGAACCACTACCAGAGAGTAGGAAGCAGCAAATGATAACCCAGTATACTATTGTAGAAGGCATTAATATTGTCGTACAATGAGGTGATGACTGATGCCTGACAAGCCAGACTATATCATTAAAATGTATAGTCTGGCAACGACCGGTAGACCTCGGCTCAATCCAGGGGGCGGGATGAAGGCTGTCTTTCAAACTGCCTCTGCACGCAATAGGGTAGCGCTTGAGCGCTACGACTAATCAGAGCAAAGAGCATGATGACGTTAACCTGACCAGCCAATTAAAATGTATGTCGTCATTGCGTTAAGCCCGCCCAACGACTCTCTAACAGATAGAGCGCTGTGATTGGTGAACACAAACGGTGTTCGAGACTCAAAAAGTTCCTATGGCTCTTTTCTAGACCCACCTAGCCTCCTGAGGCCCTGCGTCCTCACACGAGGACATTACATTTTTGCCTCTTAGCACCATGATACTCCATTTTTAAAAACTTTGACCTAGCCACATTTAGGGACACTGCCTGCACCAACTTGTGGTGATATCACAAAATACACCAATTTCTTTTGGGGGAAAAAATGGCGGGAATTTCAGCCGGAGCCTTCTATGGCAGTTCCCGGAAGATAAAAGACCAAGGTAAGAATTAAATCAAAATTTTATGAATGAAACCAGTGTATTTATGCACAACAATGTCTCTGTCTTCATATGGCATTAAAATTTGACACATTTTAGTAATAGTAGCAGACTAGGACATCAATAAATGTCACGTCCTCGTTTGAGGACATTGGGACTATGTTATGTTATTAAAGTACCATGTTGTTGTTGTTTTTTTTGATATCACCACAAGATGGCACAGGCAGTGTCCCTAAATGTGGCTAATAGGTCAAAGTTTTTAAAAATGGAGTATCATGGTGCTAAGAGGCAAAAATAATGTCCTCGTATGAGGACGCAGGGTCTCAGGAGGATTCATATTTCTTAAAAACTACTCGTTATTACTTGACCGTTCCACTTCAGACTGATAGTACTTGACCTCAGGATGACACTCAGAAAAAATCTGGCCAATCCGATCTGGCATTTTAGAATAAAACCCCTTTGAACTTCCATATGTCACTGTATTCTACATACAGTAGGATTCATTGTTTTTCGACCCAATGTCCTCATATGAGGACACTGATTTTTGAGAGAACTACTTATTGTAGAAAGCTGAAATTTTGAATATACACAAATTGGGCCCTTCTGGTCCCAAACAGCTAATACAGTTTTTTTATGTTGTGATAATCCCAGTGTCCTCATATGAGGACATCATTTTATGCAAAAACTACTTCCTGTACAAAGACAAACTTTAGGTATTGTACTTATTAGGTCCTACTTATCCCAGATAGCAAAGAGAAATAAAAAAATGCACACCAGAAAAAAGCTCGGGTCTCAGGAGGCTAGAGCACTGAAAAAGAGAGTAACGACACGCAGTGGTCCAATGGAAGCGCCTCCTGATGGCGGAATATGGGTATTGCAAAAGCGCCCAAGAACTGACAACCCTGCATTGTTGGTGAATGAGCAAGTGTGGTATTTTCAATAATTTAAGGACATTTATAGATCACTCACGTTAATAGCATCATTGAGGACCCTTTACAGATAAACATTTACACACAGGCGAGTAAAAAAAACAAAAACAAAAAAATGTTTCAATCTACATTTTGTAATAAAATTATAAGTATAATTTGATATGACCAAGACACCTAAAAACAAAAACACGACCGTTTTCATCAATTTACAAGCAAGTGGGCAACACACATACTGTACATTGGAGTGAATGAGTTTTCTGGGCGCTTTTGCAATACCCATATCCTGCCACTCGGGGCGCAAAATGCTTATCACGGGAGTCAGTGGTGGTGTCGTTGCTCTAGTCTAGACCACCTATGGAGCAAATATATTTGCTGCCGCTAGGGTGCGTCTAGATTTCTAGGCTAGTGACGACTAGCACCTGACCACAGTTTATACAAATTTCACACATCAATTCTTCACAATAACACATATTTTTGGTATTTTCCCCACACACAGAAACTTTAGTCTTACCTCTGATTTTCTGCAGAACGTACGCTCGTTCAAAGGCACCTGGTACTCCTGGTACTCTGACTGGTTCACAGAAACGTCTGTTATCTTCAGCTGTGAGAGCGATCAGTGCATAGTCCTCATGAGTCTGAGAGAATTTCTGTCAGACAAGATAAATCAGAAATTAAGAGGGAGAAAAAAAAAAGACGGATATTATCTAAGTATATTCAGTAGTGTACGAGTACTTTTCAGTTGTTTCAGTCCAGCCTCAGTGTCACCACCATACCTTTGCTTTTGAAATGAGATATGCCCAGCAGTACAATGAATTCTCAAAGACATTCAGGTCCTTGATGACTTTATCTCCTCGTGCAGATCCAAGTTGGGGCAAAAGCTCTCTGAAGAGCACGTACAGGCCTTCCACAACTGCAATCTACAACAAAGTCACAAACAAGAAATGAAGAAATGAAGAACACCCCCTTGACTGAATCAGGATTACGTTGAAAATGACCACGGCTGTGAGTTAATTTCAATAACAATCAAACTCAATAAAACCTTTTACCACCTACTGACTTAATAACAAGCATTAGTATAATGTAATGAGGGTTTTTAATTCTTAATCAATACATAGGGTTAGATGGCTGTTCAAGTGACCATACAGATATTAAAAAGTAGAATTAAACAACCTTCTATTGTTTACCTTCTGGTTCTTTGTCATCGTTTCGTTCCTGCAGAATAACTGATGCAAACCTTGGGCCAGAGGGTTGCATCCAGTCAGTTTCCTTATGTAGGCAACCAATTTATTTTGTACTTCACTGGGATGGTGACTTTTCTAGAGGAAAAAAAAAGAATAATGCATTTGAAAACACGGCTCTTCGCCGGACTTACTGTTCAGCCAGCTTGTCAAGTGCAAAAAAAGTGACTGATGAGTAAAGCAAATAGTATAGATCACAAAGTATACTACTGTATATAAACTGCTTACAACAGCATATAGTGAGGACAGGAACACACTGATTCCTTTCCGAGTCTGTTGAACTGAAGGCACAACGTCATGAATGAAGAAAGTCTTGTCGTACGAAGCCTCGGCCCAAAACGTTGACAAAGAGAAGGCAACTGTTGAACCCGCAGAGATGCCGCAGCTTTGTAGTTTGGCAGCAGGCTCGTGTCCACCCCTGCAGGTATAAGAACGCAGAAGAACAAGGATACTTAACCGTGCTTGAGCACTAGATGTGGAGTACAAGATGAATAAAGAAACCCTTGTTGACAAACAGGGTCACCAGCTGTAACATCAGTTCGTATTGTGATGACTCTAAATTACCTGTAATGAAGGACATGTGCTGGGATTCCACTAATGCTTGCCAACGTGTGTTTCAGACCGTTAATAGAGTCGTTTTCTAAGTCCACCATCATTTCGTATTCCCCCTAAAGTCAATGAAACATACAATAAGAACAGCTTGTGTTAACAAAACTCTGACTGGATGATATGACACAAACAGTCTTCCAAATAAATTCATGGAGCGGCTGAAGTATCCCACCCCTAGAGGGGGGAGCATGCAAGCTAAATTGATCTTTAGGTTGGTTAGTGTTTTCCCATTGGACCTTTCCCTCTACAGTAATTAATTATCTTTTGATTTTACAAAGTTGCTATATATCTGATATTATAAAACGGAAAGGTGAAATCCGGCGATCTGATTGGTTGCTTTGCGTCGGGCCGAACAACGCCCCTTAGCCGTGGTATAATGAGCATATACCACGGCCTGTCGTGATATATTGCTTAAATATCCAAGTCTCAGATGCTAATACTTGAATCACAACTATCACAGTTATTAAGACGTACCCTGAGCATAATGTAGCATCGAATGACAGACTCTCCAAAGGTTTCATCAAACCCTAGCTTTGGTATTTGAGGAGCATATTCCAGGTTTTCCTTCGGTGTGAATATGGCATAGATCACAGCTCCACTTTCAATGTGCCTGTCTTTCAGAGACCCTGTATGAAGAGAAAATGAAAACTGCATTAGATTTTACATGCATTTAAAATGTTATTCCCGTCTGCATGTGAGCAAGTGTAGAAGAAACTGTTCTCCTTTCTTGTAGTTAGAAAGTAGACTGATTCTCCCGAGTCGTTACAAAGGTTAAAAAACAAACAAATAAAAAACTCATGAAGATAGTCTGTATTACAGGGCTGTGGAATTACTGTGCGTTCACACAAAAAGCGTTGGGAGCGTTTCGGCGGCCAGAAGTCATTCATTTTCAATTGAGACTGGCGTTGAGGGGCGTCGGGAGCGTCGGGAGCGTCGACGCGCGAAGGAGCGTTGAGAGCGTTAGGGTGTCAAACTCAATACAAAGATAATTGGACATAATTAACCACCCGCGGGCCACATAAAATGACGTGGCGGGCCACATCTGGCCCACGGGCCTTAGAGTTTGACACATGTGAATTAGAAGTTGAGAGAAGTTCAACTTTATGCAAATGAGGAGCGTTGCGGCGGCGGCAGCCAGTTGCAGACCGGGAGTCTCACAGCGGGAGAAATTGAGAGCGCATGAGTGGACACATCTCGCGCTGCTTGAAAGTCCTGCCCACAATCACAGTCTTACTTGTTTAATCCTGAAGAATATAAATATGTACCAAATAATTAACAGGAATGTTTTTCAACTGCTAAAATGTAGATAAGTTAAGACAATCCTTCATGGTTTTAATTACAAAAAAAGTCTTCTCACATGTGTCGAAGAAAGAATCATCTGACAGGGGCATCCCATCTATTGTGTAGAGACAGACTCCTGTGGTGCTGCCAACGTTTTCAAGATGACAGATCCTTAACATCAGATCTTCAACTGTGTTCTGCGCTTGATCCAAATCTGTAAATGAAAAATTTCAGAAAGCATTTCAAATCTTATTTGAGATACAATTATGCAAAGAGTGGGATATTTCAGCACACAGTTCGGCACCACCATTTCTTTGCTCACAAAGTAGGCTAGGCTACTTGCTGCTGAGGGCTCGGTGTGTGGAGGACTGAGATCAGAGATTTTGAAGTAATTTTCCCTTCATTTATTGGTGATGGGCGCTATTACAGTTGATACCGATGTCATCAGATGCCATCACTGCTGTGTGTGTGTGTGTGTAAGGTTGTGAAGGTGTGTGACCGGAGGGTCCAGCCTGTCTCCCCGCAGTGACTGATGTTTATCACGGTGTGATTACGTGGGCCGGTCGGGGGGGGAAACTGAAAACTGTCGAGTAAGGTCAGGTTGTTGTTGGTTGATCCGGTGAATGATCAACTTTCAGGGTTGATCAGAATTTTCCTCTGGATGTAAACATGCTGTAAGAAATTATCACACCGAGATCAGCAGAGTCTGTGTTGACAGCTCCGCTGCTGCGGCGGCTCCTTTTTAGCGGCAGTTAATGAAAACAGAGGGTTTTTTTTCTAGTTTTTAACACTGTAAAACTAGTTGTCACAGAAGGAGCAATACAGTAGTGGTCTCCTCTGTGTCTCTTCTAATCCAGTGCCTCCACAGTTTCATGTTTTACCGTGTCTGTCTGTAGCTACAGTATGTCCTTCACTTTCACTGTATGTTGCTGTCAGCCAGCGGAGGCAACCAACCCCGTGATGTCACGGACTGTCCAACGACAAGATGGCTGCGCCCTAGCTAAAAAATGCAATTTTCAACTCCCATTTTCTCCTAAATGCTTGTGTTTCATGTGTTTGTTTGCCTAATTTTAAGCACACTGGAAATCCATTTAATAAATTATGTCAAATTGGCTGGGTGCTTCATTTCCACTTTAAGAGTTGCTCTCAGGCTGTATTCTGTAAACAAGTCAATAGGTGAACAAAATAATGATTAAAATGTTAAAATGCATGATAAGTTGTGTTCCTTTTACCTTTAATATATTTTGGTTGAGGACATTTGGGGTATGTGTACTGCAGATAGAACGCTTCCACTGATTTTTGCACAGGTTGAACAGATTGAACTTGTTGCTCTGGACCTTTCAGTGTTTGAATGGAGTTTTTCATTGCAGAAAAACGGTTCTTTTCCACATGACTTAAACCTGCAAAAAAAAAATGGAGATAAAAAGCTAAATGAATTCAAAATGTTCCAATTACATGTTTTTTCTTTATCCTTATATTATATCAAAACTTAAAAACACAATGTGACACTTCGAACACTGGCAATAATTGGACTTTTAAGCAGCTTTTTAAAAGTTCCTGCAAACTACAGGTAAGTGTAATTTTATCATCTTATTTTCCATTGGGTCGTGACATTTTGTGTAGTAGCAGTTTATAAAATAGGACAGTATTTAAGTTCAAGTCAGACAAGTTATGAGTTTATTGCTCCAGGCATCAGGTACAGTATTTATATAAATTCAAATTCTCTTCACACTTGCATAATACTGTGAATCAAGCAAGTTTAGCACTGAACTGAAGTAAAAATCTAAGATGTCTTTTGACATTTGTTCATCTTACCTAAGTTGCTTAAATCTTCATCTGTGATGCCATCCAGGAAATCTCTTTCATCTTTAACACCCAACTGAACAAACTGCTTGTGGTAGGACTCCAGTCGGTGTTGCTCAAGCAGGCTGAATATTGCACCCATCTAAAACAGACATCAGGAGATTTTATTTACCATCACTCTCTACCCCTTTTTAAATATCTGTGACAAATGATAACATGCAGATTATAAAATAAAATATGTTACAGTCAATACCTGAGAAACTGAGATTAAACTCTATTCATATTACTGTCCTCATTTGAAAATTAGGATAATGCCAGTATTAGTCTTCCAGTATAGTATTATCCTAATGTTCATCTTTATGGTCCCTAACCATAAATAACACAGATCTAACAACATGATGACTCTACTGACTGTTGACTTTGCCTGCCATCTGTACTCTTCTAGTCTAAATGTTGTGCTAGTAGAATACAAAGTTAATTCTAATCTTTCAACAGTAAGTCAAGTCATTCATAAACATATTTGAATTTTAATGGATAAATTAAGGATTCATTTCTGCATTAAGGCATTTTTAAACACACCTGTTGTGCTGTCTGCTTGTCTGGGACTAAACCATCTCCCATGTGTGTCTCTTCCACACACTTTGAGCGCTCCTCTCTCAGATCATTTGTAGCTGGGATCAGTCTATGGCCCTTTCCATGGCAGCGTTCTTCGTGGGCTCTCAGGTGAGTCACACAGTAAGACTCCACGCACATGAGACAGGATTTGACAGCTTTGCTTTTCTTTTTCCCCGTACAGACACTGCATTTCACCACCTCAGGTTTGGCCAAGGGTTCAGCTGCAACTTGATATCTGGTTTGCTGAAACTTTTTCACCGCTTCGCCCAGAGCTGTGTTTCTACTCAGCGGAGGTCTCGGTTTAAAGACCTGCCTGCACTGAGGACAGTTGTACTGACCTTTCTTCTTGGGCCGGTTCCAGTGGCCTTCAATGCAGTCATGACAATAACTGTGGCCGCAGGGGATCGTTACCGGGTCCCTCAAGACACCCAGGCAAATTGAACAATCAAACTTATCTTGTTCAATAGAAGCAGTTGTTGCTGCCATTTCTTACACACAGCTGGAAAAAAAACTGAGGGAATATAGATGCAGTTTGCAGATTCCCAGGTTTCATCTGCTGCAGCTTGAAGCCTCCAGTGGTCTCTTCAGTTCCTGTGCTCTCCTGTAGCAAGAAATGAAACCTATGAAAACGAAACCAAACTGTTGGGGCTGGCTGTTCAATTAGTTACAATGTAGGCTAATTGAAATCCCAATATGGCCCAGAGCAACATCCAACATTTTGGTCAGATTTGATCAATGATATCACACACTGTAAACACCAAAATGTCACTCATTAGTTAGTACGTAGTAAACAAATCATTTTTCTTATGACATAAAGGGGCATGTAGGAGACCTATCATCGTTTTTTTTTTTTAATTAGCAACCAATTTAGCTAGCAGAGCTAAATAAGCTTTAGACGGCTAGGAATATTAACATTTCAAGAAGTTAGTATAATTTTTCAAAGAAACAGTGAAGGCTTGCAAAATTGCTTTGCAGGGACTAACCTTGATTTGTTTTTAACAGAACTTGGAGGTAGAAATGACTCACCTGACCAAAGATGGCGGAGAAACGCATGCGGCGTGGTGTAGTCTTTTTCTTCTTGTTTAGCTTCGTTGTTTGTGTCAGCAATAATAATAATAAAAAAAACTAACACTGATGCCACTTAAATTGAAAAAGAAAATGGTCAGGGTTAATATGTGCCAAGCAATTAATCCCGCCCCTCTCTTCTGTTAATCTACATTGAGGCACTGATGCTGTTATCGCCTCTTACGGTCTCTACAAATTAAAAGTCCTATTAGGCTACATCATGTTGAACCATGTGTTGAACCAGGTTTTTTTTTTTTTTTTTCAATTTGAATTTGGTGTGTGTCTATGGGTGTGAGACAGAAGATGTGTCGATGTTCTGCACACAATTTATAATAGTACCCAACAAAAAAGGGGACGTGTCTAAATCATAGACTGGGTCTAAATTGATTAGAGGCCCTGATCTGGTAAAAGGCTTTTATTTTGAAGCAGTTGCTTTGTTAGCAGAGACGTTAGAAGGACCAGAGCCAGTTCTCTGGAAGGACTTTGTTTTTAGTATTTTTAAATCTTAGCCTACTCTCTGATTATTTTTTTATTAGACCTATTTATTTTTTATTCACTAATCCCCAAATGCAAGTAATTTGCATACAAGTCTGACAAGTGTATCCTGTTGTCTGAAACTTGAAAACATTTCAAGTCATAGTGAGAGAAAAAAAACTGATGCAATTAAAAACTGCTGTGTGAGTGTCATTGTGTGGATATTTCTCTGCAAAAACTTTTTAAAAAGACAGCAACACAGTCGTGAAACTAGAAATCATGTCCAAAATGATTGCTGTGAGAAGTCAACCGCGTTTTGTACTTTTATCCATCTTAACAAAGACTTTTCAATCAAATGTTTAGACAATGCACATTTCCCAGCACTCAAATCACTGCCCCTGTAGCCTATATTATAAATCCAGAATACGGGTTTTTCAATTAATTCCTGTTAAAAAAAAGCTCTACAAAGACATGCACAGATGTGAAATTATTTAATTTCAATTTCTTCAATTTTCTCCACACACTTAATGGCAGATTTACATGAAAATAATGTTTGATGCCCATACAAAAGAAAAGTAAAGCTTTGTCATTTAGTCATGTTTGATTCTTATATAATTCACCAGTGAGACAAAAACGAACTAGAACCTTTTTCCCCAAAGTAATTACATTTTTGTATATTAAATAAGTGACAAAACACCAGGGGAAAATATTGAACCTCTAACTGAAAACCAGGAATGAAAGCACCAAAGCCTTGATGAACGGTAAACCAATTCTAAAGAACTAATAAGTGTGGACATATTCAGCTTTTCCTAAATCGTCAATTTGCGTCGGGTTTGTGTGAGAAGGCCTATGTTAATGATAATAACTGACAGGTTACACACAATAAAGAAAATTCAAACAACTCTGAAATAATGAGCTACTGCACCCTTTGCTCAGAAATATGCATTTTCAACATGACAGACTTTAAATGAAGATTAAACAGGATGGATTTGATCTATAAAAGAGAACGAACCAGTTAATATAAAACTAGAAAAGTTTAACATACATAAAAAAGAAAAGTTTTTCTCCAAAGTTTCACTGAATTTGACGAGAGCGATGATCCATCACCATCTTCTTCATGTCCCAGTCTGTTGTCAGGTCACTGAGATCAAGGTCATGTCCTGGGCCAACCATAGGGTCATGTTGGTGTCTGCAACAGTGAAGATACAGCACATTGCAATACAGCAGATTGATTGATGAGATTTTTTGGGGGGTAAGAGCAGTTTGACTCCCTGTATGGAAGAGTCTATTTAAGTGCATGCAGTTCTGAATAGGTCAAATGACATTGGCTTCTTGGGTTAGTAATAAGCTAGTGGCCGGTGACGAAAGCTGCCTCCAAAGCGTCATCTGCCTCGATCTCAGCCAATAGAAAAATTTGATTGTAATAGCCGTGTTTCAACCCATAGAGGGCAGTCACTCTACATTTTTACTACAAAATACACCAAATTGAAATATTTTGACTAAAATGTCAAAAGTTGGACCAGAATCAACCGACAACACTACCTTATACCCAAATATATTTGTTTTCAGCAGAAAAAAGTGGTTTAGGGGTTTAGTTCCTCTTTAATGTCAACAGTAGTAGATCAACTCACTGCTTGATGTGTTCTTCAATGGCCTTGCGTTCGTACACGGCGCCGTACACCGTTTTCACAGGATCAACAAACATCTTCTTGGAGAGTGGACAGAGAAGATGCTGTGGTACAAACTGAGGCACAGAATCCACCAATTTCTTCAAAATAAAAAGAGAGAAAGACAACAAGACAGAGTATATTATTGTAACAACTGCAAGTAGAAGTGGTTCTGTAGAAATAATAATCCACCAGATTCACCTTCTCCATGTCATCCAGTGACTGCCCTGCGGTTTGCTTTGTGTATTTCCTGGCCTCTTGTTCATAGGTCTCACGGTTTGTCAGGAACTCCTCGGCCAAAATGCTTTCAGAGGTGAAAAAAAAGTAAGATTACATGACCGAGAAGGTGGTCGATATGTTTTTGATTATGAATTTTAAGATACATTGCAGTCATTGCTATCATTACAAGTGTCATTATCTGAAACTGTAAAACCCACTGATCTCACTCTGTGGTGCAGGCATGCTACCGCTGTAAAAGCACTTTCTTTGTAAAGGGGGGACGGGGACTGTATTTGTCTGTGAACTGTAATGGGAAATTTTGGTGTAACCCATTGTATGCTTTACAAGGGTTGTATAACCATGTTAATTAAGTGAACTTCCTTTCACCTTGTGGAAAGTGGTACTCAGCTAATCCTTTTCTGATACCTGTATGACATACACCAGACACAAATCACTGAATCCACACAGAGCAGGTTAAAGGTCAGACTAGTGCTCTGTGTTAATTTACAAGGGGAGTTGTGTCCTGGCGGTGAAGCCAGGCACAGCTACCAGTGCCATATATTTTGTCTGCTGTTCAAATGTGATTTGGGAACTATAAAGATAGCGCCCTGAGAACGTCTTCAGGGCACTCACTCACTGACTGTACTCCTGTTCGGTTGTGTTTGTGTGACTCCATTCATGAATGTCTTTTATTAAAACTCAAGAAAGACAGCGGACGTGTTCAGTCATCCTCTTTTAAATAAGGAACAACATTTTTTGCCACCACAATCTGGCGACCACGAAGGGACCCCATCTGTGAGCGGATTTTTTGGTTTTGGACCAAAGGTGCTTAGAGTGTACATGACAAGGGCTTGGGCTCTTGGAAAACCTCAAACTCCCCCACAAAGGAAGGTTGAGAAGAGGGCCTGACGTCTGGAGAACTGAGAGTCCCCTCACTGTTGGGGTCCAACGAACTCGGTGGCTACGGAAAACGCCTCGCTGCTTCTTTCTGGTGAGTTTTGAAAAAAGAAGAAGGCCGAATTGCGCAAAGTTTGCCTCTCTGCCTACTATTTAAAAGTAGAGTCGGCAGACGTGCCGGGCACCATATCTCTCCCAGCGGAAGGATGAAACACGGTGTTTGAGAGGACAGGCTTTTCCTAGGTTTTAGAATCTAGATGGTCAGAGGGCCGAAATCCTCCGGTCTGAGGGCCGTAAGCCTCATGGAAATAATAATAATAAGGTTCAAGGCCTTATTCTAGTGGTTCGAGTCCACTAGATTTAGCGGTAAAAGGGAAAAATAGGGTTCAAGTCCTTATTCTTGTGGTTCAAGTCCACTAGACTTAGCAGTAAAATAAAATAAAATAAAATAAGGTTCAAGTCCTTATTCTTGTGGTTTGAGGCCACTAGACTTAGAAGTTTATTTTTTTGCCTGTTTAATTCGGCTTAACAATTTTGACTGTCTAAAGAAAAATAAGAAAAGAGTAAATTAAAGTTGGAATCTGCTATTTTTAATTTAAAATAAAAACTCAAATTTAGTAGCACTATTTTTATGATAGTTTTAAAGGAACAAGGTAAAAATAAAAATAACACCTAAAATAGTAATCTAAATTTGCCTGTTTAAAATAAATCCAAATAAAGTAGGGATTTATTATCGTTGATATAATAATAAAAACCAGTAGAGCGAAATCTAAATTTAATAATTAAAGTAATAACAACTTGCAAACGTCTGAGAGAATAAACATGGGAGCAGGTAATAGGAATCCCTCTGGAAATAATCAATCTGAGGGACCAGATTATGAGGCCCCAAATGTAAAGTACATGATGATTAACTATGGGAAGGAAGCCATAGCCCAATTAGATCTGTGGGTCAGAGAATTAAAATTTCCAAAGACAGGAAGCCTGAGCGTTAAACAGCTAGAGTTCCTACACATGAGATTACAGATAATGGCGGAAGAGCAACTAAATAGTAAAAAGAAAAAAGAAAAGGAAATTGAGATAGACTGGAAAGCTTTTGACATGTGGATGCATGAAGCAGAGCGTAGGCAGGGCTCCAACAGGACCGTGCCCCGGTGTCTGGAGCTGGATCCGGACCTGGACTCTGCTCCACCTGCACCTCGACAGCCACAGCCACAGCAACACCAACCTCCACCTCCACCTGAAATTCAGCCTGCACCTGGCCCTCAACCTCAGCTTCCACAACTCCACTCATCGCCCCTATCTCCATCTGCATCTTTAACCACATCACCAGATCTGGCAAACGCATATGCCACTTTAGAAGAAACACTCAGAAACCTGAGTCTGATCCTAATTTTTGTTTAGCTATGACAGAAGTCCAGTTTTAAATTGATGAAAAAGGATTTTATTTGTTTGTTAGGTTTATCTTTGATTTGTACACTAGACGGGGTATAAGTGAGATAAGGGTAGAAAACTATCAATGCTTTTCCACCACCCCGACACACAAATCATGTTACGGGGGAAAGTAACTCTCCCCCTGCTCTGTTGTGCTGCAGCTCAGAGCACACACACACACATTGACGTCACATGCCCGCGCTGCAGTACACACATACACTTCTATTATGACAGTAAGAGTATCACTGATGAAATAATGCTAGGCGGGGATTGTTTGAATTCAAATAGGTTATTTTGAGATAATGTTAAATGTATTGCCTCAACAATCTGAACCACACATCTCATTGGTGAATCCTGCATGTACAAACTTGGATAATTGGGTACAGAAGCTAAATGCTTCCTCAAACTAGTCGGCTACAGCTGATCCTCAGGTGCACTTTAAAGAAGTCCTGAGGGCAAATTGCACATTGTTGAATAATGATGTTGAAGTTGAGGATGAGATCATATTTTCCTTTGACTATCCCAATTTTCACATAGACAAGAAACTGTTTAAGTCTGTTGAAGAGATCTCGGAATTAAAAGATATTCTCAGTCATCTCTGGGCAAAAGGTAAGCATGAAGTTCTGATTAAAAACAATTATGAGCCTGTTGTTATAACAATTAAATCACACTGTTTTGTCCCTGTTGTAACCAGTATCCTCTCAGACATGAAGCAGTTGAAGGCATTAGGCCTGTGTATGATGCTTTGTTGAAAGCTGGTGTGATTGTGCCATGTGCTGGTTCTCCAGTGAGAACCCCCATTTTTTCTGGTGCATAGAATCGACCTGAGGGCGAGCCTGCGGAGTGGAGATTTGTGCAGGACCTGCAGGCTGTAAATGTTGTTGTGCAGGTCAGGGCGCCGATGGTACAGAATCCGTACACTATTTTGTTTTGAATTCCAACAAATAGTAAATGGTTTTTAGTTGTTGATCTTTCAAACGCTTTTATGTAGTTTGACAGTCAATTTTGGTTTTGCCTTGTTGTTTTGGTGAGACGCTGTCTGCGTTCGCTCGTTTGCGTGAGGGTTAGTGTGAATCTTCAACGATTCATAACTTTGCTCTGAGGGACAGACTGGAGACTCTGGAGCGGCCAGAGGGGAGTGTTTTTTGTTGCAGAATGTTGATGGTATTTGGATTGCAAGTGAGACCAGAGAGAGATGCATTAAAGCTGCTCTGGCTCTTTTCACCCACCTGGCTGTACATGTCCAAACTGCAGTTTGTTGCCACAGAGGTCACATTATGGGTCACATGATCTCAGCAGAGGAAAAATCCCTCTCATTCAAAAAGAAAATTTAAATTCGGAAAATTTCCAAACCTTTTACAGAAACAGGTATTATGATTTTTTTGGGCCATGGCAAGCAAGCATAAAATGGGTCGCTCATTGTGCAGTAATTTAGGCACCATTAGCAGCACTTGCTCATGGGAAAGGCCTAGAAGCTCAGGCCCTGTCACTTAGATGTGACACTGACGACTGTGGAGGCTGACAAAAGTTTTTCAGTGACTTTAAGGTAGTAGTATAAAAACCTCAGAAACTTGGACTACCTGACTGCTCATGAATTTTGACCATAACTGTTGACGAGAAGGGTGGGATTATGACTTCTGACAAGTACTGTTTTAACCCTGTTTCTCTCCTGCCAACAGTTGAAGATGGAAAGCCACATGACTATGTGGCCATCATAATGTCTGTTTGCTCCCACAGGCCAGAGTTAAAGGATACTCTACTCAGTATTTTTTGTAGATTGTTCATTTTCAGGATGTTGGACATATTTGGGTGAATGGAAACGACTTCAGCAGGAAAACCTAAATGATCAGCATTAATTGGTGTTTTTGGATGCAACGCTGATACCAAAGGAACAAATTGCTGTGTGAAAGTTCACATTCAAAATATTGACCTTTTCTCTCTAGGTGTTACCAGAACAGATGCAGCTGCACTCGCAGCTTCAAGGCTACTTTTGTCTCACGAATTATATGTCCGTTGTTTTTCTCCAACACCCCCCATTCCATCCCCACAGTTGTGGCTACCGCTGAGATAGCCAACTTGTTGATACGAGCCTCTCTGGGAAGAGAGGGCTGTGTGGGAAACCAGGGAACAGCAGTCTCTGCTGTTTCCCTTGTTTATGTTTTCTCCACAGTGTGTGAAGTTGACACATAGGTTGAACCACGGCCCCGAGCGCGTGGTTCACAACCTCACAGAGGAGCTGCTGAAGATCAACGTGAGTGTTATGAATTACGAGGGGTCAAGCGTTCGCTTTCCAGGGGAGTGCAGGAGAGGGTCTATCAGGCTTTGCGACCTGGTTGGTGTGGAACATGCTATTTAGCTAAACTGTTACCAGCTGTCAGGATTGTGCCTGACCTGAATCACTTCCACACTAACTACGACCACTACTACCCACCACACTGGGCCAGGAGAGGCACTGACACAGTGCATGAACGAGTCAGCACTGTGGAGAAGATTTTTGGTGCTCTCCTGCCTGGCTATGGTGCAACGAACAATGCATTTAAGATCAATGACATTGCTCTGGACTTGGAAGATCTCACTGGCACAGTGGACACAGGGTTTGGGACACTCACACCGGCCGTGCAGGGCCTCAGCAATGTGGCTCTGCAGAACAGGCTGGCCATGGACATGGTGTTAGCAAACCAAGGGGGGGTCTGTCATGTTGTGGGTACTGATTGCTGTACTTATATTCCTGACATATCTAATAATATGACCCATGTTGTTGCACACCTGAATGACTTGTTGCATTTCCACCTAATGGGTGGCAAACTACACTGTTGCATCTGTTTGCCCCAGTCCTGGCTGGTTTTGTAGGTCTGAGTGTTGTCTTGTGTTGTGTTGTGCCACTAGTCAGATCATTGGTGACGTCAATGATCTCATCTGCCACTGAACGGTTTGTGCAGATGGAAGAGATGGAAGAGGAGTGGAATCCCCCGTACGGGGATCAGGATGAGCTCCTTTAAGTTTTTCATATTTTCAGTTTATCCATTTATATCTTTCTTCTGCATTGAGTGATGTTAAGCAATAAAGCTGATTTCTTAAATGTTTAAGTTAGATTAATCATAGAACACCATGTTTTGATTCTCATGCATTGCTAGATGTGTGATTTTTGATGTTTTGCTTATCTTTTACAGTGAGATTTTGTCAATGGATATGATTCCTTTGAAGTGGTGATTTAGATTTTTCATATGATACTGTTTTTGCTTTTTCCTGTTTTGATATGACTACGTCAATACTACAGGGGTGGTTTCCAAAACACTTCAGTTTTATATCTTTTGATAACTTTGTATTTTTTCTAATCATACTGTTTGTTACGTTGATTTATCTTTCCACATATTATATGAAGTAAATTAGTTATGTAGTAGAATAAGGGATTTTTTCCTCATTATATCAGAGGTTTTTCCCCTTTCTTAGGTTGAGCGTAGCTAGACGGATGAGTCTTTTAACCTCCTCTTGTCAAGTGAGGGGGGGGGGGGGGGGGGGGGGGGGGGGGGGGGGGGGGGTTTGGCTCCTCTGTTCCTGTGAACTGTGTTTCTCTGCCCGGGGTCTTTAAACTCCCAAGTTGGAGACTGGGTGCGCTAGTGTTTGGCTGGTGCGGGGCAGGGAAACAGAGAAGGGGTAAATAATTACAAAATGTCCTATTATTATGGTTTAGCATCAACATGCTAAAAAGGGTGGAATGTAATGGGAAATTTTGGTGTAACCCATTGTATGCTTTACAAGGGTTGTATAACCATGTTAATTAAGTGAACTTCCTTTCACCTTGTGGAAAGTGGTACTCAGCTAATCCTTTTCTGATACCTGTATGACATACACCAGACACAAATCACTGAATCCACACAGAGCAGGTTAAAGGTCAGACCAGTGCTCTGTGTTAATTTACAAGGGGAGTTGTGTCCTGGCGGTGAAGCCAGGCACAGCTACCAGTGCCATATATTTTGTCTGCTGTTCAAATGTGTTTTGGGAACTATAAAGATAGCGCCCTGAGAACGTCTTCAGGGCACTCACTCACTGACTGTACTCCTGTTCGGTTGTGTTTGTGTGACTCCATTCATGAATGCCTTTTATTAAAACTCAAGAAAGACAGCGGACGTGTTCAGTCATCCTCTTTTAAATAAGGAACAACATTTTTTGCCACCACAGAACTTAGAACATTTCTTTGCTGCACCAATAAAATATGACAGTGTCAATGACAACACACATTTCCACCACAAATAATGTTTAAAATCGGTGCACTAAATTCAATTTAAAAAAAGCAACACAAAACATATCCAGATACTCATTTACAAAATGACTCATTTATGACCGTGTACATCTCTCACCTGTCCAGTGGATCGTCAGGCTCAGGGATGATCAGCAGACCGTACACAGCATCAAAGATCTCTCTCATGGTGATGTGGGCGTTGTAGCTGCGGTCAAATATGCTGTGGCAGATGCGGCCCACGCTGTTGACGTTGCAGTGGTAAATCTGTCATACTGTTAAGAGAATGTAACCACCAAAAGTATACACGCACCTATGTATATGCTCACTTTTACCATCATTTTCCTAAAAAAGAAAATACATATAGATTTATACAAAAGAAATTCTGCTTCTACTCATGTATGGTGGTGACTGTCTCTGCAGAGCCTCTGCCCCCCCCCCCCCCCCCCCCCCCCCCCCCCCAGAACGTTTCTTACTTACCAGACTTACCAAAACGGCAACGGACAAACTTACAGGCACTACCTTTAAAACGCTATGTGACTTTTTAAGTTGTTTGTAGTTTGGCAGGATACTCCGGTGACAAAGCGAACAAGTGGGGGCTTCACTGGGTATTCCGGACCAAACTGGACGTACAGCTCAAACACTCCTTTCTCATATGGAGTGTCAGGAGGACCTTGCATGAGGATCCTCCAGAACACTGTAAAGATATAAACAAACAAAACTTTAAACCATTGCTATGAAAAGATTACATTTCAGAATAGAAATGTTGGTTTTCATGAACTTTTACTTGAAAATTAATCATTTTGAGACTAGATTCTGTAAAAACAGGTTAAGAAGAACAATGCCACCTACTAAAGTCCGACTCAGATGGAAAGACTGTGAAGAAGGGATGTGGGTCACAGTGCAGGCTCTTCAGCTCCTCCAAGACACGTTTGTCCTTCTCCATTAAACGCCCGTCCTTTGACTCTCGAAGCCGCCTTTTCAGAGCACTAATTTCAAATATTATCATTATTATAGATTGTTATCATAATCTTTGCAGTTAAGAAGACGACAGAGGACTGAGGACTGTCATCAAACACATTTTTGTCTGCAACTGGTCAATAAATGAATCAGACAATCTTCAGTTCTAGGAAATTGTGGTGAAAAACAGGAACAACTGAATTTTATTTGAAAATGAGAACAATCAGTAGCTACAACCCTCAAGGACCCCAAGAACTCCTGCAGGATCATGACATTTGGCCGATAGATGCACAATATGACATAACTGCTGAATTACTGTAAGTGCCAGCTATTATTCTTTGTGTCACATCCGGGGAAGGAGTCACGTGGGGGTAGTCTGGCCTGACGGAAGTACGTGGCTGCAATTGACCTATGGCTAAGCCACGCCCCCAAACACGATGAGCCAATCACAGTGCGCATAGCTAGCCCATACACTCGGACATTCTCTGCTTCCACGTCCATTGAAATGCATTGCAGTAAGTCAGTTTTCATTCGTTTTTATATGTTTTTTCTTGACATTTTAAGTTTAAAATGGTCAAACGGTGTGCATGGGGTACATGCAACTCCGACACTAGGTATCCTGAGAGGCTGGGCGACGGGGTGTATTTTTTTAACCCTTTCCCAAGCCACATCTCAACCAAGAGAAGTGTCTGCTCTGGATAAAGTTATGCAGTAGACCACAACACCAACTAAACGTGGATAAACTTAACAAGGATGTCTACATCTGTTCTAAGTTAAGTCAACAACGTATTTGAGGCAACATATTGCGAGAGATGTTTGGATGTTAGCCAGCATCACAACTAAGCATAAAGCCCGCCAGCTTAATGCTAACGTATAATGCAAAACTCCATAGACAGGCTAACAGAAGTTAGCCCGTTGCTATCGGCGTTTCGCGGCAAACGGCAGCCATCGCAGTAAAGCTAAGTGAAGTTTTGGTGACTTTGAGATGATATTTAATCTTTCTGTCTCCAAAAACCATCAATTGCCTCCTGTGAAATGTCTCCTACTGTGATAGCGCCTGTCACTGAATGTTGACTGTTTGTCCGAGTGAGTGGAGGGGGCGGGGCTTAGCCATAGGTCAATTAGCCTCTGATTGGTCGGAACAAGCCACCCGGTGGAAGTCCCGCCTCCGTGTTGCAGCTTTCACAGTCTGCCCGGTAAAGGTAAGGGTCTAGCTGCAGCCGCAGCCACCCTAACCCTAAGGGCCTCGATATACTTGCTGTAAACTACGCGTACGCGAGCTGCCGCGCGTATCCTGCGTCGCGTCACCTCGCGTCGATATGTGCGTTCGGTCGCAGGCGACGCATCAAACGGACGCAGGATACGCGCGGCAGCTTGCGTACGCGTACTTTACAGCAAGTATATCGAGGCCCTAACCCTCCAAACCACGCCCCCTTCAAAACACGCCCACATAACGCTAACCCTAAACCTGTTATATCTATCGCTCTGACCTAACCATAACGGACGGGGGGCGTGGTTTGGAGGGGGCGTGTTTACGAGCGGCTTCGGGTGTAGTGGGTGGCTGCAGCTAGGTATTATTGCGGTAAAAGGAAACATCAACAAACAACAACAGGAACCGAACCATGGATCTACTATACATCTGTGTCATGACCTGAACAGAAGAAGACATATCCTTCAGCGGTTGCCAACCGTCGTTAGACCGTGGACCCAAATCCAGTTTCCCACCGGCAATATTTTGCGAGCGCACCGTTGCTACGGCGCCGACCACAATGATTGTGACTGGTTGAAAGAATTCCAAACGGCCGGAGCGTTTTTTTCTCTGATCGCAGAATCATAGGCGGACCAGCCAGACCCTTCTTCTCTGGAGGAGGGTCTGGCGAGCGAGACTACATGGGAGTGGTAGAGCGCAGAGTAGTAAAATCAGCTGTTCTTCACCTGAATTAATGAATTAATGAACGAACTGAGAGGGTGAGGGGGAAGGTCCTACTTTGCTGACCATTAAAAGTACACTGTTTTGGATGTTTTATGTTTTTGTGGGATTATTTCACTGCTTGTATTTTTAGCTTTAATAAACATGTATGAATCTGCATTCCTCTGGAGCTTAGTTTTTATTGTTCAACAGCGCGTCCGGCAGGTAAAGTTCCTTGTTTCCCTCACTTAGGCTCTCGGCAACCACCTTGGTTTTATCGATAGTCGCCTAATAATGACTGTAATGAGTTAAGAGCAACCTGTCCACCAAATCCTAATGAATCCATCTGAAGTTGTTCACTCTGTTTTATCCTACATCACACTAAACTGAATGTTTGGTTTAATTAACGTTAGTTAGTACATTATCAAGCATTAATTAACTGTTTACAGATATATTAACAATCATTAATATGTATTACTTAGGGTTGAGCAACACATTAATTAATGTAGCCTAGTAGTAAGCAGTTAATTAATGTTTACTACTCAAAGTTAGTTAATCAATTAAAAGTTGAATAATGTAATTCGTTATCATTATGTATGCATTACTCAGCATTAATTAACACATTCGTTTATATATTAATGCTTAATAAATGTACTAACTCACGTTAATTAAGGGACCCTTATTGTAAAGTGTTACCTTTGGTTTTATACTGTTAGTTGCAAAATGTATTTATATAAATTATAATGAAAAATTATTGAAAAGTTCAGATGATGGTTATCAACAGATGAACAAAGGTCACAATAACTTAATTATTAGCATCCAGATGATTTGTACTCTTGAACTCTTACCTCTCTGTCGCTGTTACTTTGTTGTTTATCTGGCTTGGTAAAGACGTCTCTGGACATTTGTCATACCCATGAGTAGCAAAGATGTGTACTAGGGCACGCTACAAAACAACAAGGACAAAATCAACGACCACATCAATGACAATCCATGAGTTTAAAACGGTAAAATGAACAGAACGGCAGATACTGCCACTGACCTTACTGACAGACTCTGGGTTTAGTTTTTTCTTGGGTTTCCTCTGCTCCAGAGACAAAACTGTCTCGATCTCAAAGAGCTTCAAACCCTCTTTGGTTGACTGTGGTTTGAAACAGCATCCACCTAGAGGCAATCAGGGGTATATGGTGAGGAGATGAAATAAATGTCTAAATGACATAATAACGTACAGTAAAAAATATAAGCATGTCAATAACAATACATACAGATATTTACAATTTGCTTTTTACAGGATATCTACCAAAGCCTTGTGGCTAGATTAATGATGTAACTCGGTAATGGACACATACCTGTTGCATTGCTGATTCCATGGAGCATATTGTTATCCACGTTTCCAAGAAGGACTGAATCCACAATGATGTCAGATTTGAGCAGTTTGGCTGTAACTGCAACTGGCTCCATTGAGGATCTATGGAAATATGACAGTATTCAGATTACAACCTCAGATACCCCCAAATAAAGGCAAGGCTTTACATGGCATCGTAACAACATCCTCTGCCCTGCTTAGACCCTAACATAAACTGAGGAAACACTCCCATGTAAACTCTTGAAGGTTGAATATGGAGAATCTTTATTAAAAGCTATATTTTGTCACCCACGGGGAGTTTAGAGGGGTACAGAATAAAAGTATTGCTTTTTCATTAAAAAAAATTGTATTTAGTCTGAATAAATCATTTTAAAAATGTTGACGGGTTCAATAATGACTTCCTGTTTACATTGTACCTGCCAGTAGCCGCCATTGTGGCTCACTTTCTCTGCTGTTTTCCTAAGCCTCCTCCCGGTCATGTGCCTTTGTTTTCAACCAAGCCTTTTTAATAATCAATCGGTGGATTGATGGATTATCACGTTACAATGTGTGTATTTGTGTAGTCTAATCTTTTTTCCACCAAGACCAGAGCTGTGACACCGGGTCAGAGGCTCTCATCATACAGGTTGAGAGGTTTGGTTTTCAGCAGCAGTGTGGAAGGAGCCTCCACTCTCCCTGTAACAAGCTGCAAGTCATTTATCTAACGTCAATTAGTCGGAAGCTGTTTAATGAAGGTAAAAATGAAACATAAATATCCTGCATACAGTAGTTCTTCAGAATGGCATCCCTAGCAATGGTCAACAGTCTGACTACCACTGCAGGAATTAGGGTTAGGGTTATTTTTCTGTTGTTGTGGCCGCCTATCTTGATCAATAGCTGGTGGTATTCTGGTAATTCTCCATATTCAACCTTTAACAGGGAAAAAACAGGGTAAACCTCAGGGTGAGCAACAGAGGAGGGATTTCTCACCCAGATGTTGTGTAGAGACAACAGTGTGTAAGAAAACAGTTTATAACATGGAATATGGGAAAACATGGTAATGGAATATGTCTGTTAACAAGAGCTGATGAGGCAAATCACTTCCATCCTTAACATCACCGGGTGAAACTATGACACTTCTTAAAATCGGGATGACGGTTGATATTCCGATCAATTTACCAAGGCAGATCATAAGCAATTTATGCATATCTTTGTAGTTACAATATCAACAGGTGGTAGCACAGCACAATAGTACAAAGTTGAAAATTTACCCAACATCATTTCCATCAGTGAGACAGATGATGCGAAGTCGACATTCTGGAAACGTCGTCTTGACCTTGTCCAACTCTATCGTGCCGTGTTGTAGCGCATCATACAGCAGAGTACATCCATGTGGCTCAAGGTCGCGCATGTGCTCCTAAAAATAAAAAAACATTTTCCATTTAAGTAGATTGCAACATTGAGAATGGGATGTCAAGCTGGACAGGGGTATGAACACTTGCCTTGAACTTTTCCAGATTTTCAGTAAATGTGTGAAGAGTTTTCACCCTGGAATCGAACTTTACAAGACCAATGATATGATGGAAATCATAAGCCATGCTTCTCGATGCAAAGTTGTCAAAGAGCTCCTTAACGGCGTCAATTTTCTTTATTCCTGCATTTCTGTAGCACTCCTCTTGCATGGACCAACTTGTGTCTATCAGGACCTAATGAAAAGTCATAACAAATAATAACGACCATATTTTGTCCTAAAATAACAGTGAAACTGACAGCCATAGATAAAATTTCAAGTATCATATATATTTTTTGAATTCTTAAGACCTAGCAAGGAGAGATGTGTTACCAGTATGGCCTCCTTTGGAGTCCTGGTTGTGACAAGTGATTGGCCATCTCGATGGTCGCCAGTCCTGCATTTGAATATTAAGAAAAACAAATAGATACAGCGTTATGAGATGTAATGTAATATGTTTTGTTTACTGCACAATTTTATATACCCAATCAGCAAGGGGGGAAAAAAACAGCAACATTGTGTCATGTGGACTGTCTGCAAAATACAGAGGCCACTGTGACCTTGACCACTGATCAGCAAAATGGATGGACAACCTAAAAACATTATGTCTTCTGTCCTGGCTGTTAAATGCTCATGTTCACATTATTCTTTCTGATGGAAAATTGCCTGTTATGAATCAACTGTATCATTTCATATTATAACTGATTCAGCAGTATTTGGCCACATGCAGTCTTTGCTGAAGTTGCTACAACTAGAGGAAGCTAGTCGGCAAGCTTCTCACGGTGCGTTAGACCAAGGATTACATTTATGCCGGAATACCCCTTTAAAGGCAAGTATTTTGGGGGGGGCCTTTTGGCCTTTAATTGATAGCACAGTCGAGAGAGACAGGAAATGGGGTTGGCAGAGGGAGGGGGAATGACATGCAGGAAAAGGCCGCTCGATGCGCGATTCGAACCAGGGCCACCTGCAGTGAGGACTGTAGCCTCAACCCCAGGAAGACTAGCCTGGCGTTTGTGTGTCGGCTAATAGGGATCCTCAATAAACAATAAACACATGGGGTGGGTGCTCTACCAACTGAGCAAAACACCCCGATTGTTCAGCTTTTTTGAAGTGGGGTTGTATGAGCTACAAATGTCCATTTAGTACACTAGATACAGTAGAGAGGTCTCTGCCCCCCCCCACTGAGAATCACTACTGCCGCTTCCACACACCGCTGATCCAAACAGCTGATAGGCTGATACAGCACATCACGGAGCCTGCCTGTGTGGAGAGTACTGAGGAGTACTGAATGAGTTGGTTAGTTCCAACTTCCAGATAAATAAACTTTTTTCCAACCAGCTGATGCATTGTCATTTTTTACTTTATATCTTACTGGTGTACAACTGGTGTATTATTTTGAGACGGATTTCTTTTAGGTGGCAAAAATACACCAATTAATTGTCCTGCATTGACAACAGTGTATTGCCTGTGTCTCCGTGCAGCGCGATGCACCAGTGTTTCTCAGCGGGGGAGAGCATTTGTAGCTCATACAACCCCACTTCAAAAGAGCTGAACTATTTTTTTAAAGGGATATTCCGGCGTAAGTTTAACCCATGGTCCAATGCACCATGACACCGAGTTAGACCCCCCCTCGAGAGATGAAGTCTGCTAACCGCTAGCTTCTCTAGTTGTAGCAACTTTAGCAATGACCGCACCATAACAAACAGCGCAGTATATTGATCCACGCGCAACCGATCAAAAAGCCACAAATAATGCTCAGAACAGCACCAAACGTCATCAACAGTACAAACAGGGTCCCAGCACATAATACAAGGCATCAAACATCTGTTAGCTTTGCCTGGTTTCTATTGAAAGGGGGGAAAACAACTCACTGGCAGCACAAACATCTGGTTTCAGTGGCCACTAGCAGGCAGTGACCACACTGACCACACTTGATCCCCCAGGTCCAGCACATAGGGTGTGTTCGAAACCGCATACTTTCCTACTACTCATACTAATTCTGACGTCATTTTGAGTATGCGAATGCACAGTATGCGTGTTTGAGTCGGTTTGAGTATGCGAGAAGTTCCCGGATGGCATACTAGATTCGCCAGAATGTTGAGTATAGGAGCTTGCTACTCACACTCAAATTACCCAAGATGCAACGTAACGTGACGTCACGGATAGTCTTTTCCTTACCACGAGCAGGGAAAAAAACAACTAAACAGGACAACAGAAATCTGCCTGTTAATACGTGACTTTATTAAGTTTTAATATTTTTTCATGCGAGAAAGTAACTGTTTAGAACCCAATGAGCGGTTAGTTTATCCAAACGACGGCTGTTTTAAGTTTGCCCCGATGTTTTTCGGAGAAGTGAAGCTCCAGGTCCGAGCAGCGACCGCGACATCATAGAGGCAGCAGCCGGTCTGCAGAGCTGCTCGGCCGGCCAGCCTACGGTCCTCGCCCGGTGGAGAAAACCACCGCTAATTAACTTACCCGATGGCTTTTAGAGGTTTACCACCGGCTGGTTAAACTCTTTTTACGGGATAAATATTGGTCTCATTGATGAAATCTAACAATTGTGGCTGTAGCAGAAGTTTGTTTGAATAAAAAAACATGGTTAGACACAAGAGCAGCACTGCCTTGGGGTTAGCCTACGCACAGAAAACACCACATTTACATCAATAAATAAATGTTTTACAATTAACCAGGCCGATCTCAGAGCTGGCAAGACTCTCCGGTAAGGCATATTTAACGGTTAAATGCCGTTAACGGGACGAGAGCGGTCAAAACTGCGGTTCCAAGCTAGCTACATCGAGGGTAGGTTCACTTCCTGTTTTCAAAATAAAAGCACAAATTCTATCGTTAGGGTTTTCTATATAGTAAAGGGCAACGGGTGTTTTATTTTGTGAAAGTAACCGGAAGTGCGTTGCTCACGACGGCTAGCTTTAGTAGCGCCGAAATCGTCCGAACAAAATTGTAAACAGCTGGTATTTAGACAAATTAACGACACACTGCTGATCTAAACGGCTACTTTCTCGCCTAAAAACGTTTGAAATGTTAATAAAGTGATATATTTAAAGAATTTAGAGCTAAAATGAAATCAGCTTTAGCCTGTTGATTTTGGCTCGGGTAGGAGCGCAATGCATTATGGGTTATCATGTATTATGCTGCAGTGTAAACGCTCTGCATACTGTCTGATTGATGAGTATGTAGTATGGAGTATGGACAGTATGCAGTATGGAAGTATATAGTATGTAGTATGCGGTTTCGAACACAGCCATAGACTCCATCGTAGCTCTCCCTCTTTGACTTTTCTCCTCCATTTCCTTCAGCTCGTCTTCGGTGAACTTGGTCTCAAACTGATAGTGGCGGCCATCGAAATGAAACCAGTTGGCTTTGTTCTCAAACTCCATAAATTCAGCCGTGTTGTCCCTTCTGTGATGTCTGCTCAATAGATCCATGTGTCTGCTTCACTATGTTACAGGCAGTCTCTTCCGGCAACGAACGTCGTCCTGATCTCACGTGTGAAGTCGCGTCTAATCTTGCGCTTGTTTACGTGATTCTCTCCCACAAATATCTAAAGTTAGAAATGCCCAATTCCGTTAATTTCCCTATGAACACTCGATAATAACTTTTATAAACTGATAGGCAAGATACATAGGAACTTTGGCTGCATTATATGGAGTAATACACACACATTTTCATCCTTGAGCTGCGGGACTCTACTCGGTAATCGCCTCCACGCCAGCGGACTACCTGTAACCATGGCTGTAACAAGCAGACATCACAGAAGGGACAACACGGCTGAGTTTATGGAGTTTGAGAACAAAGACAGCTGGTTTAATTTCGATGGGCGCCACTATCAGTTTGAGACCGAGTTTACTGAAGACAAGCTGAAGGAAAGCTGAAGGAAATGAAGGAGAAAAGTGAAAGAGGGAGAGCTGCGGTGGAGACTATGTGCTGGACCTGGGGGATCAAGTGTGGTCAGTGTGGTCACTGCTTGCTAGTGGCCACTGAAACCAGATGTTTGTGCTGCCAGTCGGCCTTGGATGTGTTTGGTCAGTGCCTGGACTCTAAGCTGGACGTGGAAAGTTGCTGCATAACATATAACTGGAGGAGAGTGGGTGAGTTGTTTTCGTCTCTTCTTAGAAACCAGGCTAAGCTAACAGATGTTTGATGTGCTGGGACCCTGTTTGTACTGTTGATGACGTTTGGTGCTGTTCTGAGCATTATTTGTGGCTATGAGTGGCTTTTTGATTGATTGTGCATGGATCAATATACTGCGCTGTTTGTTATGGTGCGGTCATTGCTAAAGTTGCTACAACTAGAGAAGCTAGCGGTTAACAGACTTCATCTCTCGAGGGGGGGTCTAACTCTGTGTCACGGTGCATTGGACCATGGGTTAAACTTACGCCGGAATATCCCTTTAAGGTCAAGGCACTCACTTGGCTGCCAGCACATTCACATCCTCTACTTTAACTTTCCCATCCAGACAATCGCGCACACGGATCATATCTGCGGATCCTTTGCCTTTATGCAGATAAACGCCAAGGTTGTCTAAAAAAGAGAAATTCACACACACAAAAGAAGCCATCAGAGCATGAACCCATAACAATGCATTTTAAAACATTACTGTATGTGCACACAGAGGAATTGTCCTGAATATGATTGGATTGGCTACCTTCACTCAGCAGAACAAGGCGACCCTCTGTTTCTCCCAGACTCTTCAGATGTAGAGGTGGGGTCACATTGAGAAGAGGTAAAGATTTCAGTTCTTCAACCATACATCCAAAGGTACTCTGGATGTTGACCTGGAAGCTGTCATTTAATATTTTAGGTTACAGACAATTATCGCTTGAGCATAATCCTGATAAGTGTAAAACTTATGCAACTCTACTAAATTCCTCAAAAAACGTTCGCAAACGTTATTTGAGTCAATCATTTCTCCCCTTTAATTTGTTGGAAAGCCTGATTAGTCACCTTTACAACCAGGGACAACTTGTCAGAATTGTGCAATTGTGGAATGAGCAACACAGCTAAACATGTCTAAAAAGCTAAACATGTCTAAAAAACAAACAAACAAAAACAAACAAACACAGTTTAACATGTGGGAAGTGCCACCCAAAAATGTGCCAAAATCCCCAAGACAGAACTTGTCATCGTTAGGCGCGTTTCCACTGCAGGAACTTCGGGGTCATTTTACGGGGCCAGCCCCGTTGGTGCGTGTCTCCACTGCAGGAACCTCCCCCACAGGGCCATTTACAGGAATCTTTATGGGGCCGAACGGAGTCCCTGCCTGGGGGTATGTACTCAGATCGGCCCTGAAGAAGTCCCGGTGGGGCTTGAGATTTACTCAAAGCAGGATGTGACGCTAAGAGAAAGCCCTGAAATAAGCTGCATTTTTAAACCCAACGTTACTAAAAACGGCCGGAAAAAAGAGAGAATAACTCAGTAAAAGACGAGTAGCAGTAGGCCTGGTAAAAAAAGAAAGAAAAGAGAAGTACGCAATCGCGGGATTACGTGACGATCGAGACGGCAGAAAAGAAAAAAAAACAACAGACAGCAGAAAACAACAACAAGAAGAAGAGCAGTAAAAAAAAAAAAAAAAGAAAAAAAAAAGCGCTGCATAACGACCTCGCAATGATCGAAACTGTCGCACGTCGCCATAAGAGCCCGGTGGGTCCTGTCTGCAGTGGAGACACGGCCACCGAGAGGGCTGAGTGAGAGGACGGTTCCTGTAGAAGTTCCTACCCCCTCCTTTCACCAGGAACTCCGAGTGGAAACGCGGCTGTTGAAGGTAATGCAGTTAGACATCAGAATGAAATTCTGGAGTCAGTGGCCATCCGAAATCTCCAGGATCTGGGACCTAGCTCCATCTTTCAGGATGACACTCTCCCCCCACAGAGTACCTCAGGAATGGGGGAGTGTAAAAATTGGAGTGGCCTGCTATGAGTCGAGACCTCAACCCAACTGAACACTTGTGGGATCAGCTTGGTGACCAACACAACCACACTGGTTGACCTTCAACAACTCCCAGTTGAGGAATGGGATGCCATCCCACAGCAAAATATGACCAGGCTGGTGACCAGCATGAGGAGGTAGTGTCAAGCTGTTATGGCCGTATATGGCTCTTCCACACGCTACTGAGGTCCCTGACAGTGTCAAATGAATAGTGTAAAAATGGTCAGTATGTGCTGTTGTTATTTTTCCTCGGTACTGTGGGACAGTGCAATCATCCAATCCACCAAGAAACACAGAACAATAGTGAATACCAACAGGAGAATATTGCAGGGGATTTTGGCACATTTTTTGGGGGCGCTACCCACATGTTTGCTCATTCCACGATCCTTACCAGATGTAACTTGTACCTCATTGTAAAGGTGACTAATCAGGCTTTCCAACGATATAAAAATACAACACAGGTTGGTATTTTTAATGGGGAGAATTGATTGACTAAAATAATGTTTCCAAACGTTAAATGAAAATGAAATAAAAAAGTTAAAATGGTACCTACTTCTGACCGGTCGTCTCGTCGTGATGAATCCAGAGAGGATACGTTGTGAATGTTGGAGGCAAGCTGAGCAAGATTTTCTCAATGTCAGTGGCTCTCTGTAACGAGGTCTCTCGCAAAATCTCCTCTGTGCAGTTTGGAATTTTGACTCCATCTGAACAAAAGATTAAAACAAATAGTCAAAACACATATTTAATTACATAGGCTTTTCATTACACAGGCTAATCATGCTAAACAATCAACTACCAGGGTGGATGCAGAACATGTATAGTGAAGTGATGAGATGAAGAGCTGCAGATACTTAAAGCAGAAGTGAGTGATCCGGTCGTTTTCGCTAATGCTGCGTTCCAGGCAGGCTTTTGAAATCGTAAATTACAGCTTCAAGTCACAACTTACGACTTTGTAGCGTTCCAGGCAACCCACTCGTGTTTTTCCGACCTGTTTTACCGGTGAAAGTCACTATAACGGCCACTCGTAACTTCCGACCGGTGAACTCGTACCAGATCGAACTGGTACCACTTCACGGTCGGAAAAATACGAATTTCCTTGAACGCACCATAACAGTCCTCGTCGCTACGTCACGACATTCACGGCGTTCCTTGGCTGCACACACAGCCCTGCATGCCGTTCTCTCTCCTCATTGGATAAAAACTGTAGGATACGATAAATGTTTTCTCTTCGGCTCAGAGCAGAGCAGAGGGACTGAGAGACCCGTGTTTCAGTCCAAACACTCTATGTAAGTGATTGCTGTCGGAAGATATAACTATTTAAGACTTATATTAACACAAATATATCACTCACTTCTGCTTTAACTACACTTGGTACAAATTAGCACACGTCCATTCTTCTCAATATTTATTTAACTGACAGAGATGAAATATATTATTTTATTTTCTCACACACAAAAAAAGGTTTCTGAATTAAGTTCCATGAATTTCCTATAGAAGTCAGTGCAACCACACCTCTGAAATGCTTTGTATCATTGTTAAATGTAGCACAGGTGTGGTTAAACCATACAATACTGAACCCAAAGCTAAAGAGATAAAAATATATAAACAACATATATAAATGTTAAGACTTGTTTTATTTCACCCACAGAAACTTTGATCTTACCTCTGATGTTCTGGAGAACGTACGCTCGTTCAAAGGCACCTGGTACTCCTGGTACTCTGACTGGTTCACAGAAACGTCTGTTATCTTCAGCTGTGAGAGCGATCGGTGCATAGTCCTCATGAGTCTGAGAGAATTTCTGTCAGACAAGACAAATCAGAAATTAAGAGGGAGAAAAAAATAAGACGGATGGCCCTACATGAGTTGTTCTGGGTCGCTGCTCGTGCGGTTGACCGGCAGGCGTGCTTACTTGAACGGCTCAGCGTGCTTTTTAATTGCCCCTTGGGGATGAATAAAGTTTTTTGAATTGAATTGAATTATACCACCATACCTTTGCTTTTGAAATGAGATATGCCCAGCAGTACAATGAATTCTCAAAGACATTCAGGTCCTTGATGACTTTATCTCCTCGTGCAGATCCAAGTTGGGGCAAAAGCTCTCTGAAGAGCATGTACAGGCCTTCCACAACTGCAATCTACAACAAAGTCACAAACAAGAAATGATGAAAAAAAGACATTTCAATTACAAACAACTTTTACCCACTTACTGACTTCATAACTAGCAAGAGGAGGGTTGCATAAATATAAATAAGTTGTGTCATAATATCATTCTCAACCAATACATAGCACATGGCTACATAAATAACCAAACTGTAGTGCAGTAATTAGACTCAGAAAAAAAGTAAAATTACATGACGTCCTATTGTTTACCTTCTGGTTCTTTGTCATCGTTTCGTTCCTGCAGAATAACTGATGCAAACCTTGGGCCAGAGGGTTGCATCCAGTCAGTTTCCTTATGTAGGCAACCAATTTATTTTGTACTTCACTGGGATGGTGACTTTTCTTGGAGGAAAAAAAAGCCAGCTTGTCAATTGCAATATAGTGACTGATAAGTAAAGCAAATAATACAGATCGTATACTATATAAACTGCTTACAACAACATATAGTGAGGACAGGAACACACTGATTCCTTTCCGAGTCTGTTGAACTGAAGGCACAACGTCATGAATGAAGAAAGTCTCGTCGTACGAAGCCTCGGCACAAAACGTTGACAAAGAGAAGGCAACTGTTGAACCCGCAGAGATGCCGCAGCTTTGTAGTTTGTCACCAGGACTGTGTCCACCTCTGCAGGTATAACACCAAAGAACAAGGATACTGCTTGAGCACTCGGTACAAGATGAATAAATAAAACTGCTGACAAACAGGGTCTCCATCCGTAACATCATTTCTTATTGTGATGGCTCTAAATTACCTGTAATGAAGGACATTTGCTGGGATTCCACTTGCATTGGTCAACTTGAGTTTCAGACTGTTAATAGAGTCATGTTGTAAATTGACCATCAGTTCATAGTCTCCCTAAAGTGAATAAAACATACAATAAGGATTTGACTTTTGTACTATACATGTTAACAAAACAAGGCAGTGGTGTGATTCATAAACTACAATGTAAAAAACAGCTTGTGTTAACAAAATTCTGACTGAATCATATGAAACAAAAACATATTCATTATCAAATCTTAATTAAAAACAATAGGTTTTCCTACACATGCATAGAGCGGCTGAAGCGTCCCACCCCTAAAGGGGGGAGCATGCAAGCTAAATTGAGCTCTAGGTTGACTTGTGTTTTCCCATTAAATGTTTCCCTCTAATTGTATATTACTACATCACAGCCATATGTCAGATAATATCCATTTATCAGGAGCTAATATTACTACTTGAATCACAATCATCATAGTTGTTAAGACGTACCCTGAGCATAATGTGGCACCGAATGACATCCTCTCCAAAGGTTTCATCAAACTCTTGCTTTGGTATTTGAGGAGCAAATTCCAGGTTTTCCTTCGGTGTGAATATGACATAGATCACAGCTCCACTTTCAATGTGCCTTTCTTTCAGAGACCCTGTATGAAGAGAAAATGAAAGTTACATTAGATTAAAAAATAAAATAAAAAAAAAACCCAAAAGCAACAACAAAGCTGTCAAGAGGATAGGCTGCATTACTAGTTTTACTTACATGTGCATAATAAACTGGAAACTAAGTCCACAGTCCACCCTTACAGACTACAATGTGCAATACTGTAATGCCGCACATGCAGAATTATGTTTTTTCTGTAAAATATACACAGTGTATTTGTATCTGGACTCTGGGGCGCCGAAAAGGGGGGGTAAAGGAGACGGATTCTAGGGGCCCATGATTGAGGGGGGCCCAGAGAGGCCCCTAATGATGATGAAATGATAATACAGTAAAAAATAATGTCAATGTCCTGGTAACAATAACTTTATTGTTTTGGAAACATCAACGTCTGCAATAATAATACATTTTGCTACAGTCTCAAAACAATACGAAGGTGAATCTGTTATGGGAAATTAAAAATGAATTCCATTGTATTCAGAGTGATCAGTTCTTCCCCTACTGCAGCCTACATGTCAACTGTCATGTTGTTCCTCTTTCACAAATATGGTAATGATAGTCAAAAACACCATTAAAATGCATAATTGTATATAAAATATCATCAAAAAATTTCACCGCTGTGTTGGGGCTCTTTTTACAGTCTATGGTTGGGGGCCCTGTAAAGATTCTTTTCATGGGGCCCAAAATCCCTAGCGGCGCCCCTGTCTGGACTGCACTACAGTCTTACTTGTTTGATCCTGAAGAATATAAATATATGTACCAAATATTTAACAGGAAAGTTTTTCAACTGCTCAAATGTACTTAAGTTAAGACAATCCTTTATGGTTTTAATTGCAAAAAAAAGTCTTCTCACATGTGTTGAAGAAAGGATCATCTGACAGGGGCATCCCATCTATTGTGTAGAGACAGACTCCTGTGGCGCTGCCAATGTTTTCAAGATGACAGATCCTTAACATCAGATCTTCAACTGTGTTCTGCGCTTGATCCAAATCTGTAAGTTCAAAATTTCAGAAAGAATTTCAAATCTCATTTCAGCTACAATTATGCAAAGAGTGGGATATTTCAGCACAGCTCTTACATGTTTCCCTAGTCATTACCCTAGTACTTAAGGGTAAGCTGCTCTTAGGCTGTATACAAGTCAATAGAATGGACAAAATAATTGTTAAAATGCATGATAAGTTGTGTTCCTTTTACCTTTAATATATTTTGGTTGAGGACATTTGGGGTATGTGTACTTCAGATAGAACGCCTCCACTGATTTTTGCACAGGTTGAACAGTTTGAACTTGTTGCGCTGGATCTTTCAGTGTTTGAATGGAGTTTTTCATTGCAGAAAAACGGTTCTTTTCCACATGACTTAAACCTGCAAAAATGGATATATAAAGCAAAATTAATTTGAAATATTTTATTTATATATTTTCCTCATCCTTATAGCCTATCGAAACTTCAACAGTGTGACACTTCTAATACTAAAAAGACTTTAAATTATGAACTTAGTATAATTTTATTGTATCCAATTTTCCATTGGGTAGTGAGATTTTGTCTGGTACAGTAGCAGTTTATAATATGGGACAGTACTATTTACCGGTAAATTCAAGTCAGATACCGGTAAATTATTAGTTAATAATCTAACCTAAATTGCTTAAATCTTCATCTGTGATGCCATCCAGGAAATCTCTTTCATCTTTAACACCCAACTGAACAAACTGGTTTTGGTAGGACTCCAGTCGGTGTTGCTGAAGCAGGCTGAATATTGCACCCATCTGAAACAGACATCAGGAGATTTTGTTTAGCATCACTCTTCATTTTATTCATCTGTGACAAATGATAAATTATAATATCTGTGAAAAAAGATGTAAAGGGACAATAGCAGAAAACCGAGATATTAAATTCTATTCATATTATTGTCCCTATTAGAAACTGAAGATAATGCCAGTGCAGTCTTCCAGTGCAGTTTGCAATGTTCATTTTCAGGGTCACTGCTGTTTGGTTGTTGCCACAGCGTGTACTCTGATCTGATAGTAGCATGTGAATACACTAGCAGGCAATGTTGTTAGCTGCTACTATCGCCTCTTGTTGACCTTACAGTCACTAATCATAAAAACACAGATCAAACATGATGGCTGTACTGACTGTTAATTTGCAAAATCAGGGGGAATTTTCCATCTGTACACTTGTCTGTCTGGTGCACAAACTTAAGCTACTAATACCTAATCTTGACTGTTGTTAGTTGATTTATCTTTCAACAGTAAGTCGTGTTATAAACACATTTGAATTTTAAACGATAAATTAAGGATTCTGTATTAAGGCATTTTTAAACACACCTGTGGTGTTGTCTGCTTGTCTGGGACCAAACCATCGCCCATGTGTGTCTCTTCCACACACTTTGAGTGCTCCTCTCTCAGATCATTTGTAGCTGGGATCAGTCTATGTCCCTTTCCATGGCAGCGTTCTTCGTGTGCTCTCAGGTGAGTCACACAGTAAGACTCCACGCACATGAGACAGGATTTGACAGCTCTGCTCTTCTTTTCCCCCGTACAGACACTGCATTTCACCACCTCAGGTTTGGCCAAGGGTTCAGCTGCAACTTGATATCTGGTTTGCTGAAACTTTTCCACCACTTCACCCAGAACTGCGTTTCCTCTCAGCGGAGGTCTCGGTTTAATGACCTGCATGCACTGAGGACAGTTGTACTGACCTTTCTGTTTGGGCTGGTTCCAGTGGTCTTCAATGCAGTCATGACAATAACTGTGGCCGCAGGGGATCGTTACCGGGTCCCTCAAGACATCCAGGCAAATTGAACAACAAAACTGGTCTTGGTCAACAGAAACAGTTACTTCTGCCATTTCTTACACAGCTGGAAAAAAAATAGATGCAGTTTGCAGAGTCTCAGGTTTCATCTGCTGCAGCTTGAAGCCTCCAGTGGTCTCTTCAGTTCCTGCGCTCTCCTGTAGCAAGAAATGAAACCTATGAAAACGAAACCAAACTGTTGGGGCTGGCTGTTCAATTAGTTACAATGTAACTGAAATCCCAATATGGCCCAGAGCAACATCCAACATTTTGGTCAAATTTGTTCAATGATATCACACACTGTAAACACCAAAATGTCACTCATTAGTTAGTACGTAGTAAACAAATCATTTTCTTAAGACATAGTAGGTCTAAAGGGGCATGTAGGAGATCTCGTCACATCATCGGTTTTTTTTTTATTAGCACCCACCATAGACTGTAAAGGCAACCACCTTAGCTAGAAGACAAGAAGTTAGTATAATTTTTCAAAGAAATAGTGAAGGCTTGCAAAATTACTTTGTATAACTTTGCAGGGACTAACCTTGATTTGTTTTTAACAGAACTTGGAGGTAGAAATGACTCACCTGACCAAAGATGGCGGAGAAACCGGGTGAAACCGCCTCGTGGTGTAGTCCTCTCTTCTTTTTTAATTGTTGTTTAGCTGTGTCAGCAATAAAAAACAACACTGATGCCCCTTAAACTGAAAAAGCAAATGGTCAGATAGGGTTAATCTTTGCCAAGCAGATACAAATTAATCCCGCCCCTCTCTCCTGTTAATCTACATTGAGGCACTGAATAATGATGCTGTTATCGCCTCTCACTGTCTCTACAAATTAAAAGTCCTGTTACATCATGTCTATGTGTTGAACAAGTTTTTTTGTTTTTCAACTTGAATTTGGTGTGTCTATGAGTGTAAGACAGAAGATGTGTGGATGTTCTGCACACGATTTATAATAGTAACAAAAAGGGGACGTGTGTATAAAATTGATTAGGCCCTGATCTGCTAAAAGGCTTTTATTTTGAAGCAGTTGCTTTTTAGTATTTTTGAATCTTACTCTCTGATTATGTAGACCTATTTATTTTTTATTCATTCACTAATCCCCAAATGCAAGTCTTTCACAATTTATAATTTGCACATAAGTCTTACAAGTGTATCCTGTTGTCTGAAAACATGCCCAACATTAAAGTTTGAGAAAAAAAAAACTGATGCAAATAAAAACTGCTGCGTGAGTGTTGGTGGATCACTCGATCTTTCTCTGCGCAAATGTTTAAAAAAAGACAGCAACACAGTCGTGAAACTAGAAATCATGTCCAAAATGATTGAGAAGTTAACAGCGTTTGTACTTTTATCCATCTTATCAACAAAGACTTTTTAATAAAATGTTTAGAAAATGCACATCTCTCAGCACTCAAATCACTGCCCTTGTATATTATAAATACAGAATACATGTTTTTCAATTAAATCTTGTTTTAAAAAACTCTACAAGGATCAGGCACAGATGTGACATTTTTTAATTTCAACTTCTCCACACACACTGAGGGAACTCAACTCAATATCAATCCATCATGCTCCAAAACACATTATAACAAACACACATACATAAAAGACACCATCACACACTTTTAATTTGGTCTGGGGCTGACATCACGTTGACACTGATGCAGGAGGTGCTGGCTGGTAAAAGTTGTTGATCAACTCTGGCTCTGTCTTTGCCTCTTGGATGCTTTTTGGCCGACTTGTGGCGCCCCACAGTGGTCTTTTGGAGGAAGTAAAACATTGTCCATGTAACTGTGAAGATGCTGGCTGAGTACATTTGGCCTGACCCTGTCCACTACTGCTGTCTGAACGATGTGAAGAGTAATCCGTCAAACAGTGGCTACTTTGATTTTGCTGTTGGGCGACATCCTTACCAAGATGACCACTCTGATTTCTATCAGTTTGACTCTTCCTGTCACCATTTTTTGCCGGTGGGCTTCCAGTTTTAGACATGGCTGAGGAGTGAAGACTCTCAGAAGTACTCTTCCTTCTGTCGTCATCTGCCTGTAGTGTTGCTGAAACTGAAACGTGCCCACTTTGTGTCTTTAATTTCCCAGTTGTTGAAATTTGTTGGGGGGTTGTTTCAGTGTTTCTTGACCTCCAGACAGAGCTGCTTTTTCTCTCTCCACGTTGTGTCAGATCACACTCTCTGCTCAAGCTGTGGGTACGGTGATGGGATGTAACATGGGCTTCATGAACGGGTGAATTTCTTTTTATCTGGAAACTAGCACTAGATGTCTGGGACCTGCAGTGGAGACCAGCACTATCTTTCTGTGGAGAAACATGGCAGGAGCTCTTAACGGTTATCTGGTCAGTGGTGAAGTGGCTGTTCTTATTACCTGAAGTGGTGTCACTGCTGCAGAAAGGCTCTTCACTTGCTTTATTTGGGGTTGATGTGCTTTTATCCTGACCATGAGTCCTGAATGAGAAGGAAGAATGAACTGGTCTGACACCAGCTGATGTCTTAGTGGGAGAAAGTCCAACCGGTGGCCTGGGTTTAGGACGGCACAGAGGCGGGAGTGCATGTGGTCTTAGGACTGATGTAGCATTTAAAGCCTGCAGAGTCTGATTTGCCTTTTGACCTGCTGGCAGTCTAGAACAGAGGGGTGGTGAAAGCAAATTTGATTGAGAAACATTTTAATGCATGAACAGTGAGAGGATGTGTGTATTTAGACAGTGTTTTAAAAATCACTATACATTTTAAAAATTTGACTGTAATGAGAAGGCAAAGATCCCCCCTGTTAGGTCCCTCTCTTCTGTTAAGTTCGACAGGTCTGTCACTCTCTTTTTATTTAATTTCAAAACAATTTGAGGTCACTGTGGATCTGTTTGTTTGTTTCTCTGACTTATATGATTTGATATTTCCTGGATGATATTAAATCACTTTATCCAATACATGTGTATCACGTATGCGATGTAATTCTTTACTGTCAAAAAGTGCCACACAACTAAAAGTTATACTACCTTTAAAACCGTTTTAGGGGCATTATAGCACTGACAAAACAAACCAACCTGAATCTATTTTTCATTTCCTTCACAGGGAGAAGGGGAGATGCTGAAGGTGAAGCAGCCAACGAAGAAGGGTAAAGCTCCAAGTCTGTTTGTATGGCTCTTCTCAGCTCTCTCAAATCTACACACAGACAAACACAACAGAACTAAGATTTGACAATATCAAAGCATTTTATGTCATACGTGATTGAAACACACCTCAGTTGCTGAATTAACTGGGTTCAAATCATATGAATGAGCTACTGAAGGGAGGGTAAAACTATCAGCATTCATATTTTATCTGTAAATTGACATCTGTTGGTTCAATACTGGGCCACCAGATGGCAGCAAGCACCAAAATGTGGGTACATGGACTCACCTGCGAGTGTAGGTTCTGATTTATTACTTTCACGTTGAGTCCTGTCCTTTTGTTTAATGCTTCCCTACAAGAAACACAAATCACAGAAGAGAAAGAGCATGTTAATCATGCAGCTAAAGAGAGTACAATGTAAATATATGTGCAAGAAACGACGGGTATGGAAATAGCAAAGGAACAGGGTAAAAGGATAAAAATAACAGGGGGAGAGAGAGGGGAAAGGAATGTGTGTGTGTGTGTGTGTGTGTGTGTGTGTGTGTGTGTGTGTGTGTGTGTGTGTGTTACCACTAAACGATTGAGCAGCAGTGTTCCATCATAATTTGACCTCAAACATCTATATCCAGAGCTATGAAAACCATAGCACTCACTGTATATGTGTGTGTGTGTGTTCCTTAGCTCACAAAATCAATGACCTGATTGAAAGTGAAAGTGTCTCTCAATGTGTGTTTGTGACTGGCAGCCTCCTCATCCCATTTTACACCAGCACAAACACTAATGGAGAGTCTTTATAGTAACCACAAACTATGTAGTGCATTACACAGTCAAACACACACCAGCACAGAAACTCACACACACAAAAACAGAGCCACTGGCCTGCAGACTGACAGTTAAAACATATATTTTTGGTCTATTTTCCCGGTGGGTTTCAAACCTAAACCTCCCAGTGCTGTCTCTCAGAGCTGCAGACGAAGTATGCGTGGTGTCTCTGACAGCACAGTGACTGAAATCCTAAACAACTGTAAAGTGCACACACACACACTCTGAAAATAGGTCTTGTGGTCCATGAGGGGTTTGAACTATTACCATGGTGCTGACTTGCTAATATTTTTGGAAAGGTTGTATGTTACAGTCGTTATCCTCGTATGTTATTCTCTACTCGAACCCGAATCCACCCACGCCAGAGCGAGCATGCAAAACATTTCGCTCAGCTGATGCAAAACCAGAAACAGAAGAGCAAGGATCAACAGTTCTGCTGCAAAATCCAGCTGCAACCAGCTATTGATGGCTGCCATCTTTTCATCATCTACGGAGGAAACGTGCTAAAAAACCTACAAGCTGCACCGGCGTGACCAGAATATGAAAGTTACGACAGTTCAATTGGTCAGCTAATGGTCTGGCTGTTTATATTGTTTAAAACATGAGCTTGTTTTGGTTATACAGTAATTCGACTGCATGTCTGTCGTATATGACCTCTATAATACAATCATTTGTGAAAATGCATCAAAATACAGTTGCTAGCTTCGCTCTAACTGCTGTTTCATTGTAGCTATCAACAACAACGGCAGTCTGTTTAGCTGCATGATGAGATTTTAGTAGGATTGACAGCTGCAGCCTCTGGTAGGATCAGAGAGGGTCCACAGTCACTGAATTGGGGTTGCACCCTGCTGCAGCTAATGTATGTGTTATTATTATGTGTTATTTTCTACTACCATGGTGCTGAACCTTCCTCCTGTCAGAGACAATGAATCATTACAGATGTGTTTTGGAACGAATGACTGACTGCTCCATGATGCACTAAAAAGGGGAATTTGATCTGTATCAACCTCTAAAAGTCTAATTCGGCTCCAGTTAATGATAGCTGTTTTAAAAAACTAGATAATTGAACTGCACAGAATAACACTCAATCAATAGCAATCTCAGCTGCATCAGACATGATGGTGTTGGATGAGCTCACTGCAGGGCCACTTGTTTACCTCGTTTACATCTCTTACACACACCGACTCGATAGTTCTTGATGTTTACCACATTTTCTTCTCATTTTACAGTTAATTACCAGCGCAGATGACAAAACCTGCAAAATATACGGCTAATTACCAAAGGCCATGAAAAATACAAACCAGATGACGATGACGATCACCGTCTGAAAATGTGAACTGTGATGGAAACTTCAAATATTTTCCTGTTTTGCTCTTTAACTCTGTGTAAAATCTTAAAATTTGGATCAGGATCTGAATTCCCTTTCCACCTGAAACAAATTTAAATACTGGAGATTTTAAGAGTATGTTTCATTTGCCTGTTTGCCCTGTGTTTGGCAGCAGAGAAAGAGGCGAAGCTTTAGTCATTAGATAGGAAAAAGTCCTCTTCTGTTGTCTATTCAAGTATAACTGTCTCCGCCAGATGAAGCCTTGAACTGGGGCTATAACACTTATGAGTGTATTTGTGGAAAACAAGGCTTTCTTAAAGGGATAGTTCAACATTTTGGCAAATTGGCCCATTGCCATAATCCCTATAGTCTAACAGTAGGTTCGTTACCTTTAACTGTCGGTGTAAGCTATTTTTAGAACGGCGGAGCAGAGTCGTGAGCTGCTCAGAGCTACGCTACGGAGGCTCATGGGGTTTCTTGGTTTCCCTCATCAAACTCATCAAATACACAATCCAACAACTCCAAAACGCTCTCGTGGAAAAGTTGTGAGATGCACATTCACCACGCTATGAGATAATAACGGAACGTTACGAGACAGAGTTGTTTTCGAGGCAAATGCAGAGACTGCTTGCTGAAAAACTGCCCCCGACGGGAACGCGCATCAGCGGTTTTGCATGAATTTACCTCGAAAACAACTCTGTCCCACACACCACACAGCAACAGCAGGGAGGGCCCAATAAGCTCACGAGAGCACAGACTGGCATCATCACCTGCTCACACACCGGCCAGAAACCACTTGCTGGAGGAGACAGTTTCTTTATAGGGAAAGTGCTGCATCTCTGCTTTTCCAAAGGCCCAAACTGCCTTTACGTTAAATGCTCAGCTCCACACTCTCGGGTCAGGAAATAGTGTGTATAATAATAACTGTCTCACTCTCCAACACAGCTTTATTGTGCTTTGGAAAAAACATAGACTGTGGGGTGCTATTGATAGCTATTTCTTTCTCAGTGTACCCATTCCCACCTTTCAGGGTTTTCTAAGTTTCCAAACGAACTGGCCATGTAACATTTCTAGACAGTCTCTCTCTCTCTGACAGAGAGAAAGAGGGTAGAGAAAGATAACTCCCACATCTGGTCCGCAGAAAAGTCCTACATCTGGCCTCTAACGAACTCACCCTCTGTTTCTCTCATAATTCCAGACAAGCATGACAACGTAACCAGATTGTAGGCATGCATGCATGTGTGTTTCTTTGTTAATGTGTGTGTGTGTGTGTGTGTATGGGTGTGTCTAATTGTATGTGTATGTATGTAGCAAGCCATTGGAGTGATTGGAGGGAGATAGATCTTACTCAGCACTGCAAAGCTTTTGGCCAGACAGATGGAAAAACAAGCTTAGACTGAGCTCTTGCAGGCTTCCTGTGTGTGCGTGCAAGTTTTTGTTTGTGTGTGTATAAGTGTAAATGTGGATGCCTTAGCAGAGTTTCAGTGCCAATAGAGGGTTAGTGGATCTACCTGTGGGAATCCAAAGAAGGATTCAAACTTTAGAAAAAAACGATTTGGGGAAAAAGAGTGCCCCTGGTTGAGAGATTCCCTAACCTTTTAATGGAAATGATTAATTTCATATTTATGAATAAACTAGTCTATTGAATACACAAAGGTAACTTATTTTGTCTGGATAAACATTGTTTATAAAACAATGCACAAGGCAGCTAGACTGTACATTGTAGGCTATCCAGAGTTGCAACTACAACCATAACTTTATAACTCGGGATGCTTACAAGGCTGTATTGTGTGGATTCCGACTGCAGGTGCACATCAATACATTGAATCAGTGAATAATTCTAGGATTTGGAACAAGATCGCAATGTCAGCTGAAAAACAAAGGAGATTAAAGATTCATTCGGTAGTTGGCCATTTTCCATGCTGTTCTTACCTTGAAATGCTTCACCAGTGTGTTCAGCGCCTCACATTCCTCCATTAGGACGGACCTGGATAGATCAGACAGATAGAAAACAGCCAAGATGCTTATCATCGCCACTCCAGTTGTTTTTCATTAAAAACCACAGTTGAGCCCAAAACTTAAATCTAGGGCAAAGTGGAAACTATCCATATGACAGTCACAATACAGTAGACATACACAGACAAAAGTTGCTTCACTTAATAATGACCACGGTTGACTTGCAGAAAAATGCAGCCACATATTGCAGTATGCTCTATCCTTATTTTAGGAATATCAGTCTTTTGAAGAGTTGAATGTCGAGTTTGTTATATGCCCAGTGGTTAAATCTGTCGTTCAGTATACACTATGCACTATATAACACGATATCATTTTCAAAATGCTGTAAAAGGGCACACAATGGCAGATTTATAAGCATGGGAGTAAAATCCAATCTCACATCTGAGGCAGTGACGAGAAGGTGAACCTGGCATCTGCTCAGAATTTATCCTCTGTAGTTTTCATAAGGTACTGAGGAAACATTGTCCTATTTTTCTTTTTTCTCCCCCTCTCTCCCCCTACATTCTCCCCCTCTTTGGTTACATAACCACGGTAGACTTTATTCACTTCTTTCAAATGAAAAAGAATCTTCTGCCTGCTGTGGTCCTGTCTGAGATCCATTTTCTGACAATGGGTTTATTGTTCTGGTCGAGTCAGGAAATGGGAGAGAGAGGAGGAAAAAGAGAAGGAGAGAGACAGAGAGGCGGTGGAGAAGAGAGAGAGAGAGAGAGAGAGAGAGAGAGGGGCTGTCTTCCAAGGTAGCCCCAGTGCAATGCTTAGTGGGCCTCAAAGAGAGGGATGTGGAGGAAGGAAAGGAGGGATGGAGTGTGAAGGAGGCCGGGCAGCGACAGAGGCCACAAAGGAGAGCTGAGGGGAAATTAAGGGGAAAAAAATGGTGAAAGAAAAGGAGAGGGCTCAGAGCAGCTCTCTTACAGAGCACATGTGAATGTCATTTACAACAAATTCATCTAGACCACAAAGAAAAAACACAACGCACATCATGTGTCCCTGCTGGTTAGTGTTACACGTCTAAGACGGTCCAGTCAAGTGTTCTTTATGTTACTTTCCATAGCGGCATCACTGTGACCCAGAACTATGATGTTACACGAGTGACCCTATACGCCAGTTGTTCCAAACCGATGGGCCAACATGGGGACTCAAAAAAAGGAAAGGAAAAAATATTGTGTTTACTAGTGAAGCAGCATTGACATATAGTATTATCAGCTTTAAAACGGACAGGATGAAATAACTAGACATGCTGGACAGCTAGTCTCCAGCTGTGTCCATCTGCTGTTTGGTGCTGAGCAGGTAGTTTACACTTGGGTTTTAGAGTTATTTTGCTGAAAATAGCTGCCTTCTGTGGCTGAAAACAACACTAAGTGAGCAATGAGAGTGAATCAGAACAGCAGTGATGCACTTCAGACAACTAAAAACACTATAATCATTATAAAGCTCTATAAAACCATGTGAAGCTGCAGATTTAAGTGATAATTCTCTGTAGGTTCATGACAACCCACCCCTCTCATATTGTCACTTTATTTTCATATTGTCACTTCATACACTATTCAACCTGCTTAAAGGCCTATAAAATACTTCAAATGGAATAATTTAAGAGGAGAAAAATCACTTAGTGACTCAGCGGCATGGCAGTTGTTGTACTTTGTTTGTTTTAATGGGTCGCCAGCCAAACGGGTCGGTGAACCACTGCTGTATGCGACTTACTTGAGGCGGTCCACCACTTGGTCGATGTCAGTGACTTTCAGCTTGTCTCTTACTGCCTCAATTTCATCTTCAGCGTTGGACCGGACTGAACATTGAGAGCTTGATCTGAAGGAGAGGAGATTAAATAAGAAAAAGACATCTTAGAGAAAAAACAGATTTGATGCATATTAGTCAAATATACAGGTTCTGCTTTACCAGTGTCACCAACCTGTTTTCATTATCAGTGTCTCCAGGGATGGCACAGTTACTGTAACGGTTGTCAAAGTGACCGAGGGCGTAGTTCACAGTCTCAGGTTTGTACCCAAACAGCTCATCACCATCTCTACTGCAAAAACAGCACAAAGACTGGAGCTTTACAGTGGTCACTTTACTGTATCTGCAGCTCTGCTGTGCTGAACAACGTATACATACTGTAGCACCTCATGAGTTACTGCCATTATTTAACTCCACTCTATTAAAGTACAGTTCATTAAATGATATAAAACATGTGCATTTACCATAATCTAGTCTCAGAACTAAAAGAGAAACTGCCTTCACAGTGAGCCAAATATGAGAAATTTCCTGAATTTCCTTCGGGATTAATAAAGTAAATCTATCTATCTATCTATCTAAATATCTGAAATGTTTATTTTCCCCAAAAATAGAAACATATTTCATAAAAAAAGGGACTGACAGCAAAGATGAAAAATTTGGAAATGATCACTGGGAGAAAAAGAGACTGGTGTGGAGAGCTGTAGGAGGGGTGACAGCTTGGTCAGGGAAATTGTGGGCTTTCTGGTCACTAAGACAGTGACATGGAGTCGTGTGTGTGTGTGTGTGTGTGTGTGTGTGTGTGTGTGTGTGTGTGTGTGGATAGGGCATCAGGACCACACAGGAGGACGCCAATAAGATAAATCAGTTGACTTTTACAAGGCGCACAGCCATCCACACTCCCACCCACACCCTCACACAAGTGTTTCGAATCACAGGAAAAATCTGGTAGGGTAATGAGAACGATTGTTGCCCTCCCCTGCTCTCAGCTGCTTTACACAAATCAGTAGCATCAGGCCGTTTCTGCAATTACAGGGAAGTCTTCTTGGCTAAAAGGTCAGGTAAATTAGATTAGAAATTATGCACACATACATACATACACACACACAAATCATAATTTCCAGCAGAGTATGAAAGAGAGAGAGATATATATTCTAGTCACTGTTGACGCTTTAGCAATATTTTCTCAATTTCCATGCCAACAAAGCATATTAAATTGAAGTAAATTGACAAACAGTGGGTTGAGGAGCATTATTAAGTGAAAGTGCTATTACGGGGAAGTGTGTTCGGTTTTGGTCCTGAAAGCCATTTAGCTGATATACACTTGGGACTTAGCCTAATTGAACGATCAAAGGCCTGAATCTCTCTCTCTCACACACACACACACAAACGCACGCAGTACCACGCGTCAAGATCAACAAGTGTACCGAAGCCAACATCAAAGAGAACAAGCGATTTGTGCTGGCACAGCCTGTGTGGCACCAATACTTTATTTTGGCATTGTTCCCATGTAGCCAATAACAAAAGGCCACATTTCTCCCTCTGAAAAGGACTTCTTGTAATCCATTTACATCCGAGCCGGAGCACTTTACAAGAGTGACTTGTGATGTGTGAGCAAGTAAGGCTTCAGTTCACGTCTTTCTCAGTGGCACTTTAATAAGACACAGTGCCGCTGTGGGCCTCAGACCTGTGGCCTTATGGATATTGGACTGTCAGCTTAAACATCAGGCGAGTTGTCCTGACTTAAAAGGAACCCTGTGAGATAACTTCAAAATAAATCCCTGTCAAGTGAGCTGTCATAACAAGCACTGGTCTTATGCTATACAGCGAGGTGTCTTCAATTCAATTTTGAAGTAAACAAAAAAATTAGCCTACTAAATAAATAAATGTGGTCACTGTAAATGCCAGTGGTGCTGACGGGTGTTAGCCATCCTAGAGGCTCCAGGGATCATAGGGTTGGTCTGTCAGTCCATCCCTCTCTGGGTTAAACTGATAGACTCAAACACTAATAGATAGACTGACACATCATTTTGCAAATAACAACTCTGCTAACTCTGGTAATGTCCTGACTTTTTACTGCAGTTTCACTATGAAGTTGCAGCTTGTAGTTTAGAGTCAAACGTTTCAACGACAACAGACTGAGCATCCTGACTTTTGATTCGCTGACATTCACTTTCCTTTGTATCCTTTTCTCCTAACACCATCATCATCAGGTTAAAAGAATAAATGAAATCAGGTCAACATTGCACATATCTGTTAGGGATAGTGCTTCCAAATAGAGAATTGGAAATTACAAGCACACACATACACACAAAACAAACCACTGAGGAGTTGGCTGCAGTGTGTAGCTTAACAACACAAGGGGGGGAAAAAGAAAATCATAATAAAAAGGAAGTGGACAAATTGACAGGCAATAAATGGTTTGTCACAGAAAGAGAGAACAATCCATCCAATGTTGTGCTTCTCCTAAAAGGCCTCAGCGAAACCAGAGAGGTGACATGGGGCAACATTCCTGGCAGCAGTCAGCTAGTTGCTGGGATAGTCACTAGCTCATACATATGCAGACTCTCACACACTCACGCATACAGATTTTGATACATCATTTGGACTATTAAATTATAATATATGGAAGTGTAAGGATGGGCAATGTTTCTCACTGATATTATCCCTCCAACAGTTTTTATGACATTCTTCCGAATATTTTAATACATGTCATTAAATTGCAAACTGCAACAAGCTCATCTCTGACCCAAGCTCTACGATTAGCTGTAGAAATTAAAAGCCAAACAGTAATTAGAAAGTTTTATTACCACTACTTGAGGGAGATTATAACTCCCTGATGACTGTGCTACTTAAAAACCAGAAACAGAGAACCAGGAATCGTTGTTGTTGCCCTGTGAGCTTCTCACTGACAAACAGCTGAACAAAGGTCAGTTTTACTATTATATTATATTTTTTTGCATTGAAACTCTTTACAATTCTGAAATTAGCTGCCAAAAGGATGTTAAAACATTTCCTCAACACAACAAAGCCTGCAGTGACTTTTAAAATCTGAACTTCTGGTTTGTTGGCATGTGGTGTGGAATGCATGGATGTCTCCCTCCTATAATTGTCCTATTGTTCCACAGTTCCCAAATCGGTTTGCAGCATCCCTACGTCAGGGACCTTTGTTCTGCTGCCTTTCCCATCCCATTTGTTACTGACATGGGAACACAATGCAGCATTTTATGGCATTCTTTGTTTGGGCAAAAATGACATAGTGTGTGAGCAGGGTCTTAACCTACTTGCCCATCCCACTCCTTGGCTTGTGAGAAAGCCATAGGCGGCGAGTGTTGTGTTCGATGTTCAGAGCGACTGAAAAACTTCTCACATTAATTAATCCGATCAAGATGGATACAGCATTTATTGAATATTAGGGATATAAATGTTGCAAACGCAGACTTGAATGGGTGTTTCGACATTGGGAAGTAAACTGCCTTGTCAAGAATATTGAGACAGTTAATATAAATAAATATCACTTTCTCTCTTCTGCTTCCATAAAGTTCAACTACTGTAGAGAGACAACAGATATGTAATCTTTTTGAGAACATATAACAAGTAGTGGAAGAAGGGGATGCAGCACATTAAAACAGTTTGGTGTACTTTAAGACAGCTAACATTATCAACATAATGCTTCCACTCATTATATTCACAAGTAGAAATAAAGTTGATCCTGTTCAAAGACTAAAATAGAAGCACAGCCCTTCAGTAGTACACTGCTAATGTACAGTAGAGTGGATTTAAGCGTAGGAGATCTTACACCTACCTTCCCCCCCTGCTGGCTCTCTCTCTAAGAGTCTGTAGTAACATCTTGACCTCAGCTCTCAACAGCTCTTTGACTGCGGGGGGGTCAGCCAGGGGGGGCCTCTGCTGACGTGGGAGTGGGGTCGCTGTCCTGCTGCCATGGTTTCCACCTCGCAGGCTCTCCTGCCACATCCGATGCCACATCTCTGCCTGCAAAAGTTAGCACAGTTACTGATGATTTGAATCACTGAATGATGATTTGAATTCATTGTGGCACGAAAGAGAACAACATGTGCATTAAACTGTAGTTCTGGATGTTGCTGGTTGTGCAGGACTGACCAGAATGCAATTTCCTAGGAAAGCAGATGTGGTGGAGATCATGGTCACATTGAACCACAGAGTGCTGCACAGCTGGCTCCACTGGGCTGATCAACCCAAACACAGTGCTATTAAATGGCTCTCTCTCTCAACCTGGCCAACTCACCAGTTATCATGGTGCCTCCCTATTAGCCACAGTATGTCTGACAAATTCAAAGTCATAGGAAACGATTTGGATCTGCCCTGGGTTTGGGTCCATGCCCCCCCATCCCCCCACAGAGTTCACTTCAGTTCAGTATTTTTTTGTGCTGCTGACAAAACAGACATGGGTGAATGCATAACCTTGACAGAGGTAATGCAATAAAGATTGTTTATGAGTCCCACATCTCAAGTTTCACTCTTTCGAGGACAAGTCTCATTTCAAAGTTTCAAGTCTACAAATCACAAACTCAAGTCCTCCACTCCGGTCTCTGCACTAGTCAGTCAGAATTGAGGAAGTCTTCTGGATGAGGTGAAAAATATTCAGCTATCTACAACCAAGTCCAGATGCCCTCAATTCAACCTTTCTTAGATCTCTGAGCATAGAAAGCAAGAAATGAAGACCATCGTTTGCATGTCTAAAAAAAGAGAAAGTGTGAAAAATCTGTGTGAGAGTACTTGTCTGAATATAATCCCCACATCTGCTGCCTGCCACTCACTCAAGTCAAAACCTTCACTTCAAAAGGAACACACTGGAGGAAACTGAACACACCGTTTCTGGTCTTTGCAATGTGTCTGTGTGCACGTGCACTCGCAAAACAGCATTTACGCTGCATAAGGTTGATACACACACACACAACCCCCCCCCCCCCCCCCCCCCCCCAACACTAGCTTCCTGTCTGTATTTAGGTGTTGAGGTGTTTATGTTACAAGATTCAAGGCTCACTCTATAATGAGCTGTTCCTGGACTTTTTATCCCCTCCCTCCGGTGTGAGACTGTTGACCTCATCCAGGAGCTATTTTAAGGGCTGTGCTGCTGAAACCTGTCAGTTAAAAAAAACAAAAAACGGAGCTATTATGTTGAATTATTTAAATTGGGATTTAGAATAAATTTACCTTAAACAGTTCATTTTTATTCCACGTAGAGAGAAAGAGTGAAAGTTTAAGCAGAGGTACAGTGAGACTGGCCTTGTAGGGAGACTTATAAAGAGAGGCTAATATTCCCTCTGATCTAACCGCCGTAGACAATGGCGACCTTGATGGAGGGAGGAATGGTGGTATTGAGGAATGGAGGAGTGGCCTGCTATTACTTTTCACAGTAGCTTATTGAGGGATGGAATTCATTTCACTGGACAGGAGAGAAAAAAAATTGATAGATCTTGAAGATAGACAGACATGAAAGAGGAAAAAGAAAAAGAGTTCCACTCGATGGTTAATGTACAATCACCTGGTGCGATATTAGAAACACCTGTACACCTCATTCAGTGATACAGTCACCCATTCATGTGGCAACAGCACAGTGCATTGAACATAGCAGGTCGGGCGCTTCAACTGATATTGACATCAAGCATCAGATTTGGTTCTTGGCGACTTTGACCGTAATGCTTGTTGGTGCCAAGACGGCTGGTTTGAGTATTTCTGAAACTGCTGATCTCCTGGGGATTTTCACACATAACAGTCTCCAGAGTTTCACTCAGAATGGGGCAAGAAATAAAACCCATCCAGTCAGCAGTCGTTCTGCAGATGGAAATGTTCATGTGTGAATCCCTTTTATGGCCACCATTTACCCATCTCCTGGCTACTTCCAGCATGATAACGCATCAGAAGAAAGAAGACAAGGCGGCTTCTGTGAGTTCAGTGAACTTCCATGACGCCCACAGTCAAACAGATCTGAATCCAGAAGAAACACCATTGGGATACGGCACAGGAGATTTGCAGCATGAATGAGCGGCGGACAAATCTGCAGAAATGATGTGATGTAATCATGTAAACATGGAGCAGAATCTCAAAGGAATGTTTCCAACATCTTGTGCAATCTGTGCCATGAAGAACTGAGGCCGTCTTAGAGCAAAGGGAGGACCCAGCCAGCAGCATCAGGATGGTGTTCCTAATAAAGTGCTCAGAGAGTGTATAAAATAAAGGAGACCTGCATGCACTAGGCTGAGAGTTGAATTAGGTGCTCTGTGCTTTGTGTTTTTTTTCCCCCTGGAAATTTCTCAGAGCTTTCGGCCTAAGTCTTTCTTTCCGTCTGGGAGCTTTACACTCAACCGCTGCATACGCTCAACTAGAGGTGAAGAAATATCAGTGCAATACTCAAAGTCAAACACACACACACAGCCATGCAGTACACATATGCACACATTTGTGCTCCCTCTAACTGATACACACATGCACACACACAGTCGAGTCAGAGAATGTGTGTCGCTAATGGTCTTATCAACAGTTGAGGGTTAGCCTCTTTAACCCTGTTATACCGACCCCCTGACTCACTAAGCTTACAGGGCCTCTTTCTATATTTATATATGTGTGTGTGTGTGTGTGTGTGTGTGTGTGTGTGTGTGTGTGTGTGTGTGTAGAGGAAAGTGGTCTGTATGTGAGCAAGTGGTCTGTATGTGAGCTGAATTATTCTGCATCATTCTGGTTTGATTTTTGCTTCACTTCTTCCTTAGGTTTTGCCTTAAAGGGATAGTTCAACAATTGCTTGTTCAATTCTTAAGCCGTTTTCCCACTAAAATTAGGGTTTTTTAAACGCGGGTCGACCCGCTAACAATCGGCATTTGGCCCCTTTCCCATTGACCAAAATGAGCCGAGTCTGACCCCCCGCTGAGGGATCAGACAGAGCATAAACCAGTCGCCCCGCTCTCATCCGCGGTGCAAGAGACACACACAGTCATGCCACAGCCGCCCGCCGCGGAGTGTCCGTCCGCCGAGGCAGACTCTCTGGCTGGCTGACCTGGAGCACCAGGACCGCGGAGGACAGAGAGTCTGCTGCGGCCGGATGACGGATGTCCGCGGCACAACATGTCAGTTAAACAGACTGTCGCTTCTTTTCTTTTCTTTTTTTCTATCGTTTTTGGTCAGTGTTGTTTGATCTTTTGATCCCAGTCTCGGATGAGAGCAGAGCGGAGCAGAGCTTTGTTTTGGTGATATGAGACGCGACCGGCGCGATGACGTAGCGTCACGTAACGTTCAGTGTCATCACGTAAATTAGCGGGTTGACGCGGGTCTGGCGTTCCCACTGCAAGCCGTTCGGAGCCGAGCCGATTAAAGGCGATTTTAACCCGCGTCGCTTGCCGAGTCGTTTGACCCGCGTCGACCCGAGTCGACGCGGGTCAAACGGTGCGCCTTTCCCACTGCCACCAAAAGCCGATTGTTAGCGGGTTTAAACGGGTTTTTTGGCCAGTGGGAAAGGGGTATTAGAGTCATAGCAGAGGGTTCATTACCTTTAAATATCGGTGCATGTTGTTTTGAGATCCGCAGGGCAGAGACGCAAGCTGCTCAGTGAACACAATGGAGGTGAACGGTAGGGTCCCCTGTCCCTCAAAACTCATCAAATACACAATCCAACAACTCCAAAACGCTCTTGCGGACAAGCTGTGACCTGCACATTCACCATGCTATTAAATAATCATGTATAATTATGTAACATTACGACACATGAAGCAAATACTCAGAACTACTTGTTGTAATGTAGTTGTGGCTACGCATTTGCCTCGAAAACAACTCTGTCTCATAATGTTACATTATTTTTTTTTTGGAGTTGTTGGATTGTGTAGTTTTGAGGGACAGGGGACCTGTACCATTCACCTCCATTGTGTTCGCTGAGCAGTTTGAGTCTCTGCCCCGCAGATCTCAAAACAACATGAACCGATAACTAAAGGTAATTAATGAACCTACTGCTATGACTCTAGGAATTATGGCAATAGGAGAATTTGCCAAAATGTTTAACTACCCCTTTAAACCCTAGTGTTGCTATAGAAAGACATTTGAGTTGACTCAAAAGTAGAGTATATCTAAATGATAAAAAATAAAGATTTACAAGTGTGTGTGTGTGTGTGTGTGTGTGTGTGTGTGTGTGTGTGTGTGTGTGTGTGTGTGTGTGTGTGTGTGTGTGTGTGTGTGTGTGTGTGTGTGTGTGTGTGCATGCATGAAAGAGAGAGACTCTTGCATATTTCAGTGTGTAGGCTAAACGTAGCATTGACATGCTTTGTAGTTGTCGCATGTGGTTTTAACATTAGCTGTCACAATAAACGTGTGTGCCAGTGTATGTGAAATGGCTTCAGAGCCGAGGCTGTCTATGTCTGAGTCGGTGTTTTTCTGGCCTGTTGGCGCGCTGTAGTGAAAGAGCTGATAACATCTACAGATGGAAAGATTTAAATACCAAACAAATACAATGGGAACAAAAGAGAGAGGATGGCAGAAGAAAAAAGTGACTGATGTTAGAATGGGGTGTATACAGTGTGTAAGAAAAACAAGACTGACTCTTGACGACTGACGACTTCTTCGATGGGTATTTTCACCCATTTCAGGCATTTTCTATACAAACTAACCTCTCATTGAGAAAAAATACTTGTCTCTTCAAATTCAATTTAACACCTTTTCTTGTGATATGTATTGGTTTTTTTTTGTTTGTTTGTTTGACCATGCTTGAGTGAGGCCGCTCTGCCAGAGCTGCGTGCTAGGGGCTTTGGGGGAGAGAGTTTAGTTGGCCTTGAATAAATACTGATGTCTGTCTGGTTCACATTTGGATTTCACTGCGGCTCAGTGCCAGTTAACCCACATTTCACTTTTATTAGGTGGTCTGGGATTTGTAATTAATGAGTGTATGCAGCCAAACTAACCCACTTACAAAACCTTAAACCACAGTTTTTAAATTGTTTAAGGCAGGAATGCTTAGCTGAGCATTTTTGATTCACCCTAGTCAAGAGGAATTTCTTATAGATGTGATAGTATTCTTTTGGAAACCTACAAACCAACCCCATGTCTGGATATTTTGACGGAATAAAACAGTAGGCTAAGTGTGAAAAAGCATGAATGATGAAACGAGAAATGTTCCAGCTAAAAAAAAAGACCTGTATGCTGTGTGTAGCTACTTTCTGGCAGAAGAAATCATAATGCAGTCATAAAAACCCACTCACCTCAGCGTGCACCTCTGTGTACATGCCAACCAGGGAGTGGCCCAGTGCTGCATGGATCCTTGACAGCTCTGAACCAGGAACATGTTCAGAAATCAGGCTCCACAGGGATGGGCCGGGGCACCAGAGCTGGCTTTCATCGGGAGATTGCATATGAGTGGCAATCTGAGCATTGAATGGATAGAAACATACAGTAGAAGATATACAGTGAGTAATATGCAAAAGTTTGAGCACCACTGGTCAAATTTTAAACATGAAAGTCAAACATGAAACACACTTTTAGAGTGAGAAGGGGGGAAGCAGCACCCTGCAAAAGAAAGGGAAACCCAGGAGACTGGAGACTTGAGCTCTCTGATAACTTTGACCAAGGTATCAGACAAGCTATTTACTATTTACACGCTGTGATAGTTTCCAAAGGGGGGGCAGGCCCTTTCATGCCTTTTGGAGATAATTTAATCTTCCACTCGCTTAACTGTTCACATTAACAGAAATTTTGACCTGGGGTGCCCAAACTTTTGCATGCCACTGTATGTGAGATAAAGGACTTAACTTGAGTATTAAGCAACATTTCAGAGGTGAATAATTATACCCCTGCTCAATACACCCATAGCCTATCTTAAGGACAGCTTCAGGTGTGGTTTTATCATTAGGGATTACAGGTTTTTACTTGTAATGTGGTCGTATTTCTACAGTGTAGCGTCTACTCCTGGAGACTTTTCTCAGCACTAACAGCGAGCTGTAAGCTAATACACTGCATAGAAGTTCGTGTTGTAACAAAACCCTCACCGGTGTTTTTCTTTCCAACTCAGTTGTGTTTACAGCGTGTCCACAGGTTGCTAACGTTAACGTAGACCTGACAGGGAAGCTACAGCGTCTTCCCGTGCAAGTTAACAAGTTGTATCCTAAATGTTCACAGACCCTCTTTTTACAGTTCGACAATTAATCAATTAAAATTATTTCGTAAGGTTAAAGTTTGTTAATACGCTGACTTCGTTTCTACGTGGGAAAAAAACACTCAAACACACTCACCTTAACCGATGTGTTGTACTCAGCAAAGCTGTGGTATCCAGGGTAATCATTCCAGTTGCTAGGGGGAGATATCGCGAGATGTGCAGGTTAGGTCTCTAATTTAAATAGGCCTATTTATTAAAACAATAAATATAAAAATAAAATAATAAAATGAAATTTGACATATAAAGAAATACACTTTGTGTGTGTAGTCTTAATGTGTGTGTTTTATCTAAGTTAATTTAAATTTAAGTGTTGAAAACAAAACAGCTGAACATCTTTTCGGTACTGGGCCTATTTTTAACTTCATTACCAACACATGTGCTCTTGTAAAGGTCTGGTTTAGGCTACTTGCTGATGTTCAACTCGGGGAGGGACAGACCTCAGCTGAGACTGTTGTGTGAACTCTCTCAGAGGCAGTGACTATTTCCCTCTTTATTACCTCCACCCCCTTCCGGGCTTTTTGCAGAAGTGTGCGCAGCCCGGTGCAGCCCCAGCAGACCCCTGTGGAAGGAGTAGCCTACGGAGGTTAAAGTCAAGGATTTTACACTTGGTAACAATGTAAGAAACTAAACAGTTTTGCAAACAAATCCAAGGTGGACGCTTCATTGTTATTTTTTCTGGTCTGGACAAGGTGAATTATTAGATAAATCATGCAGGTTTTCAGTGAGCGCCTCTCTGAGCGCAGGTTACGCACGGCCGTTTTGGCGCTCCTGCTTTGCGCACAGGTCGGTTTTGGCTTCTCGGTCGCCGGACAACAGGAGAGCACATGTGAGGCCAACGGCAGCTTATACTACGTCGGGGAATGGTATTTTCTGGACTCTGATCACTGCACCCAGTGTGAGTGCACTGCAGAGGGCTCTGCGTGTGGCCGCACTGAGTGCACCTCCCTCCCGGCTGCATGCATCCATGTCAGCCACTACCCCACCGACTGCTGCCCCAGGTGTGAGAAGATCGGGTGCGAGTATCGAGGAGTGGTGTACGAGCTGGGGCAGAACTTCCAGGTAAAACTGAAGCGATAACACGCGATATCAACGATCATATTTTGGGGACTGCATGAGCCCATAATGACAACATGAGGCCTATTGTCTTTTACTGTATATGGCCAGAATAATCTATTACGGTCCAAGAATAGTTTATTTTTATGTTTTTCTCTCACTCTTTGCAGATGTATTCCTAAAAAGATTGCAATTCATATATCAGAGATGGAGAATTTACTTTTTACTACTCACATCCACAGTACAGAACCTGTGCTTGGAAGGAGCTTGCTTTATCCCAGAGGCTTCTCAAGGGTCAAGAGCTGAAATATAAAAGTGGGCTGTAAACTGCTTTGAACAGAGGGTTACACTACCTCTGAGTTCAAAACTTAGATGCAGCATCTCATAATCATAAACTGCAACATTTTGAAAACGTTTCTGTCAATAAACAAATTGGAATAATAATAAAAAGGTGAGCACCAGCTCAAACTTGTTGATGTTTGAACATTTGATTTCTTAGTCTCTTTCATGCAGCTTTTCAAAAGATGTCCATCCAAACATAAATGCAACGGTATCATTTTGAAATTAAACTTGTGCTCTTGATCAAAGTTTGTTATAAATGAAGATGAGGTTGCACAAATCTTCTTAAGGGTATTTCATTCCACAACTCTGAACCACTTGATGGTATGTTGCTGTGTAACTTGAGAATGAGTCAGGGAACTGGAGGTAAATGGCGCCCCCTTTTGAGATGGCAAGAGGAAGGTGAGCAGTGCTGGTTGGAAATTCAGCATGATGCTGATGTGCCATTTCTCATCACACAGTCAGTGGTTAACTCGCTTTAACATCTTTAGGAGATTACAAAATGATCCATGCTGAGTATCTCTGTATTTGTCTTTCCTCAGCCATCAGAGTGTGAGCAGTGCACTTGTGACAGTGATGGCATCGCCCGCTGTCTGGTTGCAGATTGTGCCCCTCCACCATGTGTCAACCCCATCTACGAGCCGGGAAAATGCTGCCCTGAATGCAAGGATGGTATGTTGAAAAAGAAGTAATAGAGGACAAAAAGGTTATAGTATTTGTTGATTAAAAGGTTTCTCATAGATTGAACATCACTTATTGTGTTGATAATGTTTGGATTACAGCACATTTTCCTTTGCACTGTGAAGAGATCATTTATACAACAGCAACCATTTAAGTGCTCGCTTGTCTTTGCTATTCAGCTGCGATTGCACTGACCTCTGCTCCTTGTTTCCCTCCAGGTCCTAACTGCTACGTTGACGCCACACGCGGTAAGGTGATTCCTGCGGGGGAGCCCATCTGGGTGGACTCCTGCACCAAGTGTCGCTGTCATGACGGCCAGGACGCAGGCTACTGGGAGGGAAATCGTCTCGCCACCTGTTCTCGCCTCAAAAACTGCACACCTGAACAACCCTCCAGCCAGCAGAACTGATTCACTTTGTCAGCAGAGAACCAGCTGTCTTCCTAAAACACATATTCCTTGATGGATGATCGGCTGTACACCTTCTATGTCTATGAGACCGCGCTGAACCCTCCTCTGCTGCTGCAAATGTCAGCGTAAATGCCAGACGTAACGGATCATCTGCAACTACAGAGACATGTGTGCACAGCAACCGAAGACTTTAATCTTAGCTGCCGTTGCACAAGGATAATCCATCCACACAATTTTTATAACACCGACAATACCAAAGAATTTGTCACTTTGTTGGACAATGACGGACCAACACCTTTCCTCATCTGTTCTGTAAATGACAAACACGGACAAAATTTTAAGATGGACTCAAAGCTCTGGGTTCACTGCTTGTCACATGGTTGTTCGTAATTTGATTCACTGCAGATTTGCAAAACTAAACTACAATATTAACCAAGACAGGTGCAGTATTTTTCATCTAAATTGCTGTTGCTATTGTTTTACTTGTAGCACCTGTGCTCAAGGTGCTGCAAGTAAAAATAAAACCTCAGGCCCTGCAGAGAAGGACTGGCTGGTGCATGCACAGAGGGCAGCCGGTGAAAGATCAATAGGCATCCAACAGCAAACCGTTCCATCTTATGACCCACCCCACCCCCATCCACCCAACAGGTTCATCTGGCCATGAGAAATGTATTTTTGACTTCATCTCCCTGGACAAGGAGATGAATTGTAATTCCTGAAAACCAGTGTAAACAGTGACATGAAGCACAGCAAAACATGGCGAAAGCTATTTTCATTTAAAACCGAGGTGCCATGTTTGCAAAGATGAAATTAAAAACCAACAGCCCTTGTATCTAACCGGTACTTCCAGAGAAAAATCACATAATCAAACAAAATCGTTATCCTTGAAGGTGGCCCTGCTCCAGATACTTGTATTTTTGTGTTTCATCTCCCTGTAGACAGTCATTTCAAAAAGCCAGACCACAGTGGATCAATATGCAGTACTAATGGGCTTTTTACACACCTTAAAAACCCAGAAGATATCTCTTTTTTTTGTCCATTTCCCCACACCTGCTTGAGGAGACAACTAGCCAAACAACAAAGCCAATGTGATTATTGGATGATAAGGAGTTGTAACTGACCTGTCGCAGGATGATGCAGCACCAAAACGTCTGCACAACTGTGATGCAATTTAGACTAGGAAATGGCTTAGCGAAGCAATAAACACTTTGTAGGTGTTCTACGAATTTTCAAGTTCAATTTCCACACTAATTGAAATATAATGAAAGAGACTATGGCCTAACATATGACTGTACAGTAGTTGTAGACACGGGCAATATTGGAAAACAGGGTTTAATTTAATGGACTGTTATTTGTGAATGTACACTGTAGAGCAGGAAAAAAAAACAATATGTAATTTACTGCTTTATTAATTTTTCACCAGAAAACATGTGTAGCTTTTCATAGATGCAGCCATCCCTGTTGTTTCCATTGTCAAAGCGTAAAATGATTATTTACTGTGTTCAGAATCAAAGTGTGTGATGAAATGTTGCATGAAGTGTACTTTCATTTTATACAGGCTCATATGCAACAGATCTGTCTACAATAATTTGTTATGATGTATGACTTTAATCATGAGGGACCTTTGAATGAAAACCAAAAATCAGATTATTTTACTATGCCATATTTACCACATTTAAAACACCCAAGCTGCTTCAGCATGAAGTCGTTATGTTTCACAAAAAATGTCCCCATATTATATATCAATCATATTTTGTCGGAGGACATCCTGAAGGAATCAAGACGACTGTCCTTAGTTAGATCGAAGAGCTGTTCCTCATTTGAATGAATCACCAGAGAGAACAATGATTACGGGAATAGTCTGACAACAGAGTTAGATACCACTTAGCTTTATGCTAAGCTAACAGGCTAGAGTCTAGTTATTGAAGTACAAAGATGAGAGCCCTCTCATCTAACTGCTGGTGAGAAACCAAACAAGTATATTTCCCATGACTTTTCCTTTTAAGTGTGGTTTCAATTTACTGCCTAAAACCAAAGGGAACTGCTACAAACCACCACACCCACCCACATTGTAATGTGTTGTGCTTTTCATATACTGGCTTTCGAAAACATGTCATAAAAGATCCCACATTAAAACACTTTTTCATGCCCATTAATTATCTCTGGCTCTACTTTGCGAGATCAATTAGCTGTTCTGTGAACAGTTTGGCTTCTCTTCCAGAGGATACACTGCTGATTTCCCTGCAGAGCTTTTCAATGCTGACAGCTCGGGACCAAAGCTCCCTGCAAATACAAATGAATATGAAAGAGGCAAAAACAAAAAAAAGTAAAAATAGAGAAAGACAGATAGCTTTACCTTCTAGCTTTAAAGTTGCTCACGATATTGGATGGAGAAGAAAAGAGAAAACAAAAGACTGCAGAAGTCAAAGCTCACGTAATTCACAAGGTGGTATAGCATTTCACCACACAAACAACAGTAACAGGTTCATGGAGGTTGTCATGGCAACAGGAGACTGCGTTGCCAAAAACTGCCAATATTACAGCTCTGAGGTTACTTTAGTCTGCAGGTGGAAACTAATTTCTTATGATGATCCTATTCATGCATTTATTCTGCGGTAACCTGAATAGAAAAGCAGGCACAATGAAACATGCAACACACATTAAAAAGGAACTGACAACACCATCATACAATCTTAACATCAGTTTTATTGATTGTATAGAAAAAGTAGGTCTGATATGACATAATGCATTCTATATAAGATATAACATTTTCAACATTCAATGTACAAAAAAACATAGCTAGAGATACAGTAAATTTTTTAAAAATGACCCCAGGCCTTAAAGTCCTGTCTGCAGCAGGCGAGCAAAAAAATGAATTTGAAAAAGGCTTTCGAATACTTAAAACACCTGAGGTATGCTTGACAACTGGAACAAAAATCAAAAGTCCATTAAGAAACATCAAGCACTCCTTACGGTTGTTTCTATTCTTAAGTACAGGAAATATTTCAAATACGACTTTTTTGCTGAAGTTTCTGTTGCTGATCCAAAACCCATGACACTGTTTATACACACTGGGGCCACGTCTCTCTTGCTACATCCGTAATGTTCTTTTTTTTCCCACATTAACCGTCTATACTCAGCTTATATGCTCTTTGTGTACCTGACCTCGCAAAGGGTTTCCAGGAATTTGCTCTGGAGCTTTCTGAAGTCTGAAGAAAAAAAACATGATGATGCCAAAAGGGTTTTGTCAGCGTGACGCCCTTCAGACAGAAAGCCTGTGTTGTACTGTAGGTGTACGATGATATGCTCAGTGTTACATATTATGGAGACTGAGGACTCTCCTGGATAATACAGTCATATAGGGTTATGTTATAGCTACCAGATAAGTATGTAATTAAGATCTGTGAATCTGAGCAGGAGGAAAAAATGTTGTTTGTGAACACAATGTGGTATCATTGTGAAATCTGTTTTCTCAATGGTTTCGGTCAAGTGGATGTTTTCTCTCCAATAACATTTAAAAAAAAAAAAAAGTAAACCAACTTGCAGTTTAATTACTCAAGAACCACATACCACACACTTCTAATATGCTGTGGTTAATCATTTGCACCAATGATTTAGCCAGGAGAAAGTTCTTGTGCATCATGTAACATTTTTTTATGAGAAAAATAAATTACCCAGATTTTGCACCTTTAAGAGACACACTACCCACGTTGTATTATGGGACATTAAGTGTTTTTGGCCACTACCAAGGACTAAAAGTCAAGATCTCAACCTCTGCTGCTCAAATTTAGACCATTGTTTTTTGTTTTGTTTTTTAAATTTGTATTTCAAAAGTCGTCCAGCTTTATGGAAGTAAAACAAAAAAATTGCCTCTCGGAACAATAGCTGTGACGGTAGGTATCTGTTGTGTACAGATTAAAAGGATTTAAAATCAACAGGTGAATTAGAGGCAAAAGATGATAAAAAAATGTTTCACCTCATATCCCACTGAAAAAAATGATTTTAAAGCAGGATAATGGGTGGAGGTGGATGGATCTGTAATATTGCACAGGGTTAGCTGTAAACAGTGTAGAGAGGGGATTGTATTGACCTCTCCATGTGTAGTCTTGACTACCAAGGACACTGAAACTCACCAGGAGAGCACTGCACTCTGACAAAAAAAAAAAAAAAGGGATCGCAATCCAGAAAAAGAGGGTAGGGAAGAGTGGGGGTTTAAGTACTGAGATGGAGAGAATAGATAGAAAAATAAAGATACAGTAAGTGGCACAGATTCAGAGACACACACAGAGAGGCCCTGTCGATATCTATTGAAAGAAGAAGCACTCTTGTGAGACACAGCTGTGCCTGGAGTGGGCCCACCACAAAGCACAACAGTGCCATTGACACATACAGCTTGGACTGGCAGAGGAAGAAAGAAAAGGCAATGAAAGAGGAGATAATGCAAAGAAAAGAGGGAAGACAGCATGAATGCCTGTGTGTGTGTTTTGGAGACTGTGCTGAAGAGAGATTCAATCACATCCTCCATATAAACATGATTTTTGTCCCACTTTTGTAAACCCAAACAAATGTGTGTTTGTTTCATTATCATCACTCTTAAAATGCAGCACACATTTTCCTTTGAGTGATATTAACCTAGAAAGAATGACCTTTGACCTTAAAATAACCTCCCTTGCCCCTTTTTATACAACTTCTGAAGGCATCAGATTGGTGTTTAGGCGTCAACAGTAACAGCATCGACAGTAGAGATGAGGGAAAAATATGAAACAAAGGGGATAAAAGCAATGCATCAAAGCATAAGACAGTCAAAGGCTTCAATACGATGATGGAGGAAATCATGAAACATTACTTTGTCTGTTCATCTGTCACACAGGGAAAGATATGAAATTCCTATAAGACAATTATTATTAAAACAATTATTTCAATAGGAAATATGTAACAGCAAAAGTTTGATTTGTTTAGCCCATCACTTGTGAGATCTGAAAGTGTGATAAAATAGGTTTTACAGTACAGAACTGACATAATGGTCAAATCTGAAGTAGCAACAGAGATGTCAGTGAAGCTGCTCAAACGATAACTCCTCATTACTGCTTTAAAACTCCCCCATTAGAAAACGTTCACCTTATAACTTCCTGTTTCCAGATATGACACTCTTTTTCTTAAAGATGGGAAGAAAAATGTCGAGAGAGAGAGAGAGAAAATGGCTTACAGTAGTAATAGCATTGAGTTCATGAATTGCAATACTTTAAAAACAAAGGTTGTAGGCTAAAAATAAAAAGACTTTGAAAACACGAGCCATGACTCTATCCTGACAGCTCATCTATGATGTTTGCACTTCTTATGTGTTCAGAGAATATGGTTAAAGAATCGGAATATTTGTGTACCTCAAAAACAATTGCTTCTTGCAGAGACAAAAATATACCTTTAAAGTGCAGATTACTAAAATAAACCTCCATCTTTCTTTATGTTGAGTGAAAAAAAAAAAAAGTTTCTGGAAACCCAATCTCCAATATGATCCACAAGGGGTTAAAATCATAACTGAGCTGTCAGTGTGTATACTATATTTGCCCCTGTCGTCTTCAGTTCCCCTAATTGATTTAAAAATGCATTCCCACGGTAGTACCACCACGTTGCGTTCAGCACACAAGAAAATGCTCCGTATCTTCAATGTGTTCACCTTTGTTGCAAAACTCCCGTTAAATCAGTGTCTGTTTCCAAAGATTGAGTTCATATATCAAAAACGAGAACAAAAAGAGAGTTCTCGGGTGTTTGTTGCTGCTGACGAACATGTTTTATCAGCGTGTCCCAGCACTGTTTTGAGTCTTCTGCTGTAGATGCAGGCACAATACACATTCATTAACTGATAGTGGAGGATTTTGATTGAGTAATTAGATCCAAACAGGTCACTCTCTGATGAAAAATGTCACTACTAAATTGTCTTTTAGCTTCATGTGTCAAGATAAGCATCGGCCGATATCTCTGATATGCAAACCATCTGATAGGGTTCCATGGATCAACACTGCATGTCATTATGTTATGTTAATGTAACAGCTCGCCTCCGGTGGCAATCCCATCTCTACTGTCCATAACCATAAATGCTTAGGAAGTGAATTACTTGATGCACTTGATAACGGGTTTGTTATTTTCCTGATAATTTCCCAACCAGCAGGTACCATATCTCGTCTCCATCACTTTTTCTGTCTTATAGTATCCATGTAAACAGAGTCGCTGGCTTCTATCGCCTTAAAACCTCTTCGGATGCGACCGTCCCATCATCATCGCAGGATATGCCGTGAAAATGTTTCCAAAGAGTAACACAACATTATTGTCTTATCTTTCAATCGCGCGATAACACTTCCTGTCAGTGTCCTCTGCTGATATGCCATCGGATGCCCTCGGTTGTACAAAGGATTGTTAATGAAAAGACTCAGGAGTTTCAGTTCCAGCTTTGATGCCAGCCGACCTTTGTCGACCGTCGATAGACAAGCTTTGGTCCACACTAACTCTGAAGTCACTGATTGGTCAAGGTAGGAGGTGTGAAGCCACTGGCTACTTGAAAAAAAATTCTTGTAGAGCCTGAGTCCTCGATACATAAATGGCAAGCTGAGATCTTAAGAAAAAAAGAGAGAGGGGGGTAAAGAGAGAGAAAAAGACCGTGATGTGCTTGTGGCTACTTTTCCTTTCACCTCTCCAGTTCCTCCAGATATGTATTTTCTTCATGTCTTTCGTTAAGACTCTCTTCTCTCCGTCTTTCCCCTCCACTCAATGTGCATCACCCCCCTCATCTTCCTCTCTCTAACCCTTGATAGGCCGAGGCGGTGGCTTGCCGATCTCCACAGAGATATTTGTGTACAGCGGATACCTCTTGACCTGAACCAGTCTGTAGGTCAGAGAGCTGATGCCGTCCTTCTTCATCGTGTTCTTTGTGTTCTGTATTTTGTTGAATCTGAGGGATGAAAGACAGAAAGAGAGCGAGAAAGAGAGATGGAGGGAAATGGGGAGACAATAAAGAAAATTAGATTCAATTCAGAACAGATGAGAGGAAACAATAGTGCCAGAACTTACATGAGATTCTTGTTTGATTGCTTGAATATGGTTTGGGTTGTTTGTATGCATATTACACTTCTGGAAATGCACATAATTATAACACTGCACTGTGGGGTACAATAAAAAAAGATCATCATCATCTTCATCATCCATGTTTTTTGTTGCTCTTTTATTATTCGAGAGAGGGTTACCACAACACTCACAACACAATGCTGAGATTCAAGACGACCACAAAGCATGACATATGGAGAAAAAAGGCTTTTCACGTTGATCAAATGCAACTATCTAATCTCAAGTTTTCTTGATTTATAACACCTTAAAAAGACTTAGTGTCCTTTTTTCCCCATCTGTTGGATATATCTATTAGTAATAAGACCTGTTTTTCTAACTGTTTATGCCCCAAAGAAATAAAAGTGCTCAATAATTTACAAGGACAAAAAGCAAATAATAAAGAAAAACACTTTGTGTAGCAAAAAAAAAAAAGTGTTTTTCTTCCTATTGTGGTTTGTTATTTTTGTTTCTATTATATCTTGTCATCTCTTTGCTGGTTTCCCTTTCCTTGGTGTTTCTTAACCTTGGCTGTAACTTTCTGGCACAACACAACATAGATCCCTACCACAGTTTAATAAAGCACAAGTCGTCAAAAAGAAATATTAGGTCATCAAACACCCCACATATATCTTCTATGACTATACTTTAGGCTAATGGCATCAGGAATGGCTTTTAGATTGGCTGCAAGTAAAACAAATAGAAGTAAGTTTGGGTTCAATCCAGAAGCCATTAGACTTGCAAACAGCCGTAGCACAAGAACGGGCCACTTTGCCTCGTGTACAGTACCGACTGATGAACACACTTGTGATTTCAAACCTTGACCCTTTTGAAGATCATTGTGTATTTTAACTTGGTGTTATGTTTGTGTTATTGAAATGTATTTGTGGACCTGTTGTCTTGAAAAGCTCCTTATAAATGAAACACCCTGAATATAATTTATTAGTGGTCCCTTGTCAGAGTCCCAATGCCCTGGTTGAGAACCACTAGTCCAGAGAGTCCACTTGCTTAGTGTTGCAGATACGGATGGGAAATGAAGTTCACAATTGTAGTTTCGAAGGTCCAACGACATAAGAGACTTTTATAGGAAACAAACACAATGCATCACAAAATCCAAGAGGAAATCAAGACAGAAGGAAAATCGGCAAATCAGAATAATGTAAGCAGAAGTGCTGTATATGCAACAATCAATCAAACATCCATTTACACAACACACACCAACATCAGCAATCACATTAAACCCACAGGATGTAAAGAGAAACTGCTCTGCTAAACTGTTTAAAAATGATGTGTAATGTTCATCGATTATCCTTCACAATGCCGATCCTGACCAACAGGTGGTGCTAAGGCATCGCACTGTGACTCAACTCTATGGCATTATTATCCATCATATCCACCGTGGTTCGTTTGAATTATGCTGGAATATCCTTCCTTCCCCATTGGCCGTGCTTCAGCAGTTACATCAGAATCTGCTCTGATTTTAGTATTAAAGACGGGAAAATAATTCACACAGTGTGTCAGACAGTAACAAACTGAGCTGCTGCTGCTGCTGCTGCTGCTGCTGCTGCGCTTCAGTTCAGTGTGTGATGCAACCTCAGGCATTAAAACAGGATTCATAACACAAACCTTCCCGTAACCCTCGTAGTAGTAGCACTGAGGATAGAAATGAGGCCACAGTGTGCAAGAGTCTAAATGCAGGTTTGTGTCTTAATTTGCTTTTTCTTTTCTTTTTTTTTGTCTGTGAACAGAGGAATATCTGATGTGTGTGTGAACGCCCAACCGTATACATGCATCCTCTTTTCAAAAATACAATGGCGACTGACTCCAACACAGAGACGGTCTTCTTAATGACATGCTCGGACGTGCAAGTGGAGTTGACACCTCAGGCCGACATGGACCAGTGAGTCTACAGATCCTTGTCAGAGCTGACTAGTGAACATCTCTCTCCTCTTTCAGCATCGCCCTCTCCTCCTGTCACTCTCAAATCAAATCAAAAGGAGCTTTACTGGCCTGCAAGCTGGAAAAAAAACGTTGTCAAGCATCTTTCCCTTGAACAATATCATACAATAAGATAAAAATAGACTTATGAATAGCAGGAACTGGTGCTTCTATCTAAAAGCTGAGGGAATTAGTTTAAGAGACAGATTGCAAAGAAAGAAAGAAAGAAATAATGATAGAGAGGGAAAGATAGGAGAGAACGCAGGCGGTTAAAAGTGAAATGAGGGCCGGATGACAAGGGAAGAAAATGGAGGATAGATAGGCAGAGAGATAAATATATATCAGAGGAAGTGAGTGACAGATGGAGGGAGCAAGATACTGATATTAAAAATAAAGTGATTGAGAACTGAGTGAAAAATGAGAAATCTTTGGATGAATCTATCAAATAGCAGAGATTATAAACAATAAACTAATCCCTACATACATATAATAACAAATATGGACGCTACTGGATGTGCAGAGTCTTTTCAAACCTATTAGTCTCATTTATTTCACTTTCATTTGAGAGAGCTATAGAGGGCATTAGTCTTGTTTTCAGACTGAATCCAAACTGGGCTAAGAAACGCTGTTTTAATTCCACCCAGGGTCTCATAGGAAAATGTTTCCGGTTTAGTTTCTCAACAACAGCTTGTCAAACTGGCAACGGAGGGACACTGTGCTCTTCATATGATTGTAGGAAAATGTCACAGGGGATTTGTTTTTTGCTTATTGGCTTTGTCACCAAGACTTAGATGAAAAGATTGTCTATATGCTAAATATAAAGCGCCTGGGTGGAGGAGTGGATGGTGTGTTTTCCATGTTAATGGGAGTATATCAGATGAAAAAGGCCATATAAAGCTCTCTACTGTTCAGTAAAGTTCACTACAAACTTTAATATACTGTGCTCAACAATCACACATTAGTTTCAAAATGTGACAATATACGACAGAGTCAGACTAGCCGCTTCCTCCTTTTTCCAGGTACTAATGGCGGATGCTAAGCTGATATGCTCGCAGCAGCTTCATGTTTAGCGTAGAGTGAGAAGAGTGGTATAAATCTCTTGTCATTATTACTCTTGGTAAGAAAGCGAATAAGTGTATTTCACCAAATGTGAAACTTTTAGAGAAGCCAGTCTCTTCTCTTTCTTCTCTCTCCCTCTTTCTCACACGCACTCACAGACACACACACACACACAGACACACACACAGATTATGCACTTTCCTAGGACGATAACATATGAATGGAATATTGAACAGCATTACTGTGCATCTCATTCATCTGCAATGCACGAAGCTGTGCTTGCTAGACTAAATGTGTGTGTGTGTGTGTACTAACTGATACTCGCGGCTGGTGATGAATGTGTCTCTTTCTTACTTCCGCAGGCCGAATATCTCATTGCTATGCTTAACCAGCATCTCCGAGAGGGCTGAGAGAATGGACTCCTGTGTGAGAGAGCGTGCATGTTTGACTGAATGTGTATAGTATAAATGTGTGTGTGTGTGTGTGTGTGTGTGACTCTGTGTGTGTGTGTGTGTGTGTGTGTGTGTGTGTATCAGGGTGAATGCGGGGTAGATGGTAAACATTCATCAAACAGTCGAGACAACGTTCCCCTTGATAAACACTGGACATTACGCAAGTACTCCAGAAAATCTCTCCCAAAAGGCTCAATCATTAATCTGAATCTAAACAGAAAGGCAACTCTGCACCCGAAGACAAAGAATGGAAACAGAAGCTCAGTTTATCTGTGTAATTGAGTGACAGACCTCTGTGATTACAACCCCAGAAGTAAAACAGGGCTCTTAAAACATTTCAGGAAGACAAATTGATGTCACAGGTTGATGTTGCTATAGCTCGACTGTGGAAATGAATGTTTCCAGGTTCACCTTCATTCATAAAAATGTGATTTAATACGTTAACATTGGTTGTTGTTAGTCTGAGGTAGATTGGGACTGTTCAGGGTGCAACGTGAAAACAAGAATTTATGATTATGTGATGGCCTAATAATCTGAGCGATCATCTCAAAAGCACAAAAATATTGTACATCCTGAATACAACAGAACACAGATGTGTACAAAGACTGTGGTTTAAGTCGTTTCTCTATTTGGAAATCAAACTCATGAGGAATATGACAATTCTAACAAAAAGTCATTTCTCTTTTATACACAGTTTCGAGTAGTAATACAACTTTCAAATGTCTTTCTGTTGATTTGAGTTTTTGGTGTGAGGTGGGCTGGCAATTTGAGCCACCATCTGGTCGACCAAGCTGAAATTCATGTATCTCAACAAGTACTTGACAGATTTCCGTGGCTTTTATTCAACACGTGTTCACGGTCCCCAGAGGATGATTCCCCCTGATTTTTTTTTTTTTTTTTTTTTACCTCTAGCACCACTATGAAATTCAGATTTATGTGTTTGAGTAAAATATTTAAAACAACTCTTGGTGAGTTGCCATGACATACAGAGATTAGTGTCCCTCAGAGGATAAACTCGAATATCTTTGATGATCTCTTCATTTAGTCTAGTGCCATCATCAAGCCAGATACCTTATAACTAAATATCTGCAAATATGCTGCTAATGACATTTGGTTGTGCTTTGTGTTAAGTGCTAATTTAAGCTACTATAGTAAGACACTTCACATGTTACTAATGCAATTTCATTGCTTGTTCTATTGAGTCATATCAGTATAAATCCACACAGAGGGATTCATAAATATATTTTTGGGATTTACGGTTAACGTAGAACAAATCCACAAATCAAAATGAAAAATATATTTCTGATGCCCACACAAATATTTCTCGTCAGATTTCTCCCACTTTTCAGATTTTATTACTGATCTGACTCAGTTCTCAAAGACCTGTATTTCCTCTCATATTTTTCTAAGAAAATATCAGGGGGTAAGGGTTTGACACTCTCTTGAAGAGAAACCAAAAAAGCCCTTAAAGCCGCAATGAAATAAATGTAAAATTTTCTTCATGCGGTGAAAAAGTAATGAAAAGTGATGAATTTAAATTTCAGGTCCAAAGAGAGATAGAGTGAGAGAGTAATGTTAAAACACTCACACTGTCTGAGTAGAGCCATGAGGTAGTCAGTCCTCCCTTCAAAACTTCCTGATTATTCGAGCCAGCTCGCTTTATTTAAGCCTAAACCCCATTTATTTTCAAAATATCCTTTAAGCCGAAATATCCGAAACATTATAATGAGTGTCCAGGAGGGCTGTAGAAATAGAAAGTTTGTGCCGGCTAATAGGCCTGCTTTCTTCTGCCCCTTGCTACGGTTATGAATAATGTATCGGCTCCAAATAAATAGCGTCCCTGTTGGTGTCACCTCATATTGAGGAAGTCTGGTCCACTGACCAGAGAGGGAGTGCAGAGCGACAAGCGAGCGGAGGAGGAAAACGGGAATGCACAGGAACACACACACACACACACACACACACACACACACACACACACACACACACACACACACACACACACACACACACACACACACACACACACACACACACACACACACACACACACACACACACACACACACACACACACACACACCTTTCAGTCTAGTGGCTGATTTATTGACTTTGATGAAAGCAACTAGACGAGCCTGACCTAGCTGCTCTCATCTCTATTGGTGTCATTTCAGCAAGCAATTACTGAGGGATTGTTGAATATCTCTCTCTCTCTCTCTCTCACACACACGCGCGCACACACCCACCCACCAAACAATGATAGATGACATGTTATACAGGCCTGGTTATTTTAGACATCTTCAAATTTGGGTTGGATTGTTAGTTTTAAAGTTAAACCACTTCTTGATGGAAGTCTGACATTTCACTGGTTTGAGCAGAACCTCAACACAGGTAGAAAAAAATGTCTGTCATTTCTTTTCAGCAGCTGATGTCACAGGCTTGGCTAATTTGAAGTCCTGCCAGTATGTTTTTTATCAGAGGTGTTATATGGGAGATATACACTTAAAGAAAAGCCTTTTAGACCGTATTTTGAGGTAACATCTCCAAAGTGTTCTTTTTTTTCATCAGATTTGACGAGTGTTTCTCTAAATGCAGTTTTTATGTCCTACTGACCATTAAAAGTGCGGTTATGGCTTTCTCTCCAATTTAAAATAGGAGCCAGATCTCGTTAGACCAAAATAACAGCCTAGGGGCGTTTCCAAGATGGCCGGCAAGTGATGACTCAACTGTTAGCATGGAGAAGGGAAAGACACATGAAAAAAATACCAAAATATATTTTTTAAAAAGCCTATGGTTTAGAAATATGTAGCCAGGGGTTGCTTTTCCAGAAGAATAAGTTGCTACAAAGACAGGATTCATTATTGATGATGCACAATAGATGTAATTTATCTTTTGAGGACTGGTAAAGCAACAATTTGAACCAAATCTTCACCAGTTCAGTCACACATGAAAATAAATAAGATTAGTTTGCAAGTTTTTAAAATATTTCTTTGCTCATCTCTCTGACAAAAGAGCTGATGTTGTGTGATTAAAAGAAGGAGGGGCTCTGTGGCTGTACAGTGTTCAAATCAAAACATATCACGATTCTTAGGCTTGATTAAAAAAAAAAAAAACTATCACTCCTCTTCCCCACTTTACTCTTGTTGCCAACAATTTTTAATCTTTTTATAAACCAAAATAGGAGCCACAACTAAACTAGACCCTCACTTAACTGTGAACCATGCGGCAGCACAATCCTGTCAAAATCATGTGACAAAATAATATAACGAGAAAAAGAACTAAAATATTATTGGAGGAGGGAAAAGAGTTCACTATATCTTTATTTGACCCCAGCCCCTGCAGCTATCGATTTTTGTGTTGAGAGGCATCGCTGCACGGCCCATCCAGGCATGAAAACGGGGGCTCTTAGAGGAGAATAAACAGTGATAATCCACGTTTAAGCAGCTTAATGTGAGGTGCTATACCCCTGGTGATTAATGTGTCTAGAAGGGCTCATCTCTGCATATTGGGTCTCATTCATCAAACCATTAAATAACACATTTATATGGGAAGCATTTTTACACGTTTGTCTGAAAAGCAATTTAAATGGGTGTTGCCAAAAGAGCAACATTTAAATCCCCCGGCTGCATCTCTGAAAAGCAATTTTTGTTTTATTAAAAATGTTTTGGACTTGGCATTTTAAAATCTTCCACTCTTGTCAGTGACCAGAAAGACCGAGCAGTGGTCCTCAGAGGGTTGTTCCTATTTTTATTTGGCTTAGGCATTTGATACTTGCACATATGGAGGCCCCATCAACTGTGTCTAACTGTGTCCCGCAACACTGACTTTACTGCAAACCAGGATTATGCATTCAGTAGTTTCAGTATTTATGCAACTTGCATCTATTAGCAGAATGTGAAGGACCAGAAATCTTTGAAATCCGTGTATGTTATTTATTCAGCATGTCCTCATGTCTCTATGCATTTCAGTGCCTTCTTGCATGAATCTTTTAACATCCAGTCATGAGTGAAATGTTTTATCAGTTACAGGGAGAACTATTCTGCAAACGCAAGAGCAATAAAAAAAATATCTTTATTAAATCCAGTTTTCTCTTTTATTCTTTTTTTCCCCCCTTCTTACCAGCAAGCTACAACAAAGCTACAACAACTGCAAACACAGAGGTCATGTCCTCATCAGAACTTTTGGTGACTCGTTTGTGGGATTATAAAATGTTGTTGCTCATTATTCTCTAGAGAATAAATAAATACAAACTACAAATGATGGCTGTAAGGTTAATTCCGTAATTTTTCTTAAAGAAAACAAAACACCGAACATAAACAGATACTGAGGAGATAGAGCATTTTCTCGTTGGGGAAAAAAAGTCTTATTGGGTCATTTTAGAGATGTGTTATATGATAACTTGGCTAGAGTTATTATAACACGGGTAAATTAAAATGCTTAATGGTATCACTAGTCACTATCACAGTATCACTAACACTTACATTTTTTCAGGTAATTTTAAAAGAGAGAAGATCAGAAGTCGGTAAACCGACAGCCTTATGGATTATAGATTCTTGTCTGTTCATCAACAATGTCAATTATTTGTGATATTGAGTTGTTATTCAATCAAAACATTCGAATGATCTCTTGTATAGTCAAAATAGTGTTTGAACTCTTCAGATCCAGGCAGTGTACATGTTGCTTAGACCAAATAGAGGACACACAAGCATATCAATCTTAGCTAAAGAAGCAGATGTAAATATAAATACATAATAATGTACTTTCAAGATGTATTATATGTAGGATTTTCCCTTTGCTGGCTGTGTTATGAGGCGTTTCTCAGTGGGCAGCTGCTGGAGTTCTGCACAAAGAGTCGGCAGCTCTCAGGCATGATTGTACACAATGCGAGTGTGAAAAATAGAGAGGGCATAAAAAAAGAAAAGAGTTCTAACCGTCTCTGCTTAAAGGTTAAAGTATCTTTAGCATGTCATTCCCACAAAACTAGACAGGATGAAATAAGATAATGTGAGAAGCAACAAGGAGAGGAATCAGTATAGACTGTTACCACGTCTCACTGCTGGCCTTATATCATCTGTGTTGCTCCTGTATCTGAGCAGTATATTCCTCTGTAGCTAACACCAATTATAGGAACATGTTATTGATAGTGTGCCCTCTGCAGTGCCACATTCATAATTCTCTCAAATGGAGATGAGAAAGTTTGGAGTGAAACATGTGGACCGCGTTGCCGCGAAACAAAAGCAAGCACGATCGATCTGTGATGTAAAGCTGGAGAAGGAGTTTAGACAATGATGCAGTACCTCTGTGGGTTGGCCTCGTTGTGTTTGTCTCGCTCGTGTTTAATCATTCTGTAGCGGCCGATGCGAACGTCTGGCCTGGACACCTTCATCCCATTCAGAGTGATCCTGCAACACATTCAGATACAATATCTATTAGAGAGCGCAAAGAGAAACAGACACAAAGACAAAGAGGTAGAGATAGATAATAGGGAAAAAAACTGAGGAGGGGGTGGAGGTGAACACATTGAGGTGATCATTTAAAAGCTAAAACCATCAAATTTGAAGCATTTTTGCTCAAGAAATGACATGAATCAATCAATTAATCAATGAATGCAGTGATTATTAAAGGTGACATCTTCGATTTGATTGTTTTATAAAATCAACAACAGCCAAAATAATTGATTTACTGTAACATAAAAGAGAAAAAATAATCAGTTCACCAACTGATTAATCCTTTCAGCACAGAAAACATACAGAGACAATGAGATCGTCAACATCTGAATAAGTGCACGTGGCCTTAAAGTGAAATGTTTTTACCAAAAGAATTCCTCCTTTCACAAAACAGTGGCTATAAAACAGGAGATGACGGCCAGGACAGAAACCCATTTGATTTGTTTAACCCGCGACTGCTGAAGCCTCTTATTAGCTGCACTTTGAAACATATTTTCTACAAGGACTATGGATTTCACAGCCCATTCCTTCAGCACATTCACAACAAAAGGTTCGCTTCTGCGCTAGCTAAAGACCAAGGCCGCGGAGAGAGAGAGAGAGAGAGAGAGAGAGAGAGAGCGGCTGCAGTCGCTCAGTCAGCTATGTGGGAATCACAGCAACGAGCAACGAGCTGCACTGATTTTCCACCAGGTTCAACCAATTAACCCGTGAGCCTGGAACACGCCGACCTCCGCCGTGTGTGCACCCTGCAGAGAAAACTGTGGTAAAAGTTCATTTTGTTTCTGTAATGTTCCCAAAGTTATGTAATTCTACTAGTCTCCTCTTCTACTTTGGCTTGAATGAAGAAAAAGAAAGTAAAAAAAAAAAAATCCTGAGCACCACAGAACAAATCTAGACAGGACGAGGATACGAGGCTGGAAAATTAATGCTGTGATTGTTTACGCTCTGTAGTATCTGTAGCATCCTAATTAGCTGCTTTGTGGGATTACACGCTGCCTTTCATTTTGCGCTCTACCTTGCAGAAACTATTCACTCTTGCTCTCTTGGACTGAAACCACCATTTTACAGTGTATTTGCACTGTGAGAGGATCATTTCACAGCCACTACACACGGGGAATAATTGCAGCGACCAATAACTCAGAATACAGTTTGAATCCCAGACCTATTAAGGAAATATAAATGTGAACTTGGCTCTTAGTTGCTAAAACTTCCTATTAAATCATTAGGCTTCTATTCACACACAGGGCTCTCAGGCCTGTGTTTGCCAGAGTTCACATCATAATTGCCCTATAAACACTCACACAACAGACCAAGTCGTCGTCCCCTGACTCCAGCTGAAACCCCTAAACAGGAAGGCCAGACACAAACTGTTCAACTCTTGGAGTCGTGAGCATCAAGAAAACATGGGGATTTTACAGTGTGTTTCAGTTAAAACAAAGCATGAGATCAGGACTTTGAGACACAGTGGCTTTTGTCGTATTACAACTAAGATGCAATACAAGGGCAAATCTGCACACAGATTTATATCTAATGCAACAACAAATGGAGTGGAGGCAACACAAACAACATATCTGTTCCACATAAAGCCCCTTCTTTAAACCCACAGGTTGACAGAGACATTGATATTCATACCTGCAATGATATAACGGATTGTGTATGTGTGTGTACGGAATGAGCAATTCTTATTTGCCGCAATGCTCTGATTCCTGCCGTCTCTTTGTCTTAAAAAGCATTCATGCCTGATATTGCTCCTCAACAACTTGTCGTCTACTCTACACTTCAAATTCCTCTTCTTCACTCTCCTCTGCCCTCTGTTCCTGCTTTTCACATCCTCCTTTCTGCCTCATTCCTCCTAACCCATTTCTTGTATCTTCATTTCTCTCTTTTTTTTTCCATCGAAGGCTGACATCTCATGTTTGTTCAGTATATTCAGGGTTAAGAGTCAGGAAGTATTTGACTTTTCCAACAGTTTCTTTCCCCCTGACATAGCCTAGTAAAAAGCCTCTGCATAAGCATTTTATACTAAATCTTACATACTAAATAATCTATTTCGTTTCTTTTTTCAAAAAACAACATGTTTTTTTGTCTTTGTTTCCATATTTGATGAGATGATTAACATCAGTTGAATGTCTGTGTGAAGCTGGAATCAGGATGTGTTAGTCTAGCCTAGCATTAAAGGGGACATATTATGGAAATATCACTTTTTCAAGGCTCTTTAACGTGTTTGTGTTGGGCTCCCTATAGATTGGCTCCCTAGATTGAAATCCATGTGGTTTTAGGAGCTGTTCCCTCAGATGTCTTCCAATGACGTAACTAGCTTTCGAATTTGCATAACCCCACCCCCACCGGATACCAGTACAAGGGTTGGGGCGGGGAAAGCAGTGGCTGATTTGCATTTAAAGGGACAGGCACCGAAACCAGCCGTTCTGAACAGGGCTGTTTTGAGCTGATGAAAAGAGAACCGCAATGTTTGATCCTTGGGGTATTTTGACCAAAGCATGTCACAGACATGTCTTTGACACCTGGGAACTATTTTCATTTGTGGAAAAGGGGCATAATATGTCTCCTTTAAGACTGAGCAGAGGGGGGTAAAGAGCTAGCGTATCTTGTACTGTAATCAATAATAGAGCCATATTCATAGCTTCAAGAAGAACCTGCTACATGTAAGTTGTACAAAAACAAACCTTAGATGTGAGACATGACGTGTTAATGAGTTTCTGTGCTTTGGACAGAGATGCTAGCTGTTTTCTCTTTCCTCTAATGCGTAGGCTATGCTAAACTAGTATTGATTTATTGCTCTAACTCTTCCTTTGCACTGTCCTTTGTAATCTGTTTCTCTCCTCTATCGCTTTTCATATCTCCTGCTTCCTTTCTCAGCCCATCTTTGAGCATCTTCATCTTTTCCGTCCTTGCCAACTTCTTTTTTTTTCGTTTTCTGCTCCCGCTCCATGCGTTTCTCTCGCCGACTTGCCCGTTTCACCTTCCTTCACCTCCTCTCCTTCTCTTATCTCTCCACCTGTCTCTCCTCTCCTCCCATCTTCTCTCCAGACTGGCAAAATGTAAATAACCGAGAATGCAACCTTGCACCATCAAAAGCACTGAGAGAGGCAAAACTCAAACTCCATCAAAACAACCCTCCCTAAATAAATTCACTAGAAAACTGAATAAAAAATATTTTCCTCCTTCTTTCTCTCTCCCTGCCTCTCTCTGTCTCTGACTTTGCTGACTTAGCACACATGCATAAATGGTGTGTGTCTGTGCGCACATGTGAACATGCATTTGCATATTTTAGAGATTTATTATGGTGCAAATAATGTGTATGAGAGAGTGACCTCGACATACCCTCTCCTTCTCTTCCACATCTTTTCAGTGAGCTGAACTAAACATTATGCTTCTGTTCTGAATCTTTAAAATAATATTTGTGCCAGATGCCCTGCAGATCATATGTCTCATATCTCATATTTTGAGATTCAAGTCAAGAAATATATTTAAGAGCAGATCAAAAATTTGTTTGGGTTGTTCTTTGCTGTGAAGACAAATGTGTAGTTGGCTGTGTTTTGACTTTTGATGAGTGTGGTGGAAGAAAAATACTGAAATCCTTTATGTAGAAGTACTACTAATACCACAGACACTTAATGTAAAAGTCATTCAAAAAGTATTAAGTACAATGGTAGTTTTAGGTTATTTCAAGTATCAAAAGTAAAAGTAGGTTACTTGTTTTTGCAGAACATCAGCCAGTCAGACAGATAAAATATTATATACTGGCTACATAATTAATATTCATACTCTTTAAACATGCAGTAAACAGAAGCTACTGGCTTTAATCCAGTGGTTGCCAGTCTCCAAAGGTTCATATGATGAAACTGAGCATTCATGAGATTTCTAATGGTAAGAAAAAATAAATAAATCTGAATCTTTTTCAGACTTTTTTTTTTCATCTTTGCTTTTTGTGAAATGATGGAGGGTTTGATCCTTTTTAGCCTCAAAGAATTCTTTGAATAAAACCACAAGAGAAGATTAGTGTGGCAATGTAGAAGAAACTAACAACTGAGAGACAGCTGAAATGTGACAAGTTGCCCCAAGTAGAAAATATCCTTTTGGAGATCACATATCAATAAAACTTGAGTTTACGGATTTATTCTATAGCGTTATTTTACAGTAGCTAACATGTTTTGCTTTAACATAGGTGTCTCTGTAATATTTCCCTCTGATATGTAGTGCCGTTACCAGGGTATCACACCACAGTGATGATTAATAATAGAGATAATTAATCAGTGCACTGAAACTTAGAATATGAATTAACATGTCAGCGTCACATAAGGGACATGCTTCAGTAAGAAAAAAAACTGAAGATACATAATATAATGTCTGGTCAAGTATCAACACAAAAACAATTTAGAGGTGCAATAATACCGGTATATAACATCTTATTTGTGGTTTCTAATTGACTTTGCAGGCGATAATGGAAAGAAAAACCTCAGAGAGCTCCTCATATCAGCACATTTCCCACTGACTGTACAACAACTGTATAAACCCCCTTAAATCTCTCATAAAGGCATTACACACCGCTGCTGCTTCAGTAACAGCTGCTGGTGATACATGGCTCTCACAGAGAGAGATGTTGCCAACAGTCAGCATTTCCCATACACAGGTTGCAGATTAGGCCCTGCCCAAAAAAAGGGCTGCATCGTCTTCTTGCCTCCAGAGACCAAGTGTGATGGTTAATGTGAGGCTCACGCATCAAAATCTAATACATCAACCTCTAAGTAAATGTCAAGTGTGCAGAAGGCGAAGAAAATTATGAGTCTAAGTCTACAGAGAGGACATAATTTATGACTTGCAAAAGCTTCAAGAAGGTGTAAATGCACAGACGCTTCAAGTGTTTGGTTTGAGATTTAAAGTTCTCGTCCTTCAAGTACTCGTTGAAAAATTAAGAAAACAGAAAACATCAAATTAGTGTCTGTTGTGAAAAGCTCATAGTCACAAAGCAAAAAAAAAGAAGAAATACCCTCAATACTACAGTATTTTTGTTTCAATGACCACTCATATGCTCTCTCTATAGCAAAATGTGTCATCATTTCAGTATCTTCTTGCATTAATCTTTTAATATCCAGGGAGAAGCAAGTGCAAGTCACCATGCTTTAAAAATATCTGAAAAGTATCTTTCTTTTTTTCTTCATGCTGTAACTTTCTTTGTCCAGGTTGTCAAGCTTTGGAGGTGATGGCCCCAGTGTTGTCAAACTTTGGCATTATTGCAAATAATCCTCAGTGTAAATAGAAGCAGTTTTCTGGATCCTAACACATATTTTGATCAGAGTGTGTTTGCTTGTGTAAAATTATCCTTGAATCTCCACCCATAGACTTCGCTGCCTGCTTTCAAATCTTCTTTGATAGTCTAAAGAAGTACTCTCAGAGGATGGGTCGGCTCTCCATTGCCTCGTACATCTGTCAATGAGAAACTCTGCATGATGATTAAATGCTCGTCCGTGATGCTTCTTCAGAAACAGAGACATGAAGCAACAACACAGCTCAGGGTTGTTTTGTATGGGTCGGAAAAGGAAACGCCCACTTCAGCTGCGACCTTGTCGGGTTGTGTGCGTTGTTGTGTGGACGCATATGTTTGTGACGCAATGTGCTGTGAAGAAACTAATCAAATAGTTTCTCCTCAATCTCGGAGACAGCAGAGAAAATGTGTCCTTGACCTGAACTAAACTTCAGCGGGAGCACAAACTTACACACGGCAACTGCACATCGGCGCACTCATTATTTTTCCACTGCTCTGACAGTAGTAGGCAGTAACGTGGCGTGACAGCGTAGTGCGAATATTATGTAACGAACATGACACCGAGGACACAGTGGAGTTGCAGGATTCAATTCTTCACTGTCTCCTGTGTGATGTATGTAATCCGGAGCCGACACGTTCGGCAGCCACCTCCACAGAAACACAGCAGGTGGGTGGCTGCTGTGAAATTCCCCACTGTGGGGGGTCCTTTTGGGGGGAGTGAAAGAAAGAAAAGTGGAAATGACTGGGAGCTGCAGATGAAGGGAGTGGGTCAGTGGTGAAAAGTTCCCATGCACAAAGGTAATATACATGCACATATACTGAATTTCTATATATGACATACCGTACATACAAAATAAAAGGCTATTCAGAAAATATGCATGGGACCGATTAGAAATTAAAATTATTTCATATATATGGAAATTGACTTTTATTTATCAAGCCCATACAAATATGTATGTTCATGTATGTGAGATTATATTGTAGGAATTGTGTGGCACACTCGTTTTTGTTATGTTATAAAAACTGCTAGAAAGAAAATCAATTCTGCCACTGACTGTATAATCTGGATTCAAATAATACACAAGAGATTGGCAGAAAATAGTGCAGCAAGAAGCCGAATCTATAGCTTCACTGCTGGTTCTGTACATTAAGAACACTGAACATGGATGGCTTTTATTGTGATGAGAACTGTTTATACTTGTTCGGACTGAAATCGTATCAGTTGAATTTTTAAATAAAGCAGCAGTTTTATTCCATTTGAACTCTGGTTGTTAGTGGAATAAAAGGCTTCACACGCGCGCGCACACGCGCACACACACACACACACACACACACACACACACACACACACACACACACACACACACACACACACACACACACACACACACACACACACACACACACACACACACACAGGCCGCTACAGTCACACTCTCGGAGTGAATCCCTTAAGCGGAGGAGCCTACTTCACTAATAGAAGCACCTTGTCCATTTGAAAAGCTCCTAATTTTGTGAAATAGAGTGAAGCGTCCTGCACTTCTCTCTACTGAGAAAAATATCTTCCTGCTCAAATGATCTACCATGAAAACTTTCATTTGCAGCCTAAGGCAGAGGAGGACTGTGTGTGTATGTGAATTTGAGAACATTATCATTGCAGCCTGGACAGTTGTCTGGACACACACACACACACACACACACACACACACACACACACACACACACACACACACACACACACACACACACACACACACACACACACACACACACACACACACACACACACACACACACACACACACACACACACACACACACACACAAAACACGGACCATGGACCTATTCGATTGGATTAATAAAGAATTTCTCCAGCTCTCTTCTCTTGTTCCCACCAGTGGAGTTAATTGCATTAGAGCTATGGAGTGGAGGAGAACTGGGAGCTAAGTCCAATGTCCTGCCTCAGTTCACTTTTCCTGCAAAAATGAGATGGGAGAGGAGGAGGAGGAGGAGGAGGAAGAGGAGGACGAGGAGGAGGAGTAGGCGGTGTGTGGATGGTTTGAAAGATGCAGAACAGAGAGAAAGTAACAGAGAAGTGAGGCAGGTGGGTGTGAACAGGGGACAGGAGGGATATTTTTCTCTCAGTGCAGGAACATCTGGCTGCAGCCAGAGTGAAACACCTCCAACTTTCTGCTGCTTATCCTATTTTTCACACATAAAGCTGAGAGAAGGAAACTTTTCAAACTGGACTGTTTCATAAAAGCCATGAAAATGAGAGGAATTACATCATCTTATGTCTGAGATGTGACCTGAAAGCCAATAAACACTAATCTAATATCAGAAATGTGGAGAATGGAACGGAGTTAAAATAATATATTTAAGTAATCTTATGCTCTCTTGCATGAATAAAGGGCAATCAAGGGTTATTTTATGGCTGGGTCAGTTTCCCAGAAATTTTCTTTTTCATTTCACAAAAAAATAGCTGCCATTTAGTCTTGAATTACAAGGATATTTCCAACAAAGGTTTAGACAATTTGGTCCTAATTATAAGGAAGATGGAAGCCATGGAGGTTGCTATGGCTACTGAGTACCAATTAATTATATTCAGGTTTAAAAAAAAAAAAAAAAAAAAAATCAACAGGACTGAAAAGTAGCTGCTGATAAACAGGCGGCCATGTTCATCTGAGTTTCCCTGAAAGACTAACAACAGAAACCCAACCTGTGAGAGCCACCAAATCAAACTAACATGGTGAAAAGATGTTATTATAAAAGAATAAAAACAATAAAAAGACAAATAAAAAAAGACAAAATCATCTTAAAAACATAAAAAAAATGCGTCTATCATGTTTTTTTTCTTGTATTGAGGCCTATCACTGATGAACCAATAGTTAAATTGAATTAAAAGGAAAGAGTCAACAGGCAGTTGGTGAATAAACAAAAAAGAAAAAATGAGCTCCCTTCAGTCCTGCATGTTCGATTTTTATCATAATAAAAAAATGTTGTGAGCACACATTATTATTCGGCCTCCATATTGTTACTGAGGTTTTCAAGTGAGTCATGAGTTAGACAGCGTTAGCAACCACTGCATCACACTAAATAACATATTGGTATAAAATTATTGATTATCGCAGGTTAAGATAAGCCTCAGGTTGATACCACGATTTACAAACAAATATACAAAGGTTGGTTCACTTCTGTTACCAGCGGCTGCTGACTCTGCCCGTCCTGTTGACCACACCGTGTCTCATCCCTCCACCTCCTCTTTCACCTCTCCTCCCTCTCCTTCTCCTCCTTCCTCAGCTCCATTCCCTGCTCTTGCTTCTCATTTCCGTGAGCACATTTTCTTTTTACTATCCCTCCCTCTTTCTCTCTCTCGTTACAGTATCTCTACCACCAATCGCTATTTCTATCAGTGCATCGACCCTCATTACACTTGGTGGGTGGGTTTGTCTGTTGTTTTTGAAGATGTGGCCTTCACAGGGAGGTGTCACATGCTGTAACATTACACGTCATGGATCGCTGCTCAGGTTACATGGAGTTGCAGTAGAAATTTAAGGATCCCACTATTTCTCTGTAAGACATGTACTATATTGACCTCAGAGAATAAATGTAATTTCATAAAATATTAAAGTGGCATCATATAAAAGTTGTTTGTGTTTTCTGCCACTGATTTAAGACTTGATGTTCGGTCACCTAAAGTCATGGAGTCCACTCTTTGTCACGGTGGTATTATTCACACTCCAGTGTAATATATTCCCTCCCTCCATTGGCATACCACATCGGAAAGATAAAATCCAACACAATATAAACCCAATTCTGACCCTGAATTAATACAGAATAGCAGGAGGTCAACATTAAGGCCACCAATTTTAATCAAGAAGTCACACTTTGTCTAACAGGGTTAATGAGCTCTAAATACTAAAATGCCCACAAGTCTTTGCTCCTACTGGGATGGAGTCAAATCCAGTCAAAGTCAAAGCCACAAATCTGAGTTGCAGTGAATTAAAACGCTTTGTCGTTGAATTTGTGAACTACACAATACACCACAGCTGATGAATTGCCTCTAAATTGATACAGTTTCCAAAAGTCAATTGATTTAATCGGCGTGTTGTTTTGTCAGCTTTCTTAGTGTAGCAGTGTAATCTTTTAACTCTGTCCACCTTTAATGGTGCACTTAAAATAATTTAAAACTCTGTATTCGGAGCTTCATTGGCAAATTCATGTTTGATGTCATTAGTTAACATCTCACCGCACTTGCTTAGGCTTGTACTTTTTGTACTTTTACAGAAACCAGTTTGATTCCAGCTGAGGCAGCTTTACTCTCTCTCTTTCCTACATGCTTCTATTATGTCAAACTGTAATGCTCAGTGTTACACAATAGCAACTAAAAGTGTTTTATACTGTGATAAAATGGTCAAAAAATAGGTTATAACAAGACAAAGCTGTAAGCTCAGATAAACAAAACTGTCTCAAGTCATCACAGGCTGGCCGCTCCACATTTTATCACCTTTTCTTCGGATTAAACTGTGTAGATTTTTAGGAGACTGTCATGTGACCTCAGGAACCTGCTTGGTTAATAAACTGGAAGTCTAAGAAACATATATTCTGAGGCCAGAGCTTTAAGTGCTTCATAGACCAGGAGCAAACTCTTTAAAATCTATTCTGCAATCACCAGGGAGCCAGTGGAGAGATGTGATATGATTTTTTCTTTCAGGATTGGAGACTTTCTGAAACCTGACGGACATAGAAAGCATTGAATTTTCACATTATCCACATTCATGCTGCTCTTTGTGCTGCTGCTGCTGCTTCCCTTTGTCACTACATCTTCACCCCACATTGATTCAGCTCCAGTGTGAAGGAGGAGCTCACTATACTGTGTCATGCTGACTTCTGCTCCATGACTGTCACATTTAAAGTATTATATCACATGGAGAATTGCGCCTTCTTGCTCTGTTTACCCAGGGACACATGTCCTTCCTGCCAAACCTTGTGTGTGCTACTTTTATTTGTCCAGAGAGCATTAGAAAGACTTGAACAACAGATATAAGTGAATAAATAAAATTAAAAGGTTAAATCAGAGGAGAGTGAACTGGAATTCCCTTGAGTGCATAAACCCTGTCTCTTGGTAATGTAAAGGTAATTAAATCAAATTGTAAATTTGGTTCAGAGCAGAGAAATGTTGTTTAACCTTGAGTTATTCAAAGGAAAACTGCCAACGGTAGCACTCCAGTGACACAAGTGTATGGCGTGTCAACACAGGAATGTGTTTTCACCCACACACAGGACAAAAGAACATGCACTGATATTAATCCTATTAATAAACTGCGCAGGTTGTGTATTCGTCTCATGTTTGTATTATCTATGCATGAAAACCATCTGTATTCCTGCACACTCTCTCTCCGTACTAGAGGCTTTCATGGGTCCAAAAAGTTGGAAACTAATGCAGGTGCACGCATGAATTACTTTTTTCCTTTTTTTTTTTTTTAAGAGACCTGATTCAAAAGCGATTAAAGCGAAGTCACACCTGATCCAACTACCCCCGAGGATAATTATACCTGAACTAAAATGTGGTCGACCCAACAGACCCCTACACCTGCAGCAGCAGCGACGTGATGCAGCGCTGGTTAATGAGCTGTCGTGGTCAAAGAGAGCAGCATTATGATAATAACACGGTCATTAGAGAAGTAATGTTAAGTCAAAGTAACTGAAAAAAAAAAAATGCATGTGCTTGAAATATGAAAATCCTGTTTTACCTTCTGCACCATTAACAAAGAAAAGGCAGATTAAAAGAAAATCATTTCCTCATCTGTGAGTGAAATCTTTAAAGCTTGTTTCAGTCGACCTCTGCTGATCCATTTGGATTCAAGTGGGTTCAAGCACCAGTGAAGACATCGACGGAGTCAAAAGACGAGATTTAAAACACTCGACAGTGACCCGACCCTGAGGGCGAAGACTTCTCTAACCTGGGAGTGGGGTTGAACCCATCAGAGGCTTGTTGAGCCCAAAATATCATACAGTACACAACTGTCGAGGCTGAGGAAGAAAAACCTTCCTCTCTCTTCCTCTCCCTTCTGTGCTATCCACCAACGTTTTAGACAGGGGTGCAGGGTTGGGCAAGTTGGCACTGGCAGCTGTGTACAACATGGCACGCTTGCTCGTCGCCACAGGCTCGAGGCTGCACTGACCGGCAGGAGCAGCTTGTTCCCTCGGGCTGGCGTTAAGCTAGCAGGGACCCATTTCAGGCAGCGGCCACGCCACGGTCCGTGGCATCAAAACCAGCAGAGAAAAGGAAATTGCCGGAGGGAAGCAAGAGAGGGAGATCGGCAAAGAGAGGCAGAGAGAAAAGGGTGTTAGAGAGGAAGGGAGTGCGAGAGAGCAATTTGGTGATTTAGTTGATGCTTCTTTTTCTGTCTGTAGGAATGAGCAGACGGAGGTTCAGCGTTGGGCTCAGTCAGACTTTAACTGGACACCAGCCTGCTTGCAGGAGTCAAACCTCTGCTATCTTTAAACATCACAGGAAAAACAATGGGCAGATTTCATGGGAGCCCGGTCTCTATACTGCTGCTCTTTAATCTCTCCACCCCTGTATCGCTCTCCTCTAAACATTTTACTGAGTCCTGAGAGACTGAGCCTGCTCGCCTGTTAGTTCACTCAACTGGAGACTGTGTCCTCCTCCCCTCTGCTCGCTGCTACAGTCTGAATTGTTGGGAGTCTTTCAGCTTCAGATCACACACACACACACACAAAAAAAAAAACGATGCCTGAAAATGCCTCCAAATATAAAATAATAATTCTCGATTGATCCCTGTAGGAAAATCTTTGTTTGTTTGCCTGCAGCTGTAGGACTGGACACAGTATAAAACCTCTATATTCAGATTAATCAAAAGTATATGGAGATATATATGGTATTTTTTGTACAGTCATGCAATGCTAGCGACCCTGTGAGGCTATAAAAAGGCACAGCATTGCTATGAGCTATGAGCTAAGTGATAATGTCAGCATGCCCGCGCTCGCAGCTAATATTCACCATCATCACTTGGCTTGTTAGCACGTAATCATTAGCTATGGGGCACTAAACACAAAAGGCTACAGGGACTGTCACTGCAAATCTCTGCAGGTTAAGTACTAAGTACCTGATGAGTGTGATGTACAGGAAGTCATTGGATGTCTGTACCAAACTTCATGGGAATCAATCCAGACAGACTAATCCAGCCACCACCACACGCCACAGGAGGCCATTCCTAATTTAAAGACTGGCCTGGGACTTAATGTCACAAGACACTGTCCCATAATTTCTATACTCATTCATATTGTGTTTGCTATGTGCAAGTGCAATAATATGCAATGTATCTTTTTATATTTTATATGAATAGATTTTCTTGCAGCACTGGGACTGTGGTGCAAGAACAACCTCATCCTCAACGTCAGGAAAACCAAGGAGATGGTCATGGACTTCCTGAGGTCTGGCACGGCACTGTCAACTCTCTATACATCGAGGACACAGCTGTGGAGACAGTTCCCAACTTTAAATACCTCAGGGTACACCTCTCTAACACCCTCACCTGGCAAGACAAAACCTGGAGCTTCATCAAAAAAAAAAGAAAAGAAAAAAAATAGGCAGGATTAAACTCCATCATCCTCAGCTCCTTCTACAGATCTGTGGTGGAGAGCACACTGTCCTTCTGCATCACGGTGTGGTGTTGGAGCTGCACAGTGGCAGAGAAGCAAGCGCTGCAGAGAGTGGTTAAGTCTGCTCAGAGGACCAATCGGATGCAGTTTTACCAGCCCTCTCAGACGTCGACACCAACCAATGCAGAGACAGAGCGACCTGCATCATGGGAGACTCCACCTGCCCTGCACATGGACTGTCTTCACTCCCAGCTTCGTCCCGGATGCTGTGAGACTATTAAACCGCTTCACTCTGCCACAACCCTGATTTTTTTACAATTGATTTTTGTCTTTATCAAGCTCATATTGATGCTAGAAATCAGGGGATTGCCAGAATGATTAGCATTAAATCTGTGGGAATCGTGAAAGTTACAGTAACTTTCACCAGTTGGTGAAACCAGAGACTACAATAAGTCAGAGGATCAGAAATGTCAGTTGGGAGGTGCTCCTGTGGTGGCTCATCTGCTCTGGTAGAAGAGCATGTACCATGTAGCCTACTGTACTCTCAACTCAACTCAAATTGTATTTATTTAGCACATTTAAAAACAACCTCAGTTGCCCAGAGTGCTGCACAACATAAATACAATCCAGTGCTAGCAATACTGTATAAATAACAGTAGAATAAACAATATAAATTACTGTCCTATCCAAATTAATGCTAAAATAACATATCTGGGGTTAATGGACGTCTTCCATCCAAAAGTTGTTGAGACATTTCAGTCTGGATACAGGGAGCGGTGGATTGACAGACGTCTCTACCCTTGTAGTCCAGATTAAATGACAAGATTTTACATGAGAAAAGTGGGTAGGAGAGTGTTTTGCCTGCTTTGATAACCTCAGATACATCCACACAGGGTCTTCTTCCAGCAGCTCGGCCAAGTTTGTTTTCAAGGGCATTTCCCTTTAGATTGCTACATGTAAGGCTTAAAAAGAAGCCAGCCCTGAAAAGCGAAGGTGGAAAGCAGGAGGCGGGGGGGTTGTGAGGCGTTGAGTGGAGCAATACACAACCTTCATGCTGAGCTCTATTTGCTTGTTTCTGCCAGTGCTTTCATTTTTTTTTTTTTTTTTTTCTCTTAAATTTATTATAAGATTGACTTTGGGAATTTCACAGTCTCACTGCACAATTTCGTTGCACAGCCCTTTACAAGTGGATGTATCTCCAGGTATGTCGTTTGATTGCGCCGCTAGGGAAATAAATGAACAAGTTGTATAAACGCATATAAAGAAATAAGATAAAGCCTACGCCATATGTAGAGTGACATTTATAGTCATCTCTCTGCTGTATTCTGTCTCTACCACTGAGATTTTATAGCTGTCCATATATTTCTGAAGCAAGACAAATCCCTGAGAAATACTGTGTAAGATCTGTGTAGCAATTCAAGTTTTAACTTCAGGTTCTCTCTAAAGCCTCTGAAGATGGTGCATTAAACTGATCACTGTGGCTCATGCCAACTTCTCTCCTCTTGTTGCAAAAAAAAGCTACAGCCAGCAGAAACTTAAATCTGCTGCTACAATAATGCTAAAAGCTGCACGAAGCAATATTTCACCTCAAATGGGAAAATGTGAGTGAAGTTTGTTCCCACGAAACTTCCAACATGCACATCCACCTAATGCTGAGTAACAGGGATGTGTCTACCATGTGCTGCTTCTGTTACAATAGTCCAATATTATGCAATAATGTGATAATTAACAGGGCTTTTAGCTGTTCTATGTTCTCCCTGTACCTGCATGGGCTTCCCACAGTCCAAAGATATGCAAGTTTGATTGATTGGTGACTGGATGAATGGATGGACGGACAGGTGGAGGGATGTATAATATTCAGCTCTTGTATATTAAAGCAGAAGTGAGTGATCCGGTCGTTTTCGCTAATGCTGCGTTCCAGGCAGGCTTTTGAAATCGTAAATTACAGCTTCAAGTCACAACTTACGACTTTGTAGCGTTCCAGGCAACCCACTCGTGTTTTTCCGACCTGTTTTACCGGTGAAAGTCACTATAACGGCCACTCGTAACTTCCGACCGGTGAACTCGTACCAGATCGAACTGGTACCACTTCACGGTCGGAAAAATACGAGTTTCCTTGAACGCACCATAACAGTCCTCGTCGCTACGTCACCACATTCACGGCGTTCCTTGGCTGCACACACAGCCCTGCATGCCGTTCTCTCTCCTCATTGGATAAAAACTGTAGGATACGATAAATGTTTTCTCTTCGGCTCAGAGCAGAGCAGAGTGACTGAGAGACCCGTGTTTCAGTCCAAACACTCTATGTAAGTGATTGCTGTCGGAAGATATAACTATTTAAGACTTATATTAACACAAATATATCACTCACTTCTGCTTTAAACTAGACCTAAAATTGGCTAAATTCTAAATACAGCTTTTGAATTTAATTGTTTTCCATTATATCAAATTATTGGATGTAATGTTGACATGAGTCAAATTTACACCTTGACAATCTAACACTCACTGCCTGACTGTGGGTTTTACAAGTTTCCAGCTCGCTCCATTGAACAGACAGCAGTAGAGTGCCGTCTGCTTGGATTCACAACTCATGTTGGAAAAAAAAAGAAAAGAAAAAAAGTATCAAACTGTCCAAAGAAACTCCTTAGACTCAAACTCCTGCAGCAGAGCCAACTTCTCCACTGTCACAATCTGTATTTTCAATATGTTGCCAACTCTCTCGCACAGTCAGCTGTTCACCTTTGTTGCACCCAAGTATCTTTGCTGATGTTAGTTGGAAAATAAAACTTTTTCGGTGCACTCACTTTCCCTCGACCCAAAACACCGACTGAACGTCTTAGTTTTGAGTGATGTGTCTTTGTTATATTATCGAATTACAGACATTTATTTGTGATGCACATTGGAGATGATGAAATCCTAAAGAAGTGTATAGTTTCACTGATTATGAAAGTGTATATCAGAGTTTGACATGCGAGAAAGGCCCCCCCGGATGGTCTCCAGGGAAACACTGCAGGGATTATGTGGCAGGCGTTAAAACCTGTTCGGCACCAGGACGCCCCTCTGATTTCATTAAAGCTGCTGACCCCAGACAGTCTAGGAAAATGAAGGTAATTCAATTAGCCATTATCCTGCAACTGCCACTTGTGGCCACTGTTCAGCAAAAGTTACATTACATAGTGGTACTTTAATTATTTAAGACTACAAAAGGAGGTAGCATAGAGGAGAAATTGTTTACAATTTGCATCTTATCCAAGGAAATACTGTATATAAAAACAAATCATTTAACATAAATATTTCAGCAGGGCATTTTTGTCTCCTCTGAGTTGTACAATTGAAATTTGAAAAGTGAGGCAAATTTGAGTAGCAAGGGTCAATGTCGGAACGTTTTCTTTTTCTTTTCTTCCTTCTTTTTGACTGTGATTTTAATGATGTTCCTGCATGTCACTTCACATTTCATAGCAGCTGAAATTGCTCAGCAGGAGAGCAGAAAATATCTAGAGGGAAATCTACAGCATCTAATGGCCTAGTGCAGCTATCATCCAATAAAAAGTTAGAGGTTTAACTTTATCTGTCATCCTTAGGCACATAATTGTGTACGCACACACACGCACACACGCACGACTGCTCAGTGAACCAAACAGTATGTAGATCTCTTTTATCGCATCTTGCCAGACGCTGACAAACAGCTGTAATCTCTTGAATACTGTGTCGACAGACGCAGTTCATTCTCAATAAAAAACCCCAGCAATTTTCAAATGTCATTTTTATATTATACAGTTTCAGTTTTCTCATGATGGTATTACACCGAGAGGAGAAAGATAAGCTTCACAGTGTGAGAGTGACAGCAGGACACAGATGCAGAAAAAGAAAATAACAGAAAGAGATATAAAGAAGAAGAAGAATAGAGATGTAATAAAGATGGAGGTCATATTTTTGTCCTGCTGTGTGGGTGTGTGTAACTGTGTGTGTGTTTATACATAATTAGTGCTGAAGCCTCGATCTCTGAAAGCAAATGGATCTGTTTATGTAACTGAAATGTATTTGCTTTTGAAGCTAATTTGACACTAAAACATGCTTATTTATTCAATAATGAACATCTTACTGCCACCTTAAATCAGAGGGTCTAAATACGCAGGTAAACACTGTTTACTCACTTAAAGTTTCCATACAACCACTTCAAAATACCTGAGTACGTATAATATAGTTTTGTGACAGAAGTTGCACTTCAGCAATTTGTTTAAGTTTGTTTTGTGAAAAAACAGATCGGGTGATATGACAGCAAACGTCTCGCCCACAGCACCATCTGATTGGTTACACAGCATGAGTAAGAGCCTATCAGCTCTGAGGGCTGCTGTGTTCACAGATGGGCACAGACTGGACGCAGCACCGGTTAGCGAGCGGAGCTGTGTGTCGAAAGGTGAGATGACAGACGCCTCTCGAGCTGTGATAAACATCACAGTCCTCTACACTGAACTTACAGCAACACCACACTCTGGTATACAATTACAAAAAGAGAAATAGAGAAGCTATTGTCGCTTAAGGCTAAGCTAAAGAGCACACCACTGCCTTGAATGTTTATTTCATTTCAAATCCAGAGAAGTGAAGATGACATTTCCTACACAAACACTACTACACTGTATTCAACTAAGCAGATATCAGGGAACACATTTAGGTGTTATAAAAGGTTTCATTAGCTAAATTCCATAGTAAAATCCTAATTTATTGTATTCCTATTAGGGCTTTCAAAGTTAATGCATTAATGCATGTGATTAATCTAGAAACATTAACGTGTTTAGAAAAATTAATGCACGATTAATCACATCACATGACTTAGGTAGAGCCTGTCTTTGTATACAGTCTATGGTCTGTGTCTGTGTCACCACTTGGCTTGTCACCCGTCCATTGAATATGTTAACGTCCGGTATTTGAGGATTAAATCACAAAAACAGATAAATTAAACTAATGACCCTCGGCCCTGTTAGCGGTTCAACAGATTCAAGCAGTCGTCAGTCATCTTTCTCCTGCTCCTGTCAAACAGATATCCTTCTCCTGCGTTTGATTTCAGCTCAGTTACATCATTACCGATCTCAAGCAAATCATTTAAATCTGCTTCTAAGTGCTTCAAATGGTTAATTTATTTGCCCGTCATTCTCCATCTCCAAACACTGATAATAAATCACCCACTCCATGCAGAACTTTCAGCTCAGCGACTTGATTTCACCACATTTTACCGCCACAGTCGCCAGTAGAGGCTGAAATAATGTGCATATTTGTGTGCATGTGCGTGACTGTGAATGTGTGCCTGCGCTGCAGCTGGTGGTCTGACAAGGATTTTATTCCAAACAGACAAGCAAACATAACCCTGACAGATGGTATATTCTGTGAGCTGTGCTGTGTTCGCTGCAAAACGCTATACTCTTCACAAGTAATTTAGTGTAGTTTTAGTTGTTCAAACTTTATTGGCTTCATGAAAAATTAAAAAGCCTGTGTGGTATACTTCCACACTTACCTGTTATAAATGTCGTCGTCCTCCCCTCCCCAGCCCCAGTACTCGTTGGGGAAGCCATTGATTTTCAGGAACTGTTTTTTACTGAGGCCTGAGACTCCTCCGAAGTAGCCGGCATAGGGCAGCCTGCAGGAGAGGGGGAGAGGAGGGAGAGATGGAAGAGATGAGGAGGGGAGAGGAGGTGAGAGGGGAGAGAAGTTATAAGGAAGCAGCCGACAAGAGGAAATTATATTTCCAAGGATTCAGGAGCGGCATTTTAAATGACTGCGTTATTACAAAAGAAATAGAATTGCATGAACAGGCAACAGGTTTCATTTGCAGCCTCAGCTACCTGCTCCACCTCTGTCAGACAGGATTAAATTCCATCAAAAATTTTGCTGTGTTGCTGTTTGGAACAAAGTGATATAAGTTTGTTTGCTTGTTTTTTTTTCATCTTTTTTTTATAGTGCAGAAGATGGCCTTTTCCCTTCCCTTTCAGATGAAGTGAAAAACCAGATAAGAAACAATGTTAAACAGCAGAGAAACATATCGACATTACGCAGCATTTATTGGAAAGTGTTATCAGTCCTAATCATGTGAAGACTGAGCGACTCAAACTTTCACCTAAAGGCTTTTAAAAAGCTGTGTTGTTTTTTGTCTGTCTGAATTTGTTTCGATTCGTTTTTTAGGCAGATCTGAGCACAGCAGTTGTCCTCAGGTGTGTACCGAAAACAACCACATGCACACCAAAACCCTGAGGGGAAACAGCGGCTTCGCTTCCGTCACAAATGAACTGTGCGGCACTTTGTGTGTGATGGTGATCTCTGTGAACTCTGTCTGACCCAACTACAGGGTGTATTTAACAAATTTGACCTCCTAAAGTTTGTTGTACAGTATTTGATACATTCGGGATGTGCTGATGAGCAAAATCAACATACATTAACCGTAAGATGGAGAATGAGTCCAGGTCTGACCTGACCTGGCAACTCCAGTACAACAAAAGAGATGGTTTGTTTGTTCATGTAATTGGGGGAAGAGAACAAGTTCCTTGAAGTGTGTTCAGTATGACAGGTACAGGTTCAGGAAATAGTTAAAGGGGAACTTTGCAAGTCTGGTCTCTTTTCCTCTGTGCTGCTAACCCTCCTCTCCTTCATGTGCATTTGTTTTAAATGAAGCCGGTGAGAAATCAATCCATGAAGCGGTGGATCACATTATTTATCATATATGATGTAACAATGTGTATATTTGTGTAGTCTTATCTGTCATAAACAAGAGATTACAGGTTACGATGCACGTTTGTGTCTGATCTTACAAGGTTGGTTTTCATGTGGAAGGCAGAGAGCCTCCATTCTCTCTGTAACAAGTTACAAGTCATTTATTTAACCATCACAATTAGTCTGAAGCTGTTTAATTAAGGTACTGTACCAACGTAGCAGAGTTATGGTTAAAGTCCTGCATAGTTCCTCTTTCATTACAACAAAAACGTTTCCCATGGTTTTAGTAGAAGATGCGGGCGTCCATGTAAAGGTCAAGTGCAGCTGGTCATTAGTTGTTAATCTGAGGCCCATGATTTCTGGACATCATCATCAAATGATTCAGTGCATTAAGAGGCGTTCTGCTTTTTCGTATTCATCTTAAAGAGATGGATCACAGTTTACATTTGAATAGCCTCTTGAAATGTTTTAGGCAGTCACACATCTAATGTGTCTTGTCTTGGATTCCTTTTTTTTTTTTTAAAGAGGATCATTTATTTGGTCGCCTTTTTAACAGTATGTGGATAATCCATATCCATGTACAGTATAATCCACTAATGACACATAAAGTGACCGGGTCTAAACAGGGGCTGTGGTATTTATGCAAAAAAAAAAAAAAAAAAATCCCTGTGCTTATACAGTAAGCAGACATCAAGCAAACACTCTGCATCCACAAGTATAGAGATAAATTAGTCTCAACAATTGTGACAAGCATTTTACATTTCTTAATATTGTTTGGTATTTGTTTGTGAATTTGACAATGCATTTGTGAACAGACAAACTGTACTTTCCATATCTCAATCTTCAGTGACGTGCATAATGTATCTGCCCACTTAGAAGTGTCCAATAATGCTAAATGTTATTACATAAGTGTTTCCATATGTATCGTGCTGTATGGATATTAATGGATGAATTAAAACAAAGAAGCAATTAGATGAGATATTAGAGAAGAGAATAATGCAGAAAAAGAGAGACGATGAGAACAGAGAAGAGTCAGAGAAGAAATAGCAAAATTTACGTAAATTATTATGAGACAGATGCTAAAGAAGAACAATAAAATATTTGGGAAGCATCTGTGTTCTGTTTTATGTTTGCAAATGTACCACTCATATATTGTGTGTATATGTGTGTGTGTAGATACTGGACAAAATATGGCTGACAATCTTTAAAAAAAAAAAAAAAAATCTTCTCCTTAAAAGTCGTGAGACTGGAGTGGGATGGAAGTCAACTGGGAATGTCATGACAGCTGCCTGGAGACTAACCAGAGGGGGATACATATGTGTGTGTGTGTGTGTGTGTGTGTGTGTGTGTGTGTGTGTGTGTGTGTGTGTGTGTGTGTGTGTGTGTGTGTGTGTGTGTGTCTGTGCGTGTGTGTGTGTGTGTATTCTGTACAGTACGTGTTGTCAAATGTATGACAGCTTCTTGTTGAAAGATGACAAGCAGAAATTAATGAGACCGTATGTTTCTGCACAAGTTCTCCCAGCAACAATATGGTGAGCAGGGTGGTGTGTGGTGTGTGTGTGTGTGTGTGTGTGTATGTGTGTGTGTGTGTGTGTGTGTGTGTGTGTGTGTGTGTGTGTGCTTAAGCTTGAAAAAGGACACATGCTAGGGGAGAAAAAGAGAGAGAGAATTCGATATACTGTTTGCGTGTTTTTCTCGAGAACTTTGAAGACTGAGTTTAAATTTTTTATTAAGCCTCGCTGGAAAGAGGATAAACAAAACTCTTATGTAATATCTTCGGCGGTAGTGGCTCCATAAACTCCACATTGCTCTGATTATTTCCTTGGAAAAGAGTGAAATTTATCCATCAAATGCAAACAGTAATGGCTCGGCAGAAATTTTGCAAGCACATGGGCATTAGGAGGAATCAAAAGTGTCCCTAAAAGAATAAAAAAGATATTTTATTTTGTGAAATACTATAATTAATTAAATTTCCTTCTGTTTATTTTTGGTCTTGTGCAAATATTGCACACTGACCTTAGTGTTTCCTATCTCCAGAAATCAAGTCATGTCTCTCTGGTCCGTATATTTTCTCTTCTTAGGCTTCAATCTTGATCCCATAAGGTCAACGGTTCGATTACCATCTCCTCCAGTCCACATGTCGAAGTGTCCTTGGGCAAGATACTGACCCCAGAATGTATTGACATGTAAATGTGTGCAAATGGTTAGATACTGTAGAAATGTGCAATACGCAGTAGATAAAAGTGCTGTATGAATGTGACTGTGAATGGGTGAATATGAGTATAGACACTTTGAGTGGATCGTAGGGCCTAGAAAAGCACTATAAAAATGCAAGTCCATTCACCATTTACAATTTGTCATACCACCGGCAGACAGACAGATGCTGCATCTTTGAAAGACGTGATCTATGAAAGCGTCGTCTTTGTAGTCATCATCCAGTGTGAAGGCTGAACTGAAAGGAGATGGTCTGGTCTACAAGATTGCTGCTTTTTATTTGTTGAGTTGGTGGTAGCCTATTCGCATTTTGAAAAGTGACTTTAGTGATTCATTGCCAGCGTGCAATGACTCTTGGGATTGGTTTGTCTGTGAAGGATCCATTGTTGCGTGGAAAAAACAAAGGACATATTTCTTGTCTTCCACGACTGTGATGACTGGGAGTATTTCAGAATAAACCATTTTACGATATGTCTGTTCTTTCCTTCCGCACATGGTGACACTCTCTAAAGCCAGACCCCCACTACATGTATATATATAAAAGAACAATTATAAGGCTACGAAAACCAAACAAATTAGCAATTATATATATATAATATATATGCCCGAATATATTCATGGGTAGTATATTCAGATTTTGCGAATAAACCATGCAAAATATCACACACTGGACCTTTAAACCGGTAACACACACAAATCCAAAAGCCTGGCTGAGGAGCTGAAGGTTCATCTCCAGAGAGAAGAGTAAACAAACTGACTGTCAGGAGGAGAGGGTCTGTGAGTTCTCTGCCAGGCCGGAGACAGAGACCCATCAGATCAAGTTGAACTCCAGGGGAAACTCAGTGAGGAGCTGCAGCAACAAGAAGACGCCCATCAGCAGAAACTTAAAAAGCAGAGAAACAGTCTCTCGCTGCAGAGGTGAGAGAGGATGAGGAGCTGATCCAGGAGCTGAGGACTGAGCAAAATGCCCTCAGGAAACTGGAATCGGGAATTTGAGGGTCTAGAAGAAATGACCTCAACCAGCCTTGAGCTGCTCAAGATCAAGATGGAGGGAGAAATCTGTGAGGCCCTGAAGAGAGAAACGTCTAGGACAAAGGCTGGACAGAGACTAAGGAGACTAAGTAGAATGAGTCTCTGTCAAAACAGGTAGAGTGTCGGAAGGAGCAGACCTGGACACCGGAGGTGAGTGAGCAGTTGCAACAAGAAAGAGACAGTAGTTGAAAAGGTGAGAGTCTGAAGGTCTGTCTTACTGTAGAGGCTGCAGCTTCTAAATCTCTGACTTACATTTCAGTGCAGTGGTTCGACAAAAACTACTAAAGTCCATAAGAAACAATGGACGAGGGAGCTGTAGCATAACTCAGAGACTTTGTTTAAATCAAAGACCATTACTAGGCAGCACTGAGATGAAAATGTAATTCATAGGCAGAGCAGAGAGCCATGTGTGCTCAGGTATAAAAACCACTCATGTGAAGGTATTCCTGAAGAGCATTTTGTGTTTTTTTTTTGTGATCTGGGTGTTGTTGAGGATGAATTTTATTTGGTTTAACATCAGGAATCAACTGGCACAGAGGCATAATAATCATTAGTTGCAACCTTATAAAATAATTAAAGATCATCTCAACCTCGACTTACCACAATGGTGAAATGATGCATAATACATCAGTAATAAAGATCCGGTGGTATAATAAATAATCGCGTTATCACTCAGAGGGGCCATCTTTGTGCTCTGAGTGCCTCTTATTTCAATTGAAGTGCATTTTCCTGATTATACACTTTAACTTGAGTAACATCGGCAATGCAGGACTTGTACTTGTAAATTGATAGAGTGGTATTTCTTCTTCCGCCACTCCTGTAATGAGCAAACACTTTTCTGCCAAGGTTTAAACATTTTTGGTTATTTCACATAGATTTCTGTGTAAGTGTTTATTTGTGAGTGAGTTTGACATTTTTGGGGGTTGCCAGGTAACCGTCTATTGACCAAATATCTAAGGTGTCTTAACCTGTTAAGGTTCATTATGTATTATACATATTTATGTCGATCTTTTAACTCCATCAAGCTGAATGTCTTTCTTCCATGGTCTTCTGGTCCATTTCTCTTCTTGAAATAGTGCAACCTTGTACCAAATCTAATAATTTTATATATGAATTGCCTGTCTTTTGTTTATCCTTAAAACTGACACTATAGATCGATGTAAATCACTGAATAGTGTCGTCTTTGAAAGGTGTATGTCTCCCTGAAAGTCTAAATGAGCTATGGCAGAGTCATGCTACATTCCCAAGCAAGGAAGGGAGGATGGAAATGCATAAACATCCACAATATCATATCTAATCAAATGAGAATATGAAGTAATACACTGCATGATGACCACACAGGGCTGTATTTTGTGGTTTGAAAGAGCTGTGTTGTGAAATGGACGTCAAGGTGACTCTTTCTGCTCAGAGCGCTGCTAGGTGTTGTGAGGTGCTAAGGTAATTGAGAGAGCACTTAATGTGATCTGACTCTCACTGCCAATGTTTTCACCATCTATCAAACAGGACTTCCAGTGCTTTTACATTTGGAACCACACAGCCAAAATACCAGCTTTCAGTCAGCAGAGACAGTTCAGGTCTTTTTTTTTTAATTTTTATTTCCTCTCTCTGTTCTTGCTGATTTTTTCCCCCCTCTAATTTGGCAGCTTCCTAGAAGATAAAAGTGGAACGTCCAAATATAAAAGTTGGTAGGCTGACTCAGACCACATTAACCTTGGGAGCCAATCCTTTACAATGATCTGATTTTTACATCAGCAATTAACTACAATCAATACCGTGACCTTCCACTCACTCTAACCACCGAGCTCCTACTTTTATCCACTTTTCCTCATTTTCTGGGGGCAGAAAAAGTCTGATGAAACTATTTAAAGACTGCACTGATTCACTGCAAATACAAACTACAACCTTGCTCACCACCTGGTATTGTTTTTTTTGTTTTTTTGCCAGACAGCATTAGCTTATTGGGCACTATATCAGGGAGCTGCTGCGGCCCCTGAGGGTTTTCAGTAGGATAACTCTTTGTGGACTGACAGCTCTTGGATGGGTAGGTCACATCCATTGGCCATGTTTAGGTAATTAATCAATGCTTCCAGTGCTTTTAGATAATTAAGGGCAGGTGCAGTGTCATTATGCAAAAGACACAACTAAAACAAGATCCATTCAGTGCTGACCGTCAGGATACAGTGAACTACGGAGCTCCTCTGACAACAAACTGGAGATACGACCAAATGTTCTCTATTACTCTAGATGCTGTTTGTTTCTTTGCTTTACAATTCACAATATATTCATCCCCTTTGGATGTTTTCATGCTGATTTTATCTACAGCTGTCCAAAGTTATACTGTGTTTCAGTTTCAAACACATAAAAAGTGAGTAATGTACAGTTTTTCAACAGCTTTTATACCGTAGTTGCTGGGGTGTACCTTTGCACTTAAATTCTGTGCTCTACGTTTATAATATGCAGATCGTTGTCATTATTTTTTATTATGAATTATATGTATCTGGCATAATGATATGAAATGACTTGTTTTGTCCGAACAACACACCAGACCGCAATATAATGAGCTGATTTTTATCAAAACAAAGAAAAAAAGCTCCAAATCCTCATAATTAGGATTCTGGAAGTTAATGTTTCAGATTTTATGCTTGAAAAAACAATTTTAATCATTCATGATTCTTCTTCTACTGATTGACCAATGCATATTACTTCATAACTCTATGTGTTTCTTCTTGTGATGGACATCAAAGTTTTATTCAGTGTCAGTGTCAGTGACAGCAGTGATATAAAAAAACAAACATTACGTTACGTGTAGCTCCTTCAAACTTCAGAAACAGCTGCTACCCGTCTGCAGAGCCCTCAGCATCATCTAGCTTCATCTAGCAGGTCCAGTGTCCACGCACAGAGTTAACAAGGGTCTCTCCACTTGCTGTATTAGTCTAGACTTGTTAGTTATGCTTGGTATCGTGCTCTTGTTAGGACTAGAGAAGTATGACCAAATCAAAATTGGCAGCAGTGAACTGTGGTGCATTTTCACGCTAATTTAGGCAACAGACAAGGATTTCAAGGGATAATGAGATTTAGTCAAATTAGATACCACTCTGTCAATTGTCTGTCATAACAAAGACTGTAGGCCGTCTCCTACATTTTTTTTTGTTGAGCAGCCAGTTGCATGTTAAAATTCCACATATTTATATTTTATAAACCGAGCATAGAAAACTGTGAGGGTGATCTACAGTAGCAATTTCAAGCGGGCTAGCAGGCAGGTACAGAGCCAACTTGCTAAATGATCCATCAAATGTATAATTATTCCATAAAGTGTCAGCACTATGTGGCGTCATTTACTCAGCAGATCACTGATACATCAAAGTCAGTTCAAACTGAAGAAGTTAAACTCAAACTGCCTTAATTGCTAAAGTTAAAGTGTTTCTTAATGCCAAAACTTATTAAGCTCATAAAACATGTACCAAGAAGTCAGGTACCGTTACCTCTACTGCTCTGAAATCACACGCTGAGCCGAACATCGGCGCCTCACCTGAAGCCAAACTTGTCCATGGCGATGGCGAAGTGTCTTGGCTGGTCGTAGCAGTGGTAGAGGTTGCGGTCGTCCATCGGGATCAGGTCCACGTCGCTGAAGATGAAGCAGTCGTACTCTCCGTCTTTCAGAGCTTCCGTGTAGCCAACGTTCAACAGCTTGGCTCGGTTGAAAGTGTCCTCACCCAACTGCAAGACAAAACACCACAGAGATCATTATTTCACTGTTTAGAGATGGTAAACACACAGGAGGGGAGGCGGATGTTAGCTTCATCAGATAACAAACCCTATGACTTTTGTCTCCGCTCTGTACAGCTGCCCTCCGATTACCATAACGTGCCACTTTCCAAGCTAAAATGTAAAACACAGGAGTGAAATGGGGCAGTGAAAGTGAGCTAAGTGAGAAGAAGAAAAAGAATAGTGCCAAAATATTTAAAACGTGCTATTTTATTTATACTTCAACACTGTGAAATTCAGTCAAAGTGGGTTAGAGTGTTGTCAACTGCAATTACAAATCAGGACTTTCACATGTTTGCGAAAGGAAAGAACAGGCGGATGCTCAACTGCTGCAGGCACTGTTACCATAAACAAAGAGAAAATGAATCACAGCAAAACAAATGAGGTCACGCTCAAATTAAAGCTACTCTTTCTGTATTAATTCATTGTGAACCAATGTGTGGAAGAGAAGATCAGCTTACTGAAACAGTGAAAATAATTCTGCCTGAGACTCTCACCTCTGACACCTACAAGGAAAATGTGCTCTATTTGAATCTGTTGATCTATGTTGAGGTCAGAGGACGCAAATGTTTTTATTTCAGTGGATGAATAGTTAGCTTGCTAGTAGTTGGCTATACCTTGACCGGCTTTGTGGTACAGGCCTCAGCACAAATGTTGATATTTTGTTTATTTTGCATCTATCTGTACATGGGTTGGGTAGCTATTGAAAATGCAACAAACCTATGCAAGAAACTCGTGTATATGTTATATGTGATGCACACATGATAGATTGTATCCATGTATGGTATTCATGCAACTGTGCTTGTTGGTTTTCTATGTCAGTTTTGATTGTATTCTTTCCTATTTCTATTTTTCACTATATTTTATTGAAAAAATGTTGGCTTCATGTGGGATCATTGGGCCCAGTCACACAAGTGATGTCTCAGTTAACATTAGATCCAGGCTAAATCTAAATGTTTAAACAGGTGTTGCCATCAGCCCTGCTGTGTAAAAAAACATGTGAATTTTCCTTTCAGCTGAAGTCACTAATTAACAGTGATAGTGATCGCCAAGTAAGAGTGTTTAAAACATCACTGAACATCAGTATTTAGTATTTACTGTCTGTACCACTGGTCTGTATTTATCTCTGCATGCAGGATGAACTTATGTGTGTGTTGACCTCAGGAGAGCTGACTGCAGCAGTGAAATGCATCTGTTTTTCAGGCTCTGCATGGCCCAGGTTCAACACTTTGGCTAAGATTAATACATTCTTGCCAAGTATCAGCGCAGCAGAGTGAGATAGTCGAGGTTAATGTATGACACATACACATTCAATAATATACAAGGCACTGTGTATCTCTTTTTGCAGAGCCCTTGTGTAACAGCTTGACTTTGTAGAAATCTAAGTCCTTGTCAAGCTCTAGGGAGGTCAGCAAGTGAGAAGTGAAGCTATACAGTGAAACCTGACACTCGCTGGCAGATGCTTTTCTATAGTGTTTTGACAGTTCAGAACATCTTCTGGATTTTTTCCACTATTCTTGACAAGTACACTGAACCAAAATAGAGTGAGTGATATGCTGACCATGGTGGAGGTGAAAAATCAAAGCCTTTGTACCGTCAGTCCCTGGTACATGCATTAACAGGTCAAATAATCAGGGCGATTTCCCCTCGGGGGAAATGTTTTTATTCACTTATGGTACACCAAATCAATTTATTGTATTGCACAAATGGCCTGACGTCACTTTGCAAGTACAAGCATGTTTTTCATCATGCATTGCTGCATCAGCCACAGCAACAACTGAAGCCCTGGTTGGGTCAGTCTGCTAAGATTTCCTCTGCCCGCTGTGTGAAAAAGCTGGGGAGGACGGAAAACCATTAAAAATTTTATTTAGTGACCACAAGGAGACACTGGTAACTTCAGATTAGAGCTAAAACAGTAAATTGATTATAGCAGGAAATTTAGGATCTATGATGACATTTGAACAACATGTGATTTCACTGAAAGAGGAAATACCAAGTCAGCAGGGTTGTAAATTAGGATAATATACAGTATATAGCAAAAATAGCTACTCATTATACAGTGGTTGATGTTTTTTGTTTTTTTGCAGTAGATAAACATGAATGGAGGTTTTGAATCAGAACGTAAAAGATGACTTAATTGATTTTTATCTTCTTTTTTTTTTGTTGACTTATAATTTTCATGCGTCTTGGTGTGTGTGTGTGTGTGTGTGTGTGTGTGTGTGTGTGTGTGTGTGTGTGTGTGTGTGTGTGTGTGTGTGTACATTACACAAAAAGAAAAACTTACAGTTCCTGGAGTACAGTAATAGTATCACTGTGTTAGCTGGAGAGAAATCCACCGTATTTACTCTGGATAATGAGCTTTCTGAGTTATCATGACTATAATACTTTCATGCAAATCTGACTTTTGTGGCACTGTGAGGTCCTTATGCAAAGTCTGTGAGATGTGAGGGACCCCACATGACACAATTACATGTTTATGTTAATGAGATTGGATCCCAGAGAGAAGCTCCATTTCTTAAATTATATATATATATATAAAAGATAAACTCTCCCCAGTTGGATGAATACCTCAGTATCTCCAGTATGTAGCTGAACAATGAACCAGTGTAACAAATTTGCCGCAGTCACGTATTTCTAGGCCATTAGGGAAAACCACCCACTCTTGACCAAACAGAGAATCTCCAAGATGATTAATGCTCCTGCTGCTTGTCCTTACTTCTGTTCAGGATATTGTTCCTTTTATTTATTTATTTGTTTATTCTGAATTACACTTGCTGGTATACTGGTGCATTATCTGTTCGGACCGACTGTGAATCAAGTACAATATGTAATCCCCCTGGTAAACCCACTAATACCTGAGATTTGAGAGCATAATCCCCTGTGCAGGTAACAAAAAAAAAAAAAAATCTATTGTCACAAATCCACTGGGTATCCAAACATCAGCTAAAGTGGTCTTCTGCGTGTTAAACAACAGCAGGTTCAGTAGGTTGGAACAACATCAGGTTGGAAGGGCTTTAAAAACAAGATAATTTTTACAACAACGATCACTTGTCCTGAGGTTTAACGTGGTTTGTAGCAGATTTCTGCCTTGGTTTCTCATTTACTGTCCCGCTACTGAGTAAAACTGTGTCTTTATAAGCAGATAACTAAGTTTCAAAGTTTAAAGAAAAATGAAACGTTGCAGGATCCATTTGTTATGTTTTGACTCCATGCTGTCAAAAGTCTGCCGTGCTCCTCATACTAATTAACTCCAACTGAGAGCTACCAGCCATGATGTTGACAATGGAAGTAAAGGAGCACTTCAAAAAAAGAAAAAAAAGTGAAACATTTCAACAACTAAAACTGTTAACACGAGCAAAAAGTATTTCCCCAAACACACTGAAGGTCAACACTTGAGAAAACCACCTGCCGTATTTATAAACAGGAGGGGAGAATAATATTTAAAACATTTCAACCTACAGTCGCCCAGCAGCGGCGTCATGTGGCAGCAGTGCAATGCATCAAATCAGAATGAGGGGAAAAACATGTAATCTCAGTCAGACTCTGCTTTGGCATGATTGTTGGTGCCAGACAAGCTGGTTTGAGCCTTTTCTGAAACTGGTGATCTTCTGGGATTTTCACACAACAACACAATGTTTTAGAGTTTACTCAGTGTGCTGTAAAAAGAAAGCAAACAACCAAACAACAACAATCCCTTGTTGGGACGCCAGAGGACAAAAGCCAAAAGACTGGTTGGAGCTGACAGAAAAGAACTACAATAAGTGCGATAACCACTCTTTACAAGTGTGGTGAACAGCAAACTATCTCAGAAAGAACAACATGTCGAACCTTCAGGCGAACAGGCTACAACAGCAGAAAACTGCCGCTGTCAGCCAAACACAGAAATCTGTGGCTGCAGTGGGAGAAGAGAGCGCAGCCTGGTCTGATGAGTCCGGATTTCTGCAGAGACGTGCAGATGGTGGGGTCACAACTTGGCATCGACATGATGAATCCATGGACTCAAACTTCTCAAACATGTGTGCAGTCCAGGCTGCCGCTGCTGCGCTGACCATGTGCGTCCCTTTAATGACGAATGCGGGCCCACATGTCTTATCAGCTCGGACATATATAACCCATAAATTATTGAGAATTATGAAAACTGTGCAGCTTTTATTGCCTTTTTGGCGCTGGTCAGCTCAGACCATCATGGCAATTCGAGTTAGTCAGTGAAATCCACACAGGGAGGCTGATAGAAGAGAGAAAGAAAGAGTTGAGATTGGTTATTAAGATAAGACTGCAGGTAAAAATAAAGAAGAAAAATGTAAAGTCATATTTATAGCTGTTTATTTACTTATATTATAGAGAAGGTAGGCTATTGCATGATATTGCATAGGTGTAGCTAATAAAGAAAACCAGAAGTGCATATCTGCAAACGGCCTTTCTCATTATGGATATCACATGATATATTTCATTTATAAAGTGCTTCGTTTTTATTCCTTCCACTAAAACTACTTCAGTTTCTGCAAAATGTTTCTTCTCAAAGGTTTTTACAATCGATAAGCACACAGATTACAATTGTCTTGAAAATGTTTACATATGTCTGCACTTGACACACAATGAGAAGCAAAGAGTCAGAGAGTGCAGCAGACAGAAAGAGAAGTGGTTCTCCACTGTTTTGCCTGATTGCAGCAGACAAGGTCGTACATCTTTACAGAAGTCAAGTTTTTTTTCTTTGTGAGTTCCTAACCTCATTAAGTATTATTGCGGTCATTGTTTTTTATTTTAATAAGACATCTCTGTGTGAGCCTCTCAGCGTCTCAGCTAATGGCCCTCTACATCTTTTCTAATCACTTCCTGCCATAAGCGAGTACGCATCACTTTCTGGATGTGAAGTTAAACTGACATCCACTATATTGAACGGGACATTTAAGCACTATGAATGTACAGAGGCACTGAGATTTATACAGTAGATGCAGTGGTTTTCAGGATTGGAGGGTAGTCTTTATGTCTTGATTGAACTTTTACTGTAATTGTCGTCTCCAAATATTGATACATGTCCATTTTATGAGGTTTTGTTTAATGTTTTAATACATTTTTAACATGATTTTAACTTGCAGAGGACTGAAAAGAAGGAGACAATTCATCTCTCTCTCTGTTCAAACCAGCCCACTTTAAGCCACTCTGAATATTGGCGCTGCGTTTTCCCCTGAAGCCAACTACATATGCTACTTTTTCCTCCTATTACTTCAGGCTGTTGTTTCGTGACCAAAGGCCGTCTCCATTTTCCCCCTCACCCAGAATGCACTGTAACAAACTGCTCAGCCACATTTCGCCTACAGTGGCCCACAGGGGACAGAATAAACTGTTCAAGTGTGCATATTTGACAAATCAACAAATTACATGTTGACAGGGTGGAATGCAGAAAGGGTACTTCAATTTAGCAGAGGGCAATTTTTTTGAGGGGGGGCTCCTCATTTCCAATTTCACAGGCATCTTTTGACTTTCAAGAACGTTTCTGCTCTATTAATTTTTGATCAAGCTGCACATAATGCAGTTGTGCATATGCATATGAGAATGCAGCCTCAACCTTGTGTAAATGAGTTTACCAACAACTGTGACAGGTGTGTGCGTGTCGCAAATATGGTTTCCTTCAGTCAGCCAAGACCTCTGCCTCTTCAAGCTCGCACTAATCAAGAGAAAATCTCATCAAATGTGGGACACTATAATCCTGACTGACACTCAACTAGCACCAACACTGCCAAACTCACTTCAGCCGTCAGATGAAGGTGTTGCATGGGTTTTTTCTCTTTCTACAACTTCCCTGCATTTGTCACGTAACTAATTTAAAAACTGAACAGGTATCCATCACGGTGACAGATTTCACCCTCCAAGCTGCATCTCCCTGCAGGGATCCTCTCTAAACTAAATAAATTAAATCTAGGCCAGGACTGATTCAATCCAGACAACAGTCTACAAACTTCAGGCTTTCATTAGTTCATTGTGCAGTAACTGACATTTATAAATAATAATGCTGACATTTTCACAATAAATTACACTGGCATCAGCAGAGGCTTTTGTCCAAAGTGACAAAAGGTTGTCTATAGAGAAAATGCAAAACTTTCAATTTCTTCTTGCTCGGTTCTGGTCTCATTCATTTCCTGACTGAACCGTCTGGCGAATTAAAGGTCACAGCTACAACTTTTTTGTCAAAACAATTAATTTTTCAAAAATAATACATCCACAGAACGTCTAGAGGTGTGCAGAATAAAAGTAATACGTTTACAGAATTTTGAAAAATAGTATATAAATAATTGTTTGATAAATTTTGACGGGTCCAAAATATATAAATATTTACATCTGGTTACGTTGACAACATCGGCATGAAATGATCTCTATGCCAACAGCATTAGTATGTTGATGTCACGTGAGGTGGAGTTCAGGGGGAGACAGATCGTGATAGCTCTGTGGAGAAAATGTCATCCTGCTGATGCTAATGCTAACTAACGGTCAGCCGGTACTGTAACGTTTCCGGTGTAGGCGTGATGCTGCGGGTTTGTCAGGTTCGCTCCCTATAGGCGTACCTGGCAACCAGTACAATTGAAGGTTGGAGTGAGAGCGGGTGAGTGTGAGTGTGACACCTACTGGCCGGGAGGAATTAAACTTGTAGCTAACAACTTTAACTACAAAATGTAACCAGCTAGTGTAGCTCTGCTCAGCGTTCAGAGTTTTCACCAAAAGCCGAATGCTGATTTACCCAAAAATGTTGTGGACCACAACATTGAAGGTTCCCATGGTCATTAAGTCGCGACCCACTTTTATAGAATTCAAACCAATAAATTTTTTTTAAAGCCTTTAAAAACTAATTTTGCTCTTTATTGAGCAAAGTGCATTTCAGAGCACATGAATGAAACTGAGGAGGACCATGACAACTGCAGTATAAGTGAATAAAAAAATATCAAACTGCACAAAATGGAGACCAACAAAATGATATATTTGACTTCTAATGCATCTCTGCATTCAGAGCATATTCACAAAAGTGAATAAATATCAAATTGCACAAAATAAAGACCCACAAAACAAAACAAGGTATTTTCACTGCATTCAGGCCACATTAATAAGAAACTGATATCTTTGAATTCAGAGCAAATGGAGCAAATAATAAGAAACTGAGGAGGACCATTACAACTGCATGTGTTCACGTGTCTCGTGTGCCTTTCAAAATAAGTTATTTTTCAAAATAAAAGACATGTCCAACATCAGATGTGCATTAAATATTATTTACTTTTTTGACAAGCTGTCTGCGACCCATCCAGAACGGGTCCGCGACCCACCAGTTGAGAACCACTGATCTAAACAACAGAGGGGAACCAAGCTTCATCACTATGTGCAGTGGAGCCTTCTGATCTATTGTTGTGGCCCATATGAAAACATGTATACAAGCTGATGTGTAGAAACTCAAGATTACATACAATCCTTTGTATCTGCACAGATGACGGATCCCGAATACATCACAGGCACAGTTGATAACTGGGGTAAAGTGCCGGCAGCGTCTGGGAAAAGCGACCTCTGACTAGAAAACCGCTGGGATAAATCACCGGCTGCCGGGGAAAATATGGGTGGGGTAATTGAATGGAAAACACTCATCATCTGCCATTGAAGTGTCCAGTCTCTCCACTGCAGCGGCTCAGTGACTGACAGCAGGAAACTGTGGTTGTAATGCTCCCTGTTGCGTCTGCTAGCAGCTCACACTCGCCAGCTTGCAATGGTGTGTGTGTGTGATGGTGTGTGTGTGTGTGCCCACCACAGACAAAAATGTGTGTTTAGTCAATCCTAAGGGGAAAAACAGGCTGTAAATATACGAAAAATACGAAATAATACAAACAGTGATAAATATTCCAGCCCTGCCTCTTACAGTTTCTTTCTATAAAAGGCTTTGGTGATGAGTTTTAATCCATGTGGAGCTGGTTAAAGATTTCAATGAAAGTGATAATTAACAATCAGATTAAACTGGGAAAGATAAAGAAAAAAATAAAATGGCATCAGTTCTTTTGAACTATTCACATAACAAGTATCTCAGGGCTTGAAAGCTAAATGTGCTTCTCAAACTTTTTTTTTATTTTTTAAATGGCTTTGACTACCTCTGCAAAAACGTGTCTGCTCAGCATTTTCATGGTGAAGCAAAGATGTGTAAATAAATTCTGGTTACATTGTTGGGAAAAGCTGTTGCTCGTTTATGCTCAGGGGAAAAGACGCATAAATCTGAAGTATCACCTCCAAACAGTCTCACCGCTATTTCAAAAAGGAAGCTGGGGGCTCCCATTGGAGAGTTTATTACTAAATTAGACAGACACACTCGCTGTCACACAGACGACAGCTGCTCTTACGAAAAACCACGGTTGATGAGCGTGAAAGACAATGTGTCATTTTCTTATGGATTTTGCTACATAAAGAGCCATGTAATCACTTTTATCCAAGTGGATAAAAGCCACAAGGGAACCTTTTACACTCAGCGTACCATTTTACATGCCCCCATTGACACTGCTTTGTTGCAAAGTCCTTTGAGGCGTCCTGCCTTTTTTTTTATTTATTTCAAGAGGATTTTGTGAAGTTGAAACTTCAAGGAGACTTCTCAAGTCATTAACAATGACTGAATGATTGATTGGAGCAGAGCCTCTGTGCATCACTGTGATCTTTCATTTGCATCCTTGATAACGACAAGTCAACAGTACTTTACGGTAAACTTAAAAGACAATCTTCTTCACCTGCCTTTAAAGCAAGCAAACACAAAAATGCACTTTTAAAGATCACGGCTGCGTCCTCCTATTTTTCTTCTACCCTTTTTAGTTTGTAGCTTGTTTTGTTTTTTTGATCAGTCATGAGCTGGACAGACACATTTTAGCATCAGGTGAAAAAGTAATTAAAGCAGTAAGCGATCCGGTCGTTTTGGCTAACTTCCTGTCAGCCGATGGAGTTAGCAGTCTAATATTCTGCTTACTTCTGCTTTAAGTTGAAATCATATCTAGACACACATGTGTATTTGGAGTCTGTGGCTTCTGCTCTACCTACAAGGTAAAAACCTATAAATCTTCTTCCATCTCCGCTCCTATACCTACACTTCCTGCCCTCACTTACATTTATTTTCTCTCGGCTCCACTCAGGCCTCTTGCTCTTTCTATGTCCAGCAGTTCTTCCCTGGCGTCTCTGCAGTAATCTGGTCAGTGTCAGTCTCTCTCCCTCTACATGCCCTCTGAAAACCAATTAACCCTATCAGCCATATCTGAGTATCACCAGATAAATCCATTGCCTCTCTGAGTGTGTGTGTGTGTGTGTGTGTGTGTGTGTGTGTAAGATGAAGTCCGGCATATAACTTTCCTTCCAGGTTTTGGTTGCCGTACAGGCACGCTTACATACCTGGCCTGTTGCCATGGAGACAGATTTAGGCCCAGCCGATGAGTAATTATCGCCAGACAGCGAGTCGGTGCGTGCATTTGAATGCAAACGTGTAGATGTCTGTGTGCAAATTTTGAGCGTCCGTGTGTGGGTGACAGGATTTGTCAGCCGGCGGAGGCGGAGTTTCTCATCCTATCACTTGGCCAGTCAGTCAGCGCAGGGGAAGAGAGACCACAGGAGACACAGAGAGATTTCACCTTATCTCACTTAATGGAGATTGAGTTGAGTGCGTGCGTGTGGTTTGAGCACATGCGTTAGCGAAGAAAAATGAACTGACCTCCCCCTAAAAGCGCGATCGTCCAGTCAGAGCTTACAAATTACAACTAGGCACAGTGGGTAAATCAAACCATGGCCGTCTCCACACACTGAAACAAACAGTGAGCATGAAGGTAAATATCAAAGAGACAGGAAGAAGGTTTTAGTTCAACACAAGACCAAAAATGTAACAAAGTGATTAAACACTATAGTTACATGAGCTGCAAATGTTTGCATCTCTAACAAACTAGCTTACTGCCTACAGTGGTAACTGAGAAGCAATTACTTACACAGGAGTTTATCTCTAACCGGTTACATCTAGTAGAGTCTATAATCTTTCAGGTAATGAAAAGACTCTTGTATCTAGGGAGGTTTTATACAAACTTACCAACCCAGACAGCTTCATTTTATTAGTCTCCCTGTACCTAAACACAAGCCAGGCTGCATGCACCAACTGCACAAAGCGGGCACTTGCTCTGAGGCCTCCGTATTGATACTTGTTACTGGGTCTACACATTTGATTAATCTCAAATTTGTGCAGCTGAGCTTCAGTATGAACAGGCGTTTGTCTTGTGGCTCCAATATGTGGTTATGTTTTTGTTCAAATGTTGTTGCTTATACAGATTTTAACACAACACTCACATTCAACACATTTGGCAAGGTCGTATTATTCCATCACAGCGGCAACCAACAATTATTTTCATTAGAAATACATCCAACAATAGCAGTATCAGTAAATGATCTATGGTGTGGTGTAAAAAAAAAAAAAAAAAAGAAGAAGCAGGATAATACTGAATCTTTTTGTAAAAAAGCCCAAGGTGACACATTGAAATTGCTGAGAAATAAGTTTACTTTTATAAAAGTCTGGAAAAATACGGCAGAAGAAGAATTTGTCATTTTTTTACATGTCATGTACACTGGGATGCATTCAGGGCCCCCAGGAGGTTAATGTAGCAATAAAAACAAGGACTGACTTGTTGTGTTTCTTTATTTTTGTATCTTGGCTTATCAGAAAACTTCTTGCCCGGGGCCTGTAGGCTTTGGTTTCTGGTCTTTTAGTTATTATGCATGTAGCAATCAGGCACATATTTAAGATTTAACATCGTCATTTTAACTGGAAAAGCAGATGAAGGAGAAGGCTGCCTCTGTCTAACCCCCACCCCCACCCCTCTGACATCTGACAGTGAATTTCCACTGCCATTATCATTACGAAGTGAACATGTGCCGTGTGAAAACCGAGCGCTTGACAGTCTGGTATTAAGAAAAACGCTCATGAGGTAGAAAAGGAGAAAGAAAAGAGAGCTACGTTTTTCATTAGAGCCCGCATGAACATTTGTGACTAAATGCGATCGGCCATGCATTTTTAATAAAAGATGATGATCCCTTCATTCCGCTGCCACCTGGGGAACAGGAGGCTCATCAAAGCTTGATTAGATACTGCAGTCAACCATGCGCACACAAACACATACAAACACAAACACACATCCAGCTATGTATATCTAATTCATAACCTTACAGTCTTCAATCATACTCACAGCAGCTTGTATCCTGCTTTATAAGAGCTTGGCACCGAGCACAAAGAGTGAGGAGGGAAGAGCGTGACAGAGTTGGCGTGGGGCCAGAATAACTAATTTGCTGTAATGACTTTCTGGCAGTCCGGACACAGAGGAGCTCCCACATAAAGCGAAAGGCCAGGCCACGACGGACAATTCAATTACTATTCTGCCTCGGCGTCGTCGCTCGTCGCAGATCGGGGCAGCATCAACACAACGACCGGTGATGATATGCTACTTTTCTGCGCTGAAACAATGAAGCAAGTAATTTGTTGGGAGTAAATAAGCAGATGACAGCACTCAAATATAAACTGTACAGGAACTTTTATTGCATGAATCTGGACCGAGACGTCCGTATGGAAATAACAAGGGAAACCGTGTAAGTCTGCTGTATATTATGTGGAGGGTTCGGGACTGAATTAAATGTTAGAAGTGAAGATATCGTACTTTTATTTAATGTTATGTGCAAAGACAGAAGTGAAATCACAATTATTCTACCGCTTACATACAGTAAATGTAATGGTTTTACTTTTAATTAAAGGTTATAATGATTCACATTGTTCACTGAAAAGGCCAAACCTCCTCAAGAGGCCAAAGCTGAAAAAACACTGGAAATTAAAATATCTGCATACAGTCTGAGTCACAGTGCAGATGTAATTTACACAGACTAAACCAACAGAACATTTTTTAATATATTTTGAGTCTATTTTATTCCATCTATCTTAGGCCCAATGTAAAAATCATATTCTGCACGACCAAAATTATCTTATTCATGACTGTCTGACGGTTTCGCATTTACTTCATCAGCTTGTTCCGTTTAAGCTCTAGGATGTTTACAGTGAGAAAAAGATTTAAACCCAAGACCATGGTTTTTATATTTCTAAAGCTGCATAATCAAATAGAAACACTACACAAACTCTTTTATATACATTTCACCACAGTCCAGACTCCAGCCTCAAGTATTTACCATCTTTGGGACCACGAATGAAATTAAAATAGTTTGTTATGACTGGCATTTTTACCATTATGCTTTCTGACTGATCTTTTCATTAAAGCAGCAGGTTAAGGTTGACTTAAGCTCCCCAGGTCTCACTATATTCAAAGACAGATTACAATGTCGCCTGTTTTTGCCTACATGGCAGGGTTTATTTCACCGCCGCTGCTACAAAGTCCAACGACATGTGGATCACCACAGCTGGATATAACTGACATATGAATGTATGAAACACAGATGTAGTGAGTATACTGTGTGATGTCGAACCAGAGAGTGACAAACCAGAGTACAGTTAGCGGCGCTCCTGACATGACAGCACAAGTTAGAGAAAAGAGAGAAAAGAGATGAATGACTGGTGCTGAACCAGATGTATCAAAGTGGTGGGAAGAGGAAGAGGAAGAAGGTCAGAGAGAGAGAGACAGACAGACAGATGGAACAAAAGACTGATGGACAGACATAAAAGAAGATGGAGGAGGAAGAAGGTGATGATGTTAATAATGACAGAGTAGCTGCCAGAAATGAAATGACAGCAAAGGTTGGAGCTGCCCTGTAGGAGCTGGCCCACATGTGTCACTCAGAGAAAAAGCAGACGCATACAGAAAACACACACATAAACACACACTCACACACAGATATTATACTTAGGAGCTGCCACCTGACATGTGCAGACAGAGAGCCAGAGGAGAGCGGCTGGGAGGTTAAGGGCACAGAATCGAATTCACCTGACATTTTGACAAATATGGGGCCAGATGGTTGGTGTGGCTTGTTGCTTTGACCCGACCCGCTCTCACAGACACATGAGGCTCTGGATGTGACAAAAACAACTGTGATGCTGGAAAAAAAAACTAAAAGCGGGGTGCTCTGCAGAGGGACAGGGATCTCTCTCTCCCCCTCTCTCCCTCTCGTGCTTCATCACATCTAACCTCTCCAGCATCAAGGGCACTCCATACACACAAACACCCAACACTCAGCTGGAAACTATATTCCTGCAAACCACCTTTGTAGCAGTGTTAGACATCAGGCTCCCAGCAGCGCTGACTCATTTCCAACAGCAACTCTACAGATAACCACCACACATGCATGCACCAGTGCACACACACAAAACAAGCAGCACAATGAAAATATAAAAAATATGCACAAAGGGAATAAGACGTCGCCGCCCGCCACTCGCTTAGTAACAAACAAGCCTAAATTATAAAAAGAGATGACAGCATTACAGCCACCGGGAACTAAGGAGCTAAATGGCAGAACGAATCAAAAGTTGTGAACTAGGGGCGAAGAAAAAAAGGAATCTGCTGGAAAACACTGAGGTTACTGAGAGTAATTGGGTTTTACTACCTCATCCATGCTTGTTTCCATCCGACTTTTTTAATGAAAAAAAGTGTAGATGCAAGAAATTAAAATGGCATACATACTTTTTTTGATAAATTAGAAAGAACATTTTAATCCAAAGCACCGACTGCAGGCAAACAAATGTGACATGACTCCATCACCTTGCTTTTTCATAGCATTGACTCCTCCCTTAATTTAAATACTGTCCTCAAATTCTTAGAGACATCCAATACAAAATGGATATGGTTGAATGTAATCAGAATAAGTGATATATTTCATGGTTATGATCAGTGTTGAGATAGCCCTTCATTTATTGATTACAAAAACAAAAATGCCATTAAGGTTAAGAAACAGCAATCACATGTCATGGCATTTGGCATTTTCTGTCAGTGTGAGGTAGCCGATCTGCACCTAATCATTTTTATTTTTCCGGAATTTCAGCTAAAAACCTCGGCAACAAACTTTTTTTTTTTTAAACTCTCACATCAAACTCCTTTTCTCCGGCTCTGAACTCTTCCCCTCTCCAGTTCCCACCTGCTCTTTGTGTCAGGTGAAACGCACAAACACACGGAAACAAACACACAAAGGCCGGGATGGTTGAATACCGCAAGTTCTTCTTCAATCCTACAGCTCGATAGAAGTCAGATGACTCATCCTTCCCCATTTCCCATCAGGACCAATATGGGACACCATCTGCCTCGCCCTAATAATGACAGAGCCTTCTCCAATTTCCCCATCACTTTGAGATATTGCTCAGCCTGTGTATGTGTGCATGTGTTTTGTGTGTGTGTCTGTGTCTGTGTGTGAGTTTGAGCTCAAGCAAATGAAGAATGAGTTATTCTCCAATCTCACTAGAAGAATCTGGAGGCACTGCTTGTGTGTGGTATGTGTGGACTAAGAGACAGAGATGCGACAAGCCAATAATGAAATCATGATTCTTTCCCTCATGTTTTTTTTTCCTACAAGGGAGAACTCGCTGTTTCTGCACGATTTTGTTGGCACAACCAAAAACATCTCGAATCACAAGTTTCCCCCACAATTAAATCAGGGAGTTTCAAGTTTCAAGACGTCAACACTGAGCTGAGGAAGGATTTTAACATCCAGGGATGCTGGGTTTTAAATTTATTTATTTATTTATCTATCAAGGAGCATATATTTAAAGGAGCTATATGTGGCCAAAACTGTTGCTGCAGTCAAATTCAAAATACTGCAGCGCAAATTAACATGATTCCTTAGTCTCTGGTGACATATTGGGTGATTTTATGATTACTTGCCATATATTTCTTACATATAGCTCCTTTAAGCTCCATTAATCAATACTTCTGAATGCTAATGTCAATGTTGCTAATGCTGCATGTTAAACAAGCAACACTTTGCTAAGATCTTTTTTGTAATTCCAATTTCAGGGAAGGGGAATACATGACAACACCCATGATGGTCATACAGTTGTATGTTGTGTTTCAGGTCCAATTTTCACCCTCATTTTAGCTCTGTTTTGGTCTCCACCAGCTCCTCAGAAAAATACTCCTTTGTTAATCACTCACTAAGTCACAACGGACGAATAAGTTAGAAAAGAGGTTGATGGAAGCAGTGACGGCTGCACAGTGATGTTTGGAGCTGATGCTGCACGGCTCTGTGGAGCTGAGGGGGAACACAGAGTTCATTCTCCTCACATTATACATTATCAATTTGAACCAGTGTTGGTGTAAAAACAATAAATGGTGCAGCTTTAAGTTTTAATACAGGCAGTGCAGAGGGTTTCTAATCGTATTCTGCCATGACATTTTCTTAATTAGGTGTTTCATTTATTGATTGAACTTTGTGTCATGAAGGGAAACCACATTTCTTGGGCACAAGCCTTTGAAGCAAGACAATACGAGAGAGAAAAAAAACATGTTTACCTTGGGGCGTCTCTCCACATGCAACTCAAACTTCTGTTGTGATTTTTTTTCCCCTCTTTTTTTTTTTTTTTTGTACAAAGCCACATAATGAAAACGCACCCAGTGAGACGAAGCCCTGTGACAGTCAAAAGGACCCATGCATTAGAGATTTAGTCCCGCTACAGGACTCTGCAGCTCTTCAGTCTCCGGCCTGTGGGACTCTGTCTCATGAAAGTTCACTGTTTACTGACGACCCGACACCGAGCCGATCTCATTTTCCACTGAGAATCACCACTGTGAAGAATCGCTGGCACATAAACAACAAAAACAGATGATCTGCAGACGGAGAGACAGTGAACGAAAAAATATTAGATTGTCTCATAAATATGACGATACGGTCCAGTGAATCACCCGTAATACTGTACCCCACTTCACATATTTTGTCTCTTGTTTTCTATCTTTCTTTATCTTTCCCTCTATCGTTCTCTTTGTCACTACCCTTCTCTCCTTTTTTTTTGCATATTTTCTTGTTTTCTTTCACACTTTCTTTACATTTTATTTACTTACAAACTTATTTGCTTCTCTTTCCTCACTGCCCTCTTTCCACTTTCTTTCCTTTAATCCTCCCTCATTTGTTCGTTTGTTTGTTTCTCTCTTAAGCCCGCCTTTCCTACTGTAACTTCAGGCTAACGTTGTCCTGATTGAAACCATTTCATGCCACAGAATCTTTAATGATGAGGATGCTTCATCAGACAATTACATTTCATCCTGTGCTTCATTAGTCAGAAAGAGCACATATTTGCATATCTTTTTTTTAATTTTACAACCCACACTCACTAACAGGCATTGTCCTTTGCTGCAGTTTCCAGACTTTAAAAGAATGTAACTGTTTATAATTCCTGTCTGCTTTAACATCTGACAGCCAGGCTATGACATCTTTCAAAAACAATTACCGGTAAGTTTTTTTTAAATCTTTTTTTTTTTTTTTACCTTGAAGCTGGTGCAAGTTGCAGCACTCCTAAATCAAATCAAGCTTAAGTCAGCTGTTCTTGCCATCACAAGGGTGTAAGGACAAGTATGAGGATGTAATCAGAGCTGATAGCTGTCCAAGGAGGATTTATTAATTAGTATGTTGGTGTAAAAGGAGGGAAGCATGGAGAGCCTGGGAGTTATCAAGGTTTTTTGGGTAACATGACCGCGCTGTAATGCGTTATGAATACCAATCAGCTCTAATTAAAATAATTTAAGTCATAACAGCCATCAGGAGCTTCCTGATACAGTACGTCCCTTCTGTCTTTCTCCCTCTCTTTCATTTCCAGTGATTAGAAATCCATTTACTTCACTTTACTATCAGCGTGTCATTGGATGCAGATACACTCGCCGAGAGGTGAAGAGACATAAATCAGACTTTTAAAACAAATGTGCAATAGATGTACTCAGAGGAGATAGGCAGCATGCTTTTCTAACTCTTGAGGGTAAAAAAAAAGAGCTACTCTGATCCTTGTTCTTCTCTTCCATTTAATATTTTATCAATACACAGTCCACAGAGTCTCTCTCCACTGGTAAATACCAAAACTTTGGTGGATATGGACTCAGTGCAAATATATTTTTCCTACAGAAACTTATTTCTTTAAATTATTTATTTGTGACTGAACTAAGTATGTCAGTCTTATTATCAAATACATTCATGTTAATACAAACTGATGTCAAATCCCTTCGCTGAATTAAAAATAGGCTACAGTGGTGAAGTGATAATTTAAAACCAGGAAGCATTCGAACAAACAAAGTGGTGGATTGACTGATGAGTGCTGCTATTGAGCAATGCCAGCTTCTGTTGTAGTTAATAATAAGATGGATAATGACAAAACAAAGAATCTCACCAAAGTTTTGATGCCAACTTCTGAGTCCTAAAGGTTTTAAGAAGCTCTTTAAGGACACTAGAGGCATGTGACTTTACACAGAGCTGCTTCCTTATTCACAGTGAAGTTAACTAATATAACACTTCCACAGAAAACACAGAGATGGCTTCATTTGTGTTGTGGATTTGCAGTTAAAGGAAAAGCAGTCAAGAGAGAGAGAAGAATAATCTGTTTTGATGTGTTCGGGAGTGAATCGCAGGCCGTGACCTTTTGACTCATAAGTGGATGGAGGCGCGTTGTTTTGTCATCCACTAGAGTAATATGCCCACAGTCTGCCCTTGCCATAGGTGAGCAGAGCGCAGAGATAGGAGACAGAGTGGAGATAAGGAGTTTTCAGACTGAGCGCTGCGAGGATATGGAGCCCCACAGGGCCCAGAATGTGGCCAGTCAGCTTACTGCACAGCAGGAGGTGTGTGTGTGTGTGTTTGTGTTTGTGTTTGTGGTTGAGTGTGTGTGTGTGTTAGAGGTAATGATGCAGTGAAAAAAAAGAGGGGCTTCCGTCATTATGGAGTAAGAAAGTACAACATCTGAAGTAGAAAAAGACAAATAAACAGGAAGCTGTCCACATTAATAGAATTTGCAATTAAACTTAAGATGATTCTTGTAGGAGTTTCTCATTACTATGTACTGTGACACAGATATGCTAAAAAACTCATCATTAAAGGCTGATAATTTGAATACTACACATGTTAAAAGATAAGTGTTCCTTCATTATAAGATATTAACATAAACCGATGCAAGGCTCTTGTCTAAGTCAACAATGCAGCTCTATAAGACACACAACCATTTATGCTACATCCAATTTAGATACACTTAATTAATCTAACCTTGCTGGAGTTTGCACATTTACCTCCTGTCTGAACTCTTCTACTGTGATGCTACAGTGCTAAACACTCACTCTGGCAGCACTGTAGCAACTTTCCTAGACATAAAACATATGGCTGCCTTATTTAATTATTTGATGGGGCGATTTTACACCTTTGTTTTTGAGCGGAGAACGAGATCAGGAACGACATCCACAGCTACAGGTGCAGAGGTACTGTACGTAGTTTCGAAATGACCTCAGCTGTTAGCAAAAGCCAGCACAGCAACAACAAAAAATACAAACACCTGTTCCAACAATGAAACAAAGAGAAGAAAGAGAGTGACTGAGATACATATCGCTGGCAGCACTAAAAGCTTTCATTAAAGCAGAAGTAAGCGATATATTTGTGTTAATATAAGTCTTAAATAGTTATATCTTCCGACAGCAATCACTTTCATAGAGTGTTTGGACCGAAACACGGGTCTGTCAGTCACTCTGCTCTGCTCTGAGCCGAGGAGAAAACTTTTCTCGTATCCTACAGTTTTTATCCAATGAGGAGAGAGAACGGCATGCAGGGCTGTGTGTGCAGCCAAGGGATGCGCGTGAATGTGGTGACGTAGGGACGAGGACTGTTATGGTGCGTTCAAGGCAGCCCGTAACTCGTGTTTTTCCGACCTGTGAAGTCATACCAGTTTGCTCTGGTACGAGTTCACGGGTCGGAAGTTACGAGTGGCCGTTATAGTGACTTTCACAGGTAAAACAGGTCGGAAAAACATGAGTGGGTTGCCTGGAACGCTACAAAATCGTAAGTTGTGACTTGAAGCTGTAATTTACGGTTTCAAAAGCCTGCCTGGAACGCAGCATTAGCCAAAACGACCGGATCGCTTACTTCTGCTTTAAGCTGTTTAATTCATAATACTTTCCCCTGAGCCTCTTTATTTTTTTATACCTGGCATAATGTCTGGAACTTATGCTGGAGGAATAACTCTGACAAATATCAAGTCTCTGTTGATGCAACCTGAGAGTCTAAATACAACAATATCAAAGCATATTAAAAGACAATATGTCTCTGGTGATACCAACAGGTAAGATGTTTCGTCTCCTCTGCAAAGCTGAGAAAATATTTTAAATTACAACAGCCTCAGTGAATGTTTTCTGCATACATAATAATCCATATTCACTATACCATTCGATGATAACTCATTTTACCATCCATGCACCAGGCTTTAAACTGCACTGGTTTCTGTCAGCGTCTTATTCATGCTGTGGACTAATTGTACCATAATCCCCTCGTTCTCTCAACATCTTGTATCTACACATGGAGGAACCCAGTTGCACTCATTTCCCTTTGAAGTACCTTGATGCACTTAATAAGTACGCAGACTCTCACTTCAAAACGCCGTCTAGTTTAAACACTCGCTAAGCAGTCGGTGTAACAGATTTTCTACATTTTTATTTCCCACCTTATGTAATCAACTTATATCATCTGCCAATTCACAGAGTGGTGGTTTAATGGTGGAGATGACGGACTTTCAACTTTTGTGACTGGCATGTGATCAAACAAGTAAAGATGAGAGCGAGGGAGGGCGTGAAAGAGAGAGAGGAACACAGCAAGAGAGAGAAGGAGAGAGAAGATAAGAGCTCACATGCTGTGAAATGCAAATAACCGGTGGATGTGAAACTAACTGGTAGGTTCATAAGATCATTTAGCCCTACTGATCACAGAGAATTGACCACATTTTTTCAAAGATGTTTTCATGTGGGAAGGCAGATGTTGGAGGATGGAAGCAGAGGGAGGCGTGCAAACTCTTCAAAGATGTTTTGATGGTTTGGAGACATCGGCAAGGTTAAAACACACTCCAGCAGTTACTTAACACTATCAAACAGGATTAAAAGTAAATATACTCAACCCAGTGCTGACAGTTTAGTGACGCAGAGGCTGAAAGAGGGGAGTTTGTTCTGGGACAACAATATCTGTGATGAGGAACCAAGTCACTGGCACAGACATTTTAAATGGGTTCAAAACTAATATTTCACAAGTTCAAATGTCTTTCAAGCTTATGTGTAGCATATAGTTGTCATCTAGTATTATCTAACATGATTTGACCAGTGGATTATTATGTTTATGATATTATATTATATTTTAATATTATACATTATGCAAATTATCCATATCTTCTGGTAGCTGTTGTGTCACAAGCCATTATTTCCAAGAGGACCTTATGTAATTAAAGCAGAAGTGAGTGATCCGGTCGTTTTCGCTAATGCTGCGTTCCAGGTAGGCTTTTGAAATCGTAAATTACAGCTTCAAGTCACAACTTACGACTTTGTAGCGTTCCAGGCAACCCACTCGTGTTTTTCTGACCTGTTTTACCGGTGAAAGTCACTATAACGGCCACTCGTAACTTCCGACCGGTGAACTCGTACCAGATCGAACTGGTACCACTTCACGGTCGGAAAAATACGAGTTTCCTTGAACGCACCATAACAGTCCTCGTCGCTACGTCACCACATTCACGGCGTTCCTTGGCTGCACACACAGCCCTGCATGCCGTTCTCTCTCCTCATTGGATAAAAACTGTAGGATACGATAAATGTTTTCTCTTCGGCTCAGAGCAGAGCAGAGGGACTGAGAGACCCGTGTTTCAGTCCAAACACTCTATGTAAGTGATTGCTGTCGGAAGATATAACTATTTAAGACTTATATTAACACAAATATATCACTCACTTCTGCTTTAAGGGTTTACAGGTTGGCTGCTTATCGCTCCTGACACTGTGTAGTTTTACAATTATGTGACATTACAATATATTTGGATAGGTAAACTTGGCTTGTTTTCTTTAAATAACCAATTTTAGCCGAATTTATGAAGTATTTTATAAAGTTAATAGTTATACACATTGCATTACTTATGCTGATTATACTGATAGCAGAGACTATAAAGTGGTGCTGAGTCAATTTGATCGCATCAGTGATCGATCACTACTTTTCACATTACGTTCACCTATGTTTGATTGTCAGTTCATGAAACATTATAGTTTAGTACATTGTATTGGCATCTGTTTGATGAAAGAAAACCTCACACTTGCCCTTAATTAACAAGAGACCTATATGATTAATATAAATATAAATTTATAACATTGGAAGTTCTGTTCATTGACAGGAATTGACACAGTCTCTAAAAGTAAATATGAAATAAGTTTCTACTGCAAATGACAAAAGGATAATTGGTTAAACATGTTAACTCATCGAGGCCGGTTCTGTCAGGTTGTCATACTGACCCATTACATACGAGTTTATGATCTGTAAGTTTATGTGGAGTTTATGTGGAGTACTAACAAAGGGAAAAGGTACAGTAACAAAAATGAAACACAAAGAACAGAACAAGTTAGAGAAAAGTGTAGCGATTAGTCATAAACTGTTTCCAAGATGATGTCTTGCTCTTTATTTATACTCAAACCTACTAACATTTTAAACATAATCCATAAACCTTTTTCCATTTACTGTAAAACCTCACCAACAATTCATTTCCCTGTAGATCTTCCCAAACGGATTGAAGCCGGGGTTTTTTACTCTCTCCCAACTTCGATACAGTTATCACATTCACACATTGGTTATCATCTTGCATCATGTTCTCACTTTTCTTCCAGTGATAATCTGTTCAGTTCATATGTAAGAAATATATACAATATATTTGAACACCACAAGGTCTCTCCATATTGAAGGCCAGCAAGAACATCTTGTCTACTTTTCTGCTGCCAGACTAAAAACAAGATAGAGTTGTATTAATTGTACCCAAGGGAAAAAAAGGGAAAAAAGAAACTACTTTCAATCCAACAAGCTACCGAGGTCGATACTAGCTCTCTTCCACTGTCTCAACACAAAGTAATTATTGCAGGGCCATTGTCTTGCACTGTGTTGTGTTGTGCAGGTGTGTATGTCACCATGTCCACCCCCTGTAGATGGAATAAGGCACAGGGAAAGGCATCCAGCAATCCAGCATGTTGGCAGGAGCGTAGGTTGCTGTGTGAGCTTCACCTTCACTCATGGAAAGATAATCAACCCACTGGAGTGTTTAATCTCGAATATGTCCGCTGAACCATAAACCACTTCGTACAGCCGCTCCATACTGCACACAGGCAGGGGTGGGCGTATTTCAGTCACTGACAAGCCAGCACATATCTTCAGTCCTGGAATTGACGTGCTGCTGCTCCAAAGGGAACGTCCTCCCCTTCTGATCCCATTCGTTTGAGGAGCACTCTCCCTACAACTTACTGTACTGTAATGTTTTTTGTTTTTTTTCTCCCTCGTATTTCAGCTATATGATTCCTCGTGAGATGAGGGAATTGTTTCAGCTGGCTCTTACGTTTGAGGATTGTTCAGTCAAGTGCCTCGGTTGGAGTTTGAACTCCAGCTGTCAGCACCAGTTTACCGAGCCAGCGGAGGAGACCGTGGTGGAAGCAAATGTTATCCATGCACGAGAGAACAAAAAGCTCGGCTGTAGGTAGGAGGAGATTCAGGAGGCAAATCAATTTAAAAAAATGAACAATGGAGGCAGGGACGGAGGAATTAATGGTTGATATGCAACACATTCAGGGAGCACTGTTGATTATTTCTTTTGACCTGCATGTTGAGGATGTGTCTCAGAATACACATTGGTAAAGACAAGCAGAGATACAAGGGCCAAATTGGAGGTGAATGAAATTCATGGGGAAAGAAGTGAAAAATGTTCCAAAAAATATGTGTTTTGGGAAATTGTTCATAAAATGCTAAAACAAACATAGGAATATTATGATCCATTTGAGTAGCATTGATCTTTAGCTCAGTAATTTTTCAGAAGAAATTGGATTTGAATGTGATTAATAGTCTGTATAAAGATCAATAGGCAAGCAAAAAAAAGAAACTATCTCATAGAACTGAGGAAAAGGGCTTCTCTGACACAGGGCCACTAGAGAGCAAATGGTGGAGAAACCTTCTCAAAGTCAGGAGATATATTGATAGAATCACAAGTTGTAACAAAAAAAAGTCTCAAAAATGGAGGACAACTGCACAAATGTTTGTACCAAAATTCAGTTTAACTGAAAACCAACAATATATCAGCAACATGGTGCTGCCAGAGAAGAAATAGAGGAATCACAACCAAAGTCAGTAGGATTCATCTTCTGGGGACTACGAACGTCCATTACAAATTTCATACTATTCCATTTGAAAGTTTGGTGCCGAGTTATGAGCAATCAGACCAATGGTGACAAATTATTTCACTTTCCATGATATTCAACTGGAATCTGCCATCACCTTTTTGGTACACCTACTAACTTAGACAAACTGGGTCTTATAATAACATAGGAACCCAAATCCTGAATTTAAACAAAGCAAATAAACACCTTTTTAAATTCAAATGCTGTCTCTGAAAAATAAACATTTTCAGCAAAATGTCATTTAATTAGTTTTTTTTTAGTAACCAGCCACTAACCAACCTTTCATCTGTCACTGCCCTGTTTTCCATTTGTTGTAAACAGAGAGCGGCTTCAATGCCACTGAAGCTTTGTGGTGTTTGTATGTCTTTAAAGGTGCCTCCTTAATCCTCTGCCTATCTGCTGCGCTCATTATACAGTCACCATATGATAAGCCAAATAGGACTGAGCCACCGCTGTGAGATGGTGAAGGCCATTTGACTAAAGGTTATTTTAAGATAAATGTCACCACACCCCGTCGGTAGCAGACTTTGAAAACCTGGTCCAAATTTCCTGTCTCATAACACTGACAAAAGAAAGGCAGAATATTCTCACACAGTAGACATAAATAACAATATTCAGCACAAACACAGCTTTAATATTTTGTGGTTAGCACCCAGCAGGGAAGCATAAGATGGAACATGACTGAGAAAGCTGGTTTGGAATTTAATTTTGACGCTAATCAATACAAAAAAAAAAAAAGCTCTAATGGAAAAATATGAACTCCACTTGTGTCTTGTTGCTCCACAGTCAGCTATACATTCCTGTGCTTTGTAGTTTGATATGTAAATGCACCAAATGTGATTCAATTAATAATTCACAAGCATGTCATTAAGGTCAATCGCCCCTATGTTTTTCCGCCAGTGTTACACCTGGTAAGTGGTTCTTGAGGAAGCTCATGTTATTAAGCTCGATGTAGGAAATTAGAGCACTGGTCCCAGTAGAGTTGGAGTGTTGGAATATGATCAGGATGCCATGAGAAATTAGTTTGCAACCATCTGCCTGCTCTTGTCCCAATATGTTCAAAAATGTGCACAGAGGAAATTACACTCATTCTTGGCCAAACAAATCCCAAACTGTAGAAAACTGATAACATTTCAGAGTGATGTCAAATCTAAATGGCAAACACAACAAGCTTTAACATTTACCTGCTTTATTGTCAGTAGCTAAGGAGGTAAGCTACAACTGAGCATTTTAGCTTACTGTACTTAAACATTAGAAAACCGGTTGCTTCATTGTAAGTAGCTTATGTCCGTGTGTAGTACGAACAAGCTTAGGAGGTGAGCTATTGAGCATTACTGTACTTCTAAAGCCAGGGAGCGCAACATTAGCAAACCGGTTGCACCACGAAACTGTTCTGGGACTAGAAATATTGACTCTGAGTAAAACAAGATGTCGCCATATCAGGGTTTAGCATAATAAGAGTAGTAACTTTTGCTTTTCATTTGGAGACTTCTGCAACTTCAGCTGAATGAACATTAGCCAAAAGTCATAGTATCTGATAATTCTAGCTAATTACAGCTCATAACATCTGCTAGCAACAATTGCTCTATATCAATTAGTGCAGTATTTGCATTAAACAAATCAACCTTTGCAATAAAGATGATGCTGCTAGCTAAAATTCAAAGACTCAAACAGTGTTTTGTTACAAACCTTGTAGCAGCATCTGTATTAGGCTATGCCATTCAGTCACTTTGATATGAAGCCAATTTGTAATTGTACAATTCTGAAAATTTAGAGACACAAGTAGACTAGCTAATTGGTTTTTAATCTGTCTTCCATGGTCAACAGCCAGTTCATTGCTGTCATTACTTACCACACACACACACACACACACACAGTGAGAAAAAGCTGTTTAATGTGAGTACACTTTAACTCTGTTTATTGCAGGGTGAAATAAATCACAGACTCATTGTTCAAAAATTACCATTTTGAGTTGGGCAAATCCACTACCTTCATTGCAAACTGCAAAACACTGTCATTGTCATTTGGCACAGACGTAGCGACAGTAACTATGGTGGCTGAAGTATAGCGAGAAGTCATCTGAGGTCGACGGAGCTCTAAAGGTTTAACCAGCTACCTCTGGAACAGAGGTCTTCACGGGTCCGCTCCTTTCTGAGGGACTGAGACCTGCCTCGAGACCCCCAGTCAAGGACAAGGCTTTACTGCTGTGGGTCTGGTCCACTGAATACCAAATATCAAAATCGTTGCAGCAGAAAATAGTGTGTTTTGAGAAGCCTCTTAAAGTTTTCATTGTTGTCTAGTTGTATTTTATTCTCTTTTTATGTTCTTGTTTAATACGGAGCAAGCAATGACCATGTTTCAGATATAAACTATCATCAGCGTGATTCTATTGATCAAATGAATATCAAATAAACTTTACTGTGTTATTACATTTACTCTCTTGGCAGACACCTTTATCCAAAGTGACCCACACTGATATATGTTGCAAACTCAGCTTATAATTTTCAAAGAGATCTGTTTAATGCATGTCGGACACCTAAACAGCATTTTAAAAGACGGTATTAGTTAAGGGTACAAGGTGTTTCTTAGCCACAGACACTTCTGAAACTTCTAATTAAAAATCCAATTAGCTTTAACCATGAAATCATAATGAAAACCAACCTCCAGAAGAAATTCAATCAAAACTGAGTTAAAAACCCCTTTTAAACCTGACACTGATGTTTCCTTTGCAGAAAGTTTGCTACAGTGGATTATAATGGATTTCATTTAATATCTTTGTTTTGGATTTAGAGGATCAGAATTGGTTTGATCATAAGAGGATTAGAGTGAATTAGTTCCTCTTTGTAGTAGAACCTTCTCTTAGAAAGTCTATGGATTTCAATATTGGGCACATGTTTGAAACCAAAATACTCCACAACACACGGCCACATGTATTACACTGACCGCAATTAAAGCCATCTTAGATGAATTGCATCTAACTGTCATGTTTCCTCCGTGTTGTGTTGCTTTGTTTCAACATCCGTCCGTTCACGGTAACCCAGCAACTTGGCGTCACTGATCTAAAATCCCTGAATAACATGTAAGAACCCTCTGTGATATGACGTGACCTCGGGTCAGTTTATAATTAAACCCCGACAGAAGCCGCCCTCCATTCTGCAACGTTTTAAAGGTCATACATATGATGGGGATAAAAAAGGGGAAAAAAAGGAAGGGATGGTGGAGGAAAATGCCAATATCCCGCTGAGAAGGCTAACACAGCCTGTGACCCCGCTCTCCAGTGCATATTTAGTAAAAATTAAGATATTTCAAAGGAATGTATGGTACACATGACGTGGAAACGAGTGGAAATGGGGAAAGCGGACGCCAACATGAAGCGGTCTTTAGTCTTTGAATTAACTTTAATGTTTCTCACTGATCTCAATTTTGTCCGCTTTGATTTTTTCTCCTCACATGTTTAAAATTTTTAAATATTAAGGGCTAAGAAAGTGAAAGTGGTAACAAGTTAAACGGAGGAGTTTAACCTTTCATTTATTTTTCTGTATGTTAAGCTCCGGTATATGAGTGTTAGTTTGACACTCTTTATCTTTTATGCTACTGAAATGATGTGCAGTATCTTTTCTTGCAGAGAGTTGAATCATTCATGTGCATGTCTAGACAACAATATATCGCCAACGTCTATTTAAAGACCAAGCTTGCCTGTGAAAAGAACATTTCTGAAGATAATGATACATCCAGTCTGTAACAAACTCACCTTTTACTGACTGGAAAAAAACAAAAACATATTCGCTGGAGGAGGAAGGGTCTTTACTGAAGATCTGCTAATCTGTTGTGATTATCTCATGATGAATATTTCTTCATAATTTAATGTTTAATGTGAAGATAATGAATGACCAGCCCAATTATTTCAATTCTAACTGTATACATACATATTTCTGAAAGTAAAATGAGATAGTAATTAAGGGATGTCTCATCTAAAAGCTTTAATATTAAATCTCAGCCCTGATGGTGGTGCTTGAGACAGACAATTATGCTGATCAAGACCCTGAACTGGAAAGTCATTGAAATGAGTATAAAATAAAATGAGACAGACTGGTGACCTGTGCACCCAGTGAACTTGTTTCTCAGCCAGTATGGGCTGTCATACTGCCAGCTCCAGAGCCCACTGACCCTGAACATAATAAGAATTTCTAAGGATTTATAGAAAACACCATCCTCTGTCTTTATTATTCCGTGTTTGTCTCTGCAATATAATGATTGTACTTTTAAGCTCATCCACGTTTACTTCTCTGATTTCAAATATGCTTTAAATTTGCGACTCATTGAAACTAATTGTATTCTCAACTGCTTTGCAGAAACACTTTGCTCAACACTAAATAAACTGACTCATCTCCCTTAACTGCCTTTCTGATACCTTGGTATGTTGTGTCAAAATTTCTAGAGGTTGTTTTTATACTCATTTTCCTAAATGTTCTGCCTACCTGGAATAATTATCATCATATTTTCAGCTGCTTCCATATTGCTATGAATTAATGGGTAATTTTCTGAAAGACATCTGGTGGAAACAGCCTCTCTGGAAGCACACAGGAGGTCTGCTCAAGCGCCCTTGCTTGATAAATTGTGGATGTCGACAGATACTCCACATTTCAGGAGCATGAACCGAAGTGGAAAGTTTAACTGTGGGAAACATGGCATCCTCAGTGGCACTGATGGGTTTAATGAAGATGGCAGACAAATAGTGTCATCAAAAACTGTCAAAACTCCCTCTCTTGTGCCCGTTTTATCAAATCAAACTAGATTAGTCTCCATAAGCTATTGATAAGCACATGACTTATCTGTTTAAAATAAATGGTAAATTCTCTCAGATTTATACTGTAGACATAACCGATGAAAGAAGTGTCTTCATTAACTAAAGAAATTAATAATTTGTGTAACTTTTATTATTATCATTCTTTATCATACACATATTTGTATAATTCTTACAGAATGATGGAAAAAAATACAACGCATGAGACTGGAGGGTGTTTTCTCATTAATGCCAGTGACAGGGAAGTATGTTATAGTTACTATAGGCGCCTGTTGTCCCAATGGAAATCAGCGCAAATGACCTATGTGATGGTTGTGCTGACCACAGTGTCACAACCAGGAAAAGGTTCATACATGGGAGACATATCTATTATTTTTGCTCGATAATAGCTGAAAAATTGTGTCGACGTGGCACTAGTGCTGCAGTGGCTGATTATTTCTGCGGGATAATGCAACATTTAAAGGATAAGCCACATATTACTGTGTACCTTTCAGTGGTGGGAGAATAATTCAGATCCTTTACTTTTAATTCAAGTACCTCACAACGTAAATAAATAAACCGATCAAAGCAGCGATTGACCCAGCAACTCCAGTGCTCTGTGAGGTATGAACTGTTTTGTCAGTGGAGTCTGTTGGCTTTGAACAGAGCCACAAGAAAACTATTTCTGGTTAAACAAAGATTTTATTCTTCAACAAAAAGGTCTGGCTCTGATAAATTCCTATCCATAATGCTGTCAGACACTATGAACAAACAATATGAACCTATCAGTGGCAAAAAAAAAAAAAAAAAAATCAAGACCAGCATGAGGAGGATGAGGGAGAATATAAACCTGAATTGTCTCCTCTCCTTGCACACCTACTGTACAGACACACACACAATAAGGGTAAAAGACAGGAAATGGGGAGTGAATGGCTAGAAATGTACAATAAGACACGATGGGCAAAGGGGAAATAAAAAACAAAGGCTGGAGGAAGAGCAGAATGTGTCTGAACAAAGATACACTAGACTATTATGCTCTTATTCAGGGCTGAATGTCTGCTTCCTTAGCAACAGACCAACTGTCTGTAAGCTGCTGAAATAATCATCCACAGTCACGTACAAAGACAAAACAACTTCTGCCTATATTATGCTGAAAAATGTTTTTTTCCCCTTATTAATGTGGATGTCTGAGTCTCAGAGAACATTGTTTTTCTGTCTGCAGCAGCACGCCTTCATGTAGCTACTCACAGGTGAATGAAATATGTCACTGAGGTCTGATTTAATTAGCCCTGTCACACTACACATTAATGTGTGAAATGTCAACAATGGCTTCTCCAGTGTGTGTATACATGCAAGCAATATTGACTGTGTAGGTGCATTATGATGAATTCCTCTGCCAAAATAACAACAACAGTTATCAAACAAATGTGAATTGACTCACTCAGACTTTTAGAGCATCAAACTGGCTTTTACTGAACATCTGTCACTATTCTTCTTCTTTTTTTTTTTTTAAAGAGCAAATACTTTAACGACAGGATCAAGGATTTTCCTAACCAAAACACTCTCTCAGTAACATCACAACAGGACAGATTTCAGTAATTCCAAACGTATCCTTTAACAACAAAATAGATCCCACTGATCTTATCATTGAGTCAATTGGACCATTAGTACAGTAAGCCTGTACTAAAAAAAAATAAAAAATCTCTTGTTGTTTTTGAAAATTAAGTGGAATTTATACGATGTTTGTTGGTTTACCTTACATTTTCACTGGCATGTAGCGTTGATCTGATGCCTGTCTTTATCATAAAGGCAAAAAATATCAAAAACTAATGGACAAATGTGGTAATGCAATTAAGAAGAATCGACAACAGAGATTATTCCACAGCTGGTGGAGTCGGTAAAAGGCTAAACAGCCGATTAGTCTCTGACTGCTTCCTCCTGGTGTAAAGGGCACTGCCATTTATTTGACACCCTCATTAAAAGGTGCTATATGAAAAGTCCTTTAGAAATCAGTCCATAGGCTTTTACAAGTAAATGATAAAAGTTATGTTGCAATATTTGCACAGTGGCAATAAAGAAGTGATAATTGTACATAGAATATCTTTATGAAATCTTATCAAGGTCGATTATTGAAAACCTCAAAGAACAACAGCCGCCTTTAATCTTTATTGTAAGTTCCCTTGGTTCTGCACCTACACATGTAGTGAGGGTAGAAGGTCAGCTGTAGCCCACATTAGCACTAACACACAAGAAATCCTGATACATGAAAATAATGAACGAGGCAGCAGAAGAGAATGATAAGATGTGAATCAAAGCGGTGTTTCCTGAAAGCAGATGATTCACTATCAGGCATCTGGCAACCCAGACAGCTAAATGTTGTAAAGTTGGCAGCGGATCCACCATGAAAAAAGGTGAAGACAAAAAGAATTGTTTTAATCAAGAAAGCAAGAGTTTTAAATAATGACTCATCTGTTGTAACTGTGCAATTAAGCACTGACTTTTTATAGAAAATACACACTCAGGCTTGGTCCAACCAGCTTCTACAACATGTCACTGGTTCTAATTCATATATTACCATTTGTTTACTGGAAGCTAACCTGCACCTGCACTAACACTGAGAAGAAACTGCAGCTAAACGGTAATTTTCTTGCTCTAGCACCATTCATTCAAGGATCCAGTGCCGCGTTATTTGGAAGACGGAGAATTATGGAGTTGTTAAGCTGTGGCATTACTGTGGAGGTGGAGTGGAGAGGTTTAAGTGTAAATCTGTTTAATTTGTGGGCATTTCATATTTTCACATTACGGCAGCGCTTTCATACTCCTCGGTCATTCAATTTGATGTTGCCAAAAATATTAAGACAGGGGATGTTAAATGCATTTCTGAAGTATGGACTGTATTTACTGGATTATATTTAATTGACTCTCCACCACCTGCAACAACACTCCCACTAACACAGCCCAGGATGTTTTTGGTGTAACTTTTAAAGGTTACTCTGATCTCTAAAACTATTACACACACACACTATCCCAAATAAAACATATAAATAAAACGAAATAAAACAACAGGAATAAAACATCCTATTTTATTTCTAATCTCATTTTATCTGGTTTGTATATATTTTGATATTGGTTTATGACCCTACAACTGAAGTGTTTTTCTATCCTACAGCAACACATTAGGTCTTTTGCAACATTTGTAATTGTTAATGGTTTGTGTGAGGTAAACGTTACAATGAGAGCTGCTAACTAGGGTTCTGCAGGCTACTGTACATCGAACAGTAAACAAACACAATATTTATTTTCTGACCTGTTGCTCCCGCCTTCACTGACGTTATCTGCCCAAGACCTGGTAGGATTGGGGGGTAAAATCACATATAAAAAGTCAAAAAAAAAGGAGAATAACATTCTCAATTCTGCCTTAGTGTGAAATTATAGCGTCTTCCGTCTATCAAGATTCAATCTAACCTTTTAACTTTGGCGGAAAAACCAGCTCAAAGACAGATTTCAATTGAAAACCTTGTTTGCTCCCATGCATTTGATGTAACTCTTGAATATCTCAGATGAGCTATGGCTCCTTTCACACTTAGGTGATAAAACCACAAAGAGATTCACACAGAAAAACAACATACATCCACCTTGAACAAACACAATCTTGTCTCTGCTTGGCATTCCCATATTTCTCTTTTTCCTGCCCAGTGGAAGTCAGAGTCAGTCTTCCGTTTTCTCACTCTCCTATTCCAAAGTCTGTCTATTCAAAACCATACCACTGAGAGAAAAGGAGGCAGAGTAGCTGAAAAAGAGGAGACAGAATGGTGTCTTTCACAGACTGAAGGTCATGTCAGATATCTTGACAGCATCCTCTTCTCTCCCAACGCACGGTACAAACCCTCCCTTTGTTTAATTTTTCAAAAGGAAGCTTTCGCTGTGCCACAGCTCCGAGTACAACAGGCTTCTCCCGCTGAGACCTTGAGAAGAACAATATCAGATCCATTTTGCCAAATCAATATGTATTATTTTCAAAGACGTGTTAGCTGCTATTGACAGATAACTTTTTTTTTTCTCCCCCTCACAGATTTAATATGGTTCTTTATCCCTGCTCATACTCTCCTGGGTTTCCTCATCAAGATGTCGAAAACCTTTTCTCATTTCACAGAGATTCTGTCTGCCGGGCTGCTCGCACAAAGGCAAAGATAAACAAGTTGAAGGTCGGTCTGCACAGAGTAGTGGTTCTACATCACCATATATCACACTACATCCTGTGGCCCATCACTACATTATTATTGCACCATGCACTGACCACTTAAATATCCATCATAAACAACTGTTAATAAATCTTCATTTGAAAGATATTATTAAACTTCTTCATTTACCTTGTTAAATGATCAATATGTTTACCTTCTGTGCAAACTTGTACAGATTAATCTTCCTGTATCTAACTGAGTGTTTTGCAATTTATATCACATACTTGCAAGGTTATCTATATCACATGACCAAATAAAATATGTCATAATAAAGCACAGTCCATAAATACATATTACTGTAATGTGTTTATGTAATGTAATAAGAACTATGTTTCTTCATAGAAGTGGCAGATTTTCCACAAACATATGTAAATCTATTCATGATATTCCACATATATTATTGGTAGAAAATGCATCATGGGACAAACTGATATTGCTCATGATTCTGCCGTGTTCATAAGCCTCATCCGGCATGCTGAGGAACAACACTGTCATACTGATGAGATGCTGTGATTTGCAGAATTTCATGCGCTGCTGAAAGGAAAGGATCACACATACACACTCTCTCAAAAACAGAGACAGTGCTGACAAATGTTTGTCCAGGTACAAGAGAGAGAAGAGGAAGAAAAAAACATAGAGGATCTATAATAACAGAGAGAATTGAAAGTTACAGGATGTCTCACTTATCCCCGTCCTGCTTTGGAATCACACTCTGCAGCCATTAGGAAGAAACGACAATAAATGGGAACCAATTTGAGCCAATTTTCTCAACAATTACGACTAACAGTATCTCCCCCCACCCCCCGCTCCACTTTTGTGCTTTAAACCTCGCCACAGTATGTTCTGCACAATGATCTTGTCCCTGCTGGTAATCTCTAATACTGCTGACATTATTATATCCTATCTTCAGTACAGCCTCTTTTAGTCTTGCCAGTAGTAAGCACAAAGAGTGAAATACAGAAGCAGGTCAGAATGAAACGAAGACTGATCAGTAAAAATTGATGTTCATAATAAAATGCATTGAGAGGTGTGCATGTTGCAAATTATTAAACAACCTGTGGTTGTTCATAATGGATCTTTCTTTGGAAATAAAGCAGAACCTTCACTGAAAGCTTTCCTCTGTTTACATCTGTTCAGTTTTAACTCTCCATCTAAGGTTGTCAACCTCAAATAAGCATGTGTGGCATGTCCACAATGTGTCTAGTCATTATTGCATTCACACCCCACATTAAAATTGATTTCCTGTGTCCAGGCTGAAAACAGCTTGCTTCTCATGTATCCTCGACAACAACAGTATTGGTAAAATCTCAGGAAATGGAGCTGTTAGATGCAATACATGGTCAGTAATGAGGCAGATGAATGCAGGATGTTATTATCATAGACACGACCAAACAAATGACAGCCATGTTGAGACAAGCCATTAGCACCTCAGTGAGTAAAAAAAGTCGAGAATGGCTCGGTTTCATACTAAAACATCAGGCAGGATGTTGCACTGGCCAATCACATACTATTGCATATTTTTTAAGATTATTACAGCTATGGCAACTTTCAAGAATTCATAAGTCTTGTTTCAGAGCTGTATATACCCATGTGCAGTGTTATGATTTCGGTTAAACTCTCAGTGAATCACTTACTCCAAGCTGCTGCCTTCATGTATTGTCTTTAAATTTTGTTTAATTGTCCCACCAACTCATTCTATCGTATCGTTCTTGTACAGTAAAGTAAAATCACAGATTTGGCATCCTGACAAAACAAAAAACAAATTAGTGTTTAGTTTACAGTCTTTTTAATCTTGCATCATTATATATATATATATATTTTTTTTAATGCTTGTTTCTTTGCAAAAAAACAAACAACCTATACCATCCATCCCTGCTTGTGTCACACACTGGGTAAAAGATGAGTTCACCATGATTTCCCTCGCTATTACAGGGCTGACACATACAACTTTTGACCCCGTCAGATGACTTGGAGCTAATTGCCACAACTTGTCCTTGAACAACATGCAAATTTCACACAGAAAGGCCCCATATGGCCCATAGGTTTCAAAGCCAGGACCATCTACCTGGACTGCACCACTGCAGCATCCTGTCTAACTACCACAAGTTAAAAAAAAAGGTGCACATTGTGAGGATATCGTACACAGTTGAACCTGTCAATAAACCAAGGGTTTAACAATGAAAGACTCAATATTTTTCTCATATTTGCAATATCTGCAAATATGCTTTCCAGTGCAGATGTTTTTTTCTGCTGATTATCAGCAACATTCAACCAACTGAAACCTCCTACAGGCAAACTAAAATCTATTCAATCACCAATAAAGCAGGGGAGTAGACTCCTAATTAATCTCCTTTTGTAATCTTTTTTGAGCACGGAGGAAAGAAAAGATTTATTTCTGTTTTTTTATATTCTCAAATCAGTGTGCAGGATGAAGATGTATTGTAGAGGAGACACCGCCAAACAGCTTCAGTGTGAGCTGTCAAGTTGGTTAAAAGGGTTCATACAGCTGTTCTCAGCTTTCTGAATAGCCAGGTCGTCAGGTTTGGCTGAAATCATGAGGAAAGTGTGAGTATACAGTAGGGCTGCAGTTCAAATAGAGATTTTTATTTAAAGTGGAGTTTGTTAGTCTAAAACTGTTTACTGGAGGCAGTGTAACACCGTGCATGTGTACATTTATTGTGCAGAGTGTGAACTAGTGTCACATGTAAACTTGTCTCTGAAAAGCTGTTTACACTTTGTTAGTTCCTCCACATTTTTGGTATAGTGTGTATACCTTGTACCATTTACTCTTGGGTTCATGTGGAGGTTACTGTAGTTAGTGTAGCTATTTATTTATTTTGTACGTTCCTGTTGCCCATTTGGGACAATAAAGTTGAACTGTGAATAAAAGTGAGACGAACCTTCAGAAGTAAAAGAGCACGACACAATGAATCATGGAAATAGTCTGATGTGTGAACAGGTTTGTCCATGTTTGTTTTTTATTCTCTCGCCATCCCAACAGCTCCGTCTCAATGGGCGCTTGATTGAGAGGGAAGCTCAGGGGGGAGAGGCGTGTTAAATTATGCATTACTAAAATGCTGAAATGTCAATTCACCATTGCACCATGCTTCAAATTATATCGGTGCACTTCACTCACAGGAAACCGGCAGCTTATGCTTTGTATTTTTAATGCAAGGGGCACCAGCTCTTTAAAATGATGCATGTGTGTACTGCAGTCTTCCATGCTTCATTAATCATTATTGTCGTTGATCAGTTGCTGAATTAGCTATTGCTTTTTGTTTTTAACTACAAGTAACTGCCTCTGGAAGAAGGAACACTCACTAATATTAATAGGGATTTCTTCTCTGGCCATTGAGGTTGAAAAATATTCAGGCTGGGTGAGCTCTGTGATTTTGAAGAAGCATAAAGTGATTCTGGTTTTATTTTGTAAAAATTTATGATTTAAGGGCGTTAATCTCCTGTGGAAAAACTCAAAAACCCCTGAAATATTCTGAAGCGCATAGATAAAACTTGGAGTGGTTAAGTTTTAATGCGTCTAAGTTTCCCAACTTTGTCTCAAAAGCCTGAAAAAGAAGGAAAAAATGTCCACTTATTCTCATTTCTATGGTGTTTTTGCCAGTGAAGTTTGGATTTTTTTGTTGCAATGAACAAAAATTTGATTTTAGAAGATGCTTCAGGTTGATTTATCATCTCTGACAAAGGAGGTTGTGTTTGTTTATCTGTCAGCTGGATTCCTCAAAAATTACTGAGCTGATTTGCACTGAACTCAGTGGAGGGTTGACGGATGAGCAAAGAGTGAACCCATTAAAATTAGGGACAAAATCCAGATTGTCCTCTATGAATTATATTTTTTCTCTTCTCCGGAGTCTGGTGCATGATGTTTGACACTGGGCTTGGTGGGGGTCAGTGCTCTGAATGCTCCTCTAGTCTTAATATTACAGGAAAATCTCTATGATAAAGGTATATTTTAAGTACGGTAGAGTTAAAAGAGATCAGTTGCTCTGCTGGCCTGATTTCCTCAGGCAGCTTCTTCCAGAGTTTCAGGGCTCTGACTGTGATAGCTCTGTCACCTCTGTTTTTTTTAGCTTTACCTCAGGAACAACTAAAAGACCTCCAGCCTGAGGATCTGGAGCCGGTTCATATGCTGTTAAAAGGTCAGACATGAAGCATGGAGGGAGGCCACGAAGAGAAACAGTAGGATTTATGATAACAAATTGTTTAGGTGTTGTGACCTTCCTCACACTAAACAAGCTATTTGACCTGTTTTGTTGGGCCTGAAACGGTTGGTTACGAATAGATTCAGTCTGTACAGTGTCTGCACAGCTAAAATCTTTTTTTTTAGCCATTTTAGTTTAGGAGTTTGGGATTGAAAAGGTCACAGTTTTTATATTACTACCATCTAGTGTAGGAAGTGCTAATGGATACATAAACCTACTACCATGTACTCAGGAACTGCAAGTAGGAACTTACTAGAGGAGAGGAGAGGAGAGGAGAGGAGAGGAGAGGAGAGGAGAGGAGATGGAGGAGAGGAGAGGAGTTTGCAGCTGAATCTATAATTCATCACAGCACGGCCTTGCACAATCACATCAAGCACTTTGCACCTGGGACTCAGTGGGGTCTAAGGGTACGGAGCCTATGAGACCATTATTTTACTGTACTGTTCCTCTACACAACAGAAACAACACTGAAGCATTAAGTTGCAGCGGCGGTGGTGAAGGAGGGGGAAGGAAAGAAGAATTGTTGCTCATCAGATCAATATCCTATTCCATGGTCAGCTGCACAAAAAGTCCTTCATTTTCTTTTCTTTTTTTCCCCCGTTCACAACATTTTGAATTTCTAGCAGAGGAAGATAGAATGTGCATTAACCATGCATGAGGCAGGGTGGTGTTGAACGTGAAAGAGGGAGAAACAGAGACTGAAAGCGAGAGAGAGAAAAAAGTGAAGGTCTGGCACAGCCTTTTCTTTATTCTAAGAGGTTTAGGTCTAAATATCTCACCCAGCCCTGCACCCCTTCCAAGTAGATAAGGAAATAATGAATGCTATGATTAAATAGGCTTTGTTCCATCTATCACCTGAATAAAAAATTGCTAATACTAACTAAAGATAAAGAATAGTATGGATTGAATATTCGAGGCCGGTGCCTGGATTTTCCTATCACGCTCTTCCTATATATCACACTAATTCGTTACCATATTCACAAAGACAGACATACAGTGCTGTTGCTATAGGGTCGATAGACTTATGACCCGCAGCAGTGTGATGCTCTCTTAGGCTTAGTTATCTCCAGAGGCTCCTTCACTCTAGCTGGTGTTACTGAACAGGAAAGCAAGAGGTCTATAGAGATGTTTGTGTGCCTCACAACGACTCTGTTCATTCAGTATTGTGTGATATTATCATTAACATTATTCAAATTATTATTTATTATTTAACTGATGAACAGAAAATCGACACAATTAGTTAAAACACTTGGTTTTATATTTGTGAGGGGTTGTGTTTTCAATATAACAAAAGACATGAATGTTATTTTGCAAACATTTGATATTTCATTATGATATTGATTTTCATCACGCAGTGCAATGCAATTACTGAATTATGTTATTGCCCCTTTATTGTTTTCTTTATTGTAATGAATGTTTTGAAAAGCAATCTTTGGTTTAGGGTGAATCTGATGACCAGAGCAGTGTCTCTAATAAAACTAGTGCAATTGACTGATTCGTCCACAGTTATTAGTAAATATAAAATCTTAAAAAGAAAAGCAGCAGTATGGAGTTGTAATTGTTCCATTAGGACAGCTGTAACTGCAATAGAGAGGGCTTTTATTCTGAAATTAAGAATTATAGCACGCCTCAGACTCCAACTATATAAAGGAGAAATTAGTGATTGTGGACACATCTGTGCTATTTTTAGTGCTCTGGTTAGCTGACATTACAAGAGCCTCAGCAACGCACATCAGCAAACATGACAAAGGCATCGGAAAACACAAAGGTCGACCTGGTAAGAGCCGGCATTTCCAGAAGTGTTTTCGCTGTCTGTCTGTCTCTCTCTCACACACACACAAACACACACACACAGAGTTTGGCCGCCTGTCTGGACAGTCGTAGACCGATGAACTGCCTGGTTCGCCTTACTGTGACCTTCACCATAAAGACCAAACAAATACAGACAGAAACACACAGAGCTTAATCCCTCCTGATCCTTTGGTGTCCACTCAGTGCCGGACGCTGCCGCAGCTGAAGTGCTCACATGAATAAAAGGTACAGACAGTGTGAAGGCTGACTGGATCCTTCCTCTGCAGCACAACCTGAGACTCTGAGCAGATGCAGAGGGGTTACAGGAGTGTGTGTGTGTGTGTGTGTGTGTGTGTGTGTGTGTGTGTGTGTGTGTGTGTGTGTGTGTGTGTGTGTGTGTGTGAGGAAAGAGAGAGAGGGGTTGAAGGGGTAGCAGAAGGAGAAAGGAGGTAGCGGGACATATCTTAGTGGATTAGTGGAGCAAGGCGACTGGCAGAAGCTAAGTATAGTGTTGTGTGTGTTGAAACCAGATGTCAGCACGCTGCATTTTATCCTGCTTTCCTTTTGGTCCCCTTGATTTTTTACTGGTGCTAAAATGCCATGAAAACAGAGATTAAGACTAAGAAGCACCTCACAACTTTAGAGTTACCGCCAGAGGCATGCATTTTTTAAAGCAACTTAGAATAACACAAGTGGAAAGGATCAAACATACCCAAGGCCAGACTGGTGTAGTTGTCAAATGATTAATTAATTTTAACTATTCAAGAAAATAACATGGTAAACCGTTAACATACAAAGTGTTGTCTCAGATAATATCAACTCATCTCAACCTTTTTTGGCTTTTGATCCTTTACTGTAACAAGCCAAAAAAGAAAAGAAAAAAAAGCAGTGCTGGCGCCACTTGCCATGTTTTCAATGTTAATGAGCTGTTAGCAGCTCTATTAGGGAGACGTTTCCCTCAAAACCTCTCAGATTGTTTCATTTAATTCACTGCTCGAGGTCCAAAGAGATAATTATCTAATATTTCATTAAAAATGCAGAATTACTTTGTTCTGTTATTTCTTTTATTTATTAAATGTTCATATAAACACCTTCTGATTCCTTACATTTCTCTTATGACCCCTTGGATGAGCTGGATCATAGGTAAGGACACCACTAGATTAAACTAGACGTTAAAAACTAGACCCAGCTTGATTAGCTGCAGCAATTATGCTGTTTACACACTAATGCATCTTTATTAACAATCTAATGTCATACCTATGAATGCTACACTCACAGGCGGGATTTATCTGCAGAAACAGGGCTTTTACCTTTCATACTGTACTTGTTGGGCTGATAATAACCCTGGCACTAGTGCTGGTGTATTAGTATTACTGTAGTACTACCACTGGTTGTACTGCTAAGTAAGTAAAAGATCTGAGTACCTCCAACTGCGGCGGAGATATATGAGAAGAAACAAGAAAAGGTAGAACACCATGTGACTTTCTCCTCATTCACTTCCCTTAGAGAGTATCAGATTGTATAAATTAATACTGATATCCAGCCTGGATCGACCTTAAGCTCCAATAAAAATCATAACAGCAGATGGCTGCTCTTCCTCCATCACTTGTATCACTCCCCTCCCTCTCTCCCCCCTGCTCTCTCTTCCTCCTCACCTGCTCTTTTCTTTTTGTTCTGTCCCTCTCTCTGCCTCTCCCTCTGGGCTTTTCTCCAGTTTACACGATGAGCTGATGGCCAGCAAACAAACATTGGCCGCAGTCCTCGGCAGTCGGAGAGGACACGGAGCAGCGGGGCAGAACAGCAAGGTTGCTATATCACTTTGCACACGGGGCCCTCTGCAACGCCTACTCACCATACCTCACCGACAGCACCACCACTTTTCAGAGCGAGATGAGAGTTGTTTGAAAATGTCTGGTTGAGGCAAAACAAGGGTATACTTGGATGATGCAGCGTGAAGATCAACCAAGTCTTCAACCTGACATAACCTTCACGGTTTTATCTCTCGACGAATAGCAGGTTCTGACCTCTGATCTGTGCCCTTTTATAAAGTATTATATTTTATGCTATTCCACACTGTTACTGGGCAACAAAAGAAGAATAACAGCAGGATAACATGAAGGATAAATCTTTGTCACATGATTTTTGAGTATTTTTTATTCAAAAAAAGAAATTACCTTACATTTGCTAAAGGTTTTGGACCAAAACCACATTTTTAACAGCAAGAAACATCTGATAAAAACAGATCAAGTAGGCTCCGGCTTCGTCAAGAAAGAAGGAAAGCCAAAAGTTATGACAGCTGAGTTAAAGAAATATAAGAGGATACGGTTCAAAGATCCCAGAAAAGCTTTCAAGTGAAGCTCTAAACCAGAGGTGTCAAACCCATTTTAGTTTAGGGGCCACAACTGTGCAATTTGATCTCAAGTGGGCCGGACCAGTAAAATAATAGCATGATTATGATAACCTATAAATAGAAAAAACTTTGAATTTTCCCCTTTGTTTTATTACAGTACATTGTCAAGATGTTAAAGCAGATATCAGCTTCACGGCCGTTTCGGCTAATGCTGCGTTCAAGGCAGGCTTTTGAAACCGTAAGTTACAGCTTCAAGTCACAACTACGACTTGGTAGCGTTCCAGGTAACCCGTAGCTTGTGTTTTTACCATCCTGTTGTCTGTGAAAGTTCCCTATAACGGCCACTCGTAACTTCCGACCCGTGAACTCGTACCAGATCGAACTGGTATGACTTCACAGGAAGGAAAAACACAAAGTACGAGTTTCTTTGAACGCACCATGAGTTAGCAGCCCCCGCCCTTGTCAGGCATCAATTGGTCCTCGTGCTACGTCACCACATTCACGCGCATCCCTTGGCTGCACACACAGCCCTTCATGCCGTTCTCTCTCCTCATTGGATAACACTTGTATCCCACAAGGAAAATTTTCTCCTCGGGTTACAGCAGAGCAGAGTGACGGAGAGACTCGTGTTTAGGCTGAAATACTTCATGTAAGTGATTGCTGACGGAAAATAGGACTATTTAGGACTTATATTAACAAAAACATTCCACTGATATCTGCTTTAACTACGGAAGAGGATTAGGGCCACTGTGAAAAAAAAGTGAGTTCTGAATTTTTTCTCAGAATTCTAACTTTAAAGTCAGAATTGACTCTTTTTTTCACAGTGGCCCTAATCCTCTTCCGTAGTTTACAACTATCCTTTTACGATGAACAACTTGAAATTTTGTGATAAAATACAGTATGTGCAATTTCAAATTTTCACTCTAAATTCATCCTGAGGGCCAGATTGGACCCTTCTCCGGGCCGGTTTTGGCCCATCGGCCGAATGTTTGACACCCCTGCTCTAAACTCAACTCTGCACACATAAGTAACACACTGTTATAGCATGACCAGTCACCAGCTTCATTTGGTGTTCTACAATATGTAGAACATTTGGTTTCAGCTGAAGTTTAGCTTGGATTTGATGGGTGTGGCTTTGGTATTAGGTTTTCCAATTCAAATGAAAGTTAAATTCTGTCTATACACTAAGATACAGTAGTCTCTTTACTTCAGTAGTCATTTACTGTACTTCCACGTGTGCTCATGCATGCGGGTGTCCTTGCGTGCAGGTGTCTGAAGTGCAGGTGCACCCTGGGCACTTGTTCTTAAATCTCCGCGGGGCTCTTCTTTACATAAAACGCCTGTTTTGACTCTAAGGACCTGACAGAATGAGACCGGAGGGGGGGAATCATCACCGCTCACCCCCCTCCTCACCTCGGCCATCCTCCGGCGTCTGTCTGTTAAAAGGTTTCAGACTTCCACTCATTTAACACTCGAGCGAGCACGATAAAAAAAAGTGCTCTCAACCGTCCTCTCGGAAAGTGGCGGCGGGTGTAAAGGTTTAATCGCCCGTCGTGTCAGAGACATCAGGACTTCTTGTCGTCAGGACACCATCGCTGTCACTTTGATTCACTTTACGTGTGTCTGCCTGCGTCAAGTGTCTGTTTTTGGGACTTCCTGTTGGCTTGTCCTCACCTCTGATCCAGCGAGGTAAAGATCATTGAACAAAGCAGCATTTGAAATCCAAATAAAGAACCTTTTTTTTTTTTTAAAAAGGCCCAATAAACTTTGTGGTTTCATTACAGAACTTCACTTGGGAACAATTTATGACTCAAACTTGGATTGAATTTCAAAATTATCCCCATGAAATGAGCAACAGCTGAATTGAAGAAAACAACAGTCAAGATGCTCTTCTTTAGCAATTACGTCAAATTAAAATTTTAATCAAAGTGTTTTCCTCTCCACCAGCCGCTGATGAGCTGGTCACGTCTGCAACAGTTTTGAAGAGGACTCAGCAGTCATTGTTACATGAAGCAGAGGTGAAGTACACATCCTAGCCACGGGCCGCTGAAATACTTGTAAATATTTTAATGAATTTAAAACAAATTAAAAAAAACAAGAGGCAGGAATTAACCCCACTACACACAATGCGACTGCATACGCTTGGCTGCACCAGTCAGGTACAGCATCTCAACAAGTGCAAAATTATTTTTCAAAAAATACATGAGAATAATTTCCACTTCAAACAAAGCCCTCCCTGAACTTCTGAATCACAGAGTGAGGTAAAATCTGATAGTTTTGCAGATAATTACAGGCAGGCGCCGGATGAGTGTCTGTTTGAAGTGCAGGCGAAAGAGCTGAAGATGCAACTGGGGCACCACGCTGTCAGCTGTGAAATTACACATTTGTGCTCCATAGATGATGCTTTTTGGTCAAACCTAATGCACCAATTAAGAAAATATCACGTTTTAGTCACTCTGTTAATGAAAAAGATGGTACAGTACACTTCAGAAAGCAACATCTTTAAAATCAAGACTTAAAACCATTTTTATTTAACAAGCCCATGTTAAAGCAAAGATTTATGTGTTTAATTAAGTTTTATTGTTGGGTATTTTATTGTGTTTCATTCTCTGCACTTTGATTTGACTTATTATATTCAGATGATACAATGGACTGTTTAATTTAATGTTGCTCTATAACTTTGTAACTTTGTTTCGACAGGAACTGAATCTCATTGCATTGCTGCAACTATCATTTTTTTTTATTATTCATGTCATTTTCATTTCCGTAGACTCCCTGACGTTCAGTTTGTGGAAAAGCAGAAAACAGAAAGGAAATGAGTGTAACTGCAGTTATGAATCAGATTAAAACTACAGGGTTGTGCCAAGACTTCTGAGTATACGCTGCACTGCCTCCAGATGAAACTGAAGATAAAATATTAGGATTTACAGTTTTGTACGTGTAAGTGACCAAAAGAACAGCGGTCCTATAAAAAATAAATAAAAAAGAAAAGACGCTGAGGTTAAAAGCGGCTCTAAATGTTGCCACGACTCTTACAGCTCCACACACACACCCTTCACCTCGCTAACAGCTTTATATTTGAGATAAGAAAGATTCAGAGACGTGTGTTTATGTGTGCGCGTACTGTATGTGTGTGTGTTAGTGTGAGCGAGAGAGCAAGAGAGTAAGACACTGGAACATAACCATATCAAGAGCGGAGCACAGTGGGGCGGGTGGAACCAAAGGTCTTTTCCACCGGGGGAGCGATTACGGTGTTGCGCAAGGCCCACAGGGCAGCAAGGAGAGCTCATTACCCATAATGTTGAAGACGAAGAAGAACTCTCACCTAAAGCAGCGTGGAAAACTCACACAATTCTCCAAACACTGAAAAACCTCAGTGAAAATAAGTGGAGAAAAAAAGTCGATGATGACTTTCTACAGATGTGTTGTTGTTTTTTTTCCCCCCATCGGAAAAAAAAGAGAGACAGAAAGCCACAGAACAGCGAGGGACGTGGGAGGAGGCCCGGCCCAGCAGCTGTCAGGAGTTTAAATACCTGCAAATCGACTCACCATGTAGCAACAGACTTTCCCCTCCGTATTAATGAATACCTGACGATGGCCCCCATGTTCTCATTATTTCTTCACAAAGCTTATAACTTAACATAAGCTGACAGATCTAGTTCATGTCGACTTCTTATTTGAGGCAGGAGTAAGATATCCCTGCAGCTTGTTACATGGTCTGTAACGCTGTTTATTGTGAAACTGAAAAACAGAGGTCTGTGCAAGTAACTAATATTACTTTTCTCTTTTTTCCCACTCATGACCTACTTAGTATCCCCACTCATGCAGGAGTCTGATCTTGATTTCTTGAGAGAGACGTGACAACTCATCCCAGCGGTGCTTGTTCCCGGTTTTCAAAAGTTAGTAGTTGATGCTTTTCTCCTGGTTGTTGAAAACAAGTGTCACATCGGGCTTTGGGAAATTGTCATTTTTCACTTTCAGACTAAATGATGAATCATTTCCATTAGGCTGAGCAGCAGGCTCATATTCTCAGGCTGCTCACATTATCACCTTCCCTCCCCCCCCCCGGCTTATCGGTGAATTCAGACACATGTTGTACTGAGCGCCCATGCATGGCAGCATCTGAGTGTCGAGGCCGCTGAGCTACAGTTGAAATGAGAAAGAGCTTACAACACCTTGCGCGGTCTTTTTGACTCTGACCTGTAGTTACGTTTTGTCGTCAGGCAACACAGCAGTAATTATGACAGGAGCAGTGGGAAAAGTGAGGGACATAGTGATAGGAGTTTACACCGAAGGGGCTTGGTGCCGCCGGTTCCAGTTCCCAAACTCAATTTTGAACCGGCCGGCGCGTTCAGACCAAAAAGAGGTTCTGAACCAAAAAAATTGTTGGTTTTTCCTTGCAAACTGTGACATCATCAGTGGGCGGAGTCTTATTCTAGGCTGTGAGGATGAGCAGGAAGGAGGAGGAGAAGGCAGCGACTGACAACATGGAGAACAAGAATTTTCAGTGGTCTGTTGAAGAAACAAACAAAATGTTTGGTGGTGATTTGGGCGTCGACAGGATTTCAAGAAAAGCTAGAAGGCAGAACAAGAAAGACCCAGTTGTATGAAGAGACGGCCAAGACTGGGTTCACTCACACGCCAGGGCCAGGCCAAACACTGAATTTGGAAAGTCCAGTTTCTCTGCACCTACTGCACAACCTGGGACATTCTGCAAAACCATCTGAAACTCACCACACTTTTATCATTAGGACAATTTAAATCCATAACTGCATCTTATTTTACCTCCAACTGCTCCTGTTTTTAACTAGACTTCTCTGTTTTCAATTTATCTTTGTCACTCTTACTTTTTGGCATTTTGGATTATGCTTGTATGTTTCAAACGTTTTGTGTTGTGTCTTGTCCTCAAATGTTCTGTGCTTGTCTCGGCTATGTTGTAAATGAAGTTGCTCCTCAATATATTTCCGAGTTTAAATAAAGGTTATAATATAAATAATGAATGAACTTAAAACTGAACAAGGATTACAGAGACAGCAGAAAAGCCATTTTGCCACTGTTTCTTTTTCTCCTGCCTGAGTAACGCAGAATACTTAAACTGTTGTGAACACGGGCTGGTTTGCCAGAAAGCACCAACATTTTGAGACTTCAGAATGGATCCATAGCCAAAGCCAGAACCATGTCTGTCTGAAATTAACCTGAGTGTCTCAATTCAGGGGCAGCATCATGTAGAGGACACCGGTCTACGTGTGTGGATCAGAGCAGATCGGAGAAAGTGCTCGCTGCATTTCTGGGCCTGCAGCTCATTCAGCTGATCACTCACAGGGAATTCTCTGCAGACTAGACCATCACATTTACAAACGACTTACATTAAAACACAAAGAAAAAAACACAAAGGACATGGAGATAGAAAATGTTATTGAAATTATTTTAATTTATCTTTTCTCCACCGCTGCCATCTCCTCATAATCCAAGCGGATCAAAATGCATTGTGGGATAGACTGAGACATGTAGGATCCAACAGTTGGATCCTTCAAATTTGGGAGATTAAGGCTGCATTTGTCAGCACAATTTGAAGGAGCCCTCGAAATGGGACGGCCTTAGTCGACTGCTGTTACACATTCGGTCTTCAAACGCAGCCTTTGAAGGATGTGGCCCCTGAACTGAGACACAGCTGTAGTATCAAGAGCAACAGACTGAGGTGGATGGATGGATCAATAAAACACGGGACTTTGACATTAGAGAGTGGGTTTGAGTGTGTGTGAGTTTTAGGTCTTTATATGTCGGCCCTGTAACACCCACCCTTGCCCTATGTCAGCCGGGACAGGCTCGGGTGCTATAAATGGATAATTATAGTAACCATGACAACTTCAGCAATGAAGTGATGATGAGGAAGTACAAATATGAATCAAAATCGTGAGCATTTTCCAAATCTAACCAAGCAGTTTCAGTGCCTAAAACTAACCAAGCCATGACCATGGTTAAGAAAAGTTAAACAAGAATATATATATACAAAAGCTTCACGTTAAAGAGGAACTATGCTACATTTTTACCTCAATTAAACAGCTTCGGAGTAATTGTGATGGTTAAATAAATGACATGTAACTTGTTACGAGGGAGAATGGAGGCTCTCTGTCTTCCACCTAGCTCTTGGCTGAAAAACAACTTCGCAAGATCAGCGCCGCCGACCCGGTGTCCCAGCTCTCGTTCCTGCGGCATCGCGACACAAACGCATCCCATAACCCCTATACTCTTGTTTATGACAGATAAGACCATAGACGTCGGAACTAGGGGTGCGGTGGGTGCGGCCGCACCCCCTCCCATCCGCCCCCCCTCCCGCACTCCACCAGCCTCCCTATATCCACAGAATTAGCTTTAAAAAAAAATAAAAAAAAATAAAATCTGAAAAAACTGAATTTGTCTGACTTACACTTATCTCATATAATGCAGATCTATGCGTTTGATGTGATGTGCAGCCTGCCTGGCTCCATGCAGCAGCCTGGCATCTGGTGTATGAAGTCAGGCTGCATCTGACAGCTCAGTGTGACGTAGGTTAAGGCCGACGGCCTTTATTTCTAAATCCCTCAGTTTCTTTTTACACATTAGCGACGAAGCTCATCGTTAATTAGTTCATCTTCATCTTCCTCACGTACTGTTCTCCTCGCTGCGCTGTCGGACCTGGGTCTCTGTCACCGTTGCGCTGTAGCGCTTCACTCCAACCATTTCATTAGAAAACGCTGTAGTACTCCAGGCCTGTGTGGAGCGTGTGTGGCGCTGTAGCACTGCCACACATTTAACACCAACAACAGAGAAGAAGACAGACTAGAGATGGGATTTATGGCTCTTTGAGGGGAGCCGGATCTTGGTGAGCCATTCCTTTCAAAGAACCGTTGATTTTTTAAATATTTATTAAGTTTTAAGAAGCCAGCCTGGTGGTAACTCATTTTATCTTGGAAATAATGGGGTGAGATTTGGAACAAACGTACAACAACAACGTACGACTCTCCCAACAAAAATCCTGCACCCCCTCTCAGAAAATAGTTCCGACGTCCATGGATAAGACTATACAAATATACACATCCTAGCATCATATATGATATATAATGTTAGGTACCGCTCTGTTGATTGATTTCTCAACGGCTTTGTTGTAAACAAATGCACATGGCCAGGAGGAGGATTAGCAAAACAACGGAAAAGCGACGGACTTGCATAGTTCCCCTTTAGAGAGTGACCTACTACAGTAAGACCTAACTAAGAGACGACTGCTGAGCCAGTACTTAATCCCCAGATTAATCCATGGTGAAAATATCAGCTGCACACCATCATTCCTACCTGGTTGATGATGTAGATGCCGTAGTCGATCTTCTGCCGTCTGAGGATGGGGTGGAGGTAGTGGAGCCAGTACTTCAGGTGGTTTTCCCTGTGCCGGAACGGGATAATGATGGCCACCTACGCAAAAAGAAATGGTTTGTTTGTATTCAACGATAAAATGCAATTAACTTTTTTTTTTTTTTCAAAATCATCTTCAGAGCAACAGATAGAACAATTAGACGATCAATTCATCAGTCAGTCTACGCTAAAAAATGAATTTATTAATTGATCAAGTCATTGAAAAACGTGTTTTGTGTTTTTGGTGCTGATGCAGATGAACAGATAATGAAAAATGCAGCTCTACACCAAACTATTCATTTAAAATAGTTAAATCAATACTGGTGGTGAATAAGACAAATAAGACATGAGTATAATCTGTCAGGGTGCTGTACAGTATCTGAAATCCTGCGAATGTTGGACAAACAGAACGAGAGAGCGTTTGTTTTGACTACAACTGTACTTGCACAAGCTTTGTTTCATTTCGAGGCGAACTGTTCTGCACCAGAAAATCATCCCCACAGATAAAGCCTCCCAGTTAATGTCACCATGTTGGTTTCATTCATTATGAATGAAGCAGCTCAAGGAGGCAGCTCTCAACAGCATCACAGATCAGAGGCAGATTTGAGGCCGTTCTGTCTCTCTTGTGTTTTTGAGTGTGTTCTGAATGAGTGGGTCGGAGGTGTCCAAGGTTGAACTGTGATTGTATGTTCATGGTAATTTTGCGCTCCGATGAAGATTGGCAGCAAATTGGCCTTGGTCTCTCTATGGTTAAGCGTTGCAATGGGTGCATCTACTTCACCGTAATCTTCACTGCCAGTGAAAGCACCCTGACCTCAGTGAGGTGCGATAGAGAGGGAGACACGGCTCCTCTCCTTTTAAAACAAACATGACGCTCCACAGAGTGAGGAGTGATTAGTGCTTGACAAGTTAACATCTTAATGGCTGCTCTACACAGACCTCTGGCACTGAGAGGAAATATGGAAGCTCATTTCTGCTATAGGGAAAATAAAAAAATAAATAGTTTAAAAGTTAAAAAGAAAAAAATATGAGAGGCCAGAATTTTGACAATTTACCTCAACATTTTAGTTGACACCCAGTTCACGGCTCTGCCGGTGTCAGTGCAAATCGCGGCAGAGTCGTGAACTGAGACACTGGGAGCTTCCGCTACAAACAAGCTTAAAATATAGACTTATTTAATTTTTTTCGGAACAATTTCTCATGTTGGGGCTTCAATAAAAGCACTATGGAGGTATTTGGATGTTTTTTGGTGTGTCTTTTTGTACGAAGAAAAGTGAGCCCCGTTCGTGACCGTCACATGGCAATGCAGTGCTGCGCAGACCCCCGCTGTAACTTCAAAAAGGCACGGAGGACTCTGAAACTTCTCCCAACCCTTAGTCGACATGAGGGTGAGTAGAAAATGAGTGAAATTTGAATTTTGGGTGAACTATCCCTTTAAGTAACTCAAGACTTTGACTTATATTACTGTTTCATTTCTTGCATAACTTCAATTTTTTGTCTCACACAGGTACTGTAGACCTGGGCTGCTCCACGTGTGTGTGTGTGTGTGTGTGTAAGACATATACAGACCTTCCATCTAGGCCGACAGTCAGGAGGGGTGTAGCGGCCTCCATCCGTCACGTTGGGGTTTTCTTTCTGCACTCGTTCCATCGTCATCTGGGAGCTGAACTCGATCAACAGACGCCCCACTGAGGGAACAAGAGGATGACGAGAGACGGTAAGAGTTAATAAGATGAGTTATTAAGAGGAGGGCGATAACGCAGAAAACACAGGACAGAAGAGAAGTTGAAGAAGAAGAAGAAATAGAAAAAAAACAGATGATGGGGAACGAGGGATGTTGGGAGTGAGGGACAGAGATTGCGAGTTTTTTAGCTTCAAAGCAATGGAGTACGTGTATCAAAGCAATGTGTGCAGAAATAATGGTTTCAAGGGATACGCTCTGCATAATGCAGCATTTAATAAGATGCACAGGCTTTGGAAAACATATATTCCTAAAAAATAAACAAAGACTTTGAAGTCAGTCGGCGGTAAACACAACATGAAAGGTAATTACGCTGCTGAGTGATGAAGCCACACCATATGTTATATCATCGTAAATCTATCCGTCATTCCTTTGAGTGCTGACGGATCAAATGCTATCTGAATGGGGTGCGTGCCTTTGATTGCTTGAGATTGTGAGTTCAGACTAATTCAAAAGAAGAAGGGCAGATCTCATATCTCCAACAAGGATGATAACTGCAGCCCCGTGCCCTGTGAGCCCGGATCATTAAGATAGAAAAGTGAGCTTCGCTGTTCGGGCTCCAACTAAAGCCCTGCAACTATAACCCTCATTTAAAGAACACAGACTCTGAGTTTTTACTGCAGAAAAAATATAACATATAATTATATTTTACAATTATTTTATCATAATATGTGTTCATTACTTTCAAAACAACATGTTTGAGAAGAACATATAACATGAGATTTATCATTAAAAACTAAAATCATATAAAGAGGATCATGTGAGTGTCCCATCAGGTCAAGGCCGTCCTACAGTATATGGAGATGGTACTGTACTATGTTTGTTGTGACATGTAATTGTGTATAATCAGTCATTTTATGTGGACATAATAGACATATTGTACCATAATTGCCTCTAAGCAAACACTAATATCACAAATACTACATGTGTTTTTCAAGGACGAGTCTTAAGATGAATTCATGAAAAGACCATAATGAGCGAGGCTGGTCAGAGCTTCTTCCTCTCTACAATAGAGCTCCAGTGTCAAAAGAAATACACAGATGAGTCACAATGTTCCTTCATTACAATGAGCATGAGCTCTGAAATATATTTTGTTATTCTGGTATACACCATCCTACTGCTGGAAATACTCAATCTGAGGCTTGAAAACTGAAAAATTCACTATTTACTCGTGTTTAAGTAAAGTTTGTTGAACACTACGGTGTCCAGCTGTGTTATTAATTAACCACAGGAATGTGCAGCATTTATAACCTCTAAAGCACATCTGTAGTCTACCTCCACATCTTCAGGAGAATTAATTAGCACTAAACACTCTGTTACGGCTGAAACAAAGTAGTCTGCACAAACTTTCCTCTCTAAAACTGTATTAGCTTAACACCTCTTGACAGGAGGACAAGTGCTTTATATAAGATACAAACAACATTAAAGCAACAATAAGGTAAAAGTGTTTGCTTTTTGAATCTGGTCATTATGAGCATGTGCAAAAAGTGGAAAGGGCAAGACACATCTGGATCGTCTCTGCTTTAAAGACTTTCATGTCTCCAAAAAGCAACGTTACTAGTTTTGGGAAGAAAGAAATTGATCTTAGAATAAATGTTCCAACCCTCCTTTCTGTCACAGCTGCACACATCAGGCCGGTTATTGCTTGAAGCAGGTATGTTTGTTGGAAGTTACAAAAACTGTCAGGAACAAGTTCGCCAATTTCTGACAGACACCGTTTTACATCCTACTACAAACAAAAACGGATATTTTGTCACCTCGATCGGCACACACAGGACACGGCGGTCAGACACTGTTGAAAGACTTGCTGGTTTTTGATTTTCCAGGGGATTTGTTGTCTTTAAGAAAAAAAGCCTCCTACTTTAACACGTCAGATTATCTACCAGAGCTGTTGGAGCAACGATTGCGTTTCCACTGAAAACTAATGCACTCCATACACACTGTGTATGGATACTCAGTATTCACAGCACTGCAGAGCACGAGGAGGGGGAAAGACAGAGAGATGAGGGTCATACAGGTATACGAGCTAATAATCCACTTAACATTGACACAAGTTTTGTGTTGAGAGATCTCCTCCAATCCACACAGTGCGGGCGAGCAGCGTGATCGATGGCAACAAGGTTACATGTTCATAACACACCTCTTTATCACACCACAAGAGCTGAATGCAAATAGTCCCCACAGCCCTCTCTCCTCCGACCACTTCTGTCCATCATCCTCCGTCCTCACTCCGCTCTCATCCACACTCATGTCTCTCCTTCGTTTTCTTTCCCCCCCCCTTCCTCCTCTCTTGCACAAATGAGACGTTTGTTTGAACATGGTGTTTTCATTTAGTCTCAGCGAGGTGTTGTTAGTTACAGTAGTTAGCTCTCAGGCAACACATGAAAGACATGGTATCAGAAGATAGAAATGTACAGTTTTAAATCAGAAGTTGAGTTGTTGTTTTTTTGTTTTACACTAAAATTATGTAATAAATCAGTGCAAAATCCTTTGAGCACCAGGTAGATGTCAACTTTAAAGCCACATCTTAAATATCAATTTCTACCCACTAGCTCTTAGAAATAACCTACTTCTGAGACCTATATTATGCTTTATTTAGGGCAAGTCTTAAATTCAGTACAGGGCAAAGGGAGCGTTGTGTGTTTTTAGTGCACTGTGTCTCTGCAGCAGATAAAGACCCCCGACTATAATATAATAGTCCTGACTGTCAAGGTCTGTATTCAGATTATATAACAATAAGCTTGCAGGGTATGATTTATACAAAAAAGATACAGCAACAAGACGACTGCACTAAAATTGAATATGTGATCTGATGATCCTGCAGCACAATATTTGAACTTTTTCTTCAGTCTTTAAAATGAATGCAACTCATCCTTCTTGTTGGGGGTCAAAAGTCAAACTCTTGCTTTGGGGTTGCTTTTAATTAGGGAATTAAAGTGATAAAGAGAATCTATGAGACATTCAGTATTTTGAAGTTGATAGTAAAACTATTACATATTTCCTGTACTGTTACTACTTTTTAAGGGAATAGTTTGTCATTTGGAGGAATTGTGGTGGCAAGCCAAAACTTTGCTTCCTCTGACTGCCCTGCAGCTACACAGGCCCATATGCAGAAGGATTTAATGTGCCACATTCGTCCCATAATCCTTCCTTGAAATTTTGCATAACTTGTCCCTTCTGTCTCAGACTAGACGGGTTGTCCCGTGTCTTTTCGGTCTTATTCTAATCAAGTCATCCTTTCTTTTCATGTTGCATATTATTATGTGTCTTTTGTTATTTTTAAATGTGACCTGCACCCTGATCTGTGTAACAAGATTATCAGTGTTATTTGCTTCATCTGTGAGTGATTATAATGTTTCAGCTTGTTGGTTTTACAATTACCGCACTTGCTTTGTTGTGAGAGGTACATGAGAGGATTGTTAAAACTATCATGTCTGTGCAATAACTACACTGCTGGAGACAGGAGGCAGTTAGCTTAGCATACTGACACAACATATGAAATACAAAGTATAACATGAGCTTTCGAGGCTCTAACATGTTTTTAATTATCATTTAATTGTGTTTTTAATAAGCCCATTTCCCAATATGTCTAATCATTCCTATGATTAAAAAAGCTTACGTTCATTCTGTTTTAAGGAATAGAAACAAGGATCCAGATTTGGTTGATATCACCTCAATTAGAAGTGATGCACTTCATTATATTTATTTTATTGGTGTGTGATTCCCCATGCATGTCGACTTGATCAGAAAAGATGGTGAAAGAAAGGTAAAGGAGTTCATTTGGTTTCTAAAGAGTCCAGTGACGCAGACACAGAAGACTACAGTGTGTGTGTGTGTGTGTGTGTGTGTGTATAAACTGTGAAAGGGAACAGGGAGGAAATGTGCATGTGTGTGCATGTCAAAAAAAAGTGAGAAAGTGGGTTTGAGCTAATGTTGGTGGAGAGAGAGAGAGATGATAAATGAGAGTTGTAATGTGCAGTAGATTGATAGCAGTGCAATTATCACACATACGCCTGCGCGCGCGCACACACACACACACACACACACACACACAATATGCTTATCTATGTGGTGATATTAGAGTAATACATTATAATCATGCTGCTTGATCGCTCGATGCGGGACATCCGCTACACTTTGGGGGATACATCACTGCTTTGTCTGCAAATATACACTGTACGCAGATCTGTGCACGCGCACACACACACACACACACACACACACACACACACACACACACACACACACACACACACACACACACACACACACACACACACACACACACACACACACACACACACACACACAGAGTATACACACACAAATTTTCCCCCCTATAATAATGAACCAAATCTCTGAGCTATTAGGTTAGCAGCACATGTACAGACGCAATACACTGAGCGCAGACCTGAGGCAGTAAGCACTCCAAACACACACACACAGACACACACACACACAAAGAGTGAACTGGCCTATTTGAGGAGGTGATCCAGCCTGGGTCAGACTTGATAACAAGGAAGTAGAAGTAGGATAAAAATTGGAGCACTGGAGTATTTTGTTGGTTTTGAGGGCTTCGTGTGACGTGGCATCCATTCATAGATTTTGTGTGTGTGTTTCACTCTCCTCCTGTCTCATGTTGTCGCCTTTTCTCACCTCGTAGCGCACAAATCAAAGCTGAAAGTCCTAGAAATACTAGGAAATAACAACATTCAGACCTCGGTCACCAATACTACCTCCACTACGCCAGTGGCTGTGAACATGCGGTCCATATTTTAACAGATCCACCTGGTTCCTGATAACCAGGACTTAACCAGAGACTAGTACAGTAACTGGGTCATACTGGCCTGTCAGCTCTGATCATACATGTTGTCTCAATCAACAGTGCAGCATCTAATAGTTGTACTCCCCTGGTTTAGTCACGTTTTCCATGTGTCCAGTTTGGATCAAGTGTGAAATCTTCAAGCTGTCACAGCAAAATAATTAATCGTTTTATAATTACAATCTGTCTTGTTAGACCGCCACGAGTCAGTCTTCCCACAACTAATAATTAATTAACTAGTTCCTTACAAAATACTGTAGTTTATAATTCTACCAGGTCAAAAAAGTAAAAAAGAAGAATTCATCACATGGAGAAATCATTCACCATTATTTGATTTATTTACATTCTTCAATCATAAACCGACAATTAAAATCATTTTTTTTTTTTTTTTTATGCCAAGGAACATCTGGAAAATGTCCGCAAATGATGTCACCTCAGTCGGTGTTGACTCAATGAAGACTTTTGAGTTTGAAATTGAAAGAAGCCAAAGACGGCTAGGGGGGGGGTTGGGGGGCGAGAAGTTAGAAAGACAAGATTTCTGTACCCTGCCCCTAATCCCTGCTTGAGGCTAGCAGCTGGAGGCTACATTAGCTGCCACCACAACAACAAGCCTGAATCTCTTGCCAACTATTAGGCAACTGAAGTGCATTGTGGGTAAATGTAGGAAACCAAATCTTTTTTAACCATAAAAGACATGAAATAAAAAAAGACTGGTTCTCTGGTTCTGCTGCATCAATATTGATTTTTTTTTTTTTTTACTGTCAAATGATGTCAGAGCAGTGCAATACTTAAAGCACTGGAGTAGATGCTATTTAATATTGATTACTGTACAGTACCTTGTTAAAAAGCAACTACACTGTTTGAGTGCAAAAGTTTAAAATTTGAATTAAATATACTGTATATTGTTATATACTTCCAGGATAAAGAGAAAACTTTTAAATTATATCTTTGTTGCAATCAAATCCTTGATTTCTCACCATTACACATAGTGCACAGTTACATAACCAAATGCAAAATTAACACCAACAACTTCCTTCACAGTAACTATAGGGATCAAATCTGAATAAAAAGAAAGAAAGAAAAAACATCAGTGGGTTAATTTGACATACTTTAACAACTTCCCTCTGCCTTTGAAGTGTGGCTCCATGAAGATAACACTTGTTGTTGCATTGTCACCGGTCAGACCATCTGACTGCACCAACTACTGTACACAACAACAGGCTGGTTGTTAATCAGCAGCTCTGCCCTGAGACATTTTGTGTGTTCCTGTTACTTAAGTGACGAGCGAGGCTGCGGCAGCGTCCGGGTCAGATTTCTGAGAGAAGTTCTGAGTTCATAATTGAGTTTTGGTTCTTTGGCCTCGGGAGGAGGGGAGAAGTGGGAGTCAGAGAAAGTGAATAAATGGGAAGAAAAAAGTAAAGAATAGAGAGCGAAAGGACAGAAAGTGGGAGAGGGAGGGAAGGAGAGATTGTTTCTCTCCTCCTGCCTCCCACTGACAAAGGCTCTGTGACAATAGAGACTTTCTGCTCTCTGAATCTTATTAGCCTGTCTACTCTCCTTCTCTTCTCTTTCTCTCTCTCAATCATTTACAAGTGTCTCTCCCAACTGCAGGCTGTAATTGCTATTCTTCCAGAGATGGGGAGAGAGAGGGAGAAAAAAGAGAAGGAGGTAGAAAAAGACGGGAGAGAAGTGCGAGGAGAGAAAAGATGTGATGGGAAGTGGGGAGGGAAGTGTGCGTGAGGAATTAGGGAAAGGGGAAAGAGTGAAAGAAAAATGTCTTCAAGTCAACTCATAGATTTTTTTTTTTAACTTAGCTCATACAAAATCAATCATTTTACCTCCTCTGCCTTCATGTTTTCATCCTCCTCTCCTCTTGTCACACAGCCTTTAGTCTGGGTCTATCTATAAATCATCAGCTGCAAAGACTATGCGTTCAAACATGAAACCCTGATTGTGTGCTTGTGCCGTTTGCATGCAAGTGTGCGTCTGCGTACACGCGCGCGTGTGTATTTGTGTGAATTTACTGGATCAGAGGATTATTGTTATCTAAGAATCTCCTTGACATGCAAAACATCCAGTCATCTGTTCATGTGGGTATGTATTTATGCACAACATGCACGGTGGGTGTGCATGTGCATGTGTGTGCCAGAAAAAGAAAAAAAAAAGAAGAGATGAAGGGTTAACAGTGGTGTATTTACAGCAAGCACAAAAGGAAGAGAACACAGCACCATCCACAAACTGATAGCTTTGTTGTCGTGGGCCATGTTGCCGGAAAAATAAAATCCAGGCAACAAAAAGAAAACATGAATTTTTACGGAAAGGATAAATCTGTCTGTTCTTGGTTGCTGTTCTGCAACCATCTCTCAAATACTGTGTGCCGGTATTTCCTTGAGAGCACAAGAGAAAGAATATGTAAAGGACAGTTCCACAATGATAACGTTCCTAAAGCATGACAACGAAACCAAAAACATGTTAAAATTGCACTGAAATGGATAGAAATATTAAAGTTGGAGCCCTGAGATCAGCATCAAAGTTGAATTATCAACATAAAGCAACAGCAACTACATTTGAAATTATCTGTTTCTTTGCTAAAAGAAAAATAAAAAGTAAAAGATAAAAACTTAAAAAAAAATAATTGTGACTCCCAAGGTGCATTTCATTGTCGAGGATGACGTGAAGTCACTACAAGAAACCAGGGGGTAAATTCTTTCCATCAGTTTTACCAACACAGCCAGTAGTGACAGCATTAAATTAAAGGATAAAAGCACAACAAGCAGCTGCAGTGATATGAGCAAGGGTGGGACACAGTGACACTGACCTGCTGGTTTATTCACCACTGTAAAGTGACTTCAAAGTTAACACAAAGTGACCATAGTGGCAGAAAGCAACTGCAAAGAGACACAAACCGATCACAAAACAACGCAAACTGACCACGAAGAGGCACAAACTTGTGAAAAGAGACAAAAACTGATGAAGAGACACAAACTGACCAGAACAAAAATACTAATTGACTACAAAGTTGACTACAATTACAACGAGAAACAAAATTACTGCAAAGAAACTCCAAGCATCTACGAAAAAAACACATTGCAGGGAGGCAGAAAAACACCTGCAAAGAGAGAAAAGAGGGATGGGTAGAGGGGGGTTTATGACGACACTGTCCAGGGACCCTCTGTTGCTGAATCCACCATCAACTACAGTGAATATATCGGTAAAATACAATCATCAAACGTCTTATAACTTACAATGAGGAATTAAAGACCACAGCTCTGCTACAGACATCTTCCCTCGGATTTGTTTTGTTCCCTGTTCAGACACGCTCGCAGCCAGGCAGAGAGGGAATACCAATCTTTAATCATTAGGAAATATATTTCCATTTTCTGGCATAATGTATGACAAACATTGTGTGCGTACACAAACAAGCCTTAACAAGAAATTTCATTAGTGAGTGTGAATTTTAAGCAGGCTGACGGAAGTAATTACAGAGTGAGGAGCTTCAGACGTTCTGGAAAAGGTCTTTGATAGTGCCGTGTCTCGCATCAACTAACAGTACTTTTATCAGCATTTACTGAAGTACTACTCAATGCTCTATTCAATACCAGTGTTGCGGATCATTACCCAAACAAGCAAAGCAAAAAGCACTTAATGGCTCCGATCCATGTGCACAGTATGTTCACTGATGTGTTTTTGTAATGAGACAGAAGAGGTTGCAAGTAGGGGGCATGAAGACAGATGGAGAATGCATGTACTAACACAACAATGTATCCTGGCATATAAGAAACAGGACATGTGCTCAGTAATTTTTCTGACTAATTTGTCTATTTAATTTATCCCTTTTTAATTATTTATTTTATTATGACAATTTATTTATTTACTTTTTCTGTATTTTATTAGTATTTTCATTATTATTTTTATTACTGCCATGTGTTTAAAGTGTTCTATGTTGTTGTATGAATATAAAAACCAATAAAGATATGTTTAAAGAAACAGGGCATGTGAAGAAAGAAAGAGAAGTGGGCAAGATCAGCAAAGAATAAAAGATTTAAAGAAAAAGGAAGGAGAGTGAGACGGACAGCAGGTTGGAGAGTAAACAGAAAGAGAGAGAGAGAGAACGACACAGCTGAGGAAACAGAGGTAGAAAACAATGGAAACACAAAGTGAAGCGAGGGTGACAGATAGTGTGAGGCTGTGAGCCAAACTCCATGGCAACATAACACCAGTGATATTATGAAAGTGTTGTTTTTCACTTCAATGCTGTGCCGTTACTGTTTGTAATTGTTGGTTTCCTTGTTCTCTTTTCAGTCTCATAGAGATCCAGGGAATTGATAGTGATGCTACAGATAAGGCGTGAACCAGTGCAAAGCAAATAATAAAGCGGGCATTCACCTTTATCACATTCACATTAGGTTACTATATCATCAAATCTGTTTTTACTTCTGGGTCAGAGTTCATTTTGAGGCTGCAATTTAAAGCAGAAGTGAGTGATCCGGTCGTTTTGGCTAATGCTGCGTTCCAGGCAGGCTTTTGAAATCATAAATTACAGCTTCAAGTCACAACTTACGACTTTGTAGCGTTCCAGGCAACCCACTCGTGTTTTTCCGACCTGTTTTACCGGTGAAAGTCACTATAACGGCCACTCGTAACTTCCGACCCGTGAAATCGTACCAGTACGTCTTTTTGTGCAGTCTATGTACCAGATCGAACTGGTACGACTTCACAGGTCGGAAAAAAACGAGTTTCCTTGAACGCACCATAACAGTCCTCGTCCCTACGTCGCCACATTCACGGCGTCCCTTGGCTGCACACACAGCCCTGCATGCCGTTCTCTCTCCTCATTGGATAAAAACTGTAGGATACGATAAATGTTTTCTCCTCGACTCAGAGCAGAGCAGAGGGACTGAGAGACCCGTGTTTTGGTCCAAACACTCTATGTAAGTGATTGCTGTCGGAAGATATAACTATTTAACAACTGTTTCATGCTCACAGCTGCCAAAGCGTCCAAGTGTGACGGAAAACCAGAAGGGACAATAACGCCTGGAATGATTTATTATTCAATCAGAACTTTTCTCTATTTCCGTCGTGTATAGCAATAATTTCAAATAATATAATTCATTAAGTTACCATGACCTAGACTCAGAACTGGAAACTGGATGTGTGTATTAATCTTTGAAAAATGATTAATTCATTTAAGTTTATTTAAGCTTTTGCAACATTTTACACACTCACCCATTACAAGACGATGAGCTTCTTGCAGTGTTTCTAGAGACTGCAACTCCACAAATAAGGGTTGAGGACCTCCATATTCACATTCACTGCCAAAATAATCCAACTAATAGTTCACATGAGTGTAACTTCGCCCAACATGACTGATGCTCCCGTCTACAACAGGCGAGGGATAATATCAAGACTTTAGCACATTTGGGGAATTTTTGACACCTTATTTGGTGAAAATTAGATTCAGTGCATGTTTGAAAAACCTTCAAAGACCAGTGCTAACTTTGCAGTTTCACATAAATCAAATTCCCATTGCATTATTACATGAAAATGGTGTCCTTTTTGGTACACTTTAAGCTATTGTTGGTTAGGAGTGATAGACAGTATCGGTGAAATCTGGTGCAGTCTATTTCATGTTGTCGGTCTGTTTCAGTCTATTTCAGTCTATTGCTATCTATCTCCTGGGATGGATGCTCCCACTGGGAGGCACCAGAATCAGGTCATCTGTGTTGGAGCCCCTTTGGCTGATATGTATGTGGATGTATAATAAAGTTGAATCAAATTGAAACCCATTGGTCTAAACGATAAAGCTGTTATGTACAGTAGGCCTATACCTCCGGTGTTGCTGGGTTTTGGGCTCTTTTCACTTCTCCCTGCTCTGTGCATGTTATGTCAGATACATACAGTCAATTTTTACACAAAGGAGCAATAGCTTTCTGCAATTATGTTAATTAAATTAATATTATTATGGGAAATCTGGTAAATATTTTCTGCTTCAGAACTTTAAAATGTGAGTTTAATATTTGTATTTGTCAAACATGACAGCAAAAACGAAACATCTACATCTAATTAAATAATGAAAACAGGGAAGGAAGAAGAGCAGAAAAAACTCTATGTTGTTTTTAATCACACAGATTATTGTTGTTCAGTTTCCTCTAAAAAAAAAAAAAACCAGACAATTATGTTAACGTAATCCTTGATTAACATCATCCTATTAATCTGGAATTAACCTATTCCAAGTAATCTAGGGACAGCAGCCACAGTACATACAGCCGAGTTGTGTAGCTACTGGCTCTTCCAACCGTACAAACTTGTGTGTTTTGGTGTGTGTTTCCCTAGATGCTGTTTTTGGCGTGATTTGGACTGTTCTCCCTATTACATGATATCAAATCTGCATGAGTGGCAGATGAAACAACAGTAGCAGGCCAACATGTATTTGTGTGTGTGTGAGAGTGTGTGTGAGTATGTGTTTGGCAGTGCAGCTACAGGTCTCACTGGCACTGTCCAGCTGGCATACTGATGTGGTAGTTGGCACATATGCTGGCACACACACAGACACAGACACACACACACACACACACACACACACACACACACTATGAACACTGTTCTCGGAAGAGTCAGTTTCCTGAAATAGACGTAGCCAAGTGCATGGGGGCTCCAAGGTCATGATGCTGTCAGAGCCCGCTGAGCCTTGTTGTGGTCAGACGTGAAATGGTGCAGGGAGCTGGTTTCACGCTGCCAGAGGATTACAATGTTGTAGACTCAAGTTTTCATTCTACCACGCTCTCTTCAGCCAAGAACAACACTGCAATATAAATTCATCATTGGTGTCCACTGCTGTGTCTTGACATTTCTCCAGGTTTTTCCGTGAAGTAACGTGAAGATTGACAGAGACAGAGACGGAGACAGAAACACTCTGTTCATGAAGGCTAAAGTTTAAATGATATAGGTCAGTTACATTAGTAGCTTAGCTTTGTCTATTACAAAGGCAAACTTTAAGATAAAATGAGACGTCAATCATGTTTGTTGCTTTGTTGTTCACAAGTGCTAACAGTAAGATAAGAAAAGTCAGTTAGCTGCAACAATCCCACACACTGCCAATCACTTTCCTCACTTTAACATCTTGGCTCTCAGACCTCCATCAGGCCCAATTCATCAAGGTGGTGTCACGCAGAGAGCATCATGGGTACTGACAATGGGAGCTGACCCTGGGAATATGTCATCAATTAGAGGACTCCAGCTGCGCCTGCAGTATCCATACAAATGAGGGTCAACAAGCTCATTAAATACACTAAACAAACATGGTATGGGGCTCTCATTAAAGAAATTACTGTGAAACATAGATTCACATTAAAAGGACATTAAAGGCCTAGTCACTGTGTTTTTAGTGTAATTATTAAAACACTAGAGGCTAACATATAGGTCATATGATGATTTAGCTGTTAATTGCTACTGCTAATAGAGGCTAATGCTAGGCTAAAACGATATGCTTCAGTGTCGGCTACTTTAGGTTATAGCTTCTTTGTTGACCAAAATGTCAGCGACATTAGTTGTAATTCGTTGCTCAACAATGCTAATGTTAGTTATTATTGTATAGCCTATACAGTTACAATAAAGTTATGCCAGCTACATTAGCTTTATTCATCATAAAGACGAGTTAAACATCAAAAATGTTTGCTGCTTCCTTTGGTCATGAAGGTGAATGCTAAGCTAAAGTGTTAGCTACTTTAAAGCTAACATTAAGATGAAAAGTTCAGACTGAAAACAAAGTTCACTGCAAAGACGGTGCGGGCGGCACACAGAGAATTAAAAGAAGCAGGTGGACACAAACGTACAGAGACGTTTGCACAATTTGTCCTTTGGCATCCACCACATGTCCAGACCATCTTTACTGGACATTTGGCTTCTGAAAACTGATTCCACTCATATTTCAACACAGAGAAACACAAGTTCCTTTCCAGGCAAAGTGAAGCAAAACAAACTGATTGATTTTATAAAACCTTTGAATCAGAGCTCAAAATCAACAAGACTTAGGCTACATGTGGCTACTTGAATGTCATTGTGGAAGACTGCATGAACTGTGTTATTGGAGACATGAATTTACCAGCGTGTGTTTTGCCTTTGCCTGACCAACAATTTTTTTTATTAAGTGTATCAAAGGGAGGAAGAAAAGATAGGCTTTCAGAGAGCAGTTCATGTCGCGCAAATGTTAGTAGCTGAACGGAATCTGACATTTGACATTTCTGAGGCTGTAGCCTACTTTGAAGTGTCGTGCATGCATGTGTGTATTTGTCTGTACACAGACACACACAGACACACACATCCATCACAGAGTATCAGGGTCCCTTTGCCCATGTTCTTCCTCTGCTTTAATCTCCTTCTTTTCTGTGTGTCATCATTAAAGGCCATCTACATACGTCCAACTGTTAGAGGATACAAATGCCACACACACACACACGGACGGACGGACGGACTGTCTGTGAACATGACTCCTTGAAAGACAGCTTGTTCAGAAATTAATTCAAAGCAGTCGTTCCAGGGATCCAAAGGGGATGGCACGCGGACACACAGTGGGAAAAATAACACAAAATTAAATTAATTTGAAAGTCCTGACAGAACGAGAGGAATGAATCTGTGTGAGGAAGGTTTTTGGTCATAGCTACTGAGAAAACCCTGCTTCTCAGGCTTTATTTGGTAACAGGTTTCTAATAGTGAGGGCAAGAGTTCAGAAATGTGAGGAGTGCATTTCGTGAATTGCAGCCAGTAAACAACACAAAAAAAAATCACAGAGTTTACAGGGTGTCAGTGGAGGCAAGCAAGAACTGGATTAATATGGTCTCTCATTTTGATCTCATTAACAGCAACAACAGGCTCAAACAGGACAGAGCAGGATGAGTGATACATAAACACAGAGAGTTACAGCAGTCAAGGAGGACGGACACTCAGGCACAGTATGAATCTGAGCACACTACTTTCAGAGAACATGAATTTGGGAAGAAATTAAACTGTTTATGTCTCGAAAACTGATTGGACCCTCATTAAAAATGTGGTTAAGACCTTGTATTAAGTGTAATCCTCCATTAAATAATCACTGAAACAAAAAAAATGTCCTCTTAACTCTTCTTCACTACAGCAAATGGCTTAATTTGACCTGAAAAAGTGTTTGCACTGTGGCTCATTGTTTAATGATTTTGCAGTCTATTGTAATTACACCGGGTGTAAAATGACTTAATGACCGTGAGGGTGAAAAGCAGGCTATATGTTTTAATTTGAGAGCCTCGGAGCTACAGGAACAAAACAGCTACACTATTTTTTTTTATTTCGAACTCTGCACCATATGGCTTCTTCTGTTTTTGTTTTTTTAAACTAATTTAGGGAAACAAGCCAAAGAAAAACTAGAGCTGAAATCATTCATGCCTGTCTTAAAACTCGGAGCAACTGTAGCAACAGCAGCACAATGAATCAAAAGCAGCCTGATAAGTCAGGCCCTTGTTTACTCCACAGTGCTTCACTATAATTAGGAGCCACACAGAGTCATGGATGAATCCTCACAGGAAATAACAAAAACAGAAAACAAAGTTTCTGGAAAAAATAAATAAATAAATAAATACACTGTGTACGTGTCATGTTATAATAATTATAATAACAATAACAGTACAGATGATGATTATTACCATCACATGATTAGAAGTGGATAGGAGTGTAAAATCATTTAAAGTAGCAGTGCGAGGTCTGTCATTGCGTGCCAGTTTGAAATTTAAGAGTCTTTTTTTTATGTTAATGTCAGTGTTTTTGCGTCAGGATCTTGTCAGTGCAGAAATAATAATATTTATAGTAAGATGTCTCAAGGAGCCTGGGGCTGTCATCCTTTATTTCTTACGTGTAACCTTTTGAATCTGTGCATCTTTTATGCCCGTTTGTTCCTCTAAATGCTCAGGTTGCCAGGGGAAACCATTAATGTTTGTCATCATGGTGACAGCTGAGTTCGTCAACCACAGACTTTATGGCTCGTTTAAGAGGTGAAGAGCAGGTACTAGGATTTGGTGGTAGCAACAAAACAAGCCCTGTGAAGAACAAAAAAAAGCAGCTGAAGCCGACGTGTCCTCCTCTCGCTGGTTTTCTGCCTTTGACCCACAAAAGGCTAAAATGTTGACCAGCAACAACAACAACCTACACACAACAACATGTCGGCTGCGATTCCTGACCGTGAAGCCAAAGTACCACGAGCGCAGAGCGGATAAGGATAAAATATAAATTTAATAAACACTAAGTGCCCTTCATTACAGTGAATCAGAGGCTTTTGAGTTTAACTGAGTCATTTAAGAAAACTACATGACCCCAACTACTCACAACAGGAAATGTTTTCAGCGGAGCCGCGGGTTAAAACAAGATCTACAAGCAGAAAACAGAGAGTTGCCTCTCCAACAGACGCTGCTCTGTTGCCATTAAGAAGACTAACCCTCATTGGCTGTGATATTAAACGGTACACCAGCGTTGGCATGCCGGCTCTACCTTGATCCGGCTCTCCGGCTCTCCCGCTTCTACCAGCTTATTGCCACAACAACAATGCGATGTTGGTGCCTTTTATACAGGATGATGGTGAGGCAGAACAAAAGCGCATCACTCCTGCCTTGAACAAGCTGTGCAAAAAAAAAAGGAGGTGAAAGAGAAAACGTAATGCTTTCAATTTCTCCAGCTGGTTGTGTTTACCCAGCCAGAAGCCCTGACAGCCTGGTACAGACTTTCCCCACACACCTGGGGTCTCTACTGCACTTCTCTCCACATTTATAGACCTAACTCCTAAGACAATATATAAGTCTGCAGTCCAGAGAAAAAAATATATAGAAGTTACATTTCTCTTATTCAGTGACCTCAGCTGCAGCGTACTGTACTGTACCTGCATACGTTAATGATTTATGCTTTGAGCAGTAGCTTAAATCAACACTCAGCAGCTGCTGTTAAAAGCCGTTTGCACTCAACCAGACACCACATTGTGAGCCCTTGTTTGTTGCAGTGCTACATTCATATTCAAATGTTACCATAAAGTCCTCTGCTGTGTTGTTGAAATGTAAATAAAGGAATTTAAAAAGGGGATTAAAAAAAAATAAAAAAAAACCTTTGCTCTTCCAAAACTTTTCTCAGTCCTGTAAATCATTATGCTCACAGCTTCAGCAGCCGCCTCTGTGTGCTGCACATTAACATTGAAATATGAGTCTAGCCTGCATACAATTTGTAATACACACACACAGGGAGAGAGAAAATGGATAATATAGAAGCGCCAACACCAGGAGAGACTGATACACAACAACTTTGTATATATTTGTATACAACATTGAGTTATAGACCATATACACAGACTTACCCTAATCCTTACTAAACGTTTTCCCCAACCTTAACTAAAAGCTTAAGACAAAAACTTTATGATTTACGACTTTTTGTGCCAAATACAAGTTGTTTCCCAATTGTGCGACCTTTGTGTGTGTGTGTGTGTGTGTGTGTGTGTGTGTGTGTGTGTGCGTGTGCCCAGCTGACAGTGATATCCATCCGTAGGAATGAAAATAGACAGGGAGCTGTGATTCCTTTCAGTTTTGACAAAACATACACACACATACACACCTCAGCCAATTCAATTACAGATACACACACACCACAAACCGCTCAATAACAATAAATCATAGCCTTCATAACAAATCAGCTCTTTTCACCTCTCATTCTTGTCTGCCGTGTCCCAAACAACAACTTTCACTAATTCAAGAACAAAATACGATGATAATGACATCATGGCAGCAGGGCGATCTAATGAGACTACCTCCTCTACTCTAACTGCCTCTCAAGCTAATTGAGGTAAAAGGAATAAAAACTGCAGAAAATAGATAATGAATGTACAAGGAAGTATAAATGTAAATGTAGACTTGAGGTAGAGTTACATTTTCACAGAGTGGATCATAACTGTGCACCAACATTTGAATTATCGCAAAAATTAAAATGTCAAAGCCACATTTCATTAATTTCACCAAAATTATTCACAGCTCTAAAGCGAGTGAATTGTCTTCCTCAATTAATGGAAAATAAAATGTCTTTCGAGAACTAATTATTATTTAGCCATTATGATACTGAGTGACTGATTATTAGTGGGCGAACTGTTGGACTGTGTCGCCTAATGTTGGCTACACTTCGTGCAAAATCGTATCTCCAGATTAACCCTATAACACCCAGCCAATCCCTTCTAAATTAAAACTAATAGACTGTTTTTGATTGTTATAATCTTGCAATGATCGTGGGAGCACTGTTGCCAAAGATGAATTACACCCCTGACCACTTCTTGTGTTTTCAGCCTCGCTCTAGGGATGACTGGTGTTATTTGGCCTCTTACTTTGGTCGAGATTGAAACGTCGTCACAGTTATTGGACGGATCACCATCATTTTTGGTACAAATATTTAGATTCCCCTACGGATGAATTGCAATATCTGCAAAAGAACCCATATTCTACACTTTTCCTGTGTCTTATTTGAAGTGTTGATATCCAATGTAAGATAGGTTGTTTTAATTACCAAAAATCGCCTCACTATAGTTTTACATTTCGTCTAAAAGGCAAAATCAAGTGAGTGAGCTAATCAAAGGCAAGCTCTCCTCTGATTGGTTGACTGAGTGACTGAATAAAAATACAGTCCCAAGAAACAAATTCTTACAAGGCTGAAGACAAAGATTGCTTTTTTTGTGACATCACAAAGTTCAGAAGTCCTGACAGCTGGTTATATGTCACAATTTCTGAATAGGGACTGTGTGCATTTCTCTGAGGACTGAGTGCTTTGATACTTTAGCAGTGTAATGTAGATCCTTGAACTACTTGAAGAAAAAAGAAAAATAAATCACAGAAATCTTCGATAACACAATGTACCTTTAACTTTTCATCGAACACCATCATCAGGACCGAACTATACCTGTACTGCATCTAAAATAAGTTTGAAAATGTGATGTAAAACCATCGACCGACAGGCAGAAAGTCTCTCAAAGGCACATTCGCAAAGTTACCCGCCCGCACGCACGCACACACACATACACACACACACACACACGATGTTCAGACTTTGGCTGTGGCTCAAATGGGAGCCGATTTAACTGATGTAACTGCAGTTTTGCTTCTCTGCTGGGTTGAAACCCCTGGCAACCCAACTCTATCTGTCTCCAAAGACACAGTGACAGATCCGATTTCGACAGTGTGCTCCGACAGACCTGAAAGAAGAGGGAGATGAGGAGAGGGCTGGAGGGAGGAGAAGGAGGAGGAGGAGGAGGAGGAGGAGGAGGAGGAGGAGGAGGAGGAGGAGGAGGAGGAGGAGGAGGAGGAGGAGGAGGAGGAGGAGGAGGAGGAGGAGAAAGAGGTGGGAAGGAGGAGAAATGGAGAATTGCAGAAAGTGGGAGAGAGAATAATGAACTGAGGGGAGGATGTGGAGTGAATGAGGAGAGAGGGAGAGAGAGTAAAGTGCAGAGGGGCAGAGAGAGAAGAGGGAGGGAAAATGAATGGACAACTAAGAGAGGAGAGAGAAGGGGAGACGGTGATAGAGGGAGACAGAGAGTGTATGGTGGAGGAGGAGGAGGACAGAGGAAGGACAGAGGAAGGACAGAAGGCTTCTTTTGTTTCCTCTTCATCAGCAGCTGTCCTCTCCTCCCTGCTCAACATGCTCTTTCATCTCCAGCCATGCAAAGATAAAGGGAGAGGAGAGGAGAGGAAAGGAGAGGAGGATGTTCTTACAGTAATCTGATCTTTCTTCTTTCTCTCTGCTACCTTTATTCCCTTTCTGTATAGAAACCTGAGTGTGCTCTGGTGCAGCTACCATGATGATAAGATGTCACCCGTCCATTGAACCTGTCAAACATGGTCGACAAGAGAATAAAGCACATGTTGTACCCAGTCTTCTTGTACTCCATCCATTCACATGCTGAGCTGGGATATAATGGTGGTGAGTAAATCCACATGTGGATGGAAAAGACAAGAATTACACCAGCAGCACCACATGCACTGATCAACCCCGACGCCTAGAAAATCAGTTTTTTTTTTTTTTATTCGTAATTTGCTTTGCCACAAACATTTTGGAGGAGATTTAATTGCTGCATTGGGCTGTGCTCTCTGGCAGTGTTAGTTCCAATCAGCGTCCTGTTCTTCTGCTGCACAGAAGTCGTGGGAAGGAGGTTGAGAGAAACTTTTGGGACCAGCATCCCACTGGGATTATAGGCTTCGAAAAAACTTTCCTAAAAGGTTTTGGAAAAACAGTACGGTTTGGTGTGAGACAAAATCTCAGAGGGGTGTCTCCTGCCTCACGTCAATGCCGATGTAATTCAAATATTCAACCAGAACAATGATGCCAAAAACACAACTGCTACAACAGCGTTCATCAAGCACCATTTGCCAGGGGAAGGTAACAGTAGGGAAAACAAATCAAATACATTGCTGCTTGTTCAGCTGGAGCATTTTCTGATAGCAGGAAACAGTTTGCAGATACATTCAGTTTTGACAGTTGTTTACTCTGTTGTTAAAAGAAATAAAATCCATGGAGCATTATATATCTTACAAAAAAGAGTGTATAGTTAAGAGACAGCTTGTGCTGATTCTCCATTTTTTGGAAGGTGAGTTGGATTGGAAACACACACACACACACACACACACAAAAGTTTTCTACCTTCATCTTTCAGAGTTGTTGCAGTGAACCTGTTAATACAGCAGTTGTGCGTTTACACATCTCACAGATATGAAACAACTTTAACATTAATCCAAAATTCAGTTTCACTCAGCTCTGTTTCACTCCACCGCTCTCCCCGCAGTGGTCACTGTCTTTGTCTGTCTGCTGTTATGTACAGCTTAAAAATACATCTGAAAGCTGCAACCTGTGTCTGGAAATGAGACAGAATCGAAAACACTAAAGCTGTGAGCTGTAAAACCAAAACAAGAGCTGAAAGAAGCTAAAATGGTTTGTACCGTAGATCGGACAGCAGCTGTAAAGTACATAAGTGTAACATTAACATTTGAGCCAATATGTAATATTAATTAAAACAGCTTTAAGGTTTGATTTAATCCCTTTTGTCATATATTCAAGTCTAAACCATCAAGATCTTAATCAGCTCTTCTGCATTGACTTCATGAGATGCGTTGAAGCATCTCACCTCATGCGGTTTTCAGTGATGTATTAAAAAATGTCCAAAACTGTCTGATGCGAGAAAATTACTGTGCATATATGTCTGAAACATTTATCATCATTGGGAGAGAGGAGAGTGTTATGCTGGTGAACTACCGAACACAATAAACACAGACACGTACGGGATCGCCATCTTTACTTCTCATTCACATCATCTGTCCACTTCTTCTTTTCCTCTCTTTTCCTTTTCTCCCTTCACCGTCCCTCTAGCGCTTCTAGCGGCCGGATGTTATAACTAGTGATCATTCTATATGTTATGAACACAACATTTTCCCCTTTCAGTAAAGCTAACTTCTTCCGTAACATAACATTTGAAAACTACTCATTCAGAATAACAACATTCTCGATGCTGCACTGGGCCTAACACTGTTCACAGTAAATAACTTAACCAGCCTTTTGAATCAAGAGCATACATGAACATCTATCAAAAGTAAGGAGTTATGTAATAGCTGTCAACAACTGAGCAAAGCTAATGCATAAATAATAACAATATTAGTCACCAACAGTATCAATGTACAATTATCTTCTGTTTCTTTTCTCTTTTTTTTTTCTTCTAACATTTCAACTGAAACAGTTCTTAGCCTATGTAGGCAGGTGACCCCTGTTAGTCTACCCCAGAATATAGTCTTTGGTCCAAGCAGGGGAATTTCTATCCCTGTCAGGTCTACGTTGTTCAGTAGTCTCTAGGTGAGCATGGGCCGCCTGCTGGGGATTTCCCTCGTCTCTGTCCATGCTCACTGCAGCGTCTAACGCTGGTAGTGCAGACAGATGCGACGCATTCCACGTCCTCCCATCATCAAGCAGATATGTGTTGGGGCCTTTCTGTCTCACCACAGTTCGTGGTGGTGTGAACTTTTGTTCTCCTTTCTTAACTTTCCATGGTTTTCTGACCCGAACCTGGTCACCTGGGTAAAAGTGCTGGTGTTTTGCACTTCTCTTCACATCGGTGTATTGTTTCGATTTTTCCTGCTTGTCTTTCACTCTTTCTCTCACAGCACCTTCATTCACTGTGGTAGGAATGACATCCAGGATCTGGAGTTTTGTTCTCATTTGCCTTCCATGGAGGAGAGATGAAGGACTGACTCCTGTGGTTGCATGAGGGGTTGCTCTGTAATCCATAAGAAAGGATTGTATGAATGATTTCCAAGGTGTACCTTGTATTGAAGCAGTCTGCAGACAGTCTTTCAGCACTCTGTTGAACCGTTCCACTTCTCCGTTAGCACGGGGATAGTACACAGATGTTCTGGAGTGCACAATTTCTCTTTGCTTGAGAAATTCCTTGAATTCAGCAGAGATGAACTGTGTACCATTGTCACTCACTAGCTCCCTTGGGTTCCCCTCTCGTGAAAATATGGCTGTTAGAAACTGGATAATTGTTGTTGTATCAATGTGTGTGACAAAAGCAACTTCTGGCCATTTGCTGTAGTAATCCACTAGCGTGACCACAAACCTGCAGTGCCTCGGTGCTGTCTCAAAAGGACCAACGATGTCAATGCCAACCTTCTCCCAAGCAGCTGCTGGTAATGGAATAGGGTGTAGTGGTGCATTGTGGGTCACAGCTGACTTATCATTTTGTCTACATGTAGCACACACCTTGATGAGAGCTTCCACCTGACTGTCCATTCCTGGCCACCAGTACAGTTCTCTCAGACGTTGTTTGGTGCGAGCAATTCCCTGATGGGTCTCATGAGCAATGTCAATCAGGTGTCTCTGGAGGGACTCTGGTACCACAAGGCGGTAAGTGCCTCTGACAACACATTCATCCACGATAGACAGTTCATCACGTATCATGTAATAAGGTTGTAAGTCAGGATCAACAGCAGTCTTTTTCCCTGGCCATGTGTTTGGAATTTGTGCACGGAGCTTGGTAAGAACGGGGCAGGAGTGGCATTCAGCTTTAAAGTGTTCCATAGAAATTGCATTGGTGTCTGTCATTATTGCTGCAACTGACTCCACAGTCTCTGTGTAATCCATGACAGTTCCAGGGAGTGGTAGTCTGGACAAGCAGTCTGCAACATTATTTTGTGATCCAGACCTGTATTGGACATCATAATTGAACTCCATGAGACGGGCAGACCACCTGGCAATGCGAAGACCAGCCCGGTTATTCCCTTTTGTGGTCAAGAGCGTGGTCAGTGCTTGATGATCCGTGCGTAGCAGGAATTTTCTTCCCCAGAGCCACACACGCCACTTTTCAGCAGCCCATACACATGCCAGGGCCTCCTTTTCTACAATGGAGTATTTTCTTTCAGCATCCGATAGGCTACGAGAGGCAAAAGCAACTGTTTCTTCTTCTCCAGCATCATTAACTTGTGTTAAAACGGCTCCAAGCCCATAATCAGAAGCGTCGGTGGAGACCACTGTAAGCTTATGGGGGTCAAACAGTTTCAGTGCTGGTCCATTGGCAATCATGCCCTTAACTCGTTCAAAGCTCGCTTGTGCTCCATCATTCCAGGTGAATGCAATGTTCTTTCGCAGCAGAGCTCTCATAGGTTCCACAATGCTGGCATAGTTAGGCATAAACTTGCTATACCATGCACTTAGACCTAGGAACGAACGCAGGGAAGCTGCATCGACAGGTGCAGGGGCATCCAGGATTGCTTTGACATGAGAATCATTAGGCTCCAAGCCATCAGGTGAGAGTCTATAGCCAAGGAAGTCCAGTGTAGTCTGGCGGAAGAGGCATTTTTCTTTATTTAATTTCAGACCAGCGTCCTGAATGCGGCGTAGGACAGCTTCCAGATTGACGTCATGATCTGCTTGTGAGGAGCCATAGACGATGACGTCGTCCAAGTAGCACTGTACGCCCTGCAACCCCTTGAGAATGTTTGTCATCATCTTTTGGAATGCAGCAGGGGCGGAGCTTAGTCCATAAGGCACTCTGCAGTACTGATATAGACCTTCATGCGTAATAAAAGCAGTAAACCTTCTGCTCTCCTTGTGCAATTCCAGTTGATGGTAGGCACTCTTCAGGTCCAAAGTGGAGTACATTCCAGATCCACGCAGCTCTGACAGCAAGTCCTCAATCAGTGGCAGGGGGTGGCTGTCAGGCACCACTGCTTTGTTAGGTTCCCTCATGTCCACGCACATGCGGATCTTTCCATTTTTTTTTACTGGTGACAACAATGGGGGACACCCATTCAGAAGAGTCAATTTTCTCAATGATTCCTTGCTCTTCCAGTTCATTCAGTTCTTTGGTTACAGCCTCCCTCACTGACAGTGGCAAGCGGCGGAGCTTTTGCTGTACAGGTTTCACCTCTGGCCGGATTTGTACTTTATGCACAAAGTTCTTGGCGTGTCCAATTTCCTTCTCCACTCTGTGAGCTGTGGATGAGAGCAGTGGTTCTGGTGGGGAAATCATTGCACAGTCCATTATGGGGTCAGGTGGAGGTCCCACCAAACGTCCTCCTTTTATCTCAATGTCAAGGGCTTCACACAAATCCAGCCCAATCAGTGGTATGCCGGACTTGACAACATTGAAAAATCCAGTGACACTCTTATTGTGGTAAGTGACTGTAGCTTCAAGGCGTCCAAGTACTCGCAGTCTGTGTTTTGAGTATGTCTGCAGTTGTACTGTGGGTGGGCTGAGTTTGCTTTTCTTGAAGTGTGCCATGTATATGTGTTTGGAAATTATTGAAGCACCAGATCCAGTGTCAACTAGCATATTACAGGTATAGCTTTGAGACTGTGATGTGGCTACAGTGAAATTTCCGAACAGTTTCCCTTTAACTGACTTCCTGTTGACACATAGTACCGTCACCTCAGGTAAATCCACTTCATTTACTGATGTAGTAGATGATTTGCAAACCCGAGCAAAATGGCCTGTTTTCCCACACTTTTTGCATTTGGCATTCCTTGCAGGGCAAGACTGGTCATTAGCAAGGTGACTCGGTGAGCCACATCTGTAACACTGGCTGTTCTCCCTTCGTTTGTCCTCCTTCTGTCTCCCAGGCATCTTATTTCCTTGTCTGTACACTGCATTAACATGCTTCGTTTCAGCATCCCTGAACGTTTTAGCATCAATCAGGGCAGTTTCCATCATTCTGGCCAAGGTAAGTGTTTTGTCAAGTGTTAATTCAGGTTCTATTAACAGTCTTTCACGTATCCGAGGCGTGCATGTCTTCTCAACTATTTGATCACGCAGCATTTCACCTTCCATAGCGCCAAAATTGCATGTTTTGGCGAGCTCACGCAGCGCTGCCAAATAGTGATCAATTGACTCACCCACAGCTTGAGCACGCTGCCTAAAACGGTACCTCTCAGCAACGACGTTAACTTTTGGAGTGAAAAACGTCTGTAGAGCCAGCACGGATCCATCGTACGTATCAGCAGGAAGGGGTAAAGTATTATAAAGTCTCTGTCCCTCTGTTCCCAGACAGTGAATTAGAAGCGCTCTTTTCCTCTCTGCAGAAAAGGCAGATCCACCGATCGCGAGCAGGTAGTTATCAAACAACTTTTTCCAAGCGTCAAACGTTACTTTCGGTTCTCCCGGGCACTCCAGGAACGCAGAAGGGGGTTGTAGTCCGAGCAGAGCCATCTTCGTTTGCTTTTTCTTTTATCCTCGTCGCCACTTGTTATGCTGGTGAACTACCGAACACAATAAACACAGACACGTACGGGATCGCCATCTTTACTTCTCATTCACATCATCTGTCCACTTCTTCTTTTCCTCTCTTTTCCTTTTCTCCCTTCACCGTCCCTCTAGCGCTTCTAGCGGCCGGATGTTATAACTAGTGATCATTCTATATGTTATGAACACAACAGAGAGGAGAGGAGAGGAGAGAAGAGGAGAGGAGAGGAGAGGAGAGGAGAGGAGAGGAGAGGAGAGGAGAGGAGGATCAGCTACCAGCACATTTTCATTGTAAACCGATCTCTCTGCCCTCCCTGTGCTGAGAGCTACAGTTGCTCCTCTCATCAACTACAAAAAGCCTTCAGCTCTCAGGCCTCTGTTGTTTGCACAAAAACTGCATTCTGATGCACAGCATGAGGATTTGTTTTTCTGGGACTTTACCCCTCTTGCTCCAACCCCCTTTCTCATGATTTTGATGAATTATTAATATTGTTTCTTGTACTTTCTTCTGTCTAATACTTCTCTCAGTAAATACATACTGCATTTTGAGGCTATATAATGTGGTATCTGCTGAAGAGGCGCACGCACTGGCTAAGATTGAGTACGTGAATATTTTGATGTAAAACTTTCAGAATAAAGTCAGGCTAGATTTCAGACACTGAGCTAAAATGAAAAACTGAAACACATGTAGGGTAATTCTATTTTTTTTTTTTCTCTTGCTGATTTTGTCGACTCAGGACTGTGAGGTTTTAAAGAAGAAGAAAAAAGAGCTTCCATTGTTGTATGAACTATATCAGGCAGCAACATGAAAGCAATATGAGTATAAAGGGAAGTCTGAATGTGATGTATTGCCAGACATTTGCTGACGCAGGTGTTTTGGGGCCGATATTCAAATGCCAGGCTGCCACATACAACTGCTGCTGGAATACATCATGTTGCAAAAAAAAAAAAAAAATGAAGTGACAGATTCTTTCTTTATTTTATTATTTTGAAGACTATCTGTGGTTCGTCAAAAACATTTTTGACAGCCTGGCTCCATCTCAAATGGAGGTCACTGTCGGTAAAAGCAGAATATGTAAAAAAAAAAAAAAAAAAATCCAACTGAACGGAGACTGTTGCAGGACAAGTCAATAGCTTTGGCTACAGATATGACATTTCTGCAGCTGCGATGGAGGCACAATGAAAGTGCTAGGGAGGATTTCATCACTTCAGAAACAATCAGCTGTGAAACATCTGCATATGGGATGGAAATGTAACCACAGATGTGAAAACAAACTACAAAACCAGAGCCGCAGGTCTGAGCAAAACAGATGCCTGACATGTGCATGGGTTGGTAGAGGGGCATCACTCTTTGTCTGCTAAGCCATGCAAACAAGGAACACAGACTGTTTATGTCAGCATAAGCACCGCATTAGCATATAGCTCCAGCTCTGTGAGACTCGATAAGCTATGTAGCTGGCTGCACAACGGATGGATGGATGAATGGATGGATGGGTGGATACAAACAAAATGACATAAAATAAACACAGCTACAAAAAGTGTCAAGACCATTTAATGAAAACTTGAATAACTCCACACATTAACTAATTAAAGGCCGTACTATCGCTGCTTTGTATCCAAACCACAGAGTCGTGGTTTTGTTTTCCAAAACCCTTTCACAAAACAGCACATGTAGCCCCCCAGGGTGCATGTCTGAGCTGTGAGCAGTTTGAAAGAAGACTTCATGAAATAACTGAAGGCTTGTGATGCCTGCAAATAAGTGAGCAAAGTCTGAAAAATGTACATCAATGCATGGAGCAGAATAGGTTTGACTCAGCCTATTAATCCTCTCACGTCCCATTATGTAGTCAATCTTCTATCTACCCCTGCTCTGGGTGTTTGCATAGCCCGCTATGAAATGCTTACATTTCTACTCTACTGACCAACTGCACCAAAGTCAAGTGTATTTGACACAGTAGGAAACTATCACGGAAATATTCCTTAAAGACCCACTCCCGTGAAAATCGTGTTTTTTGAGCTTTTCACATGTTCCTGTGGCATTTTTCTTGTGTTAGAGCACATATCAGCAGAAAAGGAAGTGCAAAATTGCATTTCTGAGTTTTTCTGCCTTCAAATTGCTGTGAACCAATGGTAGACGCAAACTGGCAGTTTCAGGGAGACTGGAGCTGACGTGTCACAGCTCCAGGGGAGGGCACTAGTGCTACAAGCTCCCGCCCCGCTCTGCATCTGGCTCAGAGGTGAAAGGCTTGACGGCTCGGTGTATCTGTCAAGGTATAACAGGTATATCTCACCTGGTAGAGCAGCTTACACCGTGAGCAAGGACTATGCTCCAGTCTGGGATCAAATCCCAGTGTGGAGTTTAACGCGCTGAATCTGTAATTGTACAATGTCCAGCTGTCAGCAAGCGGGGGGTGGGGTGTGAGGAGGTGGCTGGGCGGGTGCAGAGCAGCGCAGTCTCCGCCCACCCCCCAGAGGTGCATTGCTAATGAGCTGGTTTTAAAATGACCAAAAATTTTGTATTGATGGTTTAAAGTATTCCCTTGCCCCTTGCACCTCTGTATCTCCTTAATGCTTTTTCTCAGGTGTTGATTGTGTTTCATCGATCTGGCTGCACAGTCCCTGTTCCAGGTATAATGTCTAAACTGTAAATTTTCTATTTTTTACTATTATTTTTTTTTCTCTCTTCGTGTATGTCATTCAATTTATGTGATATGTTTTTACTCACCTCTGCTGTCATGTATGTTCTTTAAAAAATTAAAGCAGAAGTAAGTGATATATTTGTGTTAATATAAGTCTTAAATACTTATATCTTCCGACAGCAATCACTTACATAGAGTGTTTGGACCGAAACACGGGTCTGTCAGTCACTCTGCTCTGCTCTGAGCCGAGGAGAAAACATTTATCGTATCCTACAGTTTTTATCCAATGAGGAGAGAGAACGGCATGCAGGGCTGTGTGTGCAGCCAAGGGACGCCGTGAATGTGGTGACGTAGGGACGAGGACTGTTATGGTGCGTTCAAGGAAACTCGTAACTCGTGTTTTTCCGACCTGTGAAGTCGTACCAGTTCGATCTGGTACGACTTCACGGGTCGGAAGTTACGAGTGGCCGTTATAGTGACTTTCACAGGTAAAACAGGTCGGAAAAACACGAGTGGGTTGCCTGAAACGCTACAAAGTCGTAAGTTGTGACTTGAAGCTGTAATTTATGGTTTCAAAAGCCTACCTGGAACGCAGATAATAAAATATAAAATATTGGATATAAAAAGGAAAGAAAAAGGTATTCCCTTGAGAGACGTATAAGTGTCATTCAGCCCAGAGGCATCGAAGGTCTTCTTTTAAACACACAAGTCAGGCGACAAGTGCAAAGGCTGGCAATATATATTGGACGGGGTGATGAACAAATTCACTCTAAGCCGACCCCATCGCTGCTCCCACGGCTCTGAAACAGTCGTGCCAATCCCACTGAAGTGTGATAACAGCCCATCAAATGGATAAAGGCTTCTCAAGGAAATTATATTGTTGTCGTTGTTGCAGAACAGCACAATTTGAACACACAGCACCAAAGATCAGCCCTTTAAAAGGCCACACCTGAGCCACACTACCTCTAGTCAACCTCACATCACATATCACAGTGGGTGCACTATTATGCATTTCAATAGTAAAACTTGAAATGTTGATTTTGCTGAAAAGAACATGATGAGTCGCTGTAAACAGCAGAATACAGAGTCATAGCTTGTGTAGTACTCTGAAGCAGCCTCGTGTCTTTTGCACCTGATTTAGTGCTGTTCTCTAAACAGAGGCTGCAGATTTATCAACATTTGTTTCCTGCTGCCTTTAGTTGCTGCAGAGATTTAATGAACCGGATAAAAAACTATTCATACAGTAAAAAGCAGCTGCGTTCGACAACAATAACTCATACTCATTGATATGCAGACTTTTCTTTCTGATGTTCCTGCTTTAAAACACAATAAATGGTAATTTTTTTAATGTCATCTTAAATTCCTCTACGGGCTTGGGGTGGATTAGTTAAAATGGTTTATTTACATTTTATTTACATTTCTCTCCTCCCACACCTGTGCATCACACAGATATGCAAAGTGAATTTCAAGGTCAAGAAATTACCAAACTGAAATGACTGTTGCCGTATGCACGGCCCCCAAGCATTTTCAGGAAGGGTTATGGCTCATCTAACAAACTTTTGTTCTTGTTTTATTGCTGTGTGGAAAAACAGCAACTGTTTAAAGTGTAAATATTTGTGCAATGTTGAAAGAAAGGGTGAAAAAATAGATAAATAAATAGATAATTCATCATCATAAAACAGCTTCTAGGATGCATACCGTACATATTAATCTTAAACTATTTTTAAAAAAGTATTAATACAGTATACTTTTATATAAATACTTAAGTCCAGTTAAGACATCCATGAGTTATGACGGTTTAGATAGACACACATTCATACATGTTGAATTATGAAATAGGACATTACAGAATTTTTTACATTGTCTTGGACAGTGAGGTTGGCCCAGCAGAAGAAGCCAAATTAAAAAGAAGTGATTCTCAAGTTTTAGGTTTGTGGCCCCTTTTAAAATCATTGAATATTTTCACAATTGACTACAATTAAGGTCAATTTTCAAGCTAAGATTCCCAAAGCCTGATGGTTATAGTTTTCCTATATGTGAAGATTTGACACTTTAAACAAAAATGTTTTATATAAGCTATTTTATATGAATGATCATCACAGTTCATGGCCTTTGCATCAACATGAACAGAGTACTTCTTCCTCCTTGAATTCCCCAGTCTGAAGATGATTTAGCGACCAGACGAGATTAAAACACACAGGTTTGTTTTGACACACATTCTTTTACTTCCATATCTCCTTAATTATCTTGTTGGGTGGTGTCAGCTGAAATGAATGAACAGTGTGGTGTGTTTTGACGCAAAGCTAATCTTGGTGTGAAAGCAATCTCTGTTACAACTGACAACACCACTTCTTACAGTGGTGGAGAAAAGAGAAGAATAAAGACATCCAGCAATGACACATTCTTGATGTGGTAATATACATATTCAGTTATGATGGGTAAGCAATTACAGCAGTTTCGCAAATTAATTTTTTGGATGTCTTTGTGACTTAATATTTTAAACAACCTTTTTTTGTAATTGGCTAAAAAAAACATTTAAGAGCTTCCTCCTTCTGCCAAAGATGGAAAGACAGAAGAGACAGTTTCATCATAGTGAAAGTCGGTCTGTTGGGTTTCATGGTGTCAAACTTCTACAGTGTGTTCATTTAATGCTACTTCAGTCACATAAAAGAAACTAGGTTCAAGAATTTAATTTGACCACTGCTTCCCTTTTTCTCTCTTGCTGCAGATCAGTGATGTGAGAGCTGTTCTGTCGAGGTCAAGTTTTATCACAACAATAAAACCAGTCCACCGAAAAAACGTTTTTTTGTCCAGCTTTCTAGTTGCATTTGGCTTATATAACTTGGCCAAAGTGAAAAATCTGAGGTTGTGATGTTATAAATAAGCAGTGTTCATGAATAAGAGCTCATCTTTGTGGCTTTCACACTGACCTGTGTAAAAAAAACTCTCTACAGTTTCAAGAATAAATACAGCAGATGCATTTTTGTTGTTCTCTGTTGTCCATGCTTGAGTTAACACACCATGTCCCCTCTCAGTGGTGTACGCGCTGCAGCGTTCTCCATGTAGATGGATCCTTTACAGAAGGTAATGATTTGGCATTTGGCACTTCAGCTCTTGCTATAATTCATTCATTCATGCATCATTTTTCATCAGGGTGTGTGGTGATGTATTGAAAAATATCAGCTGCAAATAAAGATTGTCACCACCACATCTATCTTCAGACTTGTTCATTTCAGTCCACACAGAGCACCAACAGCACCAAATCTAAAAGATAACACAGAGTAATGACAGAGTGATAAACTGCAGGTTGCAATCCTAAAGGCTGGAAAAAAAGAAGCCAATGCAGAAGAACCACAAACTCAACTCAGACTAACCATTGGAGGCTCTGTCCAAAGTCAAACTTCAGAAACTCCAATGTTAAAATAACCAAAGTTACAAGAGAAAAATAATTTGAAAAAGTTGGAAATTCAAAATGTCAACCCTGGACCATTATTGGAGGGTATTAGAAGAGATTTTTCCCCCCCATTGCATATCAAGGTCAATGAAGTTACCATATATGGTACTTTACCCTTCAAGTAAGATCTTTTTCCCCAAAAGGTGTATATACAGTATAAGACTTTTAAAAATACACGGTTGAAGTTAAAGGAACATTTATTAAAACATAAAAATGTGTGTAAAAAAACAAACAAGCAAAAAATCTACTTTATTCTAAACCTAAGTACTTAAACTAAACATAAACAACTTATTTAACTTCTCAAAAATAAGCTCCTTAATGTGGTTATTTGCCCGATAAAAGTGTTAAAGTTCTGCAAAACTGAGGGTGTGCTGCTTCGTGTGACAGCTTGGTGAGGGTAGGCTACATCAGCCATAAGCCACGCATCAATGTCTCAGCTCAACACAAAAGCTTTGCCTGACTGGAAAACACACTGAACAAAAGCTAGTTTTCAACTTGGTTGCATGAGAAGTTTATAAGGAGAAAAAAAAAGAACTCTTAGCTCAGTGAATTCATTTTTCCTGCCGTGCTGGGAGGTGGCAGTCAGACGAGATTACACAGAAGCTTCGATGAAGAAAAAAAAAAAAATCTGCCTTTGAGACCAACAGTGGGTTTTGTCTGTTTCTGTTTGATGTTAAATTGACTTCTTGTTGAAACAAAGTGTGAAATGCTGTTGAATTAAGAAACAGTAACTGTTACAGTACTGAGACAACCTGTTTGGTTTGATAAGAGATTGGAAACTCTGAACTCTGCACCAGAAACATTTAAAAGACCACCGGTAAAAGTGTGAGTTACCAGCAGCTACGAAGATAAATGCCGGCGAGAAAGAAATCAATAGAGCGGTAGATAACAGTAATATCATATAAGATGTTTAGACGCATATATTTGTGTAGTTTAATCTGTCATAAACAAGAGATTCTGGGTTACGGGGCAGGTTTGTGTCGCGGTGCCGCAGAGACGAGAGCTGGGACACTGGGACGGCAGCAATGATCACAATTACTCCGAAGCTGTTTAATTAAAGTAAAAATGTATCATAGATTAGATACAAATCCTGCATAGTTCCTCTTTAAGTCTCAAAACAGTACAGTCTTGTACTTCCTTTTTGAACAAAGTATCCCTTTGTATCCTCGTTTTCTCATAGTCCAACCTTTTTCCATCCTTCCTTTATACCCAACTCTCTCTAGTTACCATTACTACCTCTTTCCTTTTTATTTTTCCACTGCTCCTTTATTTTCTGCTCTTCCGTCCTTCCTTGTATCCTGACCCTTTCCCTTGTTCCTCGCTCACATTACACTTCAAGCCTTGTAGCTACAGGCCAGCCCTAATTAATAATTAGTGAAGTATCTTAAAAATGAAGGTGTCAAACTCTTTGGCTGCTCTGATCGAGTCACCTCTCACTGGTGAGATTTCTCTTCAGTCTGCTACTTGTTTTATGTCATATCTTTAAATATTTTTGATTCAGTTCTCTCCAAGAAATCAGTTTCTAATTTTCTCAGCAAACCATGAGCATTCAAATCTGTTACATTTGTTTTAACCAGGTGGATTTAACACATTGCAGCCAGTTGCATAAGCAAGTTAAGGTGGAGTTTAAACTTATACTAAATGTATATATACTGTAAAGACAAAGGATACACCCTGCTGATCTTTGGGAATTCATGTCCAACATGTTGGAAAAGTCGGGTCCTTTGTCCCCAACTTGCAAGACCAACTCAACTTACTAATGACCTGAACTTTTTTAATAACCGTTACCATACTGCTGTTAGCAAACACACAGTATTTATGCTTTAAAAACTGATTAAATTAAAAAGATTAATCAACCAATCATTGCAGCTCTGCAACTGATGATTATTTTCATTACGGTTTAATCTACAGATGATTTATTTTAATTACTCGTCTATGAGAGAAGTTTTCAAAGTGGTAGGCGGGTCTCACCAGGGGGCCTCCAAATGGGAGGGAAAAAAATATTACAAGATATTACATTAGTTATCAAAGAGGATAATGTAAATTAGCCTAAATGTGTGATTTGGTTAAAGAGAGAGAGAGAGATAAAGTTTAGTTTTGGAGAATTTTACTGTTTTTCTCACTTTCTTAGTTTCAGTAAAGAATCAAAAGCTTTAAGACAGACCTTTTTATGTGTTTAGTTTAATCTCAAGTTATGTCAAACAGCAGCATTTGGCCACCTTGACTGAACTGTTGTGTTGTCTGTGGGGTCAAGTAACAGTTATTAACCCATAGGCATCCAGGAATTGAACAAAACAAAGTAAACTAAGGTGAGGTGTGGACCAACAGCCCAGAGAATAACAGCAAATTTGAAGCTGAAGATAGATTGTGCTTAAATGAGTCTAAGTAAAACCAGTGGTGCTGGAATCGATGAAACATAACTGTGTTTGTTCTGTATTGCCGGAGAACGGGAAAACACAGAACAGCAGAAGACAATACAACAGAGCAGACAATATGCAGCCTCTGACAGAGAAGTCGTGGCACAGGAACAACAGAGCAGAGCACGCAGATGGCCGTGTCCCAGTCCAAATGCTGTGAGGCTGATCCAGTATCTCTGCCTAATTGGGGCAGAGGAAAGAAGGATCATTTCCAAACCAGACAGTTTTAGCCCGAGCGTGGACAAGACCCAAACCCAAACGTCTGAGCCCTCAGCCTCTTTACATCCTCGGCTAAACATCATGAATTAAAATAAATTTAATTCAGTTATAAGTTAATTGCTCCTCTAGTTAATCTCTCCTCCAAATGGCTTCAGAAGACAGAGCTTTTCGGTTTTGGGGTTCATGCGAAGGAGAAGTAAATACAGAAAAACTGACATGAAAAGACATGGTCTGGTATATTTCCTTATTTTTCTTATTGCTAACAAAAACTATATACTACTACTATATCACAATGTCTCTTCATACTCTTGACTTTGCTGTGATCAAGACCCATCTACAGTTTCATACAGCCTTCCCCTTCAAGTCTCCCCTCACCGACTGCTGAGGGTTTCCTGGGAGTGAGTTTTTCCCCCGTGGCACGGTCCCAATATATGTGAAAGCGTACGCACGCTTTGCATTTGTTTAGCGTATATGTGCACGAGTGTGTGTGTGTGTGTGTGTGTGTGTGTGAGAGAGAGAGAGAAAAAGATAAAGGCATCCTACAGTTCAAAGCAGTGACCTAAATTCAGGTACCATGGTTATGTACCACACTGGATCTTCTCTCAATAGCTTGAAAAACAGCCATTGAAATAAACCAAATTTGGACCCAGAACTCTTCAGTGGTTCAGTGGCAGCCTGTTCTCCAAACATTTGACTTTACAATGTTTTTCACTTTGCAGCATTTTTAATTTGGGGATGAGAGGCAAAAAAAACATTTGTATAAAAGCTGAGTTTAGGTTAAAAAAAAAAAAAACCCACATGATGTGAGTTCAATAACACGCCTGTTGGTAACAACTATAGCCGAGAATGAAAAAATAAAAATAACATGTTGTTTGTCTGAATTATGTGTGAAGTTACATCTGCCAGCCCCTTCTGTCAATAAACAGAGATATAGCTCACAATGAGAGACGTAGGATGAGGTGACAAACCACCACTTAAGCTTCTGCTGCCTGCCCACACTGCAGAACAATGCAGACCTGGCCATATGTGAAAAAAAATCACTCAACACCATGACAACAGTGGGAAAAATATGGTGCCTTTTTAAACTGTTGCCAAGCTTATGAAATATAAATTAAGAATATTTCAAAGAGTCAGTGAATCCATTCCTGCAGTACTGACCATTTCATTATGACTTTCCCTTTGTTCTCCAAGACATTAAAAAGGAAATAAAGAGTCTCTAATCCACTTTCTAATTTTGACCACAGAGCAAATTTGCGCAGCCTGTCCTCCTACAAACAGCCACTTCTATGAAAATTCACAAAGACAACACATAGTAAGGGCATTTTATCAGATATTTGACCAATCTGGGAACTAAATCCTTATCAAGAAATTTCTTAACCATTGTGTTTAGGAAGGTGTTTAATATCACTTATTAAAATATTGAAATTTGACTCCTGTGGGAAACCCCCTGAAAAACTGCTCAAAGTTGGGGTACCTGTGACCGGATTTCTGAAAATTCAGAAATGTTTAATTTGGCCATAAATAACTTGTGAGGGGTCAAACTGAGGGTTTTCATGATTCTGAGTTGATTGCAAGCATTAGTTTTTCACCCACAATACTCCTTGGTGGAAAAGAAACAGCCACGCCCACATACTTTGCAGGACATTATACAGACACTCCAGGATTTTGCAATGTCACAAAATGTATTTATTGAAAGTTCACTGAGATATTGATTAACATCTTACTTTAATTATGCTGAGCACTGTACATATAGGAGACTTTGTCCCGTCCTCGAGACGAGAGCGAGGGAGGATCAGATGGTAGAACAGGTTCAGTGGTTAGGGTCGGTCACTGTCAGTTGCACATCTGTCAACCGATCAGCTCCAAGCTGACACCAGGCATTGAGCAAACTTTAATTTGTAAGACTAGATGTTGACTTAGTAAACAGTGACATGTTGGATGTAAACACTATCACTTCTACTTAAGTACAGAATGATGAGTACTTTTCACACCTCTGCAAATAGGTACCAGTCCCAACCGGCGAGGTGCCGGATCTTGTTCCGGCAGAATCCGGCAGGAACCGGCACAAATTAAACACAACTTAATAATCATTATAAATAAGGGTGAGTAGTAGTGCTTAGTGTTTATATATCCAACATGTCACTGTTTACAGTACTAAGTTCTTGTGTTCAATCCCAATGAACACAAGAACAATTTGCTAAATCTTGACGAGACTGGGTTTTATAAAACGTTTGTTTAACTCAAAATGAAAGTAGGATTTCACCTTTCTGTTTGTATTTAAAGGTACAGGCAGTGAAACCAGCCATTCTGAACAGGGCTTTTTTGAGCACATGAAAAAAAGTTCTGTGATGTTTGATCCTTGGGGTATTATTATGACTAAAGCATGTCTTTAAGACACTAATAATATGTCTCCTTAAAGGCAACCTCTGTCATGCTAAGGAATAGCTTCTCTGTAATACAACACTATCAACTCAGAATCATGAAACGGGTAGCCCAATATGAGCAGTTTTTTAGGGGGTTTCAACATTTTAACATATACACACCTTCCTAAACACAATGGTGAAGACATTTCTTGGAAAGGATTTAGTTCCCAGATTTTCATATGTTTCCCCTACTAACAGGTTTAAGCTCAACTGACAAATAGCAGACACAGGACTTATCACTGTTGTCCGTCAGAGGCTAAAGAGATAACATCCTGACTTACAGAGCCGTTATGTCTGCCAGGGGAGAATTTCAGGGTGGAGGGATGGGTCAACAAAACTACAACCGGGAAACCATGGCCATGATAATTACTCAACCCCAGCTGTTTTTGCTCTTACATCCAAGCAAATATTTAATTTCCGTCATTAGCTTTGCAAGACAAACATCATCATCCTGTTGACTGAGAGTTGATAGATGGTTAAAGTTGGTTTTGGCTCAGGTTAGGATTGGCTGGAGGTGTCACATCAGAAAACATGATTAAGATTGAGAACAGTGACACTTATTAGAAACAAGGTTCCCTTAAAAAATAGTAAATCCGTGTTGTGACAAATGACAACACAATGTAGAGAACAAACTGTTCATATTAGATTAACAGAGACTGTTAAAGTTTTGTTTGTGAGTGTAAATTTCAGCTCTTTAATAAAACTGCTACAGGACAACGTTAGCACAATGACTGACCTCAATAATTGCCACGCTGGGAGCCATTTCTTTTTAGGTGCTTATTAAAATTTACTCGTGGGATGAATTTAACAGCCTGACAAACAGCAGCTACAGCGACAACTACAAACCTGCACGTTAGCCACTGGGATAGACCCACTACAAGATCAGCATTCAAATCCAAATGCCACTGAAAAAAAAAAAAAAAAACTCCACACAGACACTAAAAGCAATCACTTTCTTGAAAAGAAGCCAGTAGTTTACTGAAATGCTTTGCTATGGAGGTTTTCCAACCAAATAATTACCTCTGCTTCTATTGTAATGCAGTGCAAAGGTACAATCACATTAGTATGAATGTCCTCATCTCTTTTCTACAACACATTAACTTAATTCTGGTAAAAGAGAGACAAGGAGAAGGGTGACTGACCCACTTAACTTCTATATAGTGTAGAAATAGTAGCAGCTGGAGTAAAGCAGGTGTTGAAACATTTTGTTATGTTGCAACCTGAGGCCGAAATAAAAGAATCAATCTACATTCAATACAAATAGTACCTTTAACAATTCTTATAACGATTTATAATAAAACAAACGTACACAAACAAGACAGCTGTGCCTTTGTCAATTTCTCTGCCACCACTTGACCCATAATCTTTTTTTGATTTTCCTCTACATAAAAGAGCACACGCAAGGGCAGTCTGGTGACGACACCGACTGTCCTCCATATTTGTTTTTCTGTAAAGTCAGATTTGATCACGTGAGTTTCTGTGGGATTTCATGTCCAGTATGTAGTGTAGTGTTGTGGTCTGGCCAAATCCATGTTTTAAAAATCACTAAGGTCTGAAAATCCCAGCCCCAGATATAAGGTTGAGACAGGATTGTGTCAAGGCTCAGATCTGGAGAAGGATAAACCAAAACTGCATTGACAGTTCCCATGAGCACAGTAATGTAATTAATATATAGGATGATCCAGGATTCTTCATCCAAAGAGTACTCAGGGGATGATGAGTATGAGAGATTACCAAGCACCTGATGGCAGAGCTTCAGAGATCCTGTATCTGGAGAAGGAAGAAATACAACTTGTTGAAGTTGATTTCGGCGTGAAGCTTGCACCATAACAAGATGCAAACACTTTCCCGAATGCACCGCAATCACCTCATGACTGGTGAGCTGTAGATGAAATTAACAAGCTCTGGCAATGCGCTGCTACAAGGCACAACACATCCTCTGTGTTGTGCATGTGTGTGTCTTCTCAAATCTCCTCTCCTCTTTGATTTGGATGAAAGTAATGGGAAGAGGAGTGTTTGCTCCAAATATTGTTTTTCAGCATTCACCTCTCAAACAGACGTGTAAACAAACACAAACACTCTGGACTTTGTGCTGAGCATTTGAATAAAACAAACAGAAGGAATAAGGGGGAGAGAAATAAATTAATAAGTAAGACTATGCCTGAAAATGACAGTTTTCATATTTTCTGTCAATTATTTAGTTTGTTTGTGAATTTCAGTCCGCTTTTATGGATCCGCTTCCTCAGGTAAAACCACTGAGCAAATAAATTAAATATAGCTCTTTTAAACGATTTAAACCTAATTAATAATCACAAAATATCCGGATAAGCACGATACAAGACGGGATTATACTGTGAGTCCACCAAACCTCTGATGGATCACTTAGAAAGCTGTTTCCTTATCACTTTAGTCCTCTGACCCACACTAACACACTCTAATCTCACCCACAAGTCAGCTGAATTTTAAAGGGCTCATCAAAAGAGACAGCCCCTAACAGGATGCCTAGAGGGTGCCAACAAATCCTTTAAATGTGCTTAGTTTAACAGATGCCCAGTGCATCTGCAGCATTTATATATATATATATATATATATATATATATATATATATATATATATATATATATATATATATATATAAAAAGCTCCTAATCAATGAGCTCCGCCGTCTGTGGAAAGATGTGTGAAGAGCTACAACATAACGCAAACATCCCATCCTTCCCTCCTGATAATGCAGGTAACAACAACGGCAGCGATTCTTAATCCGTGCAGTGAGATAGCCGGGGCTGGATAATAACCAAACAGGCAAAGTGGGCCACTGCCCAGGAGCCCCAGATCCTCAGGGGCCCTCAGAAGCCCCAGGTTGACTCTTCTCTATAAATAATTTAATGAATTACAAGTTTGGTATAAATTTGCACCACTGAAATACTATATCAACTCTGTCAGGACCTCCGCCCTCCAGCTTGGAAAGGAGCCCACTTTAAAGTCCAGTTTCCAGTTATGTTTGTTTTAAATGCTTTAATGTTAGATGAGCTGCCTGATAAAACACACAGAAAGCCTCAGGCAACGTGGTATTCTTCCATGACTGTATAACTAGTGATGCGTGACTGATCAGCCACCGTGCTGATCATTACGGCTGATTTTCATTAAAAATTAATGACCCACAGAGTGGAATAAATGGTTCTAGTCACCGATCACCTTCAAACCGCTCACCTGTGGTTAATAGTCTGGTGTCTCAGAGACCCACTGTGTGTCGCCCCACGCCCCGCAGCGTATTCACTGCACCAGCACATGATAGGCCACCACAATAAACCATGTGGACTGTTTACAAAGTGCGTAATCCTAAATTGCATAACAAACACCATCAGTATCAGCTGATCTTACTCATAGATGATCAGTATCTGTATCAGAAGTTTAAAAAAAGTGATGCAGCAACCAGCATTTTCTCCTCATTATCAATATATCTTACAATTATGTTCTTTAATAATCAACTAATGACTGTTAGTGTGTAAAAGTTAAGTGATGAAAACTCACAAACCCCAAAATGTTAACATGAAACATATTCACTTTTCAGAAGTTGCTGCAGAAATTGACATGAAGTAGCCTATTAATTAATTAAGAAAATTGCTGCAGTCGATTTTGTCATTCAACTAACAAACTGATCAGAGAATCAATTCTCAGTAACTGAGGATATAATACAAGTGGATTAAATTAATGGATTCTCGTTCTGGAATCTCTGGGTTATTAATCGTGTTAATGGTATGATTGGATTAATTTGACTAATTAACTAACTTCTTTCAATTGATCTCATCTGTAATTTTATGTAGGCTATTTAGTTTCTTTTTAAGTGAGGTATTACCACATCTGGCAATGGGCAGCAAATGAACATATGACTAAGATTGTACATTTCCAGACGTGTTTACTAATCAACAATGTCCTTGTAGATAGATAAATAAATAAATAAATAAATAAATAAATAACACAGTTTATTAATATTTTATATGGGCTTTTACATTGTTTTGTCTGCCTTTTTCATGTCTCGTTTGTCTCTTTTCATGTTTAAAATCGAATTACCAAGAGACTGCAGCCTTTTATCTCCATCCGATACAGTTACATCACATTCATGTCGATTCATTTGTGTTCTCCTTGATATATAAATGTGCACAATAAAGCAATTAGCTGCTCAACAGTGAGTGAGTAACTATTTCTTTAGTAAGCATAAATAGCACATATTAATAAACACATAAATTATACACTGGCAAAGTTTGACTGAATGTACTGGGTGTTGGCTTGTTGGCCAGACAAAAATGAATACATTTTTTCTGACTTCATAAAGAGTCAATATAACTCCTGGGAGTTTTTATCTCACTCATTGACTTTTCATTGAATACATTAATATTATTGTTAATATTTCACAGAATTTAAGATTATTTTTCTTTTATCTTTGCATTTTGCTGCCTCTGGAATATTTGTCCACTTCTAATAATCTTGCTACTTTATCAATCATTTACAAAAAAGAAAAAGAAGAAAGTCACGTTTTGCTGTCATCTCCAGCTTTGGGGGGCTGTTTTCATGTTGCACGCTTTAAGCTTCATCAAGTCTAATCAGCTGAAATGCCAGGCTGACCAGACCTGCTGCCTCGAACACCATGAAGCCTGTGCTGCTCCTGATGCTGAACATTTTTAAAATGACAACAACAACCACCAACGCCACCACCACCCCCGGCTGTCAGGCAACGTTATGGGCTAATTTCAGATTAGACAATGTTGCACATGTCAGAGGCAACTGTCAAGCATCAACAGTGGCTGATGGTCCACAGGGAACATGACGGCTTAAATAAACCAAGCCATGAGGAGCAGCAGGAGGGAAACTAAATTTTACCAGCAGGGGGACAGAAGGCATAAGAGGTTTAGGAGACAGTTGGGGCACAATCTCTCTAGCTAGCTGTTTTCTGACAGCTGACAGAGGACTGGAAGTTGGCAGCTGCACTACACCACCAACACAAACGTTAAGCTACAGCTCAGGTCGCCTCTGTGCATGGCGATGATATCTTACATGCAAACAGATGAGATGAAAACATAAAAAAAACGTCATGGCAAAAACATGTCACCGTGACGACCCCCGGGCTCTGACAGACCTCAGATAGGAGCATGTGACGCGCTAAACGGACTCTTCCTCCTGATATAATGTATCTCTGAGATCAGGGGGGTTGGTTATGTGAGCTTTAATTAACTCTGACACATTCAGACGAACCACGGTCAGATGATGTCATTATGATGAAATGCACCCAATGGAAATCGTCTTTCCAAAGTGACGCATGAAGGGCAAAGGCAGATTTAATTTCCTCTCTTAGCAGATCATAAGATGCGATATGATGAGAGGGGATGAGAGCGTATGTTGCGCGACGCTGCTGGACTGTTTAATTTCATCCAAATTTCTGTAGTTCGTTTCTATTGACAACCACAGCGGGCACATGCAGATGTGTTGTCAGATTCAGAAAAGATTCATGAGTGCATTTTGTCACATCCAGTGAAAAAACATGTTTTCTCCTTTCTCCAGTTGCATTTGAATTTCAGATAAACTTACAGTATGTTTGTTGTGAAATGCTGCATCATTGCAAAACATCTATTTAACTATGCATATGCTGACAATTGTGTATAAGTGACGTGAATGATAGACGTGTAGTTTCAGGCAGTGCACCTGAATATCTCTGTATGTAACATGAAATGACAATAGAGGAATATTAATATTAACTTCAAGTGACTATATTCTTTATTTCTACACTTTAATTTTAGATGCTTTGACTTTACTTGTTTTTCCCTGTTGAGACATTTCTTTAGTGTGTGTCAGTGAGTCTAAACAGAACAATTATTACTTGCTTTATGGTATATGTGGCTCTGCATTGGTATTTTGGATCCAGGTGCATATTTGACACATCTGAAGATTTCAAAATAAAAGCCCACAGAGGTTCTTAAATTGATTGACAATTATGAAAACTTTGGCCAATGCTATGGAAAATAAAACCCCCAAAAGCTCCTTCAAAATAAACGCTCAAATGCCAAGGTATGGCACACAGCTCAAAAGAAGGGTGGTGGGGAAAACATTTAGGAAAATTTAGATTGATTTTGATTAAGATTGATGTATTTATATATATGTATTTATTACTGTTGTTCTAGCCCTGACTGCACTTTATATTTTATATTTTTTATATTTACTTTTATATTCTATATCTATCTGTGCCTTTTTAATGTATGATCTGTGCTGTGCTGCTGCTGGAACCTCAATTTCCCTGAGGGTAAGGGATCAATAAAGTACTATCTATCTATCTATCTATCTACTGTATCTATCTATCTATCTATCTATCTATCTATCTATCTATCTATCTATCTATCTATCTATCTATCTATCTATCTATCTATCTATCTATCTATCTATCTATCTATCTAAAGCAGAAGTGAGTGATATATTTGTGTTAATATAAGTCTTAAATAGTTATATCTTCCGACAGCAATCACTTACATAGAGTGTTTGGACTGAAACACGGGTCTCTCAGTCCCTCTGCTCTGCTCTGAGCCGAAGAGAAAACATTTATCGTATCCTACAGTTTTTATCCAATGAGGAGAGAGAACGGCATGCAGGGCTGTGTGTGCAGCCAAGGAACGCCGTGAAAATGGTGACGTAGCGACGAGGACTGTTATGGTGCGTTCAAGGAAACTCGTATTTTTCCGACCGTGAAGTGGTACCAGTTCGATCTGGTACGAGTTCACCGGTCGGAAGTTACGAGTGGCCGTTATAGTGACTTTCACCGGTAAAACAGGTCGGAAAAACACGAGTGGGTTGCCTGGAACGCTACAAAGTCGTAAGTTGTGACTTGAAGCTGTAATTTACGATTTCAAAAGCCTGCCTGGAACGCAGCATTAGCGAAAACGACCGGATCACTCACTTCTGCTTTAAACAAATATTTGACTATTTCGCTCCAATAATGACTTTACTTTTTTTTTGTTGTTGTAAAGAACATAAATGTTAAAATGTGCAGCATGTCACAGTTTATCACTGTTCCACAGTCAAAGCACACTTGAACAAAGCCAGAGCAAACAGCAAAGGACGTGTTTAAGAGCATAAGCAAAGGCTTGAGCAACATTAAACAACATCAGTGAACAAGAATGATGAAGACGCCACCCACTAGCTGTGGAGATAAACACCAGTGGGCACTTGCTGAGATGACAGCAGTGGAAAAAAAGCAAATCATTGAGCTTGACCGCGGACTGTTTGTGTTTGTGTGCATTTAACGTTTGATGCCAGAGGGTTTGACTCTTTGCAGCGGACACTCGGTTATTAGGACAATAAGACCAATGGGAATAGGAACGTGGAAAAACTGAAACATTTACATAGCTTCTACACATACACACACAAGCTTCAAGAGTTAGTTAATGTCTGCATCGTCCTGCACCGTCCACAGTTAAGTCCATTAAAGAGCATGTTTCTGCGGTTTGTGTTGTTTGTACACACTTGTTTCGGGAGGATGAGTCAGTTGAGTAAACCTTGACCTGTGATTTCAGAAAAAGCGGAGCAGTCTCAAAGTAACCGCAGCTGAAGGGAAGTAAATGAACGACTGAAGAGCAAAAACATGAGGTTTTATGATCAAGAGGCCAAACTTTCAAATAACAGCCACCTGAACCGACAGCCTATACAGTAACTCAAGGGTGTTACCGTACCTGGATTGTTCACTGCATTGATTTCCCATCGTCTGCAAGTGAGCTAGTGTGTGTGTGTGAGCGCACACGTGTGTGAAGGATGTGTCTGACTAACAGCGTACATGGACTCTGCAAAGGTAATTGAACAGGGAGGGTTGTAATTGGAACTCAGTGTCTGAAGCGCAGACACACACCTACAGGGATAGGAGAGGTGAGAGGGGAACAGTCTCAGGTGGGTCTCTGCACGGAGCTGAAAAGCTCTGAGATTCCCCTCCTCCACTGTCTGTGTCCATATGTGTGAATGCATACAGGGTGTGTGTGTAAAATCATGTTTTTGTGACTCTATAACAAAATAGAATATATGCCGAGGTATGTGCAACTACTGTATGTTCATTGGTCTGTGTGCATGTGCGTGTGTGTGTGTGTGTGTCTGCATGACTGACAGTGCGGGCAATGAGCGTGTCTCAGGAGGAAGCGGTGACTGTGCTGCTCTTATATAAATTGCTGCTGCGTTAAACTGTACAGTAAAAGGCACTTGTTCCGAACAGTTTAACTGACAATGATTACTGCTGACGATGAAATGCCTGATGTACAATAAAGAGCACACCTGACCGGTTAAGTGCACAGTGACAGTTTTAAATATTCAAAAAGGGAGCAATGGTGTAAGAGTTGGCAGCCGCAATCGGATGCTCATATGAACAGCTGCAGGTGACAGGTGCTTTCTTCAGTTAGAGTCAAATCAAACCTCCAGCAGGTCATTAAGACGAGCTCCGTCTTTCACATCAATGTTTCTGGGAAGATCAAAACCTATTTGAGCTGCACCTGCATCACATTCACTGGTCATGAAGGCATACAGTACGGAGCATTCGCACCTTTCTTGCTCACTTTAAATGGAGTGGTACTGTACATGTTGCATTGGCTCCGTTGCTTTGCTGAAAATACGTTTATGCAGGCTCAGACTGGCATTCAATGTCAGGGTGGAAGAGCGGTTGATTACAGTGGTGCAAGACAGATGTGCAGTCTGTGAGCTTGTGCATAGGAACAGGGAAGCTGAATCTTACCTATTTTATTTATATTTAAAATGTATTAACTAGAAAAAAAGACTACAGAATAGTAGAAATCTACATCCCGAATTACCATTTGACCATGTCTTTAAAAGTATGTTTAAATTTCAGGTCCTTTCGCAAATCGTTCCAGGCAGCAGGAGCAGCATATTTAAAAGCCTTTTTTCCCCAGCTCCGCTCTGACCTTGGGAACAGATAGGAAGTCCTGTGATCTGAGACGTAACTTGTTTGGGCTATTCCAGGATAAATATTCTTGTAAATATAAAGGAAGCAGACCCATGAAACATTTACAAATTAAAACATACCAATGATGGTGTCAGTGAAAAAGATTTCAGAAAATGTCACTGTACAGTATGAGTGAAAGAGAAGAGCAGTGTGTCATCACCTCTCTCTAGTTCATGAAATATTATTGTAATTATCTGTATATTTCAGACAATACCTAAAATAGTGAATTTACTGTTGAGGAACTAATCTGTTAATCATTTAACACTTCTTTTGACAAGATAAAAAGAAGAATAGCAGGCATCCCCGTGTGCAATGTTTGAACTCCTAATGTTAAAAGGATAAAATGCCTCCAGTGGTAAAGTGCTCTGTGTCTTAACTTCGTGGTAATTTCACATCCACAGCAGATGAACCGGTGAGCGTTCTCCTTCAGGCTCTCGATCGGGCAGCAGCCGTGGAGACTTGAAGCAGGTTTGATGAATCACACCCTGATGTACTTACAATCCTTCAGCTAATCATGTACACCGTGCTGCCTATCAGTAATTCGGTAATTTAGCACCTTGAGGAGTCACAGCTAAATCCTCATAAAGATACACTCTGACATAAAGAGGTTGGAAAAACTTGATAGCGGCGGTGTCAAGAGGAAAGTGGTGTTTATCGTTGTGTACAAATCAGTGCAGAGCAACGAATTTTTACTACGTTTTAATAATTTATATCCGAGAGGAATTTCAGTCTTGTCTAAACATTTGGCTGAATGGTCATGAATAAAACGGGTGATACAGGCTGAAAACACTTTATCTGAAAGCATGCACTTTAATGTATCATCTCAAATGAGGAATAAAATGTGTCATTAAGTTCTTGCAACTCACCGTTTGTCAGTTTTATCATCACTCCATAACCATTTATTACTAATCTGTGGTATTGCCCCCTTCTTATCACCGCACCATTTGTTTCCATGCTGACGCCAACACATGAATTCATTTAACATTTAACACCAAGCTAAAACTGCATATACTTTCAATATAGCGAAAATTATAAAACTAAAGATGCATTGATTCCAGATTTTTCTCTGCGGACACCATTTCTGATAACGTTGACTCTGCAGATACAGAACACGGGCGCTCTCATTCACCCATGTTTAAAAATGTATACTGCAGAGCATGAAACTCATTTCATTTTTATGCAAGTCAACATGAGGCCAGGGATCGTTGTGATGCTCAAAAGTGAGTTAACATCACCAAATAAATGTTAGAAATACTGCCTTTTACAGATACAGAAAACTTTGTTTATTCCTGAAGGGCAAGGAGGGTTTCTACAGTTCACGCATTCACAAGACATAAATTCAAAAAACCATAGGCCCTGCTTAAAGATAGATTATATAGCAAAGGAAGTGTTCAATAAAAAAAACTGTATTAATACTTTTTAGATAAGAAATTGGTCTGGATGTGAGGTCTATGTTGTGGGAAATATACAAATCTCTTGAAAAGTAACAGGTCAAATTGGATCAAATTGGATCAATGCATCCCATCATCTGGTCCCGTTAACCAGTGATTATATTGACAATCAGAAAATAATTTCTATTATGTTTTAAAGTAAAACTGTGAAACATTTGCAGGTTGCAGTGTCTCAAATGTGAGGATTTTTCATTTTCAAAAACAGAATATAAATAGAGTATCTGTGAATTGTGGACTTCTGGCAGCTTTTTTGACAAATAACATTCAAGGTCTTCAGCTCCAAAGAAGGTGCTCTTTGATCTGAAATTTTGATTTCTCTACTGCAGCTAGTAAGAATCAGATTGGATTCAATTATACCTACACCTGGTAACAAGAATACAACAGGAGCAAGCTCCAGTTCACATTTCCGACCATCCTCCTCCTCCTGTTTTCACCGATCTTCTCACCCTTCTTGCTTCTGACTAAAAATTTGGTATCATCTCTCTCTCTCTCTCTCTCTCTCCTTCCTTCAACCAGCATCTCTGACTCACACGACAACTTTGACTGCTGTCCAACTAATTTGCCAGACGTCTGCTGACCTGTTGAGCAAATCTCCAAACTTCAAAGCGCGCAGACATGACACATCAAACAATGGTGTCCCCGTCCAAATATTTGCAGAGCTCAATAAATCATCTTTCATCCTCTTTCCCTCCCCCGTTGGGCGTTTTGCGATGAGTCACCTAATAGCCCGAGTAGAGGTGTTAGCCGATGCATTAGCCTGCTCCATCGAGATGAATCACCAGGCAGCATCACAGGAGCGAAAGCAAAAACACTCAAATTTTCCAAACTGGGGGGAAGTATTCCTTCTGAAGGGATAAAAAAAAACTGATGAAGTAGATTCAGCATGCTGCCAGATCTATTCTATACACCCCAACCTCCATCTGTACTTTCAATGTTGGTATTACTGCGACAAAAGGTCCAATTAAAACTTTTCTTGACACAAGCAGACTCTGGTGTATGCTAATTTTGGTGTGTAACACAGCTTCTCATTACAGAGGAAAGTGGCTGCTAGCGAATATTAAAACACGCAGGTTATCAATTTACACAAATATTCACTTAGCTATTTCTCTGTGTGTGTGTGTGTATGTGTGTGTGGGTGTGTTTGTGTGTCTTCTCCTGACCCTCTAAATGGATCTATTCATCCCATTGAGGATGTGGCTTCTCCGCAGACGCCTCACCGCTGCTGCTTCGGGCATACTAAACTCTCCTTCAATCCGTCCTCCTTCTTCATTTGTCTGCCTGCTTCTCACGATAACCCCCCCCTTTTTTTCTCCTTCCTCCACACCATCTCCTCTATTTATCTTTAATCTTTTCATCATCAGCTCATCTCTCTCCTCCAGCCCTCCTCTACTTATCTTTTTGTTTCCCCCCTCCCTCCGCTCATTTTGTGCAACCCCCTGTCGGTCTCATTTTTTCCCCCTCCCATCTCTTCCTCCTCCGTCGCTCGTTCCTCTATACGGTGAATTATTAACCTGGAGGACTCCCTTTGACACAACATGAAACACGAAGCATCAAAAGATACAATGGATTATCTGATCTCATACATCAGGTCCAGTTATTGTGGAGAAATCTGCACAGAAAGCTAAAAAAAAAAAAACTGTGCACGACACGAAGATGGACAAATACTCCCTTGAGTGTAAAACAAAGTCACAGCTACAGTTTGTTCATGTGCTACAGTACCAGTCGATATTTGTGGCCTTGGTATTGGATTGTCATGAAATAAATATTTGGAAATAAGACAATTTACTATAGTGTTTATATAGTAGTTCAAAGCAGTTATGGTCAGTAATTACTTTATTGCGGGAAGACAGTCCCACAATAAAGTAACACAACAAGAGTACGTGTGACACTTAAAAGTTGAGGCAGGAAGTCGACTGTAAACTGTGATGGATGTTTACCACAGTTTGGGTAATAGCTGTACCCAAATGAGCCTGACTAACCTGGGTGTTTGTTTCCAACTTCCTTAAAAGTACAATATTAAGACTGATGGGACCAAAAACTGTGTGGAATAAAAACAAAAAACTTCCACTGACAAGAAGAATAAGAATCTGCAGACATAAGCAGTAGCTATGTGAGGCTGAGGTCGAGTAGTTTTGCAGCTATTAGAAGTTCACAGCAGTCCTTACAATTGATCCCAAAGAGCACATGAATGTAACAAATGGCAATTCATCCCGTCGTTGTAAAGACACTTCACCAAAACAGCAAATGTCAGCATCATAGTGAAGCTTTAAGAAGTCAGGGGTGGTCCATACAAAACATTTCAACGATTGTTGAGGCTGGTGCAAAATATCAACCTTATCATATGATTGTTTTAAACCAATGCCTCACTCATCGCTGCTGTGGTAAGTTGAAAAAAAGAGAAAAGAAGATAGTATAAAAAGCAATGATAATCTGTAGGGAATTTAAAAGCGAAGGTGTTGGCAGTAGGCGGCAATGACATGATGAAACACCACACTACCACAGAGCCCACTGATGGAAATAGAGTAAGTGGGACGAGGTGACATTTCAGTTCAAATCTAAATTCTTTAGTTGATCCTTTCCTCTGTGATACAGGAGCAAATACTCATTGCGTTCATTCATATTCCAAATATATCCAAACTCCCTTATTTGTAGTCCACTGGTGAAACCACAACTAGTAATAATCCCTTTAACTAATCCACATCAAATCTCTCACAATGCTAATCCGTTAGGCATGATGGTCCACGGCAGCCATTCATCTGTAAACACCTCTAACTGTGCTCTGGCATGCATAATTAAATTGTGATGGTAATTTGTTGTATTGCTGGGAATACCAAAGGCTTAACTATTCATGTGCTGGGTGTTCACACTTTTACATAATAGGGTGGGATGTGGTGCCGTTGTGCATTATGTACAAGACAAGCACGACGTGACCGAGAATGGAAGGAAACGGAAAATCACGGCGTAGTAAATTAAAGAAGTCTGTTTCAGAGTAAGACATACAAACAAATGTAGATGATAACACTGACAGAGATGCTCTTATTGACTTGACTGACTGTCACTTGTTTGACATATCCGTCCAATCTGACCTGCTCTCTAAGACATTTGTGTGATGACATTACAGTGTCCTCCTATTTCTGCCTTGTTGCCATCAGTACCACAGTGTAATCTCTTTACTCTCATTACATTGTTAGCTAAACTGTATTACTGCACACTGCATTGATTATTTTAACCAACCAACATTTAGATCTCAATCCAATTTAAGTAGGTTTAAATTAGATTTTATATATCAGTATACCAAAGATTTAACATTTTTTTTTAGATCGGACTGTTGCAGATCTCTCCTAGTAGAGGTCTTGGACAAAATGCAGTATATCAAGAAGCATTGAAACTGTAACTTATGTACCTTTTTTATGTTGGTATTTACTTTAATCATTCCCCAGATGCAGTTTACTGCCAACACATCTCCATCCTTGTTTAACAGAAGTACCTCAAGTTCCTTGAAGTGGCCTAATTAATGAAAACCCATGTCAACAAAAACTGGTGCCGACCGACTAAAAAGCTCTCCAACATCAGTGCAGAGATTGTTGACTAATCAAGAAAGCTAAAGGTCAGCTATTACATGAATGTTTGGTTCCTGTTTAAAGCAGTTTTCTTTCTTATTTACATACAACAGCAGCATACAGGCTTCACAGTTTTAGTTTAGAGTCTCTAATGATCAAAGTTGAATGGAACTAAACATATTAAGTTGAAAAAGCACCTTATTTTTGCTGAAATTAAAACATAAAATCGTGAAATGAGTGCATCATATTAAATTAAACAAACACATTTTTTGAAGAGTGAAACAAAGACAAAACCTGCCTGTTTACCCTGAGACGCAGCTGATTCGCTCCGTCTGCCATCGTTCCTCTAATAAGAGGTTTCATGCCTTTAATGTGATGATGTAACTGCCTCACAGGCCTAGGCCTACAGTATATCATATAGACCTACAGATAGAAATATTGATAAATACAGCACCCCTGCTCCAGGTTACATAACTATAGTGTGACAGACATCTTCTGTATGAAGCACATCCAGGCAGTTGTTACTGTGGGAGCTTTACATCGCAAAACCGGCTGCAAAATACAGCAGAACAAATTAATGGATGCACAAAGCGTGTCTTGAACGCTTGTTTAGAGAGACGCAGCCATCCCCTCGTTGAAAACAGTGAGATGATACTACTGAGTCCCAATAAAAAAACAACAACCTTGCAGGGCGGTGAAAATGACAAAATGTCGGCCAACTCACATACTGTCATTTCTCTAAACTGGAGTAACTGCAGGATCGCACGGGGGGATTCTTCAGCGTGACGTGACTAATGTAGAAACGGGTTTCGACTTTTGAAGCCGTTCCTTCTCCCCTGCTGGTACTCTTGTAGCACGCTCTTTAAGATCATGCTAATCAAACCAGTGTGAGGTCAGTGCATATTATGCATATGTGTATTTTGCAATATGAGCTGTGGCACATTAAGTTTTATGCCCATCATTACTCATTTATCACATAATGCCTTGTAGCTACATGTTGGCATGTTGGGTTTGTACTTTACATTTCCATGTCAAAGCATTGGGGGGAAAAATAAATATATAAGAGGTGCGGCAGGTGTAATTTAACAAGACTACCGCTCCACAGGAAAGGAGAGCTACACTGTAAAGCTGTTCTCAGGTACAGCATTGCTGACATGCTGATGGTAGTATCACACTCACTGTCTTAGTTGGCATGATAACATTTGATAACTGGCACTACATTACGTACAGCTGAGACCTAGACCATCAGTAGTTTCTCAGGTATTTGGTCATAAACCTGAAAAATTTCATTCAAATTTCGATCTGATGACGGCAGCAGATAAGTGCCAGTTCATCCTCGGTGGGACATGAATGTGTGTACAATATCTGTCGATTATTGGAGGGCTATTATGGCGTAAGTTTAACCTATGGTCTAACGCACCATGACACCGAGTAACCCCCCCGCCCCCCGGAGAAAACTAGTTTGCCGACCGCTAGCTTCTCTAGTTGTAGCAACTTCAGCAAAGACCGCACAATAGCAATACACTGCTACAATTGACTCGTCAGGACTTCCCCACAACTAGCCAGCGTGGGTTTTCGTCTCTTTTCCATAGAAATCAGGGAAAAGCTAGCGGGTGTTTGATGCCTCGTATTATGTGCTGGGACCCTGTTTGTACTGTTGATGAAGTTTGGTGCTGTTCTGAGCATCATCTGTGGCTATGAGTGTCTTTTTTGATGGTGGTTTACTGGTGGAGGAATAGACAGCAGTCTATTGCTATTGTGCAGTCTTTGCTGAAGTTGCTACAACTAGAGAAGCTAGCGGTCGGTAAACTTGATGTCTTGAGGTGGGGTCTTACTCGGTGTCACGGTGTGTTAGACCAAATAAAAATTTACAATGGAATATCCCTTTATGGCATTTCTTTAAAAATCACAAATGTGAATGTCATGGTGCCGATAGAGGAAATTGGGATTCAACCTCTTGGGACCACAAATCTTTCTGAGACTTCGTAACAGTTCATCTGATAGTTGTTGAGATATTTCAGTCTGGATTAAAGTACTGGACCAACAGCTGCTCATGTGGTTATAATATAAACCATTAAATCATTTCTATATTTCCTTCATGATCTATCACGATCTGTTTTTCTTTTTTCTAAGCGCATCAAAATAAATAGACATGAAACACATTTCTTTTTTATTATTATTTGACTGGGACTATAAAGTGACTATGACGTTATCTGCATACACAGCTTGTTGAGATTTCATGGTGACTGTTGCAGCTGCTGCATGACTAACAAGTTATGTCCTCTTTCTTATTGTCTCAATACAATCATCAGCTGTTAATAAACAACCTAATATACTAATCCTCTCCCACGCCCACTCAGAGGAGAGCTGTTGTGGATTTGGGGAAGCCTCGTCAGAACATGACGGAAGGTAGGAGGACTGAAAACAGACGATTTATATGGTTTTATTTTTATGATACATATATTTCCGCTTATAGCCTGTCAACAGAATTGTTTTTTTTTTAAAAGAAAGAAAGAAAGAAAGAAAAAAGCTCCATAATTAACGGTTAAGAATATGATTTTGATTGCTGCAGTTTATCAGTGACAGTTAAGTGCAAAAGTTAAAGTTTAATTAAAACTTTCACAGCTACGAACTGTAGTTAATTGACAATATACATCCATCACATCGCATCCAGTGGACCTTTTGCCATTTTGCCTGACACAAGAAGAGATTATTCTTATCCCTGAGGATTGGACAAATTATGAAGTCAACAACAACCAGCTGCAACATCAACTCAAGAAGCTCTTGAACACCAACACCAACTGTGTGTAGACCAATCAAAACACTTAGAATTAGTGAATTGAGTCTTTTTTTAGTCATAATGCAAGCTGCTAACTATACTAATAGATGCAGCGTATGTGGCCATGAATGGACATTAGATTAGTGCAGTTTATGCTCCTGGTTCACATTGACTCAGTTCAAATGACTAAAACAACCAAGTGAACAGTGTTTTTTCTCCACTATGCACTCAGGAAAACACCGTGCACTTGGTCCAAACATTCCCACCACACCAATTTGAGACACCTAAATCACTCCCTTGTTCGCTCAGTCGCTTTTCTCCCACACAGACCAAATATTTCACTCTGTGGTGGGCATGAAATTGAGATTTGATTTTTGAGCCGTCACTGACAGCTGTAGTCCCACGGTATTTGTGATTTACACATCCATCAAAAGTGCAGCTTGGCAAAGTCGGAGTTCAGTAAAAGAAAAAAGTTCTGTGTGGACATGGGGATCTTTGTCACCACAGTTTATGGTGATATCTGGGAAAGCTGCTCAGAGTAAATATACTGCAGCAGATGGCAAACAAGGAGTGATGTTAGAGACAACCCCAGAGCCAAGGAAGTCTCTATAGAGAAAAACTGCGGAAAATACTACGGACTTAGAGAAAGAAACACAGGTGGATACAGGAAAACTGTGAAATAAAGAAACAGGTGACAGTGTTACAGTTTGAAAAATCCATTGTTTTATATGGAGCCAATGTAAATGAACTGAAAGTATCAAACAATGTTTGTCCAGATGTGTTAAGTACTGTCTTACAATGCAACAAAGATACAGGATCAGGATTTGCAGAGTCCTGATGGACACGATGCACTGATAATCAATGCAGCGTTTTAATCAATTGTTATCAATAGTATCTAACACAGAAACATTGGATCAATTCACTGCACCAACATATCGAAGGATTATCCTGTATGGATGTCAGCAAATCCCTCTGATCTTTTCACGAGGTCCATTGTTGGGTGGATATAGACAAACACACACAGAGTTTCACAATATGGTTAAAGAAAGTAAAGAGTTATGGTCCCTATGGCAACTATCCTGCCCTAGTCACTCGTCTGTGCATGGGTGCTGGAGACAAACAACTGTCCTGTCAATACTGTTGTCCAAGTTCTGGACCAAGTCCCATTTCATAGTTGAAAGGTTAACAACAAAACATAACCGGATTAATACAAAAAAAGAACTTATGATAGTGACGCTGCTGGAAACAATGATGCACGCTTGAGCGAGCAGTTAAAAACCACATGACTGTCCAACCCATACATCACCTGACTACCTCCACCTGTGCTTATAAAGCATCACTCTACACTGCCACCCGTGGAAACCTGACATGAACCATGAAAGTCAAATAAACAAACCTCACAGCTCCTCAACCGGCTTTTCCATCTGAAACAACCACTTTACTGTAACTTTTATGCAGAGGAAATATGTGAATATGCATTTCAGTTTTGTGTGTCACGGTGGCCCAAACCTGTTCAGAAAACAGATATAGTGTCAACATTTCAGAAAGAAAATCTAAAATCATCATATTGCCTCTCTCAGCCAGCTGAAAAGATAAATTCACTCTCCCTCAAAGTCACTTTTTATGCTGCCTACAAGCACAAAACTTTTTCCTTAGACCGTGTTTAGCCCACTCTGACATCTTCCTTAGGCAGCATGCCTTTTATGAACACACGTCTCCAGCTCCCACCTCCAAACACTTAATATCACGGATGGTCTTTAAGCAGCACATCAACGCTGAATATCTGAAGGATGCATCAGCCAAGGAAACTGGCTCTGAAAAACCTCTTGAGCTGTCAAAAAAAAAAAAGAAATGCTAAGTAGACTGAAGGATCGTTCTGTTAATACAAGACCTCAACTCTGACAATTTAAAACAATGAACTGTATACACCAATCAAAAAGGCCAGGGGTAAGATCTACTCCTCTGTTTCCTCTATGTGACTAATGTGAGTCAGAGAACAGGAATGTGCACACGCCATTTCATTTTTTGATTCAATTTTGGATACGATTTCGTCCTTATACTAATGCACTATACTGGATATCTTGCTGTTACTCTAGGTTAATGCAGATTTGTTGACCCTTTGTGAACTATATTAGGAAACATGGCAGGAGAAACAGTGAGTGTATCCCACACTTGCACTGCCTTTCTATATCTAAAGGACTCCATGTGTTTCTTTGGTCGTTTATCGTCAGTCCTTCTTGGTGACTGCTCTTTGTTTCCTCTGGTAAATGCTTTGCTGGACATTTTGTTGAAGTAGCAGTGAGTGTTGCCTACTCAGCTCTTTCCAGTATGAATGTATGATTTACACTGTTGTACTGTGCTTCATTTTTTTCTCTTTGGATAGGTGGCAAAGCAGCTTATAGGGTTTTTGTCTTTTGTGTACAGTATATGTTTTCCATATTGGCAAAAAAAAAAAAAAAATGAGACAAGAATATTTTAGGGTTATGGTTATTAAAGTACCTGAATGTCACACAATAGGGTTCGTCATTTTTAATGCGTTCACATTTGATTATTGTGTTTATTTGCATTAACTTGCCTTCACCCTCAGGGATTTATTTAAATATAAAAAGTAAATCCTTTATTTATTTTTTTAATTCACACTGACAAACCACCTACACCAACCTGAACAGCAGGAAGCCTCCATTTTTTTCCCTCTCTGTGCAGCAGCCACAACTTTTCTGCTTCCAGCGTTTTTGCATTAAGAGCATCACAAACAGGAAATGCAATAAAGAGAAATAAAAACAAAAGGAAAAGAAAACATGGTGAAATAAACTGGGCCGAGTTGAGACTTGAATTTATGTGGCTGAAAAAGAGGCTTCACAGAGGGTGATGATAAATGTTGCAATCATTTACTTTAAATTTCCTTTTCTAATCATTTGAAATACAATTTTAAAAATATACAGAATATATATAACTACAGTATGTGAATCAGTTTTCAGTCACAGCCTGACAGACCCTATATGACGCTATCTATAAAAACACATTCTCATCCTATATTCACTGCTGCTATGACTTCTGTTTGTTTTGTGAATTGTTTTTCATGGGCTTTGTTTCCTCCAGTGTTGTGCTTTAGTTTTACATTGAAGGACTACAGTAATAGCTCGGTTCTTTTCTTTTCTTTTTTTTCTTCGTTTATTTTGTTTCCACATTTTTTTCTCCTCCTCTATCTCATCTTCCCATTTTCTTTTAGATGGGTGCGAGACAGAGACAAGCCGAGATCTGAGAGGAAATGAATCTGAAATAAGTGAGTGAGACGGAGAGTGAAGGACAGAGCTGCATGTGTGTGTGTGTGTGCGGGCGAGTGTGTGTGTATATGAGACGCCAGCAGTGAGGGGCAGGGTGTGTTATCATTTATCATTTGAAGAGCTTGCTTGTTAGAGCACACGCATATAAATAGTCACTCTCAACCAAGAAAGCTGAGATGATTACCCCATCAACACACACAGCATACAGTATGATGGTGTAATGTCTCACACACAGTTAAGGTTTGGCTTCTTGTCTCCAGCCTCCTCACACAGTCCAAAGACATGCACAGTCGGTGGATTGGTGACATAGGTGTAAATGCAAGTTTTTTGTGCGTTGTTCGTCTCTGTGTTGGAAAAGCTCAGAGATCAGGTCAAAAACAAACTTAGATGAGTGTTTTTCAACCTTGGGGTCGGGACCCCATGTGGGGTTGCCTTGAATTCAAATGGGGTCGCCTGAAATGTCTAGTAATTGATAAAAAAACAAAAAAAAACTGATAAAAATATTTTTTAAACAAATATTATTCTTTTAAAAATGTAATTAAAAACACCACACACAGACAATCTTAAACAACTGTAGTCTATACTTTCACTTTCTCAAATATAAATCAAGTTCAAATAAAATGTAGCATATAAAAATATCTGAGCTGGCGCATCTTGATTGATGGACGCGATCACGTGACTGCACATGATCATGGGGTCACTAGAAATTTGTGATGTTAAAATGGGGACACGAGCCAAAAAAGGTTGGGAACAACTGATTCCATGTAAACGGAGGTTGTTTAGGGGCACTTGCTTATTTTATTTCTTGTTCTGTGTTGCATCTGTAAGTCTCCAGCCATTCATCACGTGTCCACAGACTCACACTCGAAACTCCACTTAAATAGTCAACACCCCACGTTAGCATCGGGTTGACCGCTCCCGAGCAAAACCCCTGAAGGTGTCTTTTCCAGCACCAGATCACATTTCCTGCATCCGCACACAGCGTTTCTGAAAGGACCAATTCTGATGTCTGCCAGAGAGAGATCAGCGGGGATGACGGAGCTGCTGGGACATTTGATACACTATCGCTGTGCAGAATCACAGAGGCTTAGATGAGACACAGAGAGACGAGCTGGGACGCTGCGTTTCACCTTTTGGAGCTTCAGCTCATATTCTGCTTTGGTGAAGAGCACAGATGTCGCTCGTGTTTGTATTCAGTTTCTAAACGAGAAAAAAGCGTGGAGTAGATAATGATTTTCAGGCAAAGAGAGAGAGAAAGAAAGAAGGAGCAAACATCCAATAACCAAATATCTACATAGAAAAAAATACCAATTAAAGCCAGGCAAGGAAAAAAAAATTGAATTATGCATCCACACATGGATGGAGACTCACAGAGAAAAGTGAAATGGAAAGAAGTGAATGGCACCCAAGGAAAGGAAGCAGGGCCATTTTAATGAAGTTATGGCAGCCATTATGTTGTCAAGAGCCCTTAGCCTCCGCGGCCATGGCTGCGCCGGCTCCCTCGTTGTGTGGGAGTGTAAGGTAATGTGTTTCTGAAGGGAACGACCTTGTTTATTGGCTTGATTGAAAGCTTGAGGAAAATAGGCTGTTTTCCTTTCTCACTGGACTGCTGTTATTCTCTTTGCCTAACAAACAAGTGAGGAAACACTGGAGCAAGATGTGAGCTGTTTTACTTCAACTGAAGTTTTTTTTCCCACTCTTATTTTCATTTTGTACATGAATTCATTAACCCCTGATACGTTAATACTGGTTCTAATGTGGCCGATGTGCTGCACCTCAACCTGTATCACTTACTCTTATGTATATATGCCAAAGTGTAATGCCTTGCCTACTGTATACTGATCTCAAAAACTTACAATGTGGTTTAGTGACAAGGAGTTTCACAACAAGAAAAAGAAAAATAGATCATGACAAAAATCCAGTACTGCAGGTCAGACAGCTTCATATGAATAGTAACATTTACCATTCAATAATAAATCTAATACAACTGTGAAGAAATATAGAAAAATATGAACATGTGCAAATATGTGAATGTCTATCTGAAGTCTATAGACTATTTGTTTTCCATCATTTTTAAGCCTTTGTGAACCTGGCTCCTTGTCTGGTTGTGCTCTTGTTTTATTTAACCAACATAATGTGTTTTCTAATTTAGCTCGACAGTCACTGAAAAGCCAGGTATCAAGTGGGTTTAACGTCAGAACTGGGTGGTGCGTCAGCCTGAGCGCTCACTGGGTTAAAGCTGCATGGTCAATAGTGTATAGGATCAGTATTGGTTTTGATTTCAGTTCATGTCAAATGTAAGAGCCAGTTTAATATCCTGATATGATATCCTGATATACACAAGTTATCCTGTTTTTGACAAAAATCACTGAATTATCTTATTTTACTCTGTATAATAATAATAATAATAATAATAATAATAATAGTGTGTGTTTTTTTTGCTTGGGTTAAACTTCTTTTTCTACTATTGTCTAATGTAATTTGCAATATGGGATTTTGCTGTAGAGTAGTTTGATGTTTTGGAGAGGATGGGCTTACACCACTGAGAAGTTAACTGAGTTTTGGACCATCATAACTTTGTGACCACAGTGGCTGACTCTGACCTGCTGTAACACTGAACACGATACTGTATATAAATAAAAATTCCTTCAGCTTTGCCTGAGCGTGCGTACACACTCAGTTTTCGTGTCAAGGTTGACTTGGAGCGGTGGAGTCAAAAACAAAAACAGCTTTTGCAGCCTAAAGTGGCCGAGGATTGTAGAGCGAGGTAAAACAGCCACATCATCAAAATACAGAAAATGTAAACGCACGAGCACGGCTGTGAGAGTTGTTGGAACTTGGAAGACATGTTGGATGGAGATGGGCGCGTTAATGCAACGAACAATGAAGCAATTATTTCTGCTACTGAGTGAGTGAGCCAGTGCAGATGTCTTCCTAATGAATAATGACTAACTGATAATATACTTACGCTACTAATTACACATTGTTTATTGATGCAAAAACACAGACAAGAGTTTCTTTCTTTTTTCTTTTTTTTTGCAACACTTCTCCACAGAGGTGTGGTCTTGTTTTATTCATGGCCAGAGAGTCATTTGAATGGAAAGACATGGGCCCTGTAACCCTGAACTTTACATGCTTGTCCCCTGTGTGTGTGAAGAAAAGCCTGAACCACTTCACCCTCGCGTCCTTGCAAAAGAAAAGAAAAAAAACCCAAAACCTTGGGGTCCAGGGAGGAGGCAGGCGCCCCCAAGGTCGGGTCCGGGGAGGCACAGACCTTCCTCCTCCTACATACATACAGTACACCCTCACCTTCCCAGTGCAGGATGAGCAGTGAGCTTGTGGCGCAGCATGTTTTATGGACGTTCCTACATATTTAATAGAGGGTTTAAATAGGACTGCTACAGCTTAGAACAACGTCCCGTGTTAGCAGAGTCAGTGGAGCTACGAACACATACAGTATTTAGCACATTTCTTTTTTGTTCCTCCACCCCTCCGCTGCATGCCTCTTGTTTTTCTGCACACTATACCACAGACCTCTTTGGAAAGAGCCTCCTCCCACCGTCTCCTGTGGATCATTTGATGCGAGAACAGGTGTTGCTTCTCATCTGCGCAGGACACTGAAACTAAATTTAATGCGTTTGGTTTTGATCTGCGAGTTTTTAATAAGCAATTTTCTGCCCATAGCCGGCGGATGCTCCTGCCTTTATGTGTTTGTGTGTGTGTGTGCAGTCTTCTGAAACTTGAACCTTATTATTTTTTCATGCTATTAATCACTTCCTGCTGCACAAATGACATGTGGACATTTGCACACACACATACGCACGCACAAACAGACACACTCTCAACTCAGTGGGAGGTTAAAAAGCTACTTTCCAGGTCTTGTTTTAATTGGATTCTCTGCAGGGTTTTTACCCAATCAAATGTAATTAGCAAGAATTAACTGTCTTTCTTTTCATGTCGGATAACAACGTGGATGCAGAACAAGACGCACATGAGCCGCCCTCATCAGGACGGACACGACTGTACAACAGAGAAACACTACAACAAGTGTTTCACTGTGACTCTCTTCCTCATCAGCACGACACAAGCGTACATCGCCTCCTCGGTGTCGTTAACTTCTCTCCTTTTACGTTCAGTCTTGATGTCTTACTCTCTTCCTTCATGCCTTTATACTATTAAATCATAAAAAGTTACATTGGCCCTTTATGAGTTTTATTGTCAAAGGATGGAACTCAAGCTGCACATTCTTCATCCTTTTTTCATAATTGCTTTCTTTGTCTTGACACTGTAATTTTCTTCCCCCTTCTTCTCTCCCGCTGCTGTACCTCAGCCTCTGTCAGCCTCCCTCCCCGTCCGTGCACGATTGAATTTCACAGCCTGCTGTGACCCCGACCCGTTCGCTTTTCAAGTAACTGATCAAATAAATAAATAAATAAATAAATGATCAGTTCTGGAGCTACAGGACGGACCGAGCATCCTCCTCCAGCTGGATGGTGTAATTCCTCCCCCTGCATCATCCTCCACAGTGAGGTGAGGTGCCTGCTCATCTATCACGGAGCGATCTCTGAAGTGAGGAGATCTCATCTTTGCTGCTCGTGTCTCATTCATTCAATCACTGTCAGAACTACGCAACATCACATGAGGGTTGGATCAAAGGGGCGGCTGCACTTTGCTTTGATACCGTCGCTCCTGCTCCACACAGTATACAGGTTTAAAGCTGTACAGAAAAGAAAATTGAATTTGAGCCCACTCTGGGTCATAAAATTAGTGTAATAATAACTCATCTATCAGACGATGTAGCCCAAACTTTGTGCAAAATTCTATTTTTGATTAAATCCGGGATGAAAGTGGGGTATTTTTTTTCCGCATTGGATAATGCAGGCGCACGGATTATGCGTCAGCCTGTACACGATTCACCAGCCGCTGATATTGGATCCGTCATACGTCAATCAAACGTCTGAGTCAACACACACACACACGGAGCTCGGTCTCGCCCCAAGCTTTGAATATCCCGCCTGCTCGATAACGACCAATCAAATTCGTTTTCCTTACTCGGGTAAACTCGTGCAGCAACTCGTGACAACTCGGTGCGACGAACAGGACAAACGGCCATTTCTGTACACCTTTAATATAAAGAGAAAGATAATAATAACAACGAAAAAAAAATATTTGTTAATATCTCACCTATATATTTTTTGGTTTGCTTCTTTTTTTTTATGAACAGCTGATTTGCCTGTGGCACTTGCCAGTTCACACGAACGCACACACACAGTCAGCATATAAAGTGTGGATGCTAGCCACTCATACAGGCAGCACCTGTCAGCTGGTGTTCTGGGACAGCCAAGGGTTTGTTTGTTTGTGTCTCCCTGCTCGCTCCCTCTCTCTCTCCCTCTGTGTGTGTGTGTGTGTGTGTGTGTGTACCTCCGTTCAAGGTCTCTCCCTCAACACCCCCTCACCTCTCCACCTGCTGTTCACTTCCTTCTCTCCACCCCGCCCCTCTGTCTGTCTCACTTCATACCAACCATCATACCAGCGTCCATTAAATCTCTCTCTCTCTCTCTCTCTCTCTCTCTCTCTCTCTCTCTCTCTCTCTCTCTCTCTCTCTCTCTCTCTCTCTCTCTCTCTCTCTCTCTCTCTCTCTCTCTCTCTCTCTCTCTCTCTCTCTCTCTCTCTCTCTCTCTCTCTCTCTCTCTCTCTCTCTCTCTCTCTCTCTCTCTCTCTCTCTCTCTCCTCTGCACCTGTGACTGAAAAACAGACTCGTTCAGTCTTCCTCTGTCTTCCTGCTCATTACAGGCCCCAGGCAGCCACTCCATCACAGAGAAAAGGCAGAGATAAGCTACAAGAGTACACCTGTGCCTGGTATGAATGCCAAATCCAGAGTCAGTGACAACCAATTCCAGGCCAAATAATGGAATCAGCGAACCTCAGCTTCAGACAAATCAACCTGACAGCTTTATCTCCCACTCCCAATTTCAAAGCACGTTACAAACCTCATTATCAAATGAGAGAAGCAATCAGTTTTTTTAAAAAAAGGGGGAGAGAGAGAGAAAGAGAGAGAGAGAAATGTTGACAATGCCACAGTGTCACTCGCAGGGGATTAAGTTTACAAAGCTCATTTACAGATGGAGCAGGTGGGAGAAAATAAGGAACATGTTTTCATTTCATCAGCAAAGTGCTACTGAGTGTTATTTGACAAAAGAAATATAAATCGGTTATATTAACAACCACACAGTATTAATAAACATGAATATATTAGAATAACAAAGAAAGCGCAGATATTTTTAATAGGAGCTGCCGCCGACCGAGGCTGAGCCGTATGAAAAGACGAACAGAGGATGATTAGGATGAGATGGGGGACATTTAACAATGCTTACTAATAATTTCTGTAAATATTTCCTACATAAACTGGTACTTCTACTAAAAAAAAGCACCATAGTAATATTATTTCATTGTTCATTTGCTTTTGAAACCTTGATTTTTGCCTTTCCGTGAACCTGCGCTGTACTAACTTAAAAAGACTCACAAAAGCAATTAGCTGAGATTAATTCATTGTAGATCAGTTGAACGCTGTCTATTTTATACACAGAGTTAAACACCAAATGACATAGCTAGTTCTTTTCCGGAAAACATCTAAAAAATCTTTCAAAGGAGGTTAAATCGAAAGCAACTGGACTTAGTTATTTATACAAATAACTAAGTCCAGTTGCTTTCGATTTAACCTCCTTTGAAATACTATGACCTGGACAAATGAGAATATGCACCGGCTTATCTAAAAAATCATGAATTAAGGTCTTATCTGGAAAATATAGCGTTATCAAAACTGATAATCACTAATATTTTAAGTTATTACGTAACCAAATCATTGTAACGTTGCATAAAAACATCAACATATTGTCATCACACAAAAAGTGTTTTAGTTGTGAAACACAGATTTGCTTCATGATCATTGGTATATAAAGTTTCATGTTCACCTTTCCTTGACCAGGACACTCAATCAAGACCAGGTTAAAAATCTAAAACATTCCTTATACACTTTATGTATCCTGGAACGTTTTAATTTTCTCTCATAAATCAAATTAAAATGCATATGATATTGCTTGGGGTAAAAAATGGAGCAGTTACAATATTCCTAAAAACTCATCTACGCTTTCTATGAATCTATGAATGCACAAAAAGTTTTCCATTTTAGAAAATTCACTACTACTAGAGACCGAATGCCTCCTATTTGACGGAGAAGTCCACTCCTCTGCTTCAAGGTTTCTCATCACATTTGTGTAAAGCTGCACCGGCTCTAAGCTGGACCAGGTTTCAGGGATTGGCTGTGATGTTACATTACAAATCCTGCTCATTCATTCATACCCTCAGACTCAGAAGGTGAGCACCGAGCAACTTTCCCCCCTTCAGCAGATGAAAGTGAAAACAACCTTCAGGTTTCCAGCTCTGTATCTTTCTGAACCATCAAAGGCTGAAGTGAAGGAGAGAAGAAGAAGAAACAAAAGGGTTTTTTCGGCCTAAACATCAGCTGACTGGTAGAACGACACTGGAATAAACAGGAAGCAGGTCAGGTCAATTTTAGCTAATGTGAAATCATGGCTGTGGTTAGCTCCTCCTTTCTGAGCTCTATTATCACAGAGTATTCATCACAGAGCAGATAGATAGAGAGAGTGTGTGTGTCCACTGTGTAATTATAGATTTAGTAAACCCGAGGCTTAGTGTGACTCAATCAACCTCTGATTTGTTGGGTGGATGGATACTGATGATAATGAGGTGTGTGTGCTCTTGAGTGTACACACACACACGTGGTAACTGCACGCCATATTGATGTACACCTTGTTTGTTTGTTTTTAAAAAGGTCTGTGTGTGTGTGTGTGTGTGTGTGTGTGTGTGTGTGTGTGTGTGTGTGTGTGTGTGTGTGTGTGTGTGTGTGTGTCCAGTGTATGTTACCGTTACTGTGATGTCATGTCTGCTTGTGTATACATCTGCTTGGTCACTGGAAGTTAATTAAACTCTTTGACTGATGAAAGTAGGCCTAACCCCGTACAGTCAGGTGGTGAATTTTTAATTTTTTTGTTAAAGATGCGCGATAACTCTTTTTCTGATACCGGTAACTATCTGCTTCTTATAACGGATGCCAATAACCGATAACATTTGTAATAGTTTATATACACACCTGAGGTTAAGAAAGGCTAAGATGTAGTGAGTAAACATTTAACATTATAGCTCTGACTCTGACTTATTCAAATAATATAACGGACACTACTGTAATCACAAGAAAAACAGTTATGACAATTTAAAAATCAACATTTGCCATTGTTTCAAATAAACTTTTGGGGCAAACAGACTGAAAATGAGCTATCAAAGGCAATGTTGGCTAATTATAATTGGCTCTTGTAATCAGCAAAAAATGTAATTATCGGACTTATCTGTGTGTTTTGGACGATAATTATGCAGATAATAATCAGACAATATCGGGCAGATAATTATCAGTACTAATAGTTATTGTGCATCCCTATTTTTTTATTATTAATATACAAACAGGATTATGAAATGTATTTGTAAACTTATGTGAAGCATCTATAATAAGAGTTACATTTGCAGGACATCACTCTCCCTTTTTCTTTTCTTTACTGAAATTCCTACTAAAAATGTATCAAGCACAGCTACTGCTCATGCAGCAAATACTGATTGTTACAAATGATACAAAAACACTGAATACATAACTTTAAAGGAAAAACCACCTTCTTTCAACACTTAGTATTCTCCCTGAAGCTTGGTCGTGTACCTGTGAGTTATTTGTAACCGTGTGCTTCCTCGTCCGGCCGCATGAATCTCAGCTAATGGCTCCGCTCTGAGTCTATAAGGTTGAAATATCACCGTGTAAATCGTTGACATAAAATCCGTTTTATGGAGCAGGCTTGATCCAGAAAAACTAAATTATGGCCACATTTGCTCTCCCACTAATTGGAAAAAGACTGGAGATGCATTTATTTACTGAATATATAATAGGACCCTCTAGCATCAAGCTCTGATCAAGGTCTCATCTCCCCTATTCTTTATACTAATCAATGATGTGCAAATTCTCCCGGTTCATCAGTTTATCTGCCGTACTGTACCGGCTGCAACAACAAATACGTCCAGCTGACACAATGAACAAATACAGCAAACAGGACGTTCAGTATTGGGCGATTCAGAAAGACAGAGTGTGATTAAAATGGAATAATCCCATCCAAGCTTGCGCACATCAAAAACGTAACTATGACTTTATGGGCTGTAATGAAGCATAATGGGAATTTGCAGCACAAAGCAGAAGCATGTCAACTCTGACACGCTCACCCCAATATATTGTTCTCAAAGCACAAAACACAAGGGAACATCTCTGAACAGAAAGTGTATAACAGCAAATTTAGATGTGCAGATATGGCAACAACAAAAAAAATAAGCTTTGGGCAAACAATCTCTCTGAAACACAATAAAATATGACTGGAATATCATATTTTCTCAATCACTTAATGTGCAAGAAAGTTGAACAAGAATAATCTCAGACCTAAACACTAATATTAAAATATTAAAAGCTCTGGCCTGTCCTGTCCACTTTACTAATCAGTCTGAGCCCAGACGTCACTCTCATGGACACCACTGTTTAATTCATGAAGTAGCCGAAGCCTGAAACATCTCATAGCTCATACAGCTAATGAAGCCAACTACTATCTCCATTATTTTTTGAATTATAAATAACTATTTTTGTGTTTTTTTTTACCATACACATAACAGAGCATGTGAATGATAAGGAAGTGGAAGAGAACTCTGAGATGACTACTCACCGAGGCCTGGCGGGTTCTCGGGGCATGGCGGCAGCGGCTTGGGGGAGGGCGTCTGATTGGTCTCCGGCTGCACGCTCGGCACCAGCTGCTCGCCCGTAGCCAGGTAGCTGGCCAACGTCGTGTTTGGCCTGGAAAGGTTGTAATAATAGTAATGATGCCCGCCCACTGCTGCTCCGCTGACGTTATTCCTGGATCCGTTGCGTCCGTTGTTGAAGCGGCTGAAGAGGTCGAAGTGCTGCGAGTAGACGTCGAAGTACAGGATCATCATGATGAGGAAGTGGAGCACGCACAGCAGCAGGACGCCTTTACAGATGCGCTCCAGAGTCCGGCCCAACATCAGCCGGGTCATGGCCGGAGGAAGTGACCGTCGGCGACGGCCAGCCACGACAGAGCAGGCGTGGCCCGGTTACAGGCATGCGCTCATATCGACGGCTATGTGGGCAAAGTCAGCGGCTGTTAGTAGTCTGATAAGAACATGTGGTTGGCCGATTCCTGACTGTGTGTCTTCTGCAGGGGTCATGGGCTCATAAATGAAGATACACCATCAGCTCCACCTATAGTTTGTGTTGCCTGCTTGTTTTGTGTGTACCCAAGTTCCCTGCATGACAAGAACTAAAATGTTTTCATCAGTCTTGTTCCAAGCAGGTCCCTCATTCCATGAGTTATATTCCCTTATTATAAATATGGCAAATGTGCACTAATGAAGTTGAGTATGATCTAAGACATTAGGCCATGAGGCACATAGGACTTAGCTGATATTGACGTGATCATAAGTTGCACTATCCCTGTGTTACATTGCTGCTGCAGCCTTATGGTATCCCCCTGCTAAAAGATAGTCCCATCGGTGCAGGGACTCAAAAAATCCAAGCGACAAATGATCCCAGCGATGGTGCTCGACTGCTGCTGCTGAGAAACATTCATCAGTTTGTCGAGAAGAGGCTCTGCAGACATTTCAGTCTAGATGTCCTCTTCTTACTCAGTCCCACTTGCAGTTTGTTGTCTTGAAGCAGGGAGGTCTCAGGTACCTGAAGCAAAATAAAAGACACAGAGAAGGAAAAAAAATAATTAGAATGAATCCAAATCAATATTTAAATGTGGTCTAATTACACTAATTTATCAAAGGTTTAATTGAAAAGGATGCCTCTGTGCTGTTTAATGGTGATAATGTTTTGACTTCTTGCTCAAAGCAAAACAGGTGAAGTGACTTGTTGCATTGTTCACTGTATAAAATCAAACTGAACACCATCGATCTTCATCTGGCATTTTCAGAGTAACCACTCTGACCTTGTTCTTATTTGATATGCATAGCTGAATAGCAGTAAAATAAATGCAAAGTTCAATCTGAATAGAAAGGAGAAAAAAAAGGGAGGCGCACATATGAGAATTTTTTAATAGAAACAAAAATCAACTACAAAAAAGCATCTGCAGACGCAAACAAACAAGGAGCCTCGACTGGGGCTGTTCAGCCGAACTGACATGCCAAGTCAATTTTCCAGCCAAGTGGTTTAAAAAGCATTTATGATGGAACGAGACGGCAAGTGGGAATACACAACGCAGTGAACGTATGAGCCGAGCAGAGGAAGAGGGGGCACTTAGAGCTTTCCTAGAGGCTATGCTTACCGTAGCTTTATGGTTTTTCCAATCAGAGAGGGAAAAGAAGCAGATGAGGCTGATGTAGATAATAAAAACCCTGAGTGACATCAGACTTCCTGACAAGAAGCCAACAGCATCAGAGAGAGAGAGGAGTGATAGATGCTGAGATGCTAATGAATGAATCCACTCGATGACGAATCAATTAACTGACTGATCGTTTCAGCTCCATCTTAAATATTGAACCTGTAGTATGGCTGCATGTGTTCAGACAGCGTTTATCATTACAGCATGTTAGCAGCCGCTGTTAAATCAAAACACTGAATTTGTAGAAAATCAACTTAATATTTCTATTTTTTCCCAAAAGAATGAAAAAGGAAATCTGGGGCTGCTAACAAAAAGAATTATAATTACTGTGGATTTATCTCCTTGATTAATCATTTTGCCTAAAATTTAGAAAAACATAGCTGCGAGCTTAATTTCCCACATTGGTTTGTGACCAATACTCCAAAACAAAGATATTCAAATTGCGTCTTCAAAAAAAAAAAAGGTACATTATGTTTGGCCCCTTCTGCACTGTTGCCTTGGCATCTTTTACAGATACACATTTACATGATGAGATTCTCTGTGTAAGGGTCTTCTACGGTGGCCCTGAATGTTCAAAACAAATTCCAGCTGGGTTCATCCATTCACAGTGTCCTCTTGAAACACTACTCATGTGCTGTAGGACTGAATGTGTTGTCAAATTGTTGATGTTTTCTGAATTTCAAGCACCTTTATGTCTTTGTCTTTGTGTTTTGAGCTCTCAGGGCCACCGTAGTGTTCTCTGAAATCCTATGTAATTTGCTGCCATTCTTGACACAAAAAAACAGAAGATTCTATGCCCTGTAGGGCTGTGCTCAAAAACAACAATATTGTAGTATATTGTGACATCTTCATTGCTGATACAGTACATGCATCGATGCAGATGCTACTGTATCAATACACCATAAAATGATCTGTTTTGAAATAGAAACCTCGCCTACAGTAACGCCAACAGGTGGCAGCGTAGACACAAACAGCACAAAATCTCAAACATGGATGAAAAAACAATGAAAAACTTTATCTGCCACCGGCAAAACTGAAGGCAAAGATACTGTATGGGAGCATTTTGGATTTTGCAAACACCAGAAAGCCGGGAGTTGGAAATAAGTCATGCAATATGCAAGTTAATTCAGTGCAGGACATGGTCATTATTCAAAATCAATGCGTATCATGATACATATCGTATCATGAGTTTGTAGGCAATACCCAACCCTAAAGCCAAAAATAATCAAATTTTTCTTAGGTGCCTGATGTGTGGTTAGGTGAATGGATGAAACAGTCTGCTTCTTTGTTTGTTTTAAAGTATTTTGGGGCTTTTCAGGCATTTAATTGACAGGGCAGTAGAGAGACAAAGAGATGGGGAATGACATGCAGCAAAGGGCCACGGGGGGATCGAACCGGGGCCGCTGCCGCAAGGACAATAGCCTCTGTATTGCATCTTTAAAAGAAATAGACTTCAAAAAGAGAAAACAATTAAACCCTCACATTTCATATACGGTAAAAAGCAAATGTTGATGAAAATTAGTTAAACGATGACTAACTAAATGGTTAATCAGCTAACCATTGCAGCTCTAATTTGTTACCTGTACCAAAATGCCAGCAGCGCATTGCAGCTCGTATCAGACAATCACATTATACTATATATGCCCAACTATCCAAAATAACAGCTGAACTGTTGAGAGTTTAGGGGGAGTGAAGCATAAACTGGCATTTGCATGACTGGTGATGTTGAGCTCCTGTGATGTTTCTTAAGGCAGGTAGAGGCAAAATGCAGCAAAGTGAAACATATGTTGGGTGACTGAGCCGATGGCTGCTGCTGCTGCCTGTCCAGATCGTTGGCCACCTCTCGCTGTGTCTGTCTTTTGTCTGTGGGCAGCGAAGTCGAGACTGCCAAGACGGAGCCTCGAGGGGTGTGCGTGTGTGCATGTGTGTGAGTGATGTGTGCGCAACTCGCTAGTTAATGAGATGGATTTCTGCTGACCGAAGGACCCAGACACCGCATGCCAGTCACACACCATAATGCCTGTGCAGGTCAGGATTTATTTCCCAGCCTGCCCTGCATCCTCGGTGACTAAACAGTCCGGCATGTGAAGCACCGGGCCTGAATTTTTCAAACATGCAGTCAGGCGGTGAGACAGATAACCAGTCAAGACAGACAGAGGAGCCTTGCCCCATTTTCTGCTTCAGCTTACAAAGCTCAGGGGCAAGTGGGTCGGCCCTCTGTGTCCAACAGGTGTTGAACCGTGAGAGAATGAAGTGAAGGCAAACTGAAGAAAAACAGAGGATAGAAATCCACAGGCGGGCATCGAGGGTCTGTTTTGGCCCCCGGACGACCAGCTGCACAGGACTTAGAAGATATCAGTGTAGATGCATCACACATCAGTTGTTTTTCCCTCTCACGCGGTCCTAAATCCATCTGCACCTCGGCCTCTTTATTTGCTGACATTTCGCTCAACCGACTTTTCTCAACACATCTACGTGTGGTTCCATCTTGGGATTTTATTATTATTTTTTCCGTCTTGAAAAAGGTCAGCGGACCAAAACAAAAGACAATAAAAGAGAGCAAAGGAAATCCCTCTCTTTCAGGTGGTCTCTTGTTCCCATCTCTTCCTCTGCACCATTTTTTTCTATCCCCCTCTCTTTCTGCAAAATCTTACAAAGTTTGAGTAGTTACTTTCAACTTAATATGTAAAATGTCACCTCGGGAGAGACAACAAAGCAACAAAAAGGTACGGGTCTAAAGCATCTGAACAGCACAAAGACTTTGATGGAGACTGCGAGTGAGAGAAAGACCAAGGAGAGAGAAGAAAAGGCGAAGATGGCCACAGCGACAGAGGGAAATGTTCCCTTTATGTAACCAGTTTATTCAAGGATCCTTGTAACTCCCTCTTTAACAACAGCAATAAATTTCATAACAGTTTCTGATCATACGCCGTCTGCCAAGGACCCCACAGAGAAACACTATGAAAATATGTGAGCTGGATTATAACTGCCTGTTTTCAAGGCTGCTTCTAAATGAATAGACTCAACGCTGAACAGTCGTCCAGAGGAAGAGATGACCACCATCATCATCATCATCATGACTGAGAAATAGCAAGTGATAGAAACAAAGGAATCAAAGAGTGATTAGACGCAAAAAAAAAAAATTGAAATTGGCGGAGAGATATGGACAGATGAACGTGTCCGTCCTCACCAGGCAGAGCTTAATTGTTCTGAAACACCATCTCTAAACCAATCTAGGACACAATACTGTACATCGTCTCCTCAGCCAAATCAGAGCGGAGGTGTGTCCCACTGCGGCCAATCTTTGTAATTTGTAAGGATTTGTGTAGCACATTCCAGTGTGTCTCCAACCACAGAGATTAGTGGGCTCACTAATCTCCATGTGAAGCTACAGAAAGTGCAGCTTTAGTCACAGAGGTTAACAACCGTGCTAACTCATTGTTCAGTGGGATGTGGATTAATTACAATATTGCGAGGGAAGAAATTCTCAAAGTGGGGTGAAGCTGCAGGGAGCTGGTTGGATCAAGACGTGAGGGTGACAGCTCACGGAGGTAAGCCACGCCTACTGCCCTGCATGGAAACTCAGACTGGCTCTGGATGTCAATATGGACATTTCTTAAAAAACATAAAACATTTTTTTACCGCTCAAAGAAATGCATTCCTCAATTTCAACAATTTATTCATTCATGAAAAACAAACCAATTCATATCCACACTAATAGTAGATTTTTGCAGTGTCTCTACATAAATCAATTGATTAAATGGCCCATATCCAAAAGCTTATCAATACAGGATTCAAGTTTTGTATAATAGTCACAAAGAGCTGCAATTTGAATTCATACAATAATTACTCAAGTAAAAGCAACAAAAAAGTAATCTGCAACTATTTTGATAAAATGGCAAATAATGCCAAATATTCTCTCAAATGAGAGGATCTCAACGTATGATTGTAAATTAAATAAAAATACATCATTGCATAGTTGAGCAAAGATGCGATGGACATAGTGAATCAAGAAAATAAATCATTTGCTGTTCCATTATATTTTAAATCTGACTAAAAATTTTAAAGAGGATGGGTTATGAATTTAATAACTGAGTAACAGTACCTCAGTGAACTCAGTTTAGTTGGATGTTACTGGTCAGCTGCAGCTAAACGCTTGATGAACGAGCCACTGTGAAGCATAAAGAAAGCAAGAGAAACTAATGTATGATTGACGTAAGTTCCCTCTAGTACGTCGGTGGTGTTGACACCATTACTTAAAGCAGAAGTAAGTGATATATTTGTGTTAATATAAGTCTTAAATAGTTATATCTTCCGACAGCAATCACTTACATAGAGTGTTTGGTCTGAAACACGGGTCTGTCAGTCACTCTGCTCTGCTCTGAGTCGAGGAGAAAACATTTATCGTATCCTACAGTTTTTATCCAATGAGGAGAGAGAACGGCATGCAGGGCTGTGTGTGCAGCCAAGGGACGCCGTGAATGTGGCGACGTAGGGACGAGGACTGTTATGGTGCGTTCAAGGAAACTCGTATTTTTCCGACCGTGAAGTCGTACCAGTTCGATCTGGTACGAGTTCACCGGTCGGAAGTTACGAGTGGCCGTTATTAGGGCTGCCCCCAAATAGTCGACCAAGCACTGGTCGACCAAAAAATCATTAGCCGACCAAAATTTCATTGGTCGATTGGTCGCAGGGAAAAAAAAAAACATTTAGCGCCGTGTCTTGTCAAAATTAAGCCAACATCAATGACTGAACTGTATAGGAAAGGTTATGGGGCTTTTATTTTGAAGGGCCAGATACAGGAAGTCGTGACGTGACACTTTTTTTTTTTTTTTTTACAAGGCACGGCAGTCTCTCTCTCTCGTATCACCGCTGTCACCGTTAACGGGTGCTGTCTGAGCCCCGGTCCCGTCCCACAGCGCTCACCGGCGGTCTGTCTCAGTGTCACGGAGCAGGTCCATGATAGTCCCCGCTGTAGTCAGAGACCCGCAACCATAGTGTCTATGCCCGCACCGCTCCACGCCGCGGACCCCCACCCCCGCACCCCCGTCACACAGCCTGAGCTCAGTAACTTTTTACCCTCCTCATCTACTGTGTTTATTGGTGATAAACAGGCATTCTGCCGGTAATAACGGTGAAACCCGACCGGCTTGTTGTTGAATCTCAGACCCAACACGGCCGGAGTCACGAGCATTACTTAATTAATTCTCAACCTGACTGCGGGCAAAAAAAAAAAAAATTATAAAAAAAAAAAAAAAAAAATTATTATTTTTTTTTTTTTAATTTTTTTTTTCCCCTCAAGGTGGGGGGTCGATTAGTCGACTAATCGCCATAAGTGACGACCACTGGTCGACCAACAAAATCTTTGGTCGGGGGCAGCCCTAGCCGTTATAGTGACTTTCACCGGTAAAACAGGTCGGAAAAACACGAGTGGGTTGCCTGGAACGCTACAAAGTCGTAAGTTGTGACTTGAAGCTGTAATTTACGATTTCAAAAGCCTGCCTGGAACGCAGCATTAGCGAAAACGACCGGACCACTTACTTCTGCTTTAAGTAAGTTGCAGAATCTATAAAACATCCACTGGCTCTGGCTTTCCAAATATAAGGATTTACTTCTTTTTTTTAATCTGTGTTGATAACATTTATATTTTGTTATGTAAATATCATTGGACTTTTGGAGTTAATCAGCAACTCAACTCAAACTTTTAAACCTTGATCTTTCTGATGGGTTTCCAGTGCAGCTAATAAATATAACACTAGTCTCATCATGCTGTGATTATACAAATTTCAGTTTTCACATTAAAGCGTAACAAACTCGTACATCTCCAGTTGTGCGATGTTTTGGTTAAGGTTTCAGATAAGTTCTCTGTACAAAATAAAAGAGAATATGTTCCAGGCATAACTTCAGCTATACTTTGAGAATTTGAGATGTTATGTTGACTCACCAAAACTAAAGCTTTTAATAGAATATTAAAATATACAAGATCAACTGACCTCAGAGAGTGAGAAGGGGGAAAAAAGACTGACGGAGAAAAACATGAAACTTAACAGACTGTCATTTCGTTTTTTCATTTTTGCAAAGCGAGGGTGAACAGGTTTGTACTGTTAATGTCATATCCTTGTTTTCCTTTTGTAGTTTTGATCATCTAATGCCTCAGTACTTGACAGGCTACAAGGCAAATGAGCTCTTTAAACTTGCTATTCAAATGAAGACTGATGACCCTAGGAGGCATTTGCAAGTATATACACACACTGAGCGCACATAGGCATCTACAAATGCAGCATTTTGGTTTTCTTCATCTATCACAACTACACAACACTCACATATCAACAAAGAGAGAGAGGCCTTGACAGATGCATCTGTAAGTGGGAGATGTACCAAGCATTTTGGGAACTTTTTCTCCCTGTTCCACCTGGGTACTGACACTTTTTTGTGCAATTTTGGCTTTATATTTTGAAATGCGCTGTCAGCGGAAACTTTTAATACCGTTTCAGGTTTGTTGCCATGCTCTGTGGCAGCGGGTACAGTGATTGTACATTTCCAAAAAAATATCCCGCTGGCACTGTGCTATATTTGTCACAAAGCATGTTAAGGGAGCATCAGTCAGTTGTGGGACGTACTACAGCACTTGAAGGCAGCAGAGAACACCTGATATACTAATAACCACTGCTATTACCATCGGATTGTAGCAACTAATACGGGTGCAGCGAGTTTGAGATTTTAGAGTTGCACTCCTTGCAGCTATAGTGTGCTAACGAGCTTATGACCTCCAGTGGTAACCCACATTATACTGAAGCAAGGAGCACATTATTAACTAGTTAAAGGCAGGGGAGGAGATATTTTATCTAGAGCATTGTTTTACTGTATTGCTTGAAAACCTCTTCACACCTTGATTGCAACCAGTTAATTAAATGCTTTGTCACAAAAATGAAAAATGTCAGTCAGCTGTGGAACAGACAATCCTGTAAAAACGCCAATCAATCATTTTGAACACCATGAACTAATTGATTGTATTGTGAATCTGCCATCTGCCCCTCCCTCCCCCCTCTGCACGTACGTATCGTGCACTAATTGCACGCGTGCTCAGGGTTTCAACGATTTATCGCAAAGACGACGCCCGAGCCAGAGTTTATGCAATGAGACAGTTGGAGCAACGTTACGGCAGAAAAGGTGCCAACAACAGGTGTTGGTCACAAACCTGTGCTCTGGGGGCGTGGCTTTCGGAGAGCAGTCTTGTGTATTTTCAAAATGTAGCCCGCCCGAACCGTTTTTCCAGGATGATCTCATGTTAAAGCAGATATCAGCTTCACGGCCGTTTCGGCTAATGCTGCGTTCAAGGCAGGCTTTTGAAACCGTAAGTTACAGCTTCAAGTCACAACTACGACTTGGTAGCGTTCCAGGTAACCCGTAGCTCGTGTTTTTACCATCCTGTTGTCTGTGAAAGTTCCCTATAACGGCCACTCGTAACTTCCGACCCGTGAACTCGTACCAGATCGAACTGGTATGACTTCACAGGAAGGAAAAACACAAAGTACGAGTTTCTTTGAACGCACCATGAGTTAGCAGCCCCCGCCCTTGTCAGGCATCAATTGGTCCTCGTGCTACGTCACCACATTCACGCGCATCCCTTGGCTGCACACACAGCCCTTCATGCCGTTCTCTCTCCTCATTGGATAACACTTGTATCCCACAAGGAAAATTTTCTCCTCGGGTTACAGCAGAGCAGAGTGACGGAGAGACTCGTGTTTAGGCTGAAATACTTCATGTAAGTGATTGCTGACGGAAAATAGGACTATTTAGGACTTATATTAACAAAAACATTCCACTGATATCTGCTTTAAGTAAAATATCAAAGCCAAGATGCAACTATTCTATATCAGAGTTTTTGCTTTATTTGGTTTCATTCAAGGGTTATATAACATTTTGATTACATTGGTTTTTATAATGCTGGGTTTTAACACTATTCATCATTCCTGCTACAAATCAAATTACATTGACGTGTATATTTGGTCCAGCTGACAAGAAATCAGACATAGAAATCAAAAACTGCATTTGTTTTCATCTGTGTGAAATCGATGGTTTAAAAAATTGCTAAAAGAATCTACCGAAATTATCTTTCTAAAATGGATATAATAGTGATAAATTTCTACTGAAGGACAAGGATGTTCTGCAGGGAGTTAAAAGTTTTATTTCCTTTAGACAACTTCATCCGTTAAGATGCTTCTTCCGAAATTTACATTTTAATAAGACTGCAGGGCTTAGTCGTAGTTCTGTGGTTTCTGCCTTTGCTGGAGAGTTGTTCATGTACACAGTTACAGATGTGACTCTCCCAGCTCAGAATAATAAAATACAGTAAATGAATTCCTGAGCTAAGTGGAATTGTATGTCATTTTATCGCAGAAAGACTACAAAGGATACACAGGAACACTGATGTAAGATTAAAAGCAGAGCGATAACACGTGTTTAAGATTCAGTCATGGTGCGAGTATGTTCAAACCAATCTGTCACGGAGTGCACTCAGTTAAATCAAGGTCCTTAAATCGCAGTATATAAAACACGCTTAGACATTTCTCTGTGTGGCTATGTGAATATTTGCAGGCTTTAAAGGAACTCTTTGAGCCGTTGTACTTGTTTAATACCGTCGAGTCCTGTCACATAAAGGTAATGGATGCCTCACTTTCAGACCAAACACACACACACACACACATATCAAAAGGTACATTCAAGATGAAGTGCCAGCTAAAGCTCCCCGAACGTCTGCAACATCTGTATCTTAAAATTTTAATTGGATGCCAGACGGGTGGCCAGACTGGTAATTTGTGAAGGTACATAATTCATTGAGTCTAGGCCAAACATATGCTGGAAGGAGAGATGGTCATGACTCAACGGACGGCTTTTAATGTGAAAGGACGAGTCAAAACAAAACATGCCAGGTTAATGATTTCATACAGTAAATAGAAAAAGTCGTTTGTTGTCGTTTGTTCATTTACAGCACTAAATGCTACTTTTGCTTGAGTGGAGTTCAGCTTCAGCTACACAGGACAGTTGGTTAAAACTTTAAGTCACAAGTTTGCAGCTTCAGTCCAGTGTGGCTCAGATTCGTTACTGCCCGAATGTCTGAGGTCGAAGAATCTCAAAGTGCAGATGGAAAGATTTCTAACTGTTCAATAGACCGTCCATTTCTCTCTATGGCTTCCACTGTGCCTAGTGCCACTTCACTTCTAATTTCTGACTAAGCAACCAGCCTTGTCAAATATTTAAAAACGCAGCCGCAGCCAAATTCTCCACAGAGACGAGAACACAAGAAGGAATTTTCTGACATCAATTATTTCAACCAGAAATGCCAGTTGCCGTCCCATGTGTTGAAGCTACAGTCCTCACTGCAGGTTTGAATCCCGCATCAAGCGACCCTTTCCTGCATGTCACCCTCCCCCCTTCTCTGCCTCCCCATTTCCTGTCTACTATGGACTATGCTGTCCATTAAAAGCGAAAAAGCCCCCAAAATATACTTACAAGAAATGTGAAAGGTGCATCTTTGTGCATTTTGAACTTCGCTCGGTTTTTAAGTGTCATCATTGTCATCAACAGTTCACATTTACCAGTAATTAAAGCTGGAAAAACAACTGCTCATAGTGTTTTAAAACATGTATTATCAAGAAGAAAAGAAAATTTAGGGAAACTTAAAAAAAAAGGCATCACAGAAACAAAATGCCTCCTGCTCCTGTCTGACTGTGTAATCCCCACATGCAGCCAATTTTATACTGAACGTAAGGGTGAAGCTGAAGAATTTAGATTGCTTGTTTTCATCAATCAGGAATCTAAAACCCAATAGTATAGAGTTTATTATCATAGAGGAAGAGAAAAATCAACACACATTCACACCTGAGAATTTCTGGCACGGTTGGAAAATGGCAAACTATCATTTATTCCCCATTGATTTTCTCCTGTTTGACAGAGACATTTATCATTTCAGCTCCAGAAAACACTTCAAATTAGCAACATTATCTATAGCTGTATACAGAGACATTACAGTAACTATTACTTTTGGCAATTGTGCCGTTATGTCAAAGGAAATGTGTAGATGGAAATTAGTTTTTCCTTTAACATAAAAACATTCTGCTATATTGATGGAAACTCAACACAAAGCCAGAATAAATCCATATTAGCACTGTGACTCACTCCAGATACACTGCCACATTTTGATGCTTGCACACAGTGAAAAGCACCTCTCGCCTTCACACTCACTTTACCCTCGGTTTCCTGTTCACCAAGTCGCTCTCACACCTTTAATTGCCTCAGACCTTCAAGGTGATCAGCCAGGTAGCACGGCACTTTTACAGTGGCCCCGCTATCCAACACTACTCCATTTTAACACAAGGAGAAAGTGACACTTTTCCTCCCCCATGTGTCAATTTCTGAAAAGAGGCTTTGGTTTATGTTTCAGGTTCAGACTCAGAGCAGCACTCGGAGCCACGAGCACATCAGTGTTGTATCCTCAGCGGGGCGGACACTCAAGGACACACGGCTCTCGCTCAGGTCACTCTGCCGGAGCACATGGCAGTAGATCAAAGAGCGATGGAAAGATGGAGAGTGGAGCATTATAGGATGAGATATAGAATAAATATTTCGCAGTGGGCGCAAAAACTATACTGAAAACCTGCATCTATCACTAAAGAGGGCTGACCTGCTGATTGGTTGTTTGAATATGAACCTATACAGTTGTATTGTATTGTATTGTATTTCCTGGAGCCCACTCCTCCACATCCTGTATTTGTATGAAGGTGGCATCAGCTGAACTGAGAGCATGAGACTCCACACAGACCTTCATTTCCCCGTTGGTGACATCATCATTGATAATTCATAATAAGGTTTAATGCAACAGAGCAGGAGGCTCTTTTCCCAGGAGTGGAGAGATGCTTCAGCACTATGCACACACACAAAAACAAAAACAAAAAAAAACACACACAGACATACATACAATCCCTACTGCATCCTGAGCTCTGTGTGTTTCTTCAGCAGATGTTCTGAGCGCAGCCCTCGGGCTACGAGCCTTGTTTTGTTTATTTTATATACACTCGTCTTTACAAACTGATGTGGAAGAAAACATCTGACTGAAGTCTGGCTTTGTCTCGCTGCTTTGACAACTTGTTCTAACCACTTGTTTTACTTCAGACGTTACTGTAACGTACCAATAAATCAACTTTTTTATACTAATGACAGATAATATGATGTCCTGTGTGTGAACTCTGAGACTTTTTTTTTTTTTGCCTTTATTTGATAGCACATATTGAGATAGACAGGAAAGGGGGAGGCAGAGAGAGGGGGAATGACATGCAGGAAAGGTCTGCCCGACGCGGGATTCGAACCGGGGACGACTGCGTTGAGGACTGCAGCCTTAACCACTGCGCCACGCACCGCCCCTGAACTCTGATACTTACTCACATAACTACATAACATTATAAACCTGACTGCTGAGCCTTATTCTTACCGAAGATTACATTTCATCGCTCTCCTCCAACTTCTTCGAACTACACCTCTGTCGTTTACCGTCTCTCTTTCCTCCTCTCTTTGGGGTCATCTCTTTGAGCTGCATGAATACCCTCAGTCTTTATTCTTGTCTTCTGTCTCGATCTCTTCTCAATGCTCTATTCTTCCCACTCAATAACAACTAACTCACTAAGGTGAGGTGAGGCTTTCACAGAATCTACCCCTTTTCAGTACGTTCACATGAAATGAGAGAAGGAGTAGGAGGAAGAAGAGGAAGAGGAAGGTGAAGAGAAAGAGGAAGAGGAGGAAGAAGGAAAAGAAGACCAATAAGCATAATCAATAAAGCAAATGTATCATTAGAATCTGATCACTTCCCATAATTCTGTCCACCTAAAGTCTACTAAAGTCTACTACAATACTTCACTTTTCAACGCCACAAATACATTTTCAAAGAAAGCCACATCCAGCTGGGTCTCAGCTGAAGATTATACCCCCCCCCCCCCCCCCCCCATCACACCCCACTCCCCAAAGCAGTGATATCATACAATGAAGCAAGGGAGTAGAGGGGAAGAGAGATGGAGGAGAAGGAGATGGAGAGAGACAGAGACAGAGCGCACACTCCACACTGTCATTATGAAGGATCTGGGTCACGTCACTAAGAAGCGGAGCATTGATGGTACGATACAACATATTGTGCAGCAGCAGAGTGACCCGCTGTATTATCGTGAATATGTACACACAGTCAGAGGCCTGTTATAAATTAATAAGTGTGTTGCACTGAGGCTCAAAAGGCCTATAACATTTTTATATCTCGTTCCTCTCTTCGTCTTTCACTCGAAGCATTTTTATGTATCACTAAGTGAAACACATTCATATCCACACTCTCTTAAACCCACATCACTCTTGGGTAAAAAGACGTTAAAAAACACAGCATCCAGTTGGTGCGCAGGGTGTTGGATTATTTTGCTGTCTGTGCTTGTAAACATCATATTCTGATTTTAGAAATTCGCCTAAGCTCTTATTCTCCTTTGAGAAAGTTAAAAAATGCTGGCAGGAGAACTCAGAAACCAGGATACTGTGATATGTAAATACATTATGGAGACAGCAGGTTTTCTGATCATTGTCTTCCTTGTGTGCAGGAGCAGAAAATTCATCAGAGACTTTAAGACAGAGATAAAACACTTAAACATTGCTGAATAGAGAAATCCCAAATGCCAAAGACAGCAGCGGTATGACACAAATCCTGCCCCTCCCCTCCAATGAGCCAATCATCTTCTATAAATCAATCGAACGGGAAACGCATCGAGCCAATGAGGTTGTTGCACTGTCACAAGCACGTGACACAAGCCAAGTGTAATGAGCAAAGCCACCAAGCTTTTTAGGCAGATTAGATCAGTGTTTTTCAAAGTGGGGGTCGGGGACCCCTGGGGGGCCGCCAGGGGTGCTATAGTGGGTCCTCAGCAAATTAGAGGGAAGATGAGAACAAATGCAAAGAACAAAATAAAATAAAATCATTATATTTTGAGCATTTTTATGATAATAATATAACATATTGAAACCTTATTTACCGTGCTCTTCTTTCTAATTGCCTCCCAGTCATAATATCATTCATGACGTCTTAAACTGTTGGTGTTGACCTTGCGGTTTACGTCTGACATGAAGCCTCCAACTTGGTGCGTTTGCAAAGGGTTTCCCTGGCCAGAAGCTAATGCTATTTGGGAGGTCTTGACAGGGAAAAGTTTGGGAACTCCTGTGATAGATGATATCTATTATTTCATTTCTGACGAGAGGTGAGCCTTCAGGTAGGCCTATTCATCCACAACCACTGGGATAACTTCATTGACAACACTGCTTCGAGAATAATGTTTTATTTTTCTATCTTAAGTGAATGTCACATCACACGTGAATGTCACATCCTGACTATGAATAATACCAAAATAAGACTATCACACACACACACACACACACACACACACACACACACACACACACACACACACACACACACACACACACACACACACACACACACACACACACACACACACACACACACACACACACACACACACACACACACACACACACACACACACACACAGTAAACACTGTAAAACCATGTGACTCTGAAACTACTGTCATATTCATCATCATCATATTGAACCATTGCATTATCTAACACTAAGTTTGCTTACTCTGAGGTTGCCAGGCAACAAGCAGTCCAGTTATCATCCAACACTCAGCTAATTTCCCATAATGTTGGAGACTCCTTTCTGACATTAGGAAAAACATTAAATTGTCAAGTCAACTTCTCTGAGCAGATCCAGATCCGAGGCTTCATCAGTATCAATGGTGTTGTGGGCTCATCCATGCCCACTCCCATCTAATATTTTACAAAAAAAGTAGCCCATCTTAAAGCTTTGATGCTGTGACTTTTTTTTTTTTTTTTTTCCATGCGTCTCCAGGCTTCGCTGTCCTGCAGACACATGATGTCGTGCCATGAATGAATCAGCCACGTCGCTCCCCTCTTATCCACAACACTGACCTTTCAGTGTCGGTTAACAGTTTACAGAGTTCATCCCTCATTTCTTCTGAGGAAATGTCAGAGGCACTCATGTGCCCTGTGAGCAAACGAACAAGTAATTAAACAAAAGGAAATAAATGATATACACAGAGATATGTGTGTACAGTGACTGAGCAGAGGCCTGGTTGTACCCACAGCTGTTTCTGTAGCATTTTGGCATCAATATATCATTGTAACATTTATATTTCTGTCTGCACTTTCTATGGCTCTTTGAAATGAAAGTGACACCTTTACAAAGCTCAGACCAGCACGACAACGAAATGTATGGACAGCAGTTCTAACATACAGTATGTAACCAAGAAAAGCCCTTAGTGAACAGCATAGGATTTAAATAATGTTTCACCACTGTGGTCCTTCCTGTGGGTATCAGCCTGCAGTGATTCGGCTTGTAGGCAATTAAAGGGTCAAAGATGTAGCGAGACTTCTTGGCTTTCTGTAAAATCTCTTAAGAGGCAGGAAAACCAAAAGATGAAATGATGCTGAGCAGGTAATTATCTGCAGCTCTACATGTGGCCATGTAAAACCTCAGTCCACCTCCTTACTCTTTATCTGCAGGAGATCTCAGACCGGAGAGTCCCAAAGTGAAGCCTGCAGCACAAAGTTGTCTGATGATAACCTCCGATTCGTCCTACCAGATGGGTTTGATAACTTGAGGCCAAAGTCTAGATTACATGATCGATAACAAGCGGCTCTACCATACGAGTACCGAACCCATGCGGCTGCCTTGCCTGAAGGTAGGATTGAGACGACAGCAAGTCTACGCTGAGCCGGGCTTACACTGACATTCCTTCAAGTTCTGCACTGTGTGTGCCATTTTAATAAATGTTTATTGTCCCATGATGTGATGTATATGTATATATTAACTCATTGAGTGCCAACCACGTAATTTCTCGTTTTTCGTTCCCATGCGTTGAGTGCCAAAAACGAGATTTCTCGTTTTTTGCTTTTTTTTTTAAATGATGAAACTAGACACTTTAACACACCTTATGTGTAAATTTGGTGACTCTACGACGAGCAGAACTGAAATAGATGACGATCAAAAACTCATGACAGCTCATGATCTGGAAGTTTTCATCATAACTCGGCTTTTGCAAACGGAGTTCTGCATGTGGATGCAGCGCAGCTGCTCCGCTCTCACCCGCGAGGCTCCAGCAGCTCGGAGCCGAAACAGGAACTTCTCAGCCGACAGTCCCGCCCGGTCTTCATCTGGAGCAACACCGTGTCCTCCCCAAGGTCCTCCCACGGTAAAATGTGATGGTCTCTGGGCCAAAGCAGGCCGCCGGCACCGACCCGTACCACAGAAGGACCGCGACCACCGGTGGGACCTGCTGTGGCCGAGAGACCATCACGTTCCGCGGCGAGAGGCTGTGACACGGCACGGTGCGTCTGTGTTATTGTTGTTTAGTGGCGCCCCCCCCCGCCCCCGATGGTGGTTTTGTGAAATAGAACAACATTTGTTGTATATATTTATCTTACACGAGCCCTTTGATCCAGAAATGCGAGTGTCAGAAGAGCGACAGGCACAAACAGAGCACCTTTCATAAAAGACGCTGTATCTCCTTTTCTAGAAAAAAAGCAGGGATTTTGGTGAAAACCAGCCATGTTTAGCTTGAGTTTTCTCAGGAACGGAGGCTCGTAGAAACAAATGGTTTGTGGCCATTTGAAGCATAAAGTTTCACCTTTCAAATGAGCCAGAGTATGTGTTGGTGGCAATAATATAGAATACACTGTGGCTCTAAAAAAATCGTCAAAAATTGTCTAAATTGCCGGTACACTTGACTAAAACTTTGGAAAGGAGTGCGGCACTCAATGAGTTAAGGATGCAATGGTGCTATACACCCACTCACAGTGACTAACCTCATATCACCCTGTTGCAACTGGAGCCGGGTTGAAAGTTCAGCTCACACACAGAAGCAGAAAAAAAGAAAACAAAAAGGCGGCAGCACAAGCGGTCGCTCAAAATAAAACCCAAACCGTGACCCACAAACTGAGGTATGGACCATACTATGGGCTACCTGTACCGTTGCACCCCTAGTTGCACCCCTAGTATATCTTTTTATAGACCCTAATCTTATGATCTCACCACCTATTAACACTAGAACCGCCAAGGGGTCATTTTTACCCCCTTGGTGTTTTTAAATATGTGTAACTCTGTTAAAACAAAACCTCCACTTTTCTCAGTTCATGACTTTTCCTAAAATGGGTTCATTAATCATCTAGTGAATTTTGAAGTCTGTGGGATAAAAATAAAAAAAAATATGACCATTTATACCTAGAACCGCCGAGGGGGTAATTTTTACCCCCAATAGAAAACAGCTGTTTAGTGCCGTGATCAACATTCACGCCGCTGTCCGGTTGCTTAGCAACGGCTATTACACGCCGTTTGACAAGTAACCTGCCTATCCTGCTGACCATGCATGAAGAGAAAAGGAGGAGATGTGGTGTTAAAACGCACTAAAAACAAAATCTCACAATGTGCATGAAGAGCCTGTGGACAGGCAGTGTGTGGACAGTGTTCCGTAGTGTTCCGTATCGGCCCGAATGTAGAGACGACGCGCGTGTGTGTTGCTACTGAAACTGCAGAACCACGGAAAGCACCTCAGTCAAACCATACACGTAAGTTTGTTTGTGTGTGTGTTTGTGTGTGTCTGTGCCTGTGTGTGTGTGTGTGTGTGTGTGTGTGTGTGAGTGAGTGAGAGAGAGAGAGGAAGAGGGAGAGAAAAAACGGCGAAATTTATTTTTGACGATGTATTTTTTCGATTCATAACGAAATAGTCTAGGCTAAAGCAACTGTAAAATTAATAACTCTCCCCATAGATTCAAAATTTAAAAGTATTTTTATCAAGCACTACTTATTATTTAAAAGAAATGATGAAAATGAACAACTTTACTGCTTAAAAAAAAGGACATCCTTGTGATTGATGACGGAGTGGAGGCGGGGGGGTAAAAATGACCCCCTCGGCGGTTCTAGGGGGTGTTGGAATGTCGGCGGTTCTAGTGTTAATGAGATATCTCAAGAAATTTGTACTACTGTTCTGTCCTAGGCACTATACGCTGCCGGCCAACCTTATTAGATACACCTCTTCAAATGCTTCTTAATGCAAATATCTAATAGGCCAATCACACGGCAAATTCAAACTGAGACTCAAAATGAGGAAGAAAGGTGGTTTAAGTGACTTTGAACGTGGTGTGGGTGTTGAGTATTTCAGAGACTGCTGATCCACTGGGATTTCCATGTACAACCACCTCCAGGGTTTAACAGAGGATGGTATGACAAGGGGAAATATCCAGTGTGTTGTAGCTCTCAAGGTGAAAATTACCTGTTGGGGGCGTCGTTGAGTTCAGTGGGTAGAGAAGGCTATAGTCCTCACTGTAGCGGCCCCAGTTCACCTCCACCGGTGGAGGTTAAAGCTGATTAACCACTCTGCAGAGGTGCATCTGCATCGCACAACCCGCTGGACCTTGAAGAAGATCAGACCACATCACTACTGTCGGCTACGCCAGGAAACTGGAGCTATAATTGTACAGGTTTACCCCAAATATTGAACGATAGAAAGACTGAAAAAGCTTTGCCTGCTCTGATGTGTGTCGATTTCTGCTGCAACATTCATCTGATGGGGTCAGACTTTGGCGAAAACAACATGAAAGCATGGATCCATCCTGCCTTGTATCGGTGCTTCAAGCTGGTAGTGGGGGTAGTAGTTTCTTGACACACTTTGGGCCCCTTACAGTGCGTTCACACCAAGAGCCTCCAAAGCGTCAAAAATGCTCGAGGCTGGGCGTCAGACAAGACAGCCCCCAAAACGGCAAATATTTTCAGCCGCTTGGGCCGCTTGTCACGTGACTGACGTCAAAGTTCGATCGCGCTGGTCATTGGGGAGCCGAAATACAAAAAAAAGAAAAAAAAAGGCAGCCGACGGACATCTCTATTCTGACAGGCTGCCGCCGGTTGCCGCCGAACCGCGTCAATAGCTAATTACCCTAAAGTTAACCATGGCTCAACTTCTAATCTGGTGACGCTTTGGACGCTTTGGAAGCGCAGCGACGCCTGTTGACGCTTTGGACGCTCAGTGTCGCCTGGCTCTCATTGAAAATGAATTGACTTCCGGCGTTTTGACGCTTTGGAAGCATTGTTGCTGACCACATCCATCCCTTTATGACCATATTCTGATGGCTTCTTCCAACAGGGTAACACAAACATGTCACAAAGCTCACATCATCTCAAACTGGCTTCTCGAACATGACGATGAGTTCACTGTCCTCAAATGGCCTCCACAGTTAACAGAGCACCTTTGGGATGTGGTGGAACAGGAGATTCGCAGTCACATCATCATGGATATGCGGCCGACAAATCTGCAGCCGCTGTGTGATGCTACAACAACAACATGGACGAAAACCTCTGAGGAAAGTTTCCAGCACCTTTTTTAATCTGTGCCTGGTCAAACCAGTACTGGCAACGTGTTCCTGACAAATAAAACCTTTTTAGAGACTAAATCTCTACTATAATCTCCCAGTTTAACTATAATTAGAGTTTTTTTTTCCTTATGGTTTTCTGTTAAACTTTGTTTGAACCTATTAACACTTTTTAGTTACAGTATAGTGTTTATTCCTTATTATGGTGACATATATTTTACCAGGTGCAGCCTGTGAACTTGTGAGTGTGTTTCATTGGAACAACAAAAGACAACAAGCTAGAAAATCAGAGCCGAATCAGCAGAAAAGGGAAAAAAAAAAAAAAAAAAGACGCTGAGATGAAAAGAGCTGAGTGGAGGGAGGCAGAACAGAAGGGAACTGAGTAAAAGCCGACCAAATCAGAACAAAACCCCAGTGTTCTCTGTGCTCAACCGTTCCCTACACTCAGCTCTGCCCATGCGGATATTAAATTGCCTCTCAGCTATCTCTGATCTGATGGAGGTTGGACTATTTAAAAGTCTGATATCACATTGCCTCTCTGCTCGTCTTTCTGCTCCCTCTCATTGAAGAACAAGTGGCCCTGTTTTGTTTCTATTGGCCACTCTCACTCCAGTTTTTTTCTTCTTCTTTTTTTTAATTAAATAAATAAATGTGTTTTTCTCCAGATGAAACTGATACGACTAAAATCAATTAGGAGTGAAAAGGTATTCGATGAAAACTGGAAAATAAAAACGTATTATCACATTAAATCGGATGCTGAAAGCCATTCGAGGATTTTTTTTCTCCACCATTTCTCAGCAAGCAGGCTGCGCTCGACTTACGCAAATACAACAAAGTCTCCCGTCTGGAGCCACAATTCATATACACTACAGTGGAAGCAGCATCAATATCATCATCATCATCATCATCATCACCAGCAACAGCAGCAGCATCATTGTCGTCATCATCACCATCTCTCTCTTTCTCTTTCTGTCCTCTTTCTCTCTCTCCCTCTCTGATCCAGCTGCTCATTTGGCAAAGAAGCAAAGAAATAAATGAAGTGCTTCAGCGGAAGGAAGGCTTCACTGGGAGAGGGATTGTGTACAGGGAGTGAGATGAGGATTTGGTGAGGGGGGGTTTAAAGACAGTTTATTTAAATAAGTATTTTTTTTTTCTTCCTATTTTTGCTTGCAGGACATTAGGCTTAAGGCCACGACTGTCCAATTATGCTTTGAATGGCTGTCAGTTTAATCAACGTGGGGTCCTTGGATGGTCTTTTCTTTGTTACTCTATTTAGTGAATAGCCAGGGTTAGAGGAGCAGTGTTTATTCTTTTATTTCTTTGACATGCACCCTTCAGCATCTGTAGTCATTTGAACAGAAAAGTAGACTAAAGGGGAAACTAAAGATAAACCCAACATGGGAGAGGACTGAAGGGCAGCGCCCCAGCTTCTTAATGTGAATACTGGGGATTTTAATTAGTCCACAATGAAAATGGGGAAGAGAAATCTAACCAACTAGGCTGGTTCAATGTTCAGTCAGGAAGACCATGATTGTTTGTGAGCTAAGGGGCGAGTGCTTTCATTTGGCACCAGTCTTTGTCTCTCTGTATACCTTCTCAAATACCTTTATATTTTGAGTTTTTGTTATTGTCTGCAGCTCAATTCAAAACCAGGGGCACTGTAGCTCAGGCTCTGCATCTTAACCCTTCCCACAGCCTGAAATAATAACGATGCAGGGTTAACCGACTTAAACAAAAACACAACTAACAGGAGAGTGATGGAGCTGTCACTCAAACACAAGTGTGGATAGTTTGGAGAGGAGAGCTCATCAGGCAGCAGCGGGGACCTCACCTGAGAGTGGAGGGACTTTAACAATGTGCTCATACTGCTCCACATGCGCTCTGGGCCTCAGCCAATGCAAATGCAACTGTAATTTTTTCTCAATTTATTTTCATCTTTAACATATGTTTTCTTCTATTTTCCAGATAAGCCCTTCAGACACGGTTCATAAATTCTATATGCAGCATACACAGAACGATGACTAATGTCTAAATAATTAAACATGTTGACTGTATGACGTTATGTGGTCAACTCCTTCTTTATTCTCTGTTCAATTCCTGTGTTGAAGACAGACGACGTCCTGGTCACTCAGGTGGAGGCAATGTAACTTAAAGCACGGCCACTGGGCAGACGCCAGTTGGTTTCATGTACAGATGGTGAGTAAACCCTCTCACCTGAGTCTCCTCTGAGGCCCGGCAGCCTGTGTGGCCAGTGTGTGTGTGTGTGTGTGTGTGTGTGTGTGTGTGTGTGTGTGTCTCAATGACAAATACAAAATGAGAGCAAGAGCAGTACATGGACTGAAGGCTTCAGGGAATGAAAAGCTACTTATACTACTACTACTACTACTACTACTACTAGTAGACCCTGAATTTATCTCCAGCGAACGATTACTCATTAATCAGTTGATTATCTTCTCGACTCATTAATTAATTTGTAAAATAGTGAAAAATTAATATAATTTCCCAGAGACCAAAGTTAGATGCAATACTAACAGAGGCATTGAATCTTCAAATTGGAGAAGCTACAGAAATCAAATTTGGGGCATTTTTGCTTGGAAATTAATTGACTGCAAACAAACAGATGCTAATTATTTTTTCTGGCGAATGACTAATTCGACCAATCATTGCAGCTCTACTGGAGTTGGTATTTTTGTCAAACGAGTCAATAAAATAGTGCATTAATAAAGGCTAGCTGAGAGTTAAATCTTTACTTCACATCCCACATGCATGTAGAAATATAGACACACCAGCACACTCTCATGGAGGCGTCTCTCTAATTGTAAATACACACATTGACATAATGCATCCCCCTGCCCCTTACAGAAAACTTAACCATCACAACTAAATGTCCGATCCCAATCTTTAACCTGATTCTGTCCTTAACCCCCAAAACCAAGTCTTAGACCTCAGACTGAAAACAACCCTATACAACCGTGCAGGTCACATGAACACACACACACACACACACACACACACACACACACACACACACAGGTGTCCTTTTCTGAACTCGCCCTCGCGGCTACTTGGGGATGGCCTGGGTTACAGTTCCCATGACAACAAATCCCAACATGAAAGAGTGATCAGAAGAACCTGCTGCTGCTCCGACTGTCAGAACCGGCTCATTGAGGAGGAAGAGTGAACCTGCACAAACCAACGTGAAAACGCTCTTCATTGGTTTTATGTCAAAGAGCAGGTGCGTCATCGTCATCATCATCATCATCATTATCATCATCATCATCATCATCATCATCATCATCATCATCATCATCATCACCCTCCTCTGCAAAGCTCTGAGCTTCAGAACCAGTGACATAAGATGCTGGGCATATTTAGCCATAAAAATAAATAATGGGACATTGAGCAACAACCCCCAGAGAAAACATCCATGAAATCATATCCTGAGCTTGAATATGTCTTATCATCCAAAACCTGTAAGAACCCTGACATTTAGGTTATTTAATACTGATAATTCCCCAGTCTACATATTATATCACAGACCCCAGATAACATGACATTATCTTTATCACAGTGTCATGTTTGTTTTGGGGGGTTTTCAGAGGAAATGAAATGCAAAAGTTAACATTCACCACTACAGTATAACCATGACTTAATATCACAGTTGCAATATCTTATCTTAATATCTAAAAAAAATTGTGATATAATTCACCCTACCAACGTCCTATTACCAAATAGCATGCTGCATGGCTGCTCTTTCTAACGTTGTCTTCACTGTTTGCTCTGACACTCATCATTATCACTTTTGTAGGTGTCAGTCACAGGCAGCTCACTTAGTGCATGCATTTGGAAAATGTATATTCCACAGCCTTATTATTACATAATTATTATATTTATTATTATTATCATTATTATGTAATGCCACACAGTGTTAACAATGTTCTTTATTCTTTCCCAGCCCAGGACTCAAAACATCATGCCCCACAGAAATATAACGCATATCTAAATAATCAAGTTAATATCACCACCATGAGATGACGAGTAGTTGACTAATGACTTGCACTAAGACAACAACTAGTAAACCAAGACGATATTTGGCCACATTGCCAAAAATCTGAAGTAGCTTTCAACATGACTGAAAACGTGACCTTCTGGTTCCAGATCAGCCTGATTAACCACAGACACCACCCTGCCACCTGTGATTTAACAGACGGATGCCACAACCATCTCTCTGCGATCTGAGAAGCCTGGAGTTAAGTCACAGATAACACAGGTTTTCAGAGCAGATGGTCAAAAGATGCCTCCGCAGTATCGCTGCACATGACTGAACTTAACTGGACTAAGATGTGTGCGCTCTAAGATACTGAACTGGTTTTGAAACAGCATGAAGAAGCTACAGCTCGGATCAAAGAATCTCAACTCAAGGTCCATTTACTGATAAAACCGCACTGGCATAGCAGACATGTCTCTCTGTTCAGGAGTAATCAATCATTTGCACACATGATTTCTTCAGTTAAACTAAGAGCCAATCAACAGAGACTTAGCTGAACCTGTGGATGAGGACCATGTCATATGGCCAAAAGCTCCAGAACAAGCAACAAAGTGGACCTTTTCCAATCCAATAAACTTTTCCCCTAGGCAGAAGTCACATTAACAAGATGCGCATAGCACATACAGTGCAGATTACGCATGAATGGAAGCTGTTATTAATTCAGCTGACTAAATGATTAGCATACATTAAACCATTGATTATTTTCTATAATCATTTAATTGTTTGGTTCAGAAGAGAATAAAAAGGTAATTCCCGATAACCATTTCCATAACCCACCAGTCTTGATTCCACTTTTCACATTGTGGGTATTTGCTGCTTTTCTCTTGATTTTGGACTGATGGTCAAACAATAACAGATCATCCTACATTTCCGACTATTTTCTGACATTTAATAGAACAATTAACTGAGTAAATAATTAACATATTACGGATAAGCCTAATGAAAACGATCATTAGTTGCAGCTCCTCTCCTTCCAGCTCTTGAGCGACTCGTCAACCAAACATAAAAAGAGACGTTGCGTTGTGTTGAAAACCAACCAAATAGCTACATCTCCACAACAAAATCATAACCTAAACCTGACAAGAAAACGTTTCGTGCAGTGGAACATCAATCAAAGAAAATTAAAAAAAAAAAAAAAAAAAAACACTCACTCCACTGAAGCCCACTCTGCAGGAGGACAAGTTATTTCATGCTCACGGCAACAACTCCAGTGCACTTGCTACCATACAGTAGCTTCTAAAAGACTCGCCCTAAAGAGATGCTATGTCATAAATGAGAGAGATGTCAGATTGGATTATGGTCTAGGTACAAAGCTTCTGTGTAAACGCCTGGTTAGGTTAAGCTTCATGATGAAGAACCCCCCCCCCCCCCCCCCCCCCCTCCCCTCCTCTCCTCCTCCTCCTCCTCCTCCTCCTCCTCCTCCTTCTTCTCTCCCATTTCCCCAGTGTAACGCTGGCTGTGCATTCTGCCACTCTTTGCTCCTAGTGCACTGTTACTGTATCATCATCAGACACGAGAAGCTGTAGCCCTCCTCCTCCTCAGACTTTGCATCCTTCCTTTAAAAAAAATAAAACAAGATGAAATGTGGAGGGAGGCTGCAGGCTAGTGAGAGTGGATCTGACTGAGGAGCTTTTAAATGAAGCTCCGATGGTTTTGCACAGCCCCTCTCAGCAGCAGCCTGCATGCTGAGATGCTTCATTTACTGTACAAGAACAGAGCAGGGGAGGCTGAGTGAAGCCTAGTATGGCGTTTGTAAAGATGCTGCTTGTTGGTGGTTGTGTGCATGATAACAAAAGAGAGGCAGAGGAGGAGAGGATAGGGGGGGGGGGGGGGGGGGGTGCTGATGATTTCCACACTATTCAAAGCTTCAGTGGAAGCAGGAGGTTTACACGATGGCTAAAGATAAATGAGTGGAGGCTGGATGGAGACAAAGAGGAGCGTGGATGCGATGCGATGCTTGAATGAAACAATGCATCCTAGAGAAAAGCAGACAGACAAGGCAGGCACCTACCTTGATGTTGTCAGGCGAGCACTTCTATCTCTGCATCTTTTTCCAACACAGGAGGAGCACCACCACCACTGTTGTTATCCTCCTCATCCGACAGGAACGTGCAACATGAAAAAAAACTGTCGAAGGCGTTTAATTGCCAAAAAAAATGTTACGTCAAATGTGTAATGATGAAAAAGAAAAGAAAAAAGAAAAAACTAAACTAAAAGCTGGAGGCTGCTGAGTCCAGCTCGACTCCCCCTCTGGATAACTATATTCTCCTCCGTTTCCACAGACAGGCTATTATGTCTGCTCTCATCGGGAAACAAGCGTGATGTTACGCTAGCCAAAGCGTGCTAACATAACCCGTAACGACATTCCTACCGCAAACCGGAGCGTACAGAGGCGCTGTCCTCATGATTTCCCGTCATCTCGCTGTGTTTTGGTGAGGACGATAAGAAAAGCAGAGAGAGAGAAAGGGATGATGCTCTCAGGCTGTGGCAGCAGCGAGCAGGTCCCTCCGCTCCTGCTGCCTACGGAAGCTCGGACGGCCCACAAACTCCTTCGCTTTATAGTCTGCTCATCCCAGACTGTAGCTACCAGAGGAGCGGGCGAATTGATAACAACACACTTTTGTCAGACAGTAGTAATTCTGAAATGTTGTAGGACATGTGTGTGTATATAATTTATTGAAGTGAATTTACATTACAAATCTAAGTCTCTAAATAAAAGGTTATTCTAAAGAAATTATGGTGAATATAAATGTATGTCTGGCCTATTTTGTTTTCACAGACATAGATATGCTAACACCACCTTCAAGTTTTGCTTTGTTATTACTAGCAATCTATAGCAAATAACATTTGCACTCCGGAAATTTGCTTCCTCTTACCTTAGTTGACAAATGTAAAGTGTGTTTTTTAAATGGATTTTTTTAATTCTAAAATATGTGGTGCAGTAATATTCATAGTTTATCTGACCATGTCTTTCCTAAGGTAGTGAAAACAAGAAAAGCAAAATATGAAACATAAATACATAACAAGTACATTCTTTTTTAAGTTTTCTTTAACCTCAGATCAATTGTGCAAGATGATCTGAAAACATCATGTTGGCTGATTAGTTGAAGCATCTGGTGCCTAGAATATTAGACTATTTGTTTATTATATTCATTAATTGGGCTTTAGACTGGCCTATTGATATTTGGTTTATTCTTTGTTCAATATGGTCTGGAGGCTTTTATTCATTTGCCATTCAAGTAAATTGCCTCTGAAACTTCTGGCAGCAACCACAGACATGGTTTTGGTCTTCATAATGGTCTAATTACAGATATAAACCATTTTAAAGGTTTATTGTAGCAGTATAGGGTTCCTTGTGGTCATGGCTTCATGGTCAACCAGTATTTGTCAACTATTTGTCCATTTGTTTATATATATTGATTAGACTGTGTCATATATTGTTTAAGATGAACTGGATTGTTCACTATGGTCTCTGTGAACTTAGGAAAAGTAATTTGCTGTAGATGTGAAACACTTGTAAAACATCTGGAATGAAAATCATATTGACAAATAGGATTTACTTGTTTGGGGTGTTGTTATTGGATACAACAAGTCTCTGCAGCTGATATTAATGGGCAATAAGAGAAGTAGGAATATTTCAACACGTGTTAAGAAAATCAAGATAATGGATAGAAAATCAAAAAAAGGGGGGGGGGGGGGGGGGATGTAACTGCTGCCATGCTTTTATGGTAACTAGTAAAGATAGAGAAAGTGGTGTATAGTATCCAGTGTTTCAGTTTGACAGATGTTATGGTTTTATGTGCCATCTAGTGGAAATGCAAAAAATTGCAGTTTGAGGTTTCCATAGAATCAATGCAGTAGTGCTCAAATCAATGTATCACTTTCCAAAAGGAAGTGAAAAAAATAATTTCCAGACAACTGGACCTTTGGAAAACAACTAAAACAGGAACACACAGATGGATACAGTCAGAGACAAGTTGTTGATTGGACCATTTTATTTTCTCGAGGACATTTATGAAGCCAGAAGGAAGATCTGTTTTTCTTATCATACACAATGTCAAAAAACAATGAGTTACTTTCTGATCACCATCACGTCAACATAATTAACACACAGTACCAACTACAGTCACTGAAAGCCAGGGGTTTGGTACAGAGCACTGGTTTACCAAAGGCCTCTTGGAGTTTGATCTAGGTTGAGTTATAAAACCATCATAAAGGCCAAGATGATCTTGCAGCTAAGACACCTTTGGGAGGCCAGGTCTAGATATACGATAAAAGTCTATTCACTTTCCCCGTGTTAGATTCAATGTTTATACTCTCTTTCAGAACTTCACAAGAATGATCAAGGAAAAATTACAAGCAAAGATTTCAGACGATTCACAATTAGCCGTGGTCTGTCATCTCAGTGGAATGATGCATCAAGAACAAAATGGTATTTTCCATACACGTCACCAAAAAACCCTTTGACTCAACATTGCAGCATTTTGCACTCGGTGCCCACATCCACTTCACTCTTCTGGCAGCCAAGGCTCCGAAAAATAATCTGTTTACCCAGATTTCTAAATTAACATAACTGGGATAAAGTACTGTACACTGTACAGCTGACAAGAAGGTCCAGACAAACTAACATTATAAAGCTTTAATGGTGGCTGTGTGATGTAGCACGAGTCTAATACAAGTATCGTCTGCTATTCAATGTGCACACCCCACACACACACGACTGAGTTTTCTACACACATGAAGGAATGTTTCAAAATAATTTGGGGACACGGACATGAAAAGTTAACATTTGATCCATTAATGTCAAATGTGTATTAAGATTTACATTCAAAACAAAACAAACAAAAATAACAAATCTATATGAAGATTTCTAGGATTCGATTTTTGTGTAAAAATAAGGATATTTAAAATCAATAACCATAAGCTTGATTATGTGAAGTCCATAGTGGGCACCAAACCACCTGAGATTTATTCCCCCTTAAGACCTCTAATTCGACAATATCAGTAAATATCAGCAGTTAATATTGAGAGTAGGGTAATGCTAGCATCATGTCCTCAAAAATAAACACCGCCATCTCCCTCCATCTAACATGTTAAATGAACCATGCATTGACGAAGAGAAGACAGCAGATCTGACTGTTTTCTAGGTAATCCAAAATAACTTGGCTTCCCCATCTCCCGATATCCGGTTATAAAACTGGTGGAACGGATCATAACGTGCTTAAAACCGAGTTCAAAAAGTTGAGGGACCTCTAGGGAAAAACAACAGGGAGTTCTGGATGGCAGCTATGTTCAGGAGGCCCACGGGGTTTAAAATGCAGAAATCTCAGCGCTATAACATTTTCAGGAGCCCGGGAAGTGAATGACAGGATGACATATTTAGAGCAGATCTACCGCTGTGATCTGGCTACTGTACATCTTGGCCTCCCAAAAACCAATGTCCAAGTGTCCTGTTGCCTTACCAACGATCCTAGATCAGTACTTTGATGCTAACTTTATAGATTCTCTGGTGATTTCTACAGTGGGAGGCTGGACAAATACTGTGTTTGGGCCACAGTGTGGATTAAGGACCACTTGCTTATTAGTAAAGAAGAGATGCAAAAACAAAAAAACTGACAGACCAGGCTACAAACACAATGGTAAACACGCTCATGCTTCACAGGAAAAAAAGAAAAGAAAGAAACAAAAGATCATGTATCCAGTGTACACACACACACACGCACGCACACACACACACACACACACACATATATTTTCAAATACTCTAGTGTAATTTTTAACTTATCATTCACCCAAGAGTGGTCAGAGGTAATGACGCCATGTAAACGACCCAAGAGGTGAATAATCTGACTGATGTGACACGGCTACAAGGTGTCGTCGGAGCGTGTAAGACAGCGGACTGGCTGTTCCTAGGCAACATCCAGTTGTCAGTTAATCGTGTTGCGTGATTTTTGTTTTCCCCTCTCTCCACATTTTCTGATGCAACCTTCGTGTTTCTTGTGAGATAAAAAGGATGCCCTGACAACTCTTGGGTGAATGATGGTTAAAAACAATACCAGGCAAATAGAGACATTTAAATAATTTACGATGTATTTACACAATAATCCATCTTATTTTCCAGCAAGGTTTTTTTTTTTCTTCATCTTCTCAGCATGGGAACTCATCTTCTAGTCACCCATCTTTACTTTCGACGTCTGTGGCAGAAGGAGGAACAAAAAAAAAAAAAGGAGAAGAAACCAGTTATTACAGAATTTGAAATGCAAACACAGCTGGAACCAGCGTGTCTGAGAAACACATCTATCAAATAATTAGCACCTTTGCACTGATATGAAAGGGAAAAAGAATGCATGTGTGTGTGTGTGAAAAAAATAAAAGCAGCAGTGTCTCATTCACCTGCAGAATGGCTACAATTACACCAAACAGGCCGATCGCACTGCCAAAGATTTCCACGATGAGGATCTTCACAAAGAGGCTGGCGTTCTGGGCGTCTGCCAGAGCCGCTCCGCTGCCCACGATGCCGACACAGATGCCACAGAAGAGGTTGGAAAAGCCTACGGTCAACCCAGCTCCGAACATGGAGTATCCTAGTTCGCATAGAAATCAAACGTGTCAGAGATATTCCCCACTGATCCACAAGAAATAATACAAACATATTTCACATCATGTTCGAACTCTGTGGATTTTTCTTTTATGACCTGTTTAGATTTATGTCTGAGCTCTTACCAGCTTGGTAGTTCCTTGCTCCAATGGTCTCCGGGGTTGTTCCACTGAAGCTCTGTAGGATGACAGATTATTTTTAGACTGGACCTGCTCTGGTGTTTTAAATCACATTAAGCTTCTTGCGTGGTCCCATATGTAATTTATAGCTGTACGTTCTCCTGTACGGTGCTGCTGCCGTCTCTGAAATCTCCTCTAGAGACAAAGTGAAAAAACTGCAGCACAGTTTCCTTTGAACATCCACATTGAAAAGGCTCATTGCTTACCTCGGCCATGTTGCTGATTACAATGGCCATGATGATCCCGTAGATTGCCACGGCTTCACAGAAGATGATGCTGGAGGGAGACATTAAAAGAAAAACTCAGAAACAAATGGAATAAAATTTATTTGCAGCTGGTTCTGCTGAGTGCCTACGAAGCTCTGCTGTGGATTAACAATAACTGTGATTGAAGATCCTTGGTGGAACCTTAATTCACTGGATACCCTGACAGGCTCTCATTAATGCTAATTCTTTGAATGTAAAAGTATTGTTTTGCCAGTGATTCATGTTTTTGCTGATGTGAAGCAGATTTTAATACATGTGAGCAAACATGGATTTGTGTAGGACGCATTATAAAAATAAAAAAAATCTGCAGCCATAATTTGAGAAGTACTTTCAAAGGTTTTATCATTACAGTCTGGGATTAAATGGCTACTACATTTCTCCACTAGGAATCAAACTCCTGCCCAGTATTTCAGTTTACAAATCAGATATGTATAAGAAAAATATAACTTCTAGTTGAGCTACTTTCTGAGTTATCAGCAATATTCAGCTATATACAGTATAACTGGATATAATCACAAAGTTGAGCATGTACAGTCTACGTGTATGTAACAAAAACAAAAAAAATGAAGGTTTTTATTGAGCTTACCTAACCAAATTCTTGGTCTTGATTCGTGGAGCCTTGACACCACCACCGATGATGCTTGAGCCAGTGATGTAAATCCCCCTAAAAATAAATAAATCACAGAAAGTTACCAGGTGAGTATAACCAAAGATTTACTGATCATTTAATCCTCTACTACTTAAAAACAAAGGGACTGCAAAGTTAAAGTGCTGCTCAAAGTTGACTGTTCTAATCCTAATTTACACATACAGTAATATCAACAGACGTCTTCCATGTTTGTTGTGCCTGTAGCCAAGATACACTCAAAACAGTAATCAGACTGAGACACCAAAACCAAAAAGATCAATTCGACCACACTGAACTACCAAGCGGCAAAAGAACAAAGCATGTAAAATGACAAACAACTAAATGATTGCATGGGAAACAATCCCAGCTCGATAAGACTCAATTCCAGTATAAATACGACATGTTCAAGCACCGACACACCAGCACCACAACATCTGAAGGGCGTTGTAAACAGTGGGTGGCCAGCAGCCGCCTGCAGCCGCCTGCAGCCATTGATGTTTGTCCTGCACCACTGGCTCTGCTCGGCTTTTATCAGCAGCATTTCAGCCAATTCTGCTTGTTGAACGTGCATCAGAGGAAGTCTGTGAAGGAGCTCTCTGACTGGCGGTTCAATCGAGTAAATGAAGAACCCACTGAGCCTCTCAATATTTTTCATTTCTGACTTCAGTTCTTAGACTAGCAAGTGACGATGGGTTGAAAACAGCAACGAGCAGAGCAAAGGGAAGCAAAACTTTTTTTTATCCCAATCAGAAAGAATTTCCATTTTAATTTAAAGTATATAATTAGAGTGTTAAACAGATTCAAAATGGTGGGGAGAAGTTTTTGTTTGTTGCCTGAAATACAGATGCATAGTGTGCACACATGTGGGTCATCAGCAGGTCCCCAGCTGTTGTCTTTATGATGTGTTCGAGTGCAACTTTTAATGGATGATGTTTGGCAGGCTAACGCGCTGCATCAGTCAAGCTTTGTCAGCGCCAGTTCTTTGAAGTCGACTTACAGTCCAGACTGAAAATATTTGGACAGTGACACATTTTGTTTTTGTTCTCCTTCGTGGCTCAGTGCCTCAGCACATTCATGCATTTGAAACAAAATAACAGATAAAGTGTCAAGTCTCATCTAAAATATGAAAGGGTTCCCCTCAATAAGGAAAGGCACTGTGTGGGAAATACTGCTTTTTAAGGCAAATTTCATGGAATATCCATTATATTTATTTCAAAATAAATTTGCTGTAAAGAAAACAGACAAGAAGAAATGTGTTTACTACTCAAATGCATACAGTCTGGTTTAGTTTGTCAGGAAAAATTTAAAAAATGAAGCTCATCAAAATTGTAGTGTGGGAGTCCCTGTCATTGCTTATGATTCAGCAGTTCATTATGGGACTTAAAGGGAACACAGATCCACCCTAAGGCTGCACAACAGTGATCCCGTCTTACTCATTTTCAGACTTTCCAGTTCCACATTTACACATGAGGTTTTTTCCTGGATGTTTCAAGAATGAGGAAATTATTAGATGGATCAGTGGTGTATTTTAGGCTGTCAAACGCCAGCACATCTGCTGTAAAACAATGTTTCTTGTTAGGTACTCACCAGGCAGCTCCCACCACAGACAGAGAGATGGCCAAGCCAATACCCAGATTGGCCCACATGAAGGGAGAAGTCTCTGTCAGGAACCTGGGGGTAAAGAAGTACAGCTGATGAAGATCATTCAGAGGGAAAGACTAATGTACTTTACTGTACCTTATATAATCAATACAAAGCAGCAAAATATTATTGACTTGAATTTAAACATAGCTGTGCCAGATCAAACAATAGAAAGTCGGTGGTTTCACAGACACATAACATAACAAACTGTGTTTAAAACAAAAACAAGATTGAGATGAATCTCAGAGTTGCATGATTTGTTAAATTGCCAATACAATAATAAAGTTGTTTGCCACACTTTTAATCTGGAATCAGTTTATTGTCAGACTGTCAAACAATCAAAGAGAGAATTTTTATGACTTTGTCCGAACGCTGAAATGGCTATCAGACCATATATTTTGTTAATCTGCAGAAAGCAGGTATGTAAACAGTTTATTTCTTTCCAAATGATGTGTGTAAGGGATGTCAAGAATTGATTGTTCCAATTGTAGAAAAAACTGCATGCATATTAAGAATAAAGTTGGGTTTTATTTATTTATTTATGGCGTTTTTTGCCTTTATTTGATAGTGAGTGAGATAGACAGGAAAGGGGGAGGCAGAGAGAGGGGGACTGACATGCAGGAAAGGTCTGCCTGACGCGGGAATTGAACCGGGGACGCTTGCTACAGACCTAGAAAAACTATGGGCTTTGCAACATAATTAATTTACTTATTAAGCATGATTTTTTCTTGAAATGAGATGAGTGAGGTTTTTTTTTTTGCCAGGACTACTCACCATGCCACATCAAATCTGAATCCAAGGTCAAATATGGTATAACAGAGACCTAAAGAAAAAAAACACACACAACAAAAATGTATTCCCATAATGTAAACGTGGAAAAATGCCCTACCATATTCATATTTACAAGTGAGCTTGGAGTATGTGAAAGAGCAGAGGGAGAAGAAGCAGCTGAGTGCGAACAAGGGGCCCATCTGATATATCAATATCCCAATAGTTTTCTTTCCTCATATAGTTATCATTTAATCATACTCCAGGCGAATCTATACATTACTCACCAACTCATACACAATCACCTCACATGCATAATCATTTCATCATACAATTTTATTTTGACTCCTTCTTGTTACAATAAGGCACTTGTATTGCTTTCTGTCTTTGTTGTTGCTGTTGTTAGTGAATTGTTCTTGGATCTTTGCATATTTTATAAAAGCTGTTCTTGTTTCGTTTCTGTTTTTGTAATTGTCCTTGATTTTTATGGTGTAAAATACATTAAAAAAAATAAACATTTTGTTGGATATTAGTGCATCAATAGACTTTTCCCCTGCACCATGTTATGAAGCAGAGTCACATTAATGTGCTAAAGTCACAGGGAGAAGTTGCACCCTCAGTGTAATAGCTGCTCACTCTCACGTGAAAACTGCTGCACTTCCCTCTCACTGCACGACCAGCTAAAGTTAGCTTTAGCTGGATTCAATAGTTAAAAATGTGGGTGATTATGATTCCAACACATGTTAACACAGCATTATAAAAATAAAGCTTTGGTTTTTTAACTCTAGAATTCATAAATATTGACCATGTAGTGCCTGAATCCCTTCACATTTTCAATATAGCTGGTATTAGCTAACGTTAATGTTCAGTTACCGCTAGCAAGATGCTAACTCAGACAGACTGGATATTATTGCTTCTTTTTTTAATCGTTTGATAACACACAAAAGCATATCGTGTTCCTGCATCAAATTACCAGCATACACGAATAACCCAGTCTCCAGCTGGTAAATTAACCCTGCTAGTAGGAGCTAGCAAGCGAAATGGAAACGGTCGTTACCGATCTAGTCCCATGATTTAGCCAGGTCCCTGATAGCTGCTGTCAAACGCTACAACAGCTCTTTGCCAGAGAAGAAAAACGACCGACTACACAACAACTGCCTCATAAGCATGAGAAATCGATAATTTCATTCATTTTTCCTTCGAGATTTCCACTATTTATAGGGGAAAATATAATCTTACCGACGATTAGTATGGTGCTCCAGAAGGCCAAAGTGACCCCCGTGTAAAGAATGGCGTGTCCGTTCATCATCCACTCCAACAACATCTACTTGGCGGCCAAACCTGCTGGATCAGCGAAGATGTCCCTGGCTCAAATTGTAACAAAATGACGCCAGTAAGACTAAAGTAGCGATATTATTGAATGTTGTTGTTTCTTTTTCTTCTTCTTCCAGAGGCGCTATGATCCGACGGAGGAGGAAGCGCATCAAAAGGAGAAGCTGTGTGGTGTCAGCTGATCCAGCTCGACTGGCATGTGACCGGGAGCCGAGGGCCGCGTCCGGCTATGGTTTTATCTCACCCACCATAGACAGGCACTAGTCGAGCTGTGTAATCCCTTTATATTCCCACTGAGAAGCCTCTGCTTCTGGTCCTGCAACAATTCAGAGGGAAATGTAATGTGATATAATTTTTACCCACTGCATTAAACCTATATTGTATTTTTTTATTTTTTCCAGAAGAATGATTTAGAGTACAAACACAAACGATGCCACAACACAGCTCGGGATTAAATCTATAGCCACCGTATGTTGCCCCTTATCAACATTTCATCCGAAAGGGTTTTACATTTTGAATTGGCTTCACCTCCAATTTGTAATGAATGTATTTTAGAAGGCTGCATTCCATACCGGAGTGAGAGCAACATGCAGCGCGTGTAGTGGCCACTAGATGGCACTGTCAGTGTAATCTATGAGTTATGGCTACATGTTGCTAAAAACCATAGGTCTATGCAGTTCACGAATCAAATAAATCACTAAATTTTCAGAAAGACAGTGTAACACAAACTCTAATCAGTTTTGTTCTTAAAAAAAAAAAAAAACTAACGCAGATTCCACAAATAAACAAAACCTCTTTTTAGAAATACACTACAATGTCATACTGTTTTTATGGGAGTTATTTTCATGTTTTGAGATCCTTTGCCAGGTTTATAATAATAAAGTTAACTACACTTTGCTATGTGATTGCATTTACTGTGTCATGATTAAGTAAACATATGATGAATCAATGTTGATTCAGCTTTCTTTCTTTGATAAAGGAATACTAACACAAAAGGAAGAAAACTTTAGAATCAGGGAGTGGTTAAATTCTGGATAAGCCCAAAGCAAACAACTCACACTTTATCTTAAGGTTAGGTTATACTACCATTAAAGTTTTTTTTAATTTTTTTTAAAGGTGATGTCTAAACATCAGAGCTGATAAGCCTCACAATTTTTTTTTTAACTACTTACAACAACCTCATTTTAGCTGATTCAAACCATAGAGGCAAATTGACAGCTGATGTTAATGACAGAGACACAAGCTGCTCAGAAAACACAATGGAGGTGAACGGTACAGGTCCCCTGTCCCTCATCAAACTCATCAAATACACAATCCAACAACTCAAAAACGTTCTCATTGACAAGTTGTGACGGTTGTGCACTTTCGAAACACTATGAAATAATAATTAATTTAAAGCAGAAGTAAGCGATATTTTTGTGTTAATATAAGTCTTAAATAGTTATATCTTCCCACAGCAATCACTTACATAGAGTGTTTGGACCGAAACACGGGTCTGTCAGTCACTCTGCTCTGCGCCGAGGAGAAAACTTTTCTCGTATCCTACAAGTTTTATCCAATGAGGAGAGAGAACGGCATGAAGGGCTGTGTGTGCAGCCAAGGGATGCCGTGAATGTGGTGACGTAGGGACGAGGACCAATAGATCCATGACGAGGGCGGGGGCTGCTAACTCCATCGGCTGACAAGAAGTTATGGTGCGTTCAAGGCAACTCGTAACTCGTGTTTTTCCGACCTGTGAAGTCGTACCAGGTGATCTGGTACGAGTTCACGGGTCGGAAGTTACGAGTGGCCGTTATAGTGCACTTTCACAGGTAAAACAGGTCGGAAAAACACGAGTGGGTTGCCTGGAACGCTACAAAGTCGTAAGTCGTGACTTGAAGCTGTAATTTACGGTTTCAAAAGCCTGCCTGGAACGCAGCATTAGCCAAAACGACCTGATCGCTTACTTCTGCTTTAACATTACGAGACAGAGTTGATTTCGAGGCAAATGCGGAGCTGGAACTATATTCCAGACATGGCTGCTGGCCGGAGTGATTTCAAAAGCATGTTACATAATTATACATGATTATTTCATAACATGGCAATTGTGCAGGTCACAACTTCTCCACGACTGTTTTGCAGTTGTTGGATTGTGTATCTGATTTTACCTCCACTGAGCAGCTCACGTCTCTGCCCCGCAGATCTAAAACCAGCTTGCACAGATAATTAAACCTATGAACCCACTCCTATGACTATAGGGGATTATGGCAAAAGGCTAATTTGCCAAAATGCTGAACGTTGAATGTTTAAGAAAACCTGATGACAAACAAATAATGACACTGAAATTCTTTCAACGGAATATTTTATACATTCAGTCACAGAGACATTTTGCATAGGTCTACTTCCTCCCGCTCGTAAGCACTTTCTCCAGAGTGTCGGACTGATGGAGGATTTTAACAATTGTCCATTCTCAGAAAATCCCTTTTCCCCCACAACAATTTAAATTATGTGGCGCGTGACTCATGTGTGTTTTGTCAGTGAACCATCACAACTGAATCCACTTATATAGTATATTGCAAACACAGGGCTTCTTTGCCTGTAAGTAGCTTCATCAGCTTTTTCCTACAGAGGTACAACTCTCATGTTGATCTCTTACAATGTTTGACAAGAATACTGGGCCTCCTCTATGTGGATCTTTAAATGACCGTTCAGTGAAGATTTATGGCTAAATCTTCTCCCACAGGTGTCGCAGGCGTACGGCTTCTCGCCCGTGTGGATTCTCATGTGGATCACCAAAGCTTTACGGCTCCGGAGACCTTTCCCACACGTTTTGCAGGAGTACGGCTTCTCGTCTGTGTGGGTTTTCAAATGTTCATTCAAATGCGACTTCTGACTGAAACTCTTCCCGCATAATTTGCACAAATACGGCTTCTCGCCCGTGTGGATTCTCACATGAACCAGCAGGGCTTTACTCGTTTTGTGTCCTTTGCCACACGTTTCACAGGAATACGGCTTCTCGTCCCTGTGGATTTTTAAATGCTCGTTCAAATGGGCTTTCTGACTGAAGCTTTTCCCACACGATTTGCACAAATACGGCTTCTCCCCCGTGTGGCTCCTCAGATGTATTATCATTTTGGACTTGAACTGAAAGGTTTTCCCACAAATGTCACATTCTAAAGACTTTTTGTCTGTGAAATTATTACAGAGAGTCTCTGTTGGGACAGAGTTGTATGAATTGTTATTGTGAGTTGTGTTTTTGTGGCATCTCTTCTTTGGCTTTTGTGCTGCGTTACCAATAGATTGCGAGTCTATGCGATTGCTTCCCGTCTGATCTCGTCTCTCAGTCAGAGGAGAGTTGTGAGGAAGGAGCTGATGGACATTGTTCGGTTCTGGTTCGCTGTGGTCACTTTCCTCGTAAGTAGCAGTCAACATAAAGGCATCGGTCTCCTGCTTCAGTGGAAACTGCTCTCCCACTTGAATGATGCAGAGTTCCTCGTGCTCCTCTTTCATTTCTAAATGATCCTGGTCAAGACTTGAGGTCCTGTTCTGGTAAGCAAGCTCCTCCTCCTCTTCCTCCTTACAGATGTGTTGCCATGGGAGCTCTGGAGGGACAAAGGGACACAAGAAATAGGTTAGTGAGTGTTTTATTTTGACATCACAAATGATATAATTTTACAAACTGTTTACTGTTTATCCTGTGGAATGTGTTTTAAACTTTTAAGAGCATGGTACAGTATGTGTATGTGGGGTCTAACAACATATACAGACCAACCAGGATTACAAACAAGGCCAGGAGAATGACTAAGAAAGAGCAGAAACAACTGGAGTGACTATACTGAGGTGCAAACAGAAAGTCTGACAAATTCTGCGTTGTGTGTGAATGGTGAAAATTCACATAAATGCTCTTAGGAAGATGTTACAGAACAGAAACATCTGGGTTGTGTCCAAAATCACTCACTCATTCCCTACTCCCTACTCACTATATAGTTGAGTCAATATGGTGGACTACTGTATATAGTGAACTCACTGGTCAAATGAAAAACACTTTTGGACACTACTCCACACAGTTGTTAATTACGTTTTACGTCACGTAATTACAACATTCCGACCGCGATCGGAACGGCGATCCGTGACCGTAATGCATGATGGGATATCTTGCTTCGGTTAGTGACCATCGGATGTTCACTACTACATTTTGCGGTGAATTGTGGGATACATTGAGTGCACTATATAGTGAATATTAATAACAAAGATACTCTATGGATCTATTATAAGATAATATAATACATCCATGCTATTTACCAAGATACCCCATTAGAGGCTGCTCCAATGATAGAAATGGTTACACTTCCTGTCTCCTAAATGGGCGTGGCCAACCGTCACCCCACCTCGTCTGCGAACGTGTGTGTGGATTTATTAAATTTGTAGGTAGATGAAAGTGATATATTTATATTTTCTTATGATAACATTAAATATTTACACTATTTAGCATGACAGAAATTATTTAAATAATTTTCACGGGAGTTCGCAGCCGTTTGTTTGACGTTGCCTAGGAGATCTGTGCCAAATCTCGCAAGAGTGTGTTGTTGAGACAGAGACAGGTCTTGAACAAAGTTCATTTTCTCCTGATGTGTCCGTCTGAAAATCGCCATTTTCGTGTCAAAATGTTCATAAGAGATGTGACTTGTGAAAAATGAGTTCAAAATTTACCGCAGTGACTGTGGGGCGAAAGGATCGACCATAATCTGTGTTCACGTTCAATTTTCCCATTGGAGTCAATACACTCAAGGCTGCCGCTAGTCTCCTAAAAAGGCGTGGCCGTGTAGAAACCCACGTGACATGTATACAGGAAGCTGACTCGTCATGGGGGGTCTTGGTTTATAAACCGTCATTTTTAATAATCGCTAAACATTCGGACACCACTACAAAATGGCGTAGTCACTATATAGCGCACTATATAGTGAGTAGGGGGTGATTTCGGCCCACAGCCCAAGTGTCTTGTCCCCCCCAGATGTTGCAGTCATGTGACTTCTCACCACAGTCGACTTTTCTAACGTGGTCTGTCAATTCACAACCAGGTCTGAAAGCTCTGCCACATGACACACATGGCTTCTGAAATGTGTGGGTCTTCAGGTGTACATTCGATCTGGACTAAAGTTTTTTTTTTTTACCTGACAGAAGCCGGTGGTCACCGTTTGGCTCTGGTCCACTGTGGTCACCTTCCTCATAAGCATCAGCTAGGAGCTGCTCTTCCTCCAGACTGGTGCAGAGCTCCTCCTGTTCCTCTTTCATCTGAGGAGGCTCTGGCTCGTCCAGGTCCAGACTGGAGTTCCTTTCCCGGGTGCAGAGCTGCTGGTCGACGAGAACCTCCTCCACCTCCTCCTTACAGACGTACTGCTGATGGAGGTCTGAAGAGACAAATAGACACGAGAGGTAGGTTAACAATATGACGATGGAGGACGAGACATCTGAGCTAATAAACTGAAGTTGAACTCACACTCCTTTTTTAGACAATCGTACTGCAGTTTTACTTCTGAGGCTCCAAAGGATCGTTGTCAATTGTTTCCTGAACTCATGAACAGTTCCCATATGTGAGTCTTTTCAATGTGCTTTGGATGTTTACATCAGCTGTCACCCCTGTCTGCAGTGTTGTTTCAAACACTTTCCCAAATATTTCACTGAATCTCATCAGATAATTACCAGATGAAAGTGAAGTTTCAGTTTCACCTCTCTATCTGTCCTCTTGACCCACAGAAAAAAACATGAAGAAGGTGAAATTAGCTTTGATGAGGCAGTTCAAAGGAAAGTTCAAAGCCCTATTTACAAAAAAAAAAAAAAACACTCTCCTAAGAATCAAACTTGGAGTCCAATAACAAGGAGAGTCCGATAGACGTTAGAGCTCAGTTTCAGATTTGTGCCCTTCTTTCTCTGCTTGTTCCCCCAGCCAGAGCACATCAAGATAAAAAAGGGGTACACACTTAGGCTTATCAAATCTGGAAAAAAATAACTTTTTTATTTTTCTTGTGGATTAGTAGAAGCTGTTTCACTGCTTCACAGGAGTGACACAACAATCTGTGTTTCTGTATCTCTGGGTCTTTGGAGGGTGAAATGTTATTGTTTTCAATACTAATAAGAAAAGCCTTTTTACCTGTTTGAGTGTTACTGTGACTCATTGTTGTGGTGGAGTTGTGTAGATTGCTTTTGTGACTTGTGTTTTTGTGTTTTCTAGACGCTCCAGTGTCGACATGCTTGATTTTGTTGTGTTTCTTTGAGTTGTTGTAACAAAGGAGCCGTTGGTTCAGTTCAGCACCACTATGGGCTCCTTTCTCACATATAGAAGTCGAAGTGTAGGTGTCGGTCTCCTGCTTCAGTACGAGCTGCTCTTCGTCTTCAATGATGCAGATTTCCTCATATTCCTCTTTAATCTGCAGAGGCTCTGGGTCGTCCTGGGCCAGTCTGGAGTTCCTGTCGTGGTTACAGAGCCGCTGGTCGTCAGAAACCTCCTCCACCTTACAGACTCGTTGCTGTCGGAGCTCTGGAGGGACAAAGGGACACGAGAAACAGCAGCAACACTCAGATTAAAAAGCTTCTGGTGATGTGTCGATCCTGAGTCGTTCCTCTGTTTTATCCCTCCACCTCTCATCTGCACATTGACTAGTCTGCTGCTGATTATGATAAGTAGGCCTAAATACAAGTGTTGTGCCAGTTTAGTGCCATAAATGGTAATCCACCACTCTTTGGTTTGTTATGATTTATGGCACAAGAAGACCCCCATTAGGACCCTCCAATGGGTGGACCCTCAAATACCCAAGTGATATAGCCTAGATATAAACCAGGCTAAACACTCTGTCAGCAAATAATAGTCAGCAGGGATCCGTGTTAAAAACAGTCACTGTGTCAAATGAGAGGTTGTTAACAATCATTTAACTCTGTCAATACTCTCATCTGTAGCCTACTCTGTCACTCTGCTTTTACAGACCTGCTGCCATTTGTATCTTTATTCCAAGCGACGTCCGGAGGTCGATCTGTTCCTCGAACTCACCGATGGTGCGTTCAAAGACTCCGTTTAATCAGCAGCAGCAGCTGATCGCTCTCTGACAATCTCTCTTTCATATCGAAGTGTGGACATTGTTGCTTCATCTCCTCCATCGTCTCCTAACTCACTCTCATACATCCACAGAGGCGACGCTGCTGGCGCTTTGTTTACTTCCGCTGGGTGTCACACTGAGAAGTTTCCGTCAGTGAACGCGTCTCAGCCACAGGGTCTCAGCTTTCATTTCCCCGCGCACGGTTCATTTCAAGGGGAAATTAACAGTCTATGGGGGAAATGAATGTTTGTGTTTATTTCGTAGGCCTATATGATGAACAAGAAATTACAAACAGAAAAAAATAGTTCGAAAATAAAAAAAAGAGAGAAAGAAATAAAATAAGAATGAAAAACAAAGCAGATAGCCTAAATAATCATAATGATATGAAGCAAAGAAATAGGTGTCGGAAGCTATTTGTTACTTTTGTATTATTTAATCACTTATAATTTAGTTATTTTTTGTGGTTTAGTTTTGGGGAATACACCTTTAGTTTGTTTATGATAGGCATATTAAGTTTATTTTGGTACTTAACCATGCTTTTATTTTGAAGGTAGCCTACTGGGTAGCTGGAGCGCACCGGGTGAGTTTACATATAGGGGTTGGCAGACACAGGTGAGCTAGGCACCTGGGAGGGCAGATGGTTTTTTACCAGGGCAAGAGAGGCGGCAAAGGGCCATTGTTCTTTGTTTGTTTGTTTGCCAATGGAGAATAAACCCAAGAAACTTTCATTTTTTGCCTGGACAATGGACTTTGTTTATCCTGCGTAAATTCACTCCCTAGGTGTCTCAGTGGCCGTTTGATTTGATTTAGTTTCATTATAGTTTTGATATTTTGAGTTTTTTTTTTATTATTGACACCGAGGACAAATAGCCACTACAATAGGGAAGAAAAAACTACTGGCTGCTTACACCACTATACCCAAATAATCATGTAAGACATTATTTTCAATAATTCAAATGATCCAATTCTCATTTAGTAGCCTACAGTTTGTCTGTGTAATGGAGGTTATGACATCAGTGGAAAAGAGGAAAGCACTTGTGATTAAAAACTAACACCAATGACCTTAACCTTTACGTTGTGTCATCACCATCTTGCAAAATTACACTCTATAGGCTACCGTACTTAAGAGATATGCAATCCTATCTACCTAATGTATCAAGGCACAGCCACAAAGGGTGAACATTGTAATTTCCTCAAGGATGTTTGTTTTGTTTGTTTGTTTTATTAGATCCCCATTAGCTGCTGTACAAGACAGCAGCTATTCTTCCTGGGGTCAAAACATCTTACAAACATTTCTGTTTCAGAATTTAACACAGAACATTCAACATAGATCATCATCATTCATACAGTGGACAACAGCAACACAAAACATAAAAAAAAGCTCACATCTCATTTACAAACTGTTCTTAAAGTACAAAGAAACAGAAATCATGCGTTGTTTACATGCAACTGTCTCTAATGGTCAGAGAGTCACTCCCTCTTGTAAAAACAAATACATCTTTAGTCCCTGTTTAAAAGAGGCAGCACTACCTTCTCGCATCAAAAATCTCGGCAGAGCATTCCATGCAGCCATCGCTCTGTAATGAACAGTTTTTTGTTTTGCATTTGTTCTACATGGGGGCAACAGGAAATCATCTCTGTCAGCTGTAGGCTATATGAGAAGATGGGGTCTTGTTGTGTGAAATTGTCAGACTATAACAGCTCCACATGTAGCTTAAGTGTTAGTGTGATACAACTCAGAGAAACACTGTAGTTTGTGAGCCTTTTTACAGATCCTCTCCCACAGCAGAAGTCACTAGATGTCACTGTTGTAATCCGTATGAGTCAAGTTATCAGTTTGTTCCTACTTTCTTTCACTATTTCTTTCTTTCTCACACATTTTCCCTCACGCTATTTTCTCCTCCATCACAGATATGAAACAATTTACTGAGGACTGAAGGACTTGAAGCACCTGAAATCGGCTTTTTCACACCAGCTGGGATCTCTTCTTCACCCAGGGACCAAATGACAGTTGCCTTTTTTGTGCACTCTTGCAGCAGAATTCACAGAGCGAAATCACATTAACTAAAGACATTAACCGAGCTGCTGTGAAGCTTCCTGTTGAGTAGGTGAATACTAATGGGGCAACATCCTTGTCATGGAGGTTATCTCGACACCACCACCACCACCTCTGTTCTCTTTGTGTAAGTCAAGGAAATATAGTTTCCTTCGCTGACTGTCACTTCTTTCAGATCATGTTTATCTTTCAGAAAACATCAATAGATTGAATGTGCACATGAAGGACGGTGTCAGACTTTGACGACAAACCAGTGCTGCAATCTCAAATGTGTTCATTAGACCTGCATGGGCATATTCTACATGTTTTTTTTCTTCACAACAATAACAACAATTGTGAAGATGGTGTGTTTTTTTTTTACTCTGTTATGAAGCACTATAGATTCCTTTGGTTGTATTGAATGCTTTCACAATTAATATGAAATACATACATAAACAATCTATTGAATAAATAGAGTAGACATAATGCATAGCCTATACATAAATTCAAATATAAATAAATGAGTCAATCAATCTACTGTCTACTGTTGAATTTCATGCAGATTGCAATCAACTGAAATGCACCTTGGATGTTTCAATAGTCTCAAATGTTTCCCATTCTGCGGGAGAATAAAGCCCCAAAAGGAAGTCTCCTCATACTGAAGTGGATATGAAGGGTTTGCACTTTTAAGACATCGCTTTAAATTGTCACTGAAGAGTTGATGCAAGCCCCTCCATCAGTAACATGTTTTCATGCAGCCTCTGCAGAGAAAAGCTTCTTTCATCTTTATTTACAGTTGTTGAAAATGTCAATGTTTATTCTGTTTATTTAGAACAGTTGATATTTTCCGCACTTCACCTGAGGCAGTTCCTCTCTTATCCTGCAGCCACACTGACTGTCAGTGGGAAAACATATTTTTCTAAAAGAAAAATACAAATCTGCCCACACTTTGTACAATTCGTGACTTGTTATGATCAGCATGACATTAGGCCGGACAGCAACATGTTCCATTATGCCATGAGGGAGGTTGCAGCATTACACACAAACCAAAATAATGCAAAATACAATCTTAAGCCTCTGCCTTCTAGTCAAGTTGCAGAAAATATGGTCAATGTCCTAGCACTAATACAAATAGGTTAGACCACACCATATTCCTTATATTTTTTTCTAATATTCATTAAAGTCTTGAAATCCAAAGCTTGACAGTCTGCTGTGTCCTGTCAAGGTTAAACTGTGATAGGAAAATTGCTGTCTGAAATCAGCAGGTGTCTTCCTTAAAGCTGTAATGTGGCAGCTAGGGACAGGTGAGGATTTAATCTAACAGGAGAGTAGACTGCATCGCTAAAGAGCTGTTTTCCTACAACTAATGCAACACTTGTTTTCTTCCTCAACCAAAGGGATTAAAAATTACTCTCATTTTTTTGGGATACTCAAAGCCTTCGCCATTAATACATCACATCCAGTTGTTTTCTGTTTATGCTGTAACACCAGGCTCCTCATTAATTATCCAGCTCACAGGAGCGCTTGTGGCTAATTATAAGTACATCTGCATTTAGAGAGCGATGTCTTTCCTAGATGCTGTGTTCATGTTTTTCCTGATGTGCATGCTCAATTCCTCCTGTTTCAATTGTGTGGCCAGAGAAACTAAAACAGCTGTGATGACACTCAAATGCTATTTTTATGGCTACTGTTTTCCAAACAGAAAACTGATCAGGGATACTGTATGTGAAATAAATCCATGTCCCAGGACTCCAAAACTCTCATGGAAAACCCTTCCAGAGATATGAAGCCTTATAGTGACAGCAGATCAATGATTTTTAAGTGTGTAATAGCTGTATGTGCACATACCATTGTATTGCATATACCAAATGGCAGGTTCTTTTCCAACTTACCCACAATGCAAACCTATTGAATCACCCACTGGCATGCAACGAGACACCTAACTATGGCTGTGCGTGCCTCATACTGAACATTACATAAAAAAAACTATTACTCAATAACTGACCCTATCAACACTAATATAAATACATGCAGCTTAAAATGCATCTCTTTAGCGTCCTAAATGCCCACTACTCAGTCAGGACGCAGTTTCTCATATCAATGGCCCTGGGGCCTTTGTGCCTCTGAATGTGTTTACACATGCACATTACAGCCTAAAACACAGTCAGATCTTATTTATGCTATTCTCTTTGCGTACTCATGCCCCTGTCACAAGAATAAATAGAACAATTTAAGCGTCGTCATGGAAACAAAACACGTATACTACATAATAGAAAACAACATTAATGTGTGGATGAGGTGCACACGTGTGTCAGGACCTGGGGTTATATAACTATCGTGTTGATATCCTCACTTTTGTTCTCATGTCTGGAGTTCAACCCGTATAAGGAACTCAACAGACAATTATTCTGTAGAGACATTTCTATTCACTTCTATTCCAAGTTTCATTTATCAGGTAGAAAAGTTAATGAGAAAAAAAAGGAGAAATATAAAATGGTCCCAATGATTAATGTGCATTTCATTTACATAGACAATGGGAACAGTGCACTAAGTGATCCACACTACATTAAATTAAGAGAAAGCACGTTGTGTTCTCGCATGTGCTTTACTCAGACGTCTCCGTCGCCGTCTTTTCCTCTCACTTTATTTCCATTACACGGACACCTCCTACATTCAAATGTCCCTTCTCAAGATGCTGGCAAATGCCAAGGGTTAATAACGCAGACAAGACAGGAAGCATAATGTTCCATTCAAAATCATCAAGCTCCATTAATAAAGTCCCGCTGAGTGTGTTTACATGCACACCGACACCCTGTTATTCTCTGGGATACTCAGGTTTTGCCTTTTTCAGCTGATACGTTCATAGCAATATTATGTAATCCTGATTATTGATTAAGAAAAATAGTACAGCAGTGAGCCGGAATGTGAACACATCATGAATGCCATTGGTTTTAACAGTCTCTTCCTTAGGTGTAATTAGAGCCTATTGTTCTGAACGTAAGGTACATGCTTTACTCAGGATGCGCACCCCGAATAACAGGCACACTGAGAAAAGAGATTGATGGTCCACTGGCCCACGTAATGCTACCCAGACTGTCCAATGGACAGTCTGGGTAGCACTGACATCAGTGAGTCTATAATTCTTCCAGTAGATGCTACAGATGCTGCTTTCTCTTTGTAAAACAAATAATGTGTCCATCCAGCTCCTGGCCACACAATCTATGTTTAGAAAAGTACATTCAGTCTCAAGAGCAGGTAGAAAAAAATATGCTTTGGCATTAGTTAACGGCTAATCAACTGTGCTCATGTAAGCTCGTGTTGCATTTCAAAGAATCATTCAGTTCAACTCGGGCTCTTTTACTTGGTAATTTCCTCGCTCTGCTGAAACAAACACGACAGAATGTTTTTTTGTTTTACTCATACACCTTGTTCTCTTTAGGTTATAGCGAATATCATAGATAAATCCAACACAAAACATATTGGATTATATAAGACCAAATAAAAACACAAACCACTCAGTATAGTTTATTCAACATACACATACAGTAGGCATATTATGTGCAGTACATATTTTTTTACATGCATCTTTTAGCACTATATGAGGATGTTCCATTCCTTGTGTAAAAGGGAGTAAGAGTAAATGTGTCATTGTGGTTGTATATTTTTTCAAGAAAACTTCAAAACACAGGACACAGGTACATAAAGAAACCGAGATGATGAAGGTGGGGAGTCTGAAGAGGTACAAACTCCAGCCTCCAACACTTATGATGTGAGTAGTGAGCACGTCTTGTGTGTTTGTCATCTGTGTTGGTCTCACAAGTTTTTCCCTCTGTCGCAAGTGTTTCTCAAGGTTTGATGATTGTATGAAGCTACATTGTGCATCTAAAAATGAGGATGCTTGATTGTAACATGGGAAGAACATTTGAAAGTACTTTACCTGCACTCGGCCAGCTGCTACATGAAAATACAGAACAAAGTCTGTCTCCATGAGGGACGGATAGATGATGGACAGTAAAGCAGCAAGATGAAGCTAAATCAAAGAAACAAAGAAAATATTAACATCTTTACAACAAAGAAATGTCTGTGTTTTTTAGGAGAAAAACTAATTACAGCATATACATTATAACAGATAAAACTAACCTATTAAATGGGTAGAAATGCAACCCTGTGCCACCACTGACTAGCTACCGGTATTTTACCTCACACACATTGTTTATCTGTATTTCATTAGATTCCTAAGTACCCCTATTTGAAGTGATTGTGGGTGCATGAATAAACTAATCAATCAACTTAATATTATTTTTGTGTTAATATAAGTCTTAAATAGTTATCTTCCGACAGCAATCACTTGTATCGAGTGTTTGGACCAAAACATGGGTCTCTCAGTCACTCTGCTCTGCTCTGTGCCGAGGAGAAAACTTTTCTTGTATCCTACAGTTTTTATCCAATGAGGAGAGAGAACGGCATGAAGGGCTGTGTGTGCAGCCAAGGGACGCCGTGAATGTGGTGACGTAGGGATGAGGACTGTTATGGTGCGTTCAAGGCAGCCCGTAACTCGTGTTTTTCCGACCTGTGAACTCGTACCAGTTTGATCTGGTACGAGTTCACGGGTCGGAAGTTACGAGTGGCCGTTATAGTGACTTTCACAGGTAAAACAGGTCGGAAAAACACGAGTGGGTTGCCTGGAACGCTACAAAGTCGTAAGTTGTGACTTGAAGCTGTAATTTACGGTTTCAAAAGCCTGCCTGGAACGCAGCATTAGCCAAAACGACCGGATCGCTTACTTCTGCTTTAAGGTCCTCATGTACAGAAAAAAAACATCCATTCCCTCTGCAAACTGCTGTCCTGGATTGTGAAATAAAATCCCTATAATGATTTTGAGATCCTGTGTTTGAATGTGTACTCCACCTTACATGTTCATGTGATGCGAAACAACACTAATAAATTCAAAGTAGTTTTTTTCACCCGGGGTAAAAGAATCCAGCTTGTTATGCCTATTGATTTGAGGGCGATGAAAGAACAGTAATAACTGGGAGAAGCTCAAAGTTTTCATCAGCTCAGCCAGAGCAGGACAACAAGAAAGCAATGTTCAGAGAGATGTTATTGAGAAATATCAATGGTGGTCAAAACTGTGATGTGAAATTCAGTGATATACTGTAATATGTTACATCATTAGATTAACAGGTGGCAATAATAAAATCAAGTTCAACCAGCATTGTGAAGGTGAAGTACCTTTTTAAAGAGTGGAGGCTGCAGTGTGGTCAACACAGAACTGATTTTAATGAGCTCCTTTGAACTAAATATAGATTCACATCATGAATTATTAAATACCTTACTTGAGTTGCTTCAATTTATTCCTGAATACAACTCTAAACACACCTCTGTAAATTAAGGCCTGCAGCTCCAACTACAGGGGAAAAAAACTATTTTGTATGTTTGCAAAAGTTTTGGTGAATACTGCACTCTCAACATTTGATCATTTACAGTAATTAACAACCAATGCAGCATACAGTAGTAAACCAATAGTTAAATAAATAATCTACTGTGTATAGTTTATAAATCTTTCCCAGCACTTTGACAGCGTGATCAAGTGTTGGTTCCCTTCGGCTTCTGTAATGTTTCTCAATACATCAACTATGGTGCAGAGAGAGGCTAATGGTGTTTATCTGTCTGGGCAGACTAATGTTGATGGTGCAGATATGTTCCCTGTTTTATTAATTACCAATGGATAATCTTTTCTGTCCATGTGAATCCAGGAGCTTTTGCTACAAATATGATTCTTGTAATTGTGGCGGCACACTGTATCACCTAACACTCATTTAAAGGGATAGTTCAACATTATAATCCCTATAGTGTTAGGAGTAGCTGACCTTTAATTGTCAGTGCAAGCTATTTTTAGAACGGCGGAGCAAAGCCGCGAGCTGCTCAGACCTACGTGCACTACAGAGGCTCATGGGATTTCTTGGTTTCCCCCATCACACTCATCAAATACACAACCCAATAACTCCAAAACGCTCTCATGGACAAGTTGTGACCTGCACATTCACCACGCTATGAGATAATAACGTAACGTTACGAGACAGAGTTGGTAAATGCAGAGACTGCTTGCCGAAAAACTGCCCCTGATGGGAACACGCATCCTTGTCCACGAGAGCATTTTGGAGTTGTTGGATTGTGTGAGTTTGATGGGGGACAATCAAGAAATTCCATTAGCCTCCGTAGCGTAGCTCTGAGCAGCTCCGCCGTTCTCAAAATAGCTTGCACTGACAATTAAAGGTAACAAACTTATTCCTGAAACTATAGGGATTATGGCAATGGCCAATTTGCCAAAATGTTGGACTATCCCTTTAAAGAGGAACTATGCAAGATGTGTACCTTCGCTGAATAACTTTGGAGTAATTGTGATGGTTAAATTTGGCAACTTGTTACGGGGAGCATGGAGGCTCTCCCACCTAGCGTCTCTTGGCCGAAAACCAACCTTGCCGACCCGGTGTCCCAGGTCTTGTCTTGTGAGAAACATGGACTGCTTTACGCCAGTATGACACAAACACGCCTGGCATCACATTGGTCATATTTCTATAGTAAACCAGTTTCGTAGTAAATTCTACCAAAATCACATTTAAAAAAAATTAAAATAAATATATATATATATATAGAAAGAGGTTCAACAAAGAAATCCTGAGATACAAAGACAAAACCTTAATTATGGAGGGCGAGAAAATGACTCGCCACAGTTCATTGTCTGTCTCCTTTTCTTGCTTCCTGCACTGCTGTGAGTGCTGGTTTCAGCATGCAGGGAGGGTGTGAAACAGCCCATCAGTCATGATTGATTTAAATGGGCCTGATGAGCCTAAGTCATGCTTTAAGCTTCCAGTGGCTGATGAGGGGCAGACACTGCTGTGCCGGTGATCCTTTACAGAAATCACTACCTGCCTCTGTTCTTAACGAAGAGGCACGGCCGATCAAAAGCGGGCTGACTTAACGTTTTAAAGTTGTGGGAAGTGACCAGCTCGACTCTGTCACCTCTCACTGTATGAGGATCAAAAGCCTCCCATTACTGTTAAGTGGCTAAGCCAAACATCACACTACATTAATGCAGATTAAGTGGCAATTATTGTAAATGTTGGAAGTGTTTTCTCGATGACACAGTGAGCTAATGAAAGCAAATCATTAACTCCCCTCCGAATGTTTCATGATTTAATTAGAGGCTTTTTTCTCCAGAAACTTTTGAATCATAAATAATTAAAATGTAGACTCAAGGAAAAAAGGGTTCAAAATGTGTCCTGATAAAACACTGGATTTAATGTTAATGTAAACAAAACTCTAACAGATTTTTTTTAAGTAGAAAGTTTTGGGAGGGGGTCAACAGACTGCTGTTGCCTGTGACTAAGCTACACATTTAAATGGCTTGAAATCATGACTCAGGGATATAGCCCCACCTATAACATCCCCTGACTTAATGCTTCTGTCATAATTACCACACCACCAAACAATGTTTCACCTCTTTTCCTACTGAGACAAAACGATGCATAGACCTGTCACCAGGTGCTGTTACACTGGAAGTACAGAAGCTATACAGCAATTAATGGTGAGAGAGTGAGCTCTACTTACTCTACTTATGAATTTTTACAACACACTATCACTGACTAAAGCATCCCACATGAAATCACCATACAACCAGGAGCTCATATGTTCTCCCCAGTGTGTGTGTGGTCTGTACTGTACTGTAAGTGCATGTGATGAAATTTAAGGAAAACTCCACTGGCTATAGAAGAGGGGTCAGGTCAGCTAGATTTTGTTTGTGGGTTTAACCACATTTAAAAAAAAACCTGCGTACTTATCAAATGGGCATTTGACGTAAACCTGTCTGTAATAACTGATGCAGTTCTTCCTAATGGAAGTGCCTCAACAAAATTTCGCCTAATCACATCTAAAAGAAAAGTGCCAAAGCCTGGTGTCCTGAAAAGTGGCTAGACATGATAAATTATTCAAATGGGGAGAAAGCGGCTCAAACCTAATGCTCTGCCTTGATGAGAATTCATGCTGCAGAAAAAGTGTTTGAAACTGTTTGACAATCAAACTATAGTTTAAAGAACAATGAAGCCTCCAGTTATCGCCAGCATGTTTGGACCTAAAGACGAAAGTGCTGAAGTCTTTGTGTTTAATTTCTGTCAGTGACATCTACAATAGAGAGGCAGTGATTCATCTCATTGTGAGCGCTGACAGGAGAAGAATAAACAGTGAGAGTAAGGGTTAGACAGCCTGTTTCATTTACAACAAGAAAAAATATCTTAACAGTTTCTGACTGAGAAGCAGCAAAAATCATCTGCAATCACATCTTGTATTTGTTATGTTTAGAAAAAAAAAGTTTTCTTTCAAAAGAGTGTCCTATGAAGAGCAAAATAATTCAAGAAAATCTGAATCCTTAAAACTTTAAAGGCATTTTTCAACACAGCCACCTTATCTATGTTAAAACTTAGATTGTAGCATATGTTTGGATAGATGTTTGAGCCATATTTTGCTTTAAGCCTGAAAACAAGCAGGACTTTATTCACCCACACCATGCAAGTGGTGCATTCATACGACCCATGTTAAGTCTGCTCTCTGAGGATAATCTTCAGCATCGTCTGATTATCTCTGCTCAACCTCAGATGGTGCAGTGGTGCAGACTGGTATTCAATCTTGTTTCTGACATCCAGCCACCAGCTCATCTCTCCCTGCTGTTGAGAGACAATTAATGTTCTTGTATTCATGTGTTGTGTAATTAATTACATAGCTACCGAGTGCAACTTCCTTTACATTATTTGTAATATGGTACTGGCTTGTTACATCAAATCACAAGGAGGTAACCAAGGCCGACATCTACAGTTTCCCCTCTTCATTGTTAATTTTCTCTCTGTGTTTTGTAGTGCTGCTGTCGTACTGTCGAGCTCATCTTCTGTGGAGTGCTATCATGTACTGTGGCCTGTGAACAGTTGTTAAAACTAACACAATCTCAGAGCCTTTTGAAACGAAGTGATACACAGATAAACCACAGTGGCTGGAAACCACTCATACAGGCGGTTTGTATCATTGTTAAAAAAACAACATTTATCATTAATTCTTTTCAGCCCTGACAACTCTGATACTGTATGATACATACTGAATATTTTTGATCTCAGTTTGAATTTGACCTTGTACTAAATCATCTTTTGAGCAGGTAGGGGAAAGTGGCCTTGAACTCAACTTCAGCAGTAAGTTAACCCTAACCCTAAAATACAGCAAGCAAGAATGAAGTGACCGATTAAATTTACGGCCCAATGACACCTCCCAGTCCCGTAATTTTGAGGCTTGTATCGGCAAAATTAAAACATGGATGAGTCAAAACCTCCTCATGTTAAATACTGCCAAGACCGATTTAGTTGTTTTCAAATCATGTAATAATAAGCAGATGTCTCCATCCTTCTGTTGTACTGTTGATGGTTGCACGATTACGGAAAGTCCACATGTAAAAAATCTAGGAGTCACGTTGGACACCTCCCTATCATTTCAGCCTCATATCAGGGAAATCACTAAATCAGCTTTCTTTCACCTTCGTAACATCGCCAAAATCCGCCCCGTTCTGTCCCATCACAACACTGAAATTGTCCTTCATGCTCTAGTATCCTCCAGATTAGATTACTGTAACGTTCTCCTCTCCGGTCTTCCCGCCTCTACAACTCATAGCCTTCAACTTGTACAGAACTCAGCTGCTAGAATACTGACCAAAACCCATAGACACAGTCATATAACTCCAGTCCTGAAATCTCTCCACTGGTTACCGGTCCAGGCCAGAGCTGATTTCAAGGTCCTTCTCCTTACATATAAGGCATTGAATGGCCTGGCTCCATCATACCTGTCTGAATTACTCATACCCTATATTCCACCCCGCCCTCTCCGCTCTGTAAATTCTCATCTTCTGGTTGTTCCCACAGTCAATAAAAAATCATTTGGTTATAGGGCCTTCTCCTACCGTGCACCCTGCTTATGGAATAGTCTCCCACTACATGTCAAACAATCCACTTCCACCGTAACTTTTAAAACACTTCTTAAGAAGCACCTTCTTACACAATGTTTTGGCAAAATTTGAGTGTCCTATTTATCTCCCTGTACGTTCTTTGCTTGTCCTCCACAGTAGGCTATGTTGCCTATTTGGCCTGTATTTGTTCCTGATCATTTATTGTAAACTGTTGTGTAAAGTGACTTGCTATTTCTATTATTGTAATTAATTTTGTAAAGTGTACCGAGACCATGTTGCACCATGGTCATTTTACACTTTAAATAAACTAAACTAAACTAAACTAAACTAAATCCACTCAGGCGTCCCCGGTTCGAATCCCGCGTCGGGCAGACCTTTCCTGCATGTCATTCCCCCTCGCTCTGCCTCCCCCTTTCCTGTCTATCTCACTGTGTGCTGTCGAATAAAGGCAAAAACGCCAAAATATATACTAAAAAAAAAAAAAAAAAAAAAATCCACTTATCTGGCAACCAATGTAGTCACACCTACTGGCGATGCAGAGCAATCAAAGATAGGCTATCAAAGCTGCATTGTCTTAAATCTGCAGCTGCGTACTAGCAAGTCAAAAAGAAGATGAAGATGAAACTTCTCACTTTCTACACGTATGCAGCTAAATACTGCAAAAAATACATGTTAACTAGAAGGGCAGGTTGGTCAAGAACATTATGGCTACCTGATAAACAAATAAAAAAGTCCCGCAATATAATGCCATTTTGGAAAGTGTGTTGGGAAAAAGTGACACAACGATGAAGATCAATAGTGCCAATTCTATTGTTTTTATCATATGCAAGCAATATCACATGACACAGAATACTGTTCAGTTTTTGAATACCTCATTGTTACAAACAGGGCAACATTAATATTAATTTGGATGTGTTTTGGGATGTTTTTCAGAACGTGAGTCAAGCCTTCACCTCTCCACCAAACGCTGGTGAAATCAGTCAACGCAGCCACATTCGACTGACTGAAGGAAAATCAGGTGACACAGACTGTTAAGCAGTGAGATGTTTTACTGTGGCCACCACTCATAAGTGAGTCAGAACTGTAAGTTGTTGGCTGAAACCATTCAATATGAGACTCAGATTCAGCCACTGTTGCTCGCAGGGTTGCCTGTTTGGTCCAGCTTGCACACACCCTCACGTGGAAACAAAATTGTCCATGCATGTCACATCACACTCCTCACATGTTCACACGCATGGGCATATTGGTGCTGGATGCTCATTTCATATGACGACCTTGTGCTTTGTACTTGATTTTAAACACAGAAGCAGTCCTTTGGGTCTGGTTGGAAAAGGTCATCACAAATGCACGGACACGAAACAAGACACTCCACACATTGCAAGCATCTTAAAATTCAACACACAACGTATATTATGAGTTTTCTTCCCCTACTGTGTGTGTGTGTGTGTGTGTGTGTGTGTGTGTGTGTGTGTGTGTGTGTGTGTGTGTGTGTGTGTGTGTGTGTGTGTGTGTGTGTGTGTGTGTGTGTGTGTGTGTGTACCATACTGCGTTTGTGTGTGTGAGCCTTGGTGCTGCCTAGAATAGATAAATGTGAAAATGTCAGCGTCCCAATTTTGGTGTGGACAGAGAATATGAAACATTTGGACTACTCCTAAGAAAACAACTCACATAAGGGGCTTCACATCAGCATGGCTCTCTCTTCAGGTTCAGAACCTGACAATGGCAGTTCTGAAGGGAACCAAAAAATAATTGGTTCTTCCCCACGACCGTGACATCATCAGTGGGCATGTCGTATAGGCTGTGAAGATGAGCGACTGACAATCTGAAGAAAAATAATTTGCAGTGGTCTGCTGAAGAAACAAAATGTTTGGTGGTGATTTGGGCATCTGCAGAATTTCAAGAAAAGCTAGAAAGCAAAACAAGAAAGAACAAGTTGTATGAATTTCCCTTTGGGGCTTAAAAGAGTAAAGTATTCTTATCTTTGAACTTGGGGAAGGAATGGCCAAGGCTGGGTTCACTCAAACCGTAGGCAGAGTAAATAATTAATAAACTCAAAAAACTTAAGAACGATTACAGAGACAGCAAAAAAAAAAAAAAAAATTGCCACTGTTGTGTTTACTTCTGCGTGAGTAATGCAGAGTAATGTACGCCTACTTTGGTTCCACTTAAACTGGTGTGAATGTGGGCTGCTACACCAGAAAGCACCAAAGTTCAGAGTCAGAGACAGAACCGTGTCTGTCTAAAAGCACCCTCTGTTGCGTCTGAGACTATGACAAGGTTAATATGTTCTTTTAAAATAGTGTTTTAAAATGAAAATGATCCAGTCAGACGAGTCGTCTCTCCAAATCCATACCAACATGCCTGAAAATGCACATGACCATTCCCATTCTGTATACTTGGTGGTTTTGTGCGCACCATTGTCAACAGGAAGCAGATTGGCCACTTTGCAGTCGGTTGCAGGAACTACTATGAGTGAGGAACGGCAGTAGTCAAACATAACACTAGAGATTTCTTTGCTCAAAGTATAAAGTCTAAAGTAGTCAGTGTTCTCCTTGTTTAGACTACAACACAACCCCAGAGTTCCCAAACTATAACAAGTCAGCGGTGTTTTCAACACTCTCCATTTAAAGGGCTTAAAACTCTGGATCTAACATGGTAAACAAAGAAAAGTGATCTGTTTTAAAATTGAAATGTATTAGTGTTGATGGAGGAGAGTCGCCTACTAATCGATCTGGTCCGTTTGCTCCGGTTCCAGAGGCAGATAGCCAGAACACACAGTTGGCAGCAACTTATCGCCTGCAGTGACGTGATTAACACCCAGCTGTTCCTCTCTATTCCCTGCTCCGTCTCACTATTTGCAGTGGAGCAGTGAAGCTTTTGAGCTTTATCTGTATATTTTTAAATTATCCACTTTCAAATACAGACCAAGTTAGCTTGTTTGCATTCTGTTTCATTGTCATTCTCACCCCTACTCCTCTCCTTCACTATCTCCTCTACCCTATTTTCTAACGAGCCAGTGAGGCTTGTAATTGTATTTCAAGAGAATAAATTAGGAGAAACATTTCTGCCCAAACCAAAACACAAATTATTTGTGCATAGGGATGTGAACCCACAAACATGTGCTGGGGACTCATGTATTAGATTCCCCAAAATTGAGAAGACATCCTGTTGCTTATAAGAACAGATTAGAAAAAACTGTTCACATCAACAACCTGTCTGATCTTCTGACCATTTACTGCAATAGACAGTAGCAGACATGATCATTACTATTATTCACAGTAATAGTTTATCCATGTATACTCCCATCAGAGTTTGGGTTTGTATATGATGTAAATGATCTAAATCTCAGATTGAATCCTCAGCATTAAAGCTGCATTAACTAATTTGTGGCCACTAGGGGGCAGCAGAGAAAACTATAACCAGAATGCTGCTTACGGTCCCTAACCTTAAAGCTGATATGGTAAAACAGTTGATTATTTTCATATGTAGTTGGTATGAAGCAAGATTAATAATAATTTAATGTTAAATAATACCATAAAAAAACAATCCAGTGAAGCATTTTGTATTTCAGTGGTTGTAACTAAATCCCTTCTCACACCTGCACATGCTACAACCCACAAGGTCTCATGATATTCTGAATGAATGGTCTGCAGCCGGATGGACTTTTGTCTCCTCATTTTCACTGACAGAACTGTGTCTTTTAAGCTGCAATGCCATGTTGTTCGTGGGTAAAATCAAATAATTTTTCTACAAGGTTAGAGGCGTTTTACGTCATCCTCCAACTGCTTCCTCCTGTGATGCGTTTTTTGTTCAAAAGAGCATTCATGTTTTTTGAGGGTTATTGCTTCATGTGATGTGCAAATGTTCAGCCTCCAAGAAATCAAATCTTTCTCTCTTATGTCAGTGTAAATGCACCTTTAGGAGGATAACAGCATTTGCATCTCTTTCCAATCATATCCACAGACATACAGGGCAACACTCCAAATATCTATCCATAAACTGTCTGTTTCCTCTGCAATCTCGAACGTCAGCAAGTTACAATTTGTGTGAATGGTTTTCCACTGTAGCAGTGAAATAACTACAGTTTAGCTGTGATTTTATAACAATGGCGCGTTACCAAGAGAAATGCTGGAAAATGTATTGTTTGTATAATTATATAACAGGAAGATATATGGATTTCTGAATAACGTACTGTATGTGTATATTCATCTTGTTCTTCTCTGTCATGCAGTGTAAGTTATTACTGGTGAACAGTTGTTGAATAACACCCACCTCATCTCACAAGAGGCTCCACTTCACTCATGATTGTCTGGTCTCATTATCCACACAATGGATAACTGCCACTCCAATGTTTTTCTATGTAAACAGGATGTTTAAAACAAACTCTTTTGTTGGACTGACACATTGGCAAAAGGAAAAAAACACAATAATTATATTCAACTTTGCTATAACAAACTTGTTGCGATAAAGGACATCAGTCTTTTGTTTGAGTGTGGAGAGAACTTCATGGAAAAAGTCAAAGCTGGCTTGTCGTTCTGTCTCTTGACCCTTTGCAAAGTCAACCTTCATTGTATCGGATTTGTAGTCAGCTGCTGTAGATAGTGAACCCCTAGTATCTGATGTGGCTATGGTGCATGGTAGACTGTCCAGAGGAAGTAAAGGAAGTAAAGAAGCTGATGGTTCAATATTGTTACTATTCCACCAAATCATTGTAATAAACACAGTTTGGATCCGTTAAGTTTATTCCCCCTAATGCAAATCATGTTTTAGGCCATTCCTGTGTAATAGCTGTATCAGTTCTGTGTAATTACATGTGCGCATGGCCAAGCCACGCTGCCCCCGGCTCTCTCTGGGAGAGTGGGGCCAGGCGAAGGCCATGCAACTGGCCGAGCCCAAGGCCACACTGTCTCTGGCTCTCTCGGGGGGAGTGGGTGGCCGCAATAAAGAAAAACTTATTCTTCTTCTCACTCTCGCAACAGACAGCAATCTCTCTCTGGCTTAGTTTTTTTTTTTTTTTCCCCGCAGAAGCACAAAATCATGCGTAAATGAATTGTACTCTGTTTCTTTCTTGTGTAGAAAAGCTTCATTGAAAACGAATGCTCTTTTAATGCTGACCACCCTTTTTTATTTACAGTAATGGTCTTTATTAGATCCAGCATGTTGTTGACTAAACCTTTATTGAAAATGGGATATGATATGACAAGGCATCACATTCATTTGGCAGATGATTTTGAAAGTAACTCACAATCCTTACAGCTACACACTTTAGTGTCCCACTTCTAAATAAAACTAAAGGACTCTTCAGTTGCCCAAGATATGTGAGTTGGTGTATTAAAGAGATAGTTCTGGCCCATTGCCATAATCCCTATAGTTTTAGGAGTAGGTTCGTTACCTTTAATTGTCGGTGTAAGCTATTTTTAGAACAGGGGAGCAGAGCCGCGAGCTGCTCAGAGCTACGCTACGGAGGCTCATGGGATTTCTTGGTTTCCCTCATCAAACTCATCAAATACACAATCCAAAAACTCCAAAACGCTCTGGTGGACAAGTTGTGACCTGCACGTTCACCACGCTATGAAATAATAACAGAACGTTACGAGACAGAGTTGTTTTCGAGGCAAATACAGAGACTGCTTGCCGAAAAACTGACCCCAACGGGAACGTGCATCAGCTGTTTTGCATGAATTAACCTCTAAAACAACTCTGTCTCGTAATGTTCCGTTATTATGTCATAGCGTGGTCACAACTTGTCCACCAGAGTGTTTTGGAGTTGTTGGAGTGTGTATTTGATGAGTTTGATGAGGGAAAACAAGAAATCCCATGAGCCTCCGTAGCGTAGCTCTGAGCAGTTCGCGGCTCTGCTCCGCCGTTCTAAAAATAGCTTGCACTGACAATTAAGGTAACATTAATTATGGCAATGGGCCAATTTGCCAAAATGTTGAACTATCGCTTTAATATTACATACCAGTAATTATGTTTTGGAAAAGAACCTTTATTTCACTACATTGATTTAACCTGACAACCTGATATTTAACCTGACAATGACACTGTCGGTGTTATCTGCATCAGCTTCAGGGGTTACATTACTGTAACTCCCTGGGATACAGAGTGAGGAAAGGAAATCGACAGTTTTTTTTTGGTAAATGGTTACAAAAAGATGAATTGAGGGATAACGTTGCTAGGAGACCCTGACTTTTATCCCTGAATCCTACATGAATCCAGACTCACTGTGACTGTGAGTGTATGTGTGTGTGTGTGCGCGCACCTCCTCCTCCTCCCACAGCGTTTGTGTGTCCCTGCGCTTGCTCTAACTATAAAGCTGTGAGCATCTCCTTCACTCTGCTCTCTGCTCGAGCAGAGTCGAGGCTGAATCCCCTGAAACAACAGTCGACTCAGTCTTGCCTGGCCGGTGAACAATGGATAACACAAAGCAGGCATACTTTTGTCAAGGTTAAGGCAAAACATCGACTCCTAAACAAACGTTCCTCTTCAAGTCTTCTTTTCACCAGAGCAAAAATCATTGATTGGAAGATTTAAAGAGTGTGAAAAAAAAATGAAAAAATGTTGGAATTTATCTACGGGCGCTGGAACAAGCAGTGAAAGCAAACTCAAGGACAGAGAAGCTGTTGAAGTAAAGTGGATTGTTTACGCTGGTGAATTTGAACACACAGAAGGAAAACGTCCGTCTGCCTCGGAGCATGAACTCTGCTCCTCATGAACAGATCCCGTGAGATGCCCGGAGGCTTGCTGAGCTCGCAGGTGGCAGCAGAGTTGGCTGTTTTCATCCAAGCTGATCTGAAGAACAGACTCGTTTTCTCCTCTTCTGGGTCCTCCTCACATGAGCACACCAACGTGCTCTTTATGTTTCTGCTTTGTGTTTCTGCCATGAAATGTACACGGCTCCGCGACTTTCCCTTTTCCCTCTGAATCTTTAGTCGCTCCATCTTCTCATTCACTCTCCTACTGTCACTTTGCCCCTACTTCCCTCCCAAATTCACTTTATCTTCAGACACTCATTTCTTATCTCACTTCCTCACTATTTCACTTTCCTCTGCTTTGCTCTCATGTTTTTTTTTTTTTCATTTCACACTATCCACCTTACTCCCCTTTCTTTACCCTAAGGTCAGACAGAACTCACACTGCACACTCTCTCTCCTAATTGCCATCCCTTCCTCCATCTCTCTTTCACATCCCACTCTCCTCAGCTCTTATCCCCTCGCCCGCTGTCACAATTATCCCTCCAGTCCCGTCGAAATGTTCTCCTCCGAAGAGCTGTGGAACTCAACAGAGCAGCTCTGGATCAACGGCTCCCAGGTGAACCTCTCTCTGGGAAGACGTAGGGACGACGACGAAGGGGAGGAAGGAGAGCAGCACCCCTTCCTCACAGATGCCTGGCTGGTCCCCCTCTTCTTCTCCCTCATCATGCTGGTCGGACTCGTGGGCAACTCTCTGGTTATTTATGTCATTTCCAAACACAGGCAGATGAGGACTGCAACTAATTTCTACATAGGTGAGTAAGATCAAAAACATATGTATGCAAGCTTGCATCTTTCAATCTCTGGCTGTTCTGTCACAGGAAAAGATGCAAAAACAGGTTCACACACAGGACGTCCTGTATGTCTCTTTCATCTGTCCTGCACCACCTCATTGCATCCTGATAGTGGGTTCAAAAGACCCTCCAGCGTTCGTGAGGAAGCTCATTGCAATTTCACTCACTCACTCTTCATTTGCCCATTTAGCACGGAGCTATGTTCAAGAATGTCCATGTTGATTACAGGTTAGAGGAGGAGGCAGGTGTCGAGGTGTGTCCTGAATCGCAAGTGGGGTGGTAATTGTTTTTGAGAATGAGATAGTTCACCTTGAAGGAAAAAGAAAACTAAAATAGTTAAAGCAGATGTGATGATAGTCTGCATGGGGGTGTTCTGGAGACTTTGGTCCATTAGATTTTGAATTATTAGTGCAATTTCTACATTTGTCACTTGTCTGTGCTTATTTGCAAAGGTTTGGTTATACTGTATTTCATACTGAGAGGATTCATAAAATTAAAGTTAGCAACAATAAAATAAAAAAGATTTTTTTAAATGCGGATGGTGTAGTAAGTGTTGTTTTCAGATTCCCCGTTACTTTCAGAAGAAAATGACTCAACATGGCATGATGGGAGATAAAAGTCAGGTTTTAGCAGTCAGCAAAAAATGAAAAATAAATGTGTGTTTCCATCCCATGTGTGTTACATGAACATTAGGAGCTGGTTCAAGGAGATAAACAATGTTGCTTATTCTCCACTTGGAAAGAAAGTAGGAGCAACACAATGGTCTGATGTAAAGACTTCCAGGCTGAAATGCTAAAAGACTGTGTAGAAAATGTGATGGAAATAAGCATCTATGTTTGTGTCTCATTGTAATTAAAGAAACATTACAGTCTTTTCACCGCTTCACAGATCTGATTTCATCTGCACTCTCTTTTCATTTCCATCTGTGTGGAAGATAAAGTAAATATTTACATGTTTCTTTCCTCTACCATATTCACCAGGATGACTTTAGTAATCTTCTGTGTATCAGTAAAACAAGAGAAATCAAAGGAGTGCATCAATCATCCACTTGTCTTATATCTCATCTGGCATTCAGCGCACACAGACCTGAAACCTGGGTGATTGATTTTTGTTGCTGAAGTCTGATAGAGCTGTGACGCCAACTGTCACTTGGGGAGAATTGCAGAGATGACCGATTGACAGAGGTTGAGGGCACAGAGAACAAGAATTAAAACAACAAAAACACAGAAAAGGAAATGCATGGCCAATACATAATGCACATGTATGTAAATGAGCTGGTATGTGAATATGAAAATTTGGCTTTTTTTTTCATTTCCTGCATGTGTGTTGTGTGTTGGACACCGTGGATGTGACAAGAATTTGATCTTCCTTCGATAGAATCTCAAGGCTCCAGAATTTAATATTCAGCAACATTAGATTAGCTCCTGCACCATCTGGTCACCCTTTCAGTGTAATGGTCCGGCTACTATAATGCGATTGGATCAACAAGTAAAGCAAACAGCAGATAGCATTCGGCATATCTGTCAGAATGATAGATTGTACAGAGGGAGAAAAGGGAAAGCCAGAACAGATTCCCCCAAGGTTATCATTGGCAGCCTCTGCTTGCAGGATCTATCTCAACATGAATATTTGTGTGCATTCGCATAAAGATACAGTATCTGTGAGTTCAAATCAAAGCATTTCATATGTGTTTACACAGTGAGTGTGTTGGTGTACGGCTGTCAGTCATTCGGCAGCTGCCTACAGCATCTCATAAAGCAAACACCACATTCACCTTCCTAACTCTCTGACCTCTAATTTTAGACTGAGACACTAAATAAAAATGGATGAAATCCTTGAGTGGGTCTTTCTGAACATTTCAACCTTCAGGGTATATACTATATATAATATCTACACTGGATTTTATTAGAGCGGAGATGCTGCTGCTTGTTGTTCTATCAGCTCCTGGTGACACATTGGATGAAAAGTGCATGATGGTGCCTTCACTATCACCAGAAGGAGACATTTAAATATTCATTTAGAGTTTAGTACATGTTATTCAGTTACAATCTACAATGTGAGTCTGAGTTGATTAAGATAAACTGTGTTATTATACAGGATTGTAATGTGGGGTTATTGTTGGACTTGTGTACCAATCAGTACTGTACATTCAGACACACTCACAATCAGTTAGTATGATGCAGGGCTGCAGCCTATTTTCATTATTAATTAAGTTGCTAATTATTACATTGATTAATTGGCTGGTGTGTAAAATGACATATAAAATGACCAACCCAGTTTCCTAGTGCTTCAATATATTTTGTAGTTTTTTTGTTCAACTAACTGTAATAGCTCACATTGATATCATAGAAGACTAAGAGAACCATGTGAATGCTCAATTTTGATAAGGTGGAGGAAATTTGGGGCATAATTCCTTGATCAATAACTTAATTAAGGATAATAGTGGATTCACTGGTTATTATGAGGTGAATGGTGGGAAAGTGGATTTTTCTCTCTGTCTTTTTTCTTGTGAAATCATTAAATAATCAATGTGACATTTAGCCCACTCCTTTGTCATGCAACAATAAAACCCTGTGCATGCTCACTTACACTACTGTTTTTCTCCCTGTGCAGCAAACCTGGCTGCCACTGACATCATCTTCTTGGTGTGCTGCGTCCCCTTCACTGCCACCCTCTACCCTCTCCCTGGATGGATCTTTGGCAATTTCATGTGCAAATTTGTCGCCTTTCTACAACAGGTAAAAAAAAAAACATTGACTCCTGCTTTGTTTCTATCTCATCAATCAAAATTGAGTTCTTCTTCAGCTGCTTCCTCATCCACAGAGGTGTGATTTCACTTTTGCCTTCTAAAAAGATACAGAGGAGCAAAACATTTCATGTTCGCTCTAAAATGTAATACATTTTCTGCAGAGCGATGCAATTAAGGGCTTTGATGCAATCAAACATCTAATCACACGAGCAGCCAGATGTGTTCCCGATATCATACCTCCGCTTTATGTCATAGAGAGTTTCAAATAAAAGTAATTTACTTCTCGCTAGAAAATACCTGCTGAGCCAGTGAAAAGATTTAAGACACACAGCTGACAGCTGGTTTACTAAAAATACAACTCAAAGTACAAAGAGGATGTCCATGCAGCAACTAAAATGAAAGAAAAGAAAAGAAAAGACATGGTGCAGCTACACATTAGACTAATACAGTCAATGTAAACATACACCACAGTTCACTCAACATCTGCTTTACACAATTACAACAAAAGCTGGAATGAATGGGGGTTCATTACAAGCCTGTTGAATTAGACTGAATTAGTTTAAATCTGATAATATACTGCCAACTGAATGTACCACCATCTGCATCAAGACTTAACCAGCACCAAGCTAAAAAGGAACATTAGATATCAATGTATGAGTGAATCACAACATTTTTTATTTGCACTGCGACCCTTCAAAGGAACGCAGCACATGGTGCATTTTCAAACCCTGTTTACAGATTACGTAACATGTTGGAAACATTTCAAAGAGCTCTGTTTCCTGTGTCCCTGATGATTGCAGGGGTTTCGAGGGCTCAATGATGTCTTGATCCATCTGCAGAGCTTTTCTCACACTTGAAACAGGTTTCTTACCTTGTGACGTTCGAAGCCGTGAAGCAGTTTTTCCTGAAGGCTTCTTCTTGGTCAGCTATATAGCTTGGATTGTTTGTTTGTAAGGGAAAGAAAGAAAAATTCAATCAAAACATGTAAATAAAAGGATAAGCTAACATAATTTAACTGCTGCTTTCTTATTTCCTTTCTCACAGCCACTCTGTTTTGTATCATGGTTTTTAAGTGGCTCTGATTTGCAGGTAGTGACAGAATTGATTTACACTGGAGAAAAGCAGACACCACAAGGCTGTGTGCCACTCAGACTATATGCCTCTCCAGTTTTACCTCGTCTATTGGTGACTGCACCTTCTTTTGAATCTGCTTGAGTCTACCAACTCCTGAGGCAAATGCCTGCAACTATGGCTAAAATCTCCACCATGTCTAGTCTGTCATTTTTTCTTTCTGCTCCTCAGTCTTCATCTATCAAGTCTTTTCCCAGTAATCACCACCTGCTGCTCTGCTTTAAAACCGAACTAATAGTAGTGATAAGGGTGATCACAAACAGTGCAGTTGCAGAAGACCAAAACAATGAGAATTTAGAGAAAACCTGGTTGTAATTCTCTGTGGGCTCTTACATACATGAATCCATCTGATCCTACATTAATATAAAATATTGGTTAATTCGTCCCTTATATTAAGTGTACTGTATCAGCTTATGTTTTATTGTGTTTCAGTTCACTAGATTTTCGCTTGAGGATTTTGAGCCCTATAAACAGCCACACAGGGAGCCTAAAAATAAAATAGTGGCCAAATGCTCCACTGTGTTCCCCAACTAGTCTGTAATTTTGTCCGTTTGTTTTTCTTAGTACTGAGCAGGAAGTGTACAGTGGATTTATTATCAGAGACTGCAGCTGGACACAGGCGAGTGCTGAAGGGGCGTGACTCTCTGGGACTTCATCGTTACACACAGTCAGTCCATCCATTGTGAATCCAAAAAAAGATGGATCCCAGCTTTAACAACATCCTGCCATTTTAGCCAGAAGTAAGAAGTCAGCTGCTGAAACTGCTAAAAGGTTTACACATAAGCAGCTTATAAACCGATGTTTTTCTGCTATTAGCACATTGGTAGTGACATCCTTTGCTTCTGCACTCGGTAATTTAAGCTATTGCATGACTACACTTCCTCAGGTCACACCCTGAATGTCAACTTAAACCTCCTTAAATGCAGAGTAAAACTGTATGTAGGTGTTATACTCAGATTTTAAATTGCCATGCTTTCTGTTACACTGTAATTGTGCTTTGCAAAGTGCTAATAACAGCTAGCTGCTCCATAAATATGTTCATTGAGCACCCAGAGCCAAATAGCATGGAAAGGCCACACTGTCACTAAAAGCAGAGGAGAGTTAATAAACAACTTCTCAAGTAATGCAAAAAATATTAACCACTGCTAAATAAGACATGCCTTTCACTTGGGAAACTGAGCTTGATTAAAATGTGCAGTATGTTTAATTAATTCTTAATATTTCGAATGGAGATTGGGTTAAAAACGTTCCTCATTCGTTACGAAACTAAGAGTGGGAGTGCAGTCCAGACGGGTAATTTGAGCATAACAGGATGATTTTAGCATAAAAGACTATGATGTCAGTCTGTGACACAGGCCGGGAACACAGGCAGGCAGAGAGGCTAAAAGCATTTGGTGTGATTTAGTTTATTCTTCTCCATCTGAACATGGAGATGAGTTGGTTGTCCATTCTGAAATGAAGACTGAGTTTGAAGCTTTTCTTACGAAAATGGAAAAAGCAGTAATGTACGTGTTTTGTCCATCATCATCATCAGTCACTGAAAAAAGAAATCTTCTACCATTTATTATCACATGTACCTGAGAGCAAGGAGATGTTTGAGGGTTTTTAATGAGAATAATGAGACTGCAGGAACTGGCCGCTCCATCTATGTCAGCCTGAGGTTATTAGTCAATATTCCTTTTAATATATATGGACTGTTGAACTGAGAGTGCTCTCCAGATTTACACAGTTCAACAAAAACAACAAGAGGTGAACAGCGGGTGAAGTGAGTCATGTTTGCATCAATCATCAGACATCCATCATTAGTTAAATTATACTCAGAAAATGCTGTTTGAAACTCTGATCCCCCGGTTCCCTGCTGGGAAACTGCTGTTCAGCAGCTGCACTGTACACAATTAAGTAAAAACTGCCATAAAAGAGAAATATTGATAAGTAATGCAAGGAGCATACTGTAACCATCAGACCTGTAATAGCATCAGCATACAGCAGGTTCAGACAGAGCAGCATTATCACATTTATGTGATTACAGCTGATCTCGGCATCTAAGGAGGTGTGTGTGTGTGTGTGTGTGTGTGTGTGTGTGTGTGTGTGTGTGTGTGTGCGCGTGCGTGCCTCATGAAAAATGATGTCCTGGTTTATAAAACACAACAGGAAGGAGAAGCCACATGCAGGAACAGGAACGGTTTTAGTCATCTCGATGGAAGAGATCAAAATCACTCACCGAACAGGTCTCAAGATGGCAAACACAAAAGCCCACAGCACCCATGACTGATACACAACAATCTGGCTTTTGACTGGAGGAGGATGGATGGTGAACATAACAAGGAGCTGATTGGGGAAGGGGGAAACATCTGGTGAAGAAGGTGTGTGGAGCCCAGGAGGTGTGAGAACATCTGGTGGCTGGATGGAGACCGGAAATACTTATTTGTGCACAATTAGGACAATGTTTTGTCCCTTTAATAGGACAGACTACCAGCCAGCCACGCTAATCAATTATTCTATCACCAATCAAAGCCTTAGGCCGCTCTCACTAATCTTGTTTCCAGCAACATCGCTGATAAGCCGTCCTGTCGAGATTGCATGATCGTAGAGTTATAATCCCAATTTTTATTTTCACAAAGAATCACATTTGCACATGAAATGAAAAGGGACCAGAGAAAGAATTATGACCAGACTCTGCAGTTCCTGTCAGCTTTTAACACGTGTACCATCTCCAAAGCAGGAGAGAAAAATACCAGCATGTTGTTTTTCATGTTTATTACTCATTGAAAAGCTGCACTGAGACGACAGCTCATACTGTACTGTATGTCCCTTTGAAAGCAGGGCGCCCATCTCTGCTTTGATTTTGTCTCTGGAGGAGTTCCCATTATCACAAAATCAAACATAGAGACGGTGGCAGCACAGTAAACGCTCTCCACAATCACAAACTGTCATAACATATCAGTTGGTGATATAATAAATCAGTGAACATGAGTTGGTGATTTGTTTTCGTTACCTTCGGACAGAGCCAGACTTGCTGTTTCACTGCATTAGGGCTGCCACTACTGTTTTATCGTTAATTTCCTCAATTTATTGTTCGGTCTGTCATGAAATGTCAAATGGTAGAAAAAGAAAATGACACTTTCATCAGATAATTTTTCCATTTATTTTCAATTGCATATTTAGTATATATATATATCAACTTATCAACTGATCTGTGAAGCTAAAACTAGCAAATATTTTTTGCATAACTGTTTGAAAAATTATCATAATGGTTCTTTGTCTAGTTAATAACATTTATTTTTCATCTAATAATTTATGAACTAAAATTTGCATTAAAAGTTGGATATAGACCTTCTTATCTTACATACCTAGAAGTGTATAGCTATTGTGACTTCACTAGCCTTAACCAAGACTTTGATCTTCTGTAACATTCACTGCTATCTATTGATCATGAAACATTGTGTATGAAAACTTGTTCATACCTATTGAACAGATGAATGTCTTAATGTATGTATTATTTATGTCACTCCAAGCGCATTATTTAAATGTTTCTTTAAGGCAAGCAGAGGGAAAACTGTACTACGGTACTTGAAACCGAATAAAACATGAAGAAATGAAGTCATAATTTTGTACTTTCATGCTCACTCCTCCAAAGATACAATTATTTATGCCCTATTTTTTTTTATGAATATGCAATATGACATCACGTTTTTATAAAACACAAGTCAGTCTTTCCCTGTGTCACTGAGATAATGAAATATGAAATTAAGATAATTTCCCATTGACTCCACTGTTCAGCTTATGATCTAAATATAGCCTCTTTCTGATGTCCAGTCATATTCACGTACATAGAAATTATGACCAAAGAAGACATAAAGGCAGTGTGGTCTTAATGTACCAGCTATATTAAAAATTGACAGACTGGCTGCGCTACCATTTTCCTCAGTGGCCACAACACTGAACTCAACACGACCCTTTTCTTTCTCTCTCATCATATCCTTTGAAACCTTGATGCGTTGCTCTAAACCTCTGGAGGCCATGGTTGCTGGATTCATAGCCGCACGTAAGAGAGCGAGAGAGAGAGAGAGAGAGAGAACAAGGTATATACGGAGACAAAAGAGGGACAAAATTAGATCCCATTTGGAAAAGAGCACAGTGAGAACTTCTGACCCCTTATTTCTCACCCTGCTGCACATATTTCAAAGAAATATGGATTAGTTTAGGTACGTACAGTGTGAAACAGAATAGCCTTCAGCGGCCCATGTTTTTGAAGTGAGCACAATATAATTAACTGGAGAGGATGAAATAAAGAGTGAAGCTTCTATGAAGGCAGTATACTACATGCATGTGTCTCTAAAATTTTGAATTTTGTCTTTGCTTTCAAGATCTGACAGAGTCAAACTGACAATAATGTCAAAACATTCCTGCTGTGACGTGAAATCTACATTTGGCCTTGAATTAGCTGTCTTCTGATGTGCCAGAGTTGATTTGAACCAAGCATCATTGAACCCCATTAAAAACTAAATTAAATAATTTGTTCATGTGCTAATTAAAAATAATCATCACAAATGCAGCCTCTCATCTTCCTGGTCCTCTGTATGTTTCCTCCCTGGAAAAAAAAAAAACCCTCTTCAGATTAATAACACGAGAACTCATTAGCAAAAACAAGTCTGGGATGAAGCTGCTTTCTTGAGGACAAAAAAGTTGCTTGAACTTCTCCTTTGCATCATAATGAGGGGTGAACAAGTCAAAACTAGAAGCACAAGACACTAGGTCGAGTCACAGCAAGAATTACTGTGTCCATACTTGCCTCATATCAACAGACATATCAAAGCTAATGCAACACAGATAAAGAATACATGAAGATGTATTCACAGTCAAATTTCAAAGTAGCTATACTTTCAAATTAAGTATCACTGCCATAGAAAATGGAAATATCTGGTTTTACAATATCGGGGATGACACATACAATATAAACATCAGGCAGCTGCTGTTTTGTATGTTTTTCCTATTACTGGGCATTTCTTCTTCCTCAGTTTGTAACAAACTCTTCAAATCATCCAGTGACCCTGAGAAAATATCAGATCTGACACTAACACAATAATCTAAACCTGCATTGTGCTGTCTCCCTTTACAGAGTCAAAGTTAAAAAGCTGAACATTGTGCACATGTTTCCTTGTCTTTCTCAGGTGACAGTCCAAGCCACCTGCATCACTCTGACTGCCATGAGTGGAGACCGCTGTTACGTCACAGTCTACCCTCTGAAATCTCTCCGCCACCGTACCCCGAGAGTGGCCATGATCGTCAGCATCTGCATCTGGATCGGTCTGTCCGGCTGTTTTTATTTAACACAATTATACTCTCATCACTTCTTCTGACAGAATTTTAAGTGATATAATTAGGACTTAGCGAAAAGGAATAATTTGGCCTAATCAATTGTAAAATAAATACTTCATTTCGAATAACAGAATTTTTCACACAATCTTTTTTTCGCCTCAGGGTCCTTCATCCTGTCCACCCCAATTCTGATGTACCAGCGTATCGAGGATGGTTACTGGTACGGTCCAAGGCAATACTGCATGGAGAGATTTCCCTCTAAAACACATGAGAGGGCTTTTATCCTCTACCAGTTTATTGCTGCCTACCTGCTGCCTGTCCTCACGATCTCTTTCTGCTACACTCTGATGGTGAAGAGAGTGGGTCAACCCACTGTGGAACCTGTAGACAACAACTACCAGGTACATGCTTTGTTTTATTTAGTCCTGTGTTTTTATGTAACTGGTGTTAACTTTAACAACTTCAATACAACTGCAACTAAGTGGCTAAGCACAGTAACTGTGCGCTAATTAACAGCCAACAAGGTCGTCTTGTCTTTGTACACTGCTATACTGTAGGCCCCATTTGTTTCATGTATTAGCTTGCTTTTAATGTTGGATGTGTTTGAATGTGTGTTTTTATGCACTCGCTCTTATCAATATTTTGAAAAAAATAGAAAATGGATCAAATGGCTATATGTAATGAAAAGGTTTTTGCTCATAGTGACAAAAACACCGAAAATTACAAGCCGACTCTGTGGTTCTCAGATTGTTCTGAAGCGCTTCTCAGCATCTTTCATCTCTTTGCACCGCCCCCCCCCCCCCAAAAAAAAGCTTCTGTCCAATAAACACTCACTTTTCAGCACTTATTATTTTTGATAATAAAAGTTTTGGATGCAGGTCCCTTTCAATGGCTTTTGATACTTGCATTTTCATTATTAGGCAATATCAACGACAGAGTATTCTGTATAAAAGTGTGAAACCCCACTGCATGCCTCAAGCACAGCACCAAACCAAAAAGGTTAGCAGGCATCTGGTGAACATAGTGAAGCATTTATCAAATAAGGAGCCAGAAATTTCCCTCATGAGCTGTTGGAAACAAAAAAAACATGACTCCAAATGAATGATAATTGCTGTGTTGTTTTGTATCTGATGGACACGTAAATGAGAAACTGTCTGCTTTTTCCTATCAACTTAAGTGTTCACAGCTTGTTTATGCTGCCTCCAAGTGGTAAGAAGAATCAGTTATTTTATCATTATGTGTTGTGAAAATAAGTTCCTCTCCACTCGTCTGCTCCGTAGGTCAACCTTCTGTCCGAGAGAACTATTAGTATCAGAAGCAAAGTCTCCAAGATGGTGGTGGTGATCGTCCTACTCTTCGCCATCTGCTGGGGTCCCATCCAAATCTTTGCCCTCTTCCAGTCTTTCTATCCAAACTACCGCGCGAATTATGCCACATACAAGATCAAGACGTGGGCCAACTGCATGTCCTACGCCAACTCCTCGGTCAACCCCATCGTTTACGGTTTCATGGGAGCCAGCTTTCAGAAGTCCTTCAGGAAAACCTTCCCCTTCCTGTTCAAGCACAAGGTCAGAGACAGCAGCATGGCTTCAAGGACTGCCAACGCTGAGATCAAGTTTGTCGCAGCAGAAGAAGGCAACAATAATAATGTTGCTGTTAACTGAATCCGACAGCAAAATATGGGAAGAGTGAGATTAACAGTTGTATCTACAGCAATCGCCAGAAGACGACAGTGACAGTAATGGAAAGTGACAGCTATGATTTTGAGAGTGCAACTGATTTGAAATGGACTATAACTGAGACTAAGTTTGGCTGACACATTTTATTTATGTTAATTAATGTAATTAACTATCAAACTGATGAGGGGAAACAGACTCCTAATAAAAATGGACAGTAACTGTGTTTGGCACCATGTGTTACCTTTTCCACTGCCAAAACCAGCTGTTGTTAGTACAACATGTCATCCACTGAGCTGCCAACCACCCTGGCCGAGACCACAGTCGTTGTCATCTGATGATGCAAGAGAAACAGGAGTCCCGGTGCCTTGTCAGATCTGACGAGGTCTGCTGTCTTGGCACGAACCGTCCACATTTGGAAACGAACACTGAATGCACATACTGAGCGGAGAGTTACATCTCTGGAGTAGATGCCTTTGAAAAGTTCTTTTAAATTCAATTGTTCCACTCACTGTTGAGACGGACATTAATACAGTTGGAAACCCTTTCAGCATCTGTCATCTTGGGAAACAGCTTGTTTCTAAATGTAGTTTTGAAAAGGGAGCCGTTTCACATTTTGGTAATGTGTTTACTCGCTGTCTTGCTGAGAGTTAGATGAGAAGATCATTACCACGAATATGAGGACAGAGCCAGGCGATGTTTAGGGAACAGCTTCTGATCCATAGGAGCATTTCTAAAGCACAATGTTTAAAGCAGAAGTAAGCGATCCGGTCGTTTTGGCTTTCTTCCTGTCAGCCGATGGAGTTAGCAGTCCCCGCCCTCGTCCCTACGTCACCACATTCACGCGCATCCCTTGGCTGCACACACAGAGAGGACCGCCCCTTTATGCAGTTCTCTCTCCTCATTGGATAAAGGTTGTAGGATACAAGGAAAGTTTTCTCCTCGGCTTACAGCAGAGCAGAGTGACTGACAGACCCGTGTTTCAGACCAAACACTCCATATAAGTGATTGCTGTCGGAAGATATAACTATTTAATTTAACACAAATATTCCGCTTACTTCTGCTTTAACCTGAATCTAGTTTGTTTAATGTGGCTTTTGTTTGAGAAGGTGCAACTTTTACTTTCTTGGTTGCATGTGAATTAATTAGTGCACTGCAGAGGTACTGTTGGGCATATTTTCAATATCAAGTCTTTAACACAGGCTTCTTTGATATCTGGGAGTGGCATCGATCTTCTTTTCAGACACTCAGAAACAGACCAAATAAACACATTTACCAAAATGTCAAATTATACCTTTCAAAATTGTGTCTATCTCGACTGCTTATGGTGAACATCGTCTTTTCACAGGCGGCTCTAACTCAAACACCTGAACATAACACGACACCACTAGTGGCATCAAGGTTACAAAGTTCAAATACCTCTGAGGTGTCTTTAATCATATTCAACCAACTGTGAGACAGTGTGCTCAGGGTAACACAGGGTTTTTAAGATGTGTTTTTCTCTTTGAAAAGACTCAAACTACAAGTACATAAAGCCTGCATAAGACTGAATGGAAGTCTCCATTGCTGCCAAATGTGATGAGTGTGGGCCGGGTTGAAGTGGGGGTTACGACCGGTGAGCCATGGACTGTGTTTACCTTCTTTTATGTCACATACACACAAACATTCACACTTTCAATGCAATAGCACACACAGTCTGTCAGAACTGTGGAAACATGCACACACAAACACAGGTGTTGTTTACTGTAATCAGTTGTCACATCTTCTCTGAGAAGCACCTTGGAGAAACACCCTCACCCCGTACGGTTTGGGGCTTGTTGTGAGAGAATATTTTGAAGGAAAACTTGTCCTTTATTGTTTCAGAGTAGAAAACAGCTCATCACGGTTGACAGAATCAGCTGCCACATCTCCACTTCTTGTAGCCACGGCCATTTTCTGCCTATTTACACACTGATATGGAAAATCAGACCTCCAATTATTCACCCAAAGAAAGTTTGATAATACAACCCTAATAAGAATTGTAGATCATGTTGGTCATCAGTGCTCCAGCTGAATGACATCAAAGTGAGAGGAAAACCAGAGTGGATGTGGTGGCTAAAATTACCCACATTAGCTGTACAGTTCTCAAAGACTGTAATTAATTGAGAAAACATTTGGATATATTTTGCTAATGAGCGGTTAAGTCTTTAGCTGTGGCCACCTTAACAGTGACGAACATAGCTCTAGCACCACAGGGTTTTGTACATCAACTCCCAAATCGATCAGAGATGATGAGACTTCTATGATCTGATTTTAAAAAAGATATAATTTGTCTTCTTATGACAAAAAGAAATGTCACTCAGCGTCAGCAGCTTGCTATGAAGGATGTAGGTCTGAATTGCATTGCAAATCCATTTTAAACTGAGTGCTGTAAAACATAGTGGGACATCATTGATTCACTGCTAATGACTGCATATTGCTTTTTAATGTATGCTAATTGTGCTGCATTACATCCACTTGAAGCAATGTACTGTACATCCATTCAAACCAAAGTCATGAATAATATGTAAATTTCTGTTTCACATTAATGTATAGATTGTGATTGTGTTGTATGTCTGCTGTTCAGTTCTTTAACCTTATTGTGCCATAAATACAGCTGCCAATAGATGCATAAGCCATTTCCTATGAAAATAATAAGCAGTGAATAATTGACCAACTCTCAGGGTCACTCAACCTTTAAACAGATGTGATAACGTATCATTATATTGAATTATTCAAACCTTTAACCCATTTTGTTGGTGCCAATCATGCATCATCTTGCAAACAGACATGTAGCCATTGTAGAGTGCCTGTAGAAATTCATATTAGCTGAATCACTGCTTGACATTTGTACAAGAAATCCTTGACAATTAATCGTCCATGTCAACAATAAAGAAAATGACTTGTCTTCTGTCTGGTTGTGACTAACTTATTTGATTTTATTAAGGAAATTAAACAAAAAAGCTGTGTTTTTAGGTGTCAGTGCTTTGACCAAAGTGCTTATCAGATGGTTGAACAGCATTTGAAGCCTCAACCCTGCATACCTGTTTGATGTTGAAGACAAGGTACTCAGGTATAAAATATGTGTGGGAGGGAGGTTTTGAGATGCTGTTTAATCATCCAGAAAGTACTTTCCTTGAGTCTTACTGACACCGTAACACACAAAAACTAAAATGATGGGTGCGCCAAACACCTGTGGGAATGGAAGCATGCTCACAGAGCTACAGAGCAGCTAGTGTGTGCTGTAGACTCTCGTTACAAGATCAAGTCATAACATGACAATTTAGAGTACTGTAGGAGCTGCTTTTTAATCCATTTAAGAGAAAATTACACCAAGTAAACAAACAGGGAAACACTGCAGACTTCCTTATCAGTTCAGTTCAGTGGCATTTGACCATCAACTGTTGAGTACAAAGCAGTCTGCAGAAACATAAAGAAAAGCTTTATCCTCAAATGTCAAGGGCTGAGCCTACTGTCATGGTAATGGAATTTGTGCACTTTTTCTTGTAGTGCTCTTTCAATGTGTCATAATTATCTGTGCACAATAAAGCAGTCCGATGGCGCCCGATGGAAACCTTCACAAAATATGTCCACCACTGATGACTTTCCACAACGTTGACTCACTATTCCTGATCAGAAGATCTGCCCACACTGTGCACCATTCTACTTATAATGACCTTAGTAACAATAAAAAGGCGAAACTCCATTGTTGTCTATTTAGCACTGAATTAGCTGCAGCTTTGAAAATCACGCACAGCACAGGAGGCTCTTACAGTACGTCACTCAGTGCCAGGTAGAGCTGAATAAAAGCTGCAGAAAACATCAAGCTGACATGTGGGAGGCGTCATGCAGTTATCTTGTATAATCAGTAAAATAGAGGTGGCAATAATTATCAGGTGTCTGCAAAACATCAAGTAGATGTAACAGTTCTCAAAGTGAGAGAAGATGGAAAAAAACATCACATCACTTTCACAAGTGCTTCGTTATTTCATCCAAATGTAGTTTTTTATAGCCAAGTTCATGTCACATTGCCATTTTTTTAAAATTACAAGTCCTTGGTTTTCACACCAACATCAAAAGTGTAGTTAGTGCTCTGAGACGGCACTAAAGGAAAAACTGAAGGTGTCCAAAGGTTAAGGTGAATGAATGCATGAAAAAACCTCTACTTGTGACAGTTTGATGACTGAATATATTCCACAACGTAATCCCATTGCCAAGATGCAGTGATGGCAGAAGAACAGCAACAGAGATGAAGGTCAGAAGAACAAAAATTAAAAAGACGTGCTATGATCAGCCAAGGACGAAGAGCCTCATCAACATTGTGTCGGAGACTGCACAGATTTCCTGGGAATGAAATCTAGACCTGGATCAATCTGCTCCGATTGGCCTGCACCCAGTGTGTCTGATTACGTGTAAAAAAAAAAAAAAAAAAAAAAACTTTATGGATGTCTTGATAGTGGACAACAGGGCATTTGACACCAGTTCACGGTTGCTGCAGGCAGCTGGGATTAGCCCCAGTTGTCATGACGGCCAGTCCAACTACAGTGGAGAGACCTCAAAGAGACTTCATTATGTTTTATATGTACAAATGAGTTCAACACATATAAAAGCCTGCCAGCAGTGACCTGTTTCTAAGTGTATGCTGTTACGCCCTTTTAAACTATTATTGTGTCTCTCACTCACCCCACCTAATTTTGTTTCAAGCGTTTCCCAGTCATAATGTTTTCAAGGCCAATGAACTCAAGGGATATGCTTTTTTTTTTTTTTTTTTTTTTTTAACTTAACTTTGATTAAATCTTGATGAATGACATTATTGTTGTATTCTAGTTCTCTTTACTAGAGTTGTTGTTTGTCAGTTGTTACAGTAACTACTGTATGCCTCCAGTTTTTTTTTGGATGCGGTCTTACAACCATCTACTATAAGAGGCATTGCACAACAGTTTTACTCATTTACTTACTCTAAGGCACGATGAAAGAAAAAACATTTATGTAACATTTAATCTGTAGAATCAATTGAACGTTTTTTCATGATCAACAAAACATTTACTGTACTAAAAGCTTGATATCTCTCCATTATGGATCAGTGATGGAGCTTGTTTGTTGTGTTAGTAGCACTGCTTAACTGGCTTGATTAAATCTCCAAACTGTTTGCTTCGCCTTATTTCCTCCATGACTGTATCATTAATTTTGGGGGGTGAAAAGAAACCAAATAATGAATACTCAGCCAGGGTACACCCTGTTCTTTTGCAACATCTTATTTGCTTCCTTAATAAATTGGTTCTTTTAGGAGGTTGTGTTATTGGATATTTTCATTTAGCAATAATACAATTATATTATCTTCTCTTTGTAGTCTTTTTTTGTGAATTTGTCCCGGTGCTGTAAGCCCATTGAAAAAAAAAAAAAAAAAATGGAAGAAAGTCTTATAAAATAAATCAATAGAGATCAATACAAGGAATGAACCAGTCATCAAAGAGATGGTGTTACTTTTTCCACAGCCTATTTGAACAATAATTTGTGATATCAAGGTTGGAAAGACTAATTAGTTTTGCTCCTTAAAGGGATACTTCACTCAAAATCAACAGTTCACCAATTTTCTACTCACCATCATGCCGAGGAAGGGTTTGGAGAACTTTCGGAGTTTAATACGCTTTTGGAGTTCCAGAGGGGGGTGGGAGGTCAGTACGGATGAGCATTATGGTATTTGGATGTTTCATAGTGTGTGTTTTGGATGATTCAAAAGTGAACTCTATCCGCCGCCATTATATGAAAATCCGTTGCCAGCCGGACCTCCACCTGGACCTCCAAAAGCATTTTGATGACTCTGAAAGTTCTCCAAACCCTTCATTGGCATGGCGGTGAGTAGAAAATTGGTGAATTATTGATTTTGGGTGAAGTATCCCTCTAACAGATGCAGCTTTTGTTGATTTGTTCCTAATCACACCAATCAAGAGGCTATAGTGAGTCACTGTAGTGTCCAACCTGTCCAGGAATAAACACGCTCTCATGTGCACCCTGAAAGATGTGCACATAGAGAGGGGGTGTTTGTTTTTTTTGTTTTTTTTTTACAATTCACTGATTGGGATCTGTCTCAGTATGTGTGATGGCCAGTCTGACTATGGCACAGGGGGAGGGGAGGGGCTAGGAAAGACCAAGGAGCGCAGTCTTGTGTTTCTTATAGCAGGACCCCAATGTTGTGGTGATTTGCTGCTTGTTTTTTGAGTATGTAAGTAAGTATGAGTATAAATTTCTTACATATTGCCCATTCAAAACAGTAATTTTAAACTCATCGTTTTGGCTGTATAGTTTCACAAGTGGTGAATGAAACACTTAAACCTGCATAAATCATCTTATAAAGTTGACATGATGAATCAATAACCAAAATTAGGATTCGTTATCATGTTACTGACCACTTTGCAAATTTAAGTCTACTTCCTTTTAGCCTTCACCGACTGCCATGTAAAAAAACGTTTAAGTTGCTAAGCACTCCCCTATGCTCACTGACTCACAGACTAACCCTGACATCTACAAACTAACGCCACCCTGACAGATAATCATTCATCAGCATCCTGACCCGTCGCTTCTTCACCTGCCTACACTTGTTACGTAGATTTTTCAGGTTCTGACAGACAGATGGCACATATCCTGTTTCCATGGGCTTCACTTCAACTGAGTTGTCACAACAGTTCTCAGTTACCTTGGCAGCAGGCCTTCAGGCAATTGGAAGGAGGCAATGTTGATCATTAAATCGTATGAGGAAGAGTCCGTATCTGTCAGATGGGAGGTGATCCAAATGAGGTACCGAGGTTGAAAGTCCCATAAACCTCTTCATCTCCTCTCAATATATCTGGAACTGTTATTTGTGATTAATAATTTCACCTGGCTGAACATGTGGCTCCCACTGGAGATTAATCTTCAAATTAGAAAATGTAGCAACCATGATGAAAAATGATTCAGGAGAGGCGCGTGGGCGACTATTTACCGAGCCTCACCACTTGACAGTAAACTGGAACTGTGATGGAACATAAAAAATCATTTTAATGTCACTCTGGTTCAGACATAATTTTCTGATGGTGAATAGGAAATAATATATAATATAATGATGATAAATGAGTTTTAAAAGGTCCACACAGGAAACTGATCGATCACACAGATCAGAAAATATATCAAAGTTTAAAAACTCGTATAATATAATCCCAGATAGTCCCATCTTTCATTCATCCTCTGGAAAAATGAGAGAGAAACTAGTTCATGAGGGAAGAACTCCTTCACGACTCAAATATTTTCCTCGGTGTAAAGAGCAAATTCACAATTCACTGCTCGTCACGTCTCATGGAGCAAACTTATGGAGTGCGGTTGGAATCAATAGCAATCATTGAGCATCGTGTTAGCCAAAAGCCTGTGGGATTGTGGAGAGCTGCATACGTTACAGGGGTCACTGATCTCTTGTTTCGTTCCTTGCCAGCATGATGAGTGCTGCAGCGCTATGGTCGAGCACATTTAAAAAGCACATGGCTTAACTGGGATACTGGGAGTTTCTCTACCGGAGGAGCTGCTCAGCTCTGCGGCACAGCACACGACAGGAATGCAGCTGTGAATCCCAACAAGGAAAAGGAAAAAAAAAGCAACTTCCTCATATATTCAAGGTAGAAGCAGCCAGAGGAAGCGCAGAGACCAGAAAGACAAGATGCAAATATCAGTGGTATGATCTCCTGAGAGCTGACGGGCTGTCGCTCCTGAAGAGGGAGACAAAGAGCCAGAGTCACTTGGGGAAACACTTCAGTTGCAAAGCAGCAAATCACTGTGAGAAAAAGTGGAGGAAAAAAAAGAAGAAAAAAAAAAGAAGTGGGACGTCTGGGTCTGGCAGAGAGGCGTAATGATCTGTGGCAGTTTTCCTTGGCAATGGTGCGTGCCCTGTGGAAGAAAACCTTTGTGCATGTGTATCGAGTGTGTTTGTGAAGACAGAGAAATAGTCCCTGCTCAAAACTGCAACAGAAACACAAGTATGACTGTTGTTGACACCAGTGACTCTGCTCTCTGGCCCCGAGAAACCACTTCAGATGGTCCGAGGGTCCCCGCATAAGGACGCAGCTAGTGATGTGTAATGGAGCAACTGGACCAGGCTGAAAGATTTCTGCAGCCCTGAAGATTGCAGGATATTGTATAAACTGGCTGGTGAGTCAAATTTGGGTGTTACATGCTAAATGTTTTCCTTGTCGTGTGGAGATGGAAATTGCCCTGCGGTCGTCGTCTTGAAGGCCTTGCGATAACTATAAAATAACAAAAAATTGAAATATAGTCCTGGGTGGCCTGGCCTGGTTTAAATACGGTAAATAAAGCTGATGAAAAGAAACTTCAGGCCAAACTATCTGAAGCTATTTCCAGACCGTGAGCCGTCATCACACTTTAAAACAGTAAAAAAAAAAAAGAAAGAAAGGTGCAGCTGCTGAAATATAAAACCTGCAGTTGTTGCCGTTTCACTCTCTGCCTGACTTCGTCTCTCTTTCTTTTCCTCCTTCCTTCAAGATGAAGAATGACGACAGCAGCTTAACACACCAAATTGTCAGCTGAGGGTTGGAGGGGAAAATAATTGTCAGCGGTGGAAAAGAGGGGAAAGGCAGAGACGGTCAGGCACAAAGAGGCCTTTCTACCAGCGAGCAGGACTGCCTCACGTCACAACACAAGCAGGAAACCACACCAACACCACCACCACCACCTTACCCCTGGGACTCCGTGTGTGTGAGAGAGAGAGGGGGAGAGAGAGAGAGACTGAGAAGAAAGAGGTGGAGGAATGGTCAGGGGAAGGAGGGAAAAGACAAATAGAAATAAGTCTGGGACATTTAATGAAACCCAATATCCTGCCTCTGGTCTAAAAATAAATGGAGCACATAAACACAACGTAGCATGTGTGTGTTTGCAAACAGCCCATATATATGTATGTGTGTCTGTGTGTGTGTGACGTATAGACGCAGCGGTGCATATAAGAGAGATGCAAGCGAGCAGGTATTCATTTCCCCGGGTTTATTTGAGCTGAAAATGAATATTGTCTCCCCCCCTGCTGCCTCCTCTACCCCATTATAGCACACTCACACACACATACACTTACAAATACACTCCACAAGGTGAGGTCACATCAAGTGGAGCACAACTGCATGAAAAGAGGTAATGTCAGTTTGATTACGGAAACTATACAGGCCATCGACTCTCCGCTGTATAGGCAATTAAATGGTAGAGTGGATGGAAGCAATTAAATAGCAGGGTGAAACTTTAGAGCTCCATATTACCCCATGTTATTCTAAGAGTGTGTAGTATGTGCACATATTATGTAATAAATGGGCTATAAAAATAGAAAATCTTAAAACTGAAACTCAATAATTAAACTAAAGAAAAACAAAATTTAGTTTTTTTTTTTTTGTCTTCTGGCGTCTTATGATGTGCCAGGTGGTTTGTTACACCGAACCATCTGTGTGGGGTTTAACAGGAGCTGTCTGGGAAAAGGCTCTCAGAAATGTCTTGGCAGCTGATTGGCTGAACCATCTGTTCATCACGGGCCGTTGCGGAGACTAGAGGAGGGAAGGAAACATCTTTTGCACCAAGAAAAGCATTCGGTGGTTTTTCGACGCTCCTCTCCCAGTGAAGCAACACCCTCCAGCTACGATAGAGCTGATGCAGCGTCTGCGCTATAAGCTCTTCAGGCGCCGCCATTGTTGCTAACCATCTAAACGCTCCTAGCTGTCGTAACGCCCCTAAGACACGCCTGCAGCCGGTGGTGGGCCTTCCACTCAGACGACACTGATTGGTCTGAACCGCCGTGGTTTTTGGCCATGAGCGAATTGCGAAGCCTCGTTAAGGTTACCGGCCTCTGGATGTTATATGTTGGCCATGGGCCAGCACGTGGGAGTCTATAACCTGCCCTGCTCACCGCCGTTTGCCCATCCCTCCCTGGCTGTGGGCTTGTCATGATTCACCAATTCTCATAAAAAAAAAAGAAAAAAATAATGGAAGGAATCTCCTGTTTTGTTTGGCCCATTCATTTCATTTGCGGCCTTTAAGATACGTTCCCACACATAGAAGCAGTGCTAGACAGCTAGAGGCACAATGTCATTTTCAACATATCATCTCAAACTGTCATAGTACTGTACATGTGTTTGTTGCATGAACATATGTGAATGTGTGTGTGTGTGTGTGTGTGTGTGTGTGTGTGTGTGTGTGTGTGTGTGTGTGTGTGAGAGAGAGGGAGAGCACGCCAAGCCACCTGGAGCAGGGCAGGTATCATTAGTGATGGTGCCAAGAGACACTTAAAATGCAGCCACTCTGTCTAGTACAAACACGCCTGTCTGGGCACAGATCAGGTGTGTGTGTGTGTGTTTGTGTGCATGCGTGTGATTACACCTTGATGGAAGCCTGACAAAGCCCAAAGTATTACACACACACCCCAACTTCACTCAACATGGTGTGTTTAATGTTGTATCTTTTATTGACTACACACACACACACACTGGCCACTGCGCCCCAGTCATCTTAAGTATGTGGCAGCCGCACCAAAGAGGAGACAGACGACTTTATGGAATTAATGATACGCTGTTCAGGCAGCGGGGGCAGCCTACACATTTCAATAGGAGACAGAGACAGTGGAATTTATCAGTCATTTGTCCTTTGGCACAACTTTCTGCCTCCCATCAGGCATCGCTGTTCCCAAAACACAGTAAGTGTTAAAATGTGCACAGCTGACGAAACACAAGGTGGTGAAACATAAATTGACACAACTCGCTGGCTCCGGTGCAACGACTATCTATCTGGGTTTAGATCACCTCAACTTCCCATCAGGTTTATTATAGTACAAACAGTAGACGTACATATGTAATAATGCATATGTGCGTGTGTGTGCGTGATTACATTTGTTATATTTTTCCATCTGCAGGGTGGTCTGGATAATTGTCTTATTTATTTTGCTTTCAACTTGATACACAGTTTAATATTTCATGACACAATACACCGAATGTGCTGTATTCTCAGTACAACCAGCCTGAGGTGTCAACTTTCCTGTAAAACTGACACTGAGGAGACAGATCTGAAGATTTTTCTCTTTTTTTTTTCTAAAGTAGAGAGGCTTAAGGGAGGGACTGGTTGGTACATAGGGATCAAGTATCTGAGACACTGGTGACATTTTAATATAACATACTGTACCATTTGATCAGCAGCAGCAAGTTCAATGTTGCAACCATTGGTACTTTTTTATTCATTTTGATACAAATGTATAATATTGATAGAAATATATATATATATATATATTAAAGTAAGTGAAGTTATATTCAACGTGCCTATTTCATTGAAAAATAATTACAAATCATTATGGATGTTTGGAAATAAAACTATGGCGAAATACAATTTAGAAATTAACAATATGCTTTTCAAATTTGATACTCTTTTATCAATATTCCACTGATTAAAATATGGCCCAATTTGAACTTTTTTGCAAACTACTATGCAAAGTATGTTTAATGTAGAACATATTTTTAGTTTTCATCAAACTAAATTCTAAATGATTATAAGTGAAGCAAATTTTGTAACAAAATCTAATTTTGAGGTATGTTGTACATAACACAATGTGTGTAATATTTATTTTATGACAATGTGTTGGTAATGCACCGTTGCCCATAAGGTTGGAATAATTTTGTTTTCAGACACATTCCTCTTTTTACTCCTATTTATGCACATCAGTAATCACCTTTGACCCGGTGCAATGATTACATCCTGAGTCCCAGTTACCAGTTTTAAGAAGATATGCATTTGATCTATCAAGAATAAATCACTGTCACAATAATTTCATGAGAAGAGGCAAAAAATATATTTTATTCCAATTTTATGGTCAACAGTGTATATAATGATGTATTATTTTCTGTACGTTCAAACCAAACTGTTGTGAATGGGTTTGTGCTCGTAAATCTACAGTCCTATCTCATAAATAAAAGGACAAAAATGAAAGAAGCCATTAGATTGATTATATTATTATAAATAAGTTATTTATTCCATGTAAAAAACAACAACATTATTTTCCTCCATATTTACAGGCTGTTTAACCAGTGCTTTCATTTAAATGACAGATGGACACTGTCTGCAAACCATCTGACATATTTTAAAAACTGTGGAAGTTCATCATCTAAACACAAGTGTGTCATGAGGTGTGGAGTTTACATAGTGACACAACATTTGTTTAATGTAAGAAGAAGAATATTTATAGTTAGCATATTCATATTTATATAGTTTTAGTTACATATTAGTCAATTTCACTTCTCTCCGTGTTTTTCTGGCTGATGACGTCTATGTGTAATTTGGAGAGAAGATAATGAGAGAAGATAACAGTAATTTGGTTATAATAAATGATTTCGATTTAATCTGATGTACTCTCTATAAAAAAAAAAAATACTTTTTAACCATTTATCATTGTGATCTCTGCAGCCTTAGCCATCTTAACTAAATGCAGGTGGATGTGATCATTTTTACCGTCAGCATTTACGAATTACAGTTGAACATTTTTTTTAAAGCTCACAGAGGAAAAACCAAATGTATCAGCGCTTGAAGTGAGGTGGATTTGGGTGAACTAACCCTTTAAACTTCCTCTGCCATGTTCTAACCTGAAGAAAATAACAAGCAGACAGCAGCCATCCTGAACACAACCCACACTTTTACATGAATGGAACAACCTTGGCATGTAGATGCAAGGGTGTGTGTGTGTGTGTGTGTGTGTGTGTGTGTGTGTGTGTGTGTGTGTGTGTGTGGTTTTCAGTAAAAATACTCTTCTGTTTCTTTCCCTACAGTTCACACAGAGTTGTTCAAGTGTCAGACCATAGTAAGTGTCCTGAATTGACTTTTCCTGTCTGGAGATTTTCCATTCATAAGACAGAACCACTCTTGAACCGAAGTACATTACACAATATCTTCTGCTGGATATATTTGCTATTATATGAGGGTTTACCATAGCTATCATAAATTAAATTGCAGAGGGGCACAGTCAAATAAAAATACTTTTGACCAGGCCCATTTGGAGGGAGGCAAAGTACAAAATATACCGTACACATGGTGAAAAGACAGCTCTATGTAAACAGAGTACTGCTGAGTGAAGTATGTGTGCGAGGGTGTTAACAGCCAGTCAGCCTATAAACACTTTATCATTATTGTTCTTAAGGGCCTGCCAAAATATAAACAAAAGGCGGAACGATTACAGGATCTTATCAGAAAGAAATACTGGGGGAAAAAAACTTAAGAAAATGTGAATAAACTGCAGACAATTAAAAAAGGAAATCTCTAAATCTCTAATGATAAAAAGTAGAAAATAAAAAATAAAAATCATGGCTAGCCAAGTCCGAATCCACATCAAGTCACAAATAATCAGAAATGGTATTAAAGAACCCAAATACGCATTTTTGATGATTTCAGATCTTTTTAACAGTTTTCGTTCCTCACAAATGGAGCTGGGAGTTGCACTGATTAACAGCAAGAAAACCACATCCTTCTGCCGTCATTCTCAATAAAACTAGTTTACTAATTCCTTAAATAAAATCCCACAATTACTCCTCGCTATTGACAAAAAATCCTGCACGCTGAGACTCAGACCTTTGGAAATCCTCATTCCCACGTCATTAATCTGCCACAGGCCTGTTCAGTCACAACCACAAGAGCTGTCTTTTCTCTGTTGAAGTGGTTGGAGCTGCCACTATCTCAGGTGCCAAAAAGGAGCATGAGGAAAAGTCAGGAACTCGTCTGAAAGAACTTAGATCATAGTCGTGCTCGACGCCAGAGAACACTAACATTAATTGTTCGCCTCTGGTGCAGCTAGCAGCCACATGCAACCCAAATGACAAGAGACGGTTTAATATGAGCAACAGCTGGAGGGCACACAGTGTGTTTTCCCTCACCTCGTTTTGTTGTTGCTATTTATCTTCATAACCCTTAATTGTCTCCCTTTTTTCTCTTCGCTGTTTATTGCTTTGTTTTTCTGGTGTTTCTTTATTTCCCGTTATTTCATTACCTTTGCCTCTTGTTTTGTGGCGATTCTACACGATGAGTACCCACCCCAAAGAGTTGGGAGTTTTGTCAGGCTGGTTATTTGTCACCATCACTTTGCTCAGTGGAAATTAGCACTAAAATTAGCAAGCTAGGTTAAATAGCATGGTGTTTTTTGAGTGGACTCAAGTTAGCCTAGCCTGTTAGCTTCCTTGTTTTGCGAAACGTGGCCTGGTCGATGATGGCAAAAGTCTAAATAACGTGATTAGGATTAATGACCGATTACAGTGTCACCCCCCGCCACCTCCCTGTGTTGTGAGAACATGAGTGTGGAAATTATGAACTTTTATGAATAATGAACAAGGACACGTTCACTCATGAGCGTCTTTTGCGTCTGCCCCTGAAACTGGGAAAGGTGGGAAAAACGGAATAACCGACACGGCAGGAGGGGGGTTAGAGGCTCTAAATGTCGGTTTCAATTATTTTTCGATTAATTGCCAAGCCTTGATGTAGCCTACAATGTATCCCAAATGTTTGATATCGTGAAACTATGTGTGCTTGCTGGAAAAAAGTGTGTTTCAATTTCAATTTTAATTTATTTAAAAAGGGACAGTGTACAGTTCAAACATAAATGTTGCCATTTGATGCACTGTACCAGATGATAGCTTTAAGCTAATTTGCATCTGTAGTCCCTTATGTAGGCTATATACTAATCTGTGCAAAAAATGAACCCCATTTAAACAGACAAACCAAATCCAGCCATTTGAGGCGACCTCGGCAGAATTTACATTACACTGGTTTCCTGTCTGCCACACAGGGCTGTGACGTAGGCTGGTTAACAGCATCAGTCTGAATTTTCTTAGCAACACTGGCCTTCAAATGTCCGTCTGCCGCTCATATGGGAAACGTCCACTCGGAAGCTCGAAGGCTAGACACTTGAAAAATCATGAAAAACTGTAAAATAAGCACAGCAGCTGCAAAATCATCGCAGCCCATCTTGTCGTCAGTGTCCTTCTCCCTCTTGTTTCCTCCTCCCCTGTGTTGATGCGTCTGTTCTCCTCTCCACATCTCTTCCTTTCCTCAACCAGTTAGAGACAAAGAGGAAGCCATCAGCCCATCGATCACACTAACCTCCTGCGTGACCTCTTTCCAAATGACACCCCCAGAAAGGCAGGTCTGCTCCATGCTGCTCTTTGTTTGCTCTCTTCCTGTGTTTCTCAGAGCAGCATTGTGGTACTCTCAACAAGTAGCTCATTTAGCCGCTGCAGCAACAGCAGCCCGATGTGTTGAAACATACATCCTGCTCTAAATGGAGGTTACGGCTGCAAAAAACAAAAAAACAAAACAATTTGTGTTATTTAGTTTGTCCACCGGATATCAAACTGATTCATACGTGCAACAGCAAAATTTTAACTGTGGCCCCAAGTTGGACAATTTTAAATTCAAATGGAGAACCATCTCAACACATTTCTACCTGTCAGTGCACAGACTTTATTTGGTGCAGATGAAAAGTCTTCAACCACGATATACCACGAGATATCCCCCCCGCATATCACTTAACATTATGTACAGTTCTAGTGGCAATAGCTGTACTGTATCATTTTTACAGTTGATGTGGAGAGAATAGGGGAGAGTGAGAGCGAGAGGGAAGAGAAAAGGAGCAAGTGGAGAAAATGTGAGCGAGCCAAAGTGTTAATTTCCCTCAAAAGAAAAACAAAATGAGTCAGTGGTTCTGCTGTTTTTTCAGTGAGCCGAGCAGGAATGCGGTGAATGGTAAACAAACCTAATGTGGGATAACCTCCTGTTCTTTTACAAAGTGAGTCTTAGTCACTGCTTTGCTCATGCTAATAGATTTATATGATAAAGAGGTGATTGGAGCATTGAAGCTGCTTTGTACCTGTATTAGTTTGTGGCTATGAATGCAAGTGACTGCAGCGTGCCGTAACCGTTGGATCCCTCTTAGTTTTGCATCAACTGTTATGGACTTTTAGTTATGCAAAAAACAAAAATGCAAATGAAGCCACTCCAACTCCTTATATCTAAATAAATAGAAATCATAATGTCCAGTGTAAGTAGACATGACACACTAATTTCAAACGGGCGTACATGTGTTTAACAGCCACGTGTTCAGATAACAGCGAGACAGGCGTTTGTCTGCAAGAAGCAAATATCCGTTGGAAAAGAGAAATCTCCCCACAGAGGAAAGGCTGTGACTCATTCACCTAGAAGAAGAACATTGCTGGTGGCTGAGTCACCAGGGTCACACCCCTACACACACCTACCAGTCACTCAACCAGTTCCCTATCTCTATGTCTGTCAAGCACACATACACACATGCACGCACGCACACACACACACACACACACACAGCGCAGAGGAAGCAAAAATTCAGATAGAAAGACGACTTCACATCTGATTTCCCGCACTTCACTGTATCAGCAAGAGCAAATGTGGTCAAACTTTCTCTTCAAAGACACTACGCACTTCGTTTTAACTTCCCACTTTGCAACTTGACGCCTGTGGATGTATCCGCCATTTGCTAGTATTCAATTCAATCTGGATTTGCCCTTAGTTATTACCGGTATATGTTTTAATGTGGGCTATTCCTCTATGTAAGGTTAGGTTAGTAAAACATATGATCTTCAGTCAAGTAGGGTAAATGGTATTATAATGTTGTTGTGTCTTTAATGGTTTGACATTTTGTAAAATACGCTATTTGTTTACTTTAATGGAGGTATGAGAAGATACATCTGCCACGTCATTGCACTGCATGAAGCTGTAGCTGGTTGGCTTAGCTTAGCATCAACACTAGAAACAGGGGAAACAGTTTCAGTTTAACATGCGCTTCACAGATGCTGGTTTCATGTCTGTTTAATATACTCATCAAATACTAAGTGAAAAGAAAGAAAGAAAGATGTTTAATCAAACCACCATTATAGCTTAAAAGGTGGCTGTAAACCATTCTGTATTTTGCTCCTCCTCATGAGGATCAGTTCCTGTGAGCTTGAACTGATGCCATTTACAATGGATTGCAATGATCTAAAGCATCTGTGGGAACTCCTCCCACCCCTCCTGCAGAATAATCAGTCTTTATACCGTTCATTCATGTGCTCACTGAGGTCTATATGTCCAAATGCATCTGCTCCAGCTGAGACAGTTTCTTCTGCAAAATGTCACCGTTTCATTTCATTTTATTTTAACTGGCATAAAGTACCAACAAACTTTTTAGTGGCACTTTTTACACTTGAAGTTTTCCTTCTCAAAAGCCTGAGTTTTCCTTCACACTCTGAGTGCTCACTTAGTGTTTAAGTGTAAATGGATGGTGCAGCCTGTTCAAATATACTCAGGTACTAAAATCACAAGCACTGATCTGTAATATTACCCAGTGCTAGATGCGCCACAAATCGTACATCGCCATTATCGTCTCTGCTCTGTGTAAAACTGTCTTTCACATTCATCACAGTCACACATTTTCCTGCATTATACACTTCCAGCAGCTTTCATCTGCATGCATTAACATCTCAATAAAACCTCTCGGCAATGTGTTCATGTTCTTATCTTAAATATGGATGGCTGGTCGGAGGCTCCAGAGTCACTCGCTGCAGGAACACATGTTAAGAAACAACAGACTTCCAGGCTTCAGTATGTTGAGAGTCGCACTGACCATGAATGGCAAATCAGATTTTTACTTGTCATTGATGCCTCTACAGAAAGGAGAGCCCTATCAGAAGATGCCATCAGCCGCCCCACTGCACATGCAAAGCAGATTTTCCTTTGAGGGGCGTACACAAAGCATCCTGTCTTTTCAAGACATAATTACACATAGATACACATCTGACACAGATTACGCTATCTTAAAGCTTTCTCCATGAGTACCTCTCAGCACCAGGTTTCTTAATTGCTGCCTTTAAAGCAGTTCGTAGCATCCCTCATACTTCTCTTACTTATATGTGCCACCAGCTACATTTGAAAATGTATTTTTACCTTCTAACAATATCACACAAGGATGAATATGATTCAACTTTTGGTATGAATGTGTTTTTAGTGCGTTTTTAACATAACCACATGGATCTCTTAATGCATTGCTCTTTCAACTGCTACAGTACCTTTATTCTCTTACCATGTCAAAATATTGTAGCATTGACATGAATGTCGATCACAAACTGAATTTACAATCAGACAATAAATGCTGATTCGAACAAACCATTATAAAAAAAAATATGTTGGTTTTTAGATTGTTTCTCTTAGATTCTTTAATTTTCTTATTTTAAGGACGGATGATCAGGATGTTATCATATTTATCTGATTGTAATAACTGACTTATTAACCTTAAAAAATTTGAGGGTTTTTTTTCCATGAAAAATACATATTTGTTATGGACAGTGATTGTCTTTATTCTTTTTCATTGTTCATGGCACATCATTTGTTAACCTTATATACTGTAGAAAGTTTTGTGTTATTTTTCTGTCAATTTTTGTTGCATTTTATTTATGCATGTTGTAATTTTATGAATCTGATTTAAGATCAATATTGGCACTATGTATAGGCTACATACTGTATATTGAGCTCTTTTTACGCTTGTCTCGACCCACAATTTGGGAAGTAAATGTGGCACATAAGTGTTATTTTATTTTGATTCTTTTAATTGACAAATAACAGATACTATACGTAGTTATATTTCGTCTTCAGGTGAATGAAAAGTGTTTTGTGAAGTGTCTCTTCATTGGTGCAAACACTCCATTAGTTGTGTTTTGCAGCATCAGCCCTCCAGTCAATGAACTTTACGAAGTTCATCAAAAACGTATCCATCTTTAGCTTTACTTATGTTTTCTCATTGAGACAAAAGTTACTCTCCAGTAAAGCAACACCTTAAGTTCTTCATTGACTTTAATTTATGAGATTTACAAATGATCATGTAAAAGTTAAAGCAGAAGTAAGCGATCCGGTCGTTTGGCTAATGCTGCGTTCGAGGCAGGCTTTTGAAACCGTAAATTACAGCTTCAAGTCACGACTTACGACTTTGTAGCGTTCCAGGCAACCCACTCGTGTTTTTCCGACCTGTTTTACCTGTGAAAGTGCACTATAACGGCCACTCGTAACTTCCGACCCGTGAACTCGTACCAGATCGTACTGGTACGACTTCACAGGTCGGAAATACACGAGTTACGGGTTGCCTTGAACGCACCATAACGTCTTGTCAGCCGATGGAGTTAGCAGGCCCCGCCCTCGTCATGGATCTATTGGTCCTCGTCCCTACGTCGCCACATTCACGCGCATCCCTTGGCTGCATACACAGCCCTTCATGCCGTTCTCTCTCCTCATTGGATAAAACTTGTAGGATACAAGAAAAGTTTTCTCCTCGGCTCAGAGCAGAGCAGAGTGACTGAGAGACCCGTGTTTCGGTCCAAACACTCTATGTAAGTGATTGCTGTCGGAAGATATAACTATTTAAGACTTATATTAACACAAAAATATCGCTTACTTCTGCTTTAACGCTAAATGCTGTTTTGGTGCTGCATACTGTAGTTGTGTTCATGCATCACTATCCTACTTCTCCTAACAGTCCTGTTTAGTTTAAAATCCATATTGGACCAATTTATGACATGCTGTGAGCACAGTGACTCAAGACAGAAAGATTTCCCTCCAAACATTTACAGAAATACACACACATGGTAAAGAATGAGTGGACATGACCGGGTTCTTGAGAAGCAGACTTTCCACATGGTGGGCTGGCTATTCCAGTAACCAAATGGCACACTTCCCTCATTTCCATAGAGGGAGAAAAAATGAGGAAGGGTATCAAGGGTGTGGACAATTTGAATAGGTACCTCTAATACCACATCGGCAATCCAAAAAAAAACATTAACTTGTTCTGCCGGAATCCCTGTGGACAAAATTGTGGTTGTAAAATTGGCAGATAAATTACCAGGCCTTGGGCTCTTTTCACACGTGGTGAATCTTAAAAAGTATTCAATGCCTTAATAGAAATAAGTCACATTAGTAGTTCTTTGACATTTTGGGAAAAACACCTATTTGCATTATTTTCAAGAATAGGGTAAAAGACCAATACCACTTTCATTTCTGTTGAGTATACACAGTATGTGTTGGGATAAGCTAATGGAGGAAGTTGGCATAATACATTCAGGCCTGTCCAGAGGTTACAAAATCCTAATCCCAATATCAGCAGAGGTAATTCATACAAAAACCCTAGCGAAACAACATTTAACAAAGTCATGCTTGTTGTTTCCGGGTTAACTAAGTTAACAGACTACTGCCTGTATCTCATATACTGTACAGACATGCACACAGGTGATCAAATCTATGTCTCGGTTAGTATATTAGCACACAAATGTCAAACTATTCCTTTAAAGGGAAATGTTCTTTCCTGCTTTGTGTATGAAAACCATCTTAGAAAAAGAGAGACAGGGTTAATATTTTTTTCCTTCAAGTAGTCACATGTCTGTGATTCATCTGCCGGCTTCTGCACTTTACTACTAAAAAAAATGACCAATTATTTCTCAACAGCATGGCAGTGGTCCACATGGGATCTAATAAAAAAAAAGGTGGATACAACTTTTCCCCTCTCCTCTCTGTCATGCAAGCCAACAAGAAAGAATAAAAGAGCATCACGAATATAAAAATATGTCAACCCTGAATGGTGCAATGAATTCAAAGATTTGCATGAGGTACCAATTGTAGCAATCTGGGGATTCAGTCGCCTCAGAGATTGTGTCCTGGATTTGAACACGAAAAAGGGACAGAAAAATGTATTGCACACAGTCACAGGTAAAGTATTTAAAGTGCAACAAGCTTGTGCACAGTAACATTGTGCCAATTTGAGTCATGTTTTTGTGTTTTTTGGGATAATGCGTGGAGAAAGGGTCATAAAAATGAAGCATGGCAGGTAAATATTCATGCACAGGTTATTACTGGCCTCTTTTCTAAAGTTTTCTTTTGCTTTCTGATGAAAAACAAAACCAAAACAAAGGTAGTCTGTACTACATAGCAATTTCAGTAGTAACAATATATGTCCCTGTCAGTACCAATGTTCCCACATCAAGCATGTATAGACGACACGGCTGCAATCTGGGGCCTGGGTCTGCTGCATCTCTCCCCTGTTGCCTTATAATGAGGTCTGACTCAAGCAGAGATTAACTACGATCTGGCTTACGTTAACCCCCCAACAGCTTCATGAGCCTCAGATAAAGATGAGATATTTGAACACGGGACTATAAGGTGGGTGGTTATTTGATTCGCCCAGTTTACCAAGTCTGTTCATGAAAAATATGCCAATTAGGCCAAGCTGAATGGATGGCCATGAAAACTACACCCAATTACAGAAAAACTAAATGAACATCTCCATGAGGAAAACCTTGTTAGTGTTAAATGAATGAAAGTCTGTCCAAGCAGATGCAAGTCAGTGTGAGCTGGAGATGCAATGACCAATCAATCTGAAGTCTATTGTCACCCAAAGTAGCATTAGAGATGACAATGAGTGATAAACAAATAGGGTTAAATGTGATGCTCAGGGCATAATGAGAAGTATTTTGCCACTTGTGGCTTGTAAACTCTACTTTTACATTTGCCCTCTACTCCACAGCTCAACAAGACGTGAAGCACAAGGGCTGTAAACGTGGCTGCCAAAACACCACAGTGCGCTGGCATCATGAACACCAGACCTCCCAAACTCAATGTCTGAGGTCTGTACCTGAAACAGCACGAGACAAAGTGATACAATTAACTATGTGTATATTTCCTGTATTTTTCTAGTATATAATAAACAGCTTCATACCTTGAGACTTAACTAGGCACAAAATCTTAAAAAAAAAAATCTTGTCACAGTGATATTGGTTACAGGTGTTGTTGCGCCACGTTTACTCACTGCCAAAAGGTTAAAGACCAGATCATTCAGGAATCATAAAAACCGTTAAGGTTTATTTTTCAGAAATGCATCTGAGGGTGATTACATGTGAAATGTCCATTATAACCACCACCCAAAGTGGAGGGAGGTCAAAATCTAATTTGACGTTTACAGCAATTTTGGTATCGATTTTCACATTTCCTTTTGTTTTCTCTTCCGAGTAATTATGGTAAAATTGGAGGTTTATAGTGCTAGGATCATCTGACTGCTTGTGTTGCAGCTTAATCTTCTAAACGGAGGTCTAAACTACAACACAAGACCCAATTTACATAAATGTATCAGAATGATGTTTCTTTTTTTTTTTTTTTTTTTGTCCTGTTTATTTCAACTTTGGTCTTACTATCATCGTTTTTGCCAGCATTTCTATGATAATTTACCCATAGAAGTTAAATAGATAAAGGCAGAGAGTACTTTATTATCCATAGGAGGAACTGTAGTGTTACAGCAGCCACTTCACATTAAAACTACATGAAATGTTTGTGTGCAAATGTTGACTATTTATTGTGGAACGATCAACGTTTCGATTCCTGTGGATCTTCGTCAGGATGATCCACAGGGATCGAAACGTTGATCGTTCCACAATAAACATCAGAGGAGCTTGATACAGAGTGCAGACTTCACTTCTTTTTCTCTAAGTTAACTTTGTTTGTTGGTCCTGCACCTGCAGTGTGTTTGGATGTGCGTGCTCTATACTCCACAAATGTTGACTAACCTTCAGTGTAGGTTGACCAGATCCCAAAAAGAAAAAACGTGGGACAAAGACCATTTTTGTGTCAGACATGAAGGAGCTGTGTAATATAAGATGATAGTGTGGTGGAGCTGAGGACCCAACAAATACTGCTGGATAGCTCAGTGGGTAATGCCACTGGCTTTGGATCAGGAAGCTTGAATCCCACTCAGGGCAGGTATGTTATGTCGTATAATCAGAAAAGTATTCGCTGTAATCGGTCGTAGAATATTTCATTTATATGATTGACATTATTTGTAAGTATTATCAGAAAGTGTAGTGTAAGAAAATAGCATGCTGAACCTGAAAGCTGAACACATTCAGCTGGATAGTTCAATGGGGTACAAAGCCCATTCAGTAGTATGTAGCAGAAGAAGAGCTTGCTTTCTTATAATGAATAGATGTGGATGGTATTTGCTGTAATTGGTAAAAGAACATTTCATTTATATGACTGACATTATTAGCAAGTATTATGATTGGCCTTCGCCCGGCTCCAGTCTCCCCAAGAGAGCCAGAGACAGTTTGGCCTTGGGCTCAGCCATGCACGTATGTTATTATACAGAAATAACACAGTTATTACACAGGAATTGCCGAAAATATTGCATTAGAGGGAATAAACTTACTGGAGCCAAACTGTATATATAGTACAATGATACAGAAACAGATAGAGAAGTGTTATTGAAACAAACAACTAGATAAGCTAGCTGAGTGAGAGGGAGACGAGAGGGAAACAAGTATATTGGAGAATAGCCCCACACCAGAGCAGAGAGCAAAACAAAGCCGGAGACAGTGTGGCCCTGTTTACAGTTTAATGGGGAAATGGGGAGAGAGAATGGGAGAGCAGACGCACAGTAAAAATCGTTATGGTCTTCAATAGTAAAGTAGGTGATCAACACCACAAACATCCAAGAGCCAGTACAACTCTATCATTTATGCACCATCATTTCCTTAAGAATGGGGCATATAGCATTAGGGACCTTGTCCAATGTCCATGCACCCTCATTGGGTGACCACACCCCAAGGCCTCTGATCCAAAGTCAGTAGGATTTCACACTGAGCTATCCAGCTGCAGTATCCATGGCTGTACAGCAACAAGCCCAAAGCACAAGATCAGTAGAGGCTTAGGTTTTACAGGAACATCTGTCTTGAGTATGGGACGGAGATCCGAGGGTCAAGATGGAAGATGCTACCCATGGTGACCGAGAATGACTTGGCCCAGTGATGGGCCACACAACCCAAATACAGCAACGAATAACGAATAATCCTTTAGTGGTTCACATTTACCGGTAGTATCCAAAATGTGGGCCGCATCAGGCCCATTATCTCAGCCAAACTGCATTAGCTGGCCCTGTGTTGGACCAGACAGTTTTTGGAACTGGTTCCTGATATCAGTCTAAATTAAACCTAAGTAAGCCACTTCATTCATTTGCCATATTTGGCCCAGATGAATCTGCCACATTTGGCCCATATTAAAAAAAAAAAAACCTTCAACAACTACAGTATTATTTCAATGTTTATTTATTTTCAAGCCATGTGAGTCCATCAACCAGAACTTTGGAGCACTGTCCATGAACCAGGAAGAAGAAACTATTATTATTGCAGCCAGCCAGCTGAGAGAGTCAGAGGCAGGCTGCTAATAATCTCATTTAAAGGTTTAGAGGTGATTTTACCTGCTTAGTTTTTATTTATATTTATTTTGTTGAAATGTATGTCAAAGAGAGACAGGGTGAGAGAGAGGATGACATGGTGCAAAGGGCCACGGGTTGCACTTGAACCTGTTGGTTAGGATTGCACCCACTTCCTATGCTTGTGTCTGCTAGAAATACTTGACATGTGTTGTCAAATTGATGAAGATGTTTTCAGAATTTGCAGGGCCTTTCTGTAGTCTGTTCTGAAGTTACAGTGCATTGAGCTCTTAGGGCCACCATAGTTATGTTACCTAAAGAGTTGTTCTTTTGAACAGCGAGTAAGAAGTAATTCCTGAGACCTAGAAACACGTGTGAACGACATGTGAGCAAGACATAGATTTTTGCCAAATTACTGTAATTGGAGGAAAATTTTAATGTGCACACTTCTAATCCCTCGTTGCAAAGGAAAATGTGTGTCAAAAACTATGGTAAGTATAGTAGGTTAAGGCTGACGTACGTATGAGGTTGGTCTGTAAACCATAATGGATGACTAACAGGCAGTTGGGATAATCATTTAACATTTGACTTGCTGATTATCCAAACTTTTCCAAATGAGTTAATTAATCTGGGGATTTGTTTGAAAGTTATACAATGGTCTGACCGCTGGTGTTTCTTGTAGCTTCTTACTTTTTCCAGACAATCTGCAGTCCCTCAAAATCCAAGCAGTTAGCTAATATATTACTGGTAGAAACAATGGCTGGTAGTTATTTCATTCACAACATAACAATTGTGGGTTTTTCTTCCCCCAATTGTGGTCAGATGAGACACGAGATCTTCTTTGACTTGGACTTTTCAACACAAGACTGAAATAAAATATTCAGCCTGTTCCCAGCTTCACAACTTACCCTTTTCTTTCAGGGTGGATGCACATGGCTGATGGATTTAGCTGCAAATGGGCCATTCCTCTCACATTCAAAAAAATTACAAATCCTGCTTTTCCACTTTCTCCTTCACCACCAAATAAAAAAAAAATGCTGGATGGTAACTTTGACACATAATTAAGTCAAGAAATTTTGTAGTGGTTTGCATCCAGGCTTCCCTTAACCCTCGGCTTTAACTCCTTTTCTGTTGCGAGACATATTCATCCATCTACACTCTCTTGATCCCCGGTCCAAAACCACAACGATGACTCACTGGTAAAGGAGCAAGGGTTGGGAGTGGGGCTGGGGGTGGGGGGCAGAGAGCGGACAGATTAAGTCGCGGGGAACAGTTTGTGGCGGGGAATCAGAGAGACCTAGTTTGAATGGGACTGCTTGCGGGTGCTGGAGACATATCAGGCGGTGCAGTTGCCTGGAATAACAAACAGAGACTGTCAGGATGACGAGCATGGATGGTGGTCCCTACTGTGAAGCCTTTTATAGTAGATCCATCTCCAGAGAAGAGGGAAAGAAGATAAATTTCATTTTAATTCTGGAAAGGTTTTGGGAAGGCGTCCAGGGTGTGCCTGCAGAGGATAGTAAAACACTGCTGGATAAACACTTGTGAACCATATGAAACACTACTTTCATTCAATTTAATTTTTCTGCTTCTTCCCAACGTCAAGTTGAATACAACCCATTACATGACATGTAAACATCAAGTAATCGATTTTTTTTTTTTTTTTACTTACAGGACAGTGTTATTCTTTTCTTCTTCTTCTTCTTTTTTTACTTATTGTGAAGAAATGCCAATATTTCTCTGTGACAAAGAAAACAGCCCCGTTGCTGTACACAAACTATTAAAAACAATCAATCACACAAAAACACAGACCATCCTTCACTTCACTTCACTTTATTGACCCTTGAAGGGCGATTTGGTTTGCAGCAGAGATATATTCAACAGTCACATTTGAAAAAAAAAACGTAAGAATATATGCTGCTGCTGTAAATAATCGCTGCTGTAAATAATCACTGCACACCACATCTGTATTAATCCTGAAAAACCACACTGCACCACTATTTCAAAAACAGACAGCGTATTCTCTTGTTTTGAAATAAAACCTCATCTATCAATATCTATCTATCTCTGAAGATTCATATTTTCAGGGCAACAAATGGTCTTGAGGACGGGTACCATGGACAGGATGGGGAATATATCGGGAGGCTGAATAACACATTGTGGGTTTGGTCTTTTTCATTGCCAGTAACTGACTAACGCACGATTTACTCATGTTTAAATAACCTTCTGTGAAATCCACAATCCCCAGCTGTTTCCGTGAATTAAAACCTGAAATCAAGAAAACTGAAACCATAAAAAAAAAAAGTCAGTGAGGGAAGCCAGGCACTGCTGAGGCTACATTTATTTTGGTTTAGCTGTTTTCATGACTTTTGTTAACAATAATAATGAAATTTAAAAACAAAAAAACATTTTTAGTAATGTCATAACTTATATGATTGCATCCACTAAACCCTGCTGTTGTTTATTGCTCTATTTATTGTTCTGTTTGTTTTTCATTCAAGGTTACTAGGCCCCAAATCTTTACGATAAAGACAAGACAGTCGGAAACTGATTGCACATGTCTTTTTTCTCCATCCTTTTTATTTTGTGAGAGGAAAACAAAAAGGTTTAAAAACACGTTTTACAAGTATGGCTAACAAAAACACTTCAAGGGAAGAAGCACATAGTAGACGAGATGTTTTTGACTACCAATGTTCAAGCATCCCCAGATGGTTGTAGTTGAACACCCGGCTGTCTGCCAGTCCACTTCACCAGAGGCACTACCATCCAGAACAGACTACTCTCAACTGGTGGGAATCCAAGTGAAGAAGAGGAAGAAAAAAAAAGAAAAACATTCTTTCTGTTCGGTTTTGTAACAGGACAGGAGACGAACGAATGGGAAAAATGATCACTAAGCAAAAAAAAACTGGGCCTGTGGACCGCTTTAATTTTCTCCGAGTTCATTTTCGTTTAGGGATACGTCGCCTGCAAGGATGCATCGTTTCGTGTTGTTTTCAAAGAGACAGCAGTTCTTCTGTCTCCCCTGTAATACAAATAAAAGCTTTTATTCTCCTTCCTACCAGTGGTTCCTTTCTGAGGTTACAGTCGTTGTTGGGGAACAAGCCCTACAGTTCAGCTGGTCAAACATCACTTTGAAAAGGGCCTGCCCAAACCTCTTATTAATGTGAGTAACGACAGTAAAGATGAGGTGATAATCGCGGCGTACGGACAAACATGACTCAAGGTCTTTTGGGGACACAGAGCGGAACAGATGGTAGTGCTGAATCAAACATCTGTGTAAGAAGTGTCTATTTATCTTCATGTTTCTATTATTTTTCAGATTTTTTATTATTTCTTTCATAAAGAAAGCTGATGTAAATCCTTTAGGACCTCAGCCTAAAAGTGGTTAATATATGAGATGTCATATTTATCTGTTAGAAGCAGAACATAAAGTGGTGATGGGATTTTATTGGAAAGAGCTCTTTGCTTCATTTGGACTGGACGAAGGCTTGAGGTCTGGCAGGTGAGGAATCTATTATACATTTAATGTTAATATATATTTAATATTTTATGGGTATATCATGTAACCAATCTGAAAAAAAAGTTGTGGTGACAGCTGCAAAGGTTTTATAAGTTTCTTGTTTTTTGTTTTCTTTGTATTTATAATGAAATATTATATGATGAGTGACATATAAAAATTACTACAAATTAATATCTCATTAATCCAACAAACAACAAATTCAAATCAAGTCGATTTTATCTACTTACTGCCCCCAGGTCAAAATCATTTCCAGAGGGCTTCACAGTCTCTACAACAAACTGTGCAACGTCCAACATGCTGAAATGTGAATGAAACAACAACTTTGTATTTTTTACACAAAGTATCATATCAGCAAAACACTAAGACTCGTTCATGAGCGTATGGGTGTTGTTATGACTTGTCCCTAATCTGTACCAGTGTTTTTCTGATGCTACACATTTCACTGACTTCCCTCGCGAGCCCCAGTTCGTGTTTCTCCCTCTGAGCTCTTCCCCTGCCTTTGAAATAAAAGCAGCATGCTGCGGGGTCATCTGAGGTAGCGACGAGTCTTTGCCTTTCCAGCGGAGGATGTGCTACTCACGCATCTCACTGGGTGTTTCTTAGTGTTGTTGTGTGTGTATGTATGTGTGTGTGTGTGTGTGTGTGTGTGAGCTTCACCATCTGGCCGCCATCAGCCGTTCGAGCTGAGGTCCTGCTGACAGTCAGGACCAGCTGGCTGACTGGACCTGGACCAGAGCAGACCAGAAGCAGACAGTGGCAGGTTAATGCTGCATTTGACCCTTAATGTGGGAAAATACAGGGAGTGAGTATATGGCCATCGCAACATAAATAAACACATAAAGTCTTTTTTCTGGAGATTACAATGTTTTGTTGTTAGTTTTCAGTCATATATACTCCTGTGGTATGAAAAAAATGAATCTTCATACTGCATACACTGCACCTTTTTTGGTACTATTTCCAAATGATTATATCTTACATTATTAGAAATATTTTTAATACTGCATATATATAAGTACGGTGAATTTGCATGTACATGAGGAAGAAGAACGCAAAAGTAAGATGAATGGATGTAATGTAATTGTAGCTCCTGTGTTAATTCAGAGGTCAGAAACAGGAAGTAGAGTGTGTAATTGAGCTATGTTGTAATTAACATTATGGTACGAAGAAGTTTCTCTATTCGTGAAGAGATAATATTGAATAAAAGTCCAAAGCATGAAATTTAATATTGGGAATTACATATTGATTAATGCTCTGAAGGGACTATGTAGTGATAACAAAACATTACTTACATTGACTTTACAGTGTTGGTCCAGAAAGTCACACCATGGTTGTGTAGTTGACATTTTTGTACTTGCCTTACAGATTAACCAACAGTTGTTTTACAATACAGTAGTCTGTTGATGATTGTTTAAATGTTGTTACTTTATTGTTGTCATCACCACTATTCAAAAGGAAATAGTGCTTGTTTTTATTTATTTCCACACTTATTTTAGCTGAAAAGAAGTAAAAAAAAATTAAATAAAATAAAACAAAAAGATCTGTTTTTATGACATAAACAGATGACAATGCAAAAAACAAGTTGTCAAAAATGAGGTACAGTACTAGCTCCAACCGCACCAGCTACAACATTTTTATCCTGCCAATATAATGATTTATAATGTTTATGAGAAATAAAACTTGATACTACATACATTTGACTGATAACACCTCAGGGATAGAACTGGAGTCATCCCATGCTTTTGTTACTGTCATGCAATCTGGCAAAGAAAAAAAACTGAAATACCCATCTCAACATACTTTACGACTTCCTGTCATTTACCCCATCTGTGGCACTGGGAAGATAAATCTTTGTTGTAAACAAGCAACATTTAAAAAGGACAGAGCTATAACAACTAAATACTTTGACTTTTAATGTATGAGGGTTTCGTGTGTTATTATATATGTATTTTCATGTATTTTTTACTTTTACTGAATGATGACTGTGGTCATTCATCAGGCAGACAGACAGAACAGACAGAGGAGTTACTGTGTGAACACTTCAGTCACTTTTGCAGCTATCAGGGTTGAAGCTACTGTATTTCCTCCATATCCAGCCCTGGCTGAGATAAGAGCAGAGGCAGCAGCAAAGCGTACGAGCACTGAAAAATCCTGCTCGCCTGCCAGCGCCCGAGCCTTTGTAGCCTCTCTGCGCTATCCGCAGCACAGTTGGCGCAGTGCCTCTGTCTGCTAATTGTATATTCCACAGCCACATTTTCAAGTATCATGACGCAGATATTGATGCGTTGTGGAAATTGCCGAGCCGTCTGTGCAACTCACTGGTGAGTCAGTGCATCATTGTCACGGCCACCTTCCTCAGAGTGGCCCCCACAGACCAGACTGGACCAGAGTACAGCAGTAAGAGAACAAAGCATGGCCTCTGGCCCCGCTGTTGTTCCCACACTTCCACTGCTAATCACACAGACTCCAAAACACAGGACAAAAGAGGCTTAGAAGTCCATGCTGGCATTCGCATCAAAACAATATTTGTGGAAGAATGAGTCTGTAATATAATACAGAGTAATTCAAACAGGAAGATCAAACTAAATTTAGGCTAGAAATCAAACTGGTATGTTACTGGTATATCATATGAAGCTCATTTTAAACTTTTCAGATCTATTTGTCCCCTTGAATGCTGGACCCAGCGCTGTCTGGGCTCAGATACATCAAGCATGTTTTAAGTGGCTTATATTTTATTTTCTGTTCAGTATGCATGTTTATTTTTCTGTGTGTATGTGCTCACCGACATGTTGTGCAATCAGAGCAGATCCCACGAGCCACGAAATAAAAAAACAGCACGCTCATCGCGGCTGCGGTGCAGAAACAAATCCACAGTCTTGATCCGCTCAGGAGAAAAATAAGTCATGGGTGATTTTGTCTCTTTCAAACTGCTCAACACTGAGAGGAAGGATCTGTAATCATAAAAACTAAAACTCCAGAACAGGAGCCAAAATGACAAGACACAATGTGAAAAGTTGAACACATTAAATCTGGTTAACTGCTAACATCTGGAGTGGGTATACACGATCCAGCGGTGGCATTAAAACACTGCTTTTTTTAAGCGTCGTGTCCGATCCTGTGTTACTGTGATTTGGCAAAATGATCGTGACATTCTCAGTGATGTTGTATTGTGTCTTTAGAGGCAAGCCTGGATGCCCCGGAGGTCTGAGGGTTATGACTCATGCTTAAAGCCTTTGCGCCTGTGACATGGAGAAAGGAAATAAGAGCCAGATGCCAACAGATATCCACAAGCACATGGCTCACGCGACAGACCCTGCTCTGTGTGTGTGTGTGTATTCTCGGCAGGCATACACAAAGGATTCAGGTGCGACTCAAGTGATTTTCCAGTGGTGATTCTACGTCAAAGTCCTGGCAATGTGTTTACAGTTTGAAGAAATTCACCTTAAGAACTAAAACAAGGCCGACCAAAACGCATACACACACAAATACTTGAGGCACCAGCCGTACAAAGTAATAGGTATCGTGGGTTTTAATTGTTTACTCTGCAACCTATAATTTTGTCCCGGGTTTTATGATGTTTTTTTTCCGTTATTTTGGCGGGAATGAAAATGTTCCAGCTCAAACAGATTTTACCAACCATGTTTCAAATTAGTAGAATTTGAGAACTGGCGCAGATGTCGGTTTCCATCAGAAATATCTTAATATACTGTGGTGTGCTGCCAGTAAATCATTTTAAAAACCAAGATCCACCAAACTGGAACTTCCACCATCTGCTTATATAGTTGATTCAAAGAATGAACTCAAGAGCTTGACTTAATGAAGTGCAGCTCTCTCTGGGTTTTACAACTTTTTTTCTCTCTCTTGTAACGAAGAAACTAGGGCAGACTACTAGTTAGTAGTAGAGATCAATCAATAGTGGATTTTTAAAAGGCTGAGTTTGGATCTGAAAAGGCTGAAAGCTGATTAATAAGCTGACACCACTTGAAAAAAAGTAGGCTACACACTCATCATGGAAGAGAGCGCTGCTTGTAAGCTAGCTTGCTAATTAGCTGCTCAGCATGTCCAACAGGGTGATGTAAATGTTTTCAGTCCAGCTAGACGTTACACCGCACATGCATTCAGTTTTTCTCTGCTCTCTTGCCTTGAATTTCATCATCTGCCTGAGTCAACAAGGGTCCCTATTACATGTGTGACCTTCCACCTTCCATCACACAATTGCAGTTTGTGGACTATCCACATTATACAGCTGAGCATGTGCTAGAAAAAACAACACACTAGACGGTTGTTTTGTGCAAAGTATCTATGTATAATTTTCAACCTATTCTTGTTTGTGCAATTGTTGAATTCTTGTTTTGCTAGCTTAATATTGTTTTGCTAGCTTAATATTATGGCAAACTAAGCTATCAATCAAGTTTTGGTTTTGGGTTGAATAGACATTTTAACTTCAATTTAAGGTTCTTCTTTAGTTTTTGTCCTTGTCTGGTGTAGATTTGTTGTTTATCATCTCGGATATGGTGAATATTGGCTAATGCTTGTAGCCTACTACTTTTCTACAGAAGAGGCTGAGGGGATATCAATTTCTTTGAATGTCATTATTTAATTTTAAAGGGTCCTGCTGTTACAACATAGTAAAACTCAGAAACCACCAGTTACACATCCATACATGTATGTGGATGAGATAATATCTGACTGACAATGACTAATCCTACCAGGAAATCCAAAATCTTTTAAAAGATAAATACAAAATTTTCTCCAACAAAGCCGTTGGAAAAATGGTAGGCTATATCATGATATACAGAAAAAGAGAGATCCCAAGAGCATTAGCTGTGAAAGACACTTAATGTCTGGCTGTTATAAAATATCAAAGACTATTCTGTACATCTGGACAGCATGAGGATGTGGGCTGATTATCCAAACCATGCCTTCAGAGCAATCCATCATTTGCTATTAATCAGAACAGAGTAACCCATCAAATCCATCATGGTACTTGAAGTGGTAATTACAAACCTATCTCTCAATGGATGACACATAATTACAATGTGTTGCATGAGGGGATTAAGTAATTATAAGTTTTGGTGTTAAGGCAGTAGGGTGGATTGTTTTAATTCATAAAGTGTATTTTGTGTGGCTATATAAAAAGCATGTACTTTATCTCAAGAGCACATGAATTCTCTGAAGTGACAGAATTCAGACCACACTGCTAGATGGCATTTTCACAAATAAAAAGTGAGTGTTGTAATTTGAACCTGCTGTGCTCTAGCTGGGGTTAACAACTTGTATCTTTAGGAGAATTAGTCACCTGGACATTTGTAACCGGATACTCCATCAGCAAGCAACATGGGTTACAATGGGGGTATTATAAACAAAGGCCGAGGGTAAATGGTTCTAATTTGTGAGTCACAGACCCATAACGCTGCTGCTTGTTCACATAATGCATTTCAGTTTGATGTGTGCCCTGATGTGACTCATGATGTTTATGATTTCCACCACATTCTTCTCTGTACGGAGCACACAGTGAAAGGGATCAGCCACAGTGGGTGTCGGGTGTAACCAAGGACAATTAGAGCGGATTCATAGCAGAGAGTCGTCAGCATATTGTTTAAACTTGTCAGATTGAATCGCTTTGGTTTGTTTTCAATTCCTGTCTACTTTTTTTTTTAATATTCCATTTAACACTGCATGGGAATATCTTCAGTTAGACATTTAGAGCTATTGTGAACATCTCTCATGACGCAAAGAGATATTGTGTACGAGACATATGCAAAAGTCACCAAAGGGCTGGGTGGTTGTATACACTCACTATGTAAGTGACATAGGTTCCAAAGAAGCAGAACTTATGTTCTTTTTACTCCCAGTAAGGTGGCAGCAAAGTACAGCAGGCTATGCTAAGTGCTCTTTGGTCTGTTTTTCTAATTTATTTGGGAAGATTATGAGCTTTTCCTGCTTGTAACCCATTTCCAGGGCTTTGTTCTGTGACTCTGACCTTGCAAGTCAAGACTGAAATAAAACAAATTAAAACATTTGCTAAACAATCACGGGAGCTCTTGGACGAGCATTTCTATTTGCCTGCAGGAGATACAACTTGCATGTTTCAGCAGCAGCCTCTGCGGAGACCATTCCAGAAATGGCCACAATGTCCCTCTTCATAGGTGCACATGATTTTAAAACAAGACTATGACTATCTATCAAGGCGTAGTGACAAGTTTGGACTAATGCAATGGATTTCCATTGACTACTGAATGGACAATATGAACGCACATCTCTCAGCGAAAACTTAACATGAAGAATTCAGCCAAGGCTAAAGGAAAATATAGTAATTTATATTTGAGAATGGTTTACATGGCTCATGGGACAGGTAGCAAGGGCGCCGTAGCAGAATTTCACATAAGATGCACAAGTTATTGTTAGAATACCAAATCAGTAATGCTATTTTCCTTCAGCCTCTCCCTGATTTATTAAGTCTATGTTACAGTATGCACATAAAAAACACTTTAATCAGACAGCCTGGAGGGGCAACTAAAGAGTGCACTCTCTGTTTTCCAATGTAAATTAAGTGTCCATTGTGTATGAAAGATCGATGGATGAAATGATACCAGAATGACTCCACATGTACCATATGGTCCAGTATGTTTACTGCAAACATGCATTTTTCTGAGTCTCTGAGACCTGAATTACAGGAACAGAACAAAGGCAGTGTTGATAGCATGCTAAAAACTCTCATGACATAAAATCAATACAAAACCACAGTTGTGTAACACTTCACCTCATAACAGAGTAATGATGACATAAGTGCCCAAAATGCCTTTAAATGTTCCAGCTGCTTGTCAGGTAATCCTTCATTGGAGATGAGGTAATTTACAATATCCGTTATTTAGTCCATCTGTCATGTCCTCAAACAAATAGTAGCCATAGTTTTCTTAAAGGAAGTTATGATTTTTCCTCTGGTTGTGAATATCTGTCGGTAGCTGCAGCAGGAGAAAGGTATAATGCATTTTAAGTTGGCACAGCAGAGTGATTCGGTAAATGAATTAGTTATCAATTGTTGAAAACTTAAAAGATTTTTTCAGTTTCCAAGACGACAGATGTCCTCCCATTTCGCGGAACATAGATAAAAAGTAAGTGTCATTATTAGCACCCTACAACCTCAAAGGGGTGCAGCCAGAAGATGGATGGATGAATGGGTCAACAAAGCATGTAACTTGGAAATTTGAGACTGAGAGTCAGTGTTGGTTTCTTTTAAGCATGACCACAATCAGTCCCTAAACTATACCAAGTTCTTAGTAATTTCTAGTGCCCAAACCAGATCCACTTTTAAACAATGTGATGATTCATTTTACCCAACAGCCACAAGGAACAGTTGCAGCCAAACAATGTCACTCTGCCGACAGGTCAGATCAGAAGACGCTTATATTTGTTGTTTTGGAAGGTGATGACAAATAACATGTTTTGTCATTTAGTTTGGAGTAGTGTTGTCACGATACCAACATTTTGGTACCGGTATCGGTACCAACATGTTTTTCGATACTTTTCGATACTTTTCGGTACTTTTCCACATAAAAAGAGAACACAAAAAATGTCATTATTGGCTTTATTTTAATAGAAAAATTTTGGACCATAAAACAGGAAATCAGTAAACAGTTACTGCTGCTGCAGGATTAACATTCCATCTATATTAATCTGAACTCTTCCTAAATTAAAAAATATCTGTTTAAAAATGAACATCAACTTGTTTTCTTTGCATTATTTGAGGTCTGAAAACACTGCATCTTTTTTTGTTATTTTGACCAGTTGTAATTTTTGGGAGAACTTGTTATCAGTAGTTTATAGAATGAAACACAAATGTTCATGTTACTCAAACATACACCTATTGTTTCCCATATGTAGACCAAATTGATTCTGTTCCCCCCACCCCCATCAACGCAATATCGTTCCGTTAATTCATCTCTGCGTAGCGCTGCTTCGCCGTGCTCACTCACTCACAGAGAGAGAGAGAGAGACAGAGAGAGACACACAGAGAGAGAGAGACACAGAGAGAGAGACACAGAGAGAGAGAGAGAGAGAGAGAGACAGAGAGAGCATGCAGCCAGTGGTGATCCGCGGTAAAAACAAAACTTATTAACGAGGCTGTGGCGGCCGTCTCTCTCTCGCGCGCGGTGCGCGCGGCGCGCGCGCGCACACACACACACACACACACACACACACACACACACACACACACACACACACACACACACACACACACACACACACACACACACACACACACACACACACACACACACAGGTGGCGCTGTAACGGTAATGATAAAAAGCACCTTGCTTCGTTTGTGACTCGCTCTCTCGCTCCTCGCGGCTCAAATTACAATGCGGCGACTTCACGCGGCGACGTCACCGCTGCTGGCGGCGCAGAATGAAAGTATCGGTCCCATCTAAGCGCAGTATGGTACCGTTTTAAATGCGTTAGTACCCCGGTACCAATCTAGTACCGGTATACCGTGCAACCCTAGTTTGGAGGCCTTGATGGTTTGTATATGCTACAATTACTGTTCATCAAGTACAACAGATGAGTATGGTCTCGAGACTGGCCCACAGCTGCATTAATGTCACCACAACTGCTCCGTGTTTCTTCCTTTTGATGTTAAATACCATATTTGGCAACAGACGTTTTCTCACTGGTTAGAGGATTCACATATGTATATTCGTAGCTACTTAAACAATGTCTGGACAGTTATGCATGGAGAAAACACATGAAACTTGAACCTTGTTTTGTGGTCTACCGGTTAATATGAATGATATTCTCCAGATCGTTTACATTCATTCACTTGATGTTGAATATTTTGACATATCTCATTTCTTTTTCTTTTTTTCCAGATGTAATCCAATTCAGGTGACGACGATAATTTGCCTCCCTAAAATCTGATCAGCGAGACGTTTGCCGTCTCTACTCAGCGGCTGTGCACACAGTGTTGGACTAATGGAGCGAACACGCCTTCTGTTTAAGTGTTTCCATATTGCTGGACTGCCTTTAAGTTGTACATTTTACATTTGACCTCACTGCCCCGCCAACTCCTGTGCTATTAACTACCGGGAGAGCATAATGTTCTCTGGCACAAGAACACAGATAAACTAAAAAGGTCCCATTCTTTTAGTGCACATGCTGCTGGAATATCTCTTTGCTTATGAATTTCAATGTGCAGGCCTGATCTGGGTGATTTATTGACTTCTCTGTGCTTCCAGCCCCTTTGAGGATTTCTCATATACATATTGTTTCAGTATTCATAACCAGTGTAAGGGTATTGACTGTGGGGCCATAAAACCAAACAAAAAAGCTAGTTTGCCAATTAGTCTGGGTGATGAACAGATAAACACAGGGGGGGCATTAGGAAAAAACTGCAAACATATTTTCTAAACCGTCTTACATTTGGAGCTGTTATAGCTGCAATGGTAAACATTTCATTTAGATGATGTTTGCCGCAGGATAGCTGTTGGCATGACTCTCAGGGCTGGAAACTAATGGCAGGCATTAAAGGGAAATTAAGAGGCCCAAACGGCCGCACACTCACTTGATCTCCCTGCTAGCCGGCAACTCCGGTCTTCACCCCCTCTGCCCAGATGAAACATCAAAGACGACGACGTCAGGCCATGAGCAGCACAGATTCATAACATGGGGACAGAGTGAACTGGAGCCACGGCTCCCACAGCAGCTTATTGCGCTTCTGAGATTGTTTCTCTCTTTATTTTCTTACAGCGCCACAGTTTATTTGACGAATTGACACATTGGAAACAGTTCCCTTGCCAGACACAGATGGTGCCAGGCTGAAGAAGGAGTGTTTCGATACACAAAGCCACTATTGCAGCGTAAACTGCAGCTGCCATTGTAGCTAACCGCTCAACAAAGACGTGATTACACTTAATCTGTTATACATTTATCCCGCAAAGTGCAACTGTCAACTGCAGCTCAGACATTTTTGTAATAAAAATAACAAGGCATGAAGACTAAATAAAAATGTTTAAAAAGATATAAAGTAAGTGATTTTGATTGATTGCAGTTTAGTTAAATCTGCACTGAGCTGTGTTTCTGAATCTTGGACGTTCATGGGTTAACACCTGCCTTTATGACCTGATGTTGACATTCATTGCTGTATTCTCTATGTTAAATCTTAATTAAAAGGCATGATGTGACATGAGCACAAGTGAAATTGGGGCAGTGCTTGACAGGCAACGTGTAACTTAATCCATCAGTGGGGGAAAAAAACCTATAAAGCAGCAGAGGAACATGTTTTATAGGAACATATATGGGTTAGCGTTAACAGCTATTTACTTACCAGTCATCAGCCATTGTTGCGTTTACAAGACAAGCTTATAGTACTCTCAGTGCTACAACGAGGAAGACCGGACGTGATCGTGAGTTGGTGTCAGAAAGTGAGAAAATAATGCTGGTTAGCGTGCCAACTTCAGTATAGTATTTTGTCAGCAGGATTACATAAAAAGCACTGCACCAATTCACAATGAATGAGGGAGGTGGCCAGGGAAGAGCCCACTAAATATTGGTACCAATCCAATTCAATGGGTGTTTTCAGTATTTTCTTTTGAATCACTTGCATTAACATTGTGACATTGACATTCTTGTCATTTCTGAATCAGAAAATCAGGCATGTTAATGATGTTGAGGTCGATCATCACATCTAAAATTAAGTGCATATCCAGATAATAATCTAGACATGTAGCCTCGGCAGAGGTATGCGTTCTATAGTGCCATGCTAGATCATAATTAAGGTAATGATGGCCACACCTGTTCTGCAGCCCTGCGTTTTACCTACAACCCAATGCAACTATCCTGAAATACAAGAATGCTGAGTTTAATTATAGGGGTGTGAATAGGTTAGCAAGAGTTCATTTTTATGCTCATGATAAGGAAGGTTATTTTCCCTTGTTTTAACCTTTTAAAGTATAAAGGCTGTAATTTTTTTCCCCCCAAGAGGCTTTTAGTCCTGACGTATGAAGTGATTACTCAGGAAACTAACTGGCCACTTGACACAAGACTGTAAACTGCTCTAAACTGAGCTTTAAAAAGTGCAGCTGTTGTAAGATTCAGTGTGAAGAGGCACCTCTGCTCCATTAGACCCAAACTGATTTGACTGTCGTCTCTGGCTGATAAGCTATCCACATAACAGGACGGTGACAGCAACACCTGGATCTGATGAGTGATTTGGACTGGAGGCAGCAAGTGATTTTGGGAAGCACTATGCAGAGTGGAGTGTTTTTTGACTGGTCGTGATAGAACAGGGTTTTCCCAAATCAGGATATTCAGGGTCAACAAATAGGTCAGACAGGCCGTGTGGTTTAATGCCTTCATTAATCATCAGTAATTTGAAAACTTAAACAGTGCGCACCCCGATCAAAGCATCCCTTCTATCTTACTGATAGCTAAAGAGTCACCTACATTGAAACCAGGTTGTACCAGCATCAGCTCCCAAAAGTAGTTGAGCTGACATCACAACATGAGCAAGTGGTGCTGCTCTCCGTTTCATCACAGTCAGTTTCGTAGTGTGGACTGTCGACGTCATTATCCGAGTTGTACTTCACTAATCAAAATGCTATTCGGTTATTGTCAACAATCTTTGAACGAAGTTGCTGTCGCATGCACCATTGCATGACCATGTAAAGTCAATAACATGCAGCCCAAGATATGTGGCATTAAACCTGCATTTTGTCGAAATTGCTCACATGAACTTTAAGTAGGCTACAAGGAGAATTTAAATGTAGGCTACTATTTATTAACTAAATATACTTTTTTTAACCTTTGAATTCATTATTTCGTCTGTTGATGATTATGTGTTTAGCAACACAGTACGTAAATCCATACAGTCATCTACTGCTTTAAATATGACAATATAATGTTATAGTGCCTGTTACAACTCTTCAGTAAATGCGTTTGAAATTGCACCTGGTTTCCAATGTCAACCATTTATTTACATAAATGTGAAAGTAGATGGTATTATTCTCCACTTCATTGTGATGCTGCCGTTGTGCCTCACTCTTTACACAACTATGCTTCTTTGAGAAAAGGGAGGTGATTTGACCAAATGTGAGTCACCTTAAGGTTTTCTTAATGATTCAGATTATTGAGATAAAGGGGGTGGCGTCAGTCTACCGCCCTAGCTGCCTAGTTCTGACCTTTCATGGAGTTTGGAGTCACTAAAAACACTTTAAATCCGCGGCTCCACTCGCCGGGCCATGGACCAGAACCAGGCCACAGAGCGTTTTGCTCCCAGGCAATGGAGGGGGAAAAAAAATAACATTACTGACTAATATTTATATAACTTTATTTGTGCAGTAATCACTTCAGACATGGAACAGCCTTGTTTTCTTTCTGCAGAGAGACGCCATATAAAACGGGAGTCATTATGCGTTTTGCGTAAAACGTTTCTGATCTTGAAAGAAGAACATCATCATTCACAAAAGGTCACGACTCTGCAACACAACTTCTTGATCTGAGGTTCAGGTAGCTGAATTACAGAAACATTCAAATGTTCCATGTATTAACAGTCTAACCTTAATTTCAACCATGAAAACACAATCCCTCCCCTCCAGGCTGTTTTCCAAAACACTGGCAGTCTAAAAACAGTGCAAAAAAAAAGAAAAAAAAAGGTGAAGAGCGCTGCTTTCAATGACTGCCACAACACTGCTGTCACTTTAACTGAGAATGAATAAAACATCATAGTAAATATGAAGCCGAGTATGTGAGAAGGTTCTGTAATGCTATCGTCCAGTATCAAACAACATGAAAAGTGCTTTTAAAAGTCCTCGAAACCACGGGCATTCTAGTAAATAACCTGATTCTCTTCAGCTGGAGTAGATCACTTATGTTGCATTTTGGCCTTTACGTAACTCTCGGCTAAATTTAGTTCAAAACAAAACGACTTCAAACGCCGCCACAGAAGCACAAGATTTGGGTTGGTCATGTGCAGAAGCTAGTCCAGAGAGCGAGGCATCAACAAGTAGAAAAGAAACAGAGGGCATGCAGTGCATTCACTCACTATTCAGTCTCTTATAATCTTTTTTCTTCTTTTCTCAGGCACACAGATAATCCTTTTGGCATCAAAGCTCTCTTTCTGGGAGTGCTAATAAGCTTCCCAAGTCAAACCCCGAGGCTGTTTTATTTTAAAAAATGAAATGATTAAGAATGATGCTATTATTTGTAGGAGTTTACAATAAGTTGGTCACCCACTCAGCCGCCCGTCAGTCAGATCTTGTGGGTCGGGCTCAGTCGCCGGCAGTGCAAAGAAACAGGGAAGAGACGCAAAGGAAAAGGGCACGAGAAGCAGCGACGGGATCCCTTTTCTTCCTTTGAGGGGAGTGACATTTGGAACAAAGAGGCCAGTTATGTGAGCAGTTCTTTCTGGGACAGGCAGACTGACAGAGGCCAAATACTCCCCGGCCCGCCAAATCAACCGCCCACGTAGGGTGGGGTCACTATGGGATGACTCATTCATACACATACACATACACACACACAGGGAAAAAGGATCACACACACACACACAGAGTATATACTGTTCTTACTCCAAATTTTCTTAAAAACATCAGTCCTGTAAAGGCAAAAAAAAGACGTGCAACTGTGTGTGCGAGGAAATGTTTAATGGAAACGTCAAAGGAAATAAATATCTCACACTCAGATTTCTCCCAGCGCTTGGCTTTTGTCTGCAGCACAGGTGAAAGTGTTCCTGGTGGGATTGTCTGTCTGGTCGTCTCTCTTTTGTCACCGATAGTGTGTGTGTGTGTGTGTGTGTGTGTGTGTGTGTGTGTGTGTGTGTGTGTGTGTGTGTGTGTGTGTGCATAGGCGGCTTTTGTTTTCACTTGCCATCTGGGCAACCTGCCAGACCAAATAAGACTTTTTCTAGTTCTTTTTTTTTCCTTTCTTTTTCTTCTTTTTGCGATAGCACTTCATGTGGCTCCACGGGAAAGCCTCTGTCAATATTTCAGCATCCATTTAGTCACAGTAAATTATGTCGCCCAGACAAATAAACACCATTTACTGGAGTTTATGTGGCTTTGGTATCACTGATGGTGGTCAACTAAACTACCACAGGCAGCTTTTGCATCTTTTCCCCCCAGAGCATTTGTTTGTGCTTCTCAATGCATGGCAGCCCCTGTTAGACGGACATGATGAGAGTTGATGTATAAGTCGCTGCTGCTCGCTGAGCTGCTAATGTTAATTTGATAACTTTGATAGGGCCCGACTGTTCCCTAGCAACATAATATTTGGCCATAAATAGAAACTAATGGACAAAGATCGCCCGGCTTGGCTACCGTCCAAACACCACCTCTGGTTTCGACAGCAAATTTTTATGAATGATTACTCCTGAAATGTTGTAAGTATGAATGTATGAACTTTGTCATAATCGTGTTGTTAACATAGGCCAGAGCAACTCCCTGGAAAGGAAATATTAAACATCTGAGGAAAGGAGTTGTTTGTTTTTACACCTTAGCTACAAAGTCATCGGTCTTGAGTCTTTCTTTCAAAAAAAAAAAAGCCTCATTATTCTTCTTCAAGTGCAGACAAGAATTTTTGAAATACTTGACTTTTGGATTTGATTAAACACTCATTAAAAAAAAGATATTTCAGTCCGGAGCTTTACTGAGACTTTCAGTAAATCTCATCTGACATATTAAGGAGGAAGGACATTAGATCACAACTACAAGTTATGTGACTACTATTATAATTTGTTCCTAATTACAAGTCTTTATTAATTCCTTCAGTATGTTAAAATCAAACATCTCACATTAAATAAATGAAAATAAAATACACACAAATCTGAAGTTAGATGATAAGCTTGCACATCTATGTTTCCCCTTTGCTGTATTTATTCATAATGTGGTGATTACAGTGGTAACTTATTCCAGTTTTCTGCACCAGAGAACCTAAAGTAGCAAGTACTGGTCCATGTGAGTTGGTATTAGACCTCATCAAACACAGATCAGCGTTTCATACTATTTGTATGATTGTAGAGTATGTGTGTGTGTCTTTGATGCCCTGGAATAGACGTGGCAGCGCAAATCTCGTTGCATGTTGTTTGTTGCAATGACAATAAAGGCTGTGTGAATTTGAATTTGAATTGATCTGGTGGAGTTTCCTAAACCCATGGTGTGAGGTAATGAGTCCTGCTGAGGAAAAGTCTGGTGATATTCTCAATATTTTACTTCATACTGTAGATACCAAAAAAAAAAACACTTCAATGACCCACAATGCAGCACCAGGTCACATGTTCCTTTATTACTGTGAAAACTGCACTTTATTCGGTCCGAATTTTACATACAGCGCCCTGCTGCTGTAAACGCTGCTCCAAACGTGTACAATATTAGTCCACTGCTGAAAACTGTTCTCAATCACTGAAAACGAATTACTCTTGTTTTAACAACGTTGGTGGAAATCAAAGTTAAATTAATCATTCTTTTATAGCACAGGACTATTTGTCCGTGACCTGTTTTTAGATCTTCAGTAGGAACAAATGGGCTGGGCTGCCACAGACAGAGAAGGGAGGCTGGGAGAACTGGGAAACCAAGTATTGCCTTTTAGTTTTGGTCTTTTCATAGGATTTTGGTGACGGTTACACAAGTATACAATTATATTTAGAGTTCCTTGGCATTGGTTGGTTCGGGGACTTTTTGAAGAAAATGATTGGTCCATGTGAGTTTTGAGGACGTTAATCCATAGCTGTGAAACTGACTCAGATCTTAAAAGGTGTAACGTGGCACTGACACTGCCAGGAATGGGAGTCTGATTCCCGCCAGGCCACACTTTACACTCGCTGCATAGTAAAACCCCTCTAGATGAAAGCTGCCACCAAAGGGCCTTATGTTATAATAAAGTGAGATCAAATAAACGGCAGGAGCAGAAGAATTGCTCTGGGATTGCACATGTTTGGTTAACGCCAAACAGATGTAGTCTTTACTGTATGATTACTGCAATATAGCATGGATTGTATACCCACTCAGACAGGAAAGAGATGGCAGCTGTTAGCCATCAGCGTGGAGGCGCAGCGCGGGCAGCCCCAAACTATAGGCCGCAGCCGTGCCTACTCAAACACACATGAACGTATGCACGTGTTCACAAATATACACGGCGCGCACTGCAGCCGGATGTGCAGACCCCAGAGGAGCGTGTGGAGGCATGAACACACACAAACACACTCACAAACTAATCCCTTTTATCTGGGTAATCTGATGTTTAACGGCAGGGCCCACCGTACGCCTACCGCCATCTTAAAAAGCACAGCGCTTCTGCCAAATAACATAAACATCCTGAAATGACCGCTGCTCTGCGTCATAATTTTCTTTTCATAACAGAGCCCGCTGCCTGGTTATTTCAAGGCTCTGGATGACCCTGAAACCAGAAGTTTCCTCACTCCTCCTCTGTTGTTATTTAAGGAAAACTTTAGTGTTTCCCTCTCTGCTCTCTCTCTCTCCCTCTCCCTCTCTCTCTCTCTCTGGGTGTGGTTTTCAGGAGGCAAACTTGTGTGAATGATGTGGACTCTATAGTCATAGCTTTGACTCAGTCCACACCCTTCAGCTAAAAGAGGAGTTCAGAGGAGGTGGAGCAAAGCGACGCTCGGAGCTCACTTTGAGCTTGGACTTGAGCTCGGAGGCTTTTTTGTAGGCAACATGCTCGGACGGACGCTGTGACCTACGTCGTGTCTTGTGCTGCACTCTGTGACTTTTGGATCTCTTCAGTTTGAGCGGCGTGTAGAAGGGTTTTTTACTTTTTCTTTTTTTTTTGTCTCCACTCAAAAGACTTGTGAGTATGAGAACAATTTCTGCTTCACTAAAGTTTCAGAGGTGAGTGAAGTTTGCAGGTGGTGACTGCTGTGGAGGTGGAAAGGAAAAGAGTTGAGAGAGTTTGAACATTTACGACACATTTTGCAGTTTTAACCATTTTCTTGACACGTACTTCGTTTGGTGGAATAGTTTCAAAAACTCGACAGTAGTTTCTCTTAATTTAAGTGATATACAACTGTGAATGGGTTATCATTAGATTTCAGAAAATGAATTCATTCAGAAGGGATTCCTTGTTTTTTTTTAAACTTTCACGTGTTTGCAGATTTGTAGAATTATGGTCTTCTTGTGTTTGTTGGTTGCTAATTTGATCAGGAAATACATGCAAGCGACATAACGTGTGCATGTGTGGGATTTGTGACTTGATTTCGCATTACAGACATTTAAACATATTCAAACAAAACATTTATAAAATTTGTGTAAAAAAAAACATAAATATCACCATCTCCCACTCCTAAACTACATTTGTCGTCGAACCATTTGCTTAAATCGGAGTTCTGATATAAATTGTATGATATGAGCGCGTATATGAGCAGGGCCCACTTCGCTGTCAGAGACTAGAGCAGATGAGTAAACATTAATCAGATCTGCGGTGTACGTGGCGGGCTTCAGGATGTTCGACTCTCCGTTTCAATGCTGCCAAAAGTCATTTGGTGAAAGTTTCAAAGGAGCAGCTTTTGTATTTGAACCTATGGACCCTGTGACTACACCTTTTGAATATTTTATTTATTTTATTCCCCAAACTCGTTGTCTTCAGAGATGGGAGTATAATTAGCTTCTCCATTCATCATTTCTTTGGCCTTCCTCAGCTCCCCTCATCAATAAACGCCACTTTTCCAAAACTAGGATTAACATTTTTAATCAAGCTTCATGTTCAATGTCAGCGGTGGGCTCTCAATCCTTTAACTGGACCAAGACTTTTTTTTTGGTTCATTCAGACAAACAGTGAGCAGAAAAGATATGAATCTTGGACCATGTGGCCTCTATGCTCAACTCTTTCTCTCTCTCTGTCCCTCTCTCTCTTGCTGTCTTCCTTCCTCCCTCCATACGTTACAAGTTGGCACACACCAAGGAAGTAGCCAGTCTTTTCCACCTGACATCACTTTGCTATTACACACACACACACACACTTACACATAATGCCCCTTCCCCCCTCCCTCGATTCAGTGCTTGCCCATTTGGCTTTACAAGTCTATCTGGGTTTCCTCAGCGAGCAGTAAAGATTTAACTGATACTGTCCAGAAAAGTGGAAAAAACACACCAAAAAATAACAACAAAAAACACACACAAACACACACCTGCCTCTGCCCTTGATGTCAGGGGGGGGTGAGTGGAGACAGACAGTCCAGAGTCGGTTCAGCTGAAGCACTGAACAAAGGACAGACAGGAGCAGCAGCATGTCATCATGACAAATTGCTGCTGACATGAAAATACGTTGAAACACGAAGTCTGCACTCAAAGTTTCTGCAGGTCTCTTTGATATTTTGTCTTTTTGGCGGCGTGCGTCGTATTTCACACATATTTGATAATTTTATATTAAAAGCATATGTCCTTTTTATACTTTTATGGCAGTTGGGAATTTCTGCTTCAGAGTGGAAAATAAGATGTCCAGTGTTTGTCAACGTCACTTCTTTTGGCTGACAATATGCAATTTTTTTTATTTTTTTTGTTGCATTTTTCTCTGAGAAAAACAAGGAAAAAAAAAGAGGAAATAATTGGATATCATGACATTTTGTCTGCAGCGTACTGTTGTGTAAAACTGCTTTACATCAGCTTTGGAGCTAATAAAATACGCCACATCAGTGGAGGTGCACTGAGACAGTGTCCAGACCTGGCTGATTGAATTGTATTGAGTCTGGTACTCAATGTGCTCACAGGGAAACTGGGGAAATTCTCCTAAATCAAATGCGTCATGAGGCTGCTTGGAAGAATATGGAAATAATCTGACTTTTGAACAAAAAGCTCCTGTGGATTTTCATAACTGGACTTTAGTTAACATTTTGGATTTGTAGCGTATTTTAATCTGCAGCATCCTGTGAAATAAAACAAAACAAAGCCACAAAAAAACTTCTGAAACTACGAATTTGTCTCCAAATTAACCTGCAATAATAAATAATTTAAAGTAAAAAAAGAAAACATCATCCTAGACTTAAGAAATGTGATTCAGCGAAAATAACAAAATTAGAAGCACATCTATGTCAGAAAGGTGCTCTGAGGATAGGTGAGGGAAGGAAGACGTGGAGAGCGAGGACAACGACGACTGAGACACAGACGGGGAAAGAGGACAGAGAGGAAACCAGAGAAAAAGATTTTTAAAAAAGAGCAAAGAAAAGGAGAGAAAACTAAATTGAAAACAAAGATGAAAGGCTGATTCCAGGCGGCAGTGGAGTGTTGGACGAGTGTGAGAGGATTTGTTCTCCTCAGTCTTGTTTACAGGAAGTTCTTTTAAAGTCCCACAGATGGCTGCATTCACAGAAAGGCCTTTTATTACATTTTTCCGAGCCCCATAAACTCGCTATACCTTCATTTATGTGTGGGAAAGTATGATTGCTGCTGCTGCTCCTGCTGCTGCTGCTGTTTGGCTCAATGTGGGTCTCATCCTGAGGTTTTCTTCTTTTTTTTTTTGTCAAAGTGCATTACACACTTGTTACAGGTCGACTGCTGCGAGTCATAGCCCGCTTGTGTTTGGCACAGTCTGGAAATGTAGTGTGTGTGTGTGTGTGTGTGTGTGTGTGTGTGTGTGTGTGTGTGTGTGTGTGTGTGTGTGTGTGTGTGTGTGTGTGTGTGTGTGTGTGTGTGTGTGTGTGTGTGTGTGTGTCAGTGTTGTGCAAGGCATTTGTACATTTTATTGTACTTTTCTGAAAGGTCAGTGCTTTTAACAACAAACTACAAAAGGATAAAATAATGACATCCCCTGACTGACACACACTGACACTGTGTCACTTCCAGAAAACACACAACCACTGTGGACGTCTCGCAGTATGTTCCAGCTCTAGTTCATCACTATAATTACAAGTACAACTCTATGATGTAATTGTTTGTCTGACATGTCTGAATACTTTTGAAACACGCCTGAGTGCACTAAATCAACTATGTGACATTGTTTCTTAGTAAATTGAAAAAGATAAATTATTAAAAGTTGTAAACAAAATGATTAATTTCACTGTTAATTTCAGAGTAATTACTTCTTTTTTGATGGTAAGAGGGACAGAAGAAAACAAAACAACTTGGCCTTTTGAAGAAAATAAATCTAGGAATTATACAGGTGTCTCAGATGTGAAGATTCTCTGCTTCTCTCTCTTTAAGATCATTGTCAATTGAATAATTTGTGACTTTTTTCCCCACAATTTTATAGATTATACTATTTATTTTTTGGGCAAAATAAAATAACAGATATATAATGAATTCATTCAATAATAACAATGGTTATTGTTGCTCTATGTGGACTATATCACCAAGTATGAAACTAGCCCTGGTCAGTATCCTCTGCTGAGGTAAAAGGCCTCTTAGTTAAACAGTCTGTTTCTTAACACCCAGAGCATTAATTCACTCTTCCAGTCTGATGGAAGGGATCCAAAGCTTGGAGTCCACAGAGGGACTTTTAAAAAGCTGGAAAGACATACGTTACTCTGGTCCCATGTTGAGAGGTAAATAAAGTTAAGGGCTCCTTAAGGGCTGTCCTCCTGCCTCCAGATTGGCTGGGACATGGACGTCTGCAAGACATTTAGTGGCCAACGAGTTTCTACAGAAGTGATCCGGCTGCAGTGACCAAAACCTCAACCAAATTATTTTTGTTGTTGATTCATTTCACAGTGAACCGTCCCCGTTCCTATGGTTTGTAATCAGGCTTAATTTTAGGCTTTTCACACATGTGCTGTCAATTGAGGCTTTATCTGGAAAGCGATATATGTTCCAGGTTATGTTTGGACGCTGAAAACCTTCAAACGAGTGCCAGCGCCGGAGCTGTTGAACGTGTATCTAATTATGAAATCATTATGTTCCTGTTGGAGTATAAACATCATGAAATACTACTCAACTTGGGATTTAAATAACTAATAATAAGCACAGGGAAGAAAAAAATGCACTTTTTCCCTATGAAGCAGAAGATCAAGGAAAGTCTTAGAGTAATTTATTTGACTCAAAAAACTCTGAGTTATTGCTTTGTCAGTTGGTTATAAATGTACTACTGTGAAAAGACAAAGAAACTCTACACAATAATTACATGTACAATTAATGAAACACACATATCAATCATGACAGAAACTATGACCTGTCTGCTGTTTCACGTCTCAGCCAGCGGCGCACTTAAATAATCAGCCAGGGGGTATTTGAAAAGATCGTCAACCAGCTCTGCTAAAAGCATAGAAATTACGATTTCTTTATCAGAAGTTAAGTCGGGTTAGGTTCAGTGGTTTTGTTAAAACGTTAATGGAGTCATAAATAGTTAAAAGTAAGGGATAAACATTTAATCGGCTGAAAGTAATGAATGCACAGTAAACGTAAACAGGTAAAAGTCAACGAAAAACAGCTGAGAAGATGGATAAACTTAAAAAAGAGGTTAAAAGAGAAAAGTTCAAATAGATATTTAAATTATTTGATGAACAATTAATTAGTTAGCTAAAAGTAATGGAAGAATGGTTAAAGTATACAGCCAATAGCAATTCATAAACTGTAATTCATGACCCTGATTATGAGCTGACTCCTTCTCTGACTCCAACTGCTTTTTAGGAAAAACATTCATGTGTCCTGCTGGAGGAGTTTACACAAAACCCCATTAATCCCAGCAGAGAGGAGCCCTCATCCTCCAAGCCTTTTTCTCTCACATAAGTGAACAGTGTGGAGTGCAGTAACACAATAAATCACATTTGTGCAGCTTGTCTATCAGTCACAGACTCACATTTTTATCCTGTTGGGCTCTTGGACTCGGTCTCGGAGTCCTTTTCCATGACAGTTGGCATTTTTCAGATTGTTTTGTTTTCCGAGCTCATCGTCTGTGACATCTGCAATTCCTGGCTGCTGACAGATTGATAGATTTTCTTCTCAATTCACTTCAGCAGTAAAAGACGTCAGGGGACACATATGAACTCGTTTTCACTTGTCATGACTTTATTTCAGCCATGGTAACAAAACACATTACACCGGCGTTAAGTATCTCCCAGAGGTTAAACCTGACTGTCAAAACACCTTTTGGCGTCTGGTTGACTCAGAAAGACAGCAGAGTAACATCAAGGCAGACAAACCGACCCACATATCAACGCTATTACACTGATGCTCTCTCTTTTCTGAAAAAATATCTGATATAAGATGACCCAGAAGAAAAAAAAAACTTCTTGTATTCGGGTGAATTAGCGAAAAGTAATGGATAAATGATTAAAATAACTAAAGATAATGGATGAAACAGTTGAAACAGTTAATGGTCCACGTGAACATGTTTGGTGGTGTTGATGAAAAGGCTTGAGATTTCATCTTCCACCGATTTGGACACAGAAAGGCCACAAATGTTCTGGTGATTGTGTTTGCTTCATTTGATTAAAAAGTCCTGTCTAATCCTTTTTAAACGTGACACGCTTTCCTAACATTTGGCTACAGGCTATCTGAAGTTCAATCTCTCCGTCTCTGAAGCTCCTCTGTTTGGCCCGGCTGAAGTTCTCACTGTCTGCTCATACGTCATGTCTTCTCGCTCTGACTTCCCTCTGTTCCCTCTTCCTGTGTCTGCCCCCCTTCCCCGCCTTGGGCACAACGCCAACTGTAACGGCAGCTAAAGGAAACCCTCCTAAAGGTTCGCCATATGCAGTGCCTCCTTTGTCCACGCTGACATGGACACTGTGGCGCCACCACTTGTAGCTCTGGATTGAAACCGCCTTGAGATGTTGACAAGAGATCGACTTACAGAGTCCCGGTCCAGACCTTTGAACATTATGAGCTAAGTTTTTTTTTTGTATTTTTTTAATATGCAAGTGACTGCACAGGTCAAATTAGGACAAACCAACCATGTGCAAGCCCCAGACAGACCCCGGCCAATCATGTGTGCCCTTGGCCTGGTCCCAAAAAAAAAAAAAGTGTCTAGCCAAAATACAGCACAGCTGAGGCTGTTAAAATCACGGGGTAATCACAAGAGAAGGACCCTGGCTGGTAGCTCTCCACAGAGGAGAAAGACAGCCAGTGAGGCCGTGCCATACATGAGACCAATACAGGCCGAGTGTTGGGTTAATGCGTTCCCTGATTGAAGGGCAGGCTGCTGCTTCTGCTGCTGCTTCTGCTGCTGCTGCTGTTTGAAATAAGTGTGCTTTAAGGCAAGTTATTGCAGTCCTCTCTTTCAAACATACTCCTCTACCTGATGAAAGGGTGGAAAGTGAAAACAGTTTTCTGCAGACTTTACAACCGTCATTCTAAAGAACATGCCAGCACTTGTGCATATAGAGATTCAGTCATTATTTTTCTGGTGAAATAGCCCAGCGCACCAGCTCCAGACAATGTGCTGCTGCGAATGCCACAATTTTGAAAACCACTTGGTGCGTGAAAAAACATTCAGGGTACAGGAGGCTGCTTAGGATTTCCTTTTTTTCTCCATATACACTGTAGCCTGTCTCAGAAAAATGCTTGTCATTGTCACGAGAGGCAGCTCCCTTCCAGCTCTGAAGGCTGATGGCTGATTCATTTACTGGTGAAGCAAAACCCAGGGACACAAACAATTTGTCATAAGATGAAGGTTAAACATATGTAAAACCATAATTAAGGCTTTTTGTTTTAAAACATCTTTTACATCTAAAAAAAAAAAAAAAAAAAAAACATTGTCTATGTTGGGATGGGCAGCATCCATTGCACGAAGAATGAAGGATGGAAAATGAGAGGGAACAGAAAACAACGCAGTGTGGGGAGGACATTAGTCATGTACGTACTTCCTGCTGTTATTGAGTAGTTCAGGCAGTCTGGAGCACGGCCAGGCCAATTGTTGCTCATTTAGCTGTCAAACAGCCACAGCCAAGAGGCAGCCACAGGCGAGGGGTGAACAAGTCTCATACTGGTTGAAATGTTCAGCTTTATTTTGATGTTGTCATGTGAGTGTGTGTGTGTTTTAAGGACATGTGATCAGCCCTTTGAGGTTCAAATCAGAGGTAATTTGGATTTTTTTTTTTTTCCCCACTCGCTTCAAATTGCCGTGTGTCACTTTAGGTGTGTCCTAAAAACGCTGCAGATGGAAATACCACCTCGACAGTCCCTGTGTGCAGGTTTTTCTCACTCATGCCGTCGTTAAATGCAGCGCGGTAGTACTGCATTAGCTGGCATCACTATCCAAAAATACCACTCTGGCTTGGCAGCTAACAGATGTGGAGAGCGTGAGGGAGATGGAAACATTAGATGGAGAGAGACAAACAACACCGAGCCATTGAGTTACTGTGATTGGCTGTCAAAGCTGAGCCCGGCAGCTACAGAGAGGGTATTACTGTCAGCCAGCTGTGAAGGAATTACACTGAAGAACCTCGGCTGCACTGAAAAGAGCCAGACATCGAGATGTCTGACAGAGGTTATCAGTCATGTGAAGCAACTTAAACCCACAGTAGTGACACATTAGCTCTACTAACAGTAATATCAAAATTTGAGATCCAAAGCGAGTCAGCGACATTATCATCATTCATGTTTCCAGCTACCTGACACATGGACGTCTGACTGGAGATTAATTCTCCAGCAGCTAGTTTGTGCAGGTAGAATGCATTATGTTTTTTTTAAGCAGGGGTGCTGCAATCACATCTTTTGCCACTGGCCTCCATTGCAGATAGTGTATGTTATTCGTCTCAACTACTTAACACCGTACATGTTTTGTTTCGGAGGCCTGCTGGTGCACTGAACAGAGAGGGAGGCGGGACACAGCGCTGCTCTCAGCCAAACACGCCAGAGTATGGGTTTGAGGTTATTGATGGAAACATCAACTCTGATCTACAATCACATATTTGTAATGGACACCAGCAGATGATAATCAGCAGTCTGTGTAATTTGTGGAGCTTTTCAATAGCTCCAAAAACTACACAGCTGCATCTAGAATAAAACTCATAATGAGACTGGTGTGACTGAACCTAAACAGAAAAACTGAGTAAAGAATCAAAAACTATGAGCTGAAAGACACACAAACACCACAAGAAGCTGCAGAGCCCGGTGACAGGTACTTGTAGAGTCACCGAGTGCCTCCTTTCATTGTTTCATAGTTAATACAAGTATTGATCAGAGGCGCTTCAGAGTTGTTCTTTGCTTTCTAGTTTGTATCTTGTATCGTACAATTTTCTGTTTTAGTGCTGGATTGAAATGTACAAAAACAAAAGTCAGGAGGAGATTAAAGTTACTAATATTTTTTACTGGCATGTCATGCCTTTTTCATGCGGGGAAACAAAGAAATATCCTCGTTTTTATGGAAGGGGTCACTTGTAAAGGTCATTAGCGTGTCTGTGGGAGCTGAATGCTCAGCAGACTCAAACAGATCACTTCCCACCACCCACCTTGCTCTCCACATAGATTAAAGCTCTCTCTCTTCATCTGAATGAATCCACATTAGCGGCTCCAAAAGCTCTGACCAGCAGCAGCAGCAGCAGCAGCAGCAGCAGCAGCAGCAGCAGCGGAAACATTTAACTGAGAATATCAGTGTCAGGGTGAGAGGAAGCCTGCTGTTTACTCTGGACTGGTCACTCATATTTCCTGTTCTTTCACTGTGTTGAGATAAATATTTGCAAAGGCCGGGCCACGTGCACCCATTTACTCCTGTTTTTCTGTGGTTGTCATCTCACTTTTGACTTTAATTAAGCAGCGAACAGTCTGTTTCAAAACCCGCTTCAAAGGGACAAAGAACTGCTTGCTTAAGTGAGCCTAATCATCCGAGTGCCATACTGAATAATGGTCGCCTTTTAACCTATTTGATGTTGCTGCTGAACAACATGAGCTCTTCTGGGGTACTTCTACCTTTTTTCCTTTTTTTCCCCCCCATCTCCTCTGTAGCGTGCTCAAATGTTACGTGAAAGGAAGCTTGTGGTGACAAAATGCAAGAACGCTGTATGTAGCTTTTATTCAGCACTGTAAAAAGAGGGATGTAGCTACAGGTTGCAGAGTCAGAGAGTCACTTAAAAAGTCACAAAGTGGCAGAATATTATCTCTCTCACTAAAGGTTTGTAAGAATTCCCAATTTCCATAAAACCCTCCAGCCTATTTCAACACTTCACTGGGAGACGGCTGAGAGACATATAAACGCCGCTGTACAGATAAACTGGTGAACATCTAAATACGTCAGGTTGCAAACCTGCGGCTCTCTAAGTGGAACAGATGTATGCACGAGCTTGAATGATCACACACGCACACACACACACAAACTCATCAACATCAGTCAATGACGGCCTATAGAACGGAGCTGTTAAAATACAGCTCTATTTGTCCAGGTGCGACAGTGAAAGAAAACGCATGCGTGGAGTGAGCGGGTGTGCATGTGTTAGCATTTAGAAGTGTGTGTAACAGTGTGTGTGTGTGTGTGTGTTTCCCCTAATTACATAGTGATGAATGTGCTCTGCCATGCTGATGTGTGCTCAGATAGACACCTGCAGTCCTCCCTCTTTCTCCCCCTGTCCTCCCTCTGCAACCTTTGCTCACCGTAACACATATTTGTATTCCGAGTCAATTTCTGTGTTTCTGCTGCTGGCAACACTCCCGCTGCCCTCCCTCTGCTCCGTCCACTCCTCCTCCTCCTCATCTTCCCGTACAGGATACTGAATGGTTGGTTTAGCTGGAGGGATTCCTGGCAGAGTGATTTTGTTGTGATGTAATGTAAATCACATTGCCAGGGATTTCCAACCAGCTACAGCTGAAACCCACGCTATAGTCTCCTACACACCTGACGGCTGTTCTGCAACACCGCCGCTTTAGCAGCAGGAGTCACAGCCCTAAATCCTTATAGGCTATCTAAATGTTTAATGACAAATCCTTAGCAAAAAAAAATTAATTCAGCCTCATAATCTCCTTATGTTTTAAAGGAACAATTAAACACTGTGGGAAATGTTCGACTTTGCTTTCTTGCGACGAGAAGATTAATAACACTCGCATGACTGCATGGTAAATATGAATCTGATGCCAGCGTCTGTCCGGCTTTTCCTAGCTTACAGGCTGGAAACAGCTAGCTGGGTATTTCCCAACCAGCACCACTGAAATATTAAATTAAATCAAATTTATTCTTATACAAAAAAGAAAGTGCAAAACCTATTATATAAGTGGAGTAACTTACTGAAACTTGTTTGCATTCAACAAGAAGACAATATCATGCCAGGCCTGTTTCCTCCTCTTTGTGCTAAACTAGCCAGCTGCAGATTTACCAATCTTTCGGCAAGAAGGTGAATAAGCATATTTCCTGAAATGTTGTAGCACTCATGTCCAAATGTCGCTCTGCGTCTCAATTTGAAAACGTTTTGCACATTTTTTTACGAGCAGAGGAGGAACGACCGGTGCCGTAGAAAGATGCCTTCAGGATGGTGTTTGTCCAGACTTTTGTGGAGGTGCAGGACTTAGCTCGCTCCGTGAACAGTTCAGTGAAAGCCTGTGTTCACAGTGGCTAAGTTCCGCTCCTCACAAGCCTTTGCAGCCTTTAGCTCCTGCTGTTATAACAGCTGTGAGGCGTCAACGTGGTATCAAAGGCGTTTATGAAACTCCTACATCATGCTATTTCACGGAGATGACCAGTTTAACTATTGTTGGGTCCTGTGGTTCATCTATACTGGAAAGTGTTTTTGCTGTATACACACAAAGACATGTTGGTTGTGTAACCGCCATGCTACAGTATAGAAGACCAAACCATTCATGTCACTGTAACGAGCATCGGCCATCTATCTTCTGTTGGATAGCACAATAGGTTCAAAGACATTCAGGAATGCATTTTAGATCCCTCCCTGACCATCTCTTTTATCTTTCCTTGACAGCAGGAGGAAGAGAAAAAAAACATTATTTGATGCATCCTCGGTGAAGATGAAGATCGGGACCCTGAGAATAGAGAGATGGGAGGTAGGAGAAGTGGGTAGGAGGGAGGAGGTAGGGGCGGCTTACTCATACAGGAAGGAAGTACAGGAAATGTCCCATCGGGAAAACAAGTAGCAATGTAATTGTGAACCCTGAGCTCATTTACTGTCTGGGTGGTCATGAAGGGAAAGGACTGATTGTGTGCGTATCTGTGTGTGTATGTGCATGTGACTGTGTAAATGTGCAGGCACTCATGTACTTAGGAAAAAAAATAGACTTTCGTAAATGGTGCTTGACCACACAGAGCTGCAAACATTAATCGACTTGTGAATCTTTCTGTTGAATGTGTTCAATAAAAAGCTTAAACCCCGACAATTTGGCTCGACTATGCAAACTGTGTAATCCCTGGAGTAGCCTATTGTATGTTTTCTCTGGCTTTTGATTGTTGTTAATGTCAATCGATTTTCTTTCTCTTTCATTCCCTTCACCATTTTCACGTTATTTTATTTCTGAATTGATTATATAACCAAGCATGTACAATTTTTCTTTCTTTCTCACTGTTGTTGTCACTATTGGGTTTTTTTTTCCTATTGTGAGCAGTTATTGACCTGTCTGCTAGTTGTTAGTGATGTGTTTTTTAACAGATTATTTCTCAATCCAAGAGAAACACAAATGTCTTAAAAGCAGAGCTTGTGAAAAAACTATCTACAAGAACAGTCTGTTGTAACCGAGTAAACTAAACCTTTCAACTAAAGAAAGGCACTTTATATAGAAATAAATGTACCAGAAATGATATGTATATATAATTTATCTCCCCTGTTGAGGTAAGACTGTAGGACATACAAGTACAACATGTCTAATGTCCGGACTTCCTGTGGCAGTTTACCTGTTGTTTGCTTCCCCCTGTGGTGATGACAGGGTGGAGCAGGTGCCTGGGCTCAACCTCCTGTGCCTACTGAGCTGATTACAGTTAGATATTAAACAAGTACTGGCTCAGTTCAGCAGGAACCGGAGTTAGGCCCTTTAGAAACAGCGATCAGCATTCAACTGGAGTGGATTTTTAAAAAACAAACACACATAAAACATCATTTGATCTGTATGTAGGCTATATTGTGTAACCATTATTTGCTGCATGTGTACCTACAATGGCTGTTACAAGTGTTTTCTCCCATTGACGTCGGATTTATGTCTTTATTGCGCCTAAAGGCCATTGCGCTTTTTTCCACAAAGCCTCTTCAAGGCCATTCCCCGAGTAACAGCCAGAGCGTAATCATCCTTAATAAGAGCGGAGGAAGTACAGAACTTACATAAATGTACCCACACATCCTCTGTAAGGTTAAAGCCCTCACTGTAAAGCTGCTTGTGATGGAGGAAATCTGCTTCTGTTGGTTTGGTATTACCAAAAGATCACAGGACCAGAGATTTTCCAGTTGTATTCTTCACATCGTTCTGCGCAGAGGCTCCAAGAAAACTCCTGCGGGTGTCATTTAAGCAATGTAGGGTATTTCAATAATTGTGTGACATGCCTTCATTCAGTTTGTTTTGGCACTTGTTGCAGAAATACGTCAGACTTCCCTTTAACCACGGCCAGTAGAGAGTATTAAATGAAGGTTGAGGCTACTCGGAGGAATACATTGTTGTGAGTTATGTTCATGAAGTCCTACAAAATAAATACTACTTTGTTTACTTGTAACCAGTGGTTAAAATTTCTTCTTTTGATATTTTAAGAACATTTTGCGGTGTGGTATACTTTTACTTATAAAGAAGTATTTTTACATTGTTGTACTACTGCTTTTAATTTAAGTATTTAAGCTTTCAACATTTCCTCCAAAACTGCTCATAAATCACTTTATTTCCAATCTCAAAATGTTGTAGACATGTAATAAAAGAGATTTACGTGCATGCATATAATCAATCATCCAGTCCCTCAGCACTTCGAGGGTTAATCTAACTGAAATCCTCTTTGAGTTTTTACAGTATTAGAACATCATTTAAGTTGGTGAGGGAGATTCCTTCAGGGGGAAGTGCTGAGAGGAAGTCAGTGCGGCTTTGTGCTGGAACACACACATGCACGGGGTGGGTAACTTCTGCTGAGAACAAGGACAAAGCTGTTTTACCAAACATAGAAAACGGTGACTCAGAGAAGAGACTACATGCAACGTGCTGGGAGGAACAGTCAAACAGACCAGACGCCCTTCTCTTCTCCCAGATACAGGCCTATTGTACATATCTTCTCAATACTATTAATTGTGCTCATATTACTCATGGGAAATTTAATTATTTGTATGATACAACATTTAGACATCATTTTGTGGATATGTTTCTGAAATTCCCACAGTCTGTCAAGTTGTCTCTTGCTTTCCATTGATTTTAAATTTAAACCACATTCCTATGAGTAATTTACATGCCAACAACAGGGAAGAGTGGAGGTTACTTTTGAGCTAATTATTCTTAAATTGAAACAATTAAGTGATTAATAATTTCAGGGAGGAGTACTGATTATTGAAGAATTGTTATAAGGTCTTCAACAATGCCTGATGTTTGCCAGTTTTCTCAGTCTACTATACTGCCCTACAAAGGCAAAGTGCAGTATCTGCATTTTCATCAAAAGTGTGGCATATTCTCTTCAATCTGAAAATTTGCTGTCCATCCAAAAAAGCACTGTGAAACCAAGGCAAAATGCAGTATCTGCAAAGAGTAACTGTACTCCCTATATTCTATCATTTACTCTATAATTCCACTGCAAAACCAAGGCAAAGTGCTGTATCTGTAGCTAATAGCCAAAGTGCAGTATCTGCACCAAAACCAAGGCAAAAGTGCAGTATCTGCAATAAAACTGTCAAATTTGGTCACAAAATATGCCATAAAACAGTCAAAATTGGTCAGAAAGACAAACTACAAAATACATTTAATTCAGTCCACCTTTATCTAATCAATTATAGACTTGGTAGTTATTCATAATTTGATGCTTAACACAAAAAGCTGCTTTTCTCAGTTTGGCATTTTTACAGATACTGCACTTTACCTTTGTAGGGCAGTATAATAGTACGCTGAATATCATTGAATGTTGGACTACCAGCAGGATAAAACTAAACATTTAAGTTAATCCTGTTAGTAGGGGTGTGGTGTTGGCGGCCATCATCTGAATTGAGGTTTTAAGGACAGACAGTGTCATCACGTGGAGAAAATGCAGCTCTGGGTTAGAAAATATTCCACTTTTTGACTACTGTTGTTGCTGCTTAATGTGAAAAGTGTGGCTGATCCAACATGATCTGATAACAATAATTGCACACATGCAACGCTGCTGTCAGTTTTTGAAAGTTTCTTTTAACTCCTTATCAGACTTTTTACACAAAGTGATTGCATCTGAACATGTAAAGCCCCATATCCAGAATATTAACTTTAGCCTTGACATGGCAAAAAGATATCTCCAAATATTCAGTGATTGGTGGTAAATTTCGTTTCCATCCCGACCACAACCTGTCAACTTCAAAAAATGATTCAGTCTTACGTAAACAGGGCCATTTTGGTTGGATTAGACTCCGGCATTTTCACACCTTTGTGGTCTGCTGCAGTCATTTAATAATAAAATTATTCTGTAATGACTAAATTAAGTACTCCATCAAGGTTGTTATATAAAAGCCTCAAAGTATTGTTCCAGCCTGCACTGAGATGTTATTATTTTTGTTTTTTTAATATAAATGAGTCTTTATGAAAGGGGTTCTTACATAGCACTTGGCAATAGATGTGTATATCCTTGAATGAATTTTATACTGTAGCTTATTGTTTAGTCAAACATTTGATTGAAGAGAAAATTAATGTGTATATATCACCATGAGTTTCGTGTAAACATGACAAAGTTGACATTAAAGAAATGTGATTTATGCATGAAAGCTTGTATTGGTGGTTTTTTTTTCCTTTTTCAAAACATGACGATGTTTTTAGCTCTTGATTCTGCAGACACAAATCATGTACGGTACCTGTACCTTTTCTCGTCATGCAGCCTGTTGTATCAGCACAGAAACGCTCCAACTTAGTGTGCACATTATAAACACACCTGCATCCACTCATAATTGCACTTTTACATCACCCTTGGTTCCTCACAGGTAGCCTATACCAGCTCCCACGAGCTGAAACAACACTGCACCAAGACCATTCCTGCCAGCTTCTTCTATTTCTACATATTGCAAGTCAGAAACACAGCTGTAACATTATAGTGAAGAAGAAGCCGATTCGCGTGACAACAGATAATCTTCCCTTTCAGAGAGAAACCACAGTAACAGCTGTGTGTGAGTGTGTGTGTGTGTGTGTGTGTGTGTGTGTGTATAAATGTGCCTGTGTGCATTTGTAGAGTGCAATCAGTGCTCAATATGAAAATAAATCATTTCTCGGGCTTGTTTGTGACAGCTTCTAACCCAAACCCAACATAAAGTTTAAAATTTGGATAATTGAAGTAGACTCGCACACATTGACAGGCACGACACTTAACTGATTCATTTCAGGAACTATTGATTAAATGGGCCAACAAAAAAAAAAGTCAAATAAGGCTAACAAATATGGAAAAGGGCAAACCTAATGAGACGCTGCAGCAGCCTTTGGGTTTGGTTACATTGACCTATACAGTCTGTCACATAGGGAAAAGGATCCAAACTCAATATTTAATGTGAGACTGAATAACTGTTAAGCAGCTGAGCTGGAAATAATTTTTGCTAAAAAGGTAATTTGGGGTATCATTTTGAGACATCCTTTTATGAATGTTCTCTGAGTCAGCCAGAGTAAGAAATGAGATAAACAAAATACAGTCTGAGGCAATTTATGGCTCTTTAATTGGTTCCAGTGTGCAAACTACGCTTCCCAAAACCCAGAGACAGCTTATGGCTGTGCTCTGTGACGCAGGTGATTCTATTAATGTTAAAAATTTGTCTTGTAGCTCTGACTGCTGCGTGCAATGGATTTGACCTTTGCATGATTTTTGGGGTTGCTTGTAATCCTGATATTTTGGAATTGAAGCTCATTTACATGGTCAGTCTTGCAAAATAAAAAAAAGTTATGTGAAAGCAGGGTGCACACAATAAACATTGCTCACGGCAAGCAAACACCAACTTTAACACAGGAGCAATGATCACTGCTGCGGGGGTCATCTCTGTCAAGATGGGAATCGACACCATGACCCTAACATCAGGAGTCACACAATCTCTCTCTGAACACTGCCACGAAGGAGCTGCTGAGTGTGTTGGACTTTGTAAAGCAAGTGATAAACACCATACTGGCCATTCAGTACAGTGATCTGAGCACAATGTATTTTGTTAAATTCACAAAATTCATGCCAACATGGAATGTGCGTTTGCCAGAGAGTAAGTTAGCCCTTCAGAAAGAGGCACCATTCTTCAAAATGTTTGTACAACAGCCAATCAGTATGACAGCAGGCTCCTCAGAAAATTATCTTAGAAAAGTGAGTTCATACTTTTGATTAGACAATCACAAAAAATGTTGAGAACAACATTAGACATTACTTTTATGTCCTTTATATTCTAATTGTATGTTGGGAATCGGAATCAATACAGTATCTATCTCTACTCCTGTCACTGTGACAGTTGGCCATCCTAATATTGCAGAGATATTCATTCATTCATCTTTTATAGTTCAACGTCTGTCAGCCTTGGCAGCATGGCCAGTAGGTAGGAAGAGTTTATGACATGTGTTACCAATCACGAAGGAAATAAATTCCAGACTAGTGAAAAAAGAATAGAAGAGCCTCCTGCCAGTCATGATCGACCATCTGTCAAGCAGCCAAAATATACCGCTGTCACAGTGTCATGACAATGATGAACACAAAAACACCATTTGAAAAAAGAAAGCTGTATGAGTAACTATTTCCAACCACTCCCGAGAGCATATAGTGTATTTAGGCTCAGATCAACAATGGCCACACTTTACTCTCCACACACACACACATTACTCTAGGTTTAGCTTCATACATCCTCATCAGGGACTACTATCTGTTGGAAACAGATAGTTGGCACAGTGTCTGGCTACAGCCTGTGATCACAACCTGATATAATGATGTATATGACTACAACAATATCAACATAACAGCCAACAGTGAGACAGTGTGTACACAAGCACATGCTGTCCCATCTCCACCAATGCAACTATGATTCCCTTACACAGAGACACACACTGATCGATTCACACTGCAGTGCTCTATAGGTGGAAGTGGATTTATAACAAATTATAACCTGGAATATATACAATATACACTACCAGTCAAAGGTTTGGATACACTCTGGTTCAATGCCTTTTTTTATTTATACTTGCTACATTGTGGATTCATACTGGAGACATCAAAACTATTAAGGAACACATATGAAGTCATGTTGTAAACACAAAGTGTTTAAAACCAACGTGTAATCTGTCAACAAGTGCTCAGCATCCCAAGACTGTTGGAGAACCAGTGCAGGTGACGACCTCGTGAAGCTGATGACAGACTGCCAAGAGCAAAGCAGCGATCCAAGCAAAAATATTTCTACTTCATGAAATAAAAGAATAAAATAAAAGCCACTGCGTCCAAACTTTTGGCTATAACCAAATGCTTTCCAAGAACAATGAATACACACAGACACACACACACACGCGTGGCCTACCTCTAGCGTCTTCATCCTGTTTCCAGTTTCAGTCAAGACCAGCTTCAACTCTGTTAAGTCCTGATAAAGAGTCCAAGCGTTGTCGCCTCACTTTTGTCCTCAGTTTATTTCCAATTTTCGCTATTCTAAAAAAAAAAAAAAAAAAAAATCACGAACCTGTTCGGTTGAGATGAGAGTGGCAACAGGTGTCTGTCTGATCGCTGCTGCTGCTGCTACTGCTGCTTCGGCCGACGCCACAAAAAAAAAGTAGAGACAGTGGGTTTGTCCGAATTTGTATCTCTCTCACATCCTTTATCTTTTCTTCCTCCTCTCTTTGCAGCTCCACTGCTTGGACATTTGTTCCCCGTTATGTTTTATGAAGCGTCTTTCACTTCTTGCCGTTAACTTCCCAGCTGCCACCTGTCCTGACCTCTGACCTCACCACGTTACCGCCAACAAATCAAAGCAAATATGTTAACTGTCCATACATTCACTGCCTCTAACCCTCCATATACAAACACACACTCAAGTAATTAATTTTAAAAAATAAAATTAAAAAAAAGGACAACAGAATGAGGTCACAGTTTGTGATTGAATGCCCCCGGTCGGAAGTAATTTTTTTACACTTTATTTAATTAGGCCTACACTTTATACTCAAATTTCAACATAATCACAAACCTGCGTAGAAATTCTCAGAAATGAATCCATGTGTGTTATGTGAAATTATATGAGATATTATATAAGATGATATTTTAAGATATAGTATAGTTATCTGTCCTTTTACAATATGGCAATGGCAACATCCGTGACCTCTCCATCCTATGAAAGACAGCCATTAGTTGGGTTCAGGCAGGTTAAACCTCTACACCACCTCTTCCTCCTCTTATTCTAATGAAGACATGGTCCAGGTTGAAATGTTACATTCTGCACCCAATTAAAAGCTCCAACTATTACTACATGCTTCAGACCTAATGTTTCTGCATCATGCCTCAGCCTTGACATGTCTGTTGTGCTATTTTCCAGTGTGGCCAGAGATTTTGTTAAGAACTCTGATGCTTGATTTTTTTTTTTTTTTACTTTAAATAATCTGTAGTGAGAATAAATCACTCTCCTCCACTGGTGCATCAACCTACCCGAAGTTAGTGCAGTATATGTCATCAGTCCCCTCAGTGTCTCTGCACCACATGGGAGGTAATATATTCCAGATTTAACCACTACATCACCTTGTTCTTTTACTTATGAAGGAATAAGGATTGAAGACCGAGGGCTGAACTCCCCACCACGTAACAGAAAATGAGGCCGCAGCCTTGGTGAGAGCCTTTGTTTCAGTTGTCTCTCCAGGAGCCTCTGGCTATATATGTGATGGTCAGACTAAAGAGACCAACCTATAAATGAAGACATATGCTGTGAGGTTCATAAATCTTATTACCTCTGTGCTCTGACATAATGGATATATCCCTGCTGCTCACCAGTCAGACATCCAAAGAGAACAAGACGGTGGAAGTCTGACTCTAATTGGCCCTTTTACAGTACCTAGACTGTAACAGGAATTCATTGTGTCCCCAGCTCTCTTTGTCTTCTTCACCGAAAAGTTCGATTTAGGTTTAAATTTGAAGAATGGCTGACATTATAAGGGAATATTTGGTGGTTTTGGGAGGTGTCGTGCCGTGCTTCTGTCATTATCGCACAATATCACCAGTGTTTTCAATTCAATGTGAGCCTGAAAGAGGACGGCTTTTAGATGCTGACATGAGAAAGGGATGGGGTAGGTGAAGATCTTAGATGTCTGAATAAGTGACAAAGAAGAACAGGTTTTTTTATAAAAGAACAGACATGCTCCGTAAACTGCTTCAATATTTAGATTTGTGTATTAGGCTTCAAGTGGACACCAGATACAGATACACAGATTCAGTTTTAACCCAGAAGTCAGTTTAAATGATTCCATAGACAGTACATAAAAGGTATTACTGACAGATGGCACAGACCAAACACACTGAATATATTTTTGATATTTGCCCAGAGTGTTTTATACCGTATGTCTCAGAACAAAATATTGATTTGAGAAGCTTTATAGCTTCAAGCAGAACACTTGAAGCGTATAGCTGTGTGTCGAACAAGTTTTCCTGACGGAGGCATTATGTCATCTATTAACTCTGCCTCACTTAACTTTTCCTGCTTAAAGTTTTAGAGCTTTGTCCAAAAGAGATAAACTGTTAATTGCTGTTTATTTCCCTTAAATTATCTACACACAGTCTGGATATATAAAATATGAACAGGGCAGGATGGAGGGAATGAAAACAGAGGATTTAGACAATTATTAGAGACAAAAGACGAAGATGAAATGTGAGACTGTTCAAAATTCAGAAATAGCTACATGTGAGATTAAAACAAATGACCTCATCAAGTTGGTCTTGGCAATCATCCTCCAGCTTCACACTTCCCCACAAGTCACTGCAGAGAAATGGATGATGTCCTTATCCGTCTTCTTACCCAGCGGCAGAGGTGGGAGAAAGTCCTTATGTTGCAAGTCCAAGTAGAGTCTCAAGTCTTTGCTCTCAAGTCCAAGTAGAGTCTCAAGTCTTTGCTCTCAAGTCCCAAGTCAAGTCCAAGTCCTAAGATTTTTGTTTCGAGTCCCAACCAAGTCCTAAGATTTTTGTTTCGAGTCCCAACCAAGTCCTAAGATTTTTGTTTCGAGTCCCAACCAAGTCCTACGATTTTTTTTCGAGTCCCAACCAAGTCCTAAGATTTTTGTTTTGAGTCCCAAACAAATCGATTATAATGTTCTGTCACTTAGCTATTCATCTGTTTATTTTTATTCATATTCTATTGTAATATGCTTTGTCAATATAAGCACTGCCTTCTCATGCCAATAAAGCTATTTAAAATTGATGTACAGTAACACGCCAGAAATCTTGCGTGATCAAACATGATCTGATGTAGCTAGTCTGTTGATGGTAGCCATCAAAGATACTCTATTAAACTGTCTTTGGGAGCCATGGAGCTGTTAGCCACACTGGTTTGTTATGCTACGTGTGCTGCAGTCAGCTGCTTCTTTATTGGTTACATTCAATTTCACGTCAAATTCTGCGGAGACGGTGACTCAGGATTGTCGTGTTCCCCCACACACAAGCCGACTTTTGATCCAAACGGTCACAATTGTTGGGGCCAACAATTGTAAATATTGAACATGTTTAATATTTACGATTGTCGCCGCCAAACGTTTTACGAGTCGATTGTCAGGAGAATTAAATCTTAAAACACCACACACTACAGGAGAATCTCATAAAATAATCTCAAGAGCCTAAAATAATCAGGCGATTTTTGTCTTTGGTCAGAAGGGGGAAAATCCAGGCAAAATCAGCCAGATTATCTTTATGTGTGGTAGGCATTAGTGTGTTGGCATTAATTATACAGCCAAGACTGATAACAGGAGTGGGTTCCATATAGAACGTCTCTGGCTGGCTGCTACAGTATAACATTGATGTGACACTTTTTAAATTATTTTAATATTTGTGCTTGCTGCTTGTGACTTGACTTGAATTCAAGTCGTTGCTCTCAAGTCCAAGTAGAGTCTCAAGTCTTTGCTCTCAAGTCCAAGTAGAGTCTCAAGTCTTTGGCATCAAGTCCCAAGCGAGTCCAAGTCTTTTTTTGATTTGATCAAGCAAGTCTTAAGTCATCAAAATCGGGACTCGAGTCCAAGTCAAGTCTCAAGTCTCGAGTCCAAGTCCACACCTCTGCCCAGCGGACTGATCTCCAGCCTGTGCGTGCTCTATCACCAAATGTGTGTGTTTGTGTTGATTGCCAAGGCTGAGGTAGTGATGTAATTTGTTTTAATCTCATCTGAATTTTCTAGTCCTTTTAGACCATGAAAGGCAAGATTTACACAGTCGCTGCGGGCTCCTTTCCTGTCTGTTTTTGTCTTCCTGTCTGTCTATGTATATTTCTGTCTCTTCCAGTCTGTTTCTATGACTCACACACTTCTGTCTGTGGACTGTGGAGCTGACACACATCTCCTAAAGGAGCATTGTTCTGCAGGCTCTCTCTGACGGACACAGTCTGACTTTAACTCTCCTTAAAATTGGTTAAAAGAAATTAAGGTCATTTTCATTATGCATTTTGCAGGGTGATAAAAGTGTCAGCAACTGGAAATTCACTACTATTTTGTACTTGAAAGCAATGGATTCAAAGGTTGATTAAAAAATGTGTTACCATGCCAGGAGTTAGAGGAGAAAATGAATGGCTATTTATTAATATAATAAGAACTAGGAGTTGATTATCTAAGCTAAAAACAGAAAGAAACAGCTAGCTGGGCTCTGTCCAAAGGTAAAAATATATGTAGCTATATATATCTACTTTGCAACACATTTTGGATGTGTTGCAAAGTAGCTCAGCAGTTATCAATATTACATCTCAGGTGGAAGTATAAAAACTACAAGTGTAACAAGCCAGGCTTCTTGTTCACCCCTCATTCCAGCTCGACTTTATATTTAGCATAAAGACATGAGAGCAATACCAGCTTTGGCAAGAAAGCAAGTAAGTAAATTTTGAGGGCAGAGGGCAAATGACTGATATCATTTCATTGTTTAACCTTAATAGTCCATCTAAACTTATTGAGATACCGTTAACTAAACATCTTTCCACACTCAGTCTTTCAAGATTGGTGTGTAAGCTTGTTTTACTGTAGTATATGTTTATCCCTCACTCTGTGAACAGCTGCCACACTTGTGTAGAAATGGAAAATTCTTGGTGCTGTGTGATGCCTTTTTTCCCGCCTAAGACATTTCCCCATAATTCAGACTGACATATTTGGTATTTTTGGAAACTGTGGCAATTAGAGTAGCTCAAAATAAAGTCCCGTGGGTCTTAACAGTGTTTAACCATCAGAGGCTGCATGAGCGTATAGGGAGTTGAAGAACTCTCAAGGCAAGCAGGGGATTTTTTTTTTTTTTTTTACACATACAGCATCAAGTGACATCAGAATATAAGAAAAGTATACAACACTGAACACTGAAAATGTTTTCTGCCTATAGCCTCTAACTCCATTTGTTATCAGTATCTATTGGATAGCTCCCTCTAGTGATTTATTCACTGAAAATATAATTACGCCTCATGTTCATCACAACAGGTTTAGTGTTATTTCTTTTCTGCCTTGTTTACTGTAGAGATTTTTTTTTTTTTAATGATGCAAACACCTTCGTAGGAGCTCTCAATTTAACACTCACAGCTACCTGCAAACTGTTTACATCCAATTTTGCTATAGCCTACTCCTGAAACTTGGGGGGCATTATTTAGATATTTTAGAGATGTAAAGTAAATTTGCACCATTTCCAGCTTTAATTTGGCAGGTCATGGTACCAGTTGGTGGGTGTTTGCCTGACAATCTGCAGGTCAAACCTGTATTCTTGTTAGTAGCTACATCGTCACTGCAGCATTTTGTTCCTGGTGTTTTTATGTGGGCAGCAGGATGAGTCAGCGGGGAGTGAGTAATGATTTAGTTATCCATGTAAGACACACAAACTACACAAACATCTAAGGTTGAGCACACAATGTCTTCCACACGCACACACACAAAGATGGTGTATAACCTTTGTTGCCATTTTGCATGTTTACATCACTGAATGTCATGCTAATGGGTGTGACTGTGGAAAAGATAGACTCTCATATTTTCCAATTAGCTATTGGTTTCCTCTGGGAAACAGTGCAAATATTGTGTGGAGATCTTTATCTGTGGCCTTTCCAACTGGGTGCAAAATCACTTTAATGCAGTTTGACTGATTTTTGTCTCTTAAGAATTTAAAGTTGAATCTCTCCTGTTAGCCTTTGATCTGTTGTTTTTTGTGTTTTGTCATACATGTCACAACAGTCCTTCATTTAATCTAAAATAAAGCTGTCTTTCTTTGACTCTTTAATATTTTTTTTTTATGGAGACAGTTTAGTTTTTTTTTCTCAACTGCGCTGAAATTGTTTTTGTTTTCAAACCCAGTTTTGGTTTCTGAAGCTTTAATTTTGAAAATATCTTCCCTTCAAGTTTCGAAACCACCTTTTATTTTGAAATCAGCGACCCGGAAACTCTTCAACGCCACTTTATTTTTTCCTTCTTTCTTCCTTTTCCTGGAGTCTTGTCCAGAGACTTGTCCAGTCTTCACCATGGCTCAGGCAGTACAGAAGCTCGTTGCTAAAGTACCGACTTTAGTCGGTGGTAAGTTAATTTGCTGCCTTTTTTTTAATCGATTACAAACTTGAGTCAGTGGAGTAAACTTTGTACCATCGGCTCGATCACGTTGTCACAGCAGCGCAACTTCAGTGTGACCTCTGCACGTCTGCACAGGTGTCAATACGGTATACGTATGAACCACTGCAGCAGGTTTTTCTTAACAACGTTTTATCTTTCTGCGAGGTTGTTCTGGCTTTTTTTTTTTTTTTACGTTGCTGCTTCTCAGCTTCCGTACTGAAGACACCGTGTGCTTGTGTGTCGCTTGCAGCCGCTGTCACATACTCCAAACCACGACTGGCGACCTTCTGGCACTATGCCCGGGTGGAGCTCGTCCCACCGTCTCCGGCTGAGATCCCCAAAGCCATAGAGGCAGCTCAAGGCCTCGTTAAGAGCTACCAGACAGGACGGCTGGCACAGGTCACAGTTAAGGTGAGTCTGACAAGTCTGATAACTGCCTTTCTGTCACCGAGGAGTGCTTGAACCCTGAGTTGCGAAGTCAGCAATAGGTGAATTAACTTTTCTTTGGCTTAATTCAGCAAAAATGTAAACCTGTGTTGAATAAGGAGCAGATGCAATTCATAATGTGTTCATCATACCTGTTTTGGCTGTTATGTAACATGGCCAAGAAACCTGTTCAGTAATTTGGAGCCGTCACATTTTGTTTAAATGACTGAGTCAAACAATATATAAATAAATGGTGGGCCACAGAAATGAAATAGGCTACCAGTGGAGGTTGGCCGAATGCCATCTTAAACACACCAATTACTTTAAATGGGAAATTTGTGCAAAGTTTTTTGGCAAAAGTTAATAATTACACAAAGTTCAGACATATCAGTGACATACCTACAACTGACCTTGATGAGATAAATCAGTGTGTGCATATTGGTGGTACTGAAATAGCATGTAAAGGTTTTTTTTCTGTATATCTTCAATGTTACAATGACAGGTCTCATTTAAGTGTAAATTATTGCTATTCTCTGCAATTTTCTTGACTTAAAGTGTTTTTATCTCTTTCTGTAGGACGCCTTAAGGAACGGACTCGTGGCCACAGAAGTGCTGATGTGGTTCTACATTGGAGAGTGCATTGGCAAGGGAGGCATTATTGGATATGATGTCTAAATACTGAACTTCTCTCTTTCCTCTACACAGTCTCAACAACAAGCACCAAATTTTCAAATAAACAGATGTTTATATTCTATTATGTAACTCCAGAGTATTCATTTCCAGCGTGAGTAACATTTTATTCACAAAAGACATACACAAACAGACACCAAAACTGAAGAAGAACTTCTTACTGTAGGAAAATATAAAGTTTAGAGGGGGTTTAAGGACATTTCATGCACAACTAAATTGCAGTAAAGATGTGATATTAATGAGGTGTTTGGAAATGTTAAACAGAGATTGAAGATGCTGACAATGTTTTTTTTTCTGCATTTAGGCTCCATATTTCATTGATCTTTGTTGCTATGTAATGATCGACATCTCTTCTCTCTCCCGACTCTCTGACATCGTGTTTACAACAGTTCCCAAGTATCTGTTGAAAGCTCTTCTTACAGCCTCTGGATCCTCCTCCAGGTTCGAGTGGATAAGTGGGAGTCTACTCAAGTGTGAGGCTGCATGAGAAAGAATGAGCATGTTAGCTGAGAAATGGTATTACTAACTCAAACAGCAGCTGTGGGAGGCCTGCAGTGGGATTACCTAGAGGCAGGTGTTCGTCAACTTCTCCGCTGCCAGGCTTGTGGTGAGCTATGAGTAAGCACTGATTGTCCTGCAAACCTTGAGAGGAGATAAACATCGAATGCCACGTCTCTATTTCCTTGAGTTGCCTTGGAACATCTGGATTAAAGATGACCACCATACCGCTGGTGTCCTTCATAAGTGCAGGCCAGCATGATTCAAATCTGAATGAAGAAAAGGGGAAATAATTATCAAAGGAATAGGACTTCAAAATCACAAGGTGGGACAGGGTAAAACCTTTTTTAATAAATGAACATATGTTAATGATCTATTCAACTTACTTAAAATTTCCCGAACAGTCCCAAAGTTCAACTTCACATGTTTTGTTGGTACCACTGCCTTGAGGTTGCGATTCAAATTCCAGTATCCTTAAAACAAGTGTAAACAATTGCATGTGTTTTGTGTAAAATCTGCAAGTCATACCTCAAGATATTTGATATTGCACAGTATTTCAAACTGATCATAACAGGTTAGAGCTAATAATCTATTCAGTGATGTCACTGATTTTATACAAGTTGACCCCAGTGTTACAGGCATTCATTGACCTAAAGTTACCTCCACCCTCTCAATGATTCATGCAACTTAGGTTAAACTCTCTGCACCAGTATATAGCAGTAAAGTTGACACAGTTACCTGACTCCCTGAGTTGGATGGTAGTCACTTCCCAGATTATCTGATGTGTCAGAGAGAAAATTGGCAATACTCGTTTTCCCACTCTGCAAAACAGACAGGCATCATCATTTACAATGCAAGTACACTTTGACCTCATTAAGGAGTTTAAAATGTATCAATTCAAAATACTATGTTCACTTAACTACACAAAATGAAATGAATCTTGTAGACATTTTTCATGGCAGAATGGCAGACATTTAAATCTTACAGCAGGAGGACACACACACACACGTTACTAATAAATCAATAAAGTCTGTTTCCCATTTACCTGTACAGTACTGTTTATTGTGACAGCCAACGGGGAAATAGCCATCATTTATGTTATTAGTTACACCTGTGCTTTTCCTACAATGACAAGCCAACCTGTCTACTGTGTAAAAAGGTAAATAGAAATACACAATTTAAGAAACAGACCAGTCAGTATTACTATCCTATACTGCCTGCTTTTACTGAACATAAATACAAATATATAAAGCTAAGTTAGGCACTTCTGAAAACCTTACACAGGTTCAAAACGACAACAGTGTTGTAACTGTGTTTTTTTGCTGTGAGCTGGTTGCTGTGTAACGTTACGGTAAGAAGCTACTTACTATCACATGCTATGTTGCGCTTTCACTGTTGAAATCATCATCATATTGTTCCCCACCATGCTCGACAGTAAAAAATAAGTCACGCTGCAGAACTCAAAAGGTATTCACTTACCTCAGTGGGACCAATAAAGAGTATTTTTGCTTTGAACATTTCCACTCGACAGGCACCAAAGAGTTAGCTTTCAGCTAATTTTACATGAAGAAGCCTCACCGCCGAGCTGTGTTAACTAAATTAATAACACTCAGCGAGTAGCTGGGTATAGAATAACAAAAGAATAGTATTGTTATTATTCCGAGTGTGTGGGGTTTTCTCGATTAAATGAATAAAATGTCAATATTCTCCGTAATTTGATGCTACTCGAGGGTGGTTTGAGACACCGTGGCAGTAAACTTCCTCTTCGTTTCTATGGTTTCAACTGGTCTCTTTGTTTCCTTTCGTTCATTGGCTGCTCGTCACTTAAATTAAGTGTAGTCCCGCCTACTTTACCGCTTTCAAACCAATCAGAGGCGAGCAAATAAATCCGTGTCATTACGTCGCCTCAGAGCCAACCAATCATCTTCGAGCTTTAAGATGGGGGGCGGGGCGGCGCCTCTTCAGTTTGGAAAAGCGTTGTTCGCAACCGACACAAGGAGAGAGCGTAAGTAAATAGTATTTACATTTCCACTGGCATTGTTTTATTAGGTGATTTAAGGTTTCGGCGCCTATAAATACAGAGTAGATGTGAGTGGGTTTGCTTAGTAGAATGGCGGCTGTCTGTAATGCAACGTAAAGCCTAGCAGCCACTTAACCAGGTCCCGTCTGTCCCTAAGCTAAGCTTGCTTGGCAACGAGTCTCACTGCCCTTGATAGTAAAGAACTTAACTGTGTGGAGTAACTAAGCTCATTTTAAGTCATTTTGTATTAATTAACTCCCTGTGTGTGGATGAAAATGAAAACTAATCTGCTGTATGTCGTTTTGCCAGTAGGTATAGGCATGTCTCCAGAGAATGAAATCCAGAGTCCCTCCCTTGGTTTCAGCTCTTTCAGGGATGATCTCACTTTGAGTTGTGGTGATCTTGATAGCTTCCAAGACCCAGGGAGAAGAAGCAGGACACGCAGCAGTCTTCAGACAAGAACCCCAGAGGTTGACATCTGTTGGTGAGGTCCTAGGATGTGTGTGGACACAATAGACTCACAGCCCTGTTTTTGAAGCGTAACATCCAACTATCCACAGCTGAAGTTACTCAATGCACCTTGTCTTCCTTTTTTTCTTTCAGTTCCGGAGACTTTGCTGGTGGAAAAAGCCCTTTCCTGAAAATACTGATGGATGCAGAAGCAGCTGCCAACTCTGCTGCCATACAACTTGTGTCTTTTAAAGAGGCAATGGAAGAAGAATTTGCTGTATGTTGTCGCTGCATCAAATGCATGGTTTACATCAAAGTGGTTCAAATATAGACCATCGATGTGTCCAACCTGAATAATTTACCTACATTAGACACAATTTTAATATTCATGACCCAGTGGTGTAACTTCTTTGTCTATTTCTATGTCAATTAAGGATTCAAGACACTCTGCTGTGGATAAACGGCGAATTGCAAGGCAGAGAGGACTTTTGCTGGAGAAGTTGGATGATTTTAAACGAATAAATAAATCTGTTCGGCAGAAATTGAAGCGGCTCCAGGATGCTGAGGTTTGTTGTAATACCCACTACATTGGATATTTGCTTAGCATCACAAGTCATGGGGTTTAGATTGTTAGTGCATAGTAGAGCTGTAGGTACTTATAGTTAATAACAACAAATGAAACTTGTGCATCTCCCCCCAATATCCTTTTATCTTATTGTCGTAACTCATGTCTTTCTGTGCAGGCCAATCGAGTTGATTCTGACCAACAGGTCGACATCTTGCTGAAGAAGATCACACAGGCTGAAAATGAAAATGAAGTGAGTCTTTTTTATACGTTTAAGAAATAGTTGAAAGGAAGGGAGCTTTATTTACATGTAGGCGAATTCGGCTGGAGGCAACCTAGTCGAAGATTTAGTCTGTGAAAAGGGATAATCTACTTATCTAAGGTTAATAGCTTATCCTGAGTAGAGGTATGGATGGTGGAGGCAGTAAGATCTGGTTAAATTAATGTCAAGGGCAGGGTTACTAATACAGCTTACTAAATTGATGCGATAATTGCACTGTTAGACAGAACATTATTATTTAATCATAACTGTCAAATTGTGCAATTTCAGTTTTCTAATCATCCAGTAACCAATTCTTTTGTTTTCCTCGTCAAGCATTTAAAAAAAGATTTGATCGAGACAGAAAGAAGAGTAGAGGAGCTGATGGATCTACGGAGAGAGGAGAAGGTGAATATAGTGGAATATTATGATACAGACATTCCTGCAGACAAAACAAACAAAATAACTGCATTGTAAAACATCTGTCCACATTTGCTTTCACAGGACAACATAAAGTCTGCAGTTCACATGACCAAGTCTGTGGAGGCGACTCGTGTTCACCTGCAGGGACAGCTGCTGAACAAGGAGGCTGAAAACAACCTTCTGACTGCACAGCTGCGGGTATATGAACACCTGAGCGCTTGATCAGCCAACACATCTCTTATCAAAACACTTCAAAGGTCCCATGTTGTGAGATTTTCAATAAAGCAGATGTAGGTCCTATTATATATTAATCCTGTCAAACCATCACAGTGCTCAGTCCACAGAGAAATACACACAGCCTATAATCAGAAACACTTCAGTTATCTATATTGATCTATCACAACAAAACAGTCTTAAGTATCACATGTAGCACCGACCTAACCCACCAGGACCAACCTCACAGGATTCAGCTCCTCTGAGTGTTTTGTGTACACCACAGAGAAATGGTGTAAAACTACATTGAGATATTTTTTTGTTTTTTTGTTTTTTCTTACATGAAAGAGCGACTATTTTTTCTTATGGGCATCAAAACAATAGAAATATGTGAAATTTGAAAGTTTCTATTGAAACATGCAATGACATACAAACACAAATACATACAATACAACATACAAACAGAAAAGGTTAAATCAAAACGAAAAGAATCTAAACATACAAATTTGAGAGTTTTTTCTGTGTCCTTGTGGGTTTGTGGTGTCTCCTAGACTTTGGAAAGAACATTGACTGAGCAGAAGATGGAGATTGAAGATCTGAGAGGCTCCATTACCTCTTTGACTGAGAGGGCAGCAGAGGACAAAGAGTCTCTCAAGAAAGCCACACGAGCACAGAAAGTGAGAGCCGAGAGATTTGAAGTTGCCATTGAGAAATGCTATGAACAGCTGAAAGAAAAGGTATTAAGTCAGAATGGCTTTTTTTTTGGGGGGGGGGGGGGGGGTTGAAAATCTTCTTTTCTCTATCCATGGTCACATCTGAGTATCTGGTTTTGTCTTTCTTTCTTCTTGGTCGGACTAAAGGATGCTCAGCTTGCCAATATCCGTTTAGAAAGAGATGCAAGGAGACGGCAGAAGGAGCAGATGACGGATGAGAAAGACAAGCTTGAAGCACACGTAGATTTGTTAAAAAGGTTTGTATTTTCTCAATTACACACAGCAACCTTGTCTGGGATCTGTTGGAAATCAATACGTGTCAGCCTTCACTAATGAACGTTAAATGTGCATCTCCATTGAAGTCAAATCGTAGACTTGACGGCGCGGCTGCAGAGGGAGAAAGGCGAGCTAACTGCAGCTAACGAAACTGTGATGCAGCGCGTCGAAAAACTCAGCGCTGAACATGGAGAACTCTGCGTCAATAATGTAACACTCAAGGTACAAGTTACTAAACAGCTTGCACATGCAGAAAAAACACATGTATAAACATGTCTATGATTATTTGTATAGACTGATATGAGGTGTAAGGTCAGTTTTTATGATTGTTTTTAGTTCCTGCTGGATCCACATTTGTTGTACGTCATATTACAGAATGGAAGAATTCTTATTCTTTGTCCCTGTGACTTTAATTCTGAAACAGTTTTGTTGTTTGTGTGATGACAGGTATCTGTTGCTCAGTTGGAGCAGCAGCTGGCTGATTGTGAGGCTGAGCTGATAGAGGAGAAGGTTGTGTCCCAGGAGAGGAAACATCAAGCCGACCAGAGTCAATTACAGGTGGACATTTGCTTTTTTTTTTTTTTTTTTTTTACTTTTCTTTCATTTTCATATTTGTTGACTGACTTTAAAGGTTAAATAAGGACTTAATATTAACACTTTTTAAAAAAAATACTGCTTAAAAAACACCCATGTCATATTAATGTCTGCGAACTATGCCTTAAAAGAAAATGTGAAGTGTTCTTAGGTGTATGTGAACCACAGATGCTATTTCTAAATAAACTGATAATGAACATAAGGCCAGAGACCTCATAGCAAAAAAAGTTTAAGACTACAAACTGTTGTGTTTTTCCCAGACAACTTCTAATCTTTTAATCCTTTGTTTTTATGCAATAAATTATGTATCTTGTCTTTGTGCTTTTCTAACAATTTTTTTTAAATTGATCTTTCATGTTGTAAAATGTGTGTTTGAGGCAGAAAACAATGAAGGGTGCTATACAAAGACAAGTATGATCATAGTGGTTATGTCAGCAGCCTTTTATTTACACTGAACGTGTTTTATTGAGATTTCTGAATGAATAATTCAGCAGCAGCGCAAGTTCAGTGCTAGTTTTGCTGCTGTAGGGAAGGACACAGAAGCCTTGATTATAGTGTTGTGATTTTTTCTTTCTAGGTTTCAGAACTTCAGGCTGAAATAGAAGATCTAAGAATAAAATATACAAATATTTTAAGAGAAACGAAAGAGATGTATGACGGAAAAGATACAGCAGCTGATAAGGTAAACCCACTGCTTCCTTAAAGTTTTTTTTTTTCTTCCTATAGTTCACAAAAATGTTGCCCACATTTGATCTGCAGAAAATGTCAATGCCCAACCATATTCATGTTATATATATATATATTATAACTAATGTCTTATTCTTTTCTAACAAATTCTAACCGTACTTCACCTTTTCCAGTTGGCACACCTCTGCAGCATTGCTCCTGCTGCTGCTGCTGCTGAATGGCCAGTCAGACTGCTGTTAGATTTTCCTAGTGCTTTTTCAGCTGCATAACATTTGTTACATCTGGATCTGCATGTGTTTAACCAAAGCCTTTATTATTAAATAACCAAAGCCTTCATTGTTTGTTCTGGACGATAAAACGCTTAACAACGCTTAACAACCCCCAAAGCTGTGTCTAAGAAGGAGGCTCGGTATGTTTTGCACGCTTAAAGGATTATCTGCATCTCTGAGTGGTCAGGGTTTTACTGTGAGAGGTCTGATTAGTCTTTAGGCTAATATTTTGTCCCCTCTCAATACTCCACTCCTTCTTGAGCCCAGGTGAGGCAGGAGCTGCAGGCGCGTGTGGAGGAACTGATGGCTTACCCTGAGTTACTGAGTGCAGCCGAGCAGAGCCTCTTCGAGTGCCAGGAGAACCTGCGGCGCTCAGAGAGGAAGTGTTCAGAAAAGTCAGAGTCCATTAGGCAACTGCAGGTTAAGGTGTGCAACGAGAGCTGCGGTGGTCAGAGAATAATGAAATGTAGTCATTTTCCCACATCTGACCACTAGGCTGTAGTGCAACCCCATGTGTCCACTGGTGCATCGTGTTTTCTGGTCCTGCTGTGAGTTTTGCTGTTTGTGATTCAGAAAAAAACAAAACAATGATTGCAGTGGAAACATTTAGGTTGTGTTTACCTAACAGTTTGTGAGTGTCCTGTGCTGTGTTTGTGTGTGTCCTTTTTAATCACCCACATCACAGATGCTGAATTGTCCATTTCGCAAGTTATTGTATCCACTTGCATGTGATGTGAAACCCTCATTTTTGCTCGTGAGCTGTTCAAGTGATGTCACCGCCGCAATTCTGAGTGTCACTTTTTGCACGTACAGATGGAGACTCAGACAAAATTGCTGAGCTCTTCTGCGGAGATGAAAGAATCCATCCATGAGGCCAATGCACAACTACACGAGAAAGTGAACTCTCTCCAGAAGTAAGACCTCCGTTTTGTCTTGTCTGTTTTTCTAGCACCTAGATGTTTGTGTGTCGCCCAGATTTGAACATAGAAAGTGTTCACCTGATTGTAGGCAAATGGACCAGCTGCAGCAGGAGAACCTGGAGCTCATACGGAAGCTGGCGGCTCAGGAGGAAGCCCTGAGCTACAGCAACCGGCAGCTGGACCAGCGCACGACCGAGTGCCAGGCCCTGAACCGGCAGCTGGAGGCGGCTTTATCAGACGTCACACAACAGGTAGGCTACAGCAGTGACGTCTGACTGGCGCCATAAATCATCAAAGGGTTTTGTTTTTCTGATTCTGTGGTATACTGCTGTCTCGAAGATTGCAAGAAAATGCCATCAGTTGACCATATGACTTGAATTCAAACTTAATTAATAACAGGACAGGTGCAATTCAACACTCAAGTGGATTCTTAGTGGATTCTTGTGCTTTTTTTTAGTTGTACATTTTGAAGAGCATCTGCAACAAAGCGGATGTTGCAATTTTAGTCGTTATCCTATGTTACCTTAGGCAAGGCAAGGCAAGGCAAGTTTATTTGTATAGCACATTTCCGCAACAAGACAACTCAAGGTGCTTTACATATTAGCAAAATAAGAACATAAAAAGCAAACATTTAAAAACAGACAAGAGAAATAATTAAAACAGATATAAAAAGAATTAAAACAGATATAAAAAGAATTAAAACAGATAAGTAAAACAGAAAGGGAGACAGAACAACTAAAACATAGTAAAAAAGATATAAAATAACAGAATAATGTTACAGTGCAGTTAATCAAAGGCGTCAGCAAACATGAAAGAAACCTTATAGAAACGATGTATGACAAAAGTTTTTTCTGCTGTCTGAGTCTGAAATGGTACCTGTTTTCAAAAAAAGAAAGATCTACACTTTGGTAACTTCAAGTGCTTTCATGTGTCCAGGTAAACAAGGTAACAGACCAGGCTCATTCCAGAGAAGAGTCTCTTAGGACCAAAATCCTGGAGCTGGAAGCGGAGAAGAGCAGAAGGGATAAGGAGCTGAAGCTTCTTCGCCAGAGCAAGCTGACTGTGAGTATCGTGTTTGTATTTCTATAACACAGAGAGGTAGAATTTTCCCCCCAAATCCAAACAGAGATGTTCTGTTGTCGGTAACAAACTGTCTCTATCTGAATCTGAAGGCAGAGAAACAGTTTGAGGTGCGTCTGAAGGACCTGCAGCTCAGCCTGGACCAATCAGAGAGCCACAAACAAAGCATTCAGAACTATGTTGACTTCCTCAAAAACTCTTATAAGACCATGTTTGACGAGGGACTGCAATCGTCGACTTTTGGTTCATCATATTTTCTAAAATGATCAGGGATTTGTCATTTTGTTTTACATTTTCTGTATTTATTTATTTAAAAAAATGTCATGTCATATTTCTAAAAAAAGACAATGGAGACTGGAATTTTCATAACTTTTTTTAGAGGAAGTAAAAGCATTTATTTTCTAGCTCTGGGCTATCTTTAGATATCTACTTCTTCATTTAGCCGGGTCTTTGACAGCCCCTCCCTATCGATGTAATTGAAACCTGCAGTTGTGAAGTGAGAAGTTTCAATACCTGTTTTTATCTCATGACATAAGAAAGGTTACATAATATTTTCAAGTGTTTGCACATTTTAGACTGTGAACTCTCGGTGCTACTGTGTCTTTCTCCCCTATGACCAGGAGCCAGTTGCATACATGTAATTCTAGACAGCTCAGCTCAGGTAGCTCAGGTACATCTGTGTTGACAGGAAATGAATTGCCAACAGTTTTGAATATTGATGAATTGCTGTGTCACTCATGTTATTCATTGTTTCCAGCTTTACAAATGCAGAGCTTTATTTCTCAAATGGCTTCAATTTGGATGCTGTTTGTTTTGACTGTTGTTTGCAATAAAAGAAGCAATTCACGGTAACTGTAAGAGACAGTTCCTGCGATTTTGTGATATTTCAGGGACTACTACATGATACGTAGAAAATAAGAGGGGCTTTCAGTTGAGGTCAAAGTAATGTGCCACTAGGTGGAAGTGTTTTCTTAGCTATCTTTTCTCCTCTGTCAAGTGGAGTCTGTTGTGAATTTGGTCGTCAGTTTTACCTTTGTAAATATTTACTTCTGTGTTTGTGTCTGTGCAACTGGCTCCTGATCAACAAGCTTTTTTTTGCCATTTTTTTAAAGCCATATGTACATCTAATTATGACACAAATTGTTAAGGAAGAAAGGTATTGCTTTAAAAAAAAAAAACTTTTTTTTTTTTACCATTAAACTGGTGCATATGTCCTAGTCAAGTTTACCAGTGGTAGAATAAACCACGTTTAACACGGTGCTCCATTTAAACTTGAATATCCTCCAGCTTTGCTCCCATTAAAACCATCAGTCAATAATGCTAATGCTGGTGTGTATAAAATGTGGAGCCTTGACACCCTCAAAGTCTAATTTCACTGTCTAATGCAGAAAACAAGCTTGTGTATGTCGATCATAGCGAGGCGTGATGAATACTGAACGTGTTCATGTTCTCACTCTCAGCTGGACTGAGATGAATTATGCTTAAAATCAATTGTTTAGCTGTCAGCTGTGAAGCTTACGCCTTTAGGGTTGCACACATAATTGCTGAGACACATGCAACACTGGGATATTTCCAAACCGCTGACGCGCTGAAGTTCGCTCTCGTGTTTCTCTAATGGAAGTTTTTTTTAATGTTTTGCGAGGCTTTAGGGCACAGAGGGATGCAGGTATCTGCTGCAGCACGATTTACCTAAAAACCTCAACTGTCTTTGTCTTACACTGTACTTGGATGTTCTTGTCCTCCTGTGTTCCTGCTTGATTTGTGTTCCCCTATACTGTATCTATGGTAATAAACTACAATCATCCAGAACTTCTGCGAGGCTGTGGTGTGTCTTTGTAGCGGACGTATTCCCCCCTGGGTGAGCAGTGCTCCTCTCAAGTTCTCGGAGACAAAGCTCTATTGTGTTCTCGGTCAGGGGATGGAACCATTTCATCTGTGCGTGCGTCAGTACCCCTGTTTTTCCTTTGCTCTTGTTCTCAGTCTCCTGGTCTTGCCCGTTTACGTAATTCTGTTGATCATTCCTTGGGAATTTGCTTCTCTCTGCTGTTTGCTGGAAAACAACCCTAGATCTGACTTCTGGCAATGTGGTTGGTATCACAACGAACACAGCAGCATGGTGGGACACACCCTGAGCTTATGTGCTCATTAGGCTCAAATGAGTTGGATGACCCATTTGTCCTTTTTTTTTTTTTTTAACAACTTTGATTCTGCTGAGCCAAAAACAAAAAACAAAAGCTTTACTGTATTAAAATGATTTACAAAGGTCACACAAAGTAGACCAACTGCTGTACAAACACTGTGACTTTTGAAAGACAACATGTGAAGGGAAGTCCATCCAAATCTGACCCTTCATGTGCGATCATCCTCCATTATGCATATAATAAATCCGCACGGAGAGTTTACATTATTTCCCACTACGCTAGAACTTTTTCGCAAAACAAACTTTTGTGGTTTGCGTACAGCATCTGTCCAACAGCAGGAAAACCACTCTGAGGTTTACATTAGTCATTCCCTGAACTATTCGGTGACATGTTGGTCCCTCTCAGAAGTGGGTCAGCCATATGCAGCTGAAACAGTATAGCTCATTTCCTACTGAAAATTATTTTAACAGACCCCCAGAGAGTAGCCTCGTTTTTCTGATTACTGCAACTGCCAAACTATGTGTTTACTTTTCACCCTTATATTAAATCATTGGTCCAGTTTGTTGGGTTTTCTAATGTTTATTTGTGAAAAAAATAAATTGCGAGACTGACGATTCAGCGGTGAATTGGCCAAATTACATACACAACATGTGTCCTGCCTTCAGTCATATTTCAACATTTTACATACAGACAGTGTAGAGAACAAGGTGTTGAAGCAATGTCATAAAAGTAAGAATGCATTAGGGGAAGTATGAAACATAAGGTCTTAATATAAATAAAAATGAGTAGGTACAGTAAATCAACAGAAACATGGTGACATATTGTATAATGTAGCTGCCATAGTTTTCACATCATTTCCATGCTGACATGGGCTATGTCTTGTCAGAGAGGCTTAAATATGTATGTCAATAACAATGAAAGTGGAGAACAATAAATTGGTAAACTAGAAAAATAAGAATTTTATCAATGTAAAAACAACAGCTTCACAAAGAAGCAAACCAAAAGGCTCCAGTGTTATGAAGCAAAATCATCAACAGCACAGTTCACTTAAGTCTTCCTACCAAGTGTCTGAAACCTCACAGTGCATTTTCTTTAATCTGTCTGTCCATGCTCAACTGTTCTTCTTTCCACTTCTATTGAAAAGTTTACATCTTCTGTTTGTGTATGTCATTAAAAAGTCTGTAGAGTGCAGGCGTCTTCTCGCTGCTGTCGGAGCAGTTGAAGTTACACTCGCAGGACTCGATCATCATCACCATCCTGCTGAAGGTGTCTCCGTTTCTGCATCTGAAGCGCACGGGTACCGTCGTGGTCCGATGTGGCCTGCAGCATCGTCCATCTGTGCAAGACCCACAGTAAGTTGGCCGGAACTTTTTAAGGCTATCGCAGCCCGCGTAGGACAGTTTAGCTGGACGGCTGGCTTTTTCTACGTGGCTGCATTTGTGACCTTTCTGTTGAAGGGGAAAAAAGTCATGGAAATACGTGTTAAATGATGCATTTCAGGGAGGAAGACTGTGCTTTTTAAAGGATGCTAACTGCACTGACTAACATGTTATAAAAATGATACATCAGTATCTGTATTAAATCAGCTAAAAAAATCTGTTTATAAAAGCCTACCTTCAATCTGACCAAGGCCACTGGGTTGCATGGGCGGACTTCACAGACCCGAGTCTCCTTCACCCGTTTGCACTGGGCGTTGCTGTTGGTGACCCTCAAGGACACTCCAGTGCCACAGGATTTGGAGCAGGGGGACCAAGCTGTGGTCTGAGACACGCACTTGGTTCCTCTGGTGACCATGTGCCCCACTGGGTGACTCCTGAAAGCTGATCAGACAAAAAAGAGGGTTCAAAAGGTTAACTGACCCAACTGACACTGATGAAAACATAGAGGAATCAAGACATGTAGCTACTAGTACAATTTTAAATACAAGCCCTCTTAGACAGCAAAAAGAACACTATGTAATATTACTCACCGGCTAAAGACTGCAGCCCTCCTCCCCACACTGGAGCCAACTCATTCTTGCTGGTGAGGTCGTCTTCATACGCTCTGTCCTTTTTCCTGTGCCTCTTCACTGCAGAGCTCTCTGGCTTTGCTTCTTCGGGGCAGACGAGTTGTTCACAGCACTGTCCTGGCACCTTGACCCGCCTGGGTTTGGCACAACCCAGTTTGGGCAGCGAGAGCTCATGTGGACACAAGGAGACACATCCAACAGCACCGTCCATGCAAGTGCATTGATGTTTGCAGTTTGGACGGAAGATTTCCCCGTTCTGGTAAATCTTGTTGTTGTACTCGCAAGTTCTTCCATCTGATTTTGCTGATTTCACAGAAAGAGGGAAAGCAGTTAGGTTGAGAATCAAAGTGAGCAAATGATGAAAAACACAAGACAAGATCAAGAGAAGTCACTGTACCTCGGCAGATGCCTTTAGCGGAACCAAATTCACCTCCAAAGTTACACTCCAGTCCCTTTGTGTGGTCACATGGCTGTGTCCTGCTGCAGTCCTCAAAGAGCTGCCGAGCACAAACTTTACAGCATCCGCAGGCGTCCAGCATTAGACTGACTCCTGCTGCACATGTGGGCGGCTCGGAGGGACACTGACAGTCCATTGGGCATGAGGCTGACACCTGAGGAAAAACATAAAACGTCTAGTTACAAGTTTGCTTCCAATAGAGATCATCTAATAATAGCTAATAAGCAACCGAGTGAACTGGCTCACCAGTGTAACGCAGAGGATCCCAACGACAACAACTTTCCACATCCTCGGAGGCTGAAGCTCTTCTTTCCTGAGTAAGTAATCGTCTGTTTATTATAACACCAGACCTGGCAGCGAGTTGGCGAGTGCCTGCTCTCTTTTCTCTCTTTTGGAGTCCCCATCTCCTTTTATACACTCTGAAGAGGTGTCCCGAAACTATGATAGGAATGCTTCTCCATGCGTCCTCCCATAAGCCCAGAAGAAGTCTCCCCCCTCCTCTTCCTCCTCTCCTCTGACTCAGTGAGCCAAGAACCACCCTGTCTAACTTCCCCTCTGCCAGGGCTTTCGCTCCAATTTAACCATATCATTTTCTGTTTTATCACCATCGAGAGGAACCAGAACTAGCTCTTCTTACCATGAGGCATGCAGGTTATTGAATTACACTTTTTTTCCTGCAACAAAATATTAGATACGCAAGACTTGGTTGTGTGAAGTGCATGTTTTACATTGGAAACTTCATTTGCATAATAATTCAAGCAATGTAAGGCATTGCTTGAAAGTGTTAGCTGCGGGATATTGTGCATTATCCTGTTTTGGTAAATTTTTGTTCAATATCACTTAAATCATTTTGGTTTCATACCTGTATATGTAGTTTACATAGATTTTACATCAATTTTTGTGTTGTTTGTGTTGATTTAATTGTACTGTTGTTGTATCCATGTATTTTGCTCCCTTCTCCTATTTTGCCGACTTAATGGAACCAAAAAAAAAAGAATGACTGAGTAGCCTAAAGATTGACTGAAAGACTGAGTGCTGGTTCCACGTGATACTGTATGGTTATGTAAAGGTTAAAAAAAAAATCCCCCCACACATTTATACCTGATACCTGAAATATTTCATTATCAGCCCCTAACGTGAGAGCGGCCCCATAAGGGATCCAACATCGGGGCACCACAAGTCCTGACATAAATATTGAAGAGAAGCTACATATTTCTATGACCAACTGAATTTCTATCTCAGACGAAGCCGTGTTTAGACTGTTGCCCTTTGTCTGTGATCGGTGTTTGTATTCTCTATCCCTGCTAGCATTAAGATTCACAGATGAAATTCATCTCAGTCACCTCCAGTATCAGGTGGGGATGGATTGGAGTCTGCTTGACTTCAATATTTCAAAAAGGAGGCAAAGAGCCTCTAGGAATGTTTGAACCTCAGGAATCCTTTGTTCGGCCTGAACGAGAGTGTCCAGAATGAGAAACACACCAAAAAAAAACAAGACAGAAAAAAAGAGAACCTGAGCAATGCCTGCAGCAACATTCCTCTTAGGATGAGCATTGCTGGTTTTCTTTGAAATAGCTGCCAGGATAAAAAGCATCCTCCTTTATCCACATCAAAGAACAATGAAAATTATCAAGCACAAAAAATGCCTTTCCTTTCATTATAACCTGTGAGAACAAGAGGCTGAGCAGGCCAGACTGGCACATCCTCCTTCTTATCTAACTGAGGTTACAAGAGTCAGTCTGAATGTGTGCCAACTCAGGCAGATGAAGCGCAAACAAGCGTGAGCTCCGTGCATTCACTGATGCCTGGAAATCGCTGACTGTTGTGGTTCGGAGTGGAAACTTCTCCCTCCAAAGCTGTAATATGAAGAATTTGCAGAACCATGTTAGGTAAGAGGAACATCGGCTATGTAACAGGCAGCTGGAGGGCTTGGAAAGGGCTTCAGTTGCATGTTGAACTGACCTGTTTGACATTAAGCTTTTCTGCTCCTAAAAACACCGGTTCCCCATTCCCACAGAGCAGCATGTGCTGTAATACATCTTGAATTATACTAATTGTAATGTTACTATGAGGAAAACTTCAATGAGTTCCTATAACAAAGCAGAATCGGAACAAATCAGAACAATAACTTTTGTGAGAGTCAGATGAGAAGATCAATAAAAGAAAATAAAAATAAATGACGTTTGCTTTAATGAGCCAACACTGGTCCAAGGTCTAAATGTTCCATCCACATTTGTTTGACTTTCAGACACTTTTAGTTTATTAAATACCAGTGTTGCAGATTATCTGAGTCGGGAAACTGTTGGCTACGGTTGGCATACATACCAAAGGGATGAGGAAACAGCTAGCATTGCTTTATGGGCAGACTCATAAACAAGGAAAAAGGACACGGAGACTATCCTGATAACAGTGGCCTAGTAAAATTGACCCACATTTTCACATAATATCTGGTCCTAAAGGCCTGGCAATGAAGGCTAGCGGGCGCATGACGTCTGTCCGACTACCCATTTCTCCGACCATACATTTCTTTATTTTTGCATCCATTAGTCCGACCTCCCACTTCTCCGACTTAAGTAGCCCTAACCCTTAACCTTACCCTAAACCTAACCTTAACACTGTAGAATGGGTAGTCGGAGAAATGAGCCATCGGACTTTTGGGCAGTCGGACTGACGTATGCTCCCCAAGGCTTAGCTAGGCCTTAATTACTAAAGCACTTAGCTGGCAAACTAGCTAACCCCTAAAATACTAGCCAGCAGCAGGGAACATGCCAGCTCACCTGTGCCTCCGTCTCTCCCCCTTGGTGTTTTGTTCTCAGGATTAATAGCCCATCATTTTATACAGTAAAATGTTATTGAAGTGGGGACAAAGGCTCCAGAGTGGGTGTATTTGCGAAGTTCAGCTAAACTGGCATGTGTCAAAGTGCATCAAAATTAAACTAGTGGATTAATTTTGCCTCCTCGGATCAATCTGAACTGAAATGATGCATGCTGCATGACCAGGCTTGAAGGAGCTAATGGTGCCTTTAAGCTTCATCTTTTTAATTTAGCCTATTTATTGCCAAGACAAAGTTACATCCGTTAGGCTAACTGCCTATGAAACCATGATAATTGTTTTCACATCTATGAACAGATTAAAGTATAACTTGAGCTTTAAAGATGTTGGCAGTGTGTTTTTTAAACACTGGGCAATGTCAGGCTAACTGTTTGGCCCCGCTTCCAGTTTTTATAGTAAGTGAAGCTCAAATTTTGTCGTCAACATACTGTATACTGTGTCAAATTCAAATGTATACCTTTAAATGTCTCAGAGTCTTGAGACTTCAACATTTTTAAATGAAAAGTATTGAAGCAGTTTCTACCAACCAGCTGCCTGTGGTTGTCCATTACAATTACAAAGCTGGGTTTAAATGTTTTTACAAGCAATGTTATGAAACATGTAATCACCATCCTGGATTCATCCTATTATAATTATCAGGGAATTGAAGCTATTATATTTGATACCTACTTATACTTGACACTGTGCAGGATCCTGCTAAAACTAAGATCTTTAGACCAGTCACAATGGTGGTTGGCAATGAGATACTATGATGATAGTTCGGGGAAAAGAAGAAACGTGTTTAAAAAAAAAAAAGAAGAAAAAGTTTGTGACACTGTACACATTCATGCTAGATTACAAATGGAAAAAGAGAGAGACTTAGACAAAACGCACGTGGGATTCAAATTCTCTGTGTCTCATAAATATTGGCCATGGAGAGTGGAAAGGCAGACAAACCTCCCCAGTGGTACTCGGTGTAAAACCACAGAGGGTCTGAGACAAGCTTGTTCTGGCCGTTACGTGAGAACGGGTCAAACACTGTACCACAGACGAGGATGTCTGTAGGGGCTGTCTAGATATGATTGCAATTCCAGTTGATTACATCATTTCTATAAATGACTCCCTTTCTTTGACTTCTGTTCCCTGCAGAGGCCACTCACGAGTCAGTACATCGGGTTCGTGTGAGTATCTCTCAGCTGATTCGGCATTATTTCCAGGCTACTGCTCTCTGCTGTTTGACATCAACAGTGTGAATTACTGTGAGGCTTTTCAGGGGGGAAAGTCGGCATTGTTCTGCCCTGAATATGTTTAATATGTTTAAAAGACACTCAAAATGACATTGAAATGTTAATTTACTGTTTTCTACGTTTATATGTATTTCCGGCGCTTTTATTTTGAAAATCTCCCGAACCGGATGTAGGAAGTAAAACGTAAACGAGAGGAAAAACGAGTGTGTGTACATCGTCTCACGGCCGCATCAATGCAGTTATCTCTCAGAAAGCAATGGTTGTAAGTGTTACACATAGTTTACAGGTTTGATAAGATGTGTTGATATATTTCAAGGGTATTTTGTGTATAAAAGTAACAGTATAATGTCGTGCTTGTGTGACAGTATTGTATACTTACCTGCTAAGTTGCTTTGTTTTCTAGCCTGCTGTGCTAATACCTGTTGAGTTAATATGAAGCAGTCAACACGTTGATACTGATATTTACATGACTGTTTATTAAGACACTTTTTTGTATCTTTCTTTTCTAGTTTTACACCGAATTCAGTGCAGTCAGAAATGCTGACTTAATGTGTAAGAAGATATTAAAGGAGCAAGCCGCTCACTTCCTGGCTCTTGAATAAGGAGTTTGGCTGGCTGTTTAATCTGTGTTCACGCAGGAGCATAACACATAGAGAGAACAGTACAGTAAAAAACCATATCATCAGAGGGATTCGCCTGCTGCAGTTATGGAAGCCCAGACAACGCAGAAGGATGAAAAGGCAGCGTCAGAGGCCAGCTCAAAGTGCACATCTTCCTCCAAGCATTCAGTGGCTAGCGCTGCTGCTAAGGCCAGAGCAGCAGCTGAAGCTGCACGCACCAGAGTCGCATATGGACAAAAAGAGCTGGAATTGAAAAAGCAAAGAGCCAAATTGGATTTGGAAAAAGCTACAATAGAAGCGGATCTAGAAGCACTAGGACTTGAAAAAGCAGCTGCTGCTGCTAACGCAGAGGCTGAGATTTTGGAAGCTGCAGCACGATCAGAATATGAGGACATAGGCAGTGTCCTCAGGAGTGACGTCTCACCACAGGTAATTAAACAGCGAACAGAGGCATATCTGGACCATCAAGCTCAGACCAGCTTCAGTCCTAACACACCTGCCCCAGACACACTGTTCCCTCCCCATATAAAAAAGACACAGCCACTGACAACGCAGGAGGCCCCTGAGTTAAGCCCCATCCACCGTCATGATGGTTCACCCACAACACCAACGCACATAAAGACTTCTGCTATAGCTCCAGCTGCTAACATGATAGACTTTGCTAAATATCTGGCACGCAGGGAGTTAGTAACTACAGGTCTTACTAAGTTTGATGACCAGCCTGAGAGCTTCAGAGCGTGGCAGTCCTCCTTCTATAACGCCACTCAAGACTTAGACCTAACAGCTGGTGAAGAGTTAGATCTCCTGGTAAAATGGCTAGGAAAGGAATCATCTGAACACATTAAAAGAATTCGAGCAGTACATGTCACTAACCCTGAAGCCGCACTTCAGATGTCTTGGACAAGGCTAAGAGAGTGCTACGCCACCCCTGAAGTGATAGAGAGCGCTCTATTCAAGCGGTTGGACAATTTTCCTCGTCTCACTTCAAGGGAGAACAGTAAACTAAGAGAACTTAGTGACCTGCTCATGGAGCTGCTCTCAGCCAAAGACGATGGGTACTTACCTGGACTCAGCTACCTTGACACACCTCGGGGCATTAACCCCATCGTCGAAAAGCTGCCAATAAACCTGCAAGAAAAATGGCTGTCTACTGGGTCAAGATATAAAGAACATTATGCTGTAAGTTATCCCCCGTTCTCCTTCTTTGCTGACTTTGTCAACGGTGAGGCAAAAGCTAGAAATGACCCCAGCTTTGTCGTGATGAACAACAGCCGCACTCATTTCCGTAATGAGAGGCCCATAGCAAAGCATGATGGTGTGAGAACAACTATAGCCATCCACAAGACAGACTTGTCAGCAGCAGCAGGTCCAAACTCAATGTATAGAGCAGAGATGGAGAAGAGAAACAGTGGTGATCCAGCTAAAAACTGCCCACTTCACAACAAAGCTCATCCTCTGGAAAAGTGCAGAGCCTTTAAAATGAAGCCGCTGACAGAACGCAAAAGACTGCTAAGAGAGCACAGACGATGTTTTAGGTGCTGCTCTGCAACTCACATGGCCAAAGACTGTTCTGTGGAGCTGAACTGCTACGAGTGTGAGAGTGATCGACACTGCACAGCCATGCATCCAGACATACACCTCTCACCAGCAGCGTCATCTGTGACTGAGCCGGACACAGAGCAGCAAAGCAACACGCCTTCAGAGGTTACGTCACGGTGCACTGAAGTCTGCGGAGAAGGTCTCCCAGCACGATCTTGTGCAAAGATATGCTTGGTTCAAGTTTTCCCACAAGGACAAAAGGAACGCTCAGTCAAGATGTACGCCATCCTTGACGACCAAAGCAATCGCTCGCTGGCTAAAGCTGAGTTTTTCCAGCTGTTTGGTATCCAAGGCAACGCTTCACCCTACCTGATGAGAACATGCGCCGGCACTGTGGAAATGACTGGAAGGAAGGCAGTCGGTTTCCAGGTACAAGCAATAAATGGTGAAGTATGTTTAAACTTACCGCCACTCATTGAATGTAATGAGATCATGAGCAATCGATCAGAAATCCCCTCACCAGAGGTCGCTCTTTCCCACGCTCACCTGAGACCTGTGGCGCCCTACATCCCAGAGCCCGATCCTGAGGCGCAGATCCTGATCTTACTGGGGAGAGACCTCATACGTGTACACAAGGTGAGACAACAAATCAGTGGGCCCCACGATGCACCCTTCGCCCAGCGTTTGGATTTAGGGTGGGTTATAGTGGGGGAAGTTTGTATTGATAGTGCTCACAAACCCACTGTCGCCGTCTTTAAGACCAACGTCCTGCAGAACGGACGTCCATCCTATCTGACGCCTTGTCAGAAACACATCAGTGTCAAAGAAAAAGTGAGCTACGGCGGGGAGCACAGACACAGCACCTCTACTCACCTCTCCAGCTGTTCTGGCAACGGTGTGGCAGCTCAAGACAAGCTTGGATGCAGTGTGTTCGTGAGAACAGAGAATGATGACAAACCTGCCTTGTCTTTCGAGGATGAAACATTTTTGAAGGTCATGGAAAAGGAGTTTCACAGAGATGAAAAGAACAGCTGGACTGCTCCTCTACCTTTCCGGTCCCCCAGGCCACGCCTCCCTAATAACCGTGCTCAAGCCCTCTCCCGTCTCCACTCCTTGCGGCGTACTCTGAGTAAAAATCCTGAAATGAAAGAACAGTTTGTAGCCTTTATGAAGAGGCTTTTTGTAAACGGACATGCTGAAGAAGCTCCCGTTCTTCCTGAGAGTGCAGAGTGCTGGTACTTACCCATTTTCGGAGTGTACCATCCCCAAAAGCCGGGTCAGATACGAGTTGTATTTGATTCGAGCGCACAAGAAAATGGCATCTCTCTTAACAACGTCCTGCTTTCAGGCCCTGACTTAAATAACTCGCTCCTGGGAGTGCTGCTCAGATTCAGAAAAGAACCGGTCGCACTGACTGCTGACATCCAACAAATGTTCTATGGATTCTTGGTGAGAGAAGACCACAGAGACTACTTAAGATTCCTCTGGCACAAGGATAACGATCTGACTAAGGAAGTGATGGAGTTCAGGATGCGAGTACATGTGTTCGGGAACAGCCCTTCGCCGGCAGTCGCGATATACGGCCTCCGGAGAGCTGCCCAGGAAGGCGAACAAAAGTACGGCTCTGACTCTCGCCACTTCGTTGAGCGACACTTTTATGTGGATGATGGGCTCATCTCCCTCCCATCTGAGACTGAAGCCATCGATCTGCTCAAGCGCACTCAAGCTTCGCTGGCAGAATCAAATCTGAAACTGCATAAAATCGCCTCAAACAGTGTCACAGTGATGCAAGCCTTCACACCTGACGACCTGGCTGCAGGCCTGAGAGACCTAGGCCTCGACAAAGAAGAGCTTCCAGTGCAAAGAAGTCTCGGTTTGTGCTGGAACATAGACTCTGACACTTTCACATTTAAAGTGGCAGTCAACGACAAGCCATTCACTCGCCGTGGAGTGCTATCCACCGTCAATAGCCTCTTCGACCCATTGGGCTTGGTTGCGCCAGTGACCATTAAAGGACGAGCTTTGCTCAGAGAACTTTCTGCCGACATTCACGAGTGGGACACTGAACTTCCTGCAGACAAGTTAAACAAATGGGAAACATGGAAAGAATCATTAAAGGACCTGAGTGCACTACATCTTCCCCGCTCCTACATACAACAGTCTCTCTCCAGTGCCACATACACAGAGTTATGTCTTTTTTCTGATGCTTCAAACTGGGCAATAGGGGCAGTAGCTTACCTCAGAGTTGTCATGACAGATGGACAGTGTCGAGTTGGCTTTGTGCTCGGGAAAGCTAAGCTGGCTCCTCAACCCGAGCCCACCATTCCTCGCCTCGAACTGTGTGGAGCTGTGCTGGCCGTCGAGATGGCTGAACTGATCCTCGACGAGCTTGACCACAAACCAGATGCAGTGAGGTTCTATTGTGACAGTAAAGTTGTCCTTGGTTATATATACAATGAATCAAAGCGATTCTTTGTGTATGTACACAACCGTGTTCACCGTATACGCAAGACAACTTCCCCTCAACAGTGGCATTATGTGCCTACAGGTCAAAATCCAGCCGACCTGGCCACCAGATCTGTTCCAGCGTCTCAACTTACCAACAGCATGTGGTTTACAGGGCCAGAGTTCCTTCACAAACCGTTTCTGGCTGAAACACAGGAGACCTTTAAGTTGGTGGATCCTGAAACAGATGCAGATGTGAGACCCCAAGTGACCACCCTTGCTACCTGCATCAGTGAATGTAAACTTACCTCAGGACGCTTCCAACGCTTCTCCACTTGGGGGTCTTTGCTGAGAGCAGTTTCCTTCTTGATCCATCAAACTCGTTCATTCAGATCTGACTCACCAGCTACATGTAAAGGATGGCATCGATGCAGCAGACTTCGTACTCCAGAAGAGCTGACAGCAGCCAAGCGGTTCATACTCACGTCTGTTCAAAGAGATGCTTATCCAGAAGAGTACACTGCACTGCAAGAAAACAGAGAAATTTCAAGAACAAGTGCAATCCTGAACCTCGATCCGTCCATGAATGATGGCCTCTTACGGATCGGAGGACGTCTGAGACATGCACCAATCAGTCCAGAGGTGAGAAATCCAATCATTCTCCCGAAACAAAGTCACGTAACAACACTACTGGTGAATCATTATCACATGAAAGTTGAACACCAAGGGCGACAATTCACCGAGGGTGCAATCAGGGCTGCAGGCCTGTGGATTGTTGCTGGCAAGAGGCTGATAAGTTCAGTCCTTCATCGTTGTGTAACCTGCCGCAAGCTGAGGGGAAGACTTGAGGTCCAAAAGATGGCCGACCTCCCTCCAGAGCGCCTGAGCTCATCTGCGCCATTCACCTATGTAGGATTGGACGTTTTCGGCCCCTGGGAGGTTCTCACCCGACGCACCAGAGGTGGCGCAGCTCAGAGTAAGCGCTGGGCCATACTTTTTACATGCATGAGTACCCGAGCTGTGCATGTAGAAGTCATAGAGTCCATGGATACAGCCAGCTGCATCAACGCCCTCCGAAGGTTTTTCGCTTTAAGAGGGCCAGCGAAGCAGCTGAGATCAGATCGGGGCACAAACTTTATCGGAGCCAGTTCTGAACTGGGCATGAGACCGGATGATCCGAAGCAAACCAGCACTTTGAAGTACTTACATGAGAATGGTTGCACATGGGAATTCAACCCCCCGCACGCATCCCACATGGGAGGGGTGTGGGAGCGCATGATTGGCGTGACCCGGAGGATACTCGATGCCATGTTGCTGCGAACCAAACATGCTCACCTGACTCATGATGTGCTCTGTACTTTAATGGCAGAGGTGTGTGCTATAATCAATGCCAGACCTTTAGTCCCGGTCTCCTCTGATCCCTCCTCTCCAATGCTGCTGACCCCTGCTATGCTCTTGACCCAAAAACCAGGTGTGTCTCCTCCTCACGGCAGTTTTGGGGAAAAGGATCTTTTCAAGTGTCAATGGAGACAGGTGCAGGCACTTGCTAATGAGTTTTGGAGTCGATGGAGAACTGAATACCTCCACACCCTTCAGCCAAGGCGTAAGTGGCACACAGCATGTCGCAACCTGGAGGTCGGAGACATTGTGCTACTTAAACAGACTGATTCCCCCCGCAACGAGTGGCCTATGGGTCTGGTCACATCTACCAGTCCAAGCGGTGACGGGAAAGTCCGCAAAGTTGAGGTCAGGACAACATCACATGACAAAGTAAAGACATTCTTAAGGCCTGTCACTGAAGTGGTCTTACTCCTGGCAAAGGAAAGCCAGAGGTCAAATCAGGACAATTAAGTCTTAAGTGGCATCAGTAAATGCCAGACGGGGAGTGTTCTGCCCTGAATATGTTTAATATGTTTAAAAGACACTCAAAATGACATTGAAATGTTAATTTACTGTTTTCTACGTTTATATGTATTTCCGGCGCTTTTATTTTGAAAATCTCCCGAACCGGATGTAGGAAGTAAAACGTAAACGAGAGGAAAAACGAGTGTGTGTACATCGTCTCACGGCCGCATCAATGCAGTTATCTCTCAGAAAGCAATGGTTGTAAGTGTTACACATAGTTTACAGGTTTGATAAGATGTGTTGATATATTTCAAGGGTATTTTGTGTATAAAAGTAACAGTATAATGTCGTGCTTGTGTGACAGTATTGTATACTTACCTGCTAAGTTGCTTTGTTTTCTAGCCTGCTGTGCTAATACCTGTTGAGTTAATATGAAGCAGTCAACACGTTGATACTGATATTTACATGACTGTTTATTAAGACACTTTTTTGTATCTTTCTTTTCTAGTTTTACACCGAATTCAGTGCAGTCAGAAATGCTGACTTAATGTGTAAGAAGATATTAAAGGAGCAAGCCGCTCACTTCCTGGCTCTTGAATAAGGAGTTTGGCTGGCTGTTTAATCTGTGTTCACGCAGGAGCATAACACATAGAGAGAACAGTACAGGCATCGACTCTTAGTTTCTGTAGCTATTTAACAAATATTTATTTATCATCTAAAGAGGCAGATCATGGCACAGTTTGACCTTTTAACACAGGTTGACATTTAAAGGGCATATCTCTCTCTTTCTCTCTCTCTGTTGCAAATCTCCCCCAGAAATTGCTGGGATGCAACGGCAGCCACGCAGATACCGGAGCCTCTATTTCCCCCTCTCTTTCAAACCATTATCATTAAACAGAAAAACCTTCAAGGGAGCAACAGATGGCCTTGTGTCTGATTTAAAGTTAGCATCTCTTTCTGTTTGGGGATGGTGTTTTCCAGTTGCACGGTACATATTACAGTGCAGAACATGACAAAACAAGCCTGACAACAATCTCCTCAGGGAGCACCCGTCCTCAAACAGTCCATGGCATCATGATTAGAGGGAAGTGAGTGGATCTTCAATGAATGTGTTTTGTGATTTTGCATATTATTTCAAGTTTACTGGAGTGTTATTTTGTTCTTCGCGTGCCGTGCACTTAGGAAGACCCAATGTTCTCTATGCTCTGATTCACACTTTCCCTGCCAATCCCCAGAAACAGTTTACAGTTACTGCTCACTGCAAAACTGTTGTATGCTGTGTTTGTGATACTGAACACCATCTCTTGCCACCGTCTTTCAGTTTCATATGTGTATGAATAACTATAACTATAACTAATCTAGTCAGATGTGCTAACATTACAAATATTTCAAGTATATATAATTTTAATTCTATTGGACATTATTATATGCTGTTACATTCTGTTTTGGTGAGTATGTTATTCCTCAGTTCACTGATTGTACCAAACTCCTCCAAGTAAAACATTCATTCAGTTCTTATTAGAGGCCGAGGCTAACATGACGACTGTTTGTGACATTTGTTACAGGGACCCCCTAGTCCCAAGACTCTTAGGGGCTGAAACCAGTTGAGTTTGTGTTTATTTAGTTAAAACTTGTTCAGGAAAATACACACACACACGCACGCACGCACGCACGCACGCACGCACGCACGCACGCACACACACACACACACACACACAATAAACACATGTCAAATAAACGTTACCAGAACAACAATGTAAAAGTAGTCTTAAATCAATAATGCATGCACCAGAAAATGTTACATAAAGTATCAGTATTAAAGTAATTGGTCCTTATGACTGAAATATTCATTCATTACACTAGATCAATAATATTGGCTCAACAAATAAATAGCATACAGTTTCAGGGCAGTAGTAGAGGTCAGAGGTCACAAGATAAATCTCGAGAGCTGTGAGATGATCGATGGTGTAAGAGTGGAAAAAATGTGCAACAAAGAAGCTTTTTCTTGTCTTATGTCAAACTTTCATTAAAACCATTAGAGAGGTTTTAAAGGGATGAGTAATGTCTCGCTGGTAGAATAGCAAGTCTGAACTGAAACATGATAAGGCAGCTCCAAGAAGATTTCGACAGTAGTAGGCTATACAGGGTTTTGTAATCTTTATGCATGTGAAGAATGACCAAGGCAGCCAGATGTGTACAGTATTTATGAGAATCAATCTGTCATTTGATTGATCCTTAGACAGTTTTTCCCCTGTGTATACAATTACCATTATGTGCAACAATCCTACAACTCAATTCACTGCAAATGCATCTATTATAGAAATATGTAGCCTATGTTTTAGATATTTTGAATATGAGGTGTTATAGGCTATTATTATCCTTAATGTTTTATTATATTCGCATATTATGTAAAATAGAGCACTGTAACATAACAATTTCCCGCAGGAGATTGAAAAATATATCTGATCGTGATTTTTTTAGGGCAGACGGTGAAAGATAAATTAGAAATACTCAATTAAGTCCAAGTAGGCTACACTAAAACAGCAGTAGATGTTTCCTAAATGTATTGTGAGGAACTGTGAAGTGGACTGCCTGTGTGTGTGTGTGTGTGTGTGTGTGTGTGTGTGTGTGTGTGTGTGTGTGTGTGTGTGTGTGTGTGTGTGTGTGTGTGAGGAGGTTCAGCGGCGCCATCTAGTGGAGGTTTGTCGGAACAGCAGTTCACCTGTATGAAAAACGTAGTGCAGAAACACTTGCAATCAATCAACACGACTCACGAAAGTTGGGTAATAGCAGCAACTTATGCTTGTCTGAGCTTTATTGGAATAACAATAACTGTCATATGCCGAAGTTTCAATAAATTAGCAGTGAGTGAGAAACCGACGTCGCTTCTTCTCTCGCGTCGACGTAAAACCTCGACACAATCAGGAAGTCCGGGGATTTTTTTTTTTTTTTTTTCGGTTCATGCAACTCAAAAGTTGAATGGACAGTGGATTCGCCAGGTTTAATAACGACAGACTATGGAGAACCGAGTCTTTTAACGCCTTTATGTAACTTATCGATGTAGTTTATTTCACTGTTAGCAGATTATCACCTTATTTCGGTCGTCATTCGTCACCGGGAGCGCCTGCCTGGATTTTCACTTTCTCAGAGGTGGTGATGGATGTCCCTCAGCTCAATGAAGAAGAAATGGCAGAGATTAAAAAAGACGTGAGTAGCCTAGCCTACGATATTTAAGACGTACCCTGCTTCCAAATAAATGGCATAACCTGTCAAATGTGTGGGAAATGTGTGTGTTTTCACTGGCGATTTGTATCTTGTTTGGCGTGAAAGGCCTGTTTAAAGCAGGAAATACACAGTCACTCCCTCTCTGAGCTCACACACCAAAACCCATTCATCTGTAGGATTTGACTACACGAGTAGAAGTTGTTTATAGCCTAAATCCAGATACGGTTTACTCACTGGGTATCAAAGTGTAGCCTAAGGAGAATCTAACTAACAAAGCCACCTGTATGTTACAGAAAGAAGAACCAGTTAATAGCCTACAACTCATTTTTCCTCTCTCTGGTTTTGTTCCCTGTCGGTCTGCATGTAAAGAATTACCCCTCTCACTTTTGTTCCTTTTTTTTTTTTTTTTTTTTGCCTCTGTGGGTTTCTAGGTCCTGACCAGACTGCGGCACTACCTGTGTGACAAGATCAGGGCCGAGCGCCACCTCGACTACCTCCGCTCCCGCAGGATCCTGACGCGGGACGACGCGGAGGAGATCAGCTGCAGGACCACACAGACCAAGAGGACGGCCACGATGCTGGACATCCTGGTAGAAAACCCCCGGGGCCTGGACGCCTTGATCGACTCCATAAGGGAGATGCGCTCTCAAAATTTTATCATCGCCAAGATCACGGATGAGGTCCAGAAGGCCAAGAATGAGAAGCTGGAGTCCCTCAGAGGTAAAAAACATCAAATCATAATGAAAGCTGTTGTGTTTTTTAAAACCTATTCTCTGATTTTGATGCTTTGATTCAAAATTCTTTCTTTCTTTCTTTTTTAAATACAGTTTAATTTTGCAACATATAACAATGACACACACAACACAAAGACATTCACCAGGAATTACAGGCTATTAGTATTAGCCTATTCAATTTACTTAGACAATCACTGTGCCAATATTTCCCCAAGGAGTTTGACTTTCTGCCTAAAATTCATATTGATACACATATACTGGCTGTGGGTTATCATTACAGTCATTCTTGAAGTGCATTCTTCTCATTTAAGTCATTTTAATGATTTTTAATGTCCAAGGTCCATCTAGACCATCTCTATACAGATCCTGTAGTACTGAGGCTGCATGTTTCATAATTATTAATTCTATAAAGTCCATAATCCACTTGTTCGAACAAAAGCAGTTGAGATTCTTCACTTTCCAATTCATCAATATACAAGTAATCCTCTTCACAGAGAGGAATGCAAGTGTTGCTGCGTTGCACCAGATCTCACACCGTCCACCTTGGACACATTGTTACACCGTTCTCTACAATCAAATGTAAACAGTCAGACTCCATCCCAAGACCTCATGTTCAGGCAATTCCACAACATATAAGGATCCTTTCTTTCCGTGCCAACACAAATCATTTGTATGGGTTTATGTATGTTCGGTGCAAGATCTTCTGTATAATTTTGATAAATAGATTGTACGTTGTATGATGCGGTTCCATTGAAACTTTTCTCTGTCATCTGTCACGACACAGCCTCCAGTTCTTCATCCGACAGCAACCTCAGCTCTCCCAGCACAAGCAGCGACCTCCCCCGAACATTCTCTAGCAACTCCACCATGCTCTTCCACCCGGACGGAGAACGAAGCCCGTGCACTTCGGACACGGCGAGCTCGCTCAACATGCCGTCGTTACAGAAAGGCGGAGAGTGTCCCTCCGTGTCGGGTGCTAGCATCGCCGCCGTTTCCTCCACGACCTCCTCCAGCCTCCCGAGGCCCGGAGACCCAGGAGCTCCTCCGCTGCCGGACGAGGTGATGGTCGAGTCGCCCTCTAACATAGACGCCACGACGCCGGGCTGCTCCAGCACCGGAGGAGACCCAAACTTCCAGCCTCTGAGGTCGCGCTCGCTCACTCCGACGTCATCCAGGAACATCTTTTAACTTCACTTCAACCACAACAGGACAGTTCTCATATAGCCTGGCACAGACCTCAACTACTGAACAACACATCAATTATTCAAACACTCTCACTGTGTTTCTTTAAGTGTTGCTCTTGCTTTTGATTCGTTTAATAATTAGTTTTGTTACTTTTTTGTTTTCTCCCTTGGGAGAAATTTATCTTGGACACGAGAAAAAAATACTGCACATGGGATAAACTACACGTTAGCACTATGCCAATCAGCAGAGATATTATATCAGTGAGGTGAGGGTAATATCTAAAGATTTGTGTTCATTTGTTTTCATACGCAACCAATATAATATTTTTGTGTTGATATACAGTGGTAGTAAGTATTTGATCCCCTGCTTTTGTAAGTTTGTTCCCCCACAAAGAAAAAGACATCCTATAGTTTTTTATGGTACGTTTATTTTAACAGAGACAGGATATCAACGAATAATCCAGAAATAGTATCATCATATAAATATTATAAATGTATTTACGATCAAGTGAAATAAGGGCAAAAATCAGCAGAGGATCAAATACTTGTTTTCCCCACTGTATACATGTTTTCTGGTAAACCCTTTGAATGCAAATGTGCAAGAGCTGTTTCCAGTTTAAATTTGCAAAAGTTCTTTCAGTACTTGTTTCTGTTTCAACACTTTTCAAACAGCTTCCAAAGCGTATTGAGGTGCAGCTCCAAGCCCCAAATGTCAAGAGCTAGGAAGATGTGACTCATCTCCTCCAACCTTTTCTCCCCGTCTTATCAAAGGTGTGATTTTCTGATTAAAATGTGTAGTTTGAAGACATGGCAGCTGCAGTGTAGGTGTAGTGAGATGAAATATGTTATATCCACTGGAACGGCTACTTGAGCATCAATGTGCATAAAGTCTGATCTTTTTAAGACTCTTCCTTTGACCAGAGCCGTGTGGCTTTAAATAATGTCCCCCACCCCCCCCCACTTCTTTCTAGGCAGCATTAAGTCAAGAAGAAGTTGCTTTGCACTGTTATCACTACAGAAATCTTGTGAAATGCAACCTGTCTCGCTTTTTTACTTTGTTCAGTGGTCTTATACAGTAACCTATTGCATACTAAAGGGTTTCGATATGAATTCAAGTCGTGTTGTTTCTTCTTTGTTGTGGCTGCGTTGTGGTTTGGAGACCAAATTGTGTAGTTAATTTATCCGAGGTACCAAGGTAGGCCTGCATTAGGAAATCCCACAACCTTTGACTCATTAGCTTTCTAGTAAAAAAAAAAAAAAAGAACCTGCAAAATGTTATCTGAGTCTCTTGCAGTGAAACATTAATTGATGAGGTTAAATTCAAAATTAAACGTATTAACAGCCTGCAGACGCCTACATGTGGCCTCTGGTAGTGCAAAGATGCTGCCACTGTTTCTGTTTTGGAAAAACTGGAAAAGCCTATAGTGACGCAGAGGAATGACAGTCATTGTGGTGAAGGCTGGTGTGATGACTCCACCGCCTTCAGACAGCAGCGAGGCGTGTGTTGGAGGAGCTGCTCTGTGGCTCACTGGTTCACTACAGGTGTCCGCAGGTAATCATTCTATTTATTTATTATCTTCTATACAGCATCTACAATGTAAGAGCCTTGAACTCTTATTCAGTCATGTTTACTTACAGCGTTTGCTTTTGTTTTTGCAATGTTAGAATTTAACATTATGACATTCATTTCATTTCTGCTGACTATTGATGGTAGGTCTGCTATGACGAGCTATGGCTGAGCTAAACACACCTTTGTGGTTTCTTATAGCATTATAGCTTTTTTTTTTTTTTTTTTATGTCATTAGGCTGCAGTCCAGAATAACACTGTACAGACATGGGGGGAGAATGACAGCCATGAACTCATGCAGGAGAACCAGTTTGATATACATCAGAATGACTGGAATGACTAACCTTTTACACTTTCTCCAACAAGTTGCTGGTGTGTGTTGCACCTTAAGTGAAAAAAAATATATGAAGACATATTTTACCAAAGTTGCACAACAAGAGTAAAACTATATAGTATATATATTTTGCATTTCAGTATAATGGAGGACTCCCCACCTCTGTTGAGGTCAGAGGAGAGGAGGGAAAACGGTCACTACAGATGGAGCACTCACACTGTGGAGTCAAAGATGGTGGACGACTTCAGACGAAGGCTCAAGTACTTCTTCATGAACCCCTGTGAGAAATACAGAGCCAGGGGTCGCAAGCCATGGAAGCTGATGTTACAAATTTTAAAAATTGCCATCATTACAATCCAGGTATGGTTGTATACTGTAACATTTTTGACGGGGTGGATTAATATTTGTCTTCATTCACGCAACATTATTTATTTTCCTCTTTTCCAATCAGTTAGTGTCTTTTGGCCTGAGCAACGAAATGATGGTCACCTTCAAAGATGAAAATCTGATGACTTTCAGACATCTGTTCCTCAAAGGATACAAAGATCACCGGCTGGGAAGCTATGCACTTTACACACAAGCAAATGTGTATGACCACATTGACTACATTATCAACAGGGTGCTGAACGTGCAGATTTACGCCAAGAATTACACATTATGGAAAAATTATAATTTTCCAACATGAAAATATGTGATTCACTCCTCCCCTTATATTGTTTTTCAGTACATCAATCTCCAGAACCTGACTATTGGTAATCTTGCATACGAAAGGGCTGATGGCGAGTACACTCCTTTGACTGTCTGTCAAGAGGTTTACAGAAACAGCAGCATTAATCCTGGCAACGAGACCTTTGACATTGATCCACATATTGTTAAAGGTAATAGAATACAAAATATGTATTGGATTATGATCAGATAGGGTTACAAACTAGCTTTGAAAATTGTGTATTTTTAAATCCAATGGTTTTAATGCAGGATGTATTTATGGAGATGATTCATGGCAAGTGGAAAATAATCACAATGTGGATTTACTTGTGACTCCATGAAAAGAGGAAGCTTGTTTTGTTATAGTGCAGTCAGAGGAATGAATGCTGATGCTGACCCATCACTACTTCGCATGTGTTTCCCTCTCACAGATTGTGTTTCCATATACCCTGTGCAGTCGTTTGACAATCGCAGTTTTACAACTCACCTCAACTTCTCTCTAGACTTTAAAAGGTGACTAAACTGATTATACTGGTCTCATGCCATGTGATAAGCACGTCGCTTCCTGCTGCTAAATATGTTTGTGTATCTAGGTTGCTATCGGTGAACATCTATCTAACACTGAAAACCATCAACCTGCAGACTGTGCGGCACCATGAGCTACCAGACTGTTATGACTTCCACATAATGGTTAGTGATGGTGTTTGAAAACTACTTGATTTTAGATCTTTGGGTTTAATAAATTCATTAAGTGAATGAGGGCTACATCACATTTTCTGTGTGATTGATTTCTCTCCTTGGTTTTTCATTTCACAGATCATGTTCGACAACCGTGCACACAGTGGGAAGATAAAGGTTGGCGTTGAAAATGATGTCAGAATTTATGAATGCAGGGACTGGAATGTGGAAGGCGCTTGTAAGTTATAACAAACTCACAAACTCATGCTGCTAAATGCTGCCGATTATCTGTCCTTGCTTTAAAAGGCCAGCAGAGGGCACAGTGACGTTATTGTGTAACTGACAAAGCACTGCACTAACAAAGCTGTTAAATGCTACAACTTACTGTAACTTGCTCGGTGCCTCTCATTTGTAGCTGGGAAGAACGATTATCTCCTCCTGTGGTTTGACTCTGTGGTGATCCTCGCCTGCTTCATCTCCCTCATCCTCTGCACACGATCTGTCATCAATGGCATCCAACTCCAGTTTGTAAGTTTCCATTTTTGGAGCAAGTTAATAGGCTTTTAATCATCACTGCTCATTTTTAACCACGTGAACAGGAGTGTGGTGCATTAAGCCAATGGCTCAGTTAAGCAAGGGGTCATTCACTCTAAAATAAATTGCCTATTCAAGTGATTAATTAACCAGGATCAGATGCAGAGTTGTCCTATTAGCTCATATGTCAAGCCATCAATAAATAAATAAAAGTGATAATATTTGCCTACCAACACTGGGGAAGGCCTTAAGAGAAATAAAATGCACATATGAACAGTTAAAAAATGGAAATATTATCTATTTTTTAGAGTCATGAGAGATTTGGACTCTCATGAGTCTCAAAAATTGATAATATTTAAAATTATAACGTGAACATTTTGGAAATTCAACAAACCAACTTTTGTCCATAATATTCACTCCTTGGTTCTAAATGTTTATTTCTCTACTGCAGGAGTTCAACATATTCTTCCATGCATACTACAATAAAATTGTCACTTGGTCAGACCGCATGGAGTTTGTGAATGGCTGGTACATCCTCATTATCGTCAGCGACACACTGACCATCGCTGGGTCAGCATTCAAAATAGGAATACAGACAAAGGTTTGTTCTTCACTGGGCCTAACTGGCTATATTTTCACACATTATTCATTGTAGGGATGTTGACCTGAAGGCGCAGGCCCAGGGGATGCTCTGAAATCAGTTTTGTATAATGTTCAAAAAAATACATAAAGGCCATTATATTGTATGTAGATTGACCCATGCCCTTTCTTTTCCTTTACAGTTCCTAACAAACTATGATGTGTGTAGTATCTTGCTGGGAACAGCCACCATGCTTGTCTGGGTCGGTGTGATTCGTTACCTTGGCTTCTTCAAGAAATACAATGTAAGAACCCACATGACCACTTTTACAAAATGAGTTCAGGCAACCCGATAAAATATCAAATGTATCAGAGGTGAAGCAGAAGAGAAGGGTAGTGAAACTGTTTTTCTTCCCTAGATCTTAATTTTGACCCTGAGGGCTGCGTTCCCAAACGTGATCCGATTCTGCTGTTGTGCGGCCATGATCTACCTCGGGTACTGCTTCTGTGGCTGGATAGTGCTCGGGCCTTACCACGACAAAGTATGGGAATTAAAATCATAATCTATTTTAAGTGTCAGTTCTCTATTCTGGCGACACGTGCATCACTGAAATATAAAAACTCAATTATCAAAACAATTTGTTCCCAGTTCCGAACACTGGACAGGGTGACAGAGTGCCTCTTCTCTCTCATCAACGGCGACGACATGTACGCCACCTTCCTGCACATGAGAGCCAAGAGCTACATGGTGTGGCTTTTCAGCAGAGTCTACCTCTACTCCTTCATCTCCCTCTTCATCTACATGGTGCTCAGCCTGTTCATCGCCCTCATCACCGACACCTACGAGACCATCAAGGTCAGTCCCTGCGCAAGAGTTTATGGCATCAATATCCTGCTGTAGAGAGATATTACTTGTCTTGACTATCCTTGTGACCTTACCGTTGTTCATTTCCAGCATCATCAGCAGGACAAGGTGCCAGTGTCCCAGCTTCAGGCCTTCATAGCCGAGTGCAGGGACCAGCCAGACTCTGGAAGATACCAGACTGATGAAGAGCCGCAGTCCTGCTGCCTCTCTGCATGCTGCTGCTTTGGATGAGGGCATGGGTTATAAGACTGGACTTGCTGAAAACTGAAGTAAAATACAAAAGCCTGCTAGCTGAAAGCGCAAAAAACATGATATCCCCAAGGTATCAAATTCAGTATTGCATTACCAACCAATTACTCTTAAGCACAGTGGTGGGTAACTTTTACTTTTAAGAGAGATTCACCCTCTTAGGTTTACATATGATGACTTGTGTCCTCCTGACTGCACAATAACAACACAAGTGGGCTAGACGAAGAGTACTACTTCAAAAATCCAAATGAAACTAGGCTCATGTTTTTAAAACCAAACTTACTGAATGCACTGGAAAAAAACATATTAGTTACGATAAAACAACTTATAATTAGTTGCTCCTCATCTTTTGTACTGTATGTTTTGTCATCCTACTGTAAATGTGATTTGTGCATATTTTCTGTATGTAAATATACTGACTTGTCAACTATATGGACTGTCTCAATTGATTTACCTCAAGTATTTTTGTACTTTGTGTTTGCACCGGCTTGGACCTATATTTTTTCATACTGCATAATATCTCACATCTTTACTCAGACACTCTTAGTTTTACCAGAGACGTTCTAAGGACTTTGGTTTTACTTTTACGCCTTCTCCTGTTTTTAACATTTTTTTGTGTCTCACCTTATCTCCTTTTATCATGTACATCCCCCCTTTATTTATTTTATCTAATTAACTGCATCCTGCATTTTAATTTGAGTCCTCCTGATCTCATTTTTTTGTTGGGGTCTTGTTGCTCCTTGGGTGGTCCATCTCCTATGGTTTCATGACACTTGTTTCTGACTTGTCTTGTGTGTCACTGGTCCTTATATGCTGTTCTACTTTTGAACTTGTGTATTTAAAGGTGCTGCTAGGCTATATTAAAGTTATTAGTATTAGAATAATACTTTTAGTAGGCCAAAACATGTATTCTAACATTATCTAATCCAGCAATAAACACAAAAAACATTTAGTTTATAGGCCTACTGCAAATACATGCCATGTGCGTATTGTATGTAACAGAGCCAGCATAGTGAGGTGAGGCCTTGCAGTAGTGTTATGGTGGAGGTGACACTTCCCTCCTGCTGCCTTGTGCCTGCCACAGAGGTGCAGTGCTTCATGACACTCCTGACAGCGCTCCTCATTTGCATAATCGCACGGGCGCATAGTACGTTCACATCCAATCAGGGCTCACATACTGGTTGCTTGACAACGCTGCCTCCAATAACAAAGAGGTTTGGTTCGCAGCCAGCTGAGGACTAGACTTCAAAAACACACACTTTTTTATAGACGCACACACACAAGTAGCCGCTGCTGCAGGCTGAGTCCACATACCTACAGTGCTGTCGGTGCATCTCTGCCTCACATTTCAACCGCTGAAGGTTTCTTTTTTTTTTTTTTTTTCGCCGACAACGTGGTGGTGATGACTCCGGTCTGGCTTCGACGTGGCAGTGGCTTGTGTGTTTTTCGATGAAGGAGCATTTTGTTAATTTTGTCAGCATCGCCCAATTTGGCAGCAGCATAAGCAGCAGCTGTCGGACTGACCCATTTCACGCCGCGACAGTGAGTATATTTATGTCTTATGGTGTCAGCTAAGTTAGCATCGCAGTTATCCAGGTGGTAACTTAGCAAACACTGCTAGGTAACGATACGTTAGCTTTTTTACGTAAGTAACGAACTTAAGCCGATATTAAATGAAACTCACAAACCGGCAATGAAATGTAGCTCAATTGCACTGCATCTTAACATTAAAAAAAACTGGTCAATTGTTAATTGTTTAACCGTTAAACAAGCTAACGTTAGCGAAGCGTAACTTACAGGCGTTAACGTTACCTTGTAACTTAACGTAGGTCATGCTAACTTAACCATAACTTTAATAGAGGTTGTGTAGTCTCTTCAGTATCAATACATATAACACCAAACTAATACTATTGCATTCAACAGGAGCACATGACACCTCCCTAGTTGCGTACTTTCAGATAAAAGTCGTGTGTTTTCTGGTTCAGTAGATAACAACACCGGAGGGGGGAGTTCACTGTGATGGACACCGAAAAACAGGCGTTTGTGTTGTTGACCAGTGGTGCCCTCATCAACATGATGCTCTGAAACCTTTAGGGTCGTATACTGAGAAGGACAGGAGGGGCTTTCTTTCTTTTACTGTTCTTGAATACATTGTGCTTGACGATCCCTGGTCTCACAAGTTGAAACATCTCAGCAGCACATAGTAAAAGTGGGAGTGGCAGGTGCACATAATCTGGTTCAGCTTGTTTCACAACAACATGTCAAGATGATAATGTTGTCCTGAATGCACAAAAGTCCAAAATTACAGGGACTTTTTGTTTATATTATACTTTATACCCATTAGAGAGGGGCTAAGATTTAGATTTACCCCCCTCTCTAATGGATTCCCTCATTTCTATCTTTGTAAATCCATCGGCTTGTAGCTGAGATCATCTTACTACACTGCAATTTAGACGCCAGTAGCCAATAGGAGGACCCTCTTAAACCCCAAACTACCATCTAGCCCCCACTGGTACACAACCAACAGTTAATCCATTATCCTACATGGGCGAAGCAGCAGCCCAGATTATCTGTTGCTGGTTTATCACATGGCTTGATGCTCTATTGCAGGGCCCTGATCCAGTGGGAGCCTCTGATCCACGGCCTGACTGCTAATCCACCTCCCGGTTGATAGCTCATGACCTCACATCCCTGTGGCCTGATGTGTCGGTGATATGGGAGAGTGGTGGACAAGTGTGCCAACAGAAACATCTATAGGTATTTTTTCCCCGTCTTTTCTCTTATTCTGACAGAGTACTATAAATATGCAAAGACCCGTTGGCTGTGCCTCTTTGGGGATCTGTTAGAGAGGTGACCCATATTATTGTTCTCATTTTGCAGCACCTACCTAATTCAAGCCTCCCAAAATGTACCTACGATTGACATATTTCCCTTCCCTGTCCTCTTTTTTTTTCTTTTGCTGGCCTTGTTTTGTTTTTATTTTCTAGGAAACTATGAGATTTCCAGCATATCACATGTGACAATGTCACCCTCGAGACAGAACAACCTTGTGTCAATGTACTCTTCCTTGCCCCTGTCCAAAAGCTCCTACAGTGTGATAAGTGCCTTTTGCACAGAGGATAATGTTCCTCAGTGCATTACATACATCAATCAGGTATGGTTTCAGGTAATCTGTTACTAAAAATAAACTGCACATGACTTCACAATAGACTTAATTGTAAATAAGGATTCACCACAAAATCAGGACGATGACCAAAGTCCTCATTCTTTCACAGGAGCTCGCCTCACTGGGCCTCTCTTCCACATGTATCGAGGCCACCGCACCAGGGGGAGCTGGCCTGAGAACAGTGCCAGCTCTGAATGCCATGTATGAGCTCCTGCAGATTCACAGACGAAACATGTGCACTTTAGAGGATCTGGAGAGAGAACAGCTGAAGAAATCCGGCACCTTGGAGCACATTCAGATGAACAATTCCAGACTCAAGGTATGTAGTCCGTTTTTCAATATTTCACAGTGTCCTGTTTTATATTTTTTTGGATTCAAATTGGTGTGTATCCTGGAGCACAGGTGCACTGAATAATTTCGACCAGTTACTATACACCCTCATATACAGTAAAGGTGCTGGCTCAGCTGCTCCTCACTCTTCGTTTCAGTGTTTTTGGAGAAAAAAAAAGGGTATACTGCAATTCTTGTCATTTTGAATAGCAATGATGCAATTATGTTTTCATGTCTCCAGACTAAACAGGGTTTACTTATTTTTTTTATCTGAACCCACCAAAGAAGAATTCAAGGTTATGAGTTCCACAATGAGACCTGGGGAGTAAGAAAATGGTGCAAGGGGCATGTTCGTTTGGATTATACTTTTAGTTACTTACTTGCTACTCTCATAGCTTCAACCATGCCATCTCAGTGTGCTCATAATGAAAGTGTATTTCCTTTCAGGATCAGTTGGAACTCTCCATAAGGGAAAAGTCGGGTCTACATGAGACGGAGAGGCAGCTACAACTCAAAATCAAGACTTTGCAGAGCTGTTTAAAAACCGAAAAGGATGAGGTAGATTTACTTTTTCCTTCTATCATAAGCATGTTTTCAATGTATAATGTGTATGAACACAGCTGACAAACTCTCATTCAATTGCATTGTGCAGGTTCAGAAGCTCCAAAGTATCATTGCCAGCCGTGCCTCTCAGTACAGTCATGATGCCAAGAGAAAAGAGAGGGAAGCTACAAAGCTGAAGGAACGCCTCAGCCAGCTACTGGTTGATAGAAAGGATAAAAAATTGGGTAGGCATAGACCTCTAACATAAATATACATCAGTCTAAGGTGTATGCGTTCAGTACATGTCTTCACCTTCTTTGTCTTTTATGCTGTACATTTTTTGAACAACTTTTTTTTCTTTATTTCTCCATTTTAGCTATTGATGTGCTGAATTGCTTGGGACGGACAGATGGAAAAAGGAGCCACTGGAAGACGGCAAAAGCAACAGCCAGGTACTGTATCATATTATCTGTTGTCTTTAGAATTCATGGAATGCATTTTATCAGTTTAACTGTATGCATAAATTGCTCCCTGCAGCCACGAAGGTGAGATGTACAAGTCCTTGCTCAGTGATTATGAGAAGAGTCAGAAGTCCTTGATGCTAGAGAACGCTGAGCTCAAGAAAGTCCTCCAGCAGATGAAGAAGGAGATGATGCATATACTGAGTCCACGTCAGTCTACTGCCAGAGGAGCCAGTGCAGACGACAGTCAGGAGCAGGTGCTCTATCTTTTTCTCTCACAGTACCACTGTACAAAAGAAAGAGGCCTGTTTAGATGGATTGAAGGATGTCTGAGGTTCTGACCAAATGAATCATTTTTTTCATTACATCTAAACCTCACTTCAGAGCATGTTCGTGTGCATTCAATTTACTGGGATGTGGTTGTTGAATGATGAAAAGTCTCTCTTTCTTTTTGTCCTGCTCAGGCTGATTCAGATGGGGAGGAGAGGATAGGGGACTCTAGCAGGGAAGCACTGGACCAGTCCTGTGAGCATGCGAGGGAGCAGCTCACCAACAGCATCCGCCAGCAGTGGCGGAAACTGAGGAACCACATGGAGAAGTTAGACAGCCAAGGTAACCAAATCACTCACACATCCTGAAGGACTGCATAAATAATTGAAGCTTTGCTAGCGTCAGTTATAAAGGTTAAATGTAAAACAATTTCTTTGATGGTGTGATTTGAGGTTATTATTTAAAATGTTGGATTCTGTAACTCTTATGTTACATATTTTGTTTTTCAAGCATCTCAAGTGCAGCTGGAGTCCAATAAAGAAGTGATACCAAGGGAGACCCATGAGGATGAGATGGAGAGGATGAGGTGTGAAGTCCAGCAGTGCAAAGAGTTCATTCATGCACAACAGCAACTCCTCCAGGTCAGTATCTGCTGACTAGAGAGTTTCAGTAGGTCTGTACAGGTTAAACATTTGCTTATCAGAGTTTTGTACTGAGGCATAAGAGGCTTCTCATTACCAGTGTAAATTATGAAATGCACTGTCTGTTGTAGGTCATTGAAAGTTATTTGCACATTATTAAAATTAAATTATTTGGACTAAAATGATGAAACTGCATGTCTGTCTTTGCAGCAACAACTCAACACATCATTTGATGACGAGACTGCAGTTCTTCTTAATGACTGCTACACACTGGAGGAGAAGGAGCGCCTCAAAGAGGAATGGAGGCTCTTTGAGGAACAGAAGAGAAACTTTGAGAGGGAGAGAAAGAACTTCACAGAGGCTGCTATTCGCCTGGGGCGAGAGGTACTCGACTCTTCTGATGTGGTACCATAATGTTATTCATCATGTAATGTGGTGTTAGAATTGCATTGTATTCATTTTGATCTTTTTATCTAGAAAAAAGCATTTGAAGAGGACCGCGCGTCTTGGCTCAAGAATCAGTTTTTGAACATGACTCCCTTTACAGACCGTGGCAGATGTTCCTCATCTGATGGTCAAAGTGCCTTATCGATCAGTAAGTCTGGCTAATTTTCTCAGAAACCCCAAGTATTTCCTGAATGAGGGCAGTAAATTGTACCATAAGAAGCACACCTCAACATTAGTTAGTCTTTTAGAGGAGATAGCAGTAGAGCATATCAGTTGCAGATGTTACAGTGGAATGAAAACTAAACTTTATCCTGTGAATTGTAGGAAGTGAACCAGAGATGAGGATGTCTTCCACGAAAGCTGAACTGACCAAATCATCATCATCATCATCCTACGCTACCTTCTCCACTCCTAAACCTACACAAAATGCTGCTGTGCCATCCACAACTGACCTGTACCGGACACTCCGCTTAATACCAGACTGCAGGTACTATTCATTTACTTGTAAATATTGGCTTACTGTAATATTCAGATGAATGAACCTGTCGGTAACAGTGTTTGCACCGTAGCACATTAATATTGATACTACGAATCTGTGTTTTTACTATGTCAGTTCCTCCAGACATTCAAATCGAGGACGCTGGCAAGAGTCCAGCACCATTGAAGATGGAGATAAACGTGTTCACTCAAGAAACAGGGTTCGATGTGCGGACCTGAGTATCTTCTCTCTGGGTGAAGATGAGAACATCATCACTTGAAGAACAACCAGTGCCTTTTTTTTTTTCTTTTTTTTTAAAGAAAGCCACAGTGGATTTTATTATCAATCCATGGCTGAATACCATCACCACTGATGAACACTTAAGTTTTTAGCAATATGTTTTTCGTTTTGTTTGTTTATGGACACGCACATATCATTTCTTCACCAAAGCTGATCAAATCAGAAAGCACTTTAATCTGCCATTTCTTTTTACACACAAATCAACACTGACAATTCAGACTTTAAACTACAATCAGGGGTTGGGGGGTGGGGTATCTATCTACCAAATACAGATTTGGAGTATTTGGTAATCTCGTCTACATGTTAATTATATGGAATGCCTAAGGTTTCGTTTTGAACAACTTCAATGTTTACATGTTGTAAATGTATAAAATATGAGATTTAAACGAAACTAAAGCATATTGACATTAGGAAGATAATGGTCTGCCCTGCTGGTCTAACACTATAATAAAGATATTTTTAATTAAATGCTTTATTTTTGTCTGTGTGATTTGGCGCCCACTGGTGTATTTTATTAGGTGTAGCGGTCAGAAGTGAAGAACTGGAATCCGGATGTCATCATCTTTGCTTTTGTCTCAGCATCATCATCCAGCCCCAGACTCGAATCCCACCCACCCACCACCGCTCGGCGTTTATATTTTCTCACAACACGCCTCGAAAATGTCGGGTTCCTCAAATCTTGTAGCCATGAAAAAAGTCGTACAGCAGCTCCGGTTCGAGGCGAGCATAAACAGAGTGAAGGTAATTTTGTTTTGTTGGTGTTTTTTTGTTGGTTTCCTGCCCAGATAGCAGGAGAAATCTCCACCGTTAGCCTCGATGTGCTAGGCTAACGACGATGCTAACTGCTGCCAGAGGCTAGGCTAGTAGCATTTTTAGCTAGCAGGTTAGCCGACAGTCAACAGGGCGTTGCTCCGAGAGAAACTAAAGGTTTTTCAGGGTTCCCACGCGTCCTGGAAAACCTGGAAAATGGTTGAACAATTCTCCAGCCATGGAAAACACATGGGTAAATGAGAAAAGTCAAATGTCCTGGAAAAGATTGAGTTGTCCTACAAAATTACTTATTACATTGTGACATCAGCTACCAGCTATTTGACTTTTTCAGACCCCACTAAGTAGTATTTGGGCAATTCCATACAAATGTCAACCTCACCATGAAAAAATAAAGTAGCCATATTTATAACAAAACCCATTTAAAATGTATCATCAAGGTCTATATTTTGAAGTACAAAATATATTTGATCATAATATTCATGCAAATACATGTTTTTCCTCACTACAACGAGGAGACGCAATAATGTAAAAATGTATTTTTCAAATAACCAAATTGTATGACTTTCTGAATGGCCAAATGGCAAAAAGAAATCACCTACAGATGTCCTCTAACCTCACTTTTTTATCAAGAAGGGCTGTTGTATCAATATTTAAATCAGTTATGTACTTTGTGTCTTTCCATTGTCAGGTGGAACGTGCTATTAATGATGCCCGTTTATGGGACAGCGCATGTAACGTCCATAACGTTTTTTAAGAAAAGTTGTCATAAAACATGCATCTGGAAAGCAATTTCAGCCAAACTTTCTAAGCAAAGCTAACTTTCATGAAGATGACATATTAGCAACAATTGGTCATCCTGGTCTTATTTTTATTATTATTTCCGAGCGTTATGGACGTTACCGTGACGGACGTTACATATTGTAGATGAATTCTTGAGTCAATCATCTGAACCCCAGTCCATGTGTGAACAATGTTGATTACACTGTATCACGTTAATGGTTACACGACCCCACTATGATACAAGTTAATACTGCTCCTGTGGCTCGCTGTGTAGTGCTTATCATCCTGAATGAGCTATTTGCAGGAATGGGCTGCCGACATGGGAAAATGTTACTGTATCACATTAGGCTACGCGGGTACACTGCCATTCTTGCTCGCTGTTTAACAGGGCTGAGCCGGCGCGTATCTGGTATGGTTAAAGCACTTTGACGAGTAGCTACGATTATTGTACGAATAATACGAGTCATTATCTGTGCTTTTGATGAATGAAAACTACACACACAAACAGGTCACTACAGCTGTGCCCCGCTCCGCGCTCTCCCTCTCTCTCTCTCTCTCTCACGCACACACACAGTGACAACCTCTCTGTCAATCACTCACGTTTGACAGCTCACGTCTCGTCTCACTTCAATACCAGTTAAGTTTTCCTCCGCTCGCTTTCACGTCGGTCCGTAATTATTTATAGTCAGTAGCCTAGGCTACTAGAGATTCTGGTAAACTTTATTCTTAGACCTGGTGCTTTTGTTTTGGCCAGACAGTTCGACTTGCGTCGCGCTTCTCACTTTTTTTTTTTTTTTTTTTTTTGGTTCGCCAATTCATTAGAGGGATAGTTCACCCAAAATTCAAATTTCACTCATTATCTACTCACCCTCATGTCAACTAAAAAGACACACCAAAAACATCTAAATACCTCCATACTGCTCGTCTGTAATGTCCCTCTTGAAGCCCCAACATGAGAAATTGTTTTGAAAATTTTTTAATAAGTCTATATTTTAAGCTTGTTTGTAGCAGAAGCTTCCAGTGTCTCGGTTCACTGCTCTTCCTGTGTCAGTGCAAATCTCGTGTGATTTGCACTGACCGGCGGAACAATTTCTCATGTCGGGGCTTCAATACAAGAGGGACATTACAGACGAGCAGCATGGAGGTATTTTGAGGGTTTTTGGTGTGTCTTTTTGGTCGAAGAAAGTTGGTATCCATTCACAACCATTATATGGACAAATACTGCTATGCGGACCCCCCCCCCCCCTGTAACTCAGAGAAGGGACGGAGGACTCTGAAACTTCTCACAGCTCTTAGTCGACATGAGGGTGAGTAGATAATGAGTGAAATTTGAATTTTGGGTGAACTATCCCTTTAAAGTGACACACACGCACACTAATCAACATTATGTTTAACTTTGTGTATAAAAGAAAAAAAGAACATTACGTACACTTTAAATTATAAGCATATAGTCTGTAATTTGGGCATTCATCATTACCTTTTCCCTGGCTAACTTCTGGCTAGCTAAAATTTGCTGTTAACGTTAGCTTCATATGAGTGAAAGATCAGGCACAATCAGCTAGTGTAGGCTAGTAATGTTAATTGTACCATATAAGTGCTAAATCCTCTTCATTATTATCAACACACAAGCTTAAAAAGGCCACTCAAGTCAAACAAATGTGGGTAAACCACTATTTTTGACTGTCTATTTCAGACATGTAACATCCATAACGCAAAAATGTAACATCCATAACGGCACTTTTCTGTGATTCTTTCCTTAACAGGAAAAACAAGGTTTTCCTGAATGTGCTTTTTGGGTACCTCAAACCCTTCCCTACAAAAATATATTTAACATGTTAGTCTTTGAAAGATCAATTCACAGAGTTTTCATCATGTGTTCAGTGAGTCCGAAAAGCTTGTCCATTTCCGTAACATCCATAACGCTGGGTATTTTGTCACTTCTCTCAAAATCCAAAGGGTCAAAACATTTCATATTGCAGGCTTATTTTTATCCCAATAAGTGTAACTAAAATATGTATTTTAAATTTTCTAATTCATATCAATGCCTTGTCAAAGTTCAGCTTAGTTTCCAATTTTCTCTCTGAATGTAACATCCATAACGCTGGAATTGCCCATTTCTTTTCCAAAGAAATGCCTAGTGAGAAAACTAGAGACTTGGAGTTGATGAGTGTTTCCAGTATTGGACCTGTTGCTAGAGGAGCAGCAGATAGCTAGTTTTGGGTGTGGTTTAAAAACAAAAGCAACATGTTTTTGCTTTGTGCTATGATGAATTTGTCATAATTTCTAAGCATGTAAGAAAAGAGTGGGAGCCCTGGTTAAAAAAAACAAACTGTGATACAATTATAGATTCGTCGCTCAACAGGTCAGACAGAACAGCCAATGTACCTTTGATAGTATTGAACCAATGATTTCAAAGATTACCTATTGTAGCGTTACTAAGGAGTACAATGGATAAAATAAAAAGTACAAAGATGTAGAGAATATGTGAATAGAGAATATTTTGCCCCTTAAATTTGAGATGGTGCAAGTAAAATTGATCTACTTGCGCATGTGCAACCAGTAAATTTGCCCTTTAACACTGGGAAACATGGAAGGGGCGACGCAAAGACTCTAAATCTGTCATTACAGGTGGCAGTCTAATTTGTGTGAGGATCATGAATGAAAAGGAAATGTGAATATTTGCTTTGCAAGTTGATTTATGGTGTGCAGCAGCCGTAAGTTTTCTGCTTGCGCTCCTAAAAATTTAAGTTAGGGGCTACTGTGCTCCTAGTACAAAAAGTTAAGTCTGGGGCCCTGCAAGCTAGATAGTTTTTATCATCGTTTTGTGTGGTGAGGTGACTGTTTTTTCCTATTAATGAAAAAGACCCATCGTAATGCCAAATAGCCTTAATAATGCGACAACCTCATACGTGTCATTTTGACATAATATTATAATAACATGAAAAATCATTCAGGACCAAGAAAAGTAGCAGGTCATCTTGTTTCAGAAATTAGATCCAGGGTTAGTCTGGTATTTTTCTTTGTTTAAAGGAGAGCTGAAGAAATTAAATCTATTAATATAGGCTAGTTGTTGCATAAAGGTTCTCTCCATGAATCAGTAGATTAATTGACTAATCAATACAGTTTATAACAATGCATACACTACTCCAGTCCATTCCCTAATGCTTTTAATTCATTGCACATCAAGATGGAAAATATTTACAGTTGGGCTGCAACATAACTAAAAAACAAATCCTACTGGGATTATTTTGGCAGCTACTGCCATTACAACATGTAGTTACAGTTGAAATGGTCATTTTTGTGTTTCATTGATCAATGACATGTTTTTGTTTGACCTTGTACCACGTAAGCATGTTCCTATGATTCTGGACAGTATGATTTATAGGCAGAGGTGCCACAGTTACAACCCATTTTTACTCTATCAAAAAGATTGTTGCTCGTGTGACTTGGATGCTGCAATCAGTCAGATGGTCGGATAATTGGTCACCCCACCCGGATATGATGATTAGAAAGAGACTGGTCAAAATTGAAGTAACAGAGGAGAAGATAACCTGACTTCAAGGTTGGATTAAGGTTAAAAACACGGTTACTTTAAACGTTCATTGTGGTAACTTATTCGTTTTATAATGCTCTATAATGGAGTGCTGTTCTGCTGTTATATCAGCCCTAATCTAATCACAATTTACATGTTGGTTCATTTTTTGTCACCAGGTCTCCCAGGCAGCTGCAGACCTTCAACAGTTTTGCATTCAGAACGCTTTGCAGGACCCACTGCTCACCGGTGTGTCCTCCAGCACCAACCCTTTCAGGCCGCAGAAGGTCTGCTCCTTCTTGTGAAACCACTGTATTCATGGTAAGTCTGCTAACCTGTTGACGCATTCAGATACACACATCCAGTTCAACCAACTTTTTTCATAACATTACACAAAGTGCAGCTGAAGAGCTGGTTCCCTTGAGTTAGGCAGGTGTTCCCTTCTGTGTCTCTTAGATTGAAGTGTTCCAGTGGAAGTGGAATTCAGTATAGATTTTTTTTCATATAAAAGACTTATATTGGGGCTCTGACTGAGAATAATAAAGTGTCTCTAATTATACAAATACTGTTAAACTTACGTGCTTATTGTGTTTGCATGTGTGTGCATTTTTTGTTCTGCAGGCCTTCATTTTGATGCTACAGGGAAAAGTTGACCTCAACACTGCTCCTCATGCCAAGCCATTATACTGCCACGGGATTTCGAGTGTAGAACACATTTTCAGGAAGATGACCATCTATTTTCAGCCACAGTAGAAGAAAGGAGACTGTTTTATTTTTCATGGCACAGTGTGATTTTTGAGTAAATTATGGTGCCTTTTCTATTGTTCTATTTTAGTCATCACTGTTCTGGACTGTTTTATATTTAATGAATAAAAACATTCTTTCCTACTCAAAAGTTTAAGTGATATGTTTTTTTTCCTGTTCTCTGCTGGTCAGCTGTTTGACAGCACTGCATGATGGACATGACTGCTTGTGAAAGACAGCTGACAGAGTGCTGCCAGAGGTATTTTGGTGTATTCCAGATATAATAATGGAGGCAGCTGAGGTTTAGATCATGAAATAGACAAAATGAAGGTTACCTATTGATACATTACATTTCCATGTGTTTTACAAAAAACAGAAGATTCAAAAACAAAACTATTTAATTATTCGGTTCCCTGATTTTTCGGACCAGTTCCTCAATTAGTTTTGGCCAGACTTGCAAATTGAGTTGTAGAGAACCATAGTTGTGTGTGTGTGTGTGTGTGTGTGGTGGTGGGGGGGGGGGGGGGGGGGGGTTCTCAAATTCTTTACTAATGTGAATTAGAAATACAATATACATGCTAAAGTAAATAGAGGTGTTTTAGGGTGGGGAGGCTACAGTAAAAATACTTCAAAAGGACTATCTGAATTGAAGAAAAAATAATGAAATATAGATTATTGTGTAAAACATCTAATAGTATTTTTTTTGTTTTGTTCAGTAATATTTTTTATTTGTTAATTTGACCATTTGCTTTGAGTAAAATCAGTTACTTGTATGATTATCTGATGAAACATCTAGCTATTTGTAACAGAATCGCCATTACCAATAAATACACAGAACACTGAGGAGGAGCGCCATTCGCGGGGGTCGTTTTGACTCTCGCGAGAAGTGAGCTAACGGATGCTAAAGCTCCATGCATGTGAACAACAGCACTTCTTCAACGCGCTTTTGGGGGCGGACTGGACTGAACTGAACCCAGGTCGGTCTGCTTGTACCGCTGCCTCGGCGGCTGCACCAGAGCTCGTAACTCACAACTGCCGCTCGACCAGCCGGATGTAACCGCCGTGTGTCCGCCCTTCGAAGAATGAATCATGGGACAGCGTTACTGTGGAAACGACGGTAACTTCTTTTGTTAACCTAGTAGCATGATGTTAAACAACAGTTAGCCGACACAACCGAGTGGTTAACGAAGCCAGCAGTGTGTGGCCGGTCAGGTCATGATAGATAGATAGATTTGCCGCATGATACACTGTCTTGTTGTTATCTTAACCGCTTCAGCCAGCTTCAGCTGCGGGGAAATGGTTTAACCGTACGTACAGTAACGTTAACGGCTCATCCTGGTGCTTGCATTATGATGCAACACCGGAGCCAGATTTAGCTTAAACTGTTGGTTGTTCAGCTTCTGACTTTACGATTCCCATTATAACACAGTCAGATCAGCGAGGAGTTGAGTTAGTTGAGTGGTTCAGTGATCTGCTGCACCTGAAAAGCCAGTCTCTTGACCGTGCACTAGCTAACACCCCCCCCCCCCCCCCCCCCCCATGATGATGATGATGCTCCAGGACCGGTCAACACAGCTCCTCTGCCTCACAGCCAGCAGTGGGGTTCCCCTTTTCACACGGGGAGCCTCCAAACAACAGCTGCCCTTCTCTGTCATCGGCTCCCTGAATGGTGTGCACATGTTTGGAGGTGGCCAGGGAGTGGTGCTGTCCTGCTGTGAGACTGAAGGCGGGGGGAAGGTCGTGTGGAGAGTTTTCCAGGACAGTGTGATGCTCATCGCTGTGACCGGAGGTGGACAAGGTGATGATGCAAGCAGCAGCAGCAGCAAAGAGGAGGAGGTGCGCCTACAACGCCTCCTGGAGAATGTGTGGAACTGCATGGTGCTGGTGTTGGGGCAGGATGAGCTGGCCAACATGAGGAATGTGGAGAGGCTGAAGAGGGACTTGCGTTCCTGCTTCAGCCTCATCGACCAGCTCTTGGAGGAGAGGCAAGAGGGCATCCTTGGCAGCTTGACACACTGTGCTGATTCGCTGCTGCCCCCAAACCCTGCTCTTCTCCAGGAGGCCGTGGACGGCTTCGCTCAGGCTGCGGACAGCGAGTTCGGTTGCCTCATTGTCCACGGACGAGTAACGGCAGCAACTGAGAAGTGGTGGCGCCTGGCACCGCAAGAAGTTGTGCTGCTCTCCGCTTTGATTCGCTCCCTCTCGGCCTCGGGGTCAGCTTCTTGTGACTACCCAGTTTTCCTTCCTCATGGCAGTCCCACCGTGGCCCATCGCCTGCTCCGCTTCCAGCTCTTACCCGGGGCAGATGTGTGCGTGCTGTGCGGCCCTACCCCTTCCCTGCACAGAGCCGAGAGTGGGCTGGTGTGTCGTTTCTGGTCGCCCCTGGTGGAGACCCTGAGAGACTGCCTGGCTGTCGGAGAACGCTGTTTACCAGCATCTGTATCCCTTCGCCCTGACGTGCTGGCGCTTCTTCTCATCAACCGTGAAACGCGTCGGTCAGTGTCCTGCGTGCGGATGCTCACTAATCAGACGCCCGGTGACCCTCCTTTACCCGCCAAGGCCCGCTGCTGGGAGCTGCTGAAGCTGTTCTACATCTTCAGCACAACACGCTACTTCAGCCAGGAAGAGACGCCGTGTGTCCCCCCAGAGGAGAGGGCTCAGAGAGGCAACACTGAAGACTTTGTTCTTGGATTCTCACACCAGCCGCTACAGTGCTACCTAGTTACAGAGGAGTGCAAAAGCTATGGGCTTCAGACAGCGCAGCATCAGCTCTTCCTGCTTATCCCATCATCGGTCCCCAGCTTTGCACTGCGTACAGTGGCCACGCAGACTCTCTCTGATATAGTTGCAGCCACTCATTTTTGATTAAAGAGTTTAGCCTTTTCTATAACATCTCAATTTAGAGTAGATCTACAATGTTTCACCTCATCATATGTGAATTAACTGGTGAATAGCCTTTCACCTGTTATGTGAACTTTGACTGCAAACATATTATTAGCCTACATGTTGACACACAGTTTTACAATAGAGGCATAAAAACAACTTCCATCTGTTCATCTGATATCAACACCATGATTAGCTGACTCATAAGACCTGTTAAGTAGAAAAAATACATTGCCGTTAATCTGGTATGGAGTATGCCATACCAAAGTGAAAAATCCTTTGGCTTTGTTTTGCATTTAAGTGAAAGGTCACTGTCTCACAATTGTGTCTAACTTCACTGGCTTCAAGGCCAAATTGTCACAGCAATGAAAGCTGGATAGATAAGTTATAACAGTTTAAATTATCTTGGCTCACTGAATACTAACGTTATCACAAGGGTTGCACTGTATCTTAAATTGTATTAGAGATCATGTGAAAATGTTACACTGGGATAAGTAAGTGCCGACTGTTCATTGTTATGACACTTGAATGATTTAGCCTTAAAAAAAAGAGGAAATAATTTATTTGTCTGCTCTAGTTCTGATCCTAAATATAGTTGGTTACTTAATACTTTCTATGGGTCTTTGTATCATTGAGTGATTTATTCCCATTTTTCTTACAGTTGATGTGATATAATAATGTCTACACTCTGTTGGTTGAAAATGTCATTGCTAAATAAGTGTGCAGCTGCAAATAATATAAAACCACTTCCTAAAAACGAAGCAAAGGCACTTGAATGGTTTCAATATCAGTGTTTCAATTCAAACAGCCTGCCAGTGAAAGATAGTAATGTTTAGGCTATATAGTGTTTTATTCATATATCGGCCAGTGTTATTGATAGCTGACACAGCATGGATCAAGTGGACTGCAAAGTGTGTTGAACTTTAAAATGATAAAAGTCACAAAATTATGTGCTAGAGAAAAAAAGCTGACTTTCACACTGTAAAATACTACAATAATAGTGTAGTAATAGACTATTGACAAAACAGACACACACCATTATTTGATAAACACACCAGGGCACAATAATTGCTGTGTTTTTGTCTTGTTTTTTCTTTTCTTTAAATCTCCACTGGTGATTTCAAGAACCTATCGCTCTCTCACTTTTCAGTGTGAAGGCAGAGTTTCACTGAAAGTCACACTGAGGATCAGTAACATCCCAGTAAGTAGTTTCAAATCCCGGTTTTCATTTAGACACTCTCTGCTCTTTATGTTCACTTTGTATAGATGTAGACTAGAGGTTACTGTGAGTGAGGCTGTCAGGGGAGCAGGACCAATGATGTGAAATTTGACCCCGGCCAGTAGACCACCAACAAAGGCCTAGATGCTGCTGAGCAACAGTGACACAATAGGCTACATTTAACTATAGGCCAAAATTAATTCTCCCAACAGTTTGTTTTCTTGCATTCAAGTCATTTTTAATGTGGCATTTCTTTCTCTGTTGGCAGGTATGATAAAAACTTTAAGTAATTTGCATCAAGCCACCCAGCATAAGTCCAGTCCAGATAGGAGGAGCTTTCATAATTAATTTTCTTCACCTAGTCGCCTTCACAGTCTCCACCCAAATCGCATGGAGCTCCCAGGGCAAAAAAAACGAGAAAAAAAACGGAGGCTTGTCGCGGTTGGGAGCTGCTCCGGACCGCCGGTTATATATCACTGTGAGCCAGCAGATCTGTAGTCCAAAGCAGTTTAGAGCCAGTAACCGGAGAAGCGACCCTGACTGACAGCCTCACGGTGCGTAGGATACGGGAGAAGGAGTGGGGGTGGGTGGGATAACGGTGGACATGTAGCCACACAAAGGGGAGGGATACGTTCGCGCATGTAGTAGTTGTTGCCATGAGTGCAGGGAATGAACCCCAAAACTTTCAGAGGGAAAACTTTTGTCTGTGGGTGTGGGTGCAGGGCAAGAACCCTCCTGGGACTCTATTTTAATATTGTCGACGTCCCATGAGCACTATCACCTCTGTGAAGGTTCAAAGGTCTGAACGCTTAGTCATTTTTAGGAGCGCGGCGGCGGCGTCCACTTGCACAACTTTGATTTCACTCCTCGAGTGAAGCAAGCGGCGGCATCGTGCAGGTCTTCTAGACTAGTCGAACCGCAGAGAGGGTTTTGTTTTTTGTTTTTTAAACAAAGTTTGCTCCACTTTTTAAAAAAAGAAGCGTGCAACATGTCAGCCTCACGGATGCAGTTGCTCTCATCCAGAAACGTCGGGCTCTTGAGCCGGGGTCGAAGCGAGTTGTTAGCCGGAGCTGGAGCCGGAGCCGGAGCGCGGCGGCTCGGCGGTTCTTCTCCCGGGGTCCGCTCACTGACCTGTCCCCCTCTGTCCTCCTCCTCTTCCTCCTCTCCCGGCAGAGCCTTATCGAGTCTGAGTGCAACGCGACGTGGACTCCCCAAAGAGAAAATGTCTGAAAATGGAGTGGTTCACCGGGCCAAGGTGCTGACCATCGACACCATGAACCCCACGGTGAAGAAGGTGGAGTACGCCGTGAGGGGGCCCATTGTGCAGCGGGCTGTGGAGCTCGAGAGGGAGCTCTCCGAGGTTTGTATAACTAACAGGCACCTGGCTGGAGCCGCAGTTACAGCAGATCTCTTCGCACTTCTCATCTCTGTGCATGCTAAATATTATGTGTCATCATCAGTCTGTCATTGCATCAACTCACCGTAAGTTGTTTCTACTGTTCAGTCTGTGGCATTGTACCCTTTATTGCCCAACATATTGTGTATAAGAAGACAGTTCAGTTCAGCTTTATAATCGCCCAGAGGGAAACTTGTTTTGCAGTGGTAGCAAAAATCAGGACAGTAACAGTAATACATAGAGAAATAGCACAAAAACTGTAAAACCATTTGAAAAAAACAACAACTTTCTAGGAGTCTCTTTATGTTTACTTCATTTAAATCGGATGATTATGGTAAATCATGATAAATCATCCAGGATTTGCCTCAATGATCCCCTGAGTCTTTTAACCTCAAATTGAAATAATTATTTTAAAATTACACGGAAGCTTTGACTCAATTAAAGGGGACCCTTCACCATGCTTATTTGCTCCTAATGAATGCTTGTGTTTTTTTTTGTCTGTGCCTGTCATTACTTATAATTGCAGATTAGTAGGTTTCCTTTCCTAATTATATTCTCATCATTGCAGTCTTAATATTATCCCGTAGGAAATTTCTGTCTCATCAACTTGGCGAGTTGTTTACCCTGTCTTGTATCAAAGTCCATCAGTTAGTTAGTGATTCCTGAGAAAGTTGATCATATCAGACAATTTGTTGGGCCGGTATGATCCAGATTATACCCACAAAAGTTTCTCATCTCTCATCTTCGGTCCAGTCCTGAGAGTTAATCTCTAACTCATGTTTTTTTTTTTGGGAAGTCACATTCTTTGCTTTTTCATCCTGTCATGTTTTTTAAATCTCAGTTGCTCATGCAAAGAGGAAGAGAGGTGAAAGTCCATAGTCTGAATTACTGCAGTGTTTTTTCTGTCCAGTCTGGTTGTACCAACGTCTTTCACTGTCTGATGACCCAGTGATAAAATGTGTCAGTCAACCTATGAAAATTCCTAATGTCCAAGATATCAAACTGTCTGACCTGGCGAAACACAAACACAGTAATTGCTCTCTCGAAGGTGTAATGCCAGGAAATATTCTACTTTGCTCCTCTCATTTTGATTGTATGAGATAAAGTAGTCTTATAGATATCACAGTTCCTTTGAAGTTACTGCCACTGCTGAGCCAGGTCATTTGTGCATTCCTCTTTTTTAAAGCACTATCTGATCCCTTCCTCTGGCACTGTTTATGGTGATGTGGCAACCAGCTGTTAGTGTACCGAGTGCAGTCTGGTGTGAAAACTGTCCTCTCTTGAGTGCTTTGCTCAGGAAGGGATGAGTATGCGAACAGATCCTTGCGCAGGTGAAATGCTCGGTGGCACGGGCCTGCAGGGGCCGTAATGACAGCAGTGACCTTTTTAACCAGATGGTTCACCGGTATCAAAGATTTTATGCTCTGCTTGTTCTGATCAGCGCTTATTCGCAGCCAACCCATCTCCCTGTGGGGTATTTATTTTCCTCTCAATTGTACGAAGAGGCTGAGCCGGCATTATCAAGCCCCGGTGTTTAGATGTTCAGAAAGCAGAAGAAATTGCGAACCCAGCCAAGATGTTGAGGGATGGGAGCAATTTCAGAGAAGCAATAAGATAATTACCATACTCGTTATAGCTGCTAACAGAGTTTTATTCATCACATTTCCCTTCAAGACGGGAGAAGTGCTGTTAATTCTTTCTTCATTAACCGCACATTTTCAACAGCAGGAGACAGCACTGAGTTAGAAAGCAAAAAAATGGACTATAAAATCCAGAGCTGAGATTCTGTAGACACTTCTTATTCTAAGTTTCGTCACAACACATTCCTCTTCATTTTGCGGGCTCCTCTGCTTTCCAAGTCGCAGTGGTGGGCGGTGTTGTGTTACTTTGGGAAACAGGTCGCAGTGGTATTCTTCTCTTTTGTCCGGTGGTATTGAATACACAAATGCACACCGTGATCCTCTACTCCTGTTTCCAACACACCTTGAGGTCTCTGCTCTTCTCTTACAGTACAAGCATGGCATTGTTCCTGATTTCTTTTCCTTTAACAGTAAAGATGGGTTGAGTAGAACCAGACCAACACTGAGCCAACTGAGTGCACCAGTTAACAAGCACACACAGATAAAGGCTCCATGCAGTTATTACTTTGTGGTCTTTGTTTTTGTCCAAATGAGCAGCTAGCTGATAGTGAATGGGAACCCTTTGAGAGAGCTACAGACAATGGACACAGAACTTCATGGAGGAGACACATTTTTGGTCACATCCTTTCCACACATTCTGCCAGAATGAAATGTGATATGCAAACCTTTGAAATGTTTCGCGTTAAAGAGGCCGTGCTGAGTTTGCATTGGTCTGAATTTTGGATGTCTTTGGTATCGACTGGTGGAAAAATGGTGAATGATGAATTAATGACAAGTCTTTGCTGCGGCTGAGCGTACTCAATACTGCATTATCTCTGCATCGAGAACACAAAGTTTCTCCTTCTGGTAGAACTTTAGCTCGACTGTTTATCAGTGATGGAGGACAAAAAGCTCTGGTTTTTCTGGTCTGTTCTCAAAAGCCGAGGTCAGATTGTTTCTATAAGGTCTCTGTCATGAATGGGCGGTACTTTTGACCTAGGGGTGTTATTCCTCTCGTACTATGTTATTGGTCGAGCCAGAGAGACGCCTCTTATGTGTGACCAATGAGAGAAACAGAGGCTCACGCGCTTTAAATCTGAAGCCTGAATTGGATAAATCAAACAAACAAGCTGCTTTTATTTCTGCGGGGTGCGAGTGTGCGCGCTCCCACTTGTGGCCCCTTTGCGGTTTCACGCTGTTCCCAACATCTGGTGTTAACAGCATGTATGTGTGCGCTTGTGTTTGTGCACGTGTTTGCCTGCATTGCATTGCTGTTTGTTCTCTGTTTGTCGGTGATCTCAGCTGCTCAGGATAGCATATTTCTGAAATGTTATATTGTCCTGCAGCACAGTAAATGGATACGTTGGTTCTGGCAACACCTTCTCCCCAAATATTTATTTTGCTTTCAACTCACAGCTGTGTTGCCGTTATAAATCCAGTTCTTACCTAGCCCACTCAAAATGAGGTTAAAGACGTCGCCGTGTGAATGTATGTCTCTGTGTTTATGGGTCAGAAGGTTAGTGGTATCAGTAATGATAAGGTGGATTACGCAGGTAACTTTCTTTCACTGTTTGCACACGCTATCAATGTCAAGGTTGTGAGTGCACAGAATTGTTTTTCCCAAATGGTTTCTATCCCTGGTACTATGTAGTGTAAGCTTCCTAAAATACCCTGTACCCCATGTAGAATATACCGTAGATGTGTATTTGAATAAGATCTCTGCTTTTCTGTCGATTAATATGTGTTCTGTACTACAATAGATAACTGTACTACAATAGATAGTAGCAGTAAGCATGTGTGTATCAGAAAGATGTGGAAAGTTACCTTGGAGAGTGAACAGCTGACACCATTACTTAGAAATACTCTGACTGCAGCTGCTGTTTACTCAAACACAGGTTTACTCCAGAGAGTAATTTCCAGATTTGTCATTAAATTGTCCCAGAGTGCTCAGCCTCTTCTGGCTTCAATGTTTATGGAAAACCTGCATGTGTTTTTACGCCTGTGTCAAGGTTGTTGAGGTCCGGTGGGGTGGGGCGGGGTGGGGGTCTCATTTATAGTTGGGCATTGTTAAAGACCAGACACTGTAAAAATAACTAGTGTGCACTGCAAAGTGAATCAATGTTGTCACTTGTTCCCATTATTGAGATGTGTAATCATTTCTCTGTGCTGTGTTTATGTTTTGTAGGGAATGAAGAAACCATTTGCTGAGGTCATCAAGGCCAACATTGGTGACGCGCATGCTATGGGACAGCAGCCAATCACTTTCTTCCGACAGGTCTGCTCCAATCCACCACCAACCACCCCCACAACCTCATCTAACCCCATCCTAAATATAGCAGCCTGCCCTGTGACTTCTGAATGACTAAAAAACTTATTTCATCCTCCTCAGATAAGTTGGTGTCAATCAGTCTTATGCGGTAATGGGTGGAGGATTTCACATTCTGTCCCTTCCACCCTCTGTACTCACACCTCCCCTTTGTTTCAAGGTCTTGGCTCTCTGCTCCTACCCTGAACTACTGAATGACAACGCATTCCCAGAGGATGCTAAAAGTAGAGCACACCGCATTCTCCAGTCCTGTGGAGGGAACAGTATGGGTGTGTATGAGATTGACGGCTTTTTTTTTGCGCACACAGCAAGTTGGCTGTAACTCCTGTCCGCCTATTATCACCTCTTCTCTCTTTTATATGCACGTCGTGTGTCAAATGATGCTCGCTGATGGTGCGTCGTTGTGTTGAAGCTCAAAGTTGTCTCCATGTGAATCCCCCTCAGGCTCCTACAGCGCCAGTCAGGGCATCGACTCTGTGCGTCAGGATGTGGCTCGCTACATTGAGCGAAGGGACGGCGGCGTTCACTGCGACCCAGACAATATTTACCTCACCACGGGAGCCAGCGACGGCATTGTGGTACAAAGCACCTCTAATTTTTGACTTTACGACTTTGTATCTCTGGTGTACTTTTAATTATATGTCTGAGTAAAATGAATGCAGTTAGACACAACAACTTGACAATAAATCCTCCTGTCATGAAAGTTGTAATGTTCTGTTTTTGTTGAAACTGCTTCAGAGAGTAACTTCGGCCAACTAAATTACAAAAACACCTCTGTATCAATCCAATACTCTCCCCAGACCATGCTGAAGCTGCTGGTGTGCGGCGAGGGTGCGGCCCGTGCAGGCGTTATGATCTCCATACCTCAGTATCCGCTGTATTCGGCTGCGTTGGCCGAACTTGGCGCCGTGCAGATCAACTATTACCTGAACGAAGAAAAATGCTGGAGCATGGACATCAGCGAGCTGCAGCGCGCCCTGGACGAAGCTCGGCAATACTGCAACCCTCGAGCCCTGTGCATCATCAACCCCGGAAACCCCACTGGTAAAGTTTTTCTACCAAAATTATTATTATTAACGTGTCAAATTGGATTACTGTAGATTAAATCTCCATACATAGCGTATAATGCAGTGTTTTTCAACCTTGGGGTCGGGACCCCACGTGCGGTCGCCTGGAATTCAAATGGGGTCGCCTGAAATGTCTAGTAATTGATAGAGAAAAAAAATACTGATAAAAAATTTTTTTTTAACTATTCTATACTTTCATTTCTTGAATATAAATCGAGTTCAAATAAAATGCAGAAATATCTGAGCTGGTGCATCTTGATTGATGGCCGTGATCACACAAATTTGTGATGTCAAAATGGGGTCACAAGCGAAAAAAGGTTGGGAACCACTGGTATAATGGATACATCCAGGCTCCTCTGTGGTTGACAGATTCCATGTGCTCCTCAAAGTGGAGCCACTAGGTGGCAGCAAATAGACGTGACTACCCGCTCGGTCACCATTTCAAATGCTTCTCCATAACGAGCCTCCTATTCTCTCACAGGTCAGGTCCAGAGCAGAGAGTGCATTGAAGATGTAATCCGATTCGCAGCAAAGGAGCGTCTCTTCCTCATGGCTGATGAAGTATGGCCCCTGCATATCTCATTAACACCCGCCAGCTTTCTGGTCCACTTCACCCTGTGAGATGTCTGATTGTGTCTCCATCACCCAGGTGTACCAGGACAACGTGTATGCCGACGGTTGCCAGTTCCACTCATTTAAGAAGGTTCTGTTTGAGATGGGCCCCGAGTACTCGAATACAGTGGAACTGGTATCGTTCCACTCCACTTCCAAGTGTTACATGGGAGAGTAAGTCGTCTCACTCATGATAAATCCGTCAGACCTTGTGACCACAATGTTGACAGCGTGGTCTCTGCGTGTTTGTTTTCATACATACATTTTTCTGTGATGCTACTTCACGTCGTAATGTTCTTGTCGTCTTCTAAGGTGTGGCTTCCGTGGCGGCTACATGGAGATCATCAACATGGACGAAGACGTGAAGGCGCAGCTGACCAAACTGGTGTCGGTCCGTCTGTGTCCTCCCGTTCCTGGTCAGGCTCTGATGGACCTGGTGGTCAACCCCCCGCAGCCCGGGGAACCGTCGTATGACAACTTCATCAAGGTGCCGTTTGTAATCCTACAGCTTTCACTATTCACAGATAATCAGCTCACCAATACAGTTTATAATCTCATTAAACCATAATCTGTTGTACAGTACACTGACACAAGTGGGATTACACATTCTTATTGCAATGTATTATTAATGCAGCGCCATTGATAATGGATTTTCCATAGTCTTTTTTTTTTTTCCTTTAATTGGCTATTTTGTTTCTCAACTTTTCTCATCCCTTTTCTCTGGGGACATATAGACTTTGGAGCTCTTTTTGAAGGTGTTAGACTGTTTGACTTTTAGAATAATGTCCTTTTATGTAGCTGTTATAATGGCTTCCACTGTATGCATACTGTTACACTTAGTTTGATCTCAAATCTGTGAATCTGAAATCACTTTCAGTGTATCAACCAGCTGCTTTGGGGACAGTATATATAGATTACTTATGAAACCCCTTTAAAAGGCATGACCTTTTGTTAGTGTGGAAAATTATCTTGTGTGTGAAAGGATTCATATGATCTGTTTGCACTTATTGTACAGTGTTTGACATGGGCTTTCATCCGTCTAGTGGAACTCACTGCGGTCTGGAGGATCTCAAGCAGAAAACTTCATTTAAACAGGCCAGAGACAGAGTGGGGTATTATTTCATTTACAACCAATAATATAAGCCAGGGGACAACTTAATGGTGCTGAAACATAACCCTCTCCACAATTGGTCTTTTTTACACTGCTTTAGGACTTTGAAATGCCATTTCCTGTGGTTAAGATTTCCTCCAGACCACCTTGAGCCTGATAAGACAGGGGTATTGTTAGATAAGATGAATGTTTCTTGTGCAGTCAATCACAGGCATCGCAAATGTAGTTGCCAGTGGTTTCTGATTCTCCTAACGTCTCACTTTGGTTTAATCTATTTTTCTCTCTATCCTCTTTCTATCCTCTCTCTCTTTCTCTCTCTCAACACCCAGGAGCGCACAGCCACCCTAAGTGCCTTAGAAGAGAAGGCCAAACTCACCGAGCAGGTTCTCAATACTGTGCAAGGCATCAGCTGCAATCCTGTGCAGGGCGCCATGTACTCCTTCCCGTGCATAACCATCCCTGAAAAGGCCATCAAAGAGGCCAAGGTCAGTCCTTAACATTTTAATGAATTAGTTTTACGGTTCAAGGGCATTGATCATGAGAGGAATAAATAGTATATTTAGGTATATATTTTTTCTCGATGGTCAGTCCTCCCCACTACACATCGGATTCTTTCACGTTATTTCTCTTCATGGTATCAACATGCATTGATCCACCACACTCATGTTCCCCTACCAACATCATTGCACACGACACAAGACCGACATCTCACTTTCTACACTGTGCTGGATTAAATAACACTTTAACCAGGTTCTCACTATATCAGCCTCCCCTTTGCTAAAGGGAACAAATGATTTCCAATAGCTCGTGGTTTCAAGCCTGTCCCGTGGTTGACTGCTCAGTAGGAATTTCAGCGAGGGGCGGGTAAACCAGGGCCGCTGAGAATCCGATTAGCCTTACAGAGGATAAGGTCAGAGTAAAGCTTGACCCCCTGACACCTGATCAATTCAAGTGACTGTCCTCACCATCCAGATCACACAGTTGTAGTACAGTATGCCTATATCTTGTTCTTGCCTGTGCTTTTCCCCGAAAACACGTCTTAGTGTCAACATTGCCACTGACACAACCATTTTGCACTTCAGCTTGTCCTTAATCACTTAAAAAGTTTTACAAAAGCTTTGGATCCTGAGGATATACTAAAGATTTATTTTACTTCAAAGTACTATTCACCTCCTTTTTGTTTTGTTTTGTCCCTATCAACCTTCAGATTCCTTTTTTACAGCTGAATAAATGTCCTTATGTCCTCACTCAAAGCCGAAGGGCGCTTCTCCTAAAGTAACTGTGAAACACACTGACAAAAGGGGAGAACAGTTACCATGAAACTCTGGAATACATTTTTTTAAACGGTAAAAATGATTGAAAATGAAGAGCTTTTACAGAGCTCCTTCAGAAATAAAGCGCTGAATAATAAATCATGATTACCCATGGCTATTTGTTACAAAGAGGTGATCAGTTGAGCTGTTTCTGCTTTCATTTGGTCCACTTCTACTGTACATTGATTTGATTATCTGCAAATTGAAAATCATTCCCACTAAATTCAAGCAATAAATTAAAACAGAATGCACTGGAAGGGAAATAATAGAAGTGACGTGAATGCCCCAGAAAAGTGCATGCAATACTTAACAAGCAGCAGAGCTTATATGGCTGAAGTCCTGATCAAATTCACACTCTTTGGAGCCAGCTGCATACATATATAGAATATTATTATAGCTCTTTCATGTTCCTTTTCCTCTCTATTAGGACATGGGTCAGCAGCCAGACATGTTTTACTGCATGAAGATGCTGGAAGAGACGGGGATCTGCCTCGTCCCTGGAAGCGGCTTCGGCCAGAGGGATGGAACCTACCACTTCAGGTTGTAAATTGCACACAGGTGCACGGTTTAAAGTACGCCTAGTTCAAAGTAATTAGGTCTAATACTAATAGTCTTGCAATTATTAATGATTATTTTATGCACACTTGCGAATTTAAACAGTTTTACACTAGCTAAGCTGTATTTTAGTTTTTTATTGGTACATAATAACTGGCAAATGACTATAAAGAAGGGAGACTGATTGTCTTGTTTTTCCATCATACTCTCTGTGGTTATTGAATAATCTTTAGAAATATTTCTGGTTGGAGATTAATTGTTAACTTCTTCCCAAGACATCACCACGGTAATGACTAAATTCTCTCCTTTCTTATCTTCCTCCCTTCCTGTCAGGATGACCATCTTGCCGCCGAGAGAAAAGCTGCAGATCCTGCTCAACAAAGTCAAGGAGTTCCACCAGAATTTCACCCAGCAGTATTCTTAAATTTGCCCACTCTCAAAGGGAGGAGCTCACCATCCACAACCACAAAGAACTCAGCCAATCACCATTTATGTGTCACTAATAAGTGCCTTCTCTACGACGGCTCTGGTGGTCTCTGTGATGACACACTTCGGCCTCTACAGCAGTTTCACTCGGACATTGGTGGACAGTACACAAGGCACCGTTTTTGTGTCAGAAATCAAAACTAAACTGGAAGATAAAGATGAAGAATTGAATTCAGAGCCATGTGTCAGTTAAGTACGGAAAACGTGGCTACAGTATATCTAATGTTGTTCCTGTTCTGAAAGATGTATTTACTCTGAGTCTGTGTATTTGTGAGTATGAGCGATAGACTGTATATGTCAATGCCAAGCTTAAGAAAAGGTACCATTGAAGAAAATGTGATGCTGCTTAAAACCTTTTTAGTATGTGTTAAAATATTCCATTCCTGTAGGCTGTACTGGAAAGTGAGAATATAGAAGAAAGGCTCGTTTGCATGATGATTAAGAAATGATTTTGTAGAGTCAAAATAAACGCAACAGTCTACGGTGTGTCTCGTTATTTTAGAAGGAGCTTTTGGATCAGTTTAGATCATAACTAAGTGCTAGTGCATTTTTTTAACATTTACATCTATCAAGGCAGTAGTAGTTTGTCTAATATTTGAACAGAAATAGTATATCTCTGCATTTATAACATATTAGGCCAATGAGACAATTATATAATTCACAAAATGTTAGGCATTAAGATAACAATACAATGTTTTAGTTTTTCCTCTTCAAAATAAAAAGTCGAGTTAAAAAGAAAATAATATTAAACACTCGCTCAGCTAAGTAGACTCAGGGGTGCCTTCCCTCATGTCTTGACTCATACACATAGAAATGTGTTTTTATTGGCCAAAATAAATCAAGAAATTAACACACCGCACGTATAATAATGATTACATCCGTGAGGCAAATTAATTCATCAGTTGTGTGGCAAACGTGTTGTTTCTGGCCACCTGAGTTCAATATTTGTTCTCTTATTACCTCTGCTTCCTCTTAGATGGATACATGGTTCCTTTGCTGCAAAATGTTCCTCCTGATGTTTCCCTGAAAACCAAAACACTATGATAAAGCAGATTTCAAAATTGGACAATGATACTCAGTTGGATCATCACAGCACAATTGCACACTGGAATTTGATTCAATTCAATTCTATTTATTGGTGCAACTTAAAAATTCAAGTTGCCATTTCCCTGTAAGTGCTACCTGTGGCCACAGTGGGTGCTGTTCAGCAAGTCACAAACAGACTGTAATCAAACCAATTCATATATGTAAACATTTTTTTTTAAATGCTTATCTGTATGGTACTTTTAAGTAGTTGTGTGTGAAGCCAAATAAAGGACAGATAGCTTCTCTGTTGTGTATCACTTGATAATTGCCAAAGGTATGTAGACAGTTTCCACTTCACTGATAAAGACTAAGGTGGCTCCGCAGACCTCGCACACATCTGTGTGAAGGTGAGATGTGAGCTGTCTGCACACTGCGGAAACCGTCACCTGTGATAATGATTGTTCATTCAGGCTCAAAGGACCGGATGTGTTGATACCACAACTGTCTTTATTGTCTCTATTAGTCTATTTTATTGCCTAGTATGCAATTTTCCAAGCAGGTCAGATGATGAATGGCACTGCAGATTGCTTGTGTGTGTGTGTGTGTGTGTGTCTGCTGTAGAGACTGAATGACTATGTAGAGGGTGTGTTAAAGTGAAGCTTGTACTTTGAAGGGGTTTTCTGCTCTCTTCCTCTCTACTCCACAGTGGCTGTCAGCTTTAATTATCTTTGACAAAGGGCCTCCTGAATCCTAATTATACTGAGCTTTGTCTTTCCTGGAGCACCTCACCATTCACTCCAGCAGCATGACGTGCTCACACGTTCCACTGCTCTTCACTCTAAATTAATTGGGTACGTTTGCATTTTTTTCCTCTCTTCTCTTGACATCTTTTGGGAATCAAAGGTCATCATTAGTTCGGGTGAGGATGTAGGGTGACAGAGAGCCAGTCATGCATCAGACGTCAGCGCTGTCATGTGGCTCTCCTGGTTATGACAATGACCAGTCTCTAGTCTCTGTGTACAGTCTTATATGAGGAGATACATACGGACTGGAACAGCTTATTGTGAACGTGTGCCGTTTGTGAAATTGTGGATCACATTGGGATCAATAGTCTGTATGTGTGGACAGTTCAGCTGGTCCAACTCTTCACTTTGACTGATACACCCAGGTATTTGAAACCTTAACTCATCTATTTTTTACCTCGCCAAAAGGTATTTATCATTAAAATAGAAGTAAAGAAGTAAACACAATCAGACATATCCAAAAGATAACAATCATACATTACTATACTGATGATATGTTGAACGTGTTAGAAATACATATCACACAGAACATTCATGTTCCTTTGGACTTGTGTTTCAATCACCTGCTGACTATAAATCAGGGTATAAGTAGCTGATGTAATAAGAAAAATCTTTGAATTCTTTGAACATGTCAACATGTTGCAGGCTCATAAATGAAGATTCATGGACACAGCAGTTTTTCCGGTGTTGTTGATGTTAATTGCTCACTCAGTGATACATTAATTTGCTGCACAATGTGTTCCAGTGTCTGCCCTTTGGCTTTCGCTGTAACTCTGGAGCTGAATTTCCCTCTCAAACCGTTATAGCCTATGTGAAATGACCAGCATGGTGATTAAACATGAGTAATAAATAAATATCTAATAATTATCGGCATGTGAACACTGCACTGAATGTTCGAATAATTTGCAGCTTCCTTTAAATCTGTGTAACAATTTACTGAACTTTGTTAAAGCAGAAGTAAGCGATCCGGTCGTTTTGGCTAACTTCTTGTCAGCCGATGGAGTTAGCAGTCCCCGCCCTCGTCCCTACGTCACCACATTCACGCGCATCCCTTGGCTGCACACACACACAGAGGACCGCCCCTTTATGCCGTTCTCTCTCCTCATTGGATAAAGGTTGTAGGATACAAGGAAAGTTTTCTCCTTGGCTTACAGCAGAGCAGAGTGACTGACAGACCCGTGTTTCAGACCAAACACTCTATATAAGTGATTGCTGTCGGAAGATAGAACTATTTAAGACTTATATTAACACAAACATTCCGCTTACTTCTGCTTTAAGTTGTTCATAATAACTAAGTTCTATGATCAATGAATTTCACTGTCCATTCATCACTAGGAGTGCATTTGGGTTTTGTTCCCCCTCCTTCTTTCTAACAACCAATCAGAGCTTAAAAAAGAATGAGTCATCCCTATAACGTGGTCAGGTCCACACCTCCCCACTAAGATAAAAGTTTCTGTCCCTTCCTTGCTCAGAGTTGCTCTCAGAAACTTCCTAAATCACTCTGAGTTAGGAGCTGAGAATTTGTGAATTACGGACCCAGTTATTTACTCTCCTTTTAGCTCCGCTTTGGGTTCCCACCAACATCTGAGGGAAATATCTGTCTTATAAGCAAGTTGCTATAGTTTTGTCATTTTTTAAATGTTTATTTACTCATAAAAACAGTGTCATGTGTGGAAAATATGCTCATAAGAGCAGTGAGACTGAACCATTGAGCGGTGACCCTATAACAAGCTGAAAGACACTAAATCGCTTTGTATAGGGCTGGACTTACCTGCAGATTAAATTCTCTGTGGGTTTTCCACTACAACAAGTGACACCCTCCCTTTCATAAACACATAGCCTATTGTAACCTTGTCATCCAACTTGCTAATAGGAAAATATTGATTAGAGCAGCTTTAACAAAGCCCTAAAGGCTGCCTACTTCACGTTGCCAAGAACGTTCAGGCGGAGAGAGGCTTTATTTATTGACCTAAAAAAAAAATCACATTTTAACATATTGATTCTAAAAATCCTTACATCAGCCAATAAAATGCCCACGTGGAACTTCCTTTGGCTGATAAAATCTAAGGAAAATGACGTCAAACATCCTAAGCCCTGCAGCTGATATGGAAGGTAAATTCAATCGGTACAGAGCTGTTAGATTTTTTATTTAAAACATATATCTGGCAAAAAAGAAAAAAATGTGGGGGCTTCAGTTCTGCATCTAAAAGCACTGAGATATAATCTTTCCTGTCATGATTGCATTTTTTTCCCTTTCTGTTATTTTTTGCTTGAATGACTCAGTGGAATTATCTTGTATGGAGGATTTACTGTTTGTTAAGATGACTCCCTAAATGTATCATTCTGTGAAGTCAATCTCACCAATTTGGAAACAATAAAAGTCCACAAAAGAAATACTGAATCATCCAGGTCTGTTTCTATCTTTGTCCTGTATGTTATCATTATGTTGCAATTAAAACGTGCTGTAAATGGAACTGGTGTGAGTGAGTCAGACGAAGCATCAGTATCTCCAATCAACAGCTGCATTGTTTTCATGAAGGCATGACGTGCTGGACTCTGTTGTTGCAATCACTATGTTGAATACAGTGATTTGCATTTAGTTGCTGTGTAATTGTACATCTCAGTTTAAAACAATGAGATTTCTGCATCCCCTGACATGTTTGGATGTTTCTGAATGTGAGCTTGATTTGTTTCCATATTATGGACATTTCTTTTTTCTTTTTTTTTTTAAGGTTTTGTTCTTTCAGATTGAAACAAATATAAACCTAGAAAACAACAACTATTGAGGAAGCTGACAGACCTTTGGGAGATATGGCATGTTGCTTAAAGCAGAAGTGAGTGATCCGGTCGTTTTCGCTAATGCTGCGTTCCAGGCAGGCTTTTGAAATCGTAAATTACAGCTTCAAGTCACAACTTACGACTTTGTAGCGTTCCAGGCAACCCACTCGTGTTTTTCCGACCTGTTTTACCGGTGAAAGCAAGGGGGCAGTTGTGGATCTGAGAAGTGAAGCTCACTTCCGCGTTCAAAAAACTGCAATCCCCCCGGCTTCCTCTGGGGGCTGGTGTCAGAAGGGAGCATTCCCCATAGACCCCCATGTTAAAATCGCCGATTTTACATCCTCAGTAAACATGTTAAAAGCCTGGTGTCAGAACGTTTTTTTTTCTCAATCGATAGTTTCTACCCCCGCACACACTCTGAGGGGGGTGAATTTTTTTTAAACTCTACCGTTTTACTGTTATTAGGTTAAAACTCTGGCCAATTAGGGCGCGGAAATGTTGAGTGACAGGCCCGAGCAGCTCCGTGGACAGCTGCTTCGAGGCCAGTGGGCGGGTTCTCGGCGGTTCTCGGCCGGCCAATCCAACATGGCGCTGTCCAGGCCGCCATATTTGAGTCACAAAAACGACTCCCCAAAACCAATGGGTGACGTCACGGACGCTACGTCCATTCTTTTTACAGTCTATGGGTGAAAGTCACTATAACGGCCACTCGTAACTTCCGACCGGTGAACTCGTACCAGATCGAACTGGTACCACTTCACGGTCGGAAAAATACGAGTTTCCTTGAACGCACCATAACAGTCCTCGTCGCTACGTCACCACATTCACGGCGTTCCTTGGCTGCACACACAGCCCTGCATGCCGTTCTCTCTCCTCATTGGATAAAAACTGTAGGATACGATAAATGTTTTCTCTTCGGCTCAGAGCAGAGCAGAGGGACTGAGAGACCCGTGTTTCAGTCCAAACACTCTATGTAAGTGATTGCTGTCGGAAGATATAACTATTTAAGACTTATATTAACACAAATATATCACTCACTTCTGCTTTAAGAGGATCGTGGGTCACATTTTGGACATGAAAAATTATACCACTGTCATATTTACCCAATAAATGTAGGACTAATACCGCCAGAAACAAATTAGCTTAAGTTGGTTCAACATAAAATAAACACATACTATTCCTTTGATGTGCCCTTGAAAACAAAACCATTTGTTACAGATTTTGTTAAAAAGATAATGTTGCAAGCAAGTAGGCTATCCAATAAATAGGAGCTTTAATACAGTGTGCTGATATCCCCTTTTTTCTTTGCAAAAAGCTAATGTTGACCTTGGAAACTGAAATTTCCGCACTTTTGGAAAATATTTGTTGATGCTGTGTTCATTATTTTATTTACTACAAATGTTAAAGCTAATGTTTGTTGATTTTTTTCTTCTTCCATTCAGTTGGTTCAAACTGTTTTTCTTTGATATTTGCAGGATATGTACTTTGAACATGTTAAGGTTAGCAAAACCTAGATCTTTTTTTCTATTTCTCGACCCAAACAAAGTAAAGTGCAAAGTGTGATTCACATTTTCACATGACACACACAAGTAAATACAAAATGGAGAAGGGCAGATTTGGAAGAAGAAGTAAAAGGAGAGAAAACAGTGAGACGGAGGGAGTGATGATACAGAGATTGGGTGATAAATCTTGTTCTGATCAGGTTTCTCTGGTGCCCTCACACCTCAGTCTCTTTCTTGGGGTAATTAATCAATCCCAGACTGGAGGCATTGATCGGCCTCTTGCGGCCCTCGGTATGTTTACACTCCTCGATTGTATTTGCCACTAAGCCCCTCACTGCCGCTCAATCTCATCGGCAGAAAATGTGACACTCCACCCTCTGATGCCATCAGCGAAACAGTGCATCGATTGACATCTCCATGAAAATCAATCTACTTATTTTTTTTTATGTTGTTGTTATTGCACGGGGGATTTGGTTTTGTTATAATCCTTTGTTGTAATCCTGTATTCCAGGTTGCAATACATAAAGTTTTATTGTGAGCAATCAAAACACTCCTGGAATGCAGGGCCATGCATTTCCTCAAAGGCCTTACGTAGATATTTGTTTCATTTTTGATGTTAACTATTTGATTGTTTAAAACAGAACAACTGAAACTGACTCTTTCAGTGCTTAATGTTGTCAGATGTTATGATCATTTACATATGATATGATAACTTCTTCTTTTTTTTCAAAACCTTTTAAAATGGCATAACTTTCAGCTAATTATATCAAAAGTATAAGGAAACTTGTTAATGTTAGCTATATGTGGCAATAGTACAGTTTGCACATAACTGAGTCTTGAAAAAGAGACAGTGACAATATGCCAGCTAATAAAAAAATAAAAAAACTTAGTATTTTAGAAACTATTTTAGAAATTAACAATCGGAGAAAAAGTCAGGAGGCTGCCCTAGAAACATGGTTCTGAAAATGCAAATGGAAATACAAAAAAACATAAACTAAAACCTCACAACACACAAAAAAGTGACCTGTCTGTGGCGCACACTTGTTCAATGCTTTCATCAATATATCACATTGTTCAGATTGACTATTACTGCAAATATGTATTGTTTGCTTAGCCTTAGTCATTTGTTAAGACTTTGCATGAGACCTTTAAGACTCAAAGACAAAAATGACTTGCCAAGAAGATTTAATAAGATTGATGATAAATGTATAAATGTAACACTGATATAGTTCATAAACTGTCCTCAGGGATGCGCTATAGGACACACACAGAGCGACAATGGCATATTTGCAATGGCTTTAATTAAAAAATCTCAAGTCTTTCTTTTCTCTCGACTTCAGGTGTACTCGAAAAATATGAACAGTCTGAATGTCTGTTTGTATTTTTTCCCCCTCTTGTCGCATTTGAGACCAAATACTCAGTGAAGAAAAGCATACAAGAACAGAGTAGGCTACATGGAAATCACTTCCTCCCACACTGCTGAAAAATAAAGAATGACAAGAACAGCAGCACACTGACACAAGGACATGCACACCAATGAAAATCAAAGTCTGAAGGTAATTGTTAGCCTGTCTGCTAAAAAGCAAATAACAAAATTGAACAAAACAATCACCAATCACACCTTGATTTTTACTTGAATGAAAAGCCCTGATCTCCAGCATGCAACTTGAAGTCCCACCCTGGACGATTGTGATTGCTTACCATCTTAAATACCTTACAGGACCAGCTTTGAGTGGGTGGTGTGGTAGCGCATTCTGTTATCCCCCCGCTGAGCTGAACTGTGGAGTCGAGCCTTTTCACTGGCATTTCTGTAGGAAAGAAAAATAAACACACAAATTCTGAAAGAGCAGTACGTGTGAAAAGTATACAGGGGACATGCATCTTATCACTGCCCGGCACACATGGTGCTTTATCAGTTGATAAACACTCGGATGTCAGTGGTCACATAATATTTCTGCTTGTGTTCCCAGGCCGGTAATGAGAGGTTCATTCAGTTTCTTTTCCATTCAACGCACAGATTGTTTGACGAACCTGTCTCAGCTTTGATTGTCATAACCACAAATGAACCCTGCTTAGCCACCCAGGTCAGGCTACATAAATGTCATACATTTTTCATGCAGCATCACACTTACTGACAAAGGTATTTCTTTGTAGTGCGTGAATTGAAATCACGCCTCATATTTCATTAGACACTCGCAAAGTCTTCGGCCTGTGGTCAGATGGGCTGTATGTTTTATTCATGTCCTCTGAACATCTGCTTGTCCGGATGTCAAAAATCATCAGGCTCCCCCAGGACTCCTGCTTGACTGGTTGTAAATGAACTCCAAAGCCGAGAACTCAAAACAACCTGTCAGGACTCTCCACCACCAGAGGAATCTTTCAATACAGAGGCAAGAGGTGAGCTGGGTAACTAAGATCTTGTGCTGGAAAAGAGCGATGAAAGTCAACTTTGGACGCATACAAGGTTGTTATCTTTTTTCAAAAATAGAAGAAAAAAAACAAACACTCTGAATCAGTTGGTGTGATACTGTGAAAATATTTCTAATACAAGTACAAGCGTCTTCTTCCCACAGCTTTTGGTGTGTTTTGACACTGCTGTTCACTCTGGCTCCTGGTCGACAAGTCTCCCTGAGTCACTGGAGGCTTGTGCCAACTGGAGGGAAAGAGCCTGACCACTAACAAGTGTTCACTGACTCATAGCACCACAGTATGTCCCACTGTGTGAGCGTGCATGTGCATGTGTGTCTTTATATGCTTTTCCATTATATACTATTCTATTTCTCACTTTGCGACCATCCCACAGAAAACGTGTTCCTTTATGAATTATGATGTGTTTCAGCTCACATGCATTGCCCTCCAAAACTACTGTCAGCTGGAAAGATGCTGGAAACAGGAAACAAAATATGTCAACACAACCAATAAAAATTAGTGGAGTGGTGTTTTGAGAAATTATGTCTTGGTTTTTAGCATCCACTCTTCCAAGAGTGGTAATAATCAATATTTTTCGTAATAATAAAGTCCCCCTTTCACATACCGGTAGTTTTTTTAAAATATAAAAATATTTCTCTCTTAGGCCATGATATTAATTGTATCATGATTGGCTACAGATTAAAAGGATACAGTTAAAGGTTATGAGAAAAAATACATCTTAAGATATTTATGAAGAGTTAAACACAATGGGCTCTATTTTCGTAAACTAGCGCAGGCGCAGCGGATCAGGCCTGCGCTTCGCGTTCGCTTCGCCAACGAGGCGTGTCCAGGAGCAGTTTGCAATTTTCCTTCGAAGCCATGCGGGGCGCATCCCGCGTACTTCCCTCCCACTGGCGCAAATGGCATAGAGGGAGGAGAGAAGGCGTGGAGTGGGTTTGACACAGCCGAGTCAGATCTTCACCAATCAAATGAGCTCCTCTCCTCGCCTTTAAATCTGCCGCGCGCGCGAGGCGCACGTTTGATTTCACCGTGGAAGAGGGAGGCAATTGACTTGGTGTGCACACGTCACCAAGACCTCACAGGCAGGTTTCCACAGTTCCAGGCACATTTAAATGGAATTAATAATCACAATAACCACTATTTATTGTATCTGAATCAGCACATACACGTTTATCTATATCGATTGTCCCGTCACACTGATGACAGATCAAAGGCTGTCGGCATGCGTAATGGAAACTCAACCTGACTGAATTTGTTGGTTGGAGCTGGCGAGCTTTCGACGCACTCTCCGCGTGGTCTATCGGCAACAAATTGTCACTGCGCCAAGGTGAATCTGTCGACACCTCCCCCTGCTGCGCGACCACTCCCATCTCGGCGCACAGCAGTCTGCCAATTTACCGAATCCGCTGCGCACGTTGTTGCACTGGAGGAAAATGCCACTGCGCCAGCTGCGCCAGGGCTCGCCTCGCTGCGCCCCCCTGAGTTGCGCCAGGAAAATAGGGCCCAATAACTAATCTGGAGCCAGTTGCACCACATGTCATTAAAGTTAGGACTTTTCCTACTTTTAACATTAGTAAATAAATTCAAGGAGTTCACAGTTATTATGCAGTTATGTCTTCATATTTACACACGTCACTGCCAGGTGTATTGTTCAATGAACCAACTGACAAAGCTAATGTTAGCTTGCTAATATATGTCCTGGTAAGAGTGAAAAGCAGCAGTGAAAAATCTGTTTAAAAAATTGAAGATTTAGATGTTTTAAATGTAGTGAGGACATTATTATTTGCAATGCAAGTTCAGACTTTATAGGCTATGGATTTAAGGATAATTCATGCAACTGTATCCAAAACTAAAAACGTCATCAGGACTGAGAGGATGTAGTTATGTAGTTTAATCAATGACTGTATCTGAAGATGGATGACCCATCTCCATTTCTTCCCACTGTACAAAAAATGAAGCCAAAAATATTGAGCTCTGTCAATCTTTGCCTTCGTGATCGGAAAGTAGCTTGACCAGGCTACAAGTCAATCACAGCTGTCAATCATGATGTTGAACTGCAGTTTTATCGATCAGATAACTAATCAGAAAATGTTAATGTATTTTACATGAACTCTGACTTTTTTTAGTTTGACTCACGTCTCGCTAACAAGGGGGGGGGGGGGGGGGGGGGGGGGGCATGGTTCATGGCCTATTCTGCAGCCTGCCACTAGGGGGCAATCAAGATGATTTGGCTTCATTGCTGTGTCATCCATTGGGTTTAATCAAAAACAACTGCCATATTCTGATCCATGTGATAAATCCTGACTCGTGCACAGAAGTATGTGACATCAGCCTCTATCAGCTGGGCTGCATGTTCCTTAAAATCAATAAGAAGGAAGACAAACCAACAAATGGGCTTTTGAAATCTCCATCACATACAGTATGTTAAGACGATGGGGAAACATGGTTTTCCTTTAAAGCTCTATCTGCACTGTCTGTATTTAAGTGGCTCAAATTTTAACAGGGATTAAATTACTGGCACAAAAGTACAATAGAAAATACTTTACACTTCCCACTATTAAGGACAGGAAGGAAGGATGGAGATGGAGGAGTGAGAGATACTAACTGTGAGTAACTGGTGCTAATTATGGAGCTATAAAAATCTATACAGTGGATTTTTAAACTCAACATGCTGCTGTTTTCAGTGGAAATTGTGGACATCAGATGTGACACTGATGGTGTGGTGCACCAACACAGTAATATTGTTGTTATAAAACCAAAACATTGAGCTGAAAGTGCTCTAAAATGCCTCCTAGTGCTGAGGGAACCCACTCACTCACCACAAGCGACAATTTCACATGTCACATTACATAATACAAATCATTGATTAGAGCCTCCTTAAACGTGATATCCTGCGCTCAAGTAACATTATTTAACTTCTCTCCGGAGCTGTGGATTGATTAGATTTTTGTTCAAGGTGATCGTAACCTCCTTCACACTGTGACTGTGATACATCAGGAATTTCTTTGCATTCAGAACAAACATTGATCAGGATGGGATTAGGATTAACAAGGATGAAATGATTAGAATTTGGTCGACAAAGGTCAAGGTCACCATGATCTCATAAAAACACATTTATGCGCATAATAACACATCACACATTAATTATGACAGAGTTTAACACAAATAAGATAAAAACTGATGACATTTTGTATCCAAATGGTCAAAGGCCGACGTCACTGTGACATTGCAATGAAGACACGTTTGGCTATTATTCATTGCTCTAACTCGGGAAGGAGAGATTGGACCCATATTTCCTGCAAGTTGGCTGGTTGATGGAGGCATAAAACTGGGAGGTGGTAATTCTGCTCTCTGCTCCAGCAGAATGATAATGGTTGCAGCCAGGCCAGTGTTGACAAAGCGCTGTGGAGATACGTCTTGTTATGTTAGACCAGACTATACCTGACACCACTTAGGATCTTAGTTTTTAAAATGAAATCATGTTCACTCCTTAAAGCAGCCCAGAATATATTCATTACTAATGTCAGCTGGTCTGCATGTTACACACATCGGCAGTATACTGTATGTTCTGCTCATGCATTCAATATATGATTTCTGGATCTCGATATCTGATGCACTCTCATTCATCTTCTCCAATGCAGTGGACACAAATATGGCAATATTTGGTGTAACCTCCTCAGAACATTGCTTCATTACTTCATATCACTCAAATGCTATAGCGTTTGCTTCATCGTTAGCTTGGCAATTAATCATCATGCTTATCTGTGCCTCAGTCCTTTTTACATGATGGATCACAGAGGTTATAAAGATGTCTTCAAATTAAGAAACCAAGATAAAATCAAGATTCAATGTAAATGGATATTAGAAAATATAACAAAATTGAATTTCCATCCACTTATTATTTGGATAATGAGTCTCAGCAGGCATGTCCATGTCTCACATTGATATATTTCTCTGTATTTCTTTTCCATGAGTGATGTATAGAGTAGGCATTATGACAGGGGGGGTAGGGGGTCTGCAATTATGCAGCACAGGTGTGTACGTGTTGAACCTATTATTCAAGTGCATATATTTATATTAAAATAAATCATTGAAAATGAGATCTTTTATATTTATTGTCAAATATACAGCTGATCTTTTTTATATTTATTTTATCATAGCACTTTTAACTACGTCTTGCTGAGAGTGAACAGTTGTTTCTGGCACATTTTAATGAATCAAACCAAAAAAACAAAACATTATTCCATTTGAGCGTCCTTTTTTTTCCTTTCATTCTGCAATCAGCCCACCCTCCTCCTCCTCCTCCTCCTGGACAAACAAGGCTCTCCATGTTTTTCCTTCCTGTTCATCTATCTCTCCACCTGGCGAGAGGTGCCGTGGACACAGAGTGACAGCCTCTGCATTTATGTGCATATAATCATCTGCCCTCCTCATGAGGAATTAGCCTTTCATCACTCAAAGCTCAGACAAAAAAAACCCAAAAACCCACTGTGCTGAAGTTTTATCATTTTGTTTCAAATCTTTAAAAATCAATAAGGACTTGGATTATTTCATGAATAAATTGAAATTAAATTGTAGCCTACATTTTAAGCCAACTAGTACTGACTTATTACAACACTAGCACCAACAGTTTAGATTTCTTTCTACTTTACAGCTGCAGGTGGTAAATGAATATTGGTGGTTGTGTGATTTTATTTTATTTTCTCTTTAAATGCCTCAGTGTTTCATCAGTATATTTGTGTGAAGTCATCCTTCACTGCCAGCTCCTAGTGACTCCCTCCTTCCTTTCACTGGCTCTATAGATTTTCTCCAAATGATAAATTGGACACAGGGAACCACTAAGGTGTGACCAGGTGCCAAAGGAGTATAGCTTTTGGTCTTTAATGAGCCTAATTATGCTCAAGACCTTTAAAGCAGTTTGGATAACTGTTAATAACATGTTGTTGGATATAACGTCGCAATCAGAGTGTTAAAAGCCCGTGGAGATGATCCAAACTTCACCTCCTGGCTTCACAAACAAGCGCATAAAATAAGGAAGTCACGTTTCAAAGCTTCAAAGTTGCATCGGTGTTGGTATGTTGTTCACTTTCTCTCTTTTGATTGAAGAAATGCATGGTCTCCAACCCATCCATCACCTCCACCCCTCCCCTCACTCTCCAAACACTGAAGCGGGTAACGCTTAATTTCTAGCCCATTCTCTCCTGTGGCACGGTGGTGGGCAGAAACTTGTGCGGCTGACTTTGTGAAACACAACCACTAAACGCAGATTGTTTAGTGTTTTTTTTTCCTTCTCACAAAGTCTTTTGCTGTTGTTTTCCTCGCGGTGAGAAAGTGGAGATGAACCACTTAGACGGATATTGCAGCGCGTAAAGATTGTGGATGCTTACTTTTGCGCATGGACATTTAAATGACTATTTCGCCTCCAAAAGTTGCAGTGCAATAGAAGACCGGGTCAGATTCTCATCTCTGCAAAGATATCGCCCACAAGCAGGCTGGAAGACCATCCACTCCGGAGAACACCGCGAGTCCGCAGAGCGCAGATGATCGCAACTGGTGTTTGTGGCGTCGCGCTGGTGCTGGTGTTGGTGGTTCTGATCCCGGTCGTGGTGAACTCCGCCGGGACTCCTGCCCGCTACGAGATGCTCGGATCCTGTCAGATGGTCTGTGACTCCCACGGGACCGCGGCCACGGCCACGGCCAAGGCGACGAACCCGATCAAAGACAACCGACTGGTTCAGTCGCTTCCGACGTTCATCCAGGGTCCTCAGGGGGAGCCGGGGCGCGCCGGGAAGGTGGGCTCGAGGGGTCCGCCCGGAGAGCCCGGACCACCCGGACCTGCAGGTCCGCCCGGGGACAGAGGCGCACCGGGTCCCCAGGGTCCACCCGGAGTACCTGGAATAAATGGGCCCAACGGTGCCATCAGCGCTGCCACTTACAACACGGTCCCAAAGATTGCGTTTTATGCAGGACTGAAGAAGCAGCATGAGGGATACGAGGTGCTGAAATTCGACGACGTGGTCACAAATCTTGGCAACCACTATGACCCCGCCACAGGGAAATTCACCTGCTCGATACCGGGAATTTACTTCTTTGTTTACCATGTGTTGATGCGGGGCGGAGATGGAACCAGCATGTGGGCTGACCTCTGTAAGAACAACCAGGTATGACGCTCCACGGTGGAGTTTTACTCACTCAGCACTTCATGGTGTTTTTGTACGATAAAAAAAGCCAAAGACGCACTAATTGTAGTAACAAATTTAAATTCCCACATTTTTACGCACAGGTTTTACGCATGGCTGCGCACAGAGGGACACTGCCAGAATGCACTCCACACACATTTTGAAGTAAAAGAAAAAGAAAGAAAGAGTTGTTTTAGGGTTATTTTAAGAATGAAATTAAACGGACAGGTCTCTCATAAGTTGTCCGCACCCGTTTCACCAACAGAAATCACACTTTTGTCTTCCAGGTGAGAGCCAGCGCCATCGCCCAGGACGCCGACCAGAACTACGACTACGCCAGCAACAGTGCGGTCCTACACCTGGAGCCCGGGGACGAGATATACATCAAGCTGGACGGCGGGAAGGCACACGGGGGGAACAACAACAAGTACAGCACCTTCTCCGGCTTCATGTTGTACGCTGATTGAAAAGCGGGAAGAGATCTTGCTGAGGGAGGGGGATCTGCTCTGCATATAGCTTGCTTCATCGCTTGGTCTCTCAGTTCAGTGTCAGATGGATTATTAGAGACAGAGCTCAACATCTCCATATTGCAAAAAAAGAGTGAAAGAAGATGTGGAGGAGGTCATGTGGAAAAAAAAGAGAGACAAGGACTGTATTTTGCAATAGCGATGCGTTCACAGTGTCATTACAGGATAGTAATAATGAATTTTACTTTGTACAGCATTGACTTGTACCCTTGTCAGATTGATTAGTGCACATGAATGAACTCGAGCTCCACAATTTAAGTTTGCTGATGTGAAACATACTGTAGCTGCTGTGGTTAACACATACTGAGTGAATGTAGATTAAAAGTTCAACGTATTGACTTTTAATACTGAAGTATAGATCCTAAAATGATTAGTCACATAATCACCACTCTGTTCACAGTGTTGTTAGTCCATGCGTGTGCTTTATTTCTCAAAAATATGTGATAGTTGTTGCACTCTGGGTGAAGATGTTCAAAGATGTAGTGATGATGCATGATTATCAAAAGTTTAACTCTGTGCAGCATAGAAAAAAAGAAAAAGAAAAGAAAACTTTAAAAGAGCAGTAGAAATCTGTAACAAGGGCCATTCTGATGTTCACATTGAAGCACTGCCACAAACTGATCATCGCAACTCATTTTTCTCGTCTGTCTCAACGCGACAGCTGGTTGGGGCAACAGGGTGGTCGGATAGTTAGTCACCGTCACAAAGCTGGACAGTCATATGGACAGAAATGTTTCCTCGAGATCAACAACATTCATCGATCTGCCCGCTGATTGTTAAGCCCCCCCCCACCCCCACCCAGATAGAAAGACTGTTGGCTAGAATGTAAAATACAGTGTAAAATGAAATCCTCTCTGGCTCACTCTTTTGTCATCCTCGCTGGAAGATTAATCAAAGTTATATAGTTTTTCACGGCGCACCAGTCAGCTGTGGCAATCACGCCATTGATCATGTGGTGAAGTCACCCTGTGAAGCCACCTGTTCCCAGGTGAGAGGAGAACGTGTCCTTCATCTGGACCTGCCAGACAGTCAGCCTCCCATAGACACCCAGGCACCCACTGAGGGGCAACAGGACAACTCATCTAACACAGCCGCAATGTGTCGAGAGCAGAGCAGCATACTGATTACTAAAAACCCTCATTATTTTCCCCCTCCATACAGCGTGTTTGCAGAAATGTCACTTAGAAATACAAAGACGGCAGCAACGACACCGACATTGCAATTGAAAAATCAATTAGCGGCGAATTTGTCAGCACCATTGTCGACAAAACCTCCACAGAGCGGGAATATTTGTCTTAGATTGCTTTCACATTTCAGCAGGAAATGTGTTTTTGGTTTTGCTTTTAATTGTGGCATTAATGGGACCAAAACAAGACTGCTAATGAGAGGCACTGTGATCCTGAGAGGCTCCTTTATATAATTTGCTTACAAAGTGAATAACGTATAATCACAATTTTAAATTAAGCTTTAATTAATATGGGTGCTCTGTATAAACTCTTCCACCTGGAGGAAACCACAGCCTGTAATTATTAAGATCAAATTACAAAACATTTTGCTTTGCTGGAAAATGTAAGAACATTCACATTTAAGACAAAGATGCTGTGAGCTTATTGGCTTTTTAGGGGCCCAAATGCACATTCATGACTCACTTTGGACTGTAATTATTGCAAAGATACGAAAAATTAATAATTGTTCATTCATCATGTGAAGATAAACGCTACATTGCATACAACGGCCGCCTCCCGTCTCTTCTTATCTTATTTGAAGGTCAGCCAGTGTTTGGGGTTGTCAATGAGTATCTTATCCACCTGGTGCTGCGAGATGCCCCTCATCAGCATCTTGGGCACAATGTTCTTCAGGATGTGAGAGTAGCCGTGGCCTCCGTACTTGGTCAGGCGGTTCTTGGTGTGGATGTCGTGTGCGATTACAATCTTGTCCTCGTAGCCTTCCTTCACCAGGAACGCCAAGCTGAACACACACAAAGAAACTTGAACAACTAACATCACTCATAGTTTTACGCTTGAACATGCGTCATTTGCAAATTGGCCTTCATGTGTTACTAAACGTGGCGCGCATTTTTTTCTACATAAAATGCACACACTGACATAATGTGTCATGAGATTCTCTTAAATTATAGGAAAGTGAAATCAAACCAGACGCAAAGTCACTCTGAAAAGACACATTTGACTCAGACCGGTGATACTCACGCTTTGACTCTCTGGCTGTCGCTGGGCATGTCCAGCTCCAGGTTATATGGGTAGTTCAGCATCTCCGTCCCAAACAGATCGTACTCCAGGTAACTGCCCAGTTTAGCAAACTCAAGCAGTTCACCCTCATCAAATATGGTCCTGCAGGAAGAGACCAGAAAGAAGACCATGTAAAGATGCTAAATGCCTTTTTTTCAGTTTCCTAATCATGCAAAGTAGAAGCAACGCAAAAACAGTGACTCAGTTATTCTGTTGTGTAAAAACAAGAGTTTCCACTTGTTTTCACTTCTTTTAACTGTTTTTTCAAAGAAAACATCAGTTTAAACAACATGTGTATACAGAGGACATAGATCCCTGCTGTTTTATGGTAAACTTTTACAGTGCAGCTCAAAAACTGTTTTCAGTGATGTTATGTGAATAGATGAACAAGGAAAAAATTGCAAATTCGTTGTTAATCTTACAGATTTTCTCAGAACAGCTGCTTTATTCCAGCACGTACAGAAATAAATTAATGTACTGTAGAGATGTTTTGAAACCCATAAACGATCAATTTCAACATTTATTCAAAGTAAAAACCAAAGAGAGAAACAGACTCTAGTGTTACAAGTAGCAACAATGTGGCCTCAACTCTGAGACTTAAAAGAGTATAAAAATAAAAATTGTATTTTTAAAAAAAAGTTGAAGACACAGTCAATAAAATCTGTTAATTCATTTCAAATGCAGTCAGGGTTGTCTCACCTGTCCAGGTGGGACATGACAGTTTTGCTGATGTCACCACCGGCCTCCTGGAGAATCCGGACGACTTCAGCCGGAGCGGCAGGGTTTCTGCCGGGATGGATGATGACGGGGCAGCCGAGCTGAGTCTGAGCGTGAGCCGTGGCCCTCAGCACCTTCTTCTCGCTCTCTGTGATGGGCCAGCCGGTGCCGATCTCTCCGATCACACCACAGCGGATGTCTGTGCCGTCTGCACCGTGGAGCACCTCGCTGACGATGATGTCTGTGAGCTGATGCACAGGAAATCAAGGGGTTAATTAAACATGAAAACATTGTAAGAATATGACACTTCTCTGTTTCATCTCTTAATTCACGCTTGATGCATTCTTCCTATCTTATGACTGAAACTTACGACATCATATTCATTAATTAGGTTGAGGTAATTCAGGTAGAGATGTAATTTACAATGTAGCAGAGCAAACGATGATAAGTTCAAATGTCTTACACACAAGAAACAATAATGTTGAGCTTATACATTCAAGTGTCAATAATTAAAAACAATAAAAGCCATATAAAAAATAAAAACTTTAACAATAACTCAAATATGAAGCTTCTACAGTTTACTTGAACTAGTTTTAAAGGGATAGTTCAACATTTTGCTAAATTCACCTATTGCCAAAGGTACTGAACCTACTCCTATGACTATAAGGATTATGGCCCATAATCCTTATAGTCATAGGAGTGGGTTCATTACCTTTAATTGTCAGTGCAAGCTGTTTTGAGAACCACGGGGCAGAGACGCTATGAAATAATCATGTATATTAACATTACAACACATGAAGCAAATACTCGACTCAGTCCAAATCACATGTCTGGAATGTAGTTCTGGCTACTCATTTGCATTGAAAACAACTCCATCTCTTATTATTTCATAGTGTGGTGAATGTGCAGGTCACATCTTGTCCATGAGAGCATTTTGGAGTTGTTGGATTGTGTATTTGATGAGTTTGATGAGGGACATCGGACCTGTACCATTCACGTCCATTGTGTTCACTGAGCAACTCGTGTCTCTGCCCCGCGGATCTCAAAACAACATGCACCGATATTTAAAGGTTATGAACCTACTGCTATGGCTATAGGGATTATGGAAACAGGCGGATTTGCCAAAATGTTGAACTATCCCTTTCAGTTTCCTGACAAAAGTGTGTGTGAGACTATAGCTGCAGCATCACTTGGTGTCAGACTGGGCCACACCTTCTCCACACTCATCTTCTTGGTGGCCTCAGTGTGGGTGCAGTCCACATAGTACCCTGCTCCTGCAATGACGTGGACCCCGGTGTCCTTGGCCAACTGCCGCAGGGTGGGCAGGTCCCGGTCGATTCCCGTGGTGGTGTTCTCCACTATGGTGCCCCCGCCCGCCTTCCTGTAGACCAGCAGCTCGTCCCGCACGGCGCTGATCTCCTGCTGCAGGAGCAGGTTCTCGTGGCAGCTGTAGGGGTTCTGTCTCAGCCAGTGCATGTGCTGCATCTGGAAAGGGTTCTCCGCCACCGCCTCGTCGCCCGGCGGAGGAGGGAAGTAGCAGCACTCGAAGCTCATGGTCAGGTGCTCGTGGGTCATCGTGCGGCCCAGCTGGTCCGGATCCACCAGACCCAGGACGGTCTGGACCTTCCCGCTCAACGCTGACATGATGCTGCTGCCTCAACCTGAGACGACACAGTGAAATCAGTGATTTATTTACAGCTGAGACAAAATACCACACCTGATAAAGCTGGTTAAAGGGATAGTTCAACATTTTGGCAAATTGGCCCATTGCCATAATCGCTATAGTTTTAGGACTACTGTATGTTCGTTACCTTTAATTGTCGGTGCAAGCTATTTTTAGAGCGGCGGAGCAGAGCTGCTCAGAGCTACGCTACGGAGGCTAATGGGATTTCTTGGTTTCCCTCATCAAACTCATCAAATGCACAATCTAACGACTCCAAAACGCTCTGGTGGACAAGTTGTGACCTGCACATTCACCACGCTATGAGATAATAACAGGACGTTACGAGACAGAGTTTTCGAGGGAAATGCAGAGACTGCTTGCCGAAAAACTGCGCATGAATGGCTGATGCAGTTTTTGCATGAATTTACCTTGAAAACCACTAAACTGCAATTAAAGGTAACGAACCTACTCCTAAAACTATAGGGATTATGGCAACGGGCGAATTTGCCAAAATGTTGAACTATCCCTTTAAGCGGATCATTACAACAGAGGGGTGTGTTTGCAACTCATTGACCAGGGTGACGTCATCGTCAGTGCAGGACCGAGACCTTTGAACTGCAAAGTGCAAAATGCAAATCCTCATGAAAGCCTATGTCTAACTATAGGCCTATTATCTAATGTCCTCCCGTTTACTCCATGTGCTCTGTTTTGCAAGATGTGAGCAACTGTTGCAGGCAGCTCTGCATTAGTTCACTAGCAAACAGCTGCGTTTTCTGAAAGCACTGCAACATGAAAATTAAAAGTTGGAGGAACAGCACGAGCGAAACCAACACTTTCATCAGCTTAAACTTTGACGTGTTTCCGCTGTTTTCACTCCTGAAACACACTTCTGACCTTGTAGTAGGCTACCTGCTTTGATCGATCCGCTGCCTCGTCTTCTGCACCAGTCGAGCAGCACACACACATACACACACTGTCAGACTATCCACCACTCACAGATTAGGACCATATATCGCGAGAGGTGCCAGAAATCGCGAGACTTTCAACAGTTCGACTGTTTTAATTTAATTTAATTTAATTTAATTTAATTTAATTTAATTTAATTTAATTTAATTTAATTTAATTTAATTTAATTTAATTTAATTTAATTTGTCTAAACATTTTAATACAAATTCCTTATTTCCTATTCATTTCAGACTGTAAAAATATTTTTGAACGATAAAGTTTTTGAAGAAAAGGGGAAAAAAACTTCCTGTTTCTCTATTCGCTTGGTAGGAAACTAACCAATCAGTGACGAGGAGGACTCACTCTGAGTAGGATAAGCAGAGATTGATTCAGGAGGTTACTGAAACTGTACTTTAAAGATGCACATTTAAATATACTTTGTATCAACATAAATACCTATGTAAATAATTAACTGCATATACACTGCATGTACTTTCACTGAATTAACTTAAATATACAATTTGAATTAACATCTTAACCTTACAATTATTTGATAAAGTCATTGATAAAGAGAGAGTTTCTGACATTTTAACAGACAAAATGTTAGAAAATCATTGGACCTTTAAATGTTAACGTCTTTATTAAAAAGTTACAATTATCCATCAAGGCAGTGGTTGTCAATGTTAAAGATCTCTTCATGGATGGACTTGGGGTGGTCAGAGGTCTAAGAGTCACCTGGAGGGTTAGATGAACACAACCTTGGCCAGGAAACGGCAACATTTCTGTCTTTAACTTGACAAATACTGTATTTGGCATGGCTATTATTTTGTAAAGCGGTTAGTTTGAATTTCTAAACCTTTTATAAATGGTAGATATTAGAAAGTGGAATTTAATAGTTTTACTTGAAAGCACAAGTAATTTAATATACTTACCGATTTACATAACCACAACAAATTACAGGCCTGGAGACTTAAATTCAGTCACTGGCAAATGGGTAATGAGCTGTCCTTTAAAAATCTGGCAAATATCATGTTTTAGTAATTTGACGAGAACATGTGAAGATGATGCAGGGTTTGGGAGACAGACTGTGACTCTTTGTTTCTGTGCTGTACACTGAGCAGATGGTCCCCGCGGCAGCGTTTGGTCTGCTGTTGCAGGGAACTGCCCTGTGAACACTCACCATTGCACTGACCATCTCATCTCTGCAAATGGCTGAGCACACGACCATCCCCATACTGTAACGCCTGTGCCATCCGTTGGTCGGCGAGATGACAAGAACAGAGCAGCAGCTGCGATTTAAGGGAAACATACTGTGTTCACTTTTCATGTTCTAGCCTGGATGAAATGTTCTGGCCTTTATTAGCTAAGGTGTGGAAGGTGATGAGGGTTTAAATGAAGTGTCATTCTTTTTAAACCTGTTTGAAAACAAGAGCTGAGCAATCGAGATCTGTGGATTTAGCTATTTCTGTCAGTTTAGCACTTTTTATGATTTGCTTTGATCTTTTATTGAGAACTTTGTGAATCACCTGATCTTGAAAGGTGCCACAGAATAAATTTTACTTAACTGCGAGAACTTTAAAGACCTTTACAGTAGTTTGTGTTGTAACTTTACTAAATTGAAATGAATTTAGAAATATAGGCTACAGTGTATTGAAACTCAATACAAACTACTGATCTGTGAAATAAAACTGGCAAATACCACAAGCTACTACATTAACATATTATAAGCAATGCTGCTGACAATAAACAGAAAAACATCAGCCACTGTGATGTCTGAAGGCAGCAGGGATGCAACATGAATTTACAGACTCGAAACAGACTACCCATGGTAAATTAGTTTTTGGAGTGCTGCTACTCATGAGCAGCATCCCACTGCAGGGTTCCTCATTAGCGACAAGAGAAGCTGGTCACTTTCATTCATCTGCATGGCCGACATGTTGTTTCGGCTGGACACAAACACAGGGAGGTTCTCAAGGAGAGGGGATGACTAAAACAGCGCTCTCTCCTGTGGCCTGAACAGCTCAGATATTAAAGAGAATTTGAGTTTTTGTCATTTTTTGGGACTCTGCCGTGATTTTACTACCAGGTTTGTTGATCAGTCCTGATACAAAAGAAATCATGTTTAGGAATGTAAACCAAAATTACGGCCTAGCTATATGCTCTGAACTCACTGTTAAATTAATGCTAAACACAGCATTTCCTTTTGTTTTTTAACTGTGTTTCCATACAGAATTTTCCATATATATTGAATTGAAAGAAAAAGGCTCTGACAGGTCAGTGGGAGGTAGAGGAGGAGGAGGAAGTCAGAGTGTTGTGATCTGGTGCCCTCTGCAGACCGAGAGGGGGCACATGTTTTACAGTAGAGTTACTGTGAAATATAATTATCTAAACCATTATAAATAACAACACACAGTAGACCACTCCTATGAATGGTGCTTGAACTGCTTTTATATATTTATTTTCTACTCTTAACAAGCATATAAAGCGCTTTACTCGAAAGTAGAGATATACACATGGTAGTGCTCTGGCCTGAGGGCAGACTGGGCTATTCTCAGTCAATTTAAAATGACATGAATGACAATAAATGCCAGTGGCTTGGTCTGGTGTCGTGTCTGTTGTTTCTGCTCTTTATCTCATTTTCACGCCGATTATAGGCCGTCAAGTGCCCACCAGCATTGTGAATCAATAGGCATGTTTGTTTCAAGAAATACCAGTGCGATCCTGAATTATGGGAACAATGAAACTGATGAATTGCAAACGTCACCCTGAATTACAGCGTTTAAGCAGATGCACATGTTTGGTGGTGATACACAGACTAGAAAATGTAATTAACATTAGCTTTCATCTAAGTTTTATTCAGTCAGGAGGAGGGACCCTTCAGAGTAACTAAGAATCATCAACATATTATAAACATTACTAGACCAAAAAATATGTCAACACCTGAAGTGTCGCATCTCCTTTCAAGACCACAGGTATTAGAGATGTTGACTGTCAGGATTTGCTCCCATTCACCCTGCAACAGCATTAGTGAGGTCAGCCTGATGTGGAGTGATAAGGCCCAACTCTCTGTCTGCGTTACACTTCATCCCAAAGCCATTAGATACGGTTCAGGTCAGTTTGCAGGCCAGTTATTCTGAGCTGGATTTCTTTACAGCCTTGACTTTGGTAACAAGCTAAGTTTGTTTTCATATTAAAGTTCTTCCCATAAAGTTTGAGGATCATAATTGTAACTTTAGGGTCGATCAAACTGGTCAATCAAACTGGCACATTTGTCCGCATCGGCCTCTGATGAGCTGGTTTGAGAGATGGCATGCCGTTCATGCGTGTCACGCAAATCACTTTTCCACGGGCCCATGTGACAGGCCCAAGATGTTCCTTTTCATGCCACTTTCTGTATAAAACTCCCAACGGCAGAAACATTCACACAGTGTCTGTGAGAACATTGCCTCAGGGACAAGGAACAAACTTCATCATGGCCGCGAGGACTTTGGTTGTGGCCTGTGCTCTCTTTCTTGGAACGTGCTTCATCATGCACGGCCAAACGACAGAAACGACACATGCCTTCTGCAAGATCGTCTGGCAAGAATTTAGTTTTTCATTTGATTTTCCATTATAGATAGATAGATAGATAGATAGATAGATAGATAGATAGATAGATAGATAGATAGATCGATAGATCGATAGATCGATAGATAGATAGCTATAAATATGTTTTACTCTCTCTGTTCCCAGGTTGGTTGCAGTGCCATGTGAGCAAGTCAAAATGGCCATCGTGACTCAGATTAAAGCAATGGGCTCATACAAGGTAAGAAAGTTGATAAAGAGTAACTTCACACATTAGTTACTGATTTATTTTATTGACTAACTTTTTTACTATTTATGTAGTTAATGCAAATTTACATTCAGATTTTTCTGGGTTCCTGTTTCAGCTCGGTCCAGTGAGCGCACTCCTAATTCAAGCCAACCACACCTCTGCGGTCGGTCAGATCGAGAGCGTGAACTTCACCATGAGCGGCATATCTATGGGCATGGGCTGCCACATACAAGTAAGAGAAACATTTACACATCTAATTCATCTTAATCATCATCAGTTATATGTTATTCATTATAGAAATTAAAGGTGAACTTTAAAAGTGTAATGTAATTAACATGTTTTCTTTGGTGCTGTTCAGGGTTCGTCCATGTCGGCTTTCTGGTACAGCCTCTTTGATAACGGCACCAATTACTGTAACCTCCACAACATCATACAAGGTACAGCTTCAGCATGATTTTTGTTGAGTAAAATGAGAAAAAACAGATTAAGCAACTGAGTCAATATCCTAACAACCACGATCCAATCAGTGTTTATCCTGACCCCTGTGTTTCCTGTCTGTACAGGAAGTGGACTCACCAAAGGACCAGGTTTCGTGGAGTTCACCAACGAGTGGCTCTGTCTTGGATTTGGACTTTCTGACTGCAAATGAGTGTGAAATCTGAAATGTGTTTTTGAATGGTTGACACTGTCATACAAGAGAATAGATTTATTGAATAAAAGTTTCGTTCACACAAATTAAAATAGAGTATTATGACACTCTCTCTCTGATCAATTTGTTTACAGGACACTGCATGGTGACACATGATAGCATGAACTTGTGTAACTGTCTCTCTTCTCTGACTGATTAAATAAAATGTGTTTGTGAACTAATTTATAAAGGCGGAGTTGTTTCATTTCATTTTATCGTTTCATTTCATTTAATTTTATTGTTTAATTTCAAAACTAATCAAACAATGATGGCAACACTGACTGAGATCATATGATTTTTATTTCAAAAGTGCCAATACAACAGCATGAAAATGAGCAATATTTGGTTTCTCATGATGATTTAATTATTGACACATTTAATAATCAATGCTGCAGCTACGCACAGAAGTCAGAATTTGTCATACATGATATGTGTTTTAAAAAAGAAAAGAAAAAGAAAAACAGAAGGATCAAACACACTGCCATCATTTCAGTTTCAAACTTGTTGACACTTCAACTAGGAAGCACACAGACAGGGTAGGTTATTGTTTGACTAAATATTGGACTTTGAGCATCCTGTGTCTCTGTATAGCAGCTCTCCTCTCCTGAAACCTTCTTGAACTTAACACAGGATGGTGCTATAGACTAAACAATAGGGAGCAGAAAATGTCAGCTGACCTCTTTGGAAACCCCAGAGCTGCTGGGCCTCTGAGGGTCTGGGTTTCTGGAGTCTGGGTGGAGCAGTTGCAAGGCAAGGCAATTTATCTGTATAGCCCGTTTTTACAAACAGTTTGTCTCAAAGGGCTTTACATGGCATCGTAACAACATCCTCTGTCCTTAGACCCTCACATCGACTGAGGAAAAACTCCATAGAAAACCCTTTTAACAGGAAAAAAATGGAGAAACCTCAGGGTGAGCAACGGAGGAGGGATCCCTCACCCAGGACGGGCAGACGTGCAATATTTGTTGTATACCTTAAGTTAAAGGTCTTTATATTTGAAATAAGTGAATATAAAACAAATATCATATCAGTTTCAACTCTGCCAAGACCTCATTTGGATGTCAGGTCAAGAGGGATTTGATACTTCCATATTACCTCCATTCACAATATTTTGGTGGAGTTTCAGTTCTTTTTGTCTTACTTTTTAAAATAGTCAGTCACATAGGGTTAAAACAACAACAGCAACAACAACAACAACAACAACAACAACAACAACAACAACAACAACAACAATGCTGGAGTCACACAAACCTATGGTGCATGACACTGTTTTTGTCACACTACCCACAAGACTCTTTAAAACTAAGACAACTGTCTATGTTTTAGAATTCTCTACAGGATTCTTGTTGTCTGACGTCTTTCCACAGCTGCCTGACCCAGATTCAGGAGGAAGTGGGTCTGTAATAACATGTTATTGGCTCTCATTCTAAAATCAATTATCATACCTTTCAATAAAACATAGAATATATGATAATTGATTCACTGATTCAATAACTAATGTGAAATTAACCAATTTCCTCTTGGATCACATCCATTGAAGGTCAGACAGTGGAATATTTAGGTTATAACGTTGCAAATATGATTTTTGACACAAAATTGAACTGTACACTGAATTTTGCGGCTGTGTTCAGAAAAGTGCATCAGCCTTTGTCATGTCTTGGGGAGGCTGTCTTATTTCCATCTTGAGAAGTCCATGACGATCTTATTTGACCATGCTTTTGAAGAATCAATTTCATCTCTTTTTGGCGTAATGGTATCTTTAAATAGAAGGAATTCTCAGAATCACATTGTACAATGGTCCAGTGAGCTGATTGGTGACTCACAGGCTAACCTGCCACCACTGTGCACCAGACAGGTACAACAGACGGCTTGATTTTACACGTCGACCACTTTGAAATTCAGCTTCTTCTTCCTGGATGGACATAGAGCTTTGTTCCAGCAGCCATCAATAATTACTAATATTGCAAAGAAGCAATGCTTAATTAATGAATTACTTAATTAATTTATATTATTCAGCTTGTACACATGATGTCGCCTGTTCTCTGTGTAAAATTGTTAACTATTTTTATACAGTGGATCAGATATACCCACATATATAAATAAAGTAGCCTGATCTGATGTGACCTCTGACCTGAATCTCCAGATCAGTGAAGTAGGTTACTCTGATTGAGCCTTAGTTTAAGTTTAGGACATAACCATAAACTGAAGACACCATCTACTATAAATCTTGGCAAAAAAATTATAAATGTTGATGATCATAATGAATTCACTGCCGTTTTTCTTTAGCTACTCTTTCCTGCACATTATGTCTGATCACATCTCCTTGTTATGTGCGCAAAATTATATTAATAGAATTATATTGATATGACAATGTGTTCATTTATTTATTTCACAATGTTCCCACACAGCTATCAAATTAAAACTATGCCATTACATTATCTGTGTAAAAGTGATAACAGATGATTTCAATGCATCAAATCAGTTGCGATGAGGCTTTTATGTGTTGCTGTGACTCTGCTGGTCGTGTGTCTATGGGGGTGGGGGGTGGGGGAGCAAAATGATAACCAACATTAACACTAATTACACAAAGTAGAAATTACTTATGCTGTTTTTGTGTGTGTTTGAGCAGGTTTTGGGCTACATGTTTCCAGTTTACCTGTTCTTTTTCAAATCTCTGTTCATTTCACATTTCCTATAAATTGACATTTCTTCCTTCTGTTGTCAAGACTCACAGCTTTAAGGACAAGAAATAAATAATAATTGAGTCATAAGTTTTTTATTCTATATTTGTAGACATCTCCTGCTGTTGTCTAGTTGAAGATGAGAAGAAATTGACTGACGAGCCTCCTGTTGCCTGGCGGCCAGCTGGAAAAGGTCATCTGACTTGTGAATGACCATCATGCATTTCACCATGTAAATCAATATTACAGTGATTTCACAGAATATAAAAAAAGTGCTGAAAACCCCAGAGAACATATTTGTTGTTTGTTGTGTTGTCTTTAACTGATGACGAAGGTGATGATGACTATTTTATCTGTATACAGGCACAGCATGAAACAGCCCATGCAATGTCAACCTTCAAAATTACCACTAATGTTCACATGATTGTTCACATGACTGTCTACATCTGTTTGGATGTGAATTGATGACATTTAACTTGAATAGGAACTTTTACACATGCAGTTTTTAAAGTCGTAATTTGGATTGGAGATCGAGCCAGCGATCTCCTGCATAAGGGCCAGAGGTGATATGTGATATGGGAAGTGCACTAACCCACCATTGCACCTCTTACACATAAGGAAAAATTAATTGGAGACAGGACCATTTGCATAACTTCCATAAAGCACAAGCTCAAAAAAAAGGAAGAAAAAAAAGCTCAACGCACAAATGATGCCGCATGCTGTACCTCCAGCTTTTTTAGCTTCTACAGGTGGCAAATCCATAGCCAAGACAAGCCCATTCATTGGTCGTCTCCGTGAAGCCTGGTGATAAGTTGAGGCCACTCGCTAAAGACAAGATCAATTCACACAAATAGGATTAATTCACTTTATGTTTTCTTTTTTTGTTTTCCTACAAAATACATGAAAAATAAAAAGCAAAGTCTATTCATAACACACAAAGACTACATCTTGGTTCAATAATGCATGAAAATTCACCTATAGCTATTGTATAAAAATAGATAATCACCTGCAAGCAAGTCGTAGAGGTTGCAGTAGTTGAGGCCATCGTCAATAACACTGGTGACCGTGATAGAAGCTGACTGAGCCTGCAGCAAACAGAAAGAGGTTGTGATGTGTTATTAATTATCTAACAAGTTATTCATGTTAAACACTGAGGTGTGAGACAACTCACAGACACCCAGCAGCTGCTGGTCAGTAGGGTCTTGTGTAAGTTGAAGTCTACGCTCTCAACATGCAGGTGGTCTGGGGAAGTGTGGTGGGCGTGGATCGATGAGTTGGTGACTGAAACAAGCTGGAACAGAGGACAACACCTATATGTTAAGACTTATATATCAATACCATTGCAAATATGTGGCCATTTGCACTGTTCACATTGAAAACTAACTGATCAAAAGTGTGTGGACACAGACAAAGTCCACATTGAACTTTGCACACTTCACTTTAAACTTTTGTTATCACAAGTTCCACTTTTTCCATATTCAAACCAGCCTGGAGGGATTTTCTCCCCCTGACCAACAAGAGCGTCACTTCACTAAGGTTGACTACTGGTGGTCAGGGTTCAGGACAGGACACTGTCAATCTCTTCAATTCAAACCTTGAAAACCACTTCTTTTTGAATATATTACGCATGAGGGCACTGACAAGATAATGAAAAAACCTCTCCCTGGCTGCAATAATTGGTTCCAAGACAACCAATTATCAAAGAGAAAAAATCTATATATGCAGTAGGATTAAAATTTCTCTAAATTAGATCAAAGGGACCAACTAGAACCATGAAAAATAGCTGCAGAATGTAAGGAGAGGGACATGGAGAGGACAAGGTGTCCACATGGGTTTCCCTATGGACTGTGTGTTAACAGTGGAGATATCAAAGAGAGTTGATTTGTTGGCATGCATTAGAAAAAGTAACTATAACATGACAGGAAAAAAAAAGAAAAACAGACCTGAAGTTTGAATATACAACCCATTCGAAATACTGGTAATTGCATGTGCCACACATCGGAATAGCAATGAATCAGCAACTCTTACTGTATAGTGACATTTTTCGCAGATATTCATCGGACTGAAGTCTCGAATCTGCTGCACCAGTTTGGAGCCAACATCAGCACAAGGAAGTGCAAACAGCCTGGAGGAAGAGAGCACTTAACTCTTGAGACGACAGAGAGCAGAAGCAATCAACTTCCTGTGGATGTTTTTTTAAATAAGAAGCTCTATTTTTCTTTCACAGGATATCCGTCTGAACTCAAATGCAAAGACACAATGAAACTCACACTAAGCACACGTCAATGAACCTTACCAGAGCGTTTTGCAGAAAGCGTGGTAAGGAATAGGTACAGGAATAGCACCTGGAGAGCCAAACAGTGCTGTGAAGAGAACAGAGGCCAGCAGTACAGTCCTCATGGTTGCCCGCTTTGTTGAGTTTCCTGTATTCCCTTAATGCAACCTGAGCTTATGAGTGAGCAAGGGGATTCATTTCCGAGGAAAATTCAGATCTAAGAGCCTCGTCACGAGGACCAGGATGGCCGATTAAAATTGATCAGATCAAGGGCGTGAGTTATTGGTCTTGCAGAAAGTGGCCTCTACTGAAGCCCTTAGTGAGTCATAGCAGTTAGAGTAAATGCAACTCTGTGCATATTTAGTGTTATACCTTATTTATTATGATGAAATGCAGCACAGCATAACAAAGTCAGAAAAAAAGACATTTTTGCATGAATCAGTGATATAAATCATTATAAATTCCAACTCACCTAGCACAAGTTTTCTTACTTACTTACTTTACTTTATTTTCTCACGACCACGTAAGTGGTATGGAGTACAAACAATAAAACAGTACAGATAATCAGACATAGCAAGAGGCAGTGGGGCTGTACATACTTTGTACATACATCTCTGACCAGGACAGAGCAAAAAATATCACTTAAACAGAGGAAGAACACGTTTCAGAAAAGCACCTAGCTTATAAAGAACTTTTGTTTTATCAGACTGTAATAACAAAATTTGTTTAAACATAGATGGGCGACGAACATAGTATTTAGGGAGGTATTTTTCTCTTAGATATACAATACATGTGTTCTTGCATTCAAACAAAACATGGAACTCATCACCAATCTGGCCGTCTTTGCATAGATCACATAACCTCCGACTTCTATCGAGTCCTTTATACCTTCCAATAACTTTTGGTATTCTTGTATTATTTACTCTAAAGTGGCAGATGGCCTGTCTATACTTTTGGTTTGAACACAATAAATACTTTTCTAACGAATTTCTGACTCTGGCAATCAGCTCATGCATCAATTTTCATTCTTGTAGCATGTGACCTGGCAGCAATTGATTGAGCCAAAGAAGAAACAAAAAAAGAAACCTGTGGCTTGTCTGTTTCTGGTGTTTGATCACTCAATTGTCTCTTATTTACCTCACAAGTCCCGAGGTGAGCTCATTGTTTGGAGGACTATTGACCCAATAAACCTGCCCATGAATGCAGAGCTTGTCATGCCTTTGGCCATCTCCGTAGTTCTTGTTATGATCAAAGTCTCAAAACCAATAAACAGTGTATCGAGTAATAGTGTCTTGTATGAGAAGTAATAAATCCCTTGGTAGGCAGCGTGGTGTGCAAAGCTCAAATAACTGAACTGTAACCAGAAAGCAGAGGGAAAATTTGGTGTGTAACCAATTACATCTGATATGCGTCATGTGTTTATTGTAAATAAATGTAAAATCCATCTTATTATTCTATTCCTGAACACCCTGTACCCATATGCCCGAATAAGCAGCAACAACAGTGGAGGAAAGCATAATCTGCATTTGGACTGACAGCTCGAATGTTATGCCCACAGGCGCCAGAGTGTGGGAAGTGTTGGCTGTTACTGGTGTGTTTCTGCCATCATTCTGCACTTGTAAGTGTAACTAACGAGCCCAAACAAGCTCCATAACTAATAGTGTATTGGTTTAGGCACCATGGAGCCTTTAAAGGGCTCATGAAATGATATCAGTGCTTTTATTTAGTATTTCAGGCTCAGTATCAGAGAGCAGTCGGGGAATGAGGAGAAGAGAGACTGGCTTTTGGGGGATGGGCCAGCCCACAATCACTCTGCACCCCAACTGATCTATTTGATGTATTACAAAGACAGTTTAGAAACATAGAGACAAGGTGGGGGGAGCCTACATGTGGCCACGCCTACTACACCTATGATAGACTTGGGTGCCCCCCTCACTGGTGTCCAGATTCAGTTTTAAATATTTAAATAATTAGTTATTCATTGGTAGTATTTCCTCTAAAAGTGTGTGACATGTTTTTGTTTGCCTTGAAGAGCTAATCACAGCCTAACTGAAAAGGTCAGAGGTCATAGCTCAATAATGTTGAGCCAGAAAAAAAAACAGAGATGCTAACAGTTGTTGTAGCATTAGGCCTTAGCTGTTAGCAAAACATTGATGTTTGTAAATGGATTAATTGTCCAGACTCTGCTTCCATATTGGATATTTCAGCGAAACCGTGATGATGTTGAACTTAAACATTGAACAGTTGAAGAAAGAGATGGAGCTGGAAGAGCCACGTTTATAGTAAGTTAATGATGCTACTCTCCAGGTTATAATAAATTAGCCTAATGTATCCGGACATATTACATCTGTGATCCGTATGTAACCTCAGACAAAAGTGTCAGTGGCGCAAGAATATTAATAGCACATGGAAATATGAAAATTATGTATCCTAATGGCACCGCCCCCTATGAAATTCAAATACCCCCCTTATAGCTAAGCTCTGGCAATGTGTCTGGGCATAGCTGCTCTGAATTCACACCAGTCCCTTTCGAAAAGCACAAAAATGCACACAGAGCATCGTAGAATTGCTTTTCTTTTTATTGGTATTTTTCTTTATCATGACAAACTGTAACGCAACAGCATAGAAGAAACAATTAAAAAAAATAGGGGTTTAAACCAAATATAACACAATCATGCATTTGTATTTGGTCAAATCCTTTCAACAATGAAGCTTGTTAGTCTTTACATGTGGCGAGTCCATAACCCAGGCAAGCCCATTCGCTGGTGATCTCCATGAAGCCTTTTGATGTGGTGAGTCCACTCGCTAGAATCAAAACATACATCAAAATCAGATATCTTTTATGTGTCAGACTTCACTCAGAGCAGCAGACATAAAAAGACCATTCAAGTAAAGTCCTTGGCTCCTGAACTCACCTGACACCAGGGTGTAGAGGTTGCAGTAGTTCAGTCCATCATCAAGAAGACTTGTAAATCCAAGAGAAATGGACTTTGCCTTGTGAAGCAGACAAGTAAGTAATTGAGGATTACTAAATACATACCACATTAGTGTGTTTCTAATGATTTTTCCTTCAGCTTCAAAAACATTTGATAAAAAAATAAAAATAAAAGTCTAAAAGCAACACCAGGAACTCATCCATTGCTGCCTGCTGGCTCACAGACAAAAGTGAGATTTCACTTTTTCTCTCCCACCCATTGTGACGAGTAAAATTCTGTGGCCTCTAATAAAAACCTCTTTTTTCCCAGGAATAGGCAGCTTATTACCATTGAGCTGAAATAATGGGGCTCTATGACAGTTGACCAGTAGCCTATAATTTGTCATGTCTGTAAATATTGGGCTTCTACACTGGTAGTGCACATGAAGCGGGTCCCAATATATCATACCTGCAGTTATTAACATAAATATACATATCAGCTGCTCATTTGGATTCACATTGACTTGGAAAGTGGGATGAGATCTTATCTCTCAGATCTTAGGAAGTTAAAAAGAGGATATGAATCAACTAATGGCAATAGCCTACTACATTTCTACAAGATGTCAGTTTATCTTTTATCTGTATTAATGAAAAAAAAAACATTCATAATTATGCTTTGTCATAAAACCCCACATTTCTGATGAATCATCATCATCACTTATACTTACAGACACACGACAGCCACCAGTCATTATGGGACTGAAGGTGAAGCTCAGGCTCTCAGCCTGAGGGCTAAAAGGTGAAGAGTGGTTGGCTTTGATGGTTACAGGGGTGACTGACACAAGCTGGAAGAAAAAGCAATTCATTGACTTTTAACAGTGATACTGGATATGGGTAAATATAGATTTTTCTAGCCATCTAATATATGACTAATGTAATCATACACGCGATTGCCTCTTACCCTATACTGACATGCGTCACAGCCAATCATGGGGTTGAATGATTGAATCTGATGCATTATTGTGGTGCTGATTTCGGCACAAGGTGTTGCAAAAAGCCTAGAAGACAAAAGACACTAGTTTGCTTTCCTGATAATAATGATAATAAAAAAGAAAAACAGATTCACATTCTAATTAAAAAGACACAGAGTGAAAAACAAACTTACCATACTGTTCTGCAGAAGGCACTGTAAGGAGACGGACCAGGAGGGAGAGCGACGGCAGCAGTGCAGCCAAACAGTCCTGCAAACAGAGCAGAGGCCAGCAGCAGAGTCTTCATGGTGAAGTCGGGCTGTTCGGTCGCTTCCTTCCTCCTGCAGTGAAGTGTGTTACTGGTGAGAGTGGGCTGGCTGCTGCTCTGACGTGTGGCTGAGAGAATGGATCTCTCACAGGCCAATTTATGCAAAATAACAAGCCTAACAGTGACAATCTTCATGAAGAGTGTGACACAATGGTCTTGTGGAAACCATTACATGATTGGGGAAACCCTCAGGTCAGTCATTCATGTCAGTAAGTCACTGCCCATCCTCCGATGTGAAGTCTGAGCCTTCACCACCTTGAAAGACAACACCAATGACAGGTTAAGCAAACACTTGCATCTCATTTAGGGGTCAAATCTAATAGAAAAAAACTTTTATTGTGCACTTTTATTTTTGTTCCAGTGAAATACATATCCAGTCTTTAGACCAGACATTTGTTGTTATGGTGGAGTTTCAGTGTTCTTAGCGTAGGCTGCACTTGTAAGAAGAAAATAAACAACAATAAGAAGAAGTCAACTTTTTCTTTTAAATTCAGCTATCTTTAAAACAGAAGTAAGCGGAATATTTGTGTTAATATAAATCTTAAATAGTTATATCTTCCGACAGCAATCACTTATACCCCTTTCCCACTGGCCAAAAAACCCGTTTAAACCCGCTAACAATCGGCTTTTGGTGGCAGTGGGAAAGGCGCACCGAAACGACTCGGCAAGCGACGCGGGTTAAAATCGCCTTTAATCGGCTCGGCTCCGAACGGCTTGCAGTGGGAACGCCAGACCCGCGTCAACCCGCTAATTTACGTGATGACACTGAACGTTACGTGACGGCACGTCATCGCGCCGGTCGCGTCTCATATCACGTACCAAAACAAAGCTCTGCTCCGCTCTGCTCTCATCCGAGACTGGGATCAAAACATCAGAGAACACTGACCAAAATCGATGGAAAAAAAGAAAAGAAAAGAAGCTACAGTCTGTTTAACTGACGTGTTGTGCCGCGGACGTCCGTCATCCGGCCGCAGCAGACTCGCTGTCCTCCGCGGTCCTGGTGCTCAGGTCAGCCAGCCAGAGAGTCTGCCTCGGCGGACGGACACTCCGCGGCGGGCGGCTGTGGCATGACTGTGTGTCTCTTGCACCGCGGGGCGACTGGTTTATGCTCTGTCTGATCCCTCAGCGGGGGGTCAGACTCGGCTCATTTTGGTCAATGGGAAAGGGGCCAAATGCCGATTGTTAGCGGGTCGACCCGCGTTTAAAAAAAGTGTTTGGTCTGAAACACGGGTCTGTCAGTCACTCTGCTCTGCTGTAAGCCGAGGAGAAAACTTTCCTTGTATCCTACAACCTTTATCCAATGAGGAGAGAGAACGTGTGTGTGCAGCCAAGGGATGCGCATGCATGTGGTGACGTAGGGATGAGGGCGGGGACTGCTAACTCCATCGGCTGACAGGAAGATAGCCAAAACGACCGGATCGCTTACTTCTGCTTTAAATCAAAGGTCTTTATATGTATAAATATATATTCTATTATGTTACCCATGATGAAAATGATTGGATACTGATCTTCTCTCACACGTGGCTTCATCAGTCTCAGATGGATCTCAACAATGAAGTCAATAGTCACCTGTTTTGTGCCTGACCATCCGCCATGTAAGCGATTTCACACACATTTTATATGCTTATTGTGAGTGTGAAGGGGGAAAATTAGCCCTGGGGTGGTGGGTGGTGGTGTTGGGGATTCACTGAACAGAGTCTACCTCTTTATCTTATTTATCTATTCAGCCTATACTTCCTCCTGCTTGTATCTACTCTTTTTCTTTCTTTTTAAAGGCCACATTTCTACGTTATGAAGAATTGGAACAAAATAAACTAGAGAAAAATTGGAACAAGAAGAAATTTGAAAATGTCAAATGACGTTATTTTATTATGTTACATAAATAGTATGCATTCAGTAAGAGGACAAATAACGACATGAAAAAAAAAACACATCGCCAATTGATTAACTCTTTGAAATAATGAACAATTTGAGGTTATTGATCTGAATGTGAAATGAAGGAGTCAAAGACAAGTGACAATAGCATGGGAATGCTTTTGTAAGCAAAAAACTATAATGAGCGTTGTAGATCCAGTTGTAAGTCATGACCCAGTCTGAACCAGTATTGCCACACTGATACAAGACTTCACCAGGTATCTTATGATGTTGATTTTTTACACAATTATATTTTTTTCCCATCCAAAATAAAGGTGTTTGTTCATATTCTGAACTCAAACATATCTTTACTTTAATATCTTTGTTCCCTAATTCACTTTATGCACAGCTACACTACTTCCTGAAATAAGCCAGCTCGTTTAATTCCTGTCTTACATTATTGGACCAACTGATTAATCCAGGTGTGTCTGACCACTGTGACTACTCAGACACACCTGGATTAATCAATTGGTCCAATAATGTAAGACAGGAATTAAACGAGCTGGCTTATTTCAGGAAGTAGTGTAGCTGTGCATAAAGTGAATTATAGCTAAAAATTGATATATTCTCTTAATCTTGTACTATGGTGAGGTTTTATCTATTTTATAATCTCTGTTTGTACAATGTTTTTATAAACCACATATTTATACTGTTTTATTTTCTTTTTTTTAGTAAGATAAATATTACCATCAACAATGTATTATCATCTCCTATTGTTTTAACTCCTTCTTAATCTCTTCTTTGACCTACATTTTATGTTGTATCTTGACATCATTGCAAATGGGGGAAACCACAATGATTTTTAAATTATGATTTAAATTATGGTTTGAATAAATGAAATACCTATTTGATAATCTATTTTTTTTTAGATTATTTTCAAACTTTTTAATGCACCTTTATTCACACTGAATGACCCAAACCCAAACTAATATGCTTTGCCTATAACATAATTATGTATGTTATTACTTTATAATCCCTTCATGTATGGTGTATTATACAGTATTTTCATCTTGTGCTCACCTTATGGTTGTAATAGCTGTGTGAAGGAATGACCTTAGTGCATATGTGGAGAGGTCACTATTTTAGTGACACACTATACCACCAGTTGAATATTATTACTATAATAGTCATTATCCAGATATTTCGACATTTGGCAAAACGAGTTAGTGGAAATTAATTCATAGGAAAAATAAGACTGAGATGTGTCAAACTATAGACTCTCTCTCTATCTACCTTTCCTGCCCAGTTGTAGGACAAAGGCACACACATAAAGACACAGAAAGAATAATACAGTTGCAGCTCTTTATTAATATTCCTCTAAATCTACATAGGCAGTGATATATGCAGCATGTCTAGAATTACATACCATATAAACTACCAAATCAGAACTATCCATGACTAAGGGAAAAAACTAGGGTTTTAAATGAAATCCAACAATGTCATGCATTTGTTGTTCAAGTCATTTCAACACTGAAACTTGTTAGGCTTTACAGGTGGCGAGTCCATAACCCAGGCAAGCCCATTCACTGGTTACCTCCATGAAGCCTGGTGCTGAGGTGAGTCCACTCGCTAGAAACAACACATGGATGGAGAAGAGGTCAGTCCACATACATGTCTCAAATTCCTTTGTTTATACATGAATAAGAACGGCACTGAATACGTAAAAGTTAAAGTACATTTCTGCTGTAAACTGTAACACAATCTGAACTTGTTCACTCACCTGACAGCAGGTTGTAGAGGTTGCAGTAGTTGAGGCCACCATCCAGGAGAGTGGTGAATCCAAGAGAAGTGGACCCAGCCTGGCAAATGAGAAAATAAATAAATAAATAAATCCAGTATTGATGGAAAGAAAGAATTATGCACTTAGTAAACAATTGAGTGCAATTAATACTTACAGTCACACGGCAGCCACCAGTCATGACGGTGGGCCTGAAGGTAATGGTAATGTTTTCAGCCTCAAGGCCATCAGGGGAGGTGTGGTTGGCTTTGATGCCTAGAGGGGTGGCTGACACAAGCTAGAAGAGAAAACAGTTAATCGTTAAACCAAAGCTGTATAACTTTTTACAATGATGTTAGAAACTGGTTAAAAAAAACAAAAAAAAACGACAATATTTGTTTGAAGCCGATGAGTGGTACTTACCATATACTGACATTTCTCACACCCAAGGGCTGGGTTGAATGTTTGGATCTGTTTCACTAATGTAGTGCTTATTCCAGCACAAGGTGTTGCAAAAAGCCTGGATGGAAAGAGACACTTGTTAGCACTCCTGACAACTAAAAACAGTCAAAAACTCAAATAAAAATACAGATACACAGAGTGAAAAACAAGCTTACCACACTGTTCTGCAGAAGGCACTGTAAGGAGACGGACCAGGAGGGAGAGCGACGGCAGCAGTGCAACCAAACAGTCCTGCAAACAGAGCAGAGGCCAGCAGCAGAGTCTTCATGGTAAAGTTGGGATGTTCGGTCGCTTCCTTCCTCCTGCAGTGAAGTGTGTTACTGGTGAGAGTGGGCTGGCTGCTGCTCTGATGTGTGGCTGAGAGAATGGATCTCTCACAGGCCAATTTATGTAAAAATAACAACCAAAACGGTGAAGACTTCTAATTATTCTTGAAATTGATTTGATGAAGAGTGTGACAAGGTGGTCTTGTGAAAACCCTCAGGTCAGTCATTCAAGTCAGTATGTCACTGCCCATCCTCCTGAATCCAACCTTTGACTGGTTAGGCAAGCACTTACTGTAACATAAAATCTAAAAGAAAAAAAACTTTTATTGTGCACTTTATTTTGGTTCCAGAGGAATATCCACTCTTTAAAGCCCCTATATGGAGCTTTTAACTGGACACGCAAAAGTCTCTGGTTTCTGCTGATGTGTCGCTGTTACCTACAACAGCAAATGAGCCCATCAGTGTGAAGATACGCTATTTCTAAGTAGTCTAATTCTATACCTCTGGAAGGCATGGTCGGGTTGGACCACTGACGAAACGATATGACGCTGCTAAAAAAAAAAAAAAGGAAAAGGAAGTCCTGTCTTCTTTCCGACGTTTCCAAAACAAATCTACAAACGTCTTCATGACAGTGGGAAATGCAGTCTTCATTCTGGCAAAACGCCACCGCTTTCGTCCACAGGGGCCGCCAAAATCAACACTACTGTAAATGAAAAGTCTGTACAGGGGCTTTATAGACATTTATGGTGGAGTTTCAGTGGGCCTCATTCACGAACCGTTCTTAAGATCAAATTTGTTCCTAAGTCCCACTTACGCAGGATCACCTACACTCTCTGAACTAATGAGGAGATGGCTTTTATCAATTTAAGAGCACAGCTGCGAACATATCTGTGGTCTAAGAATGCCTTCTTGAATCTGATGTTTTTCTTTTCTTAAGAATGACTTAAGAAAGGATTTAAGAAAATAGTTAAGACGATACTGGTGAATATGGCCCAGTGTTCTTAGGTTGTATTTGTAAGGAGAAAACAAACAACAATAAGAAGTCAGCTTTTTCTTTTAAATTCAGCTATTTTAAGATTAAAGGGTCAGTTCATCAAAATATATTTTATATACCCAGTTCAGTGAGTTGTGAGGAAATTGACTGATACTGATCTTCTCTCACACGTGGCTTCATCAGTCTCAGATTTTACAGATCAACACATGTATCTCAACAATGAAGTCAATAGTCACCTGTTTTGTGACTGACCATCCACCATGTAAGTGATTTCACACACATTTTATATGCTCATTGTGAATGTGAAGGGAAAGAATTGGTCCTGGGGTGTTGGGGGTTCATTGAACAGAGTCTACCTCTTTATCTTATTTATCTATTCAGCCTATACTTCCTCCTGCTTGTATTTCCTCCTTTTCTTTCTTTTTAAAGGCCACATTTCTAAGTTTTAAAGAATAGGAAGAAAATACTGTGAAGAAGAAAAATTGGAACAAGAACATTTTTTAAATGTTATTTGAAAATGTCAAATGACGTTATTTCATTATGTTACATAATAGTATGCCTTTAGTAAGAGGACAAATAAAACAGCATCACACCATGAAAAAAGACACATCACCAATTGATTAACTCCTTAAAATAATTATCTATTTGAGGTGAAACTCCACCATTACAAAAATGTCTTTAAAGAGTGGATTTTCCTCTGGAACCAAAATAAAGTGCACAATGTTTATAAAATATGTTTAAATGAGATGTTAGTGTTAGCCTAACCAGTCATTGGTGTTAAAGGTTGGGCTCAGGAGGATGGGCAGTGGCATACTGACTTGAATGACTGACCTGAGGGTTTCTCCAATCATGTAATGGTTTTCACAAGACCACCTTGTCACACTCTTTATCAAATCAATTTCAAGAATAATTAGAAGTCTTCACCGTTAGGGTTGTTATTTTTACATAAATTGGCCTGTGAGAGATCCATTCTCTCAGCCACACATCAGAGCAGCAGCCAGCCCACTCTCACCAGTAACACACTTCACTGCAGGAGGAAGGAAGCGACCGAACATCCCAACTTCACCATGAAGACTCTGCTGCTGGCCTCTGCTCTGTTTGCAGGACTGTTTGGCTGCACTGCTGCCGTCGCTCTCCCTCCTGGGCCGTCTCCTTACAGTGCCTTCTGCAGAACAGTATGGTAAGCTTGTTTTTCACTCTGTGTATCTGTATTTTTATTTGAGTTTTTGACTGTTTTTAGTTGTCAGGAGTGCTAACAAGTGTCTCTTTCCATCCAGGCTTTTTGCAACACCTTGTGCTGGAATAAGCACTACATTAGTGAAACAGATCCAAACATTCAATCCAGCATTTGGGTGTGAGAAATGCCAGTATATGGTAAGTACCACTTGTCGGCTTCAAACAAATATTGTCAGTTGTTTTTTGTTTTTTTTAAAAAGAAACAATTTTTTTTATTTTTTATTTACCAGTTTCTAACATCATTGTATGTAAAAACTGTTTTATCTTCTAGCTTGTGTCAGCCACCCCTCTGGGCATCAAAGCCAACCACACCTCCCCTGATGGCCTGGAGGCTGAAAACATTACCATTACCTTCAGTCCCACCATCATGACTGGTGGCTGCCGTGTGACTGTAAGTATTAATTGCACTCAATTGTTTACTAAGTGCATCATTCTTTTTTTCCATCAATACTGGATTTATTTATTTATTTATTTTCTCATTTGCCAGGCTGGGTCCACTTCTCTTGGATTCACCACTCTCCTGGATGGTGGCCTCAACTACTGCAACCTCTACAACCTGCTGTCAGGTGAGTGAACAAGTTCAGATTGGGTCACAGTTTACAGCAGAAACTACTTTAACTTTTACGTATTCAGTGGCGTTCTTATTCATGTATAAACAAAGGAATGTGAGACATGTATGTGGACTGACCTCATCTCCATCCATGTGTTGTTTCTAGCGAGTGGACTCACCTCAGCACCAGGCTTCATGGAGGTAACCAGTGAATGGGCTTGCCTGGGATATGGACTCGCCACCTGTAAAGCCTAACAAGTTTCAGTGTTGAAATGACTTGAGCAACAAATGCATGACATTGTTGGATTTCATTTAAAACCCTAGTTTATTCCTTAGTCATGGCTAGTTCTGATAGTTTATATGGTATATGTAATTGTAGACTAATAGATGCTGCATATATCACTGCCTATGTAGATTGAGAGTAATATTAATAAAGAGCTGCAACAGTATTATTCTCTCTGTGTGTTTATATGTGTGCCTTTGTCCTGCAACTGAGCAGAAAGGAGGAAGAGTCTATAGTTTGATACCGCTCAGTCTTATTTTTCTATTATTTCATTTCCAATAACATGTCCTTGGGTTTTGCCAAATTTCCAAATATGTGGATAATGACTATTATAGTAACAGTATTCAACTGGTGGTATGGTACTATGATAGTGACCTCTCCTCATATGCACTAAGGTCATTCCTTCACACAACTATTACAACAATAAGGTGAGCACAAGCTGAAAATATAATACACCATACATTAAAGGATTATAAGGTAATAACATGTTATAGGCTAAGCCCTCCCTGCATTACACTACAAAAGATGAGACAAATATTCTCTAAATAACATACAAAAGATTGGTACGTCTTAGTGAAATCCAAAGTGGCAACAGTATCAAATAGTTTCAAGAAAAACACAGGATATAACACGGGATGTCTGCTCTCATTGATGTTCCGAGTGTAGATGATTGACAGGTCGACATGTCCCGCCCTTGTCATTTCTTTCGCACGACCCCCCACGTCCCTCCTTCCCTTATCCACACTGGAGAAACCTCTGTTGATTTGTCTGTTCATTGCTCTTATGTGAATAAATTCAGAAATTGTTGGTTCTTTACTTGTCTCTCTCTTCATTGGTTGTCGGGTTACTGTTCCTAATAAGGGACGTAACATATATATATGTATATGTATATGTATATGTATATGTATATGTACAGTATATGTATATACAACTCTGGGGACCCCCCCTCTCTCCAACTCAAGATGCCCCCCAACAGCACCATGGTTTACCTATTATGTTGTACCCACACACAGGATTACAACCAAAACTATTTACAGGAAGGTTATAATTATCATTATAATTAAATCAAATGATTTATTACTTTTATTATTCTTATTACTTTTTATTATTATTATTTTATTATTCAAATTTTCTCCACTTTGTTGTCCTGTTGGGTGATTGGCTTGTTATGTCTCCACTCTTAGCTCTATTGCCCTGTGTCATATATGTGTTGTCACTCAAAAATAATAAAAAGATACACAGAGGCCATAAAACAGTATAAATCTGTGTTTTATAAAAACATTGTACAAACACAGATTATAAAATAGATAAAATCTCTCATCATAGTACAAAGAGTAGATGAGGGTGCAAGAGAATAGAACGGTTTTAGCTATAATTAGGTAACAAAGCTATTGGAGTTTATCTTGGATGGAAAAAAATACAGTAATAAAATTGTGTAAAAATCAACATCATAAGATACCTGGTAAAGTTTTGCATCAGTGTTTCATGTGTCAACACTGGTTCAGACTGGGTCATGACTTTACCACTGGATCTGTTTACAAAAGCATCACTTGTCTTTGACTCCTTTATTTCTCTTAACAACATCTGGGCCTCATTCAAGAACCGTTCTTAAGAACAAATTTGTTCCTAAGTCCCACGTATGCAGGATCACCTGACACACACTCTCAATTTACAGTATGACGTCTAAGAATGCCTTCATGAATCCGATGTTTTTCCTTTCTTAAGAATGACTTAATAAAGGATTTAAGGAAATAGTTAAGAAGATACAATTTTATAACTGTATTTTTTGTTGTTGTTGTATTGATTTTTACACAATTTTATAACTGTATTTTTTCCATCCAAGATAAAGGTGTAAACATTTCTTAACTCCAATAGCTTTGTTACCTAATTATAGCTAAAACAGTTCTATTATCTTGCACCCTCATCTACTCTTTGTACTATGATGAGAGATTTTATCTATTTTATAATCTGCATTTGTACAATGTTTTTTATAAAACACAGATTTATACTGTTTTATGGCCTCTGTGTATCTTTTTATTCTTTTTGAGTGACTAACAGACAACACATGACACAGGGCAATAGAGCTAAGAGTGGAGACACAACAAGACAATCACCCAACAGGACAACAAAGTGGAGAAAATTAAGTAAAAAAGTAATAAGAATAATAAAAATAATAAATAATAATTATAACCTTCCTGTAAATACCTTGGTTGTAATCCTGTGTGTGTGTGTGTGTGTGTGTGTGTTAATATGGGTACAACGTAATAGGTAAACCATGGTGCTGTTGGGGGGCATCTTGAGTTGGAGAGAGAGGGGGTCCCCGGAGATGTATATACATATACATATACATATACATATACATATACATATACATATATGTTACGTCCCTTATTAGGAACAGTCAGGGCCGGGAGAAAGGTGATGACAATTCTAGGGGCCCACAGCCCAGTAGGGCCCACAAAACCCCCCAGGAGAACGATTTTTTGGGTAACACTTTACACTAAGGTACACAAAATTAGAGTAGTTAATGAGTAACTAATGAGTAACTAATGATGAACTAATGAGTAGTTAGTGAGGAACTAAGCTACACAAAATTACAGTAGTTACTGAGGAACTAAGCTACACAAAATTACAGTAGTTACTGAGGAACTACTGATTAATTAACTATTAGTTAATGGTCAGTTCTTCAGGAACCCCTGATCAAATTTCAGAGGAGTAGTTACTGAGGAACTAATGAGGAACTATTAATGATCAGTTCTTCATTAACTCATGATCAAATTTCATAGAAAGTTAATCACAACTTGATGATTAGTGAACTAGTTACTTCATCAGTACAGAATCATTACTCAGTAACATGTCCAGTAGTTAACCTTTATGACCTAAAGTGACACATAATGAGTGGTTTTTCATTTCTTCATCTTCATCTTTACATTAGTAGTTCCTTAAAAAATCACAGACAGCAGGATTCTTGAGAAGATTTTATTCATTAATTTCAGACCACATACACATCAATATGACCATCCATGTTGCCTTCGAAATAAATATGATAGTTTGTCACATGTTTGGTGGCTAAATGAATGTATCATGGGGCTGTGTAGTACTGTATACTGATCACACCGTGGTTCACAGTAAAGGTGTTTGAGTAGTTATTTACTATGAAACAAATTTGGAATGAATGAGGAACTCACTATTAGTTAATGGTGAGTTCTTCAGTAACTCCTAATCAAATTACTGAGGAACTAACTATTAATTAATCATTAGTTACCCTTTTTGTGTACCTTAAGGTAAAGTGAGACATCAAAATGAGTAGGTAATGAGTACTGAATCATTACTTAATCATTAGTTACCCTTTTTGTGTACCTTATAGTAAAGTGAGAAATCAAATTGAGTAGGTAATGAGTACTGAATCATTAGTTACCCTTTTTGTGTACCTTATAGTAAAGTGAGACATCAAAATGAGTAGGTAATGAGTACTGAATCATTACTGAATCATTAGTTACCCTTTTCGTGTACCTTATAGTAAAGTGAGACATCAATATGAGTAGGTAATAAGTACTGAATCATTACCTAGTCATTAGTTACTATTTTTGTGTAAGGTACACAAACATTACAGTAGTTACTGATGAACTAATGAAGAACCAAAATAATCATTTGCCTCTATGTGCACCAAAATAACTTTTGTCTTCACGGGCACCAAAATAAGATTTTACCTGCACAGGTACACCAAAATAACATTTTTTTTATGTCCACACACAAGAAAATATGATAGAATGTAAAAAAAAAAAAAAAATAAAAAGAGAAAGAAAAGAAAAGAAAAACCATTGTAGCTTTCTTGTTTTAATAATAGCCTAATAAAAAATAACAAGTGTGTAGCGTCCCCAGCTAAATGATGGTCACAAATGATGAAACTGATGGTTCACATTCCTTCATTCCATGGACCGTATTCAGTTGCAGACACACCGTAAGAGCTATGAGAAGAAAATAAAATACAGTTACCTTTTACATAAATGAAATTATTTTTAACTGCTTTTATCACATAAACAATCATGTAAGTTGACTCCCTTTTTATCTATTTAATCAAAAGACAATATCCAAATGGAGTGCTGTATTACCATGAAATAAATGTTTTTAACCGTTTGTTTTTAATCCAATAAACTGTTTTTAACCTTACCAGACCTCACATCAAACAGACAAAACAGTCCTGTTGCATTAATAAAACAATCAACGAGTTAGCTTAGCTCCATCTCACTTCAATGTATTGAAGTGAGATGGAGCTAAACTAAGCTAACTAAGCCGAGCTGGCCAATGCTAATAGCTACCGCTAACCACAACATGTTCCATACATGAGACTATCAACGGCGACCAAACTCGAGCCGGACATAAATATAACATGAAAAGGTAACAAAAACAAACCTTGTGCCCCTTATTAGCCAGGTGCTAGGGCGTTTCATGTAAGTTAGGCACACTTTTAGCATTGAAGACACTCTGGCCTTGCAGACACACTGCCGGTAAAATCCGTAGCGCCGGAAGTTTATGAGGTCTCGGCGAGACGCTTTCAAAATAAAAGCACTGAATATAACGTCGGCTTAATATATAAGAAATAAAGCCCTGACCTTGACTAATGTTCAGAAACTAAATAAATAAACATAATAACAACAAATGAAGTAATGTTCTTATCATATTAAAGGTCATTTACAAAGTGTCATTTGTCTTTTATTTTGGAAACGAGATCATCATTTCCTGTGCACCTTTACTGTGAGGAGCAGTGAATTCACTTGGCACAAGAGAAGCAATTGACCATGCCACAAGAGAAGCAATGGACCATGCAGGGAAAAGCAAAAGAAGGAAAATCCCATTTCGACGATATCTCGAGGATGAGTGTGTGACCGTACAGTGATATTTTAATGGTATCTGTCTTTTTTTTTTTTTTTGGAAGATGTGTAAGATGACTCCTCAAATTTTACTATGCTAACTTTCTCTAAAGTGACCTAGCATAGCATCGATGCTATGGTCGGTTAACAGAATGTAGCATTGATGCTACACTTGCACACGTTGTACAAAACATTAAATAACCTGTTAACTGCATCTGAATCGTGGGATTCTTTGCTTTCCGAGGGTCCTTGAATGGTGCCTCTATGAAAGTATGCTCAAGTGTTGCATTGATGCTAGCTCGGTTTAGCTCTGTTCCCTTACCATGTGGTTACATGATGCATATCGTCCCTTGTTGTCATAGAGGCACCATTCAAAAAATCCAGTGATTCAGATGCTGTTCACAACTCGTCTCTATCATATACGGTTCATAAGTTATTAAATATTTTGACAAAAATGTGCAACCTCAGCATCAATGCTATGCTCGGTGTAGCTTCTCTTCCAGTGTCACGTGTTGTCGTAGAGGCACCATTCAAGGACCCTCGGAAAGTGGATAACCCCCCGATTCAGATGCTGTTCACAGCTCGTCTCTATCATAAACGGTTCATAAGTTATTTAATGTTTTGTAAAACATGTGCAAGCGTAGCATCAATGTAACGTTCGGTTAACCAAACTACGGTCGGTTTTAGAGGGCTAAATTCACTTTGGACAAAGTTATCTTACAGTAAATTTGAGGAGCAATCTTACCGAATTTGTATATATTAAAAAAAAGAGAGATATACCATTCAAATGTACTTATACTGTACGGTCACATCCTCATCCTTGAGATATAGAACGTCTCTGATATAGTTGAGATGGGAGCTTCTGCTCTTCCTTGCTCTGTCCATTACTTCTCTCATCGTCGTCAAATGAATTCACTGCTCCTCACAGTAAAGCTGCACAGGTGAGCCACCGGAATTGAAGATCTTGTTTCCAAAATAAAAGACAAATGACTTTTTTTTTTAAGCAAGTAAGTTACAAAGGTTTTTGTTGTTGTTTTACATTCTATGTCATTTTGGTGCACATGGAGGCAAATGATTATTTTGGTTCCTCATTAGTTCATCAGTAACTACTGTAATGTTTGTGTACCTTACACAAAAATAGTAACTAATGATTCAGTAATGATTCAGTACTTATTACCTACTCATTTTGATGTCTCACTTTACTATAAGGTACACAAAAAGAGTAACTCATGATTCAGTAATGATTCAGTACTCATTACCTACTCATTTTGATGTCTCACTTTACTATAAGGTACACAAAAAGGGTAACTAATGATTCAGTACTCATTACCTAGTCATTTTGATGTCTCACTTTACTATAAGGTACACAAAATGGGTAACTAATGATTCAGTACTCATTACCTAGTCCTTTTGATGTCTCACTTTACTATAAGGTACACAAAAAGGGTAACTAATGATTCAGTACTCATTACCTACTCAATTTGATTTCTCACTTTACTATAAGGTACACAAAAAGGTTAACTAATGATTAAGTAATAGTTAGTTCCTCAGTAATTTGATTAGGAGTAACTGAATAACTCACCATTAACTAATACTGAGTTCCTCATTCATTCCAAATTTGTTTCATAGTAAATAACCACTCTAAATTTTGTGCACCTCAACCAACTTTACTGTGAACCACGGTGTGATCAGTATACAGTACTACACAGCCCCATGATACATTCATTTAGCCTACCAAACATGTGACAAACTATCATATTTATTTCGAAGGCAACATGGATGGTCATATTGATGTGTATGTGGTCTGAAATTAATGAATAAAATCTTCTCAAGAATCCTGCTGTCTGTGATTTTTTAAGGAACTACTAATGTAAAGATGAAGATGAAGAAATGAAAAACCACTCATTATGTGTCACTTTAGGTCATAAAGGTTAACTACTGGACATGTTACTGAGTAATGATTCTGTACTGATGAAGTAACTAGTTCACTAATCATCAAGTTGTGATTAACTTTCTATGAAATTTGATCATGAGTTAATGAAGAACTGATCATTAATAGTTCCTCATTAGTTCTTCATTAACTACTCCTCTGAAATTTGATCAGGGGTTCCTGAAGAACTGACCATTAACTAATAGTTAGTTAATCATTAGTTCCTCAGTAACTACTGTAATTTTGTGTATCTCATTTCCCTAACTAACTACTCAATAGTTCCTCAGTAACTACTCCTCTGAAATTTGATCAGGGGTTCCTGAAGAACTGACCATAGTTCCTCAGTAACTACTGTAATTTTGTGTAGCTTAGTTCCTCAGTAACTACTGTAATTTTGTGTAGCTTAGTTCCTCACTAACTACTCATTAGTTCCTCATTAGTTCTTCATTAGTTACTCATTAACTACTCTAATTTTGTGTACCTTAGTGTAAAGTGTTACCTTTTGTGTGTTCTCTTATACACAGTCAATCAAAAAAGTGGTGATGAAAAGTCAGGGGGTGGGGGCCCATGTCAGTATTTTTTCAGGGGGCCCAGAATTCCTAGCAACGGCCCTGGGAACAGTAACCCGACAACCAATGAAGAGAGAGACAAGTAAAGAACCAACAATTTCTGAATTATAGTAGTAGTTATAGTTTTGGTTGTAATCCTGTGTGTGGGTACAACGTAATAGGTAAACCATGGTGCTGTTGGGGGGCATCTTGAGTTGGAGAGAGAGGGGGTCCCCAGAGATGTATATACATATACATATACATATACATATACATATATATATGTTACGTCCCTTATTAGGAACAGTAACCCGACAACCAATGAAGAGAGAGACAAGTAAAGAACCAACAATTTCTGAATTTATTCACATAAGAGCAATGAACAGACAAATCAACAGAGGTTTCTCCAGTGTGGATAAGGGAAGGAGGGACGTGGGGGGTCGTGCGAAAGAAATGACAAGGGCGGGACATGAGACCTGTCAATCATCTACACTCGGAACATCAATGAGAGCAGACATCCCGTGTTATATCCTGTGTTTTTCTTGAAACTATTTGATACTGTTGCCACTTTGGATTTCACTAAGACGTACCAATCTTTTGTATGTTATTTAGAGAATATTTGTCTCATCTTTTGTAGTGTAATGCAGGGAGGGCTTAGCCTATAACATGTTATTACCTTATAATCCTTTAATGTATGGTGTATTATATTTTCAGCTTGTGCTCACCTTATTGTTTTACAGTAATAGTCCTGTGAAGGAATGACCTTAGTGCATATGAGGAGAGGTCACTATATAGTACTATACCACCAGTTGAATACTGTTACTATAATAGTCATTATCCAGATATTTGGAAATTTGGCAAAACCCAAGGACATGTTATTGGAAATGAAATAATAGAAAAATAAGACTGAGAGGTATCAAACTATAGACTCTTCCTCCTTTCTGCTCAGTTGCAGGACAAAGGCACAGATATAAACACACATAGACACAGAGAGAATAATACTGTTGCAGCTCTTTATTAATATTACTCTCAATCTACATAGGCAGTGATATATGCAGCATCTATTAGTCTACAATTGCATATACCATATAAACTATCAGGACTAGCCAGGACTAAGGAATAAACTAGGGTTTTAAATGAAATCCAACAAAGTCATGCATTTGTTGTTCAAGTCATTTCAACACTGAAACTTGTTAGGCTTTACAGGTGGCGAGTCCATATCCCAGGCAAGCCCATTCACTGGTTACCTCCATGAAGCCTGGTGCTGAGGTGAGTCCACTCGCTAGAAACAACACATGGATGGAGAAGAGGTCAGTCCACATTCATGTCTCACATTCCTTTGTTTATACATGAATAAGAACGGCACTGAATACGTAAAAGTTAAAGTAGTTTCTGCTGTAAACTGTGACCCAATCTGAACTTGTTCACTCACCTGACAGCAGGTTGTAGAGGTTGCAGTAGTTGAGGCCACCATCCAGGAGAGTGGTGAATCCAAGAGAAGTGGACCCAGCCTGGTAAATGAGAAAATAAATAAATAAATGCATTATTGATGGAAAAAAAGAATGATACACTCAGTAAACAATTGAGTGCAATTAATACTTACAGACACACGGCAGCCACCAGTCATGATGGTGGGACTGAAGGTAATGGTAATGTTTTCAGCCTCAAGGCCATCAGGGGAGGTGTGGTTGGCTTTGATGACCAGAGGGGTGGCTGACACAAGCTAGAAGAGAAAACAATTCATCGTTAAACCAAAGCTGTATGGCGTTTGTGCCTTTTTTTTTCTTTCTTTAAAAAAAAAAAAAAAACTGATAATATTTGTTTGAAGCCGACGAGTGGTACTTACCATATACTGACATTTCTCACACCCAAATGCTGGGTTGAATGTTTGGATCTGTTTCACTAATGTAGTGCTTATTCCAGCACAAGGTGTTGCAAAAAGCCTGGATGGAAAGAGACACTTGTTAGCACTCCTGACAACTAAAAACAGTCAAAAACTCAAATATAAATACAGAGACACAGAGTGAGAAACAAGCTTACCACACTGTTCTGCAGAAAGCACTGTAAGGAGACGGAGTTGGAGGGAGAGGACCAGCAGTTAAAGTGCCAATCAGTCCTGCAATGAGAACAGAGGCCACCAGCAGAGTCTTCATGGTGAAGTCGGGCAGTCAGGTTGCTTCCTCCTAGTGTAGTGGTGCCGTTGAGAGTGTGTGGGCTGTTGCTTCTCAAGCAAACCCATTTATACAAGTACTAGGCTCATCATGAGGGTTAGTAATGAGGCTTGAAATGGATTTGGTTAAGGGTATGACTGGTGGGTCTTGTGGTGATAGTCTGACTCGGTGGTCTTGTGCTCACTGTTTGTAACCTACTACACATGAAACAATTCTTATTTTAAAATGGGTAGATATCCACCAATGCTACATGGTGCATTTGTTTGTATTTCTGTATCTGGAAGTGGGCACATCATTGACAGAAGATACACAATATGACAGTATAATGCAAACAATAATGCAATAATTGTTAGAAGTCAAATGTACTGTCTTTTTTAATTCAACTTATTTCTCATTTCACCAATATTTGAGAGTTGCACCAACAACATTTCAGGGGGAGAGAAGAGGAACAAATTTCTCAGTTAGACCCAAATTATGAAATAAAGAGAGTGAGAGTGAGAAAACTATCTGAAAAACATGACAGGTTTAACCACCCGATCATTGTTTATCTTTTTAAAATTGGGTGAACCAAATGTCTAACTTACTTCTCTTTAATCTGTTTCCCGTAGTGCACATATCAAACCCAGCCAAGGAAGAATTGGTCATTTGACTCATTAATAACCATTTGTTGACTGCTATGTTAATGAAGAGGAGATGATTACATGCACATCATTTGCTATGCATGTGGCCACTGTGACTAATACAGGCATTTTGTCTTGAAGTCAAAGAGAGGCCATACACGCATACATCATGGTAAACAACTGTTAACAACCTAAGATAAAATCATATAAGATATGGGCCATTGCCTCGTTGCAGTGAGGCTAATGTGAAGGTGAAGACTGTACAGAACCTTAGTAACAGTGGTATAGCCTTTATTGTCATTGCAAAACAACAAAATGCAACAGAATTTGCAGCGCTACGTCTATCGAAGCTTGTTAAAGCGCAGTTTCAGGAGCAGGAACACACACCAATCACAGCCCAGCCTCCTATAGTATATAAGCGGACCTGACCCTCCCCCTCAGTCTCTCGCTCCTACATTCGCATTCCCTCCCTCCCACCCTCTCTCGCTTTGTTTTTCTCTCTCCTCTAGGACACTAGGGGTTCATCGATGCCAAGGCGCTGCTACAGACCTCCAACCCTCCCCACACCGCACTCAAGAACCCATCCCATTCATTTCATTAATTTTCATCATTGTTCAATAAATCTTCTAAACGTATCTGATTGGTTAAAAATGTATATTTTAAATAGGAGCCTAAATAAATATTGCACATACCACATAGCTTGCCTGAAAAGCAGGCAAGCTATGCAACATTGACAATTACAGGCCTAAAGCCTTAGCCAGCATAAAGTGCTGGAGACAATACTGCTTGATAGACTAATTAAAGTCATCAAGCATAACCATGGCACTGACCCACGTATTTATGCTCTAAAAGAAATTGTAAGTAAGTATAAAAATCTGAATTCGTCAGTTCTCATGTGTTTTATTGATGCCTCCAAGGCCTTTGATCGAGTTAACCATAAAAACTGTTCACTAAAATGGTTGAAAGAGGTGTGCCTGTATGCATAATGAGGGTGCTGGCATATTGGTACGCCAATCAAACTATGCAGGTTAAATGGGGACAGTCAAGGGAGCATATTGTCCCCCTTTCTCTTTAACCTGTATATGGACGAACTATCACGGCAACTCACAGCCTGTAGGACTGGTTGTATGATTGGTGCCAAAAATTAAACCATCTGATGTATGTGGATGATTTGATTGTTTTTTCCGCAAGCAGTGCTGGTCTCCAACAGCTGCTGAATGTCTGCTCTGTATATGGTGCTGAACACGACATAAAATATAATGCAAGGCAGCAGGAGTTATGTTCTGATCTGCCAGACTAGAGAGGACCAAAACATGGCTTTTCCTCTTTTTAAACTGTCAAATAATAATATTGCTCCTTTAAAAAGGTCAAATACCCAGCAAAGGTGTACACTTTTATAGATCATGTACACAACAATTGCTATACTTGAGACCAAAACAGGGGTATTTGCCACAGGGGGGCACCATAGATACACTCAGGGACTTCAGTGCATATGGTCAATAACAGGAAATCTAGTAGTTTGACTGAGAACAATGGACTGTTTTGTGAATTTTCATCAAGGGTGGTCCACAACAGGCGCACACACACATATATATATATATATATATATATATATATATATATATATATATATATATATATATATATATATATATATATATATATATATATATATATATATATATATATATATATATATATATATATATATATATATATATATCATTTTAATTTTCTCATAGCAACATAAAGCATTGGATTGAAAAGTGCCTACTCCTTAAGATAAATACTTAAAATTATTGTTTCTGCCATCGCTAACACTTAACAAACACAAATATTCTGGTCCAGTTATTTGGAGATTTAGGGAAATGAAAGAATGGGTGGTGCATGAAAAAACATAGAGATAGAGTGTTATAGCATTGCAACTTCTTTATTAGTATTTCTCTATATCAAGCTAAACTACAAGAAACAGCTGGTCCTACAGGGAAAACTAGGGTTTAAAATCAAATGTATGTATCATGCATTTTTCCTTAGTGAAATCATTTCAACACTGAAGCCAGTTAGGCTTTACAGGTGGCGAGTCCATAGCCCAGGCAAGCCCATTCATTGGTCATCTCCATGAAACCTGGTGCAGCGGTGAGTCCACTCGCTGGAATCAAAACATGAATGGAAATTAGATCAATCAGACATTCATTGTTAAATATTCTGCAACTTTCAATAAAAACATGGATGGTACAGCAATAATAATAATAATAATAATAATAATAATAATAATAATAATAATAATAATAATAATAATAATAATAATAATAATAATAATAATAATAATAAAGATTTAAAATAGCTTCCAATGTAAAATATAACACAATGTGGACTTGTTGACTCACCTGACAGAAGAGTGTAGAGGTTGCAGTAATTGAGTCCATCATCAAGAAGGCTGGTGAAACCCAGAGAAGTGGACTGTGCCTAGTAAATAAGAAAATAAATAAAAATGAATCCATGGTACCGATTTATACTCAGATTTATGCACTGTTCTGAAGGTTTACAATCCAATGCATTTAAAGAGCAGATAGTAGAGGTGGCAGTAAAACAAAGTAAAACTCTTTGAAAGCATACAATTTAAAATGTAGTAATTATCAAGGTAGATATTATTGTATTAAGAGTGTCACGAGTGTGACAGTTTCCATTTTTCATTTAAAAAAAGCATAATTAATACTTACAGACACACGGCAGCCGCCAGTCATGATGGTGGGAGTGAAGGTAAAGGTTATGCTTTCAGCCTGAACGCCATCAAGAGAGGTGTGGTTGGCTTTGATTGCACGGGGGGTGGCTGACACAAGCTAAGGGGAGAAATAATTTATTATTAAACACATATATGACTATTAACATTGACATTAGACCTTGGTAATCTGTGTATCTTGGTGGTGTCTTATCACTTGTTGGAATTGAATCCTATCATGTAAACAGATAAATTATTCTTACCATATACTGACACTCGTCACAGCCAAGCATAGGGTTCAGTGCTTGAATCTGCTGCACCATTGTGGTGCTGATTTCGGCACAAGGTTTTGCGAAGAGCCTAGAATGGAAAAGAAGAAGCAACATGGAGACATTCAAGCTTTAAACATGAATTCAAACATCCTCTTTTGAGTTACATTAAACTACAGCACACACAAATTGACGCTGAACTGTTGGAGATAAGCAATTCTTACTCACCAGAGTGTTCTGCAGAAGGCATGGTAGGGAACGGGAACAGGGAAAGGGACAGCAGCGATAGAGCCAAACAGTACTGCAAAGAGAGCAGAGGCCAGCAGCAGAGTCTTCATGGTCACTGTTGGAGTGATGCAACGTTCCTTCTCTTGAAGTGCAGTGTTATTGTTGAGAGTGGACTGGGTACTGTTTCCCTTTCAAGCCCTTTTATACAAAATATCTGACGCGTTTATTGGGGTCAATAATAAAGCTTGAAATTGATTTGTTTAGGATTATGACATGTGGGTCTCGTGCTAATTGTCTGACTTGGTCTCCTTGTGCTGATTATTCTAATTACACTGGAAACCATTCTTATTATAAAGTGGGTATTTACCACATCTACACTTTGGTTCAATTGTTCATTATTATGTATGGGAATCAGCAGTTGCAGGATAGAAGTGAAGAGAATATAATAAAAAATAAAAAATAATCGCAACAAACCAAGACAAGGTAGAAAAGCATAACAGAAAATGGGAAACATTTAAGTTTGATTAAATGTATATTGATTAGTAACTGTAAATCTAATTTTCGTACGTTTATATCTTTTTATAAAAAAAAAAAACCTTTCTGTCCTGTTTGGTCCTGCTTTGTTTTGTTTTATCCAGATTTGTTTTTTGTCTGTTTGTTTTTGTCAGTGGTGTTACATTGTATGTATCTAAAATTGTATGCCATTGCCTGTTTCCATTAAAAAATAAATAAATTAACAAATAAATTTAAAAAAGTAAAGAGAGAGGCAGCAGTTAGACATATATCTACAGATTTAAATTTGTCACTTCTTTTTTGTAGGTTGTCATGTGAGTGTTTTATGTGGGATGAAAAACAAAAAAATAAACCATGGCCGGAAGGCTTTTCAAACTTGACAATAATGGAAGACTCAGGCTGCAAACCTATGTTCACTTAGCCTACTCTTTGAAAAATACGCACCAAGCGTTGCGCCTCCCCCTCCGCCACTTGTGCTAATTTGACAGGTCAAAGGGCAGTGTTTATCAGGATGGTTACGAAACATCAAAGAGACTCAGATTCAGGAGCTTTGAGGAGTGAGGAATTTGTTGTGCACCAGAATCATTGAGTAGAGGACGTAGGACAGTAACAGTAAGCATAGTTATTTGTTAGTTATAGCGTTTATTAGTTTATTAGCGTTTATTACACTATGAAAATCACCAAATGCTGACACATTTAAACCTGGTAAAAAAACAAAAAAAACAATTAAACCTTAGATTAAAGCAGAAGTAAGCGATCCGGTCGTTTTGGGTAACGTCTTGTCAGCCAGTGGAGTTAGCAGCCCCCGCCCTCATCATGGATCTATTGGTCCTCGTCCCTACGTCACCACATTCACGCGCATCCCTTGGCTGCACACACAGCCCTTCATGCCGTTCTCTCTCCTCATTGGATAAAGCTTGTAGGATACAAGGAAGTATAAAAGACGTTTTCTCCTCGGCTTACAGCAGAGCAGAGTGACTGACAGACCCGTGTTTCAGACCAAACACTCTATGTAAGTGATTGCCGTCGGAAGATATAACTATTAACAAAAATTCCGCTTACTTCTGCTTTAACTAAATAATTTAATTATTCCTGACAGCCTAGGGCCTGCCTTCCCTGACTGCACGTCCTTACAATGGACCCCTGCCCAGGTAGGTGAAGTCTTCCACATACTCAAGTGGTTCCACATTCACAAGGATGGGTCTTGTGGGGGTGCACTGCAGATCACTTGAGTTTTGGAGGTGTTAATTCTGAGTCCAAAGTGCTTGGCAAAGTTGTTGAGTCGGTCAGTTTTGGCCTGCATGTTGTTGTGGTGGTTGATAGGAGAGCTAGGTTGTGAGCTAAGTCAAGATCTTGGATGAATTCCACTGGAAGCCTGCTGTAGTGTTGATTAAGATTATTATATTATATATATATTATGATCCAGTCTATGGCGATCAGAGAGAGGATGGGAGAGATGATGCCTGTAAATACTAAACAAAATGGCAGGTATCAGACTTATCAGAATAGTTAGCAGCAGTTAGCATCGTTAATGTTGTCCCACAGTTATTGTTAGCTAGTGGTTGTGCTGATGCAATCTCCCACTCTATAAACAAGGCTAGCAAAATGGACAAGTTTGGGGGTTTACATCGCCTGCATTGTTTGGCCAAAGAGATTGGAAATTCTCCATGTGTCTACCCTACCTATAAAAATTGAGTGGAAGTGAGTAGCATCTGGGATGACATGGACATGGACAGCTAATCCCTGTGATATTGTTACAGCTACTGGTCAAGTCTTCCTGCTGCATTATGTTTGATATGATCATCAAAAACTAGTAGCTATAATATAGAAGTGGGAAATGCCAGAGTGTGAAACTGTGGACATAGTAGAAAGGTGCAAATACCTGGCATTATTGTGTCTTATATGGGACTGTATTGCACTGTGCTGAAATGTATTAGTTGGTGCTTTGATCTGCCAGGATTTCATTTGCTAGCCTTCGCCTCAGGCCTTTCTTGTCCTCACTTGGTCTTGGCTCCACATTTCTAACCCTGAATCCACTTTTAGTGAGATGTGGACTGGTCAGCACTCCAAACACAGGTGCTATGTCCCAATTTAGGGGCTTCATCCTTTAGAGCACATGAAGGATGAAGATGTGGCCTTTCATGACCTGACCATAGTACATGGCTTTACCATTATCTCTTGGACTGTATACATCTAAAAGTGTACAAGTTCTTTATTAGTATTTTTCTCTTTCATTACTGAATGCAAGGAACCTTTGGACGGATTGGACTACATAGGATCCTTGGGTCCCCAGAAAATGGAACCACATTTCTTGGATACTTTTGAAATGGTTGAAACTGTCGAGTCATGACACAACTAGTCTTCAAATGCAGCCTCCAACGTGTGTGACCTCTGATGCTCATCTGATGACAAAATGACTCTCGATCTATTGTCTTATTATTTTAGAAACTGTAATCAACAAATTGTTTGTTATATAAACATATCTTTTTTTAATTTAAGTGATCCAATTAAACAAAGCTTTAATAAGTATCTCTTTGTAAAGAGCAGCACAGGATGATGAGGATGTCATCTGACTTGTGAATTACAGTGACTTGACTATTTTTTTAAAGAATAATATGGCTTCATGTGCAGCATGTTCATGTTCACTGTGACTAACTACAGATTTTTCTGTTAATTTGACACAGACAAACATACACACTCATAGTATGGAAAAGAGCAAATTTGCGAGATGTATCTGATGATTCAAGAACATATGTAACAGTCATCTGGTCTAACACATAAATGTTAGTGTGTTGACAGGAAGCAGTTCCATTGAACTCTGATATCATTTGCTTTACTATAAATTAAAAAAAAGAAGATTCAAACAGGGCAGATGAGATGCACTCTAGGATGCCGGAAAAATTGGATGTTGGTGATTTGGCTGACATAAATTTGCCTGTCATGCTGCTCAGCATTAGGGCTAATTTAGAGTGTCATTAAAAGAAGTAGATGGGGCTGATTAAAGCAGTCAATACATCAGGGAGGTAAGGGTGTGGAAGATCAAGGAGCATTTACTGCAGCCAAGATCTTAGATAGGTACACACAGTATAGACTTCAAGGTCTGAATGAGAATTAAATATGATAAACTATATAGTAGCCTATATTGAGTATATTTTGTCTTCCTTATAGGAAGATATTTGTTTTTAATCTATCTGTTTCATGGATAAAGATAAAACAAATGCATAATGAGAGCGACCCTATCATGTTCCTTGACACAGACATTCAAATCATCAGACATCAGACACTGGTGAGTGTGTAAAAAAGTGCAAAAAAATGGATTATAATGTAGGTCATTTCAACACGGTCATGCACACAGTGTTGTTTACCTAACACAATGTGAGTCTGTCAAGCAGTCATCAGGTCACGGTACTTTCAGGACTTCTATGTCTGCAATAGCAGAACAAATTAGACTCAGCAGTTCTGGATACCGTCCATACCTAGTGAGTGAATCGTTTAAAGTCACAAGGCCATAAGTGAGCATCCAGGAATGATGTTTCCTTGTGAGATGGTCATCCCTGATGATAAGTTTCCTTTGTTCTTTTGAAATACCAGTATGTTTACAACTACAATGTACAAGCCTATATGCCTCTATGCAATAAGATTCTTTGAAATGAAATCACAACAGCCTTGTGACACACACCCATCTTTCCCTGATACATCAATATTTTTTCTCAGTAACACCACTGTCCTTTCTCACGAATCTCATTTTTATTATTCTTTTATTTATTATTATTGATCATTCGGATCTACTATTATTACTATTATTGCCATAGGTCTGGGGGTATGTGGGGTGGACAGGGCTGCCCCCACCGGTCAGCTTCCGCACCCCAGGGTCTGGAAGCAGCTGAAAGAGGCAGAAACCCATTTGGTTCACAGAGGGCCAAGGAGGAGGGGGAGGTATGGGAAAGGGAAGGGGAATAATTATTATCTTAATTAATTAATGAATTTCTATTTGTATTTTTTATGTTTCTCTCTCTCTCTCTCTCTCTCTCTCTCTCTCTCTCTCTCTCTCTCTCTCTCTCTCTCTCTCTCTCTCTCTCTCTCTCCTGTTGATTTTTGCTTTGACCCTTCTTTCTTTTTCACGCTTTATTCAATCATTCCAGCTACCTCAGCCCAATCCCCAGCACATACAGTATCAATGCTCATAGGCACACACAGAACCACACACACACATAAATACACACACATACCGATATACTATGCACCTTAATATATGTACAGCACCGCTAACACCACAGTACTTGTCTTCATTATTTTGTCTAATTTGTAATAATTAGGGCCATTAATACCCTATAATAATAACAACAGTTACATGATAATTAGGACTTACAGTAACTACAAGATAATTTCAAATCCCAAAGAACAAGATGTGACATAATGGAATCCATTGCGTCACATCTTGTTCTACAGTACCAACATATATGTAAATACTAAAGATAATACACTGTACACAGAGGACTGTGAGTTTAATGTCGTCAACTCATCAGTGAGTTTTGTCTTTAAAATGTCGCCTTCAAGTCGAGTTGACTCCAAAAAAGAAACAGGACATGAAAGTTTCTGGTATTGCCGTATCTTATCAGTTTTCCACGTTGCATTTACACTGATACCTCTGTTGGACCTATTAGTTATGCATGAAAAGGTCAAATACTTTACATAAAGTAGCAGATGTAACAAAGCACATAGTCTTCACACCGAGAAGCTATCTTTTCCTCAAAGACACCACCTCCAGTTGATACCAGGATGAACATGCAAGCTCTTCTTTCTTTAACTTTTTGTCTGCATCTGTTGCACGGTGCCTTCTTGAATCCAGAGCCGTCGACATGTCAAGCGATGTGGTAAAGTTTTACCAATTCTTTATAATTTTGCATTTGAGATGTCATTATATTTTTGCTTGTTTTGGTAAAATTGGGTTTTCTTGATGCAGGACTTTTAAATTGCCCTGCAAAATACCTTTACGTGCTCTAGTGAAGCAAGTGAGTGCTTGGAGCACAGGGGTGTGTCTTGATGAGCAGGAGAAGTGCATGTATGAGGTATTGAAACACTTTAATGTGATTACAATATATTTAATTCGAAAATATGTTTTTAAAGTCTCACTAGTTGTAAGACAACATCCTGACATTTGCCTTTGTGAATACCTACAGCTTATGGAGTTGCTTTTTCAAGTGCCAGTTGATTTTAGCACTTTTATTAGCTTCATGTGTATTTGTTGGTGTGGTCTTTTAAGGTTTTTGTTTTGTTTTTGCTATAATTCTGGATTATCTCAGTTTTGTTTTGTCTTTTAGATAACAAAGACATCTCCTACATCCATTGAAATGAACCACAAATCTCCTTGGACTGGCAGCATCACTGAAATCACCTTTAACTTTTATCCCCCTTCAGCACCTTATTTCTGCAAAGTGAAGGTAAGTTTGCTTTTTTTTTTGACAATCATGTGCCACTACTTACTGTATGTTGCACAATATATAATGTCACCATACGTGCCCTCTTTTACCATATAGCTATGTTATGTTGCTATTCCTACACAGGCGGCTTCCACTTCGTCTCAGAATACCACCTCCAATGAGTACTGCCTCCTCTACAATCTAATGGATGGTACGAGTTTTGTTACGCTTACATGCTAGAGCAGAGTTTTAGAAATTACCTCAGACTTTGTGTGTCCAGAACTGCTGAGTCAAGTCTCCATCAGTTCTGCTTTTAGCATCTCTGGATATAACATGATGGCCTGATGACTGCATGAGCGACTCAGACTGTGTTGTGTTCTTGCTCCTTGTTTTTGTTCACTTTCGTATCTTGTTACTGAAACAGGAAGTGGACTGACCCAGGCAGGTGGCTACCGAGAGATTTGCAACGAGGTGATGTGCCCCCCAAAGGCAGTAGCAGCTTGCAGTTATGAGGAATAAGTTCTGCACACAGTCTCATCTGTCTCATTATCAAGGATGTATCTGCATTTTTCTCACTACATTTCTTTTTTTGCTAAAAAAAAAAAATGAAGAGCTACATAAAATGTTGTTTGTGCTGCTTGATACTTTATGATACTGTCCATCTTTCACAATAATTCATTTTCATTAAAATAAATAATCATTTAGTGTTGCATTCAAACATGTGTGTTCATGCTGTCACTTTGTTGAGGTGTGTGTGAGAACATGATACAGGACACTCGGGTTATGCACTTGTTTTATTTACAACACACAGCATTTTCTTTATCCATGAAACGGATGAATTAAAAACAAAATTCTCCCAAGCAGACAGTATACACTCTGAGTTTATGTACATATTATGTTTACTTCTCATACACCATACTTTGGAGTGTACACTGCACGTATACTGTGTATTAGATCTCAGCTGCAAAATGCCCCTTGTTCTTCCGCACCTCTGCCTCTCTGGTGTATCGACTGCCGTCTAATCAGCCCCATCTACTTCCTTTAATGACACTCCAAATTAGCCCTAATGCTTAGCAGCATGTATCAAGGCAAACAAAAAAATAAATAAATAAAAGCACTGAAGAGTCTGGAGATAAACAAGGACAGGTCAGAGCTTATGAGATACATCTAATACCAGATATTTCAAGTTTAAATCAAAAAGACCAATGTAAATGTCTCACCTTTTACAGTTTTGTGATTTACCTCAGTGATGGAAAAAACAAAAAAAACATTCAAACCAGATAAACTGTTTGCTGTCGAGGCAGTAGCAGAAGGAGGAGGATTACTTGGTTGCACTGAGAGAGAAAAAAAATCATTGCATTTCAAACCCAGTTTATTGACAGATTCGTGCCCTCAGTACAATGCAATGCAAGATTTGAAGTGCTGAGCACAGAGGAATAAATACAGCAATAAATACAGTACTGACTCGCCTCCCCGGCCGCCTTTAATTCACACTGGATGGAGCCACCAGAGCCTCACCACAAACACACAGACTGAGAAGACATCACACACAACAGTGAGCCAAAGGTTTTTTTTTTGTTTCCGCCTCACGTTAACAGTGGTTGTGGATCAACATGGACTGATATGCACTACTGCAGGAAAGCAAAGATGTTCCTTTGTTTAAAAATATGTCTGGAAGTGGGTTCATTTCACATGGTCTTGAACAACAATAACAAGTTTGAATCTGTCGACACATCCAGCAGAAACCTTCAACACTGATCTGCGGTTCTTTATTTAACCATAAAGGGACAGACTGAATAGTACAACAGTGTCCAAAAATGACATCTTAGTTTAACAACGGCATGCATTGCCCTTATTTACGTTTTAGGTTTTCACACCTAACAAGTGACGATGAGAAAAAACAACTTCTTATCCTGGTTCAACCCATTAAATCCTGCTTTAATCCGTTTACCAGTTTTGATACAGAATATTTTAAAATCTCATATTCCTTCTCTGATATGTTAGGAAATGCCGTTGCCTCGATATCAACGGAAGATCACGTCAAACATCCTCCGAGTGGTCGATGCTGATGGCCATTTCAAGTAAAAGAGTAACAAAAACAGGGAGGGCAAATATAAAACATGTCACGTTTTGAGTGCTCAAAGCTCACGTTGTCACATGAATGACAGGCGACCAAAGGCAACTGCGAGACAATAGATTTCATTAGGATCCAGTCTGTGCGTTGTTTTTATAATACAATACACGGGAAAAGAGAAAAGGCCTCTGCTCAGTTCAGCTCCATCTCACTTCAGATCTGTTTCTATTCATGTTTCATACTTATACCTGAAAAGTGTTGTGAGACATATATGCTGTGTGTATGATGTCATATATATGTAACATCATAGACCATGATATATATGTGAAATATTTGTTATCAGGCTTCTTTTTGCTGGTTTTTGCATTTTCAATATGCCTGTAAACACCAGCAATTTTAGAGTACTTCCATTAACATGTATTAGTAATTTATTAACATAAGTGTAGTTTTTTAGTATGGCGGTTAATTACAATTACAGTGCATATATCAACCTGGGTTCATTATTGAACACCAGCAAAATCTGAAAGAATCAGAATTCAGTTTCTTTATTCCTGCTGATTAATTCCTGTTATGATTTATTTTTTGTTATTTGTTATTTCTATTTTTTTTTGTACAACATTAGTTCTGATTTGCATTTCCTCAAAAACTATTTGCAACAACTTGGTAAAAAGATGGAGCAACTGAGCGAGAGCACCGGCTGCTGTCAACTATAGAGATGAAGAGGTGATTTTCTTTTATTATGAAATGGGCACATCGTCGTTTTTCTCATCTCCTCCCTTCTCCTCTGTTGTCGCCTCCCTCTCTCCATCCTGTGCTGTGTTTTAATACTACATTAACTTACAAACCTTGTACAAAAAGTTGAAAAAAACAAAAACAAAAAACGAAACAAAGTGGATTAGTAAAGCTGTTTAAAATCTATGGACTGACACTTGTTTGAAGCGTTAGTGTCCAGAAGTTGGCAGGAAAATAAGGGAAGCAGGATGTTAGCTGTTCAATAACTGACACTACAGTACAGTACACATAGTGTGGGTAATTATTCTACCTTGCACACACACACGCAGCCAAATATACACACACACGCACACACAACTAACCTTCGCTGTCTCTCTCATACCCTTCGGTGAGGCAGTAAATGAAAGCTGATAGCCTACTTGCCATCAGGTATTTAGCACGGCTTAGCACATTTTCAAGAGCCATGGACCCTCTGTGGATCAAACTGTCCTCAACTACTGGTTTTGAAGTTGCATCATGGGCACTAATAAATGTACACCGTCTGTGTCCGACTCTGTACCCAGCCACCAGAGAAACCGAGAGAGAAAGAGAAGGAAGTTTAAGCAATCTGTGATTAAGGCAGTCTCATAAATATTGCAGAGAGGTTTTTGGCCCCTGTTTTGGAGATAGACCGCCACAACAGTCTTGAGTTCCTAGCTCTTACTAACGGCTGCTTCCTATCCCCACAGATTACAGAGCAGACGGGGTGGATATGAATAGAAATGGCAAAAGAAAATCTGAGTATGATGCCACAATGTTCGATCCGTGAAGGAAAAAATATCCCATCAAAAACAACATCGAGCAGTAATCCTCTTTGGAAGAAAAGGTCATATTTGGTTTGTGTATCAGTCCTCCACGCAATGAATAATCTTTTACAGGGACCCTAAATAAAATAGGAGAAAAAAAAGAAAGAAAAAAAGCACAGCTCAGGGCAATTTAATTAAGAAATGAAAGTAAAGTAGAAGCCTATATCTAATTTGTCCACTGAAGTTAGTGCTAGGGGCTTTTTAAGCGACGTGCAGAGACGAGGATAGACAAAGGTCCCACTTACAGAAGCTTAACTCTGTCTCACTTAATTGAGTTCATTCCAAGATACAGAAAAAAGTCAAAGCAGATACATACATATTAGCTGGACATAGGAGATGTGGCTCCCTCACTGTCTTCAGATGAGTTCGGCTTCCTTGCAGCCTCCACGTTGCGAGTTCAAGCAGTTTTTAAAATCTGCCAACATGGCAATCCTTATGTACTGTACCCTTTACAGTGCCTCCAATTACTGTGCTCAGGGCTTCAAGCACCCACTAGACCTTTATCAGAGCTTTACATCCCTCCCTATACAATCCCTCACACCCACTCCTGCATGGAGCGCTTGCAGTACAGTATGTGGCGCTGCGTGCTCTTCCTCCTGAACTGGAAAACAGTGTAGAGGAGGACCATCATGCACAGCGCCAAGACACAGGGGATGGCGATGGCCACGGCCTTCTCCGTTCCCCCAGCGCTGTCCAGTTTGATGACCACGTCCACATCACCGTTGTCGTAGTGGCGCTCCTCCGCCACCGGGGGGCTCCAGTCCCAGTCGGGGTCTGCGGGGAGGCCGTCGCAGCCCATGAAGTCCCTCAGGATGGACCTTGGGTAGCTAGGCTCCACACGGAGAAGCTGGTTGTTGAACTTCCAGTATTCCTTTCCCTTGTAAAAGTAGGTGAAGCCTGGATAGAAGTATGACAGGACACACAGTTACTCATAAACACACATTATACAAACAAAGGCAGCAGATATTCTCTAGTTGTTTGCTACACGATAGTAGAATAACATCAGTCTGCTAATTAACAAATATGCTACACACTGCTTTAAACATTTACACTGGTCAACTTCCACTTTTCCTACTTTAATGTTGTTTAATTCAGGACTTAATGGTGACACAAACAGCAACACCCTGTGAAAAATATGAGTTTTAGTATCTAGCAATACATCATCCAATCTGACTAACTAGTTTAACTAGAGTCCATACCGTTGGCCTTATCCACAAAAGCCCCCTGTGGAGAGTCAGGGATGCCTTTCCAGATGGTGATGGGTTTGGGATAACCTGGGTCCATGGTCCTCATATCCTCATTGTACCTCCAGTATCTACAACAGGACAGACAGAGCAGTCAGTACAGGTGTTTACTGTTAATGAGTTGTGTTCAATCATTGATATGAACACACAACTTGATAGTTTAGACAAATATAATATGTCATCACGACACTGTGTTGACATTTGGGGAGATTTAAACACAAGACGGGTTCAAACTAAATTGCATAGTAACCAAGACAGTGGATACTATTTTGTCAATTTTACACTTTTAGAAAAGTCTACTGAGCTTTGTAAAACAGCGTGGGGAAAATCTCTATCAAATCTATACAGCTTGATATTATAGGAGCCAGCAATTATTTGTAGTGGAAGGCATTAAAACAACAATCTTCAATGCCTATCTGACCATGTAATGATCAGCAACTGACTGAATTCACATGACCAGTGGCAGAAAACAATCAATTATCTATACTCTATTTATCTACCACGTACATTTGTCTCAGAGATTTCTTTGATTTATGTCTTCTTCTCACACACTGGTGCCCACACACACATAAATCCTGATACACAATGTCTTAAAAAAAAAAAAAATGGCACAAACACACCGGCCCATTAGAAAGGGAAAGGGAGACAAAACGACAACGGACAGCAGCAGGTCGGGGGATGACAGTATCAAGCACTTTGTCAGCTTCCACCACAGGGTCATTTGACCTCTGAGGCTATGATTTATCATGACAGCTGAACAAACATGTGAGTCACACTGACATACTTGCAACGCACATGGACAAACAGCAGATTCTCAGATTTTTGAAAGACTTTGTTTCAAATCACCACCACCTGCAGGTATCTAGACTGTAATAAATCAATACATGTGCACAAATCTATACAAATACTTCACTTCAAAAAGACTTCTCCGAAGTGAGATAATCGGGATTACAAACACTGGGGCGTAGCCAATTGCGTTCCAATTAGCAGCACTGTCAGCTGCTAAAGAGACAATCGGTTGTCTCAAAGCAACATGTGACAGCTTGCACAGCTTTGAGGAGGGGGAATTATTTAAATTATTTATGCCAAAATTAAAGATGCATTGATCCACACACCTGCGAAACTGCGTAACATCTCATGGGTAACAGTCCCAAAAAACGTTAAATCCTCCAAACACGGACAAACGTGGCATCAACAGAGAGGATCAGAAGTGAAGATGCTGACAAACACTTTTTTTTCCTCTTTTGTCTCACTTGAATGATTGAATCTGTCATTTGGGCAGAACATAGTTTATTTAATAGAGATTTCAGCCATCACTGATCCTCATGCACTTGTTTTTAATTCCACTTCTGCCCGATTGCTCGACAACTTCATAACAGTGCTATAACTCGTTCCACACAGACCTGTCTCCTTTGAAGAAGTAGGTTTTGGCCACGTCCTCCCACCACACAGCTGTCTCGATACTCTGAGTGGGCATGCCGCTCCCGAACAGTGAGATGTCCTGAGGGTACGAAGGCTGGAGAATCGTGTCCTTGAAGACCCAGAAACGGTTTCCTAAAATACACACACACCATGGTTAGGGACAGTCAGGGCTCTGGGACAAAGACATTATCATAAAGATGACCTCAAAAATTGCACAGGACAAAACACTGCCAGCTCTCAGCTCATTCAACCCCTATGTGTGGATTTTTTTTTCAGGCCTGTGAGTTTATTTATCTCTATTCATGTGATTTCAAAGGTCAGATGTAGCACCTCATTTTCAAAATACCTTCACAGAAAAAAAAATCTATGCAGTGTTATCTATAATACAATAAACAGCAAGATGATGCTCTGAAGGCAACTCCACTGAGACTTGTTGTTTTGAGTTTTATTGAAGCTATTGTTGCATTTAATTCAGTTTGATCATAAGTGCCTGAGGCAGAGTGAGGAGAGATGCTGTGGTGGTGTGCTTGCAGTAAGTAGCTAGGCCTGCGTACACACACATATACACACACACGCACGCACGCACGCACACACACACACACACACACACACACACACACACACACACACACACACACACACACACACGCACACACACACACACACACACACGCACACACACACACACACGCACACACACACACACAGTTAAGTCCCCATGTGAGAATAAATAAGGCATGAGGCACTCTGATCCCACTGGGTGACAGATGTCATGTTAATCTGCCTGATGGACGGATGTCTGTACCGGACAAGCACCCGCTCTGTTATCGTACAGACCGCAAAACAACCTCACAGTCACAGTCACAGTCACCCAGTTGACTACTATGAATGCATAAGTGATGGCAGTATGCAATAAAAATAATTTATTTCACTGTCCTGGTCATAAACAATAGAGGATTACTCTCTTTTTCAGTGATGCTTGCTATCTACAGTATTCAGCGCTAACCGTAGAGGGTGCAAGAGTGAAGGAAAAATAGTTGCTTACATCACCTATTTTCTTTGTGTTTTGGCCAAATCTGTTGCATGCATTTCTTTAACATCTGCACAGCTTTTTTTAAATTTATTTATTTTATTTATTTATTTTAATGTTTATTTAACAGGGACGATACATACAACATTGCCACAAAGAATGAAAAATGCGATGCATACAAGACGTCTAGCTTCAGCTAATTTGCAGTCTTTGTCCCTGGTCAGGCTAAAGAAGGATAAAAGATACTGAATACCGTTACAATAAGTGCAATAATACAAATACAGTGAATAATACAGTGAATAGATATCATGAGTAAATAAACACAGCTACAAAATTTAGATTAAGAAATTGCACAGATTAAATACATTAAACATTAGTAAAATGCTGTATTGACAGTGACTTCACTGGGAGAAGTTAATGTTCACATTTCTGCTGCTGCTTAAGCCAATGTTTAGATCTAGCACTAAACATCTTTAATTCTGTTTGGGATTTGATTTCTGGTGGTAAAGAATTCCATAGGTGTGTACCCAGCACTGAAAGGGATGATTGACCAAATGTTGTCCTGCATCTTCAAATTTTACAGTTTTGCTTGCTCATGCTCCTTGTCGTTGTCCCACAGTTGTCTGACTTAGTAAAAATCTGTGACATCGCTTGTGGGGCCAGTCCATTGACACACTTAAAAACAACTTTCAAAAAAGAGAATTTTATAAAATTGGAAAAAGATAACAAATTATACTTCTCAATGATTTTACAATGGTGCCACTTTTGTGGCTTCTGATCTAAAATGTTTAAAGCTTGTTTGTGGAGTGAGAATAAAGGTCTAGTTGCTGTGTCAGTGGCCTGGCCCCAGGCAGTGATGCAGTAGGACAAATGTGAAAGGACCAGATAGCATGCAGGTATAAATGAGCTGCCCTGAAAGAGAGACAGGACCTGATGAGTCTGAAACAGTTCAGCCTAGTTTTTACAGTTTTAGACAGCTTCTTTATATGTGCTTCAAACTTAAGTTGAGGATCTAGAGTTACACCTAAATATTTAAACTCATTTACCACTTCAATTTCTTTACTATCAATAGTGATGTGAAATTTCTCTAAGGCTTTCTTTCTTATTGAGACGCACATTGATACCGTTTTTTTGTGATTAAGTGTTAAGTGATTCCTTTGTAGCCATTCTGAAACAGTAACCATCTGCCTGTTTAAGATATCTGAGGCTTGACAGGGATTCTTTGCTGAGACATAAAACACTGTGTCATCAGCATACATCTGACATTCAGTGTTTGTGCAAATGGTAGGTAAATCATTTATGTATAAGCAAAAAAGAATAGGACCTAAAACTGATCCCTGTGGCAGACCAGTCTTACTGTTCAGAGGAGATGTTTTCACATTCTGTATTATTCTGTTTTCACATTCTGTATTATTATTTTAAAAACCGTGTATTGTTGCCTTGTGTTTGCCACTGCATTGTTATATTCCATGGCATTTTATGTGTGTCAGTCTGTCAGTCTGTGAAATGCCATTAAACTTTTGGCAGAAATCACCTATAGTAAGTGCTCTCACAAGCGCATCCTAATGTGTAAAAAAACAAAACAAACATTGGTCCATAAAGACGTAGCAGTAAAAAACAAAAAACACAGAGGAGTTTTAAATAATAATACATTCACTTTCAGAGATTTAAAAAAAAAATCATATTTTTCATTACCTTTGAAAAAGACAAATTTCCCTTCACTATTTTCATAGACAGCATCAATTTTGGAAGGCAAGCCCCTCCAGAAGGAGTTGATCTGCATCGGGTAGCCAGGAACTACTGAGTTATCCCGGACCCTCCAGAACCACTGGTCCTGTGTCAGGAGATAAAGATCCATCACCATCACCATCACCATCGTTGTTTACTGATTTGAATATTGTTTTTTGGGACACTATAACACTTGTTATTTATTTTATATGTATTTTCTTTTCTCTTTGTTTAATATGATCAAAATAAAGAATAATCAAAATCAAAACCAAAATCACCATCATCATCATCATGAGCTACTTTAAAACCTTTACCTTGAACACAAAGAGCTCCTGGCGGAGGATGGCCAGGGTGTTGAAGCCTCCATCACAGATGTTGGGTACGGAGTTGGGGTTGGAGGGCTTGGCCCCCTGTGGCGGGCGGTGGGGTCTGGCATGGCGGTCATGCTTGCGGGGGTCCGAGGGAGGGTGGAAGCGAGGCGGTGGGACCGTGGGTGGGGGCCTGGTGGGCTGCGGTGCTCTGTCTGGTGGACCTTAAAAGAAAACAACATACAATCTCTTATCCTCCTTCCATACTGTTCCTGTTTACACTGTTTTGACCATTGGACAATGATTTGGCCTCCTTGGACAACTGTTAGCTGACTCACGTTGTTTTGAAAATGAATTTTGGCTGGCCTGTTTTAAAGCTGACAAATGTTTGTTGCATTCAGCCAGTATGACTGATGCTGCAGCATTTGTAATTATGACTAAGCTACTTCAGAGCTCCAGGGAGGTGTTGTGGCTAAAGTGTTGTTTCAAACTGTTTTCTAACTACAGGAGATCCAGAAAAGAGTTACTTTGCTCTTCCATAAAACATCTGATGTTCAAAGAGCGACTGGTGTGAGAAGCAGAGGCTTACCATAGATTTTCTGGATGCCCTGTAGGTCATCGTGAGGTAGTTTGAAGTTCTCTGTGTCCATGTACTGGTAGAAAGGAGCCATGATAGCAGTGGGGTCGTTGGAGTGCTCCAGACCGAGGGCATGGCCAAGCTCGTGAACCGCCACCAAGAACAGGTCGTTACCTGGAGAGGGGAAGACGGGAACTGTGTTGAGAGTGCAAACACACACACACAAGTGTTGGTAGATACAGGAGAAGAATGAGTGTGACAATATGTTTGGTTAAATGCAGGAAACACACATCATAGTTACAAGTACACATTGAAACTGCACAGGAAATTCAGGTGCAATTTACACATTTATACAATGGGCATCTGTACTGGATATCCTACACTGTAAATGTTTGTTTTTTTTCCCGCTAAGTCCCACTGTAGCTGTGCTCATGATTAAAATGTGTTGCAGGATTTAGTGCAAGATCTGATTTATACCATTGTAGAGTGAATGGCTACAGACTGTTGACTGGACATAGTATTTTGTGCTCTAGTAACCTTTTATATCACTCTCTTTATAGACAAGCCATCAAACGTTATTGACAAATACCCGGTTGATTAATCAACAGTGAAAATAATCATTACAGCCCTATGATCCAGAGTTAACCTCCACTGGTGCAATGTAGTGCAAGTAAGGATTACTGAAGGTAGACTGCCAAGCATGAGCACTTTCTCCCTTTTGCTTTATAAGAGAAGATAAGCCACATGTGAGCCACAGCGAGCAGCGAGCAGAGGGACACACACTCACGTTGCTGCCCAGGGCACCAGAGCACAATGAAAACACAAACACGCATTCAAACACATATACACTGAACACGTACAAATGTCGGCCCAGCGCAGGCAAACATTGAGCATTTCATATCACGATCACACAAATGGAAAAAAAGTAAAAAAATAAAATAAAAAAAAGTCACGGTCAGTGTCTATGGTCAGCACTCAGCTCTTAGTGTCAACCAGATTTAGAAAGAAGTACAGCGTTTACGTACAGCTTCTGACTGAAGCTGTCCCCAGGAGATTGTTGCCCTTTAAAACATGATATCCACTCCTGCCAGCAGCGCTGCACAGAACAACTACTGACCCTCAGCCAGCAGCAAAAAGGTTACACCTCCCCTTCCCCCATTTATCTCGCACAACCAGCGTCCTCCACCTAACCGATACTCTCCCCATAAGGACTCCCAGGGGACAGGCCGGAGCTACCATTAGCGCACATGTCAACATGCAACATTTACAATTACACCACTGTGAAAGCACATTAAAGGTTGCACAGCTTTCCAGACCCATGAGCTGAGACAGGAGCTTTTCAGAATGAGCCTTCACATGGATAACCATGGGACACTGCGCAAGGCTGAACATGGATTTGACTTGGGAGTCTAAGACATTCGCCATTGGAGAACGAGAACAAAAGAGAGACGGGCAGGGAAGCTGATGGGTGGCAAGTAGTTTCCCAGAACAAACGAGCTGTAACCATCCTCTCACACCAATTGGGGGGTGGGGGGGTGGGGGGGGGGGGGGGGGGGGGGGGGGGGTGGGGGGGGTAGGATCTAAACATATGGCACATGGGTGTGCGTGTACATATGCCCATGTATGAAACATGTAGCCTACGTTACATGTAGGTTCATGTTTACTCATATGCCATATGTTTAGGTGTATACATAAATATAGACGTGACACATACAGTATGGTGACACGATATCGATAAGGTAACCCTAAGTAACGAAACGTAAAATATGACATAACATGATACAAAACATAATGTAACGTAACATAAAGGTAACGTAACATAACATAACGTAATGATAACGTAATGTAATGTAACGTAGCGTAACGTAACGTAACGTAACGTAACGTAACGTAACGTAACGTAATGTAACATAACAACAACATAACGTAATAACTTAACGTAACATAACGTAACATGACATAAGGTATGTTACATTTTGTTATGTTATGTTATGTTATGTTATGTTATGTTATGTTATGTTATGTTATGTTACCTTTATCATGTAATGGTATGGGTGTTGTTCTGGTAGTTATATGTAGACCTCTTTTGAGGCACACTGAGCCACATCACATTCACTTATACAGAATAATAGCCATAATCATGTGCCAGCAACCAATGTCTTAAAATAGCAGGGCTTTCTATCCTGTCATCTGAAGAGCTTATTATGCAGGGGGAAAAAAACACATCAAAATCCTGACAGATGGGGTGATGCGTATTTACAGAGCAGAGCCATCAAAGACATCTCTGCATTTTTTGTTTTTGGTTAAGCATCCTTCATACCCTGCCCCGTGATACCATCTCTGTCCTATTGCCCTGCTGCCTGGCCATCTGTTTTTCCATTATTTGCTTTCCATCAGTCCTTATCTTTCTTTCTTGATGATTGGCTCTGTTTTTTCTTTTTTCTTTTTTTTTTTCTTTTTTCACTTCCTCCACACCCTTTACATTTTTACCTCATTGTCATTGTCAGCACTCAGCAACCTTTCATTCTCTTCTTCCTTGTCTTTTAGTCTAATCTCTAGTTTTCTTGGCTCTTCCTCACTGTATCCTTTCCTTACTTCTCCTTCACTCGCTCCCTTATTGGCGTCACCTGCTCCTATCGCCACCATCTTTTCTCGCCCTCCGTATTTACACCCATGTCTTGTCATCCACTTACCATCATGGTTGGGGTTCCCTAGGGTCCAGGGCTCATCTGAGTCAAAGTGTGTGTCCCCTCCTATGCCCGGGCCGGGGAAATAGGCATGGGCGAGGAATCCCCCCTCCCCGTCAAAGGGTGAGCTGTCGCCATGAAAACCCGAAGCGAAGATGATGGTGATGTCAACGTCACGCCTGCCGGTCTCCAGGGCGCTGTATGGAACGGCCTCGAAGCGTAAGGGAGTCACACCCTGCCACACGTCAAACGCCCGCCGAATGGCATCATGAGTCTCCCTGGCGCCCACCTTTGGCGTGACATTTTTTATGCTGTAGGAAGAAAAAACAAGTGAACCAAGTGAGCAGGTTTGTGAAAGATTGAGATTATCAGGCTGAGAAAATGCTTGGCTGCAAGTATTTGTTTACACACCATTCGTAACAGTAAGAGACGTGAATGCGACTATACTACATAGGCTACTACATCAAACCTGTGCTTTGTTGTCCCATTAATTTCAAGTGAACTTTTTTATTTTTATTTTTTCAAAATGAGGTGGCACCAAAAGAAAAAAAAGAAAAAAGTTTCACTTGACACAACTATTTCAAGCCCGGCAGCTTTCACTGAACTTTTAACACAGCAGTCGTTATCAGTGGCTGGCAGGCAGTGAGGAATGGGAAATCTTCTCCCTTCCTCTCCACTCATTTTCATGAATAAAGTGCAGTCAGCAGCAGCACTGGCTCAGCACTGATTGACATTCCATTAGGAGAGGTGGCTCGTCAATTCAAATTCGGGGAGGAAGGAAGGATTTGAATAAATTGACAGTGTTATCGTCTATTACTGCTGTAACCTGTCAATTTGCAGTTGTGCCAGGGACCCGGCGTTTATCGGTTCTCCTCAGAACCTATTAAAAGCTGGAGCTTAATCAGGCGAGATAAGATGAGAGTTTGAATATTTCTGCTGAGATTACGGACAATTTACTCTCAGGATTTTCAAACAATTTCGTATGGGGCGAGAGGAAAGCTTTCAATTTTCATGCTACTCAGCTGAAATTGTTTGTTTTGTTTTATGAAACAGAGGAGAGTACATTGACGAGGGTTAAAAGAAAAACAGCCTGATCCCATTTTTCATTTTGCCAGCGAGCTATTTATACGCTGGAAAACAAACATACTCACAGCACACATGGGCAAATTTATGTGTTAATCTATGTGTTTCTGGATGTGTGATTGTGACTATATTTGTGTATGTGTGTGCTCCCACATATGTGACGTACTTGGGCAGTCTCTATGACAACACAAAGCATGTGATCCCAGGAGGACAGGAGAGCTGAGAAAATTAACACTGCCACATCTGAACCCTACAATGAGAGCTGCTGAACTCAATAGTCGCTATGACAACTGCCTCCACTGTCTCTCACCTGTAGGTGATGTGTGTACGCTGCCACCTCTGTCCTGTCAGCGCGTATCTCCGTGTCCGTGACCTAGAAGCACTTTTAAATTTGTCCGGAACGCCACAGCGAGGCTTTTGCATCCAACTTGAAGAGGAAGAAGAACAAAAAGGGAAAGGGAAGAGAGAAGAAGATATTCAGTATGTCTATTTTCTGACAGGTGCCACATCATCCAAGCAGCAGCATTAGGGAGTGTTGTGCAAAAACTACTACACTACACTACTGACTACTTTCCTCATTCATACCACATCGGGTTATCACGGGTACAACACGCACACGCACAACACATAGGCAAAACATGGATTCTCACCTCAGCGTGATATCACTGCATCATCATGCAAAATGAGAAGAGGGAAAAGGGTTAAAACCTGCACCTTTCAGGCGAGGTGGTGGGGGAGTGAAATAAACATCTCTGTGTCTGTTCTTCACTAATTCATTGAAATATTGATAGCCATTCCTCCTGCATTTTAAATGAATGAGGGGAGCATTTTGCATTAATGTAACATCAGCAAAGCCTGGTGGAAATGCATGTGCACTTCAGCTCGCACATCCGCGGCACGTGTGTGTATATACTCACTCCTTGGTTTTCTCATCCAGTGTCCCTGTGACATTGAGACCGTAGACGCGCTGCATGGCAGCGATGGCTGAGTGCATGGTTTGTGCCGAGCGCAGGACAGACATTCCCGGTTCTGTGCGGGGAAGGTAGCCATACCTCTGTAGCCATCCCTGTGAGGGGGAAGAAGGGAACAGATTCTGGCCTTGATACTGTGGCTATTTTAAGACTTGATTCTTTGCCTGTGTTTGAAAACTCACAGTCCAGAGAATCAGGGAGGAACAGTATGAAAAGGGACTGAGAGATCGCACATGGAAGAAAAAAAAACACATATGTCAACTGAGCATTGTGTGCAATACATCAAAAGCGGATAAGAATGAGACTTTTCTCTTCGTAACTCGCTATTGGCTGCAGATATGAACTTGAATCTCCATTATTTTGATTATCATGAAACTATTTCAACACTGTCTTGTTTAATAACTGTACTTCATGCTGGGTGGTTGTCTTGTGCAAACACAGACCACAGATATTCCTCCACAATGGAGTGCCTTGCTCAAGGCCACCACAACCCCAGCTGGGGACAGCGTATATGGTTTGTTTAGTTACCTTTTTCCAGTAAATCAAATCTGCTGGCAGTGACAAAAAACTGGGTAGGGTGAACTGGCAAGATCCCAGAAACAATCCTACTTCTTTAATCTCTCGTCCACTGCCAAGCCCAGAATAAAAATCAATATGAATATGGCTGCGCATCATTCATTTTGCATCTCACAAGAGGCTGTGAGATGACTAACAATTGCTACAATATTTTTTCATTATTGCAGGAACTGAGATTGAGCTGCTGTCGTGTTTACATTTAACAGCACCGTGTGGCTGGCATGGAGAAGCCTCTGATTGCATGTAAATAGTCCATAGTTTGCTTGGATTGTCAACCAAGCTGTGACAAGGTTTGGGTTTGAATCCACGGCTTGTTAACCTTAGTCAGAGTTTGTGTGTCTTGCAGCTGCCGGCCAGTGTAGGTGTGCAGGACTGTGGCCCTGCATCCTCATGCCTCACAAAGGAACAGAGAGCAGCTCAACACTGAGGAGAGAGGTGAGAGCGGGCGTCATCCAGGGGTCACTGCCACTCAGTCCTGATGCTGAGGGTCCACGAGGTGCCCACGCTGCCCACCACAGCTGCCTGCACGCCACAAACAGCTGCCATGCCTCCCTGTCGCTACACAGCCTATGAGAAATGCTCCAGCTAGCTAATCTGTCCGTCCCTCCCTCATCCCCCCCACCGCCCCCCCACCTCTGCTGCCTCTATCCCTCTTTCTGCTGAGCTAAACGCCTTGTTTATCCCCCCTTTTCCCTCTTTCCTGTGGGTGTGTTTCCTGTGTGTGTGTTGTGTTTGTTCAAACGGCACACATCTCAGAGAGATATCAGGCAGATTTCAGTGAGCCATAAAATTGAATAATGATGTGTATGTGTGACTGAAAGCCTCAGCATTTAATTTCTTCAGACTGGTGGGAGGGGAGCCTGTGGTGAGGATGGAAATGACATCAATTAATAAGGTACAAAAAAAGCAAATCCTATTATGCAACTTGTGTCTGCAAATGTTTAATCTCCCCCCTCCAACACTATGATGCTGCCAAAAGCATGCCTGACTTTATGTTGGCCTGCTACTAACTATATGACAACCTAATGCTGTAGGGCATCTCTGTTGAAACAAGACCACTCTACGTGCAATCATATCTGGGTTGCACATCGGGGGGATCAGTGGGCTGGATCAGCTCGGCTCATGCACCGCAGTGCAATAACCTCAAATGAGCATCCTTCTGTTTCATTGAACCCTTACAAATGAGGAATGTGCGATATTTTCTCCGTTCAGTACGTGAGCTGTCCTGATAGGCTCACAATGTCTCTATGTTCTGCGTGATGGTAGCCTAATGGTGTGCCCACGGATGGAGTGAGGAGGAAGAGTCAGTATATATAAATATATATATAGCATATATATATATACATATATAATGTAGTATACTGTATGTGTGTGTGTGTGTGTGTTTTTCCAAGCCGAGGCAGATTATGTGGAGGAGATAGCACGGTCATTTATGATAAACCGGGGAGGGAAGGCCATTTATCTTACCTCAACGCTGAACTGATGATGCTCCTCTCCGGACACGGCACACGAAATCCAAAGCAAAAAATGCAAGCAGAAAGCTGCCGCGTAAAAGCAATCCGATGGTTTTCTTTTACTGGAGGATACTAAGGTCATAATGACCTGTTTTTCCCGAGTGTTTATTAGAAGAAGCCGCCCGTCCGCTTTGGCTCTTGTGTCAAATGAAAACCATCAGGCGAGCTGTCAAGGCAGATTCAGATGAGAACGAGAAAAGGACCCCGCGTTTTATATATATATAAATATATATAAAAAAATAAAAAATAAATCCCCGACGGTGGCATAAAAATGTTCCGATGTCAAGCAGAGATAACGCTGCATGTTAGACCCGCTGCCCTCGCCATTCTTATTTACATCAGGGGCTACATCTATCCAGCAGCATCAATGGCCATGTACAGTACCCAATCTGCGCAAGATAGGCTCCCTCCCGACTCGACGCCTGCGCTTTGATTTCTCACACAGCGCAGCGCCGCTTGGCAGCATCCTGAGAGCTGCCCTGCACAGTGCATGGCAGATGAAATATCATTCTTCACAACTGCCCCGTGCGTTTGATTCTTACACTTTGCAGACCACCGGCTTTGTAGCGAACATGTGCAAGATAATAGACTTTTAAATTCATTATAGTAAACAAAAGGCATCCAGATGAGACTGATGCAGCCTGCATTCCTCTGCTGATGCTTTGATAAGAAGACCAAGCTAAATGATTGCTATATGTGATCTGACAACACTGGATAATAGCCATGAAGAGGGAAAAAAAATAGCCTAGATATTCGGGAATAGTTGATAAATCAATCAATTATCCAATCATCATCACCATTAGTCTGCAAGTGGGGGCTAAATGCACTAGCAGGACATCAGGGCACACAAACAGTGCATTAGCCTCATTATTCTCCCTTATCTCAAAATATTTGTCCCACAATTTACCCACATCTGTGCTCTGCAGACCCAGAACAGACGACCTGACATTTATAGCGCCCACAGCTCTTTTCTAGCCCAGATAGTAAGGTCCACAACAAGCTGCCTCGAGCAAACTAGCCACGAGATGGCGGTGTTTCATTGAAGAAAACGCCCCCCAGCTATTTGCTTGCAAACCCTCTGAGGACACAGGAGACACTCAGGAACCTGAATCCACATCACACGAACTAATGAGCCGAGAAATTGATCTGAGATTGATTCAATATGACAGGAGTGTTATAAATTGATAACATATGACAGATAAAGGAACATCCTCCATCCGTCCTTCTATGATCAAATTATTATGTTGAGGAGGCATAAAGGAAATGTGTGTGTTTGTGTCTGTGTGTGTGTGTGTGGGTGTGTGGGGGGGGTGCAGCAACTCCTTCCTCTGGCAAGAGTGAAACCATGTGCAGGGAAATCTACATTGTAGATGATTACATGAGATCTCAGTCCTTCGGTCAGTTGGACAAGAGAGAAATCTTGGATTTCATGTGCCAAGCTGACACATTTAGGCTTTGCACTTTTTCTCAGTGACCACAATCCAGTGCAAAATGTGCTCCGGTCAGTTTTCTGATCCTCTTTATTCAGATTGTGCATGACTCATGCAGCTAGTCAAGCTCTCTCATCGCTGATTTGAATGAGCCTGCCCCCCCCCCCCCCCCCCCCCCCCCCCCCCCTTCCACATTCACACTTTTACAGGAAGAGCGCCATGGCACCAGCCTTGGGAATGCAGACCTTCAACCCAACTGTAGCTCAGCCAGCACCAAACCCCTTCAGTGTACACTGGCAATCAATTTCCCATGACCCAAATTGACCGCATCGGTGGCTACAAAGAATGGTTTCTTAATAGTGGACTGTTCAAATGTCACTAAAAATAAGATGCACCTACAGGAAAGACTGGAGAGAACCTGCAAAACTCTTCAAACAGGAAGGTGGATGGTACATCTTCTCAAGTATTGTAGTGCAATTATGAAATATCGGCTCTTTTCTGGTTTCTGATACTCCACATTGCTACTCCACTATAACTCACACATGCTGACATGGTACCTTTTACTTACTTTTTTATCAAATAAATTATGATGTATTCCTATACGCTAGGATAAGTCAAGACATTATTGGTCCCTGGGGGGAAATTCTCAGGCCGCGCCCATCAGTATAAAGACAGAAAAATCTGCTGAAGCAGCAACATCAAAGTGATGTATACATTAATACATCAATAATTATAATGCAATAACTTTGAACTGGGCCATTATACTGTCACCAATGGTTTGTAAGATGTAGTTTGATGCTAATACTTTAACTTTCTGAAAACCCTTTCTATATATTCTCATTTTATTGACTAGCATTAGTGCATTTATACAGTATGTGTGTGTATGTACAGTCCCTTTCCCCCTATTTGCATTTCCATTTTATGTTGGAAGTCACTACTGACTTTGATAAGTGTTGTATACATTAACTTCATACACTATTATTATGTGCTTGCCACGCCACACACAGAAATCTTTACCTGTGAAATCTAAACACACACGGAGACTAAATGCAATAATTGTCATCACTCATGACTGCGAACAAGGTGTTCCATGTTTTGAAACAGGATGTGACTGGTTGCGAAAGTTGAGAAAGGGATTCCTATTGGATTAAAGCAGGTTCATTCATTTACTTTGAGGTGTTTACTGTGTTACCCATTGGGCTGCCATGGCGACCACATGCTCTGGCAAGTGAGCACGGCTCGAAGCCAAAGACCAGAGGCCTCGTCAGGAAACGGTAAAAAACAGCAATGAGACACACGCACACGTTTTATTGCTCATAGGAAGAGAAAACAAAGTGTGTGTGTGTGTGTGTGTGTGTACTGTATATGTGTATGGACTCACTATTACCAAACAACAATCCGCTCCTACATTCAAATATTTGCCCTCAGTATTTCAGTGCGGCTTAAGGAGAATTTCCTTCAGGGGGGCAGATGGTGAGATACAGGGTAATCTAACTGGCTTCTTTAATTAAACCTAATTAATTGGTACCTGACAGTTTGTTCTGGATGCCCGAGGCTTTTCCACCATACTGCTGAAAAACAGAAGTTAGAAAGCTATTATTAAAGCTTTTATGGATTCAGTCACTAATCCAAGTCTTATCTTGTATGTCAGCGATAGACAGAGCAGCCATGACAGGCCCCTAAAATAGCGCAGAGATTCACAGGAGGCTCTCACTAATCCAAAACTGAAGAGGTAATTTTATATATTTTATACATCAATCTTTGAAAATGTCTTTGCAGAACTCATCACTCTGGCCAGACAGTCATGTTTTGATTTGATTTTCTGTACTTCTGCTTATCATCATTCAGGAGAATTTCTAAGGGTGCTGCAGGGTGGATGAGTGGGTGGGTGGGTGGGTGGGGGTGGGACTCTCTGGTTCTTGCTGGTCCATCTGGGCCCTGTCATGCAGATCAGACTTCAGACCTTCAACAGCTCATCTCCCCCTCACGGCAAGGTCACATAACCTTTTCCGCCTCACTGAACCACCTAATAAGACTCCTTGTGTAAACATTAGTTCATAAACATGTCCTTACTTGATATCTCATAGAGATGTATATTGCATTTATTATGGATGTGCACTGTTGATCAGGCTCAGAATACCGAAGCTCAGTCGTGACCCGTGGCCTTGTGGTTCATAATCACATAACCACAATGTCCGTGGTTTGACTTCCGGCTCTATTGCACATCAGAACCCACTATCTCTCTCGCTTTCTCTCTCTCTCTCGCTTGTGTCTTGTCTCTTTTAGACTGTCTACTGTCCAATAAAGGCAAAATGCCAGTGTTTTATTTTAAGGAATCGGTGCTCAACGATCATAAGAGATGGAGTATATGAGAATATTCCAAGGGGGGACGTGTATTTACTTTGCCAGTCAGTAGCTGTCATCACTTCCCTTGCTCTCTCACACACTTTCTTCTTTCCCCCTCTTTGGCTTCTTTTTTTTTTCATAATAGCTATGCTCTCTTTTGAATCCCCAGTGGTGTGGCCATTATTCTGTGTTTGTTTAGTGTTTGTGCTTTGCTGACAGACAGCTGTGGTTTGAGCAGACTTGTGCCAAAAGCACAGAGAGTCTCAGGACAGCAACGGATGGCGATATGAAACACTGAGACAACCGGGGCCTTTTTTCTTTTCTTTTTTTAATGTGGAACATTTCATAATTGAGACCTTGGCCAGTGGTGTAGAAATCAGTCGCTGCTGAGAAGTGATTTCTCTCTCAGTATGTGATGAGTGTTGGACCATTCAAAGGTGTGTAACCTTGTGAGGCGAATACCTTTCTCACTTAATAGGGCTCTGTTAACATTTTCCTCCGGACTTACTGAAATGACAAAGGCCGTTGACCTGTTTCCCAATGACAGTAGCAAGAACAGTCAAACTGACAGTTGCATCACATCCACAGCACACTGTAAATAGCTCACTGTGCTGTCTCATGTGAAACGTTAGCTTCACATTAGGTAATTTCCCCTTGTGGAGAATGGTCATAATTTCACCCAACACAATAACCTCCTCCTCCAACAATACAACCAAAGACGATTTGCTGAACCATTAAGCTGCGGTAATGAAATAAACACCAGCGTGAAAAATGATTTCTATCACTCCTGTCCCCATAGAGTCTGATCTGTGTACAACAACAAACACATTTAAGCAGCCTGACATCCAATTACATTCGGCTCCGATCAGACAGACGCTCTGTCAGCGGTCTAGACGTTTTATTCATTAAACCCATGTATGACACTAATGCAGGGACTGTCTTTGATTTATGCACAATAGCAAGGGTTAAAAGTGTGACTTTGGAAGGTCAGCAGCCACTGTTATGCCTGTTTTTATTGGGTCAAACTCAAAGAAAGCTCTAGAAGTTAGGTTTAACATCTTGGATGAAACATCATCAACCTTTTCCTAACTTCCTGTTCTTAAGTGTTCACCGAAAATATCTCTGGGACACTTACATCAGATTTTCTGTAAACAATTTAAATGCGCCAGTTCCAGGTTTCTGGTATTTTTCACATCTAAATACTTGAATGGCTGCGTGTGACACCTAATGCAATATTGTCACTAACAATTTCATCAGTTAAACAACTAAAAACAACTTGTCAGTGAAACATCTTAAACATCTTATCAGCTTATCTAGAAAAGCCTGATCTGTCGAAATAGCATTACAGTTTTATGTCTGTGGTGGTTTAAGATTGTCACTTTATTATTTTATTAAATACATATATAAAAATCATAGTCATATTGTTTTAGTTTATCACAGGCCTAGATAGCAGCTTTTTGCAAATGTTGGTGCAAATGTTGATTGATAAGAAATGCCAGAATTTTTTGCCAAGCAAAAATACCAGAAAGAAACAAACCAAAATACAACATCTCTGGAGATAAAAACTTGGTGTGTGTTTTACTAAATTGGAGTTGTATGAATTCATAAAAAAAAAAAAAAAAAAAAAAAAACATTGACTCTTGCAAAACTGAAAACAACAGGCCTGGACAGAAACCTTTTGCAGTTGCTGGTGCAAATGTTCCCTTATCAGTGAACATTTACTGATAAAAACAACAACAACAACTGCAAACCAAGCCAGAAATACCAAAGATGCTTTATTATGTCTCAGGCCATTAAGAAATACTGTAGTGACTTATAACATAGCTTGTCCACACGAGCAAACTCACCCTGGCCTTTACGCATCTTGGATAGTAAAAAGAAAGAAAGAAAGAAAGAAAGAAATTAGGCTACCATTTTGTTTCAGATTTTGCTAACTCTCCATTTCCCGCCTCTAGTAAATATGGATAGAGTGTTTTTATTTATTTATTTTTTACTTCTCTTCCTTTCTCCACTTCGCTAAATTTGAGTTGCATAAATTCATGAATATTGACGACAAAACTCAAAACAACTAGATTGGGGATCACATCTAGCTTCTCTGAATTTCTGATTTATTTATTTAAATTTTTGGATCCACATTGTTTCCACTCTACACACCGTTTCCGGAAGAAGAAAAAAACATTAGTCTAACACAAGTATGGACTACTATAATACACCCCCACCCACACCCCCCCTAAACCTCATCCCCTCCTCTTCTACCTGAGAGGCGCATCTATCCTCCTCCTACTGACGTCAGAGCAGCCAGTAGTTTGTCCTCTGCTGGGCTCGAGCTGCTGGAGATATCTGCGAGGAGGAGGAGCAGTCAAAGTTTGACTTTCCCAGACGAGGAAAAAACTCTTAGAGGCACACGAGGAAAAAAAAAAGAAAAAAGAAAAAACACAGAAACAAGTTTTCAAGTTTCACTGAGGCGGAGTATCGCGTCTTGTTGGTAATGGAATGACACCTTCTCAACCAGGAGCTTCAAAACCACGATGGCAACCCGTTTTCTGAAGTGGATCAGTCTCACCTCTGCGCTGTGGCTGGGCTCCTGCGTCCTGGCGGAAAAGAAAGGTATGTCAGGGGCAGCAGGCTATTACAACATGTAGGCAGACAGGCAGCGTCGCCGGGGCTGTATAATGTTTGAGAAGGCTTTCGCTTTTCCTCTCCTGCTTGATTTAGCGTTTTACATAAATCTCGCAGTACAGGAAAGAAATCACAGACCCGCTCTCAAAACCCTAAAAACCGCAGGGAAACTTGATCCAGCGTGGGAGAAAAGTTTCTCACAGTCTTCGCTGTTCAAGCCTGTGACCTCCCGGTTTAAAGCTACACACAGAGAGGCTCCAGGAAAGTTAAGCCCTCGCTGTCAATGTGGGACACTCACTGGTGATCAAGTTATAGCAAAAAAATGTTGATTAACCACTTAGTTTATCCCCAAATATCCCCCTCTTACACACTATCCAGTGCGGGAAGACGATGACTCAAGCATGCAAATTTGTACCACATTGAAGAAGAAGATGATGATGGTGCAAGGAGGGGATTTTGGGTTGAGCAATTTAGTGTTGTGTCTTATTTTCTTATGCCTTCAGGTAATATTTAGCTTCTTTTTTTTGTGAGCACATTTGTCAGCATTCCTGTCTCCAGTGCTCAGTGCAGTGTGTGATCTGTTTGTAGGCAAAAATAGAATAAAAACTGGGGCAAGCTGTCACCTTGAAACACACTAAAAGTACATTTGGTGCAACTTAACCTCACGCTTAAATAAAACAAAAAGCAAAAACACACCACTTTCTGACATTGGCACATTTTCGTCATCTGCAGCTCTCTCATCTGTCCACATGTATGTATCTGTAGGCTATAGCCTATGTGTGTTGCATCCTTGTAGGAGAGTGGTGCGTGTGTGTGCAGACAGTTCTTGCATCTGGTCCTCAGAGGAGATAAGATCAAAGATGTGAGGACAGTCACTTTATTCCACTGGTACAAATGATAAAAAGCAGAGAGTCTGGAGAGTGTGTGTACTAGTGTTGAGCAGTGCCAAGTATGAAGGCAGCAAGAGCAGGCTTCTCTTGGCCCTGATGTTAAGGTCACACACACCTCTTAGTTTTAATGACATGGCAGTGTTTTGACTGGTGATGCAATGCTGTTTTCATATTTTTCACAAGTGAACTCTATTTATTTTGATAGCTGTTTAAATGGATGCAGTATCAATATCCTGGATATGTCTGACAAATGCACCCAGGAAATATCCTGAATCTCAGAAGTGCAATTAAAATTGTGCAAGAGTAAAAGCCTGGAAATATTAAAAGTGGATCCACATGTATTTTTTGTGTGACTCAGGTTTCATAAAGGCCAGATGTCAGGGGAGAAAGTGACCAGGAGAATCACTTTACTCCCTAATGACTCCCAACTTCCTTTTATAATGAATCATCATTGTCCGCACTCGTTGCACTGTTGTTCCTCCTTATAAGCAGATAAGCGCGGTGTGTTTGTTGCCAGCAGCGCACGTGCAAGTCGCATCTTCTCCCCCCACCACACCACCACCGCCCCGTCTGCTCCAACAAGTAACAACCAGTGCAGCTTTTCAACACAACCATAACAAATCAAAAGTGTTTGTGAGCCAAAAAGACAGAGTCCCTAAATATTTCTGGGCTTCTAAACAAACCAGACAGGCGCACAATTCACGCAGCAGCAAGTCTCCCACAGTAAATGAGGATTTGGGATTTTTTTCTTATTGAGACCAGAGAAGATTAGAAATGAGCAGCTGTAATGATAGTCATGGTATGCACTGTGCACTTCGGCTCGGATTAATTACTGTTCATTTTTTATTGTGACTGATCCAGTTTCCGTTTCCAGGGGAATGTGAGCCCCACCATATGGTCTGACAGTTGTAGTTGTTGTTGTTATTGTTGGTTTTTGTTTTAGTTTTTTGGCCAGGGGCTGAGGCAGATGTTCCTTTGTGGCACACCAGGTTTTCCTAGCACATAGTGTCCGTAACAGTCGAACTTGATTTGAACAAGATGTCAAATTCTTATTATGTTCATTTGGCATCACATCTTCAAACTAAATAAAATAAAAAAAGAGGAAAAAAAGCCAAATAACAACAGCGAGGGAGTTGTGGGTTATTTTATATCCTCGTAAACACAATTAACACATGAATACATTTTTGTTATTGATTAAAGAATAGGAGACTGGAGTGTTCCACATGCTACCATGCAGCAGGTTCATCCATTAACTTGTTATGAAAGCTGGTATAGCAGTGTTTATTTAAGTATGTTTTAATAATTATACACTACCTGAAATAGTTTTAGTGTTGGTTTGTGTAAAAAAAAGTGTCTGAAAGGAGTCTGAACACGTGGGTTGGATCTTGTTATTAGTAATGGAGTGATCATATCACAGTGGGATTTGGATCTTTATCTGTAAAAACACAACAATAACTTTGAGTCTGTTGAGCCTGGATTTGCAAAATATTCTCTGAACAGACATTTGATTGCTTTTATTTTGAAAAGCAGAGGTGTTATTTTCCTAAAGATTAGAATCACTTATTGTTGGTGCAGACAAATTGTCAGTTGTCTGGCCAACTAAATATAGATGTACTGCATGAGTAAGTTATGTTCAATTTTCTTAATGTTTAAAACCAAAAACAAAAAAACAAAAAACTTGAATCAAGTGTCAAAGCAAGAATAAACACACGCTTGTCCCTAAGCTCAGCGGCAATGCATTTCTGAGATAATCCAAAAGGGTTTCTAAGGGTTTTATGAGCCTTAAGAAGACGGATAATTTCCTCGGCCCACAAAGGAGCATGTAATCCTTCGACTTATTTTAAAAATCACCAAATGGGGGGATACATGGTTTTTTTCAGGCCGCCTGTTCGATCTAATTTAGTAAACTGTGTTTGACCTGCAAGTGTTTTTGTTGCTAGGAGGCAAGTGTGAACATCTGCTCAGATGTTTACACTGGGAAGTGGCACTAGATTTTCAAGTTGAGGAAAACTTGAAATTGATGCAGGTCGTGGGTGGAAAACAAACCTTTGGCCTATATTGCTAAGAATTTGTCTGAAAAGTTAAAAAGAGAAAGAAAAAGAGAAAGGCTTTCACCATTCATGGATCAATGATCTGAAGAGAGAGAACACCCAACAGTCACATCAACACTGTTGCTTGCTTTATCACAGATACAGTTACAAAACCATTAGTGGAGTGTACACTATACACACACAACAACACACAGAGAAATGAACAACCATTTTCAGTTGACAATTTGATTGACCTCTCCCCTACAAAGCAATTGCTCAATAGAAAAACATAAGAGAGCAAGAGTGACAGGACTGGCATGTTAACTAGCTCACAAGCAACAGTGGTAATCAAGGCTTGCTTCCAAGACCAAGATCATCCCAGCATGCATCTGGCATCAATGTAAAGATGGATATATGTTCAATTTTGATTAGAAATGAAAATCAGTCTAACAAAGCCATCATTGGTTAATTGTCATTGTGACATTTAACAGATGTTTGGTTTTGCTCATGACTATAATGATGCTATTTGGTTTTACAAGATGAAACAGTGGGAAGATGTTGGTTTGTGGTGACTTACTAATAAAACACCTTTTTTCAACGTCAGCATTATTCGTCAGGTTATTCTGTGTTAAACTGATAGAGCCACAGGGTTACAGGTTTCAAAAAAGTGGAAGTTTATGCATAATGATGATATCAGAGTTCTGCTCTGTCTTGGTCTTCATAGTGTAACATCTGTCAAACCCATGACCCTAAAAGCTTAATGGTTATCGTATTTGGGACATAAACAACCAAGTGGTCATTTTGCCCCATCAATCAGCCCATCTTTAGCTGCCTTCATGTTATATGGAAGGAATGACTTTTGAGCAAAACCCGGCGGTGCTGGTACCGGCCCGTCCCACAGGAAGACGACCTGTCAGTCGCTCCGGTTCAGCAACACCCTTCCGAGGTGCGATGGCTCTAGACAGGACCCGCTGAATAATAGAAAAGCTCTTTGTCCCATCTGCTGCCATGCTCACTTTATTAACTGTCATCATCTGCAGAGAGGTTGTAAATAATGCCCACAGCTTCACCCAGCAGCCAACCACAAGTAATAACTGTGGTGATTTATTTCCCAGATGAAATGCTAAATGGTCTCAGAATCAGTTGGACTCCCTCTGTTTTGTGACTGGAGTTGTACTGGAGAGGCAGGCTGAAATATTTCTAATCTCTTCTACTTTTAGCTGTAGAGTATTCAAACCCAAAGTGCAGATATGAGGTGAACCTGTTGAGGATACTCTTAAACCAAGCTGTGAGCTAACCTGTGGAAGATCAAACTAATCTCAGGGGCATGTCGACGGCTAAATCCTTAATTCCTAATGCCAGGCTCCGCAGATCAATTTGGTCACAAGATAACCCGCTTATACAGTACCAATATGCTTTTTTTTCAGAGTTAATAGGTCATTCAAGTTGGGAGCAGAATGAGATTTGAAGATAATATGTACGGTGTAGATAGGTGAAATCCAGCTCCGTTGTTTAAACGTGTGTGCACACCTGCAAAAGTGAAGCTGAATCATGACAAAAATCTCTCTACCCCTGCAGTGCATTTCGGCTTTCTGAGTAAGTGCTTCTCCCTCTGCGACGTGTTGGATTCTAACAAGCCAGATTCCCTCATCAGTCATCTGTTTTTTTGCCATCACTTTCAGAAAACCGTGCCTTTTCTTTTCATTAAAGCCCACTCTCTGGGATGAGATGGATGTCGGTAGTGAAATATAGGTTATGATCCTGTGTAATCCTAGAATCTCCACTCTGCGTTCTAGGGTTCAGAGTGGCCCTGGTGTTACAACTGCTGCTGCTGCTGCTTACTGGTCCTCTGACGACCTTCCCAGACTTCCATCTGCTGCAGCCATTGTTGGAAATGCAGCTTCTCCGGTTTAGGCCGTGGGAGTTGGAGGATAATTTCTCGCCACCCGTCCCTCCCCAGCTTTGATAAAGTGCGCCGTGTCTGAGCGCTCAGAGATTTTTTCAGAGAGCTGCTGGCAAAGTGCAGGATTTTGGTTTCACTCGGGGACAATAGTGCCTCTGTGGAGAGCAGGTTATCTGGCCGCACTGATACTTCTGTGGAGTGGCCGAGCTCTGTGGCGTGCGGCAGACGCACCCGAGGCTAGACGTGTGTCATCGAGGTGGAACACGGACGTGGAACAGATTTAGTTTGACTTCTCACTGTTAACAGTCTGAATACAGTAAATGAACTGTGTATTAAAATAACACACTGTTATATATGCTAAGAAATGCTGCCTGCTGAACGGCTGACTGATTATTAAAAGTCAATTTAGTTCTTTTCATTTTCCCTCTGAACCAGTGTTTATCACTGCAGCTGCTCATCTGTAGTATATACATCCACTCAGAACACAGCATGGAATAAGTGAATGTGGTTACTCATTGAACTGATTGGCGTCCTTTGTTTGTACATGGTAACAAAGTCATCTGTTGCATTTATGGCCTTTTCCATGATCCGCTGGCTGTGCATGGAGTCTCCAATGGAAAGAGACCCAGGAATTCAAGTTGGAAAAAAAGGCCCTCTGATATCTTCCCATCTCATCAGGTGCAGTGTCGTGTTAAAAGGGGAAAGAGGCCACAGCTCCAGCTGAGTAATTGCCCCTGTCTAAGTACGTCTATCTCCTCAAGCCGATCTCACTTGAGGGGGTGTTGCTGTCATAACTTCACCTGATTTCCTTCTTTTGCCCTTGGGGCAAAGTTTAAGCACCATTTTGTGCAATAAGCACAGATCTCATCAGATGCAAAACATATTGACAGATCATTAGCAGTGTTTACACATGCCTCTTAAAATAGCTGTCAAATTAGCAACAGAAGTTTCAGAGAGAACTATTCAATTATTCTATCAGATCTGAGACTATCCTAGTAAAAAAAAAAAAGTTGATTAACTGGTGTTAATTATCTTTTTTTAAGACCGAAGTTGCATGCATTGAAAAGTTTATCTTCTACAGATCTCTCGTGGTACGGGTGCTCATACCAAGATTAGAGCACAAACACATTAGCGTTGGCATTTGTTGATATGAAAGAAAGATACTGCATACAGAAGATTAAGCATCTTAAAAGAAACATGTATTCATGTTCACAGAAGCTTCTTGAAGACCGTTATTCACACTGGACAGAAAAGTAATGTAAAAGTAGTTTTTAGCGCAATTTATGGGTTAAAATAATCTCTTCTTATTGGCCTGGCCCTGGATACATTTTGCATGATTCCTTTACGTCTATGCCAGTGACTGAAACTGAAACATTTTCTTACCAGTTCATTTCTGTAGTTTAATATTTAAAAAAATGTTTGACAAAGCAGCTTTTGAATGTGTCTTGTCAGGCTGGAACAGACTGAAACAGTAAGTCAGCTCCAGTAGTGAAGGTAAAGATGGAAAGTGGGCACTGAGTATGTTTCCATCCCGGAGGCTTTCAGCTTGGATGAAAACCATGGCTCTAACACGCCGCAAACCCAGCTCAAGAGAAATTTGCAGCTCAGTTCAGTTGAGCTCAGAGGGGCACTGAATAGACTGTCTGGGGCGTTTTTTTTTCTTTCTTTCTTAGAAGCAAATAGTTGGTTTATTTGTATTCAGCTCTGAGCTGTATGGATCTTCGTGCCACATCATCAAATGTAAAAGTTGTCAGCGACTTGGACTGGGTTGTGCATGGATCAAAGGATATCAAAGCATGGTAGGAAAACAGAAAAGTCAAGGATACACAAACAAACGCCAGACGGATGGAGCGAGATCTCTGAGAACTCGTGCCCTCATGTAATCGTTCATCGAACAGGCCTCGAGCTGTTTCTTCTAGGCGCTGCTGCTTCACATAAGCATCTCAATTTAGCACCCTCACGTAGGTGTGGCATCTTCACTAATGACCTCCAGGTCATTGTGAGGAGCCATGCTTCAAACAGTCGCTCGCCCAAAAGAGGAATCCCCTACAGGGAGGAGAACAATAGCTTTCCCCAACAGATCTCCATCTCTGAATATTTCTGCAAGAAGGTATTGGTAGAAGGGTGGTGCCTGATCTCTGAAGTTTGCTTCCCTAATATATTCAGCCGCTTCCTGTGTGGTCCACTGGCCTAGTAAACTAAATGGTGCATTTTAAGCCGTGAGTCACTGTTAGTGGTTTGGACCTTGTGGTGCATGATGGTTAATTTATTCAATTTTTGTAAATGAATTCCTGCATTTGTCAAAGGTGATTGGGATTGAGATCCAGGATGTTTAATTTGTAATCCCCTTTGTATGGATGGAGAAGGGAAGAGGGGGGGTGGGGGGTAGACTTCCTGCCTCACATCCTGATTAAAAGGATGTCAGAGCTCTTTAACAGCTTTAACCTGAAGCATTAGGCTACTCTCCATTAGTTTGTATTGGCTCCAGTCTACACTGCTCGTCTAAAGGTTTGACTTTTTCCACGTTCACATCTGTAAACAATGCAGAACGTGCAAGGGTCACTGGAGTACTACTGTATAACTGTTCCCTCTACTCGACTTGAATTTACTGCAGCTGATTACAACACTTATGGGTGTTTTAGGGTGTGGGTGATTACGTTAACATCAACAACTATATGCTCTTATAGAATACGTATACTGTAATCATTTCTGCCTTTCACGAGGATCCTGATCGGGCTTGTCTGATAGTTTTCATTGCTCAGCTAGAAATGAAAAAGTGTTTTCTTTGCCAATGCTATTAAGGCATTACATGCTTCATTGCAAGGGCGTGGTGGAGTGTCAGTCAAACCTTTATATACTTCTCTAGTATTTATTGAAAAAGGTGGCGAGTAATAACTAGTCAAATAGACACAGAAGGTGTTTTTTGGTCTTTGTGAACTTTTCCATCTACTGTGTCTCTCCTTCGAGGAGCAGAAACACAACTCCAGGTATTTGTAGGCTTTTCTTTCTGTGGCATTCAGCAGCACTTGGATGAAAAACAGGAACTTGGTCTGGAGAACAGAGGTTCTCACGAAGAGCGTAAACGCATGCAGACACACAGAATCACTCGTTACCTGATACCTGTATTGCCTCCAGGTTTATTCTAGTCTGGACCCCCTGTCACATCTTTGAATGGGTCTTGTGTTGACAAGTTGCAGAGAGCAAAGCTTGATTTCTCAGTGTACAGTAGCACCTATTGTGGCCTGCTTTGGCCTGATGGAAAATGTTTTTAAAAAAAAGAAGCTGAAAAGGAGCCAAGATGCATGTATGGTATGGTTCAAAATAAGATAACAGGAGAACATGACGGAGAAATATACACAAAGAAAAAGAAAAAGAAAAGGTGTACGAGACAAATGAGTTCACATCCAACCCCTGTGGCTGATGTGTAGACCAAACTTTGAATGAATGTCTCCCTCTCCGCAGACTCCCCTAAGTCTTTGGACAAAAGGTTCTTTATTTGGGTCTTCGTTGATTCTTTGACACAGGCTTATCTGTCTTCCTTGACCTTAACTTGCCATGTAGACACGACTTTACAGCTTTGTGTCAACAGTGAGGAGAAAGGCGTCCCTGTTGGCTAGAGGTTATAAAGACTGCCAGGGTAATAGAATATATCTAGTCTATAGTCTTTGAGCTTGATATTGAACAGGGCAAATAATCCTGCTCTAGAATACGAGAAGAGTATATTCTTCAAAACAGTGACAAGACAAGACAGGAGTTCACAGCCACACTAGCATCTCATCTCGATTGTGCTTTGAGCTGAATACTATTGTCAAAATACTGTATAGTTTGATGTTTAGTTAAATGATAATTCTAACATTAATATTTAATGTGATCAAGCATTTGCTGATTAGCCCTAACACAAAATACAAGCGATGTTGATTGGAGGTGTCATTAGTTTTGCATGTGTTAAGTCACTTATTATTGACCTGTCGCCTTTAGATGAATTGTTAAAGGTGCTATGACTTTATTATATTTCATACTGAGGGTGACATGGATGATGTGCAAAGTCTATGGCAGTCCGTGCAATAATCGTGGAGACATTTCACACAAACTGTTGCCGACCTCATGATTCTGCTAAAGCAGATCACCCAAGTCATTGTGATTCACCATGTGGAACTTTGATTCTCTGTAATAAGCAAATTTCAATCTCCAAAACTTTGGCCAGCTGGTAAGGGTAGAGAAATGTTAGGGGATTACTTCATCCATTGGAAACATGGATGCATATCTGTACCAAAAGTCTGTGTTGCAATCCATCCAGTAGTAGTTGGGATATTTCAATCTGGAGATATTCCACTGGTGTGGCTCAATAAATGTTTAATCAGGTAGTTTTGTACATGCCAAAGGGTTCGTTTCTTCATCGGCCAGTAAAGTATAGGCATCTCTGTTTAAATTGCAACAACAATGATGATAAGGGCTTCTGGGAGTGTATTATGTCTGGGGGTGTGCTAGAGAAAGAAAAAGAAAGACGTCAACCGTTCTCCTGCCACGGTTCCAGCATTTTACAAGCCAACATCACCTCTAAGGGATTCATGAGTGTTGTAAAACGTATTTCATCCGGGCCATTTATAGACGAGACAACAGCATTGTTCATCATGTGGAAGTGGTGGTAGTGGCAAGCCTCTGCTACAGAGATGATCTGTGATTTGTTTAACTCCCAGAACACTAAAACATAACATCCCACTAAACACAACACCCCTCGTGTACTACCTTTTCTAATTGCCTGGTAAGTTTCAACAACACCAATGCTTCGTTGAGCTCAGAATTAATTTCCTGGTGGGACCTTGAGCGTAACATCTTCATTACCACATGTTTTTCATAATTGAAGCCAGAGGCCTGTAAAGAAAAAAGAAAAAAAAGAAATCTGCTTGCTTCACTTGCAATGTTTCCTCCCATAAAAAAGGTGGAACTGACCCTCTTAATGCATGATTTCCCTCTACCATTAGTGAAAGCTTTATATTTTAAGTATTTTTTCATGTGCTCTGCATCATATAACAGCCTTGTGACACTTAAAGCATCGCTGATAAATGATCAATATCTGCTACTATCTCCTTTCTTTTTCACAACAAACCACTTCAGCCTCATAGATATGTGGCTCGAATGGCTTCCCTGGTAGAAATACCCTGGAGTGCATAGTTGGACAGGTGCCAGTCTGAAAGGATTAGGCCTGTGGACCTGCAGTATATCCACTAAAACAACAACCTCTTCCTGAGCTGATTAGGAGGCAGTCTGAGATTTTTTTTTAATATGAATCCACTTGTTTCGTTTTTTATCCGAGTGTTATTGCCATTAATCATATAATCAGGCACCCATAAGATTAAAAACACTCCAAAGCCAAAGCGACGGCTTTGAAGGTCAAAGGGCAAATAAACAACCCACTGCATTTGATTTCTTTAATCAGTCAAGCAGGAGGTATTTGAAGTATGCATGTCAGAATGGCAGAGGAAACAGCCTTTTCCTTTTCTTCTTCTTATTATTCTGACTCGGTAAGTCAGCATTTTGGATACCATGCATGCTCTAATGTCTTCCGCCTCTGTCTAAACTGTCCAAGACTTTTCCTCGGTTATAAATCCTTGGCACCTCTCGGTCAATTGAAAAACCTCTGAAATGAGATCCAGGATTTGAAGCTGGAAACATCATCACATCTGCTTTGTAATGGGCAAAACAATCTCACCACAAATTTCTCCGTTCAGAACGGACCTCTGGTGCTTTTGATCATGACATCTTCCATGGGAGATTTTCTTAGCTGCAAATGTTCAGTGTCCTTTTTCTTCTGGGAACTTTGAGGACCGCTTGGCAACATTAGCTTAAAAAAGTTGAAGCTTAAAGTTCATTCTTGACTGCGAAAATGGTATTTGATGAAGCAATCTCACTGCAAGGTCCATTTACTAGCTGCTCTGGGGCCATTCATTGTTTCCCACAATGACGTTGACTTGGGCAAATGACAAAACAACATCACCACAAGAAGAGGAAGCTGGTGAGATATGACTGCAAGCTTCGCAACAACTCCAAAATGGACCTAGTGCTGAGACTGAAATGTAAGTTCGTTATTGCGTTTTAAGTTGCCGTCATTTCCTGTCTACAATACAGAGTTTCTGCCTGGATTGGACATCGGAGAGGTTTTGCTTGTACACTCGATTGTCCACTCTCTGGAGGAGTCATCGTAGTAGCCCATTGTACACACGTGTTTCATACACAAGTGATTCTGAGCCAGGGTCCTTGTGTTCAGCGGTGTAGCTGATAGCGAGGAAAGAGTCTAGGCTGCCAAGTCTAATGCCTTTGATGGCTGACGCAAAGCAGACAGGCCTTTAGGTTGTGCAAAAGCCCCTCTGTGTCTCTGCAGTGAGGGGGCGGCCTTGAAACAACCACCCTGCTCAGTCATAATCGTCTAAAACAAGCTAACGCATTGTTTTGGAGCTTTGTTAACCATATGTGATGTGCTTCTCTTGTCAGAAACAAGATAACGCCCCGCACGGTAACAATGGATGAAATCTGAGCCGTGGGCCAGTGGGAGAGGTGTTTGATGAAAAACTAGCACCGTTTTCTGTCAGTCCTCGCTGTTCACACATGCTAACGTGGAAATGGAATTCTTCTGAAAATACACTGAAGATTATAACCGAGTGCCCCCGGGGCCCCCGAGCACTTGGCAGTGGCAACCCCCTGTTGCATTTCAGGCATTTCAGTTTGATGTGTCATCAGGAAGACGTGGCAAAATTTTTCTGAGCTTTCCTGTGCTAATTAAATCGGTCATGCTTTTGGGGAGTACAACGCAACACGTAACAAAATACCCTCTCACAGTGTTGAAAATTACGAGAGCTCCTCGGCTGTACAAACCAATTCCCCAAGCTCCGTTTGTCCCTGACTTTCGCCCTCTGTCAGTGTGCATGAGGAAGAAACTACTCATCAGTGGATTTAAGGGCCCACTGATGTGTAAACCAGAGGTTGAAATGGTGAGTAAAGGCTGAGCAAGAGAGTCGAGCTTACTAACGCAGACCCCGGGGCTTTTGTGGAATATTCCTTTTATGGGATCTCTGTCTCTCCCTCTCTCTCTCTGAAGACTTCGGCGGGGCAGAGTTGCTACAGACGTGACTAAGGCAGTAACTGAGTTGTTGGCAGGCAACGCTGCGAAGCCGTGGTCAGACCTACACAGAAATGAGCCTGTCAGCAATCGGGCTAAAAATAAGAAACCCTTAAGCAGTCAGGCTGCCTCAAAGAGCGTCGTCTATCTCTCTCTTTTGTTTAGATGAAGTGAGGAGTCCAGTGAGTGAGAGTTATCTGTCCTGTCTGTTGATGTGCTCCAACCTGGGCCTGCTGCTGTACGCTGGGAATGCTTAAACCAACAGGGGGATTCCCGAATCACAGCTGCTCTCTCCTGCAGGAATGATGTGTGAAATGTGTGGGTTTCTTCGCTTGTGGTTGTTGTTTTCCTCTCTCTGTCCTCCGTTGCCTTTGCCTCTCTCTTCCTCTGCTCGTCTTGTCCAGTCATAGCTCAGTGGCGTTTGGTCGGGCGAGGGGGGAGGAGGGAGGGGAAGAAGGGGGATGGAGGGAGTGGGGGCTATAGAAAAGTGAGTTAGCAGCAGTGAGCTTGCCGCCCACTCCCTCTCCCGTCTTCCTTTCGGGGCTTCCTGTGGGATTGAAGAGGAGTATAGGTTTAACAGGGAAGGAGAAGGAGGAGGAAAGAGAAAAAAAAAAAGAAAAGAAGGGAGGTAGTGGTGGGGTGGGGGTTGTCTTGGCTGAAATGGGCTTCAATAGGGAGAATGTCGTTGGACGTTAAAAAGGAAGTGGGTTTGAATGTTGGAACATTTCAGGAGAATGGTGGGTGCATTATTGGCATTTAAATGGGGCCTGGGCTAACGGAGGTCGTGTGAGTTTTGGGTAACAGGAGTGGGATTGTTCGGTGCCCCCACAGAGAGCGCTAATGGACTTTCCAACAGGGCATGTGGGAGAATTGTCTGAGTAATGATGTGTATTGCCTGATTATTTGGGCCATCATGTTAGGCCCCTCATATGTTGGTCACAGCTGGAGAGTAATAGAAGCGCAGCTGTGTTTAACTAACTCCAATAAATCAACTGGGGGCCCAGAAATTTCTGCCTCTTTTTTTTTTTCTCGATGCATCTTCTATCATTGATGGTTTATGTATCTCTTTGGTCATGGACAGAGCTATTGGATAATGAATACATCAACTATTGAGATAAATGTTGAGTATGTTGATTATTCACAGCGGTAGCTTAAACAATAACCAGAATGAAACGCAATAAAACCAATCCTCTTGTGAAGTGCCAACGCTGTAATGGATAGCTTTCCATATTAAAGAGTTGGTTTTTGAATTTACAAAAATTAATAGCAAAAACATACAGTATGTTCTGACTTGGCCAGGAAAAATAAGTTCTAGAGTAGTTGTATTAGTTTCAGTCTCTTAGGTCAATACAATGGATGTGATTGGAGTCGGTACCTGATATAAAGAGAACAAACTATACACACAATAGTAACATAAGGTGATAGAGTTCTTTATAAAAAAGATAGATAGATAGTTACGTTTATTGTCATTGTCATTTCCACAACAACGAAATTAAAAGTGCATCTCGTGCAGTGCAAAATTTCATAAAAACATTTTTTTTTAAAGCATAAAACACACATTGACCACTCATCATTACTCAGTGTTAAGTGCAGTCACTGCTTTGGGGTAAAAACTGTTCTTAAATCTGTTTGTGGTGGCTTTAATTGTCCTGTATCTCCTGCCAGAGCGGAGTAGTTCAAACAGACAGTGGCCATGGGTGTGTTGTGTCTCAAACATTGTATGCTTCCTTTTACTCTGAAACAAGACTCAGCTCATTTGTAGCTCAGAGATCCACTTGGTCCATGTTGAAGGGACTTCATCACATCATTTTCTACAGATTTGTAGAAATCAAAAGTAAATCAGCTAAATAATCCAACTTTCCCATCTGACACCAACCTTCAAACCATGGTCGACATCAGTGAGCTCACATTATGAAGTGAACAGTGACTCAAGCTCTGCAGTGCTGCCTTGTTACTGGCAGATTAGGTAATTGTATTTATCAGCAGATATGTACAGGTGAGTGTTATCAACTTTCATGGTTGTGCCAAATCATGTTGTCACTCGCCTTTTTATACCTGCTGCAGCTGATACGGAACAACATAAGTGTTAATTTCAAACCTGCATGGAAAATACATTTTTTTACCTCCAGAAGGAAGTATCTGATTCCACAGCAGCTTAATGCTTCTCTATGTTCACCAGCTGTCTGTAAAAGTTTCCTGTCTACTGTGCAGGTATAGTGGGCAGTAGTTTGATATCACAACACTTCTTTACTGGAAAGAGGAACTTTAGAATTGGGTGATACATTACTTTATCCAGCAACCTTTTTGTTTTTTTGTTCCCCCCTTCGTTACTTTGGATAATCTGCAGACCTCGATGTGAACAGTTTTTATTGGAACTACTTTTTACAGAAAAAAAAGTTCCCAGGAAACCTGATGACAGAGAGGCCTGTGAATCATCCAGAGTGAGAGAGAGGAGATGTTTCCAGTTAGAGGGGTTTCTGTTGAAATTGTTTTGACTGTTATTTGCTTGATTACACTCAGGATCAAAAGAAATCTGTTCACCGCAATTGTGTTGTGGTGACAACAGAAAGAAATCTTGGCAAATATCTGAAAATCTGGACAAATAAATCTAAAACACTATGAAAAATGGTCAAACACTCTTGGAAGAAAATGAATAAAAATGTGTTTCCTTTGTTTTGTAATTTGCTCGAAAAGGATTAAATTGCTCTAAAGGCCGTAGGTTTGTAGACGTGGCTTTGTTGTGACCGATTTTCTACCGTATGCCTTAAGGCCTCAGAAGTGCTGATCACAGTATGCAGGAGTGAGAGTATACATACTGTATTCCTGTGTTTGTGCAGAACCTAAATCCACGGTTTCCTCACACTGAGGTGGAGAGTAAACATTATGATGGGCCGAGCCACAGGTATCTGGAGTGTCTCACTGACCGGTGGAGAGCACTCTTCAGGAGCAGAGAGTAAACAGGAGCCTTTTTGGTCTTTATTTGGTCACTTTGCTGAGCTTTTAACAGACTAAACTTCACCGACTGAACACAAAACTCCAGGCAGCTTAGAAACTGCTCTGAGGACGTGTGTGACGTCACGTGTGCATGCGGCGGTGGGACGCCTCATTTGCTCGTGCTCTACAGCTGGATGCTTCAAGATTCGTCCCCTTTGTTATTGCCACCAGGGAAAAGGTCAAACACGTTCATACATCAAGTGTGAGGCTTCACATCCCCCTCTCTCCCCACAGTTTGACCCCCACAGCCAGGCCGCTACGTCCACCACCTCAGTCGGCTCAACCACAAACCGCTCCTTTTTTCTTCTCCTCATCTTTTTTTTCTTTCTCCCCTCTCACTTCCTCTCCATCACCAATAGCACATTTAGCTGGATTTAGATCATCCCCTTGTCCTCCTCCCTTGGAGACGACAATCAGCTACCATCTGGTTCGGCGTCACGGGGTAGCCGTATGAAACCGACCCTGTGCAAAGATCAACTTCCTGAGATGTCAGAGGGGCTTGTGTTGTTGCATTCACTGGGGATAGGGAGGGAAAGTGGGGGGTGTGTGTGGAGGGGGGGTATCCTCTGGCCCCTTTTTTCTTTTTCTGAGGCCCCAAGATGTTTTCTCTAAGGGATTGATGCATCTCCCACGCAAAGGAAGAGAGAGCAGGACATGAGGAACTACAAAGTATGTTTATATGAATATAGTACACCACCACAGAATGTACATATATCTACTTGGACTGCTGGTTTTGTCTTTATACAGCATTCGATCCTTGATCTCCTACTGAATCTCAGCCAGTCAGAAAATATAAGAGCAGGAAGTATGAGTCGATTGCACAGAAAGAATCAAGGAAATGGCTTTTTTTTTGTCACTGATAGTGAGTTTCTGGAGATTTATGCTTCCCTGAAATCTGGAAATCTGAGCATATGCGACTCCAAGCAGCCTCCTACTCCTAAACTTTACAGCCAATAAAAGTTGATAGCATTTTTTCCCCCCTCCACTTACTGTCTGTGTAAACGTATAAGGGCTTTAACCATAATTTACCTCTAAATAAGGGAATTAATCTTGGCATCGATTTGTTATCAGCAGAGGAACACTGCAGATTGAGTTACATAAGAGACTTTGCCGTAATGCCGTTGACTTGGACAGAGAAATAAACAAGTCATGTCAGTTAGCGTTGTTACTTCCCTTTAATTATGTATAAGTTTTCAGATAATGCGATCATCAGACTCTGGACACAGCGTAATTGAATTGCAGGTAGTGAATGAGAGGAAGCCAACGCGGCAGGGCCATTTCTGCTCTCTGTAGAAAGGTATAAGACAACAATGATTTAAACGTATAGTAGACAGTTCTTTGTGCCAAAGGAAACCATTGGATGGGTTTGAGATGCTATAGCAACGTCCTGGGAAAGTACGGTTTCCACATTTGGACATTCCCTGTTTCCTCCTGTGGCAAGAAGAATACAAACGCTTCACCCAAATATGTAAATGAGACCTCCAAACGTGAATTTATGCCTGACTTTAACCGCTTAGGTTAGTTTTAGTACTTTTGGTAACATTATACATTTGATCTCACTATGTTTAGTTGATATGTCTGACGTGTTTACTGTAAATTTTCTCTACCATGGCTTCGGTTTTATACCCTGATTTCATTTTGCCAAATAGGTTTTTCAGACCCAAAGTTCAAAGACAGAAAGTTTTTGTTTTACAGTTTGGTGCCAAAACTGCCTTGAATCATGATGGAGACAGACGTAGTGGTACAAACACCTACTGTAGCATTGTCTGTGTGCAGTCAAATCCAACAGCCCTTCATATGTGCATCTTTTGGAAAGGCTCTATGTAAGTTTCACATTTTAAAAGGCTTTTTATTTTGAAGAAACTTTTAAAGACAGAACCATAAGAATTGCATAATCTTTGCTGATTTCCATCTCAGAGATAAATAATAGATACTTGTACTAGGCTACCACTTCTCTGTCACAGGAGCATGTGGGCTCTCAGCATGAGGGTGTTTTTTTTTTTTCTTTGAAATTCAGAGAAATGCATCTTACTCTCTGTTGGTAAACACCACATTTGGACCTGAACAATGAGCTGATTATCATCCATAATAAGCTTAGACAGTTTTTTTTTCCTGTAGTCGCACAGATCCTATAGCCTCAAGAAACAAATATCTACCCACACACCCTTGACTTCCAGCACTAGTCCCCAAGTAAACATCAAAAGAGCGATATGCGACCGCACATAGCAACAAGCTTAGATGACTAATGATCGGGTTTATCAAGTCTTTTGTCTCGCTTTGGCTGGGTGCTGATCAGTGCAGTGCAATCCAGGGAATGTTTTATACGACTGAAGTGTTGCATGCTCAGCCCACACACGCGCACACACACACACACACACACACACACACACACACACACACATAGACGCATGCACACAGCACTGACAGCATGATAATAGTATAGCAGCCTGCCACTCCTTGCTCCCAGAGTTCTCTTCTGGACACTTTGTGACGACAATACAGCTGGAGGAAGTGAAGCAATCGGTAATTAGTCTTTGTCAGAGTATCAGTTACGTCTCTGCAGGCCCCACCCTTTGATTCAAGCAGAACGAGACCGTAAACTGTGTTTTTTATGTGTGATGAGTCAAATTCGAATCAGGTGCCATGGAACTACCAGTAATTTCCGATCCGTGTAGTACTTTTTTACTCACCTGCTGTCGTCTGTCTCTGTTGGCAGAAAGGTGGTGTGCGAGTTGTGCAACCTTTTTTTATGGCATGCATGTCTAACTCGGATATATGAGAGTCATTTTCATTTGTGCAAGGCTGTATGGTTAGATGAAAATAAAGGTCTAGGTAGAATTATGAAGCCATCTTTCAATCTTAACTTGCGTGTTGATATAGTCTGACCTTGTTTCTTTTCTCATGTGCTGCAGACTAATGAGGAAGTCAGTTTATGGTGGTGAAATATCAGGTCATTGACCACCTGCACCAGAGTCATGAAATTAACAACTGGCCGAGGAGAATGTTTACCATGACAACATTACTGCTGGCTTGAGCAATCAACAGTTTTTTTTCTTCTTGTCAACCATACACGTGAACTTTACTTAGAGGAAGTGTGTTTTCACCTGCAGCCTTTAGTGATCATCATAAATATTAACAGAACAAAACATGCAGACAGGAAAGAGTATGCAGTGCATTGGATGTATACTGTATGGTGCAACAACCAAGCCGTTTAACCATGATTATCATCCCCATGAGCAAACTGCCAGTGAGGATGTCCAAATCAGTCTGATTAATATTCACAGCTGCACAGTCATGACAACCTTTTTGTTTATTACAGTGTGGTTTCTCAGTCTGAGTAATAATTAGGGGGCTAATTACACCTCACATGGCTCCTCTAATTAAAACGGTCAGCTTGCGTTCGCTGGCCTGCCTCTGTTGCCGGGGCGTTAGGCTGCTGGACCACAGGGTTCATATCAGGGAGATCCCTCAGGGATGAGCTAATGAGGAGGAAGAAGAGGGGAGGGTGGGTCGACAGCTGTTTGTGCCTAATTCCCACTGATCCGGTGCCGCACGCTGTTGGTTTGTGTGTGAACACACAGCGCAATAACCTGAGTGAGAAATGCACGCTGGAAGAGGAAAGATACCCCAAAAAAGAAGGCCTCTGATACTCGTTTGACTCAGCTCTAAGATGATATCATCAACCCCCCCCCCTTCAGTTTCTAGTTAAATGAACTGTGTTATGTACAATGCGGCGTCACGAGGTGTGTCTCAGAATTTGGAGCCGAGTGTTTTGGCCTTTCTCCGCAGTCAAGAGCAGACATGTTGTGGAATGTGACCCAGGAGACATTACACCAGAACCATCATTTCTACCGTAATAAACAAGAGGATGAATCTTTTGTTGTTTTGTTTTGTTTTCCCCCTCTCAACCTGTTGCTCAAGTCAACCTGTAAATGAAGACTTGGCGGAGAGAAATCAATTATACACTCATTATGCCTGTATGTGTGTGTGCAAGATTGTTTGGGCGTGTGTACATACGGCTGGTAGTGCGTTTGAGGGGTGTCACAGCTGACTCTCTCATCAGTGCCAGTCAGAACCTGTCCGACCAGCTTGAGACGGCTGCACACAGGAAGACGGCTTGACACGCATTCTTGCCTTAAAAACTGCATTCACAAAGAAAGAGCCTTTTGTATCTGCAGGACTTATCAGTAATACTGCCTCCCTTATCCTAACATTTTGTTGCATAACACCAGATAGGACTCATTATCAGCCTACACTTGTAATTCTGTGAATCTCTCAATCGATGCCTTTGTTGCTTTTGGAACTGAAAGTGCATTTGATCAGTGTTTCATTCAAAAACCCCTATGTTGTTGTTGTCTGGTCGTGTTGCCCTGAAATCAAATATACTTGAACTAGGCTGAACTCGGTGAGACCGTTACTCTGCGATATAGAGATCTGCCCTCCCACAAGAGACACTCACAAATCTCATGGAATCTCTGACACACCAGGATCTTTTCTCCGAAATGACCAAGCCTTGGAGATGCTGGTCGCAGTGGTTGTTTTAACAAGGCTGCATAGCAGTGGAAAGACTCGGGCCTTTGCCAGTGTAAATACAGCCAGCTCGCTTTGACACATGAGCCAGAACTCGCTCTTGTCGCTGAGATTCGATTCCTATTGTAGATCTTACCCAGATTGCTTATTTTCACATGAAAACCGGCCAAGTTATGACTGCTCGGACCGCATTTACAAACAGAGACGTGCGCACGCACACAGCCACACATAGAAAGTCATAAACTGAGCCAAATATGTTACATAAGCAGTGGATGTTTTTTGACTGATAGCACCACTGGGGGTTTTGGATAACTGGTTTTGTGACACTGCCTTTAACTCCAGATGATTTACACACAGTGTACTGTATAATGTGTTTCAAGTAACAAGTCTGACAGATACTCCTTTATTTTGTCTTTCTCTGCAGTATGCCAGGGCATCACCAACCGTTTAAACCTTCTCGGGTCCAAAGATGACCACTACCTGAACATGGTGAAGACTTACAGCAACTGCACCGTGGTCCTGGAGAACCTGGAAGTCACCTACATGGATGAACACCGGGACCTGTCCTTCCTGAGGGTAAAGACTGCACTCTGTTAACAGTGGAGGGTAAACACGCACAGCACAGATGAGAGAGAAGGTTCCTATTATCTTGTTTTTTAGTTGTCTCTCTGGTGGTCTGAGGCCGGTTTCCCAGACTATCTTCACTGTGCATCTTCACAGGCTCCTCACCGTTCTTATCGCTCCGGTTCAGATAATTAAAGTCCACGTGGAGTGAGTCTGTAGTGACAGATGATTCACTGTGTTTCTCACCCTCTGCTTGGAGCTTTGCTTGAATTCCAGCTGCAACGAAGGGGTTGTGAACACTGGGCAGATGTGATGAGGGACCACACACACTCACTCACATGCAAGCTTGCACACACACACATACATAAACAGAAATAACACACATTCAGCAAATATCATGCAAGAGTTTCAAGGATAACATTTCCACAGGGGATGAGGGAGGGGGGGGGGCATATCCCTTTTATTTTTAAAAATCCTATTTTTGCTCCCTCTTCATTTTCCCTTTTCTTTTTTTATTCTACCTGCCCAGCTGTCATAATAGCAGTTTTTGGCCCTGATTCTCACCTCTCGGGCTACACATGTTACTGCCCTAACCCTCTTAATGGTGGAGCCATGTGCAGCCTGAGAGGACGACCTCAGACAACAGTCAGGGCTGAAAAAACTATTTCCTTTTAATCTGCATGTCAATTTAAATGTGACAATTAGTAGGGACTACCAGTTATTATATATTACATGACACACACACATACACACAGGTCTGTATAGAGAGAGAGATATCTGCAAAAATGGTTCTCTCTCTGACTTTATTGCCTGCCCAGTTCTGAAACCAAATATTTACCCTTTAATAATAAATGTGCGTTGTCAGCTCAGCAGCGTTGCTCATTTGCTACCTCAGTTCTCAGCAAACAGTTTTTTTTTTCTCCCTTCTACAGTCAATTGAAGAAGTGGGCGGCTACGTCCTGATCGCCCTCAACACAGCTCCCAGGATTCCTCTGGAGAACCTGCGCATCATTCGAGGCCATTCCCTCTATGAGGGAGCGTTTGCCCTCTCCGTTCTCGCCAATTATGACAAACCTACAGGTCAATTCACCCAGGAGCTGCTGCTGAACAGCCTGACAGGTCAGCGAAACTCCCCCCTCTTAAATATTTCATTATTTGCATTTTGTGAAATGAATTGTGTCATTTTTATCAACTTCACATTCTTTTGCAGAAATTCTTAAAGGAGGTGTGAAGTTTGCGACCAACCAGCTCTGCAACATTGAAACAATACAGTGGTATGACATTGTCAACGCTGACAGCAAACTCAGCATGGAGCTCCCTGTGGCCAGTAACAATCGACTTTGTAAGTAACAGATTGAACAGCGAAACACAAAGGCTTCAGAACACATTGATTGTGCAATACTAAAGAATTTCCATGGTGTTAAATCAACATTTTGTTCTTTTTCGCAGGTAAAAAATGTGACTCAAGCTGCTTCAATGGTTCATGCTGGGCACCTGGTCCTGAAAACTGTCAGACTTGTAAGCGCTGATCTGTTTTTTGATGTTGTATATATGTTGTGGTGAAACAGCAAAAGTAAAAAATAACTTTGCAGATATCTTTCATTGTTTGCTATAATAACAACATGCAGAAGCTGTTGATTTTCAGCTGAAATAAGGCCTTAGAATAAAAAGAAAAACCAGCTTGCTGCCACTGGTCACTCCACTGACTTTGCCCTGCTCTTATCTCCAGTTACAAAGCTGAACTGTGCACAGCAGTGCTCAAAGAGATGCAAAGGACCCTCACCAAGCGACTGCTGTAATGAGCATTGTGCCGCGGGCTGCACAGGACCGCGGCCCACCGACTGTCTGGTGAGAGAAAACTGCTTTCATGTGTGGGACAGGACTAATGATATGATCAAGGAGCTGCACCAACAACAAAATAAACTGAATGTTTGATACTTGTGCTTTAAATTTGGATGTGAAGCCTCCCAACTAAACAAAGCCTTCACTCAGCAGCATCTGTTTTTATGATCAGAAGTGTTTTAGTATTAGTTTCAGTACCAATGAGACACGTAACTGCTGATTAAATCTTTCATTTGGCACTGCCTGGAGTATCAGCGTCTGCTCTCCCACTTCTCTCTGCTGCTCTGAGGATTAAGCCAAGGCTGCGATAGAGGAATGCAGTGTTATCATTAGAGTGCTTTGGTCCCTGTGTGCTGGATGACGGTTGTTTGTGCTGCAGGCCTGTCGGGATTTCCAGGATGACGGGGTGTGTAAGGACGCCTGCCCGGGCCTCCTGCGTTATGACCCCAACCTCCACCAGCTGGTACCGAACCCGCATGGAAAATACAACTTCGGGGCCACCTGTGTCAAGAGCTGCCCACGTAAGAATGACAAAACAGACAAACAGTACACTCAGATCTTTTTGCATTTTCAGCCAAAGATTTGTCCTGAAATGTCACGCTGCTTAGACACTGATATATTTAGCGCTCCATCGTAGCTGTTGTCCTGACAGTCAGGATAAATAGAATAAAACTATTCGGTCTCAGTGGCCAATGTGAAACTCATCATGCATGATTATGAGCTTTTTCACATTGTGTTGTGCTGGACAAGAGGCCCGGTCGTCCTTCAGGGTTGTTAGACATTCAGTGGTTACAGTTGCAGTTTAATTATAAACTGTATAAACAAGGAAAGAAAATGATTGAGTTTCAGGGCGTGTTAATGCAAGAACTGTTCTCTCTCAGTTAAACTTCCACAGGTCTGTCCCAGTGTCACTCAGTTAACACTGAACTCCGTGGCCTGTAGCAGTAGTGTGTACCTACTGTATAGTGACACTGGGGGTGTATTTTAATGAGGTTATTACAGTATGACTAAAAAAGTACATTCATGTTTCACATGTGCTTACATGTACTTGTATTTTGCAATTACAGATAACTATGTTGTGACCGATCAAGGAGCCTGTGTGCGGACATGCACTGGTAACACATATGAGGTGGACGAGGGGGGAATCAGGAAGTGCGCAAAATGTGATGGCCTGTGTCCAAAAGGTAGGGCAACAAGACGTCCGTCTGTGCAACCAAGGGACGCTTTCTGACTCACAAGCATAACGCAGTTTAACACTAAAACCACTTACCTGAGTCATGTGGTTCATTGCAATTCAGACATCGCTGCACTTATACAAACCATATATCTATGACACATTCATCTCATGTAGATAAACTATTAAACAGCATTGCATACTTGAAGTGGTTCCACACTGCCCTGCAGCAGCACGCTAATGCTACTCTCATGTTAATGTATCACTAATAATAATCCAAGGGAACATACCACAGGCATAATAATGAGTACTTGAGGTACATTTTGATTATAATAATCAGTAATTTAACCATATTTGAAATTGTAGAGTTCTTTCTTTCACTTAAGTAAATGGTCTGAACACTAATTCAGACATACTCTAAAATGTTTAGACGAGGAACCTCAAGAGCTTTGAAACAGCTTCCTATTCTGATTTATTTTCTAATGGTTTGCAGTGTGTAACGGTCTTGGCATGGGAGACCTGACAAACACCCTGTCGATCAATGCCACCAACATTGACTCCTTTAAAAACTGCACGAAAATCAATGGTAACATTGCTATCATCCACACATCGATTCATGGGTAAGCCACAGACATTATCAGCACTGCAGACTTCATTCCCATCTATATATCAACTGCAATAGCTCACTGGGCCCTTTTTTTTACTAATAACTAATAATATGTGCTTTCTGTATTTTTGTAGGGATACATATACCAAAACACCAAAGATGGATCCTGCCCAGCTTGATGTGTTTAAGACGGTTAAAGAAATTAGCGGTAAGACTGTGTAACAGCTGCGTAATGCATGACGCACTAAATGGTGCACTAAAGAGTTTCATAATTAACAAAGCGTTTGTTGCTTCAGGATACTTGTGGATTCAAACGTGGCCAACGAGCTTGGACTCACTCAGTCCTTTCGACAATCTGGAGATCATTCGAGGGCGGACTAAGCGGTATGTCCCCTCATAAAGACCCCCTGAAGATTCACGACCGCTGGATCACAAAGCATGGGACTTGTTCTCATAAAAATGTTCCCTTTTTGATTCTCTTCCTCTTCCCACCTTGTTTCCCTTCACTAGTGGAATTCGTAGCGTGGTCATGACTCAGCTCGATATCAGCTATTTGGGCCTGCGCTCCCTCAAAGAGATCAGCGATGGCGACGTGGTCGTCATGAAGAACCGCAACCTGTGCTACACCAATAAAAGCCACTGGGAGAGGCTCTTCAAATCCAAAAGCCAAAGCGCCACCGTAGACGATAATGCTAATGTCACCCATTGTGGTAAACTGGATTTTGTTTCCCCCCTACACCTAAATCATTTAGCTCCTTTCTGTTGTTTTTGTTGTGCAACATGTGATTATTCAATGCACAAGAAGATTAAATCAACCCAGTCTAATTTAAAAATTGGATCATTATACGGGAAAGATCTCTTCTTCAGATTGTGTGTGTTTGTTTTCAGCTCTGAAGAACAACACGTGTGACAGGAAGTGCACCGCAGCCGGCTGCTGGGGTCCAGGCCCGGACATGTGCTTCGCCTGCCGTGACAACAGCCGCGACGGGAGCTGTGTTGACTCCTGCAACGTCCTTGAGGGGTGAGGGAGGAATCAGGATTTGACTCCCTTTTTTAAGCTCTGAAATGTAGCTTTTCCTTATTTTAGACAAACAAACAGAGTATCAGATCTGTGTGTTAACTCCTTCAAAGTCTATTTTCATACCATGAGCATTTCCAGACGGTGACATTAGACCAGTTTGGGGATTTGTTATTGAAAGCGACACTAAGACCAAATATGATCCAAGGTATTTTGAAGTTAAACCCGCAGTAGAAATAAGACAAACAGTGGAGCTGAAATGGCACATTCACTCACAAGTGTTTATCTTTGCAGATCTCTGTCAAGGTCTCTGTCAAACATTGAATCTGGACATGCTTACAATTTAACTCCTGCCCTCAAAAAAAAAAGGGAAGATGAAAAATTTCACTTCACATGTAACTGTTTGAAACATGGTGTTGTGTTATTGTTTTTTTTTTCACCAGAGAGCCGCGGGAGACGATTATGAATAAAACCTGCTTGGAGTGTCACCCCGAGTGTCGGCACATGAATGGGACGGCAACCTGCAGCGCGCCTGTATGTGTCTCACCGATAACTAGACTGTCATTACAAACATCCAGTGTTGGGAAACGGCTGTGAATGTCAATAATAAATGTCATGTTCTTGTGTCAGGCCCTTGGAATCAAATGTGCCGCAGCAGGAAATCCATATTTAGAAGAGTTGGCGCTTCCGATTTCTCAATCAGCAGCAGCCTTAATAGACAGTAATGTGATGCAGCCAAATATAGAAGAAATCTTGATAAAGAGGTAGTTTTAATGAAGGTATTAAACTGCTGTATTTGATTGCAGAGGACTGAGAGTTGTGCTGGCCCAAGCTCAGGCCCAGAAAAGGAATGTGTGGTTTTGATTGCCTTAACACTGGCGTCTTTATGAGGAAGAGCGATGCAACTTTCCTTGAGAAATTACTACCAACAGGCAGCGCAACTTACATAATATTTACTACTGCTCTCAAGAGGGCTGTAAACAACAGGAGTCATTTTTCTTTCTTTCTTTCTTTCTTTCTTTTTTTTTTTACTTTCAGGGTCCTGGAAACTGTACCAAGTGTGCCAACTTCCAGGATGGGCTGTTTTGTGTGTCCCGCTGTCCAAAAGGCGTGCCGGGGGAGGACGAGTCGCTGGTGTGGAAATACGCAGATGAGATGAAAGTGTGCCAGCTGTGCCACAAAAACTGCACTCAAGGGTAAACGCGCTGCTCCTGCCGACCCATCATCGCGTTGCAAACGTTTGTCTGTGGTAATAGGGTTGCAGTGACCAACCAGTGCAAGACAGCGGGGTCGTCTGTGGTTCACAGGTTGGAGAGAAGTCAAGTTTAAACACGAGGCAATTGGGCTGATACAGACTTAGATTAAAGCCTCACAAATTGGATTATTTCTTCACCTTTGTCCAAAGCAAACCACGCTGGCTGTTTGCACTTTTTATGCTCCCATTAGTTTCTGTTCCTTTCAGTTTGGATTGGATAGACATCTGCTCTGCATTACAGGAGCGAGAGCAGACCTAATGTGTTGAGAGTGATGGACTATCATCGCTCAGCCATAGTGATCGTTGATGGTTGTGGGAGGAAGTGGTTCAGGGAGACCATGATGCCCTGATGTGTGAAATGAGTCTTTGCAACTGTCATGTGCAACTTTCCACAAATCATGTCTTTACAGTTTAGTATTTCATAAGTACATGAACAGCCCTATGCATTTGGCTTTATAGACTCATGGTGTATTGGCTTTGTAATTCTCTCTTTCTCTTGTCTTGTTTTTCTACAGTACCTAACACCTACCTGCCAATGAGACAAGAGATGGAATTTGGCTATATATGGCTATAATCTCATTCATATTTACATTATAAATGTAATGTACTGTCACATTTCTTTAAAAAAAATAATAAATAGAATTGAAATTGAAATAGTGTATTTCAGTCTTTTATTGATTGGTGGACACTGACTGCAAAGTATTTCCTTGAGTTTTTGGCTTCATAGGAAATCAATAGACTCATGATGGTTTGGGGAATTTGTAGTGTGGAGGCTCAGTAACAGTACAGCTTGTATTGATTTGTTTACAGGTGCACTGGGCCCGGTCTTGAAGGATGCCACATTAAAAGGTGCGTAAATGCAGTAACAGTGAGCCTCACTGACAATGACACTCTAATCCCATCTCTCCTTGTTGATTAAATTCACAAATGTGCTCTGGTTTCTATCAGCGTTATGAAATTGGCTCCCACCTTGTCTTTCAGCTCTTCTGGTCTTTCCATGATTGCCGCCGGTGTAGTCGGTGGACTGCTGGCTGTTCTTATTGCTGCCCTGTCTGTCTTTGTGTTGCTACGCCGACGCCACATTAAGAGGAAGAGGACCATGCGCAGACTGCTCCAAGAGAGAGAGGTACAGTAAGATGAGGGAGTAACCACGCTGAGATGATGATTTTTACTTATTATATTGTCTTCCTCAGCATTTTCTTTTTTGTATTTGCACAGTATTTGAGACTTTCAAATCTTCTTTTCCAGTTGGTTGAACCTCTGACTCCGAGTGGAGAGGCACCGAACCAGGCTCTGCTGAGGATCCTGAAGGAGCCAGAGTTTAAGAAAATCAAAGTGCTGGGATCAGGGGCTTTTGGTACAGTTTATAAGGTAATAAAATGCCTCAGGGTTGTGTCTAAAAAAACAAGGTGTTTTTTTTCCCCAAATTGCGCTGCAATGCTGAGTTTTACACAAGCTGGAGCTGTGGAGTCCTGTATGTGCCAAGTATACATGACCAACACCCGTCAGTGTTCTCGCTCATCTACATCTGTTGTCGATTTTTCAATTAAAAGAGAAAAAGTTTGTGAATTTCCAGATCACGAACAAATGACTTCACTCTCACTTTTAGAGCTCTCTCCTTCTCTATTCTGTATACTGTATTTAATTCAGTCATTTATCACTATTTCAAGATCAAAACACTGATCTCCATGAGGTTAAAGGTTTATTTAAGGGTCAGATTTAGATTAAAGTTCGGATAATTCTCCACAGAGAGGGAATGTAGGTCAACACAATGTTCTTAGTAACAGTACAAAAACAAGTGTGTGTCTGTGCTCTTGGATTTCTGTCTTTAAGAGGACCGACTGCAGTTTTAGACCTTGAGGGTGAGGACGTTTTTTGGAAAGTAAAGACATTTTTTCCAAAGGGCCATTTGAGGGTTAGGATTCGGTTATGGGGTTGGAATTGGGTTTGAGTTTGGGTTTGGGTTTGGTATTTAGCTGTGAAGGTTAAGGCTTGGTTTATTCAGTGGCATGAGGAAGCAGTGACATTAAATGGCGTAGCATACTTGTGTGAGAGTGTTATATTTTTATTATTGAATTTGTAATATAATGCATTCAGATGTAAACAGCATTATAACTGGTCAAGGCGGAGCACTTTATTTACTGTTGGGTATTTCATTCTATGACAATGCAACATTTTATAAAACACAGTGGTGACATACTTAAAATCACAATATTACACTCTGAAATATACTGGAGAAGTATGAAAGTAGTATAAAATGGAAGTAAAAGTACCTCAAAACAGAATTCTGAGTGACAACCATGTGATTTCTGCCTCTGGCTTTAGGATCCTCACTAGTGTAAAATACAAACAGTTAGGGTGCACTATACCTTTATCATCATATTGTACATACTGTACCAACGCTTGTCAGTGTACTTTTGTTCACTTCTAATTCAGGTGTAATTAAAGGGAGTGGGGTCCTCACAAGTAGTAAATACAACATGTTTGGGCGAACTGTACCTTTGTAATGATATTATATATACAAACATGTGTATATACTGTATGTACGTGTGTTTGAAGCTTCAGGTGTAATTAAAGCCTGCTAAATGACCCACTTTTCTGCGTACAGGGCCTGTGGGTTCCAGAGGGAGAGGACGTGAAGATCCCAGTGGCCATAAAGGTTTTGCGAGAGGCCACATCACCAAAAGCAAACAAAGAGATCTTGGATGTAAGTTCACTGATTTATGTGGTACTTCTCTGGACGCTGAGCTTACAGTAACACTGAGTCAGACCTAAAACAGCGATTCATTTAAAATGTTATTTCCCAAAGTACTTCAGTGAAGGGCGTGCTGCTAGTGGGAAATTACAGTGAAAACACGAAGGTTAGAAATTTCCACACACACCTTTTTTTTTCTCTTCAAGAAATTATCGCAAGATTGTGATTTGATTAAAAAGGCTGACAAGAGCGAGTGACAATTATTCCTTGCCAGATGTCAATTCCGCTAATTTACCCTGCCATTTGTAACATATGCAACTCATTTGAAGGTAATGACCGCCTATTTTCCTTGTAATGGAGAATGTGTCATTTTTCTTCACGGTGACCCTCTTATAAGCCGATGGAAATGGGATTTATTCATTGGAAGGCTGCGTGTGGGCGTTGGTGTGCAATCCGAGGCTGAGGTGTTTCTGGAGAGGAATGCAGTTGTGGAGCCACTCTGAGAAGTCAGCCCGTTTGAACTGCCTTCTACAAACGACCTGTGATTTTGTGGTCGCTTTTCTCCGCTGCCGTACATCCGGATGTTGTGGTGGACATGCACGTTGTCATGACAGAACAGCCCAGTCTAGCTTTTTAAAGGAGAACAATTTTTTTTAGGTGCTTTGATGTCTCTTTCAGAATTACAGAGCTCCTGCGTATTTACTGAAAAATGCCGACACCGTTATAGTCATGGAAAATATTTGGGATACAACTAATGCACTCATGGCAGGAAACCTACTAAATAAAGCTCAATTTGTCGGAAACCTTTTGTTAGTGACCATTGTGGATTATCCCCATGGTTTCTTCTCTAAGTCACTTTTCTGTTGTGACGACAGAGAGTTTCCACTTTGAGCTGAGCCACATTTAATATGTCTGACTGAGTTGGCCTGCTTTGAAAAGAAACGATCACCCAACACTGGAAATGTCCCTAGATGTCATGTTTCTTAAGCAGTCAGGATAAACAGGATAAATCTTGACACATCTATCAATATTGGTTCATTGAATATTTTTCTTTTTTGTCTTGAATCCATCAATATGAATCATTCCTGATGGTTGTGTCCCCTAAAAGAACAGACAAAAACAGTAATATTAAATGCTCTGTATGTCTACATGTACACTACAGGAGGCCTATGTGATGGCCAGTGTGGAACACCCCCATGTGTGTCGTCTGCTCGGCATCTGTCTCACCTCCACTGTGCAGCTCGTCACCCAGCTGATGCCCTACGGCTGCCTGCTGGACTACGTCAAAGAGAACAAGGACAATATTGGCTCCCAGCACCTGCTGAACTGGTGTGTGCAGATAGCCAAGGTAAGAAAGAAGAAACGCCGTAAAGGCATCGAGTTACATGCAAAAGGGTCTGTATCAGTAGATCCCTCCTGTCACAAACATCTCCACACCGACTTGAAATGGGTTTACTGCAGTCTTGTTTATTTGTTTGTTTGTTTATTTCACATATCAAAAAGTTAAAAAAGATATAACATATAAAATCCAAGACAATGTGAAGGAGAAATGAAAAAAAAAAACCTCCAGATGCTTGTGGGGTGGTATTCTCCGACTACAGTTCTAAGCTAATGAGCAGACATTTGTGAAGTACAAAAAGTACATCTCATTTTAGATTAATATTCTTAACATGATACATTAAGTTTATGTCTTTTTCATGTAGTGCATGTAATTTCTTTGAGCTGAAATACTTTTTTTTAAAGTATATTTTTGGGGCTTTTCAAGCCTTTAATGGATATGACAGTAGAGAGACAGAGAGAGGGGGAATGACATGCAGCAAATGGCCACCGGTGGAATTGAACCGGGTCCCCTGTATATGGGGCGTCTGCTCTACCCACTGAGCTACACAACACCCCTGAGCTGAATTTCTTGTATGAAAGGTGCAATACATACAAAGTTAGTTATTTTCCTAACTGTGTGTTCCTTCATTGTGATATGTTGTTTTAGTTTTTACAACAGTCCACACAGTCTGCCCCAACAGTTTCAATACATTATTGAATGACATCACGCGATGATGACAACTCTGACAGGTCAACCATGACAGATTTCGGCACCTTTACATATTTTATCATGTCTGAATCTGATCAAGCAAAGTTCCCATTTTTGACATATTGGACAACAGTGTGAAAAAGCACTGCACTTGCGTAATAATAACCTGCACTTCATCGTTTGTTTGACAAAAGGGTATGAACTACCTGGAGGAGCGCCACTTGGTACACCGTGACTTGGCAGCCAGGAACGTCCTGGTGAAGACTCCGCAGCATGTCAAGATCACTGACTTCGGTCTGGCCAAGCTCCTTAATGCAGATGAGAAAGAGTACCACGCAGATGGTGGAAAGGTTGGTACAAAATACAAATACACCAAGACAAAGGTTTTTGCCTCTTTTTTGTGGTTGCTGTTGTTGTTCACAGTCATAAATAGTCCTAAGACTTAATGTGTGTATTTATAGCCTGCCGGACAGACAGATGTTTTGCTGTGGTTGAATGAAGGATAGCATTTTTTGTGCATTTGCTCTAGATTGTATCTTATGTAAGTGATGTGATATATAAATAGTTTGGTCGGTTGACTGCATTCTAAGAAATGACAGAGCAGATAAGATTCTTCTCTTATCACAGTTTCTTTGTGCAACTGGGTGCACTATTTTTTCCCGATAATGAACCCGATAATATAATAATAAACATTTCCAGAAATCCGGTGATTTTGCTAAATGTCCCGGTAGTAAGATATTTACCAATGTTTTTATCTGATATTATTACCTCAGTATGTTTTCAGAAGTGATGATATAACAGTTTCATGTAATACAATATTCAGTTTCAGTCAAGGCCTTTTTATTGCCTGTCGACACTAGAAGGACAGATGTGGAAAAGTTTAGTTGTTTGAAATCCATCTGGACAAAACTGGACCCAAATACGCACATCTGCAGCTGCTGATATTTCCCTCATTCACTCTAGTTAAACACATTGCTACTCTAAAACACGATGCTAATTAAACATTACAGGACACTTTCCCAGGCAGGGATTAAGCCTTGTCTTAGACTAACACAAAATTGAGTAGAGACATCCATTAAAAAAAAAAACATCTTCATTGTGGGACTGGACTTAATCCATGTGCAGGAAACCATCCCAGAAATAATTTTTTAAGCTTTTGTATGACGCACTTTGTGTGATGACAGCACACTGTTTCTCATCTCCAGGAAAGTGCAAACTCTACAACAAAGAACTTTGTCGACATTTCTAAAATAGAAAATAGTGTTAAATGTCAGTTTTCAGGGACAATGAATAATGGATTTTTGTTGTGCATGACTATTGCAATTCTGCACCACTAGGTGACAGCACAGTTGCATTGTGTACTAAATACTGTGGGGACATTAATAGAGCTCAGGTCTAAGAAAGCGCCTCAGTACTATTTTCACATGTTTTAACAAAGACATGTGAAATGTTCCCACATAAAATGCAAATGTATGTCTCAATTTTACTCATTAAAGTTAAATTTCACAGGTACCCATAAAGTGGATGGCTCTTGAATCTATCCTGAACAGGACGTACACACATCAGAGTGATGTATGGAGTTATGGTAAGTCTGTCCCTATATATTGTGAATACATGATATGCCTCTAACCCAGCATGAGCCCCCCTGCTTGCAATGTCCCAGATTGCGCTCGAGTCTTTGTGTAACATCAGATATGTAAAACAGCTGGGCCTCTGTACTCCTGAGCATTGGTGACAGTCTCACAGGAGAAATATTTATTCATTGCTAAATAAAGTGTTTTAGCAGCGAGTGAGGCAGAGGGAGGACGGTCGTTTCGAGGCTTCAGAGAGGATGTTGTTTTTGGATCTAATAAGGCTGTCTTGTCAACATTCTTTAAAAAAAAACAAAAAAACACTGAATATCTTGCAAGCATCTGTGATTTTTAGGACACAGGTAGCCCACACCTACACACCGGCAGTCTCAGGTGGACAATATCACATCAGACAAGGTCGTTGCCTCAACCCACATACACAGTTCCTCCAGTCCAGGAGCAACACACATGCACAGATGCCTACACAGAAGCCAAACACAGCACAGCTTTCTTGAGTGGGCCAGCTTCCAAATTGTCTTTTTCCCGAGGGTTTGATCATGCCTTCCGCTCAATATGGCAAAAGCATCAACAGACCCTGGCAGAAGTGACAGGCTTCCTTTCCTCCTTTTCCTTTCTTCAGTTCCGCCAGCATGGAGATGCATCCTGCTAACTCCCACTCCTGCAGGCACAGCCAATTTGTCAACATAGCTATTTTGATACCATGTGACATTTGAGAGGCTTACATTCTGTCACTCTCATTTCTTCCCCCGTTATCGAGAGCAAAAACAAAGTGAATGACAGCTCATCAGTCTGACACATACCAACTGGCCCTTTTTCTCTCCGTAGGTGTAACGGTTTGGGAGCTGATGACATTTGGGACTAAACCATACGATGGGATTCCTGCCACCGAAATAGCTGGGGTCCTGGAGAAAGGGGAGCGACTGCCTCAGCCTCCAATCTGTACCATAGATGTCTACATGATCATGGTGAAATGTAAGCTCAGTGGGAGGCTGACTGAAAGCTCCATAATGTAATCTGTGTTCCTGCTTTTCTCTAACAGAACAAGATCATGAAGGAACATAGTGTACATATGCTACAGTATATGAATAGTGGTTTTTGAAAGGATTTGATGAAATGCATTTTTTTTTTATCCGTCTTGTACATTTCAACTCATTACAGTTAAACGTTATTCCCACTCTTTTATGTGTCCCAAAGTTGTTCACATTCTATAGACCAAACAACCACCAAGGGTGTACTTAAACAGTTGTGTTAGTTTTTGTTTTACTGGCTGAAGATTAGTCTTGGAAATGTTCCCACAAAGAGTATTAAAGTTTCATCTGATATCTGCTGATGTGTTTGTACAGGTTGGATGATTGATGCAGACAGCCGACCTCGTTTCCGGGAGCTAATAGCTGAGTTTACAAAGATGGCACGGGATCCTTCCCGCTATCTTGTCATTCAGGTACAATTTCACCCAGAGTTTTGTTACTGTAACTTCCTTAAATAATAAAGTTTATTTGATGATGCATTGCTGTTTACTAATGAGAGGACATAAATCTTAGGCAAGAGGTTAAATCTATTTCTCCCCTAGGGCGATGACTGCATGCACCTGCCGAGTCCTACAGATACTAAATTCTACCGCAGCCTGATCAGCGGCGAGGACATGGAGGACGCCGTGGATGCGGACGAGTACCTGGTGCCACAACATGGCTTCTTCAGCAGTCCGAGCACCTCCCACACACCTCTGCTCCACTCAACAGTAAGTTTATATGTCATGTAGAAATACAACTGCAGGTTTTGCAGCGAGTCTCTTCCTTCTGCTTGTCTTTTCTTGGGTGACATTTGTGGCAGCTGGGAAAGTTATAGGCGTCCTGGCACAAAAATACTAAAAAAAAATAAGAAAATAAATAATATACCACAGCTGATATTTCAGAAAAACAGGGAGTGTGACTCACTTCTGCTTTGTGGTTAGATGTGTAGAACAGAAACAGACAGCATGTGTGTGTGCAACTTCCACAAGGTGGCGTAGCATTACTGAAAATGTGTCATCCTAGTGCACTATAAACATCACATGACATTTAACAGATTGTCCACCTCAAGTGTTATCACAAAATGCATTCACTGTTCTAACAATGTGATGCTATTAGTAGTAGTAGTAGCAGTAGTAGTAGAAGATACTACTGCTCTGAATGCAAAAAGATCAATCGAGTTCATTTTAAAACTAAAAAATGTATTAAGAAACCCCAAATGCAGGATAACAGTGGCAAAAGCAGCCAGTAAAATAACATATAGCATACTGTATAATATGTACAGGATGTGACATTACTTTCATATTAACAAAAGGCCCACTAGATTAGAAAATACTAGGATACAGTAAGCTACATTAGAAGTACAGTATAACAGTTGTTGACCTGGCTCATCACATGTACTTCTAATCATTAAAGAAAACAGAAATCTGAGATCCAGAGCCAGAATATTGTCACTGTATTTTCTACCCTGAACTTTCCGCCAGGGCACTGCTAACTGAGGAAAAACAGTGAGGCCTTACATGTAATGAGGTACAGATACCTTTTTTTATTTTTACTGCAGACACAAGCCAGATTCAGTCACACTAACCTTCTCTATCCAAACAGTGAGAGAGGAATAGCAGCTGCTTTGGAGTGCAATTTCCCAGGAAAAAAAAGAGGACACAGCATTGATTGATACAAGAAATTGTAGCACATGCTTCAGCAGTGAGAGCACACTACACCAACATGGAGCCGACTGTTTGAAAGTTTAATTGAGCTATTTTAACCGTGTTTTGGGAAACTGGGATTTCTGCATAAATCATTACCCCGTGAGTCAGAATGGTAAAAAAAAAAAAAAAGAGAGAGTCGTTTTTTCTTAGCTTGTTGAAAGCAATTATCTTACACTTCAATCAGTGGAAGCAGAGCACTGGCCGATCATACAGAGAGGAGAGCTGAAGTAATTTTCTTCACTTGAACCTGAGTGACCGGTCGTACCTGGCCTGAACCCTTCCAACCGTGGCTGCCCTCGTTCTGTTTAATTTTCACCGCTGGGACTATTTCTCCTCTTCCTGACCCCTGCCCACTCGTCCTCATCATCATCCCTTCTCCCACGTTTTCTCCCATGTGCCCTTTGATTGATGAAAGCTAAGCAAAGAGAACTCCTCTACCTCCAGGTTCAGTGAAGGCCGTGCATCGGTCTGGCTCCTCTACCTGGGATAGTTGCCGGCCGCTGACAGAGTGGTTAACTCATACAAGCTTTCATGTTTGATTACCTTCACAGGCAACCAGGCAAGCTTTTTTTTTCTTCAAATCTCTATCCAATAAAAGCTCAGCATATGCCTGCTTTTGTCATATCACTTTTGGGACATAGGCCACTCAGGGTCAATTTTTTTTCTTCTTCTTCTTCTTCTTCTTTTTTTTTTTTTACAGACGGTTGCTCCCTCAGTGTTTTTAATTTCCTTTTCTTTTTCAAAGTAATTGCATTGCCACAGTTGTCACTCCGTTCTCTTTATTCGCTTGGTTTCACTGGTTTAGCGCCGTTCGCAGTCCTTTGACTGGAGAGTCTGACAGACACAACAAAGCTTGTCAGTTTGCCTGAATGAATATGAATCTGCTGGGTGGACATTCATTTTCGATCCTCATCAGCTTGTTTTGAGATGACAGCTATGGTTCCTAGGGTACCATGAAAAAACATTACTGAGACTATTCAAAACAAACTTAATGTCCAGAGAGGCTTTAAAATAAATTGCAATGGCTCAGAATTACACTCACATCAAACAAACTATAAATAAAAAAGAGGAAAATTGGAATCAAAGACAACCAATGTGAGAGATGACAAAATTAAAGGTTGCGCCTCAGCACATCCGACCGATTTTGTGTTTGTGCGCTGCACTGAAAATGCCTGTTTCTTCACTTAATATCTGCTTTATGGATAAAATGTGTTATGGCTCAATAAAACACTGTCTCCGCCTCTGCATTTGCTGTAGTGTCATCATGAGACATTAACTCAAGTTTAAATGATCTGTTTTGCAGAGTCTCAGCAGCAGCATTGGGGCATGCCACGGTAGAAATGGCTTAGCGGTGAGTGACTATCCTTTAAAACTGCACTCAATGAAAATTACCTTCATCTTTGTTTTCAATTGTTAATGTTAATGCTCTCAGAGTGCCACAACCCTTAAAACATCTGTCCTTTGTTACAGAATGGGTTCCTGAACAGAGATGGCAGCTTGGTTACCCGGTACATTCCTGACCCCACAGACAAATTTTCAGACGATGCCTTTCAGCCAGTTCCAGGCAAGTACCAAACCAACTTCAAAAGCCCACATTGGCCCTTCTTTTTGATGTCATTCAATTAAATTTCATTGCATCTCTCCCCTGGTCCCTCAGTTTGATTCAGTAAGAAAGGGGGACATCTAGTGGACAAGGAGCATATTGCTGTAGTGTACTAATTGCCCCAGCTGCAGAACATTTGGTGGCAAACTTTGGTGCAGATGTTTTCAGAGCACCGCTAGTTCATGGATCTTTACAGCTGGTGGCTCTAGGAGGGAATGGAAAATGAGTTAAGACAACATCAGGGCTGTGCTCGTGAGCATAAGTGCATTGTTCATTGGTCGTAACATGCATCAAATATGTATCATGTTAACTAAGTTGAGCAGTTGTTTTGTGATGTGTTCTGTCTTCAGATTTTAAATTCAGCCCCTTAACAGAAACCTTTGTGTTTCAAGAATATGCTAAATTCACACTGCCCCTTTATATTTGAAATACAATGTGAAATGTGAGTCTATCTGTATTGTCAGTGAGAGTGGATGACTCTCTGTTGTCCAAAGTGATCTGTCGGTGCCTTTCGAAATTGAGCTGCAAATGTGGGCAACAGTGGTTATTACTGTATGGTTTGTTCTTGATAGAGTCATACACCACTTTTGTGTAAGGTAGATATTTTTTTAAGAATCTAGCCCTTGAAGGTTTTCAGTCAGCAAACTCTCAAATCCTACAACTCTGACTGCAACATGCATGTAAGAACATAAAGAAAAGAAATGGTTAAAAGCACTAACCTTAACCCATATTGCCTATTGCATGTTGTTCCCCATCTCCCCTGTCCTCCTTCATATCCTGTTATCGCTCTCCGATCTAATAAATGCAAGAACGTCCATCAATAGTAGGCTGCACTCATGACACCAATTGGGGCCATTAAAGCAGAAGTGAGTGATCCGGTCGTTTTGGCTAATGCTGCATTCCAGGCAGGCTTTTGAAATCGTAAATTACAGCTTCAAGTCACAACTTACGACTTTGTAGCGTTCCAGGCAACCCACTCGTGTTTTTCCGACCTGTTTTACCGGTGAAAGTCACTATAACGGCCACTCGTAACTTCCGACCGGTGAACTCGTACCAGATCGAACTGGTACCACTTCACGGTCGGAAAAATACGAGTTTCCTTGAACGCACCATAACAGTCCTCGTCGCTACGTCACCACATTCACGGCGTTCCTTGGCTGCACACACAGCCCTGCATGCCGTTCTCTCTCCTCATTGGATAAAAACTGTAGGATACGATAAATGTTTTCTCTTCGGCTCAGAGCAGAGCAGAGGGACTGAGAGACCCGTGTTTCAGTCCAAACACTCTATGTAAGTGATTGCTGTCGGAAGATATAACTATTTAAGACTTATATTAACACAAATATATCACTCACTTCTGCTTTAAGGATCACCCCTGATTTACTTGATGGGAACTTGTTACTAACATAATTGGCTTTCTTACAGACTACATGAACCAGAACGGAGTCTCAGATGTGATGAATCCCATCTACCAGCACCCTGGTCCTCCCTGCACCCTCCTCCCCACCATCTCTTCAGACAACACCGAGATGGAGTATCTGAACTGCTTTAACAACGGGACCAATGGGCCCGAGTACCTCAACGATGTCCCGTCCCCCGCCATCCTCCCGCTCACCTCCAACGGCACAGTCCACAGCATTCAGAAATACCAGCCCCAGAACAGCATAGACAACCCCGATTACCAACAGGACTTCACTCCCACCTTCAAGACACATACCAACGGACACATCCCGGCAGCAGAGAACGCAGAGTACCTGGGCCCGGACTGAGGACTTAATGGAAACAGACAAGAACTAAATAAGAGACAGTTTCCTGTTCCATTAAGAAGGAGCATTAGTGTCTTGGCTGGAAGAGTATACCTAAGTGGTACCGTTAATTATCATATATGTTATACCCTGTCTTATGAAGTCAGGTGACACTTGTGCAGCTTTCCGTGTTGTTTGCATGCTGTCATACTTGTCACATAAAACCTGTGTCATTCCAAAGAGTTGTATCATAACAACCAAACAACAAATGACTTTTTCTTGATGACAGCCAGACGAAAGCTGATTCACACATGACTCAGTTGACCTGAGAGTTTCTGGACGCAGTTACACGCTGTCCTTATGTTGTCACCCCCCTGCGAGAGAGTGAAAATATCTTCAGAAAGAAATCCCAGAGGTGAAAATCTCTGTAAATGTTCTGCACAAAGTGCTGTACATGATCCAGATGTGTCAGTTGAGGACTGCCATTCAAAGCATGTAAAGCGCCTCCATTTTTGCGGGAGGCGGAAGCTCTGTTGCAAAAGAACAGAAACTGGCAGCTCAACCCAAAACACAAAGCTTAAGGTACATGTGTTGTAGAATCAGAAGCTAAGAGACACGTTCAGCAAAAAACAAAAAGGGTTTTTTGATTGAATTGAAGGGGTTGACATCACACAGTGGTGCACTGATGTGACGCCACAGAACCTTTATCTCTGATGAAGTCATGAAGATGATTAACGGCCTTGACTGTCTGGGTCCTCGGAGGCCTGATGACATGCTTCCTGAAGAAGGACTCAATGAGGAGATGAGATGTTGCAATGTACAGTTTAAAGGGGAATACTAGTGAATGGTATCATGTGCGTTACCTTTATGCTCTAAGACAGTTCTTTGTGTGTTACAAACGTGTTGCTATCTCTTCTAAATTCAAATGAGAGCAGAGCCCCGTATGTGTGATACCAAAGCAGCTATGTGGAGAATGTGACAGTAAACATGGTGAACAATGGAACAATGTGATGTGTGGTCATATTCACACTGCTGCTTTTTGTAGCTGGAAACATGTAGCACTCTTTGAATTTAACATATTTGTGTAGACCCACGTAGTTGGCAAGAGAGAAAAACCTACCTCTTTTCCTGCCCGGTAACCGATTACTTCCCACTAATAATATATTTTTTACAGTCCTGATTGCTTATCAGGTTTTTACTGCACACGGCACAGAAATAATTCCCATAGAGTTTTTTTTAAAATGTGTTTTCACTTTCGAAATGCTGGTTTAACTGTCTTAGGTCATAAAAGTAGTATTTCCTTGTAAACATGACGTGTTTTAGAGACTAGAGTGTCACTTCAGAAGCTTTCTAATGTTTGTGGTCTAATGTGTCTATATTATTACCAGGAGACTTTACCTTGTCTTTTGTTTTATTTTTTCAGAAGTGTAGACTGTTGTGTGACACAGGGTGTTGACACCATATCTATGAATGTGCGTCTAGCTTTAAATTCTTGTAGTCCTGCAAGAGCATTAATTTTGCAAATATTATTCCTAGTTTTGAAGGAATATTCTATTGTAGCAACCTGTCAGCCTACTTTTGCAGATTTTACACAGGTACATGTACAGAAAACAATGATTTAGCTGTAATATACCCTCAAACAGTCACCTATAATTTATGCTATTATCAATACACAGTTTTGTCACATCATACATGAATATACACGTATTCCTGAATTGTGATTATTTCATTCAAAAGTGAACATGAATAAATCTTTTTTCTATGGAAATACATTTTGTTAGTGTTTTTCAACAGCTACAACAAATGAAGGAGAAGATGGGAAGTCATTAACGCACTCTGTTTTCTATCTTGACGCCTGCAGCACTTCAAGGAACAATTTGATGATGAAGCAGATAATCAGCTGAATGAGTGATGCATACTGTATCGTTTCTGCTGCTTCAGTAAATGGAAGTGTGAGCATCAGATTGTGAGATGTGAAACAGCCAGGGGCAAGCACATGAAAGGTGCTTGATCGGGCATCAGAGCACAACTTTTTTTACAATACAATATATGACATTTACATAGAATAGAACAATGGTACTTTGGTACTTACAAGGGTACCGACTGATTGTGATTAGTATGTATTGGTTTTTAGTATACCTAACACTCCAGTTCAGATTAGCTGCAAATTCAAGGTTATTTAAATTAAGTATAGGTTCCAAAAAATCATATTATTTATGTTACATGTTAGGGTCACCGTTTTGGGCTTTAGGAAAGATTTGGGCAAGGCAAGGCAAGGCAATTTTATTTGTACAGCCCGTTTTTACACAGTTTGTCTCAAAGGGCTTCACATGGCATCACAACAACATCCTCTGCCCTTAGACCCTCACATCGACTGAGGAAAAACTCCATAGAAAACTCCATCGGAGAAACCTCAGGGTGAGCAACAGAGGAGGGATCCCTCACCCAGGACGGGCAGACGTGATTTGAGTTATATTTACTAGATAAACAGTCTACTTAGGCCGTAAGTTTGAAATGTATAACATGATCAAATATTTAAAAATGGATTTTGGATTTTATGTATCTCTAAAAGCAGTGAAAGCAACTAAATCAACCAAACAAAATATACTATTTGTTCTTCTAAGTCTTATTACGAAGAATTGGCACTTAATCACTCAACTAATAATCTACTTTGCTTTGGATGTGCTTTGGTCAGTCTAGATTGAGAGTTTCTTCTAACCTTATACAGTATTTACATTAACAACAGGATTGGCCGGGAGGATGTCTTCAATTGAAAACATGAGAATCGTCAATCATTAATAGCCCTCCTGTTAGCAGAGAAGACCATGTCAGTGTGCTGTTTAATTTCATTGTGATGAATATAGTAGGCTACCGACAATGGATGATAAAAGGATGTTGAGCCTAAACAGTACATTTTCTCAAGATCACAGACAATATAAGTTATGAGTTTGCAATGGCAAAACAAGTTTGGTAATATGTTTTAGTATTTGATTAACTGAAATCCATATAATCACACTTCGCAGCACAGCCCAGTTGACTTCAAACCAGTCAGAAAAGACAAAAATAACGTATTTAAAGTTTGTTCTAATTTCAACATAAAATGGTGCATTAGTCATCTTCTGTGAAATATTTTAATATAATATTAAATGGATCAGGTACTTCTCCTGTTATTTCAGTTAGGTGGGTGAGGTTTGTGGGTATGACATAGTCGCAATCTTAAACACTATGTTGACTACCATCCTCATACAAAATGATGTGGGAATATATCTAGGCAAGTCTGAAATGCATTAGTCTATGTACTTTATGTGTTTGTTTTTTAAAGCTAGGGTATTTTACCTTTCTGATTTAATTGTTGATGTAGGTTATATAATGTTATTAGAGGGTTAGTGTAAGGGAAGGGCTACCTTATAATTTTACAACATAAAGGAACACAAACATATTGCATTGCCATATTGGCTAAACCCAAAATAACCACAAGGATAGCTATAGCTATTTAAATGAATTGTATAACCTTCCTAAAATACACAGTAACAGTCATCTCAAAAGGCTTTGATCTGAGTAGGCCTACATGTTTTTTTTTTTTTTTTTTTTACCTTTCTTTTATTTTTTACAAATATATTAAAATAAACTGAACTAGAGACACTCTAATGTTAACCCTGAAGCTGGCGTTGATTCTTTTTCTTTTTTTAAGGCCTGTGATTCACAATGATTTGCGTCATGCAGTTCCACCCATGGATGTATTATGTATTATGTATGTATTATGATATTATTATAGTATTGCTGGTCTTATAATAGATCCATGGTTCCACCTAATGAGTTCCAGTAAAAGCAAATTTACTCTTTTATAAACCGTCTCTGGTCAAAGGGTTGTGGGTGTAGTGTGTGGCCTGCGACGTGTGGCGGCAGCACTGAGGCGACACTTTGTTTCCGCCCCCGAACAAATTAATCCGAGGAAGAAGAGGAAGAAAACCATCAACAAGATATGCGAAACTTTACCTGGACTGTCACTCCGACTCGATCTTTTCAGTGAGAGGGATGGGACTCTTACCGAGGATACCCGTTTTATGCACACTTTTCTTCATCGTAGTCCTGTCAGAAGCGTCTTTTCGACGGGTAAGTTGCAACTTAGACGTCCGCTGCTGCTCCCGTGACTAAAACGTGACTCAGCTCGGTTTATGACTGAGATGTTGTTTATCCGAGGCGGCGGCTAACAGCGAAACTAACGTAGTTGAGGCTATTCAGGGGCTCTCACTCTACATAACCAAGCTAAACACGGCGTTAGTCAGTAATAGGCTTAAGTAGAGGTTCAGACATGATAGAAAAACAGTGGTGCTGTTTTGGAAAAACCGGGGCCAACCTCGTTAACTAAGCACCGAAAAAGAGACAACACCAGATATTTTAGCTTTGGGGTTTCACAGAGACAGAGACGGAGCTGGCGTCGGTTTCTGTCTCAGACTTCAGTCGGTGTGTCTAATGTCTAACATGTCACGACAAGACAGCCCTATTTCTACTGTACTAGATGTTAAATGGGAAGCTAAGCTAAATGTGTTCCTTGCTGTGTGTTATCTAAAAGCCACAAGTTTTGACCTACTTTAAACTGGCTCCAAAAACTGCGATGCAGAAGAACATCTAGTCTGCAGCTTTAGCAAGTTATTTATCAGGCAGACCATAGTAAAGGCTTGGAGATACTGTAGGTAGTTAGATTACAGCTGAGTCTTTACTGTCAATGCTTTGTTCAATCCACTCTACTAAATGGCAACAAATAGGAGTGCAATGTTATGGAAAAGACAGCACTGAAGTGTACAATTTATGGTATTGATCATCATAAAAAATGATTCATTTGATTTAATCAGATCTCTATTGTGACTCAGTGGCCTTTAAACTCGTTTCACTGCATTGTTTTCATCCATATTCATGAGGTAACTGGGCCAGTCAGTCCCCTGCAATGCATGAAACTCATCTAAACTGTGTTAAAACCATCAAATCTGAGTCCGATTAATCATTACTGCCGCAAAGATAAGATACCAGCAAAGAAAAAAAACCCAGCAAGAATGTGAGATGAGAAAAAACAATATTGATCATTTAGAAACTGCACTGGATAAGCAGAAAGTTTTTCTTTTCTTTTTTGCAGAAGCTCTCTGTCCTCAGAGAGTAGCTCAAGGTTTCTGTTTTTATATTTGTACACCTCAAACAATCCTTGCAGTGTTCTGGTTTTTTACCCTAAATAAACACAGATTGCACCCCTAGTTCTGAGTCTTTGTAAGTTGACTTTGGACAAATAATTGGTACATTTAGAGCACTGGCCTAGTTTGTGGCTGCACAGTAGAACTCGAGCTTTGGAAATAATGACATTTAAGTGCTGTCTTTACACTCAGTGCCAAGACACAAGTAGGACAGAGTGTGATACCAGTAGCCAGACTTACTCATAAAACAGTTTGTAAAGTAAGTGAATTAACTTCCCCTCCCAACAACGAACACGTGAGAGCTCTGATGCTGAATAGGCAAATCGTGGAAAACCTTGACTGCACGAGCTATAAATAGTATTTAAATCTCTTTTTGCATACATTTCGTGACCGATTGTTATCACACACTTCATGTAGAATATCAGGTTCAGAATTAATGTGTTGAAATTGTTGAGACATATAAACATTTGGCATTTGTGTTATGTTTCCATAGAAATTTTACAACAGTTCTGCTTTTTTTCCTCTCCTTTTTTGACACTGATGATGATGATGAATGTTGCACGATGTGAGTAAACTGATTCTCTGTCTGCCCCTCTAAGGTTTGCTTCTTTCAAAGGAAGCATTTTTGCAGAACTGAAATTTTATTTTCAGATATACAAAGCACGAGATACTAGAAACACCGGAAAGGAAACAACTTGACAAATATTAAACCTCAAGATAAGGCTGTAACCTCAAAACAGATTGGTCGAGTTCTTTTAAAATACGCCTGAAATACGTCATGTTGTCCACTGACGCCTTTAGAGGAACTTGGGCTCTGACCTCTTGATTTGTTAGTGAGACATTTGCCAATATTATCACTAAGTAACATCTACACAAGATTCACCAGATTCTTCAACATGAACATACTAAATTGCAGAGCAGCAGAGATGCCAAATGGTTTTTCTCTGTGAACACACCACATGAACTGATCATTTTGTTTTCTTGCCCCACTATCAGGTTGAGGCCCAGCACTGCGTGTGGTATGGCGAGTGTGGGGAGTCGATAAAGGTGCCCGGAAAAAAGTACAACTGCAACTACACTGGTCCTCCCAAACCTCTCCCCTCTGAGGGTCAAGAGCTTCTCACGGTATGTTTCTCAGTGCTTTTTGACGTTTGACGCTGTAACCAGTGTTTTATTACATACTTCTGCTTTCCATTGGTCAAAATATTATTATAAAAGTGTATTAAAGGGGATGTCATTGTGTTTTTTTTTGTTTTTTTTTTTTAACATAAAGGAACTTTGTCCTGGTTATGACTATGGAAACCGAAGCCTCTGCTGTGATGTTGACCAGTTGAAAACACTCAAAGGAAGTCTCCAGCTGCCCCTTCAGTTCCTGTCTAGGTATGCACTGCGGTTATGACATTAGCTAATGAAGCACATGACAAACTCTGAAGGACGTTATTATTATCTCCCATCTGACACTGAGTAGGCCGTCTACCCCTTTGAGACTGTCACTGTGTACTCATGCTGCTCCACTGGGGTTAGGGGTCAAGGTGCATGATCCGAATACTGGATTAGAGAGAGGCTGTCTCAAAGGCCAGACTGCTTTGTTTTGCAGAGGTTTACATCTTTTCTTATCTTTGTAGGTTTTTATTTTTTTATTTCACCACATTTATTACTACCCTGTTTACAGCTGTTTTCCACATATAAACTTTACCTTTTTAAAAAAAATGATCTGTAAGTTATATGCAACTACTCTGACACTCGCTACTTCTGTGTGCAGATGTCCGGCCTGTTTCTTCAATCTGATGAACCTCTTCTGTGAGCTGACATGCAGCCCCCAACAGAGTCAGTTCATGAACGTCACCAATGTCAATGTGTCCAGTGTAGTGGAAGTGCAGTACTACATTGGAAAAACGTTTACTAATGGTGAGTTCACATCACATCACACATGGGCTAAGACACAAGAAGTGGCTGCACCTTCATTTTTGTGGCTTCCTGGTTAAGTCTAGAGAGAAAACATGCTCATTTTGACCACATTTGGCTTGCATGCCAAACCTTATTGACCCTACTTAAACATGAAGTCATGCTCCAAGTTGTGTAATTCTGTGGGTAACTCACAGTCATAACTGCTGTAGTCAAACAAAAAAGAGGAAGGGGCAATTGAACTTTTTTTTCCCAAAATAATTCACATGCACTTTTTCAGCCATGTACAATGCGTGCAAGGACGTCCAGGCACCGTCGAGCAATGTGAAGGCCTTATCACTGCTGTGTGGCAAGGATGCAAAGGACTGCAATGCCACTAACTGGATCCAGTACATGTTCGACATTAACAATGGACAAACTCCTTTTCCTATTGACCCAATATTTTCAGGTAAATGATTTTGTTGTAATTCATTGACTTCATATTTAGTCACGAATCTGCTGCAGAAAATGGTTAATCCATCGTGCTGTCTTATACTGTTTGTTTACTCTAGATGTCCCGGTTTCTGGTTACACTCCCATGAACAACAAGACGTATGCGTGCACTGAGGGCTTAGAGGATGGTTCGGGTCCATGCTCCTGTCAGGACTGCACAAATGCCTGTGGGCCTAAACCCGTACCCCCCTCTCTCCCCCCGCCCTGGACAATCTTTGGTCTAGATGCCATGACGGTGATCATGTGGATCTCCTACATGGCCTTCCTGCTTATCTTCTTTGGAGTTGTGCTGGGAGCATGGTGCTACAGGTGAAGGATTTTTTGATTGCAGTGTTTTCTTTTGGATTAGGACCGATATGATACAGTGAATCTGCAGCCATGTGATATTGTCACAAAAATATCTTGGTTCTGTTGCTCGTGTTTGAAGTTAATATCTAACTGGTTTGTGCGGTTATGTGTGTTTACAGGAAGAGGACAATCATGTCTGAGTATGGCCCCATACTGGACAGCAATAACCCGCTGTCTCTCAACAGTGATAATCCTGATCAAGGTAATCTGTAATCCGTTTGCCATAGATACAGTATAACTCACCTGCTTTTTAAGGTGTAATGAAAGTAATTCTTACTCCCAGTCTTCATTTCTTCACAGTAAACGCATCCTGCTGTGAAACTCTGGGCGAACGCTTCGAGAACGCACTGCGGATCCTCTTCAGCTCCTGGGGTTCCTTCTGCGTGAGGCATCCCTCTGTGGTCATAGTGGGCAGCCTGGTCCTTGTGGTGGCCTCGTCCGGGGGGCTGGTCTACATGCACATCACCACTGACCCCGTTGAGCTGTGGTCATCTCCCAGCAGCCAGGCCCGCCAAGAGAAGGACTACTTTGACAGCCACTTTGGACCTTTCTTCAGAACCGCCCAACTCATTATAACCACTCCAACTGAGAACAATTTCACCTACGATCCGTACTTTGGTGGAACAAACGTCCCATTTACACCCATATTGAATATAGACATCCTGCACCAGGTGGGTTAGTGGTAGAGGTCAGTTCGCTGTCATTAAAACCACTGAGTGTATAATGTCGCTTCTGTTACTAAATTAGAAGCATGTGAAGAGCAACTTCATTCTGAAACCTGAGGTCATTGTTTCTCTTCTCTTTGTCTGCTTTCATTTATTTCTAATTATAAACAACCAGGTGCTGGACTTGCAACTTGACATCGAAGCCATCGTGGCCACATACGAAGGTCAAAATGTCACCCTGGAGGACATCTGCTTGGCTCCGCTGGCCCCGTACAATAACAACTGCACCATTTTGAGTATCCTCAACTACTTCCAGAACAGCCACGCTGTGTTGGACCACAGCATAGGAGACGGCTTCTACATCTATGCTGACTTTCACAGCCACTTCCTCTACTGTGTCAGGTGATTTTTTTTTTTTTTTTTTTTTCTCCAACCGGTTTCTTTTCCTTTTTCAAATAGTGACCACTAAGCTGGTACTGGTTGTTTTAAGTAGAGGCTTTGCCTGTTATCTGTATCTGTTATCTCTGGGCTAAAGTAAAAGGCTCAAAATCTCTAGAAAACATCCGTATCAAAATCAACACCTGCAGCTCACAAGATCTGTCTTCTCTGCATGCGGACAAGAATTGTTGTGATTGAAAGTGTCGCCTCAGAATAGCCCCAATGAACTTCCTCATTTGTTGTCATGAGATGCGTCATTTGTCTTTTTTATAATAACAGCTTTACTCCTATCTTTTCTCCCGCAGTGCACCAGCATCCCTCAACGACACCACTCTCCTCCATGACCCTTGTTTGGGCACGTACGGGGGCCCAGTCTTCCCGTGGCTGGCCCTCGGGGGATATGATGGTGAGCTGGAGTAACGCTTGTTGATAAAGTTATTGAAAATAGTGGCAGTTCATCCTGCACAGCACTTCAGTATCCTAGAGATTATCTCTAGATTCTTTTGTTGCATGAAGACAAAAAATCTATGGTCTTCTGAACTTAATGCATGTGGTGGTCAATTTAAAGCTCTGTCAGCATCACCTGACATTGTGCAATGTAGACACAGGTAGAAGCATTAAGGTTACCAATTAGCCCTACATGGTTTATGCAGCTGGAGCATTGATTGATTGATTGAACTGATAGCAATAACAAATACAGATCACAGGGAATGTATTAATTTATTGTCTGGTTGATATTGTCCCGTCGCTGCCAAAGTGAGTGCTCAGCTGGTTGAATCGTCTTTATCAACAGGCTTGATGACCTGAGGATTGTATGTGTGACGCTGTCGCTTTTACAATTAACACATCCTTTGTTTCAAACTACAGAAACCAACTACAACAACGCCACTGCTCTGGTGATCACCTTTCCACTCAACAACTACCTGAACGACTCTGTCCGGCTAGGAAAAGCTCTGGCATGGGAGAAAGAGTGAGACATGGATCTGCTTCTAACATTACATTTAGATAGCTTCAGCAAAAAGAAAAAAAAAACACTATTTTCCTTGTGTGTTCTTCATGTGTTTTCTATTTGTGTGCATTTCAGATTCATCCAGTTCATGAAGAACTTCAAAAACCCCAACCTGACCATAGCGTTCAGTGCAGAGAGGAGCATTGAGGATGAAATTGACAGGGAGAGCAACAGCGATATCAGCACCATAGTAATCAGCTATGCCATTATGTTCATCTACATCTCTCTGGCCCTGGGTCACATCCACAGCTTCAAGAGATTGATGGTAAGAGACGAAGCGCCAATTCCCTGTCGTAATCATTTGCCTCGCTCATGCCATGAGAAGCTCTTCATTCCTGCCTGTGATGCAAGAGCTTCAGTTCAACAGAACGAGTACAACTCGCTCGACGACTTCCTGTGCTCATGTGTAAAAGGGAGCAGCTAAGGGAGGAGCGTGACTCATCCTCTATCTTTTGACTCACACAGGTGGACTCTAAGATTTCTCTGGGTATAGCGGGTATCCTGATTGTACTCAGCTCTGTGTCCTCCTCACTGGGGATCTTCAGCTACGCCGGGATCCCTCTCACGCTCATTATAATTGAGGTCATTCCCTTCCTGGTGCTGGCTGTTGGAGTGGACAACATCTTTATTATAGTGCAGACATACCAGGTAAGCTATTACAAATGAATATAAATTAATGCTTATGTGCATCTTCACTATCTGTATTATTAATTTATTCACTTAACCATTACTCTTGTTACTTTTCCTTCTTACACCAGACTCTCGAACAGAACAAATGTATTAATTTCAACAGAGATACCTTTTTTTTTTAACTCACTGAAAGTAATTTCTGTTTGTGTTTCTGAACAGAGGGATGAGCGGATGCCACAGGAGGAACTTCACCAGCAGATTGGACGTATTCTTGGAGATGTTGCTCCCAGCATGTTCCTCTCCTCGTTCTCCGAGACAGTGGCTTTCTTCCTGGGTAAAAATGAGTTTTCCATTAAATGCACTCCATTATATGTACACAGACGATGTAGATGAACATTTAAAATGTATGTATGTATGTATTTTTAATGGTGGTGGTGGTTCTACCTCATCTAAGACGGTTTTAGTGGAAAGGGTTGAAACAGTTGCCTCAAGAAATGTTTTCAGGTTAGTCACTCGGTGATAAAACTGTTGACGTTTTCTGTCTGCAGGAGCCTTGTCCAACATGCCTGCAGTCCGGACTTTCTCTATGTTTGCTGGCTTGGCGGTCTTTATTGATTTCCTGTTGCAGATCAGTTGCTTTGTCAGCTTGCTCGGCTTGGACGCCAAAAGACAGGAGGTGAGTCTGAGGGGAAACTGTGGTAACATTCATGATGATGATGTTGTCTGAGAGCTGAGAGATTAATGTGAAAAGGCTTTCCTTACTGATGTCACAGTCACAATTTATTGTTCCACTCAGATACGTCACTGACTTTTCATCCACACAGTCGGCACTCATGATAATTTAACTGATAAGTTCTATTTGCGGATTTATTGTTTATCTTCTGCTCTTTGGCCTCAGTGGTGCACGGCTGGAGACATTCTTCTTCCTCTTCTTCTTTGTTCTTTGTTTTAAATGATTCAATCTTGAATTCTGTCACAGACTGAATTTCACTTATCAAACGCTGTGTTGTCTGTTCTGTTAAAAAGGGGAATCGACTCGACATAATCTGCTGTGTAAAACTGCCAGAAGGTCAGGAAACCCAGACGGAGGGCTTCCTCTTTCGCTTTTTCAAGAAAGTCTATGCCCCATTTATCCTCAAAGAGTGGGTGCGACCAATCATAGTAAGTCCTCGGTCACACTCACCCACATCTTCCTTATCTCGAGAGTGAGTCCTCCTGCTATGTATTATTTGGGAGTTGGAGTCATAACTCCCAATGTGTAGAATATTGATTTTGGTCGGTATATGATGATCGTGTTTTTCATTTTTCACTCTTCAGGTGGCAGTGTTTGTTGGAATACTCTCCTTCAGTATTGCTGTAGTGAACAAAGTAGAGATTGGACTGGACCAGAAACTATCAATGCCTGATGTAAGTGTTTATATTTTATATTGTAAATGTGTGTTCATGGATTTGGTTTCGCCAGATGTTGAAAAGCAGAATGGTTATATCAAAGTATTTGTAGTAGCACTTCACCTGTGATGTAGTTTATATTTCTGATTACCTGACTGCTCCTGACTGTTTGTCTCTCCATGCAGGACTCCTACGTGCTGAACTACTTTAAGAACCTGAGCGAGTTTCTCCACACCGGAGCTCCAGTGTACTTCGTGGTAGAGGACGGACTCAACTACAGTAGCCCGGAGGGCCAGAATGCTGTATGTGGAGGAGTGGGCTGCAACAACGACTCCCTGGTCCAGCAGGTCTACGCAGCCTCACTCATCAGTAACTAGTAAGGCTCAGCTATAAAACATTACTTTAATTTGTGTAATCTAACAAAAGATTTGTTTCATTTCATTTTTCATTTATTGTTTATTTGATGAGGACAATGCACATTAAAGTCCCCCTCCCGCAAGCCTTTTTGGTCATTTTAAAACCAGCTCATTAGCAATGCACATTAGCAATGCACCTCTGGAGGGTGGGCGGAGACTGCGCTGCTCTGCACCCGCCCAGCAACCTCCTCGCACCCCACCCCCCGCTTGCTGACAGCTGGACATTGTACAATTACAGATTCAGAGCGTTTAGCGTAAAACTCCACACTGGGATTCGATCCCAGACTGGAACATAGTCCTTGCTCATGGTGTAAGCTGCTCTACCAGGAGAGCTATACCTGTTATACCTTGACAGCTACACCGAGCTGCCAAGCCTTTCACCTCTGAGCCAGATGCAGAGCGGGGCGGGAGCTTGTAGCACTAGTGCCCTCCCCTGGAGCTGTGACACGTCAGCTCCAGTCTCCCTGACACTGCCAGTTTGCGTCTGCCATTGGTTCACGGCAATTTGAAGGCAGAAAAACTCAGAAATGCAATTTTGCACTTCCTTTTCTGCTGATATGTGCTCTAACACAAGAAAAATGCCACAGGAACATGTGAAAAGCACGAAAAACACGATTTTCATGGGAGCGGGTCTTTAATGAACAATTGGTGACGCACAAATGACGTCATGTAAATATGCCGGATTTAGCTCAAAGCTAATTTCCATCCGTAGTCGTTTAAAGACGGACAGACATACCATGAAAAACAGATAACAATAGGAAGCTACCTCCGTAAATATAATAAAAAAAACTGAATATTAGCAGCAGTTACAACAATAAGAAAACAGATAACAACCTGCATACATATAAGAGAGGACAGAGTACTAGCAGCAGTTATAGCAGTAAGAAATAAGAAAACAGATAACAATGCATTGCAGCGCTGCATGGCAGTCTGTGACATTAATTCCTTCATTTTATGCTTTTCAGCACAACTATTGCCTTCACGCCGTCCTCCTGGCTGGATGACTACTTTGACTGGGTGAAGCCTCAGTCCACCTGCTGTCGATACTACAACACCACCGGGTCCTTCTGCAATGCCTCGGGTAAATTTTAATCCAATGTCAACACGCTTCGAACCCTCGTCTCACAAGCCTGGTGTCACAAGTTCAACATTTTTTTTTTACCAATCCCTCACACACAAAATGTAGTGAAACATATTTTATTCAGATTTTGTTTTCAATTCAGTGCTTTTGTGTCAGACTAAAATTTGCACATTTATCAAATACCTGTTGGTTTAACGGAGGAATTTACCCCTGATGTTGCTTTTATAGTGGTAAACACATCGTGTGTGCACTGTCGGCCCATGACTCCTGCTGGAAAGCAGAGACCTGAAGGAGAGGACTTCATGCGGTTCCTCCCCATGTTCCTGTCAGACAATCCCAACATCAAGTGTGGAAAAGGGTAATTTTATACCTCTGACGAAAAGTTATTGAAAGCACATGACAAGCCATTAAATGTTTTCACTTTAGCTTTTGCTTCTCCAGTGTTAACCCACTTTGTTTTGGTTTGTAACATTTTCCTTCCTTCACTCTCACTCACAACGTGTTAATGCTCTTACAGCGGCCACGCAGCCTACGCCACAGCAGTTGACCTGTATCCGGACAATGCAGGGGTGGGGGCCACTTACTTCATGACTTACCACACCATCCTGAAGGAATCCCCAGACTACATAGACGCTCTGAAAATGGCCCGAATTCTGGCCAGCAATATCAGTGAGTCCATGGGCCACAAAGTGTTTGCTTACAGGTAAGTCCTGTCGCTTCGCTTAGTACCCTGTGTAATTAGATACAATATTTAGTTGTTTTTAGTTCCATCTACTCCCCTGGGGGGGTTTAAAGGTGAAGTGCTGGTATCACAATTTCTGCTTGTTTTCAACTCAGGGTTCAAGGAGAGGATTAGGTCATAGATAAGCACACAGGAAAGAAAACATTATAAATGGCAATGGAGCTGATGTTTGACCTTAAGTATTGCATTATCCACCCAGTGTATCCTATAATATCACAGAGAAGTCACACCACCGAGGTTGAACCCAGTGATCCATGAATGATCATGTTTGTGGATATGAAATTAGATTTGCTGCGTTTATACAATGATAGAATAAGCTGAATCAAAGGTTTCCACTGAAACTATAGAGTCTGTCATTGTAAATATCTACAAATAAGAAAAGAAAGTTTTTAATTTTACACAGTACAGTCACATCATGTCTTCTTAGTTTTTAAGCAACTGGACAGGTTTTTTGCTCTGCTCACTAAGACACATTTTCCTCCCTTCACAGCATCTTCTACGTGTTTTACGAGCAGTACCTCACCATTGCGTACGACACAGCTCTGAACCTGAGCGTGTCGCTGGCGGCCATCTTTGTGGTGTCTACTGTGTTGCTGGGCTTCGAGATGTGGTCAGCCGTGCTGGTCAGCCTCACCATCGCCATGATCCTGGTCAACATGTTCGGCGTCATGTGGCTGTGGAGCATCAGCCTCAACGCAGTCTCCCTAGTGAATCTGGTCATGGTGAGGGCGAGGCAACATGAAACACACACACAACTTTTATCACACAAAAGTTTTACACACTAGCAAATGACATGTAAGTTTAAAGTAAAGCAGGGAAAATAAGGAAAACATATTAGTTCGGATGAGTTTTTAAGTTGAAAGAAAAATGATGTCTATTCACAACATCCATCCACTTTTTTTGTAGATTTAGTCAACATTGATGTCAAATATGACAACATTTTATAACATGGCAAGTTGGCAACATCATCAACAACATGAGCTGTCCAAAATTGAGACATCCAATCCAATCCAATCCAATTTTATTTATATAGCACGATTTAAACAAACACAAAGGTTTCCAAAGTGCTGCACAGCAAGATAAAATATAATAAGTAACACAACAGAAGCACAATAAAAACAATGGACACAATAAGATAAAATAATATACGATAAAACAAATTAAAATCAACAAATAAAAACAAATACAATCATTAAAATAAAATAAATGAAGTCAACTGCCTACTGGGTGTTAAAAGCCAGGGAGAATAGGTGGGTCTTAAGGTGGGATTTAAAAACAGACAGAGAGGAGGCCTGTCTGATGTGCTGAGGCAGATAGGCCTCCTCTCTGTCTGTTTTTAAATCCCACCTTAGACATGTTTTAACTAATGGTGAAATTGAATGAATGAATGAAAGTTTTATTTGAACATAGAATAAGAAAAGAACAGAATAATGATAATCATTCTTGATGCAAATTCTTTGCAGTTTTGTGGCTTTTTAGGTCTTTGAATGACAAATTGTGCGTTTTAAACCTGGAATGTGTTTACATTGTGTCTGGCTGTCTGACCCCTCGCCTCACTTACCCCTTAGGAACTTTGATCTAGCAATGTCACCAAGTCCACACATGTCAGCGGTTATGTTGACATTAAAGTAAAATGTTGTTATAACCAGAAAGAAGCTGGAAACATAGCAGAAACATAAGTGTTCACTGGTTTTTGTTCCTGCATTTCCGCCTTTCTGGTGCTGAGTTGTTTCCTGTCCTGTGTTGCAGTGTATCGGTATCTCGGTGGAGTTCTGCAGTCACATTGTGAGAGCGTTTTCCATCAGTGTGAAGAACAACAGGGTGGAGAGGGCCGAAGAGGCTCTGGCTCACATGGGCAGTTCTGTAAGTATTGCTTCACCTGTTCTCCACATGAGCAATATAAGTAAATAAGGGTGTGTTTGGATTGAGAATATTTGCAGGCTGATGATGTTGATCTCTGTGTATACAAGCATGTATGGTTGGATCAAGTAATGTTTTGTTTTGAGGAAAACTGAATTTCAAAAAGGTTACATACTGTATTTTAATTTCTTTCATATATAATCAGTTGCAACATTTAATGACACCGTTTCCTTTTTTGCAGGTCTTCAGCGGGATAACGTTAACAAAGTTTGGAGGTATCATAATCCTGGCACTTTCCAAGTCACAGATCTTCCAGGTCTTTTACTTCAGGATGTACTTGGCCATCGTGCTTCTAGGGGCCACACACGGCCTCATCTTCCTCCCTGTGCTGCTCAGCTATATAGGTCAGTAAAGTCACTCATTTAAAGTCAAAGACAAAACACCAAGATGTAAGATAAGTGCACAGTTCATGTAAAAATGTTCTGCCTCTTCACACAGGTCCTTCAGTGAACAAAGCGAAGGTGTTTGCTGCTAATAAACGCGTCGCCGGCACAGAAAGGGAGCGCCTCCTCAACTACTAGCAGGCTCTTTGAGACAATGAACAATGAACTAACTGTTTGTCTGGGATGGACTGTGTGGGTATGAGCGCAAGCGGTTTCTGTGATTACTGACACACTGGTTGTCGTTGCCACTACTATGCACGGATTTAACTCAGGAGTAACATGGGATCGGGAGTGCCAGAGGCCTTTTTTTTTTCACCCAGCTGCATACGCACCGATTTCTGAAGAAGACTTTGAACCCTCACCATTCCTCTTCACACTACAGGACAAACATGACTTTGGTAGATGAAGCCTGTGCGACAAAATGGAACAGACAAGCAATACTTTGACAGTGTGGAAGTAGGAGAGACGCCAACACCCAACATCAGTTTACAGACAAATCCTGAGTCCATATGCTATGATCTATTTTGATTTGGGGAAATTCAAAAGGGTAAAACTGGTCAGTTTTTCATGTTTTTTAAATATATACAGAGAGAAAACAAACTATGTGGAACATTTTTTTGCAAACATTTACTTATGTGGAACATTTGTAGAACATTTTGATATTATAAACCATTTAATGGCTGGAACACGGCCCACACTGAAGCTAACGGACAACAGTAGTGAAATCAAAGGCCCTCATAATACCTGGCATTAACGTGGATCATAATCACAGTTTACATACTGTATAATAACAGGCCAGCTCATGGTAGCATTTTCACCCAGCAATAATATGTGTTTTATGTGTTATTATTTCCTGTTCACAAAGAAGAACTGGAAGTTGTCTCATATTACAAATATTTGGACACATTTGACTTGACCACACTGGTTTTGAAATGAAACATCGTCTTTCACTTTCTTTGTTCACATCTATATTGTGAGTGCAGGGAATCCCCGAGGTTAATTTCCACATGGATGTGGATCTTAACGACATCGTTTCATTTCAGATTCAGTTTAATGGAACATGGAGCCAGATCACTGCGGCCTGCCATGTCTTTTATTGCCACACCTGTACCTCTGGAGTTAATCCATTGCCACATTTCATTATAGAGTTTGTTCATGTATCTCAATTGTTTGAATGACTAGATTGTGAGTTCATCTTGAGTTCAAGGGTTAGGGTCAATGCCAGATGTTAAGGGTACTGTAAAGCTAATAATGGATTTACATTGAAGTGTAAATGAGACACTTTGCGGTTACTGAACAAAACACAAAGCTTTACTTGTAACTGTAAATAACATACACACGACTAGAGTATGATATTCAAACTTGTGTAAAATAACTGGAATAATAGTACAGTCTTGAGTTTGTCATTCCAACACAGTTAAGTTATTATTGTTTTTTGCTTTTTTAATTTTAATTTTAATTTTGTTAACCATTAACATTATGATACCTTGCATTGCTGTCCTTTTAAGGAAGTTTCTCAAAGGAATTACTTGGTTTTCAAGGAAAAGAAACAACTTTGTGTGGCCAATTAAAAACAAACAATCAAAAAAAAAAAGGAAAGAAAAGAAAAAAAACTTGTACACTTTTATCTTGCCCCACAGTATGTCTGAGATACTGACTAGTGGAGTTGATCATTCATTAAGTCTTAATTAGGATGGTGTGCTCTCACTAATTCAATTTGAACAGGCCTGAGACATTACTGGAGGGAGAGGATGTCAACATGTGCCCGGGAACTTAAAGGGACAGTACCATTCCTTGTTTTTAGTTTGTATTTTGTTTTCTTTTTTTTCCCCACCATGATGCAGTATTGTTTTTTTGACATGTATGGTGGAACTGTGTTGAAGAGAAGAACCTGTGTATGAATAATGATTATGAGCAACTGACTGAAAAAGTTGTAACATGTTGTTGAGTGAGGAAGAACTGTGCTTGTAAACAGTGCTATGCATTGGCCTGGAAGAATAATCTCTGACACTGAAGATTAAACCAACCTCTGGTTTTTAGTTTTTAACAATTTTACAATATATTCACATGTATGAATTTATTTCCTGTGCCCAAACATATGTCCTGTAGGTTATTGTGCTTTGGTTAAAATAAGGCACAAGTTAAACACATTAGAAGCCATATCTCCTCTTACTGTAAGTCACATCTTGCTTGTCAGCTTCTGCCTGTAGAGTATTTTAGCTCCTGAATACAACTGCAGTGTCAGCTACTGTAGCACAAATCGCACACATGTCGGTTGAGATTGTCCAGACTGACCACAGTGTGGCGTCATCCATTCATGAAGCTCTGTCTGCATTGTGCTCTCTGTGAAAAAAATAGTGGGAGTGACCTATTTTTCTTTTTCTTTTTTTTTTTTAATGTCTCAAAGAGGAGCAGCCTTGCAATGCTTTTACCTCGTCAAGTGAATTAAATATGCGCCTGGTGCCACTGTCTCAAATGCAGACTCAACACAGTATAATGGAGCGGGGGTTGATACGGCATCAGAATTAGACGCTTTTGGATATTTACGCTCAAACTTTACAGGCCATCAGTCACTCACATCCCATTTGAAAGTCACTGCCAAACCCAGAGCCATGCACTTCCTCCCCGGCCTGTGTTGTTGTGACTGTCTGTCCAGCGCTGTTGTCACACAAAACTCTGGCTCATGACTTATTTATCCACTGTCCTGTAGCACCGGGGGGTGGGGGTGAAGGGGGGCTGAGAGATTAAAATATTAATTTCCTCTGCAGGTCTGCAGCACTGTCTGCAGGGGAGAATATACAGGTTGTGTGTGTGTTTGTGCATGAGAGAGAGAGAGCACTATTATGTAAGATGTGCATGGCTCGCCTCCGACTAGACTCTGACCTGCCCTCATCTTTTATTATTATGACAGGCTCATACTGTACACAAAGGGTGTTGTCATTTCATAGGGTGTGAGCAACATCTTAGGAAAACAAAAGCAGAGAAAGTAACTGAGGATAAATTGCAGTCTCAATGGAGTCAAATAATTCCCACATATTTGGCTGAAAATCTTTGGAGATTTTTGAAACAGAAATGTATTTCTGCTACTTTATACTTTGCTTGGGATTAATTACTAATATTTAAAATTATCTATTATCATATATACTATTATATATACTGTATATATACACACATACATATTATATATATGTATAATGTATACTGTATAGATAGATAGATATGTATAATGTATACTGGATAGATAGATAGATAGATAGATAGATAGATAGATAGATAGATAGATAGATAGATAGATAGATAGATAGATAGATAGATAGATAGATAGATAGATAGATAGATAGATAGATAGATAGATAGATAGATAGATGGATAGATAGATATAAAAGACAGTTTGTCCTCTGATTCTTTCATCCTGTGACCTTTGGCTCTCTTAACAGCAGATGAACTCAAAATAGATGTTATTTATGTAAAACAGAGAGAGAGGTACAGCACACTGTGTAATCTCCTGCAGACAAAGTCACTCAGGATGTTTTTATTATGAAAGATTTTTTTTTTTTTTGTGTGTGTAATTTGTTCTGATGGGCCGAGTGGTGAATCACCGGCCCCCTCCCCCCAAATATCTGCTGTTTGACCCTGCCTGGATTATCAATCCCTGGAATTTTATTTATTTAATTTTCTCTTAGATAACAGGACTAATCTAGGAAATAATCTCTCAATAATCTGTTAACTAATACAGCTCAGGAGCTCCAATTACAACACTCATGTTGTTGAATTTAATGGTTATGTGTGGGATGAAGTCGCATAGTTTGCACACAAATATAGGCACAGGAAACAAGGTGATCTATAAAACTGAGAACATACTGTACTTCCTATTACTTTTGTAAAATGTGTGCATCACATCTGCTTCTAAAACTAATTGTCTAAAGAGTAAAGAGTGTCCTGTGTCCAGATGTGGTTCTACCCCCTCCTGTCCTGTAACCTCCCCCCTGTGTTTCCTCCCACACTTGTCCTTGGATTCACATTGAGGCCTCCACCACCACACCTACTTAAAAAGTTGATCTGTGTGTGTGTGTGTTTTTTTTTTAAAGATCCATCAATAAATAAGTGTAAGAAGCATTTAATGTCCCGCTTTGCGTCACTGGTTTTCTGTTACAGTGGGTTCAGTTGTCTCTGAAATAGACTCTTGGGGTGGAACAAAAGGGATTAGGTAGCCTTGTCAAACACGAAGCAAGGATCAGATTTTCAGGTCCACCCGCAGTGCTTTCCCCCTCCTGACCACGGACCAGTGTTGGATAGAGGAAAAAAAAAACATTATGTAGTTACTGAAAAAAGAAGCTGGTGGATTTGGGTAGATGCACTTGTTCACATCAGAAAAACCTGTTGGTAACTGGTATAAATAACAAAAACAAAGTATTCAAACTCTAAGATCCTGCAAGGTTACAGAAATAAAATCAGGTTAGGATTAATGTTAGGGTCACCACCACCACCACCACCACAAGGTATTTTCTGCCACAAGCTTCAGTGTATACACCTCCGTGTTTACAAACTACAGTAAATGGTGAAAAAGCCCTGAGTCACAGTATCATGACAGGAAAGGGGTAAAAATGCAGTTTCAGCCAAATGTTGTTATTTTAAAGGGATGGGCAATAGACCGCAGCTTGCCCCAAACGATGGTACACATATTTTCACAATGAGGGTCACTTATGTGTGAGCAGGGCTCAGGAAGGGCTGTCAATAGACCCCTTTATGAGGCGCCGAGGGGGGAATTAGGCCGTCAATGGAGGGGACTAAGCCACGTATGCCGTGTGTCCACACTCGGGCACGGCCTGTTTGTTTTGATGGCAGCACGAGACTGGCGTGACTGCTGGCCTTGTTTACGTTGGATGTGTGTCAGGCAGGAGAGTTCCCACTCGATGAGAAACTGACCTCTCAGATTGCATCAGAGCAACAGGTGCAGTTCATTTCCAGTCAGCCCCATTTGAAGTCACACCTGAGTCAATGGGCTGAACTGATCAGGCCTGACAGTGTGAAAACAGGACTGGGAAGCCAGAGGGGTGTTTCATTAAGGTGGCAGGGATTAATGTGGAAAGCTTGTCTTGGCCTGTCCAGTTTAAGATCGCCTGCTGAAGAAGACTAAAGACATTAAGCACAGAACAAGAACAAGGAAACATGAAACATATAATATGGAGAATGAAATCATGAAACGCATGTTGTAGGAGCAGTCAGCTTGGTGTGGATAACTTAGTTTGTTGCAGAGCTCTACTGAAAATCTTATTATTGTGAGCTCATGTCCCATAGGATAAATAAGAATTTTCCAAAGTGCTGAAAATTAACATATAAGATGCAACATAACGGGCACAACTAAAGTAGGCTAGTAGTTTATTGCAAAAGAATACAGTTATGTAAATAATTAACTTTTTGTGTTTTTCTTAGCTGGATTCCTCTTTTTAAATGTTTATATGGCATTTAACACAAGACTGCAACCTCAGGTTAATCATTGGCTTTGTTATGATTGCAGTGCATTAACCAAGCACATGGAGAACTGTGCTGAACTTTAGACTCAAAAAAAAAAAAAAATACAAGAGCAATAGGTGCATCTCAACACCTGTTGAGATGCACAAACTTGGCATTTTGATTGTCAGGTGACCCACAAAAGTTTTTCACAGTGCGGCATTTACAGAAACTTTGAATTTACGGAACTTTGCAGAAAAAACGTTTTTTCAGACGGGCAGATTGACTGTAACCCCAAAGCACAACTAACCTACCCTGCTTGTCTGAAGGGGAATCTGTTTCCATGGTAACTTAGATCAGGTTTATTTAAGCCTACAGCTAAGCTAGCAGCCGTGTGATACTGTATCTGAAATGTAGACAAGATGGCTTCAGGATTCACCAAACTGGCCACATTTCATCCTGAGGTGGATGTGCATGTTTCTACCTATCTTTATGACAGTTCATCCAAAGGTTATTGAGACATTTCACATTTAAACACAACTGTGCACATGTCAACCTTATGGTGGCGCAAGAGGAGAGGGTGAGATGACCAAAAGATGTTTAGGACACAGATTTCCAATTAGAAAACAACAACGTCAGAGTCTCGTTTCGATTGAACAAGCAAAGCAATTTATTTACAAACATACACAGGTAGTAAGTGTCGCCCATGAGTCTGTCCTCACAGAGTATTTAGTGTGCATCGTTCGGCGAAATCTTTGGGCTTGCAAACAGAAAAAGAAGCTCAGTAAATTTAGTTTTTTTTTTTTTTATCCCTCAACCTTAAATATCAGCACAATCCAAACATTCATCAGTGAAATCGTCTTGTGATCATTTCAGCTCAAATATCATCAATACTTGGAGCATCATCAAATACTATTTTCAAGAGGGGCCCACTGCCTGATTTGGTGGCCTCTCAATACTCTGTGGTCTTGTGCAAGATCATTTCAAGGTGATAAAGAAAAGAAAAAAAAATCAAGTTGAGAAAACATGCCAAATAAATGGAATAATTCTTTTTTTTTTAAGTTGGTCACATTGGCACGTCTTTTTCCTCTTAATTTTCAGTGTTTCTTCTTTTCTTTTCTTTTTTTTTTACATTTCAAATCAACAAACGCTTATTCAAGTTAAATGTGAATGTTTGAGCTGTCAGGGTCAGGGTCCATTAAAGAGCAGTGTCCCTTAAAGCCTGCAGGGACTCAGTGTCTTGCTCAAGGACCCTTCAGCAGGAGGACAACTACTGGCACAGGGTCTTCTTAACCCAGATCAACCAGGTAAAAAGGACATTCTCTCTCTCAAAAGCTGGAATGCCCTGCCGCCACCCTGCTGCTAATCCTCCTCACTGATCAATGGCATTTTTGCACTCATGAGCAACTTCACAGAGCGACCTCCTTGACCCCATTACAGCACCGTAAAATGTGCGGAGCAATACACTCTAACATAGAGCACAGGAAATTCGACATTGATAAAAGTGGGTCTGGCCTCCATGAGTCCATGGCAAGCATCTGACTGGTAGAAAATGAATGGAATACTTCGGTGAAAATAGGAAGTCCCATCTCGTCTGCAAGTACCTGTGTACAAACAATCATTTCTTGTCATGCGGATAAGTTGTGGCTAGAAAATAGTGAATAAAACACAAGAGAGAGAGAAAGAGAAAAAACAAAACAAATCCAAGGACAATTCAGATGAATTGTGTGGTGCTTGTGAACACAGCTTATTTTTCAGGGTTTGTTCCCAAGCTCATTAAAAGTCTTGGGGGAGGGGGGAGGAAAGAACATGTCCCCATTCTGCCCACGTCTTGCAATATTCAAAAAGTGCACTTTTAAGACGATGACTTGCGAAAAGATGAGTCACTCTGAGGAATAACAGTCCAGCCAAAACCAGCCACTTAAAGGGCTTTTGTTTAAATCGTATGCAGGCCCGAAGGCAACCAATCATACTAAAGTTTACAAGAAGGAGATTAATGAAAAAGAGATGATGTAAAAACAACGTTACAATCATTGGTTGTTTTAACCGAGAAAAAAAAGAAAAAAAGTTCACCATCATATTCAAGCAAAACAAACAAAACAAAAAAACTCTCTTAAGCAACAAGAGAGGTCGAAAATATACAAAATGAAGGTGAAGAGATGAAGAACATGCAAACTAGAAAAACAACTTGTTTGCAGACAGTTGAACCCTTTATTTCAAAAGTCTATGTAGTGATGATGAATGTAGAAGTCAAAAAAAAAAAAAAGGAGAATAGTTTGTTTAAAAACTCGTGTCCCTTTGGCTGATTCCAGGGGTCCGTTTCACAAAGCAGGTTTAGTGACAACTCTGAGTCTGTTAACCCTGAAATGAGGCAAATCCGTTTTTTTTCCGTTTCAGAAGGGGAGGTAACTCAAACCAGGGAAAGAGGAGTAACTCCAGCCCGTTTCACAAAGAGAGGTAACTGAAGCTCGGTGTCAGTTACTATGGCAACGCACTCCGTGAACATAACCTGGTCGGGAGCAGGTTTTCTCCAACTAACCCTGAGTTTCTCCTTTTTATCTGAAGCTGCAGACTGAAAGCAGCGGCTGACAGGACGTGTAAACTCCCTCAGCTGGATGTTTTATTCTCCATGAGGATTTGTTTTATCGTTCAGTTTATCTGAACAACCCTCACATGACACGACACGGACACGCACGCAGTTCAGAGAAAATTGCACTTCTCTCTCTCTTATTTTTTTCGTAGTAGGTCGATCCACTTATGGATTATTTCCAGGTGTGATTGATGACTACATGCACATCCCCGTCATGTTGTAATGGAGACAAAACTTCAACATATCAAACACACATTTGGAGTTGCACCTGCTCAACACACAATGTTGAATAACTCTCGAGATTTCTTTTTTTAGATTAATACTCACGTGTGTGTGTGTGTGTGTGTGTGTGTGTGTGTGTGTGTGTGTGTGTGTGTGTGTGTGGGGGGGGGGTACGTGATTCTGCGTCAGCATTCATACGTCACTCCACCGTGAGAAGTGGGAGGGGCGAGGCTTTTTTTTGCTGGTTGCCATGGTGAATCATGTCATCTTTGTTCCATTGATGAGGGCTTTTCATCTCCCCGTAACTCAGGGTCAAGTTACCTAGAGTTGATTGAACTAACTGTTATCACCTGTTCTAAAACCCAAAACTCTGAGTTTCCTATCTCAGAGTAGATCAACTCAGAGTTCAGGATTAGACTAAGAGTTTGTTGAACCTGCTTTGTGAAACAGACCCCTGGTCTCTGAGATGAAGGAGAGGGGGTGTCGGGGTGACAACCAGTGGTACCTTGAAGCGGTTGAGATGCCGACGGGGAGGAGAAAGAGAGAGAGAGGTGGGAGGATGGATGCCGTGGGAGAGGGAGGGAGTGGATCAGGAGGACAACCCGGTGGTCGTCTTCCTGATGGGTCACTAATGCTAGGAGGTCTGGAGCAGTCGTCTGTAGTGGGGCATGATCTCGTGTTCGGGCAGGTGCAGGTTGAACTCCAGGGCCACCAGGACCGGGAACTCGAAGGCGATCAGCTCTCTACGGTTCACTCTGAACCGCTCCTCCAGTTTCTACCCGCGCCAAAAAACAGAAGAAAGAATTGAGATGAAACAATAGAAACATGCAATACTCTATTACTTATTGCTTCTCAATGACGAAGCAATAGTATCCATTTATATTTAGACCCTGAAGTTTGGGTGATGTCTGTTAATGCATTATCATCAGACGTTAGAGCCGTTTAAACTCATTTGGATTGCTCCTCCATCGTGTTTAGGATTTTAGCACTGAGGTGACAGCCTGTGATTTATGGGATTTGACTTGACATATCAGATCCTGTTTTTAGGTAAATACTAGATTTGACTCTTAAGATCAGCCTTCATGATACTGAAAGGTTTTGTTACCGCTTGCTCTTAGTGTAGCTGTACAGTATTTACCTCAGACTGTGAAAATAAACTTTGCTGCCTCATCTGACCACATTTTCACAACAGTATTTTCTTCATGGTGGTGTCTGGCCATGCAAACAGTTGTGGTTTTATCTTTTTTTGTTTTGATTTATGTCCTGCCAGCTATAGCAGGGTTTTGTTTGTGGTGCTCACAGCAGAAAGAAAACTGTCCTGGATAGTCAGACTGTTGAAGCGACTTCATAGTGGAAAGTTTTTACTGTTTAACTTTTTGACTTTGATTCTAGTGAACTGACCCTTTAATGTGGTATACATGGGGGGGATCATGAGTCTTTGTTAAAAAAATAAATTAAATAAAAATGTTCTAATTTTCCGGAGAAAACTTACGTCTATCAGGAGTTTGACTTCATGTTTCTTGAGATCACCACCGATCTTGGCCGCCAGAAGGACACAAGCGCCGGCACAGAGTTTACGATTCTGCTTGTTCAGTTTGCCTTGTAGAACGAGTTTTTCAAAGTAGACGAAAGCCATGGCCACCGTCGGTTCCTCATAACCACACTCATCCTGGGCCAGCTTTCTTATCTCCCTTTTCAAGCTGCACAGAGTGAGACAAGCATGAGATTGAGGAAGGAAAACAGATAGCAGACGGCACAGAAGATAGATTATACAGTCAAATCATCTTAATTGTAAAAAAAAAAAAAAAAAACCCAAACAAACAACTTGATGACACATTTTATACATTTTTGTTGGCTTTACTTTACCTCCTTATCTTGCTGAGTGTGAGCCTTATGTGGGGGAATTTCTCCTTGAAGGTTTCGTTCATGTCCTTCTTGAGGTCAGAGGGTTTGACGTATTCAATGACTGTAGTCTGAAAGAAAAACCAGAGGTGGTGTTAGGATGACCACACTCTCCACACGGAGCTCGGTGACTGGATCCTCACATGCGAGTGTTGGATTCCACTCTGCCACAATGAGGCTCAACTGAGTGCCGGTGATATTTTCCTTCATTACACAGAACATGGTGACTATAGTTTGTTCTGTGTGTGGGCTTTGGGGCCTGAGCGGCGCGCTACAAGCTAAAAAAAAAAAAAGAAAGAAAGAAAAAAAGCTGACTGAGAGGCAGGCTGTTAATATTTTTGGGTTTTTCTCTTATTGTGATGATGCGTTTGCAGACACTTTCCCTTTAAAAAACACAGAGGACACAAATCACACTGGGTTGTCTAATGTCTACTGAGCCTTCTGTGCCGTCCTCAGGCTTCTCTTGAACAATCCTTAGAGCTTGTTACAGCACGTTTTGAGCACCAGGTGGGTGAGTCACATCAGGACAGTTTAATGAGGGGCTGAGCGTTTGGGGCTGGGAATAAAATGCCTGGAGAACAAAGTGCATTTTTAGCCCTCAAATCAAATTCACAACTTAAATTACAGATGTTCTGGAGGCAAAATGATTATTTGCTATTGAAGATGCAGGAAAGTTCTGATATATTACAACATGACACTTATTTGGGTAGATTTGGACATTATTGCTCCCAATAATGACAACAACAATAATTATACAAATGGAGATAAATGTGAAAATCCTTAATAAAAAGTAAAATAACTACTCAGACAGTTACCTCTCACACTTAAACCAGTTTGTCTATTTTTAATCTTGACCATTGTATTTGGGTGGCTAATTGTTTTCATTTCTGCTTTCTTTCATTTCTTCCACTCTCTTTTCAATTTCACACTTGAACACACAGACTGGCATATCACTACATTGGCAGACCCAAACACACCCTTTTTTTTATCTCCAGTTGGCGCACACATACCTCTGACCCTACAGCGTGAGCGTTACTGCACATTAGACCAACGGCAGCAATCGTCTGGAACCTTTGTACCGCACTGTTTTGTTTTGTTTGCACTGAATGTACAGCACAAAAAAAAACTAGAATTACCGTTTCACAATTGTACATCTGACTTGTTACAGGTTACATTCCTGTTTAACCAGAATCATATAAAGCATTAACTATTTGCATGAAATGTTATCATTTGCATCAACAGTTGCCATGTGAAGCCTTGAATTACGGCTAAAAATGGTCCCACTATCCTTTGACCTTTGACCACCAAAATCCAATCAGTTCGTCCTTGTGTCGGACATTACTGCCACATGTCAAGAAATTCCCATGAGGGATTTCTTAGGTATGCATTTACAAGAATGAGGCAGACACAAAAACTAAGTCTTTTGCCCTTGTGGACTGGTGAAGAGACACAGAAACAAAACCTTTATAATCATGAATACTAATTGACTCATCTTTTCATTTTTCTAGTGATACATTTTCTCAAACATGTTTTTTTTTAATATTGTCTGCCATGATGGTGAATGAAATATCTTTAGGTCTTGACCTGGTGTCTTTGACACTGTTTTTCATGGCTAATGTGAACAAATAAGACTCACGTTGTAACAACAACAGGGTCATCCATAAGTGGTCTACTGAGAATATGCAGTAAGATAAGATCACACTATGCAGCTGTTCTAAAAATACAACTATGACCCTCTGTATGCATGTATGGTATTGCAGACGGTGCATGTAGTGTGAATAATGGCGTTCATCCTCAACTCCATGCTACTGATTGTGAGGCATGAAGGGGAATGAATGCTTATCGATGGTCAGAGCTCTGAGAAATGGACAGAAAAAAAGGAGAGCATGACAGAAAATCTCATCAACTACAACCCCGTGTTATCTATCTATCTATCTATCTATCTATCTATCTATCTATCTATCTATCTATCTATCTATCTATCTATCTATCTATCTATCTATCTATCTATCTATCTATCTATCTATCTATCTATCTATCTAATTCACAATTCACACATATTCCTACCATTTTTAAAATATACAAGTAAGGTTATCCTTGGTTCATTATCATTTTCTAGGTCATACAAGGGTTTCCTCAATTGCGTGAAGAGGATTAAATTCCCTGCTTGGACTTGAAAGTTCACTTAGAAAGCCATGTGTCTCCCAAACAGCCTGTGTTTAAACCCTGAAATGCTGAGAATTTACTGGTTCCATTCCTGTAGCAAACACAATAGCCATTGTTGTGAGACGCTGGGTTTTGTAATTGGAGGAAGAGGAGGGAAAAAAAGCATAGCCTGGCCTTGACTGAACATTTCAACTATGTCAGTCCTTGTTGTGTATTCTGCCAGTCTCTGTAACAAAAACAGATCCCAGGAAAGAATGAGGTGGGAGTCTGGTCAGGGTGTTTTTTTTTATCCTTTTTCCAACCACAATAAAACATCCGTTCTTTTTCTGGAAAAGTAAGAGTGATTAGTGCTGAGACATCAACACTGCACTGGCTGTTGCGCCGGTCAAGTGGCTGTTAAATCGCTACTGCACTGTGTGTGTATTCTTTCAGGCCCCTCGGAGGTGGGAGAGAGTCTGGGCCCGGTGACCTTCCTGATTAAAACTGTTGGAAACATCCTCCTGGCTGCCTTTCAAAAACAGCTGATAACATTTTTGGAGAAAATATCTCTTGAGTCAGACAAATCTTTTTGGTTTGTTATTGCGCTCATATGTGGTGGGAAAACTGAGCACAAAAGTGTCCATGATGGTAAAAGTAACAGAGATGTCGTGGGACTTCTCAACAAAACATGTCAAAATAGTGGTGGATCTATTTCAGCGAAATGATGTCCTGGAAGAAAAACAATCTTTCCATTATACCCTCAAGAGGCCAAGGCTGCAGTTGGCTGTTGTTGTTGTTATCGCTGATGGCGGTGTGTTGGAGTACTTTCTTACCATGTAGGAGGGGAAGATGAGGACTCTCTTGTGTTTTCCACAAGGCCACTGAGGGTCGTCCAGCAGATTGGGATCGTACTCTCGAAAGTCGACCAAATCATTCCCTGCCATGAGCACACACAAACACAACAACGGGGAGGGTGAGCCAGATGTTAACAGATGTTTTGCACTATTTCTTCTCCAATAAAAACATACTGGGGAAAAACAACTGAGGGTGAGGATAACAGTGAGAATAAATGTTATTATTAATGAATAAGTTTAATGGCTAACCCGTGTCCAGGCTGCTCTGGTTGCTGTTGGCCCGGCCCAGACTGAGGCTGCGGTGGCTGGCGTTACGAGACTGAGAGAAGGAAGAGGTGGAGTCGATGGTGTTTCTGCGACCGCCAAGCACATTAGTGGGATACAGGAACTGGGTGTAGGACACAGTCTGGAGACACAGGTATATACAAGTGTGGTCATGTCTGTATAAGAGCAGCCTAAAACATTCACTTTTTTAATGCACAGGTTGTACCTATAACATTAGCAATGGCTCAGTGTCATTATGTGTCCCAGTATATAATGCCAGTAAAACCAGCATGCACATTAACAGGTGCCTGAAACTGAACAAAGTGAACCATGGCCATTTTCAGCCTTTTCCATACACACAGCACATAAATCTTTTTTTCCCCCCAGTATGCAGCTAAAATGTAAATGGATCAGTACAAAAAAAATTTGGCTCAGTTATCTGTTTCCTTCCCTATGCTAACTGGTAGCATATTATTTTCTGAACTTTCCCAATGCAAAATGTGAATGGAAACTAATTCTACTCACATAATGTAGTAGCAAACATCAACACAGTAGCATGGAACAACTGTACTGAACTGACAAACACCAACATTATCAAGACTTTGTACTAGTTACATTGCAATAGCTTTACTTTTTACCAATAATCAACACAACCTGAAAATATTCCTCCTCCACAGACAGGCCTATTTCTGCTGCTTTCTCACCTTTCCATCTGCACCCAGCTCCACTCCCTCCAGCCCGATCACCATCTCCTTGGCACTGACGCCTCCTGACGGGTGCCGCTGACGCCCTCCTTCCAGCTTTACATCCCTGATGATGATGAGCACACGACCTTTCAGGTTTTCATTATACATTACAACGCTGCTCCTTGCTTAATTCCCAGCTCCTCATGCTGAGGCCCTTTCTAACACACCTCCACATCTCTACCTCTCAGATACAATATAGGCCACGGTGGTTATTGATCTGTGCTCATCAGCTGGCCTAGTTTCTGCAGTTGCCCATGTCTGTGGGTGCATCTCAGGGAAATCAGAAATAAAGCACTCCCATGGGAGCAAGGATGGAGGAGAGTATACCTTTTGTTCTGGCAGGGCCAGCCTCTACAAAAGGCCTCACCAACGCCTGAAAAGCCATACTGCTGTGGGAGATATGCAGGAGGTCAGATGGTCTGCAGAATGGCTTGGAGAGTTAAGTGTGTCAGTGGACCACATAGTGAAGAGTCCTTGACTGAACACATTTCGTATGGGCCAAATATTTCTCGATTTCATGTCTGCAGCTGAGAACATACGTCAGACTGGGGGAATCACATGCAAAATTAAATTAAAATTGTTCCCAGATAAATAGGAAGAAATTACACAGTACGGCTCCTCACATGACCCTCCCAGTGTTTTGATTGCATGTGGGGCCAGTCTATTATAATGGAAACAGTGTTATCTGGCAGACAAGCACATCAGGGCCCAGTGTTGATAGATGCATCATAGACATGGAGATCCGTAGGCAGCAGACATCTTATAGCACAGTGGAGATTAAATAAAAAAATGGGGGAAAACACAAGAGGCAGAAAGCTTTCTAGGTAGAGAGCTCTTCTATTAGGCATAAGTCTGCTGAGAATAAAGGAGAAATGAAAGGAAATCATAAGAAAAGCTGATATTGCCATGTTACATGCATGAATAGGAATCACTGGCTTCAAGGAACTGTATGTTAGTAGCGGTGTAGTCAATGCAGTGCTCATTATGTCCCATCAAATCTAGTATCGGGCAAACAAAGAAAAAAACATTCAAAGAATCTTGACCACCTGCTGTCTGCTTCACCATCAATTACTTCATACTAATACTTTGTATCTCGATTATTCCCTGCTATGAAGAAATGTGTCATTTTGCAATTTGACCCATTTAATATTTTACTCTTTAAGCCAATTTCAGCTTCACTCTGTTGCCAGGACTTTTACCTAACATGCATTAAGGGTTAGAAAAATTGAAGTATGTGGAGAAAGCCCATGCTGATACAAGGCGAACATGCAAAGTCCACAAAGAAAAGCTAAGCCGAGTCGACCATAGAGGGATTTGAACACAGGACGATCACCGTCACTAGACAGTGTCCTCCCATAAGCAGATGTTCAAGCACGCAGCCTGGTAGACAGCATTATTCAATTTTTGACTTTTCCTCAAACTAAGACTTTGACATTTGCTTTCATGCCAACAATTCGACGAGAAGATCCATGCCACTATAATGTCAGTCAGCATCGCTTAGCATAAGGTCAGGAAACAGTTTGCCTATCAAAAAAAGCATGCCTACCAGGAAATGTAAATGTAACAGCTTGTTGGTTTAACCCGCATCAAACAATTATTTTACTTTACTTTTAAAAATTGTGGTTTTATAGATCTGTATGTAGAACTATTGCTAGGATTGGCCAGGAACAGTAACTTCTTGATATCTGGTCATCATATTGAAAAAAGTCCCAATCATGCCTAAGTAATAGTCTCTCACATACGCCCCCATGTTGAACTGCAAATTCTAGTTTTTACTTCCAGGTCTAGAGGCCCTAGTAGGCTTTTATTACATTTAGACAGAGCCAGGCTAGCAGTTTCCCTTTGTTTGCAGTCACAATGCTAAGCTATGCTAGCCATCGCTGGGTTGATGCAAATGCAAAGGTCCATTGTATCAATCAACTCATCTAATTCCTGGCAAGAAAGTAGATGGCAAAAAGCAAATGTTTTGAATTTTTTTGGAACCATACCAGTCTGCTGTGTAAAATTTGGTCATTTTTGCTCATGGGATAATAGTTGTAGATATAAAAGACAAAGAGAGAGGAGAAAGAAGAGAGGAAAGATAGAAAAAAGATTATATGCAATCAATCATTTGGGCCCAGGCCTTTAAAAGGTTGTTTTGTTGTTTCAACATTTAGCTGAGCCAACCACAGTCTCACTGTAAACTGTCAATTAGCAGCAATGAGCTGTCAAATGTGCATATTGGAAAGCTCCAGGGGTTTATTAACCCTTGACCTTGCACTGATTGGCTGGCTTAGGAAATTCCACAAACGGATTGAGCCTTTTATGCTCTTCACTAAGCCCCAGTGCAAAGCTTTTCTTTCTGTGCATTGTATTCTCCGGTGTTTATCTTTCCCCTTTCTCTTTCACTTCCTCCAAAACACAACGTTTCATGTGACTAGGGAGGGGCGGGAGCATCAGGACCAAGGTCATACCAGAGCTACCCCCAGGAAAACCAGGTGGGTTGGTTATTACAGAGCTTTGTTCTGCTTATAAAAATAAAATAAAAAAGGAAACAAGCATCTACAGATAAGTGAGAGATGTTTTCTGTTCTAGTGAATATAAATGTAAACTCATAACCCACTGAATAAACAAAAAATGGTTAATAACAATCTGTCATGACTGTGTCTGTCCACACAACAGATAGACCAGTCTCTCAACTTCGGGAAAGATTAGACCACTGAACACCACATTCAATTTGAGGGTTAAAATGTCTAAATCCAAGGAGAGCAGAAACCCCGGGAAAGGTGAGTCTTAAATGCTACAGAGCAAAGCCGGCAACAGACAAAAATGACTTGATTTGAACAAAAAGAATGAGTGCCCAAAAGCCACCAGAGGCACTATGGGAAAAGCAATACAGGCAACAAGCATTAGGCTACGATGTGCTTATACAAAATTAAGCCTTTATAGCTCATTTCAGCCCAGTGTTTACTTATTTGTACAGGAAATATATGCATCCACCAAAAACCAACCCTTAGCGATGTATGCACCAGTAAGAGGAGAGTACATCCACAGAAAAAGAGGGATGAGAAAACAAAGGGAAAGAGGGAGCACAGGCTGGAGGAAGTTACAAGGTTCGGCATGCTGTCGGATACATACCCTGCTTGGCTACAATCTCGATAGGGCAGGACAGAAAATACACTATAGAAGGATCTTCTGCCACTGATAAGGACTATCCTATAAAAACAAAAATGGCAAACAAGCTAAATCAATGTATCTGGATAAGACCCACAGGTTAAAGTTGGAGAAAAAAAGTGTGCAGTAAAAACTTGGAATAAAGAGAATGAACTGAAAATTCAGTATGAGTGTATGTGTGTGTGTTTGTTTTGTAGCATTGTAGCGTGCAGTCAGTGGTTTGGATGCAACAAAGATGCAACAACCATGAGCTATCTTTAACTACCTTGTAAACAGAATGAAATCAGACATTTTTCCCCAATGACCAGATGTCCACATCACAGAATGTCTTTAGATAACACTACAACATCCTCAGAATGACTTCTTTTAATAGGTGCAACTCACAGGCACATGATGAGTACCAGTACCCGGCCAAAAACATCACCAACATAAACCAGCACGTGAATAATGAAAAGCCAATTGTTTTCAGCATCAGTTAATGGTGTGGAAAATCCAGCTCTGGCATTATCCCACATCAGATGTGGTTGTGCATATGAGGGGAAAAGAGCTGCTTTATCTATCGAGTAATTGAACAGGTGGAACTGATCAAGGAGGTTCAAGCTGTTGTCTAAACCAGAAGGTGCTAGCTTTCACAAAATCTGCTTCTCTGTGTCACAAGAATGCTGGACAAGAGCAGTGTAAAATTAATATATGACTTTAAATTTAAAATTGATTATTTACTCAAATAACACCAAAATTAGACTCAAAAACACCAAGAATAAAAACTAACTCAGTTAAATTTCAAAGCCAAGGCATTAAATCATTATTGGTCCCCGTGCCTACAATAAACAACCACGTTTCTTTGGTTTCCTTCTGCACACCCAGTAAAAAGTCAGCATTAACATGAATGCGTCAGAGGTTGTCTGTTTTTAGGGATTTGTTGTGCTGGATGCATGCTTGTTAGACTGTGATACAATGATATGCAATTTAGCGTGATTTTTATAGTGTGATTCCAAAGTTTCAACAATGATCAAATGCAGATCAAAATAAAATGGAAAATATTCAATATTGACTTGATTTATATTATGGTATATTTACAAGTCAGAGCAATGTGCTGTGAATGGGCCAGGCCTGCTCGCCTGCAATGTGGCATGTAATGTGAGAAACATCCAAACTGCAGTTCATTGACTGGGGCAGCCTGCCATTATCCACTGAAGACCTGTATTGACTACGGGACGGTGTTGTTTGGCTTCATACCTTCCATTGCGCATATCATGTTGCCTCATGTTCTTTATGAAGTGGACCTTCTTGAAGCTCTTTGGTCGGGGTGAACCCGATAGGGTTCGGCATCTAAAATGTAAAACAAACGCATAACATCAGTACACCGAGAAAGAGAGAAACTGTGCCAATGAGATACATGACACTGAGCTGAACGTCTCATTTAACTAAGACACACAAAACGTACCAGCAGCATACAATGTGCGCGAGAAGGGTGATTTAGTGTAGTGTACTACCTGCGCAGAGGAGCATTTTCCTCAATGTCCTCTAGCGTTTCAAGCGAAGAACGCTGAGAGATGAGTCTTCGTCTGAGAAGGTAGGCAGAGGGGAAGTTTGAGGTTAGAGGAAGTGAAGAAATCATCAACACAAAACTATTACAGTACCAACTGTCATTCAACAGTTCTTAGACAAACCAACTCAGGCACAACAATAAACACAACTCTTATCATGACCTTTTTCCTGCCATAGCAAACAAGTGAACACATGGTACTGCAAAGGAATTTAATGAAAAAGCAAAACAGTAAATCAACCTCTGCTCCATAGAAATACCTGAAAGGGAAAAAGTCAGCGCTGGAAATCCATAAGGGGCAATTTTCCACACAAATTGAGGTCAGTCTAGAATAAACAGAGATAGCAACCTTTACCAAATGTCAAGCTAAATCTCAATTTACCTACTTACTGAATGGCAAGACATCAATAAGCCACTATCTTAGCTTGCAGTACTGCAAAAGTTTTTTTTACACTTAACAAATAAATATGGCAATCGTCTTTGTGGATTAGTGTCAAATAATCGATTTCGCCTAAATAAGATACTTTGTTTTTTGCTGGCTGATGCTTGTCAATATTGAATACTACTGATAAATTTCATCCTGGAACAACGTGCATGTGTGGTAACAGGAGGCCTCGACACAAGGGTCAACTATGGTGTTAAACTGTCACCCATTTCTGTATGTTCTGTGGTTAATTCACAGGAACGGCTCTGGAACGGTCAAGTTATGACTGCTATCAATCAACACCACTGTTGTGCCTTTGTGGTCAATGATCACTCCTCCGCCTTGCGTAGATCACAGAGAATTTTCCAGGATCTGAGCTGCTAAGAGGATAACGATCTGGCTCTGAAAGCACTTTGTGTAACATATTTTGTAACACAGATGGCCTTTATTTCACACTTTATTGCACGACTCAACGGGCTAATTCTGCTGGACCACTTTTATACGATCGACTGCCAGTGTCAGAAACGAACCCACATGTGATAGCTAGTAAGTAAGCTGTTCTAAAATTAGGTTGTAATTGCATGTTCAGCACCACAATAACTGCATAATCCACCTCATTATCCTGCCTTACAAGGTGGCCACAATTAAAGTGGTGGAAATTAACACATTAATGGTGAAATTACAAAAAGCATGACACATTATCTCTTCAGCTGTCTTAGTACACTGCTACGCCCAAACAAATGGCTGCAAATATGCATCATGCATATTTTATATCCTCCTCAAGTAATTGTTTTAACGAATCAAAAAAAGGTGCAGCAGACCCTGCAGTATAAAGACAAGCTAATGACACTGACGACCGTCTTCACTGAGCATCTCAGCCTGAAGGGAGAGACAGCGGAGTGTAAAGCGGAGTGGCTGGTTAATAAACGACAGAGCATGAGGACAGATTTACAAAAGATGACTCTGTGCTTGAGGATCTCACAGGGTTTAAACCAACACGAGCTGAGTGAACTCTGTATACTGGAGGAGATGGGGTGAGATAAGTGTTTACATCATGAGGAGCCAGACTGATGAAGCAGACAAGAAACCAAGGGCCATTATTCTGGCTAACCCTCTGCACTGTACATTATGACCCTAATGATCATAAACGGGAAGGGAGAACACTGAGCTCCGATAAAGGGCATGACCAGTTGCACGTCTTGCTCCAAATAATGACAACACGCAGCTGAAAACAACACTGTCTCTGTGCTACCGTGCACTGAGAGGGTCATAGTGAAGGGGGCCTGACCTAATGAAGGTCAGACAAGAGGAGGTCATGTGATTTATGGTCAGACTTACATCACCCTCCCTCGGTGACGACACGGAAAGATGGATAGGCTGGATAAAGAGTATGAGGACAGGGTGCATCTATTCATCCCTAAAATTAAGCTTTAAAAAACATTAAGGTCATATGAAGAGATTTCCATGGTGTATTTTTATGTATTAAACATGAAATGGGATCCAAGTGTGGATAACAGTCATTAGCTAATGAGAACGTCCTCATCTTTAATCCAACACTGACTCAAATTAAGGTATTCTATTTGAAGGCTTAACTTCAGGCTGCACTAATCAATATTTACATGAGGCCAATGGGTCAAATGACGATGGATGACATGAAAGGCCTCTCTAGTTGTATCAAATTAACAGGGTATTAGCACCCAACACCCGCAGCTCTCTTGAGCTCTGTCCAGCATTTTCTTCCCAGCCTTTTTCAGCTCTTTGTTTTGATTTTATGGCTCGCAGCAGTCGTTCTGGTTTGCTCTCAGCGCTCTCGTCAGCTCAGCATTGTTTGCCACAACGACAGAGAGCCGTTTTCCACTAGCTGTAGCTACACTACCCGCCCAACAACGCAACAACTTACAATGTTAGCATCTAGCGGGAGCGTATGTTCCCCAGGTCCTATGTTTCAGTTTTTCCCAAAAAGAGTCCCATGTTCCCCGGTCGCAATACATACTTGGGAACATGAGACCCTTTGTCTAAAATTAGGGTCCTATGTTCCCCGCTTTTCCCCAAAAGGAACCGGGGAACATGCAATTTTTGGTCCCAGAAGAGGAGTTGTGACTTTGCAGATTTTTGCCTATTTTTGAGTGAGTTGAGTTATAACTTTGAGCGAGAAGTGGAATTGTCCCATTGGTTGGGTTTAGGCAATGAAGAAAGGAGTTGGTTAAGTTTAGTAAAAAGACCAGGTAGAGGCTAGACAGGCCAGATACTGTAGATAGAGTCCAGATAAGTAGAGAGAGTCCATCGACTGGCAACAGGGGGGAACATAGGACCCTTTTTCAGAAAAAAGTTAAGTTAAGTTTATTGTTGTCATTGCATAAAAAAAGGGTCCTATGTTCCCCAGTCACATACAAAGCAGGGAACATAGGACCCCGGGAATATAGGGATGACCCCCATCTTAGCTGGTGAACATAGCAGAGCATTCATTAGCTATAAGAAACTGATATTTCCCTAAGGATGTGGAGGCTCAAACCAAGCTAAACAGAGTGTGAACATTAGGCTACAACTCAAACCAGAAACATGACTCCAAATGACTGTTTTTCTTCCACGTTTGCTAGATGTGAAAATAAGCAACTGTTTGCTAGCGCTTGTAGCATAGTGAGGTCATATTTGTTGTTGAAAGTTTGAACTTTTAACAAACAGTGATTATTTTCTGTAATCAGAAGATTAGATGGTGGACACACTTTAAAGTTCAAATAAAGCTAATAAGAGACTTCAGCTGCCTGAATTAGCCCAATTAAGTGGGTATTTCACTTTAAAAAAGGCCTGTAACTTTGTAAGCTGCCCATTTGATCTCACCCATTTATCTTGCTAAATGCCCATATTAGCTTCAGTTGAATTTCTACACAGGGGACCAAATGCTCTCAGCACACATTGGCATGAGAATTGAATAAGACTATTAGCTACTATAAAAGTACTGCAATCCCAGTCCCAGTCTGTGCCTAGGAAGAAAAGACTTCTTCTTGCCATCCATCTCTGTCCTGTGTGACATTTTGCCATCTCCGCAGTCCCAAGTCTCTGTGAATCGTTACTTTCCTTTAAAAAAAAGAAATCATTCACCACTTGGTTTCAGGGCATGTTTCCAGTTCATCATCTGAACAGTGCCCAGGAGGACTTTGATCCAGACAAACTGTAGATTAACAGCTGCAGCAGGATATGTTTTTAATGCAAAAGATGTTTTCCAGGCTGGTACAAATCCTGGAAACAATAACAAAGGCCAAGCCACTCATTCACTTTAGACGCCAAAAAGATACCAACGAGGGTCCGAACATTCGGTTTCTATACAGTTTGACATTAACAAGGCTCCTTCAGAAGCTTCAAAGACGGCTCAGTGTAAATCAGAGGCAAAGCAGCCACAACAAGCATCTCTCAGTCTGAAACAATTCCTGCTACTGTTGCCTCAAGTCATTTTCTTTAAGCATTTTCTTTTCATAGATGCAACCCATTCAGCATTAAGCTATTTCTACTGCAGACACAATAACATCCTCTTGGAACTGGAAATGTCTGAAAAAGTTATTGATAATCCGGTCCAGTGGTGCCCTGAAATAAAGCCATAAAACTCAAGTGGACTATTTAGATGTGGAGATTAAACAGCTTCACACGTACACCCTGTTGGCAGCTTGCCACAGGACATAGTCTTCCATTTCGCCGAGGAGAGTCACTGAATGGAAATAAATGTAATGTTCTGGGCTTCTTCACACAAATACAGGCCTGCTAAACGGAAATGTGATTATTCTGATAAAAAGGAGTGGAAAAAAATCCAGTCAGAGCAGTTCAGCCTCTGTGATCCTCAAACACACCAGGAAGGAAAAATGAGACGTGTAAGCAGATTTTAAAAAATGAATGGAGTAAAAGTAACATAAATACAAATAAAACAGTTCTGTTGTGCACGATATCAGTACACAGCACAGTTGGACTGTTCAAGGTGAGAAACTGGACAAGTCATAATGTGAGAATTTAACTCTGGGGTCCAATCGCTTGAGGTAAAAAAAACAAAAACATGGTGACCCTAGTTACTCTTGTCGTTACTAGTGGGATTTTTCATTCAAATCTTTTCTTTTCTAAGCATTTGTTGACAGCTCAGGCATTGAGAGACTCTGAGAAGAAAAACGGAGCGTGCTTATGTAATCCTGTCATTACGCCAACCATGACCTCAGCGAACAACAATCAACATCATGACCAAAAGTATGTGACCCAATCGCACAAAAACTCCACAGGACCATTATAATGGCCTGTGCTGCTTGTTTTCCAGCCACAGTTTCTGCCGCCTCATGCTGAAGAAATCTTATTAAACGACATGATTGTGCAGTTTCTGACGGTGATGGGAGGCTTCCTACAGTATGTCTTCGTGGGGGAAGGAATGAAATTAAAATAGCCCTACACCTTAGGCAGACAAGGCCAGATGGTAATAGGTACTGTATGCTATATTTAAAGCCCCGGCTCTTGGCATGCGGATTCATGATGGAAGAGTGGAAGGAAAGCTGAATATAAACTCACCCATAATTTTCATGCATTAGATTCTGATTAGGATATGGTCTAAAGCGTTTTTGGCCTAGGAGAGGCTATTCTGGCGGCACATCAAAGGCTCTGCGACTTCCTGAATGGGAGTGGGACTGAAGGCCAAAAAGTCTGAGTGGAGAGTGTGTCTCTGATGCCCCTGGGAGAGGAAGTGGAGGACAGAAAATACAGAGCTGAGAGCCAGGCTACTTCTCAGAAAGCCTGGGCATCCTGCCTCTCCCAGCCAGGGACCTCTGGACACGTTTCCACCAGCTGCCCTCAGAAAACAAACCAGGCACTGTGCAGAGCGCTTGTCTGTCTGCGCGCCGGTGGAATATGGCCGCGCTCCATCAACAGGTTGCTTACCTCTCAACATCAGAATTCATTTTGTGCTAACGTCCTCCAAACACATTCCAAAAGCAGGGTACAGTCAGAGCTCAAGAACTTCATACGGTCATTACTAACTCACTGTGTAGTAGAAAGCAGATGTCAGACATGCAACAGCTGAACATCAATACTTTGGGGTTATTTTGTTTTGCTTTTTTTGGTTCTGAGCGGAAATGTGTCCACAGAACAAAAGCATTACATCGTAATTTTGCAAGATTCAAGCTGAGTCAGAGCTCAGTTTCTGTTTCATATTTGAAAAGCATAGTTGTGACTTTGTTGAATCAAAAAATGTTCTGTAGGAAAACATATCATAGTAAGGTTTTGAAAAGAGTTTTGTTGCACTTTGACCACCCAAACCTACTCATTGCATTGTAATTGGCATTTCGAAAAAGGCCACGCAGTCAGCATGCAACGGCGTATGAAGTTCACTGCATACACTGCATGTACAACCCAGTGCCACCACATAAACCAACCTGGACCACACTACTTACACCTTGACATTGGAAATTCAGTCTTGACCTTGGAAGCATCAGTTCTATTAGATCTGAGTTTCCTTCACACATGGAGTTTACAAAGCCATTATGGATTTCAGATTTGTTTAAGCTTCCAAGGTCAAGAATACACTTTTAAACTCTGAAAACAACATAAACCGGAGGCCTTTAAAATACTTTGAAATATAAGCATTTACAATTCAAGAACAGCTCCTAATTGCTGAAGAGAATGTTTTGTTAACTTTATCATGGGCCTGAGTAGCAGCTCACTGTTTATATCTGCTGCAGTTGTGCTTCACTGTCAGGTGCTTCAGTTTTGTTTTTCATTCCTTGTAAATAGTCTCCCATTTAAAAATGATTGATGGTAACACTCAAGTTACGCAACTTTTATAATGCAAATCTCTCTCTCCCCATCGAAAAGCACATTTTAGGACTTTCGGAAGCTCTTAGTTCAGCAGTGCAATTTCCACAAGGTCAGGAAGGGGAACTAGATGCTTACTGAGTGTTTCACCATGAAGCATGGCTTCCTGAGGAGTCTGGCAGAGTCACCAGAGGGAGGAGAGGATTTGGGTAAGAGAGAGAGAGAGGTTTCTGAATGGAGTGTGGAGCAGAAAGGATTTGACAGCAGGTTCTGACAGTGAGAGAACCATGAGACGACTGTTACTGACAGCTGTCCCGCTGCGAGGCGAGACCCTCCAACCTCTCATGCCTCCCAAGTGAAGACAAAAGCAAACAGAGAGGGCAAATATAAGACATCCACATGGAACAGAAGAGGGGGGGCTTTCTGCTCCATGTGTATTTGAACACGGGTGTAGAGTTACAGGATGTTTGCGTCACGAGACAGCAGGTGTGTGCCAGTCTTTGGTATGACAATCACTAAAAATAATTTGAAGTGCAGCAAATTTTGACATAGAACATGAGAACATGTACAAAACAGAAACACAAACAGAAACTGATGAGGTGTGCTGCCGAGTTCCCATCTCCTGGGGAAACTAGGTTACGCCTCCACAGCTGTTGGGACCTGTGATCATAACTGAATGTATCTGTCCCTGCGCAGCCCAGTGAGTCATACGGCTACAACCATCTGCATGGAGTAAATATACAAGCAGCTGAACTTTCTCCTCCTGCTGTGCATTGTTGTTTCGTCCAGACAAGAGCGCCTTGCCTGGGGCCAAAAGCACCTTTTTTTTTTTTAAAGAAAAAAAAAACAAAAAACAGCTGACTGGAAGAAAACAGAGAGGGGGAAAAAAAACAGTTCCTAGAGTTCATTCATTCAGGGATGTGGTCAGTGAGGAAACTTAACAACAAAACTAAACTTAACCCATTACACCTTGAATTAATGAGCTGATTGGTTAAGGAAATGACAGTCTGACTTAAACCTACAGTAGAAGTTCAAACCAACACAACAAAAACACAATAGGGGGTGTGTCAGTGGGATCTTCATGTCACCTACATCATATCAAACACAAAACATGACTGACTGCTCTGCTCCTATGCATGCTTCTTGCACTGCTACACTTACACAAAAAAATCTCAGTGTGAGGTATTGCTAAGTTTATGTTTGCTTGTTATTGATAAGCAAATAAACAATGGCCTGACTGCAGAGTGGCCTGCAGACAAGATCTAATAGTTCACACACCATCACAATAGCACAGACACCGTGTACACACCACCACGCGTCCCCCTGCATCATCATCAGACAGTGAAGTACGGTAATATCGATGTTCACACACACATAACACACAGTTACCTTGACCTCTGTAGCTCTATGGCAGAGTTAGCTATCTGTCCGCCCTCCAGGCAGTAGCTCTGGGAGGACTGTCTGGAGTAGGAGGCAGGAAGGATTCCCTGAGTGTACGTCTGCAGCCTCCCTCTAGTCGAGGCTGGGACCGCGGAGAAAGGCGAGCTGAATGTCGACGAGGACACGAAAGCGTCGCCATCCGTGTCTGTACTACCTGCCGGAGCAGCAGCAGCAGCGGCGGCGGGACCAGTCCCAAAACTGGCCCGACTGCTGGCGAGGAGAGCCTGGTTTGCAAAGGCGAGCGCCTGGGCGGCCGTGGTCGCTGCCGCCGCCGCCGCAGCAGCAGCAGCAGCAGCAGCCGTGGTGGTAGCAGCAGCTCCGGCTCCGTACGCCGAGCGCTCCGGGGAAACCAGGCTCTGTCTAGTCCTTGGCTCAAGCGAGCTCTCCTCTTCGTTTTGATTGTCTGCATCGTCTTGCACGGGTCGCCCATCTAGAGAAATGTTGCTGAGAAAAGACAGCGCCGCTTGCCTCCTCCTCGGGTCTATGCGTTTCCGCGTATGCTCGATACTGGGGTGCTTTATCTGAAGCGTGGCTGTGGATGTGTTGCTGCTCGTGGCAGCCGCCATGGTCCACTTCCAGTGATCCGAGTCCCCCGCAGCAGCGATCTTACCTTGCTGACATTAATATAGTGTTAATCGTGCTTGTGCTGGTGAATGGTAGTGGCCTGTCTTTTAAGTACATGCGTTTAACTGGGTGAAAACAGGGAGGTCACGTGTGTGCAGTATTGTGGCAGCACAGGGAAAATTTGGACCAATGGGCTGTCAGGAATACGTGTTTTTTTTTTTTTTTCAATACCTTTTCCTGACTGCTGAAGCGTCTCTCGCTCCTCTGACAGTGCATGCCAAAATTACATAAACCAGGCACCGCTGAAATACTCAGATCTGCACAACATGAATCAGTAATCAACGCTTTCATATTTAATTTGCCATCAGTTTAGCATGCAACGCAATTCCTATTGAAAACACCTCACGTGAACCCGTGGAAACTTTTTGGAGCAGCTTCCTGTGTTACACATAAATTTCATGGTGAAAAGCGATGCCACTGCCTCCTCGGTCCACACAACCAGGCACAGTTATGCACAGTGATCTGTGGGCCGCTGACAGAATGGGGCCTGGCTCTGTTTGTTTTGAGAAAATAGATCATTTTCTGAATCGTGTACCCGTCAGCATCTCTGCGGCAATTGCGCCATCTGTCTGCTTGATATGCATTGCGTCTGCTGTTTTTGGACATAACCCAATTAAATATGCCATCTAGTGGTTTTTTTGGGGTGGCAGGCAGCCACTGTAGCCTACATACAGCCAGGAACACACAGCCACCAGTTTTGATGAATAGATCAGGAGAGACAGGACGGAGGGATAATCAGACTTTGGATTATTGAATTATATCCATAATCTAATTCTTGTGAAAGATATTGCTCATTTCCTAAATTCATTAGCCTACGTCTTTGTCTGAAATGTGAAAAATGGAGAGGACAAGGACAAAAAAGTCACAGGGAAGTCAAAAGGTCCAATGTTGCCCCTGTAGATCTTGAAATAAAGTGATGTGAAACACTTCCTGCCATGCCAGGATTAATATAGGGGCCTTTGCGAAGGGAAAAAAAAAGCTCCTGGGCCCCTTCTGATCCTCGCTGACCCCTCTATGTACCCTGCTGTTTCAGGGGGTTTCATCCAAGTCCCAGAAAACATCATGATGAAATTCTTTCTGTATCAGGCTCAGTACATAAATTCAATGAATCCCATAGGTTGAGACATTACATGTGGGCAAAATACACAGTTAAATGATCAAATTGCAATTGAGACACTGACTGACCACATGATGAGGAAATAAATGCTGAAGTAAGCCAGTTGTTATAATTTAGAATTGATCAATTAATGTACACAAACTAGTCAAAAGTCAAATAAAGTCAAAGTCAACTTTATTTGTCAATGCTGCTATATACACGATTAACCTACATGATATAGGTACTGTACAGAGATTGAAATCGTGTTTCTCTCTGTTCATGGTGCCGTTTAAATAAACTAAATACATAATACAAATATATGAGACACACATTTAAATATAAAAGTATTAAAACAAAATAACTGTGAACTTTACAGAAATACTGTTACGGCTACTAGAGGAGAAAATGGTAGGCTACGGTAGTTCACAGCCATGCTTAAGTGATTTTCACTTCTTTTGCCATTAATGTATTGAAATAGGCCTACTATAAATATTGAGTGCAGAATGATAATGCAATGCTCCTCGAACATCTTTGCTGGTCAATTTACACAAGTCTCAGTGGCATTTCCAGGTGAGCTGAGCTGAGCTTTCTCAAATATTACAAGGTCAAGGACAAGGTCACGTTTAGAGCAGCTTATATAAACAACCTAGGTTGACCAAGGTGCTGCTTTACATAAAATAAATAACATTAAAATAAAATGGTACAATTTAAAAGACAATTTCAGCGATGACACATATACATTCAGCACACCAAACAACTTCGTCTCACACAGGTCCGAAAGCCTGGGAGAAAAAATGGGTTTTGAGAGAGGATTAAAAAAATGTCCCGAGTCTCTGACGACCGAATATGCAGTGGTTAGGGGCAACCACTATGAACACTGTATCACCTCTGCTTTTAGGCACATCCAGATTTATTTCATTCGCAGACCTCAGATTGGTCTGTGAACATGTATGAGTTCCGCTAAGTACACGGGGGCCATACCATTCAACATTTGGGAAACAAACATCAGGATCTTAAAATCAATTCTGAACCACAATACGATTCAGTTACATTGCTTTTGACAGGTATTGTGGCAGCAGTAAGGTCTCACAGTAACTCCAGACAATAAGGCATCATGGTGCATCTGTCACAACAGGAGAGTAAAGTAGCTCTGATAAAAACTAATAATAATCAACCAACAGCAGCATGTGTATGAACATACAGACATAGGTCATTTCAAGCACATGGATGTGTTTTGTGGAGACTAAAATGACAACATTTTGCATTTATTTACCACTGGAGGTCTCTGTTGGACCTCAAATCTGCACTGGGCTGCATGTTCCCTCAGGTCTACATCACACAAAAGGACACACAGATGAGTGATGTTTAAAGGCTCCAGGTTGCATTGACATCACAGTATCAGTGTTACGTGTATAAGTGGTACAAAACCCTCTCTGACACACTGTTAGTGACACGTTTAGACTTAGTTTCAATGGATGATATTGACTCTTGAGTGTTTTAAATCGCTCCTGTAATGACATACACACCTCCTTCATGATGATTCACCTCAGGTCATTGTTATTGTCTCAAACAGTAATTGTAATTCTCTTGCCCTCCCAGATAAGTTTTCATTCCTTCAGTCGAGTGACACAAACCAGGATGCAACATACAATATGTCTGCATTTAACATTTAGCATGAGGTAAAAAGAAACACCACACTCTGCAGATCTGTGCTCAGATGTCTCTCTGTGGACAGCCTGGGTAACAATAAAGTGTAGGAACTGTAGGTTCTTTGGCCCCAGTTAATCTGAGCGTCCCATCAGCCCCTGAAACGCTGCACTAAAGACTCCTGCCCTTGGTGAGAAACACTGAGCTTCCTGTGTTTGTGTGAAGTTTCCTACTCATACAGCACTTCAGCACCTCATTGTGAGACTCCGCGCACATGACTCTGCTATTACATTTACGATGATTAAAGACAAGTCAAAGACAGCCATGCATCATAAATTTTTCCCCTCACCGTTACAACTATATTTTCATCCCATAATGGATATAGCGTTGCGTGGCAGTGCAGTTAGTCATGGCCTTATTAATGAAGAATGGGATTAAGGTGAGAGGATAGAATGTGGAAGGAAGAGGGCAGAGATCAGAGACAACAATAGGGAATAAAAATTCAGTCATCCAGGTATTTATTGTTCCTATTTAAGTCATGGAATTTAGCGCTAACAGAGAGGAACTCCTTCTCCGTGACGTATGATTAATGTTTTTGGTAATTCTACGCCTGGGAAAGGTTTCACCCTTTTGTTTTTTTATACCAATAACATTTTGAGCCATTGCAGGGTAAAGCAATTAAAATGCCTGCCAAGCTATTTCAGGGGTGCTAATGTCGCTGCTTGCCTTAGTTGGTCTTGCAGGGACACACTCTTTACATGCATACGTCACACAAATACACACACACACACACACACACACACACACACACACACACACACACACACACTGAGCAAGGAAAGCATGACAGCATCACCTATAGAGAGCCTTAACACCTGCTTCACCACAGCAGGGAAATGGTTGTACACAATATAATATTTACAGGAGACTTCAAATGCAGCAGAGCTGTAAGATTTAATGCTAATATTGGGATATTGAAATGTTCTTATGTGATTTTTGACACTGATTTCTCCCATATTCCCCAGTCAAGAATCAAATCTATCAACATTAGCAGCCGTGGTCAGATTAGGTGCGTGTTGATGAAGGATTAAGATAAGAGCGAGTGTGTGAGGCCAGCGCTGAGCTCTCACACAGGGACGGCTCGTCTTAATGGGACCGGGGGTCTTATCAGAGGAATCTAAAGAGCTCCCTGAAGTTCACCTCAGTTTAATCGCAGGCTTTTGGATGACACTTAGATAGCCCCATGATGTACTCCGCAGTGAGCACCATTCACTTTCACACACAGGAGTGAGAGTCATGGGAAATAAGTTTAATGACATAGAGATTTTTTTTTTTAAAGAGAGAGAGCAAATGTTTTCACTTGTTCCAAGAGTGATGATGAGTCAACAGTAAACCAAATCTCTGAGGAAGATTCAGAGGAATTAATCTGCTCTGTTTTTAAAAGAACGGATACTTTGGGGAATACAGATACTTAAAATGCAGAGTAGAGTTATGAAGCTGGAGGCAGAAGCAGGTTAACCTATCTTAGCACGAAAACTGGAAACAACAGAAGAAAGCTAGCCTGCCTCAAAGGTAACAAAATCAACCACCCATAAAATTTATATTTCACACATTAAAATGTTGTTGTTTGTTTTATTTTTTAAACTTTCCCAAAACGGTGCATGCAAATCTTTTAAAGGGTGATAAATGTGTGCGGGAAAATGTGTCTTTGTGTCAAAATCTTGCCGTCTCAGAGTCTGCCCGTTTGTTCCTGACACAGACAGATATGCTTATCCTGAGAGTGAGTGCTCTGTGGTCAAGAGGGCAGAGCTGGTTGTGGTCGGGTACACGCTCAGAGGGGAGGGGAGGGGAGGTGTGGTGGCAGAGGAAGAGAGGAGGGGAGGGGACAGGAGGCGTGGAGAGGTGCTGGGGTCTTGCAGTTGCGGCCTGGGATTGATGACTCTGTTATAGGTCGCCGAGAAAGAGCCCACCCGCGTGCCGCATCCCTCCACCCTCCACCCCCCCAACATCAAACATGCCGTATTATGTTGATATATGGAGAATGGCTGGGCTGCACTTTCAACTGATGCAGGCCAGGTCCATCAAAGGATTTATCTCTTCACAAGATTAAAGGGGGCCAAGGCGTCTGCCAAACAAAGGCTAAAACTTGGGGTCAGCCCAGGTCCTGGACTCTGAGAGATTTACACTGAGGCAACGTTCACAACATAGTAAGACCCTGAGGAAGAAGACATCGCTCTGACACATCAGCCTTAAATCTGACAGCTAATAAATTCATGTATCAGTTAGCTAGCTGATACTCGTATCACGATTGTCTGTCCACTGCGATTGATGAATTATCCATTAATGTGATTTTGTTGTAGATACCTCTCTGTGTGTACGCGTTGTTGTTAATGTCCAGCAATATCATCTAACACCATAAACACATTAGCACATACTTTGTGTCAGATCGCGAGGCAGGCAGGGTTAAAGTGATTCAAAACCTCCTTTATATTTCTGACATGTTCCTGGCATCTTTTGGGATTCCACAGTAATGACGAAACCACTTTTGGGGAACATTGGGGGCAGTTATTTTTTCATATTTCCTTTTAAATAGTAATCTAGGATCTGTAGTTCATCTTGTACACGAAAATTTGAGCCACTTTTTACAAATTTGTGTCACATCCAGTGACTTGTTCCTGTTGCTTTGACCTTTGAACTCCCTCCTATTAGTCACTTTGTAATGTTTTTAGTCCAGGAATGTGGGTCTGTTTCGCTGTTGCCCTTGTTATAAGATGCTTTGGCTTTTACAGTGAAATACCACAAATAAACAGTTGAGTTGGAATTTCAATTTCAATAACTATGTGATGTGAACATTAATTATTAACCAAGTGTTTTTTTTTTTTTACTGTAAATGGCATTAACCCTTCCTCACTGGTCCAGCTCCTCTGCAGTTTGCACTTTTGCCAAATGGAGACATGAAAAACAATTTATCCAAAAATCCTTTTTTTCTTTTCTTTTTTTTTTTGGAAGAATTTGCTACTTTTGTTTTTCTTCTGGAGAAGAATTAGTCAGTGTTTTTGGTAACATACTTTGCTGTTTTCATTCTGTCTCACAATCAAAACACTCATTTATATTCATTTGGAATTGAGTGGGTGAGAGACATAAAGTGGACTGGTAGAAAGATACGATCAGGCGCTGTAACTGGGGCGACGTGGACTCTCTCACATGGATGTGGAGGTTTTAAACGAGCTGAAACTTAAGAGAAGAGAGCCTTAAATCAGGCCACGACATTTGCAGGAATGTACCTTCACATACTTTGCAATTCATTTCACGTGGGAATATTTGTCTCACTCACAGAATCAGTGGTGGAGAGTGTTGGGTGATGTTAATGGAGGAGTGAGATGAAGGGGAAGAAAAGACTTTTATTTGAATTCCTCTCTTTTTCTGAAGCAATACATAATAAGTAGAACGTTATAATAAAAAAAAGGAAAAAGACAAACATTTTTACACCTTGTCATTAATAAAGCTACTTGATTGGCAGTTTGCAAGCCACTGCCAAATTCATAGATACAGATGGCAACAAATAAAAACAAGAGAAAAATTAATTCCCACAAATTCTGAACTTTCCATGTACAGCGAGCAAATATTCCCTGAGTGTGTGTAGGTGTGTATGTTTATGAGTGTGTGCATGTGCGTGAGTCTGTCTGTTGGCCCGTGAGCGTACACGCCTATCTGTGTGTATGCAACATATCAGTATTAGCACAGCGTTGCTACGTGCAGCACCACCAAGCCTCGCCCATAGTAGGAGGAGAGTACAGGGCAGGGTCAACAGTGTGTGAGCCAGAAGAGACGCTGTGCCTGGCACCGCCACACAAACACATACTCATACACACACACACACACACACACACACACACACACACACACACACACACACACACACACACACACACACACACACACACACACACACACACACACACACATTAGACAGGCAACCTTGTGAATCACAGCCAAAGCAGAACAGAATGTACATTAAGAAGGTTGTCTCTTCTCCTTCTCCCTCTTTGCATCTTCTTCTCCCTCTTCTTCATCCTCTTCTTTCTCTCCCTTCTCCCTCCATCTGCATGTAAAAAAAAAAGTTCCCTAAAATCTATTAAACTGAAGTTCTAAATGGAGCGTAAATAAAACTCTTCCTCATTTATGTTACTTCCCATTTGCCCTCATAGTTCAGGCTTTGAAAATACGCTGGCTTTACATCCACAAAAAAACAAAACAAAGGGCCTAACTCACACTCTTACTACCACTGCACCTCAGTGTTTGCTTCTTAACATCAAGAGCGTTTAAAGGTTGAAGAGCAGTTTGCCGTAATCAGGCCCTCGCCCTGCTGCTCCCTTCCTCCCTCAGACACTGTCAAACAACTTGAGCGTCTAAGGTCACATGGCCAAACTCTGCCTTGTAAACACCCATCGTAGGGTTTTACCTTTGTGTTAAAGGTTCTGCTTTAACAGTGCACCCAATGAGTAGCAGATGAGGGGAGTTGTGTGTGTAAGGTTTATAGGTGTGCGTGTGTCAGTGTCAGGTGTGCTGTCATGTAGAACTTGGAGGATCTATTGCAGGGTTTGGGACTTTAGTACCAGGGGGAATAACGCTCTGTTTTTACAGCCATAATGTGAAATGTTATCCTTGAAGGTAACTGACCCAGAGACCACAGAGGAATTTAAATCTAACAAGGTCAATTGTGATGTGTTGTTTTGTAGACTTGAGAAGGTATCTGAAATGTAGGAAGATTTTTCAAAGAATTCAAATGCTCATGTTGGTCATACTAACACTATGCCAACCCACAAGGAGTTAGATGCATCAAAGAATATGAAGGTGAAGTGTAGGTAGTGAATAAATTAGTAGGGATGTGGAGGTGGATTTAAATATTCTGGTTTAATATTTTTTTCCTGATAACCAATTATGGTTACCCAAACTTAGTTCTTGTTGATACCCAAAGCAGTAGTATCTGTGGCATTCACAATACTAGTATTGGTATTGACACAACCCTAAGGGTGCGGTTAGTGAATGGACCTGTAATCAGTCTGACCTTCATACAGGAGACTGGACTCCCATAACTTTTATTAACCTAAACCTCCAACATTTTGCAAAAGAGCAAAAACAAAACAAAATAACTGAATGAACCTGAACCATAAGTTAGCCTTTTTATCCCCATGGGAGGCTAATTAGTTACTGTAGTTCTTGAGTTTTCTTGATTTCATGTCTTTCAGACAGAGCTATAGGCTAACAGTTTTCCCTTAAATCAAGCCTCTTTGCTGAGCTAAAGGTACGTAAGCATATAGCTTATGTAATGGATAGCTCTTCATCCTACAACTCTGTCAGAAAGCGAATAAATTAATGAGTACCTTTATAATGTTATTTCTATACGCACATGTAATTATAGCAAGAACTTCCATGATATCAACATTGTACATTAGAATAAAAGAAGACAGAAAAGATTTATAATAGTGATTTTGCAGAATTGTCTGTCATTCTTGTCTTGTTTTAAATAAACTCACAGGTTTGTCAAAATTATTTGCAAGAGGAAACTGAGGCAAAAAAAAAACATCTGTCATTATCAAACTTCCATCACATTTTAAGAGACCAGCTTCTGGTTCAACCTTGGCCTGCAGTGCTTGATGTAGTTGTGGGCATTCCCATGAGGGGTTGTTATCGCTATATGCTATCGGTTGGCTCACTTTCAGTTTTACCTCCGGCTAATCAGGCTAAAGTGGTGGCTTGTTTACAATCGGTCTGTCTGACACATCTATTCTTACCCCAAATTTGTTGCACCAATGTTGCTGTGTTGCCAGATTTCAGCAATTATTTTGGTGTGGGTATGTAATGATAACCAGGAGAAATGAAGGCAGGCAAAAAAAAAGAAAAGAAAAGAGGCAAGGTGTATACCATAATGTTCATTCAGCACTGTACCGTCAACTTTCAGGAAAAGGCAAAATCCAAGTGGAAAAACAGATATTAAAAATTCACTGGAATTTAAAAATAAAAGCATTTCTGAGAACATAGTTTCAGTTCTGTGTCGACTGCGAGCTCATCACCTTGTCCCAACAGCACAGGATTGTCAACTACCTCTTCCTGTTACGGATCCCTGCTGCTGTTGATGAGAAAGGGTTGAGGGAGAGAAGAGAAAACACAAGCGGCAGATTTCAGGCATTCTACAACGCATTAGGTCATGAGAATTGGAACTGGTGCTGTTTAAATGATGAAATGGCTCACCAAAGGGACCTCGACTGAGGTCCACACAATTGGTCACCAAGAGGTCATCTCCATCCGAGAGTAGAGAAGGAATGACAAATACACTCTGCTCCACACAATTATTACATTTCTGCGTCCTTTTTTTCTCTCTTTCTCTCTCGTTCTCCGCTCAACAGAAAAGGAAGTTGTTCTCGAGGGTTGTTTAGGTTTGAACATGAGCTTGGTCTTCGTGTGGGAATTTGAATGTGACAGACATGCAGGGAGCGACGAGGGCCAGAGAACAGAGAGGTCGTAGCCAGACATCAGAGCTATTTTTGTTTGTAGAAATTCAGAAGTGGTCCTGTTACCCTGGAGGCGGCTCGTGTTTTCCATATAGTTCAGCGACTTGGCAGGCCTCTGTAGGGGCAGTTTTCACATTGAGCCCCCGCCCGTCTCTGTCTGCCTCATGCCCCCCCCCCCCCTCTTCTCCCCCCTGTGTCTCCCCCACCCTTCTCCCTTCCTCCCTCTATCCTCCCACCATCCTTCTCTCACCCTCAGCAGGAAAATGCTTGTGGCTCGCAATGGAGACAGCCTGACTGCGCAGGCGGCCCGGCAGATGCACTGGAGATAAGTTTGTGTGCGTAAGCTGGGCCGCGACCCTACGCTGCAGGACATTGACCAGATCCTGTCAGTGTGAGGGCAAGAGCCGGCCCAGCACCTCCTCTGCTCATTTGCTTCCATGCTTGCCCACCCCCACCTCCCCCTCCTCATCCTACTGTCTCCAGGCCTGGCTTCCCCAGCAGCCCAGCAGGGGCCAGAGGGGAGGACCGGCCCCCTGGAGCCAAGACTTTCCTCTGAGATCTGAGGCTCCAGCCCTGCAGCTCCCCGACACCTCCTGTATATGCACCACAGAGGTGCCACAAACACACTTATACACACACAGTCAAAACTCCACCGAACACACAATAGGTCCCCGAGAGAACTTCCCCTGTCCCACAGAAAGATAATGGATAGCGGTGTGCGGAGGGCTTTGTGACAGAGACGCTGAACCACTTATGAAAACACCATCCTTCATGCTACATCAGCACTTTCTGCTTTCTTTTGTCCGTGAAATGGTTTCGGAGGAAACACCTAGGCTGGAAATGTGGATGATTTGTCATGTGAAAGCGTAGCTGGTGGCACCAAGTGGTGACTATAAGAGACAGCCGAGTACATTTTTGTAATAGTCAGGGCTTTTTCCCACCAGGAGCAGTAAACGACAGGATTTCTTCTCATTTATCCAGAGAGCCAGTGAAGCTGAGAGGGAACACAACTCTGAAAAAGACACATCACTGTAGCATAAAGAACAGAAACAAGGTCTGGCTGGCTATACTGTATAAGCAGGATGATTGTTTCTGTATATTATCCAGTGCTTCGCCTGTCTTTCTACATCTCAGAATGCCAAGCAGTGCCAATGACTTCCTGACTCCATCTAAGTGCCTGGCCCTCAAGGACCCCGGGAAGAGATGAAAGAACTGGCACGACTTGAAATGCCACAGGGACGTATTGACAATTTAACTCCTTTGAAGGACAGATAATTGAGCTTTCACTAGTTTTTATCTCCTCCCAAGACTATATTTAAACCAGTGTGTGTACCGGCTCGGCTTCATTTAGATCTTGCCAGCAAACCAGTGGCCAGATCTCTTTAAAGACAAATTGCGTATGGTGCACTATAAAGGGGCCATACAGAGGGTTTGCACATTTCGAAAAGAACAACGTAATGTTCACATGCCACCAAATGCCCAAAACTATAACACATATTTTCCCCACACATCACTTTCACTCTATGGCAAAACTGCAAAGAAAATGAAAAAATATATATACAGTAGCCATATATATCACTGTTTGATTATTACCTGCTGATCCTTGATGACAATATCACAAATGCTGACTGTGCAGAATGTACGTGTATGGAGAAATCTCAGCCTTTTGTGAGTGCCATGATATGTCCCTGAACACTCACTATGATTACAACGGATGATATGATTATGATTTTGGCGAGATGTCAATAATTAAACAATGGGTGGGGGTGGGTGAATTGGACAGCTTTTGCAAATATGTAACTTAAGGATAATGTTAACTTAATTCACAATCTCAAATTTAATTTGCAAAAAACAAATAAAAAATCAAACAAAAAAAAACACCAAAAGCAAAAATAAAAAAGAAGCTCTTGCAACACTTTTTCTTGCATCTCATTTAAGAATTACACAGCTTTGTTTCACATCCTGAAATTGCAGAGTCAATTATACATCTGTTAGGATGACCAATTGGGGGCTTGTGACTCAAATCATTGCATACTAAAGGGAGCGTAGATCCATACTACCTCCTTCTGCCCTGAATCATAACCCACCGGCAAGCGACTCCCCCACACAGAGCAATAAGAAGATGAACCCAGCTCCTCATAGCTGAGAGGTTAAACCTAGTTTGTCATCAGATTCAGGGAGGGATGGGATGGAGAAGTTGTGCAACGAGCAACCAGGCCCGTTCACAGACGTGACCTGACTCCTACTGACACCTCTTCTAAGAAATCTCATCAGAAATTTCCATTGAAACCAGAGGCTTCATGTGTTTCAGAAGCCTGCACTCCTCCGATTGCTTGGTTTCCAGAAAAAAAAAAATTGATTATATGAATCAGCCTATTTTAAAGGTTATGCTGAACATTTTGGGAAATGGTCTTAGTCACTTTCCTTCCACATGTGAAACCATATCAAACTTGTGATTTTTCCCTATATTGGATTTAATGTGTTAATTGTTGAGCTTTATTAAAGGGGAATTGACGTTTTTTACAATCTGGACCTTATTTCTAGCATAAAATACGATCATTTACTCACCCAGATAACTTTGGTGTCATTACATGTCGTTCCGACGAAATTGGATCCAGCCGAGAGCCGCGTATATCCATATAATGCGAGTACACGGGGCAGCGCAATGCAGCCTCTAAATAACACATTATCTGCTGTGAAACTCGTTAATTTCACCAATATTTTGTTATGATACACTAGTGCTATTCCCCTCTGAGTCCGGGGTTAGCTGTTATCAACATCCGTGGTCTGTAGGTTGTCCTACTAACCTCTGACCTGGATGATGTCATCTCTGAGCGCTGCACGGCTCATTCTGATAATAATCATTCCGCTTCGGCATGTGGGTCCATTTTTAGCGCAACTAGCCGGAGCTTTAGTGAGTCCAGGCTGCGGAGAGGAAGCCTGTGGAAGCTGAACTTCGTCCAGCTGCTCATTTTGTTCTGACAAGTCAGAAACACGCAGAAACAAACCATAGCATTAGCGGTAGCAAGTTAGCCGTGCCGGGCAGCAGTCGGAGATGACATCATCCAGGTCAGAGGTCAGTAGGTCAACCTACAGACCCCGGATGTTGATAACAGATAACCTCAGACTCAGAGGGGAATAGCACTAGCGTATCATAACAAAATATTGGTGAAATGAACGAGTTTCACGGCAGATAATGTGTTATTTAGAGGCATTATATGGATATACGCGGCTCTCGGCTGGATCTAATTTTGGCAGAATTACTTGTAATGACACCAAAGCTATCTGGGTGAGTAAATGATCGTATTTTATGCTAGAAATAAGGTCCAGATTGTAAAAAATGGCAATTATCCTTTAAATGTAGATTGACACTTCCCAGCAGACCAATACTGTTTCTCCTGCATTCCAATAATTATGGTAGCCTAAACTAAGCCAAGCTAAGCTAAGCTAATCAAACCATCTCCTCCTAACTTTAGTCTGTTTTTGAATGGGCAGAAAAAAGAGTAGCCCACTACACCATCAGTGTCCTCAACTTGGCAAAAAAAAAAAAAAAAAGAGCTTGAGTGCATTTCCTGAAATGTCAAATGCAAGTCATCCAGAAACAAAATGGACCTTGACCTCATGTTCTTTGTGTCTAGGGCAGTGATGACAGAAAATGAAAGAGAAAAAAAACCCCACACAACTGAAAACAGACCCCTCTACTCACGCGTGACTGTGTTGAAAACAAGTATAATCTCCAAAAATTAATAAAGATTGCATTAGAACAAAACAGATGGTCAACACAAGGCAGTCCCTTCCAGGTGTGTAATTTCTCAGTGGAGACTTTATTTAATTTTTGTGCAACACTTCACACTGACATCATGAGAGCCTCCGAGCCATCTGAATGTCTGACTGCATGTATTTATGATCCAAAATGAACCACCTACAACCAGCTGGCAAATGGCATCCAACAAGCAAGGGTTTAAAGGAGTAGCTCACTCCCTAAAATGGATTTCTAAAATCTGTGTTTATATGCTAACATTATTGGTGATGTGGAACTGTGGAAGCTGCCCCTGGTCCCTTTATAGACGCTGTAGATGTCCAGCTATTATTGGGCAGTGTCCAGTGTGTAGGCTAGAGTGTCTCTCAGCCAAGCCACAGAAAGAATTAATAACTCAGTGATGATTGTCTCAAAGGGGTCGTGCAGTACAATCCAAGACTGTGAATCAAAAAGTTGCATATTTATCTGTGGACATAAATGATTTTCTTTGAAAATGACGCACTAAAAAGATGCAATATTAATACTGTGAGTCATTTCTTTGACAAACATCTCCCACTGCACTGCATGTCAGCAAGGCAGAAGGAGCTACTGACGGTCACAGAGGCAGATCAGTCCGGTTGAGAGGACTGTGTGGAGGTGACACAGTCACAGTGACGTTGCTCATCAGGTGCCGTGGCCTAAAAGTACAATAGATGTAATGTGGAGCGCAGATCACACTCCCCATCCGGTTGCATTGCACAACATATGAAAGGCTGTGATTCAGGGTCAATATTGTCATAACATGATTCACCCTCAGATTCTTAAGTACTAGCAGTGTTGAGCATCACGGCTCTAGACTAACTTAGACTTTCAGCGGTGGGCGAAAAGCTTTTGTGTGTTTGCTATATCTTCCCGTGAGATATCTACTGTTAGTTCGGTTTGTTTTCTGCTGTCGCAAAAATTAATGTTGCTTTTTATGAGAGACTGCTACGCCATAACTCATTCACTTCAGTTTCAATTAGCATGTGAATGACCATGTACATAAGGGAGTGTCTTGTTACAATTAATGCACCATTCCTTTGCACGGCGCTCATCGGCCCAGGGAATATATTTTCTGTTCTTAGGAGCTTGTCTTTCAGCAGGGGCAAGTTTTTGCAACAAAGCTAAGAGATTGAATGAATATTACAAAAATGTTGGGTCACTTCCCAGATTAGAAGATCAATGATGTTAAAGTTGTTTTTACCACAAAAAAACACTGAGAACGGAACATTAGTGTGACAGATGTGCCGTATTTGTTGTGGTCATGGTTGAGCTGTCCTAGGTTTCCCTGATATACATCTTTGTTTGATTTGGATAAAAGATTACCATAAATGGTTGATAACCCAGAAACATGCAAAGCTGTGAGGCAGCCCAACTTGGTAGCTGGAGCATAAACTTGACCTTATGTATGCTTCAAAATATTACTTTCATTGAGACCAGGTGAGGTCTGGCCAAGAATGTTCTTTTTATGTGTGTAATTTGAATATAAAACCATAACAAATGCCAAACCAAAGGATATAAACATTAAATGATGTGAGTCAAATCAAATTAAAATCAAATAACCTTGAATGCCCCTTATTAATATTATTGAAGAAATGGAACTAGACCTCAAAGTTCCCAAGACCTTTAAGCATTGTCTTACTTTCACATGCGGCAACATCTCTCTAGTTCCTGTACCTATAATCACGCCAACAATGATGACAAATAATTAGCAATATATTATAGGCCATGTGTATTCTTGTGCTTGCCTCTGCAGAGCCTGAAATACTTTTTTATTTTGCCACTATTTAAAATCAAACTACAGGAAATTCCAGGTCAAAAGTGAAAACAAGAAGAGAACAAACTGAATACACACAACCCTGGCAGCCCCCAGCCTTTCGGTCAAAACTCAACATCTAGAAAGAGAGTCGACTGACATCAACATCCGCTGACTAAATGTGGAGTTGGTAAAATATTGTTCCCCTCTGTTTACCTCACACACTGGCTGCCTTTTAATCTCTAATCCCTCTTTTAGCCTTCAGACAACACAAGCCAGAGCACCCATTGTATGTAACTCCACGTTGCTCTCTCAAGGTGTGTGATTAACCCCTACTGTACACATAAGCAAACACCACATCAAAGGCAGCCACAGAGGGTGTCTGCAGGTAACGGGGTCGGTAGGAGGTGAGGGGTCAGTCACAGGCTGAGAAAGGACGGAGAAAATAATCCAACAAGAGGAGGAGAAAAGAAAGGTTGGGTTTTTTTCCCCACTTTTTTCACATTCAAACCTCCTCAACCTCAGCTGAAATAAAACCGTTGCCCCCTTTAAACCAAATAGTCCCAATGTGCCTGATGAAAAATGTCCCAACTCACACCGCCGCCGCTCATTATGCGATAAAGTGGACAAGACATATTCATCAAAGGGCTGGCTGAGTAATGTGTGGGTTTGACATATAGGCAGTCACGTTGAGACGCTGTTCCTGCAATTTATTTGTCTAAAGTGTAAGACTTACTCATAGTATTTATCCCATATCAATATAAATTGCCAGTGATTAAAAAATAACTGGTTTTTGTTCCCATAGCTTCCAAGTGACGGAGCTCTTTGCGTATTTGTTGACTCACGTATTCTCAATGCTTTGCTTTTAGTTGTAGTGTCTCACTTCAATGTTTGTGCCTCATTTTAGGCTTAAATGCACCTCAGATTAAAGTTGTTGTTGTAATTCAGAGGTATAAAATCTATGAATGACAATTGTAACTTTTTACAACTTAAGGTTCATTTTTACAAAGGTCAAGAGGGTTCAACACTGCAAAAAAGATAACATCCTCAACGACAGACATAACATGAGCCAATGAAAAATTTGCACTTGGGAAACAAGGCTGCAAATACTATAACACAAGTGCAATAGGAGTCACACCCACCAGTTTGATAAAGAAATGCACGCCCTGCAGGGAAATTAAAAACTGATGAACTTATTTCCTATTATCAATTCCATTGATGATAATGACATTATTTTCCAAGTTCACGATAAAGAGTCAAGCTAGAGAGCACCCATTAAAATTTTATACAAAGCTCCAGGATATAGTATGAATATGAAACAAAGGCAGCCTGTAAAACTACTTCAAGCTGTCATCTCTAAACCATCCATCACAACTGCAGACCAACTTCCTGGTTCAGCCTTTCTGCACCACTTGCTACAGTCTTGTGCAGATGGTTTAAGACTGAGAATTACAGACAGTGAATCAAAAGGCTTTAAAACTAATATGAACAAACTATTAGTGCAACTACAGTGCAACTGTCTTCTTTTTGCGACAATGTATTTCCTTTTTCAAAAACAAGATTGTGCAAGATGCAGGTGCAGGTATTTTCTGTTTCATAGGTTGACACTTCAACTCTGCAGGTGTTGGCACTCGTGTTGGGTAAATTTGGGCAACGTTACTTTCTATAAACAGTACGAGAGTCACGCACAAGCACATACAAACACAATCACACCTCTGCCCACCAACAGCGTGTTTGCCTCTAGACCACACAAACTGTATTTACACCTTGCATTTCTACTGCATAAACGCTGCTACTATTAATTGATCTCACGTCGTTTGTGTATTTCTCTGTGTTGCTAGTGTGGGTTGTGGGGAACAAAGCAATTTCCAATCCTCCTTCCTCCTCCTCAGCCTCCTCCTCCTACTGCTGCACTAATTGAGTGATTCAGAACAGGGCTCAGACATGCCGGCCCTGCGACTCTATCTGACTGGGATATTATCGGAGTGGCTGTCAGACCAGGGTCCAGAGCAGCTTGAGAGGAATGCAGCTTACAACTTTGGGCCAACAGACCCGCTACTGCAACTGCAGACCCTCAGTCCTCCCCCTTATACCCTCCCTCCCAACCACCTCAGGCCAATCAGTCAACAGGACCCTAGGGGCCATTTTCAAAAACAATCACTCTCTCTAAGTAGTCAAGAGGTGCCAGGGCTAATTATAAACAAACTATTGATGTTCTCGCAAAGGATTGTGCTAGACTGTGCCAGTGCAGTAAATGTTTGTGTGTGCATGTGCGTGTGTGCGCCTGTGTCTGTGCATGTGGGTATGTGTGTGCATGTGTGTGTGTGTGTGTGTGTGTGTGTGTGTGTGTGTGTGTGTGTGTGTGTGTGTGTGTGTGTGAGAGTTAGGGTCACAGGAAGGTTCTGCTTGACAGAGCATTCAATTGGCCATTTAACAGACCTCACCCGAAGTGAACGCTCGGTAAAGACAGTAACAGACTCCTAATGACAAGTGCTTGGGTTTCATTGAAACAAACAGCCAGAATCTGTAAATAGGAGAAAATAATTGCCCGAGTCTAGCTCTCAATACATTTGTGCCCATTTGGGACAATTTAAATGCAGATTTTGTATTCATGCACACCTTAAACTGAAAAGGTTGTGGCATATTTATCAAGAAATTAAAAAAAATAAAAAATAATAAAAAATAATAATAATACTTTTAATTCAGAATAAATTTCACAGACAACAATACCTGAATGCAGAAATGTTTCAAAAACATTTACAAAAATTGATTCTGATTTGGGTCGATGGTGACAGTGAACATGCTGCTGTTCGTGAAGCTGTCTACCAAACAGTGAACTCCTTTGAATGACCACTTGAGGCTGGCTGATGTTAAAATGCCCAAATTTAGTTAACTACCGGTACATCCGTCTTTATTTTCTGTGCAGGAAAAAAAAAAAAAAAAAAAGATCACATGCCAAACCAAAATGTTGGACAAATAGAAAGAGTTTGTTGTCATAGTGATGGTAGAAAACAAGTTAAAAGACCACCAAAGTTATTACACCTCATCCTTGAGTGGTGTATGACTATCTATGCTGGATTAAATGTCAAGCCATCCAGTTACTGTGGAGCCATTTCACTGAAAACCAAAAATATCAACTGCTTGGTCTGACTGGAGGAGGGGTCATCAGATCACCAGAGTCATTAAGCTTCCATCCTCAGAGGATCATGAATGTTTGTTTGCAATTTCATGACAAATTATCAAATGTAGCTGTTGAGATATTTCAGTCAGAACCAAAGTGGTGGACGGATCAAATGACCGGGCACTACGTTGCCTATATAATCTAGAAAACCCCAAAAACTGTTAGCATAGCATAAGGAATAATATAAACCAAAAGCTCAACCTCAGGTCATTAACTCTGTAGTGACAACCAGTGATTCTGGTTCCACCGCTGAGCCAACCCACTTTGAAATAATGTATTTAGGTCTAAATCATATGATAAGACTTCACACTGCAGGGCCGTGCTGTGTGACGGAGACAGAGAGCAGAGTGACAGACGCTCTGCAGAGCCAAAGAGTTCCATCCTCCTCCGGTTAAAACAACAGGCTTTTCATAGGAGCTATCGCACTATGACACATGGTCTGATCCAAGAGAGCCGTATTTATTTTGGTATGGGCTACATTTCTTTCCTTTAAGTAATGAATTAAGAAAACACAGGGCCTGGCGCTGGGATGTGGAGATGTGTGGGAGAGAGCCTCATGCACCATCTCACTGCAAACGGGAAAGGAATGGAGGGGGCTGGGGTGGGTGCGAGGTATCCAAGGATAGGAGTGTTCCTTCATCCTTTCATGCTCTCATCCTTTCATTTTTTTCTCTCTCTCTCTCTCTCTGCTGAAGTCATGTTTTCAGTCCACCGTCCAAGGAAGACAGCCAAAACTTGGGAGGACTGGATGAAGTGGTTGACGGAGAGAAGTGGAGTTCAAAGGAGTGGGGGGATGTCTTGAGAGCAGCCTAAAACACTTAATGGCAGAGAGAAGCCAGCAACTGAGTGTCTATACTAAGTTTAAATGTATGAATCTTCCAGGGCTATGCTGCGTGAACTTGTCTGTGTGTGTTTGCAAGCGCATAGGATATCACTTAAGGTTGGTAACGGGTCAGCCAAAGAGATTCGGTAACAGCTCCCTCCTCTGCGCACCCTCTAACAGAACACCTTCTGCAAAGGGGTTAAGCAAATGTTAGTGATGTGATAACCAGCCTGTTTATTGAGGGGGCCTCTAGCGGGACAGCTAGCTAGTAGGCCTGCCTGGGTTTCCTCTTTGATGATATCATACCACCAGTCCACCAAATCAGGCACACATCAGTCCTCACGCACTGCCAAATTTGGAAGAATCACACCGAATATATAAAAGAAGTGTGACATTGTGCGAGCAGCACCCTTAAGAAGAAGAAATGTTTTGCGCAGATTTGCAAGAAATTTAAATGCAAATCTCTCAGTGAGAAGTCAGCTTTTGATTTTTAAAGTTGCGTTTAAAGGGTCCACTTTCACAGAAATACATTGTCACGATTGACGTAGAGTAGGCTAATTGTTATTCAGTCCTTGATTTTCCCTGATTTCAAGTCCAGGATCCTCTTACTTTTGGCAAATGAGTCACAAGTCAGCAGGTCTGTTTCCTTTTTGTGTAAATAAACAAATTACAACAGTGTGTTTTCACTTTCTTCAGCCTCCAGAGAATTGCAGGAATTCAGCCACTTGAGGAACAATGTGCAACCAACATATTTTTGCTGCAATATTTTTGGCCCGTGTCATACCTCATTGAGAACAATCTGGCGCTCTGTGGTACATGGTGATATAGATGCGTCATCTAAAGCTGGGTAGACACACTACACGATCTTTTGTCCGGTGCAGACTCAAATTGGCAAGTGTGTGAGGCAAACAGACACGTCTGACTTCAGTTGCAGCAATTCAAACATGTTTGAATTTTGTGAGCCAAGTCTGGACGCAGTCAGGTACACTACCTGATTAGGCTACATTAGGCTAAAATTAGGCTACTGGTTACCAACCCAACTGCAAACACATCGCCCACAGCCAATGAAAAAGAGGAGGTGACACAAATGAAATGGCATCAAGTGACAGCTTGTTAGCTACGTAGTATGCTTACCTCAGTAGAAAAAAAGATAGTGAACAAAGATTGTTGTGGAACTTACAATGATTCTTCTTAAGTAGCTGTTAATGCTAAGACTGGCTATGGCACAATAGCAAACACTTACCTGCAGCTTCTTATGAAGTGTGATCAGAAGTGAATCATTCTCTGTGGCCTCATTGGACTTATTTTCTAAAAGCCGAATACATATTCAATGAGAACAATGTAATGCCAACTTACATCTCATGGTACCCAAAAGTTGGTGGGGTTTGAACTGCTGAAACATTGTCAGCACCACCAGGGTTGTAAAATGAAATGTTATGATTACTGAAGAATTTGTCACTTCCTACTATTCTTGAATTTGGGAAACTCCATAACTTTCTAAAGAAGTGAGTTACTCCACATAAATCCATTCTAATGTTCCAAACTTGCCTTTTCATCTGTGCACTGTGAATGTCTTCGCTCTTCGTTCCTTTTTCCTGTTTCCCTCTGACTAACGCAGAGGGTGCGGCCTGGAGGTGGGTTCAGAGTTTAAAAGTGCACCTCTGAAAAACACTGGCAGGTATTCAACAAGTGTGGGGCATAATATGTGATAACAGTCGAGGTGACTTGAGCACTGCTTGTAGATTTAGTGTAACTGAAGAAAAAAAATGCAGAGAGAGATATGGACCGTGTCTGCTGTCAAGGTCAGTTTGTAAGTTTGTGTGCGGACTCCTTCACTGCGAGCTTGCATGGCAATGGCAAGGCTACAGTTGCACCAAAGAAGACAATGCGTATGCACACTCTGTGGCCGGCCAGTTGAATTGTGCAGTGTAAGTGAAAGATTGACCTCATAACTGCTTAGTGTTAATACTGCAGGAATTCACTGGAATTTTGTTTTCACGAATGAGAACAGGAAAGGGTAACAGTGGAGGCATAAATCAGGGATTTTTTTCTCCCTCCTCAGAATAAGTGACCGCATGAGTGTAATAACAAACATCTCAGGCAGAGATTGATGTTGGATGGGCCTGACTAAGGGCACGTAGTTGCTAATCCATGCACAGGCTGTACCCATCCTGGGCACCAACCCTCCGCAATTCCCACATTATTCGGGGGAGAAACAGGAAGAAATGACAGACATAATTTCCCTGTGATCAAACATTGTTGGTACTTACATTAACACGACTGATGTAATCTGTACTGAGCACAAAATAATTGAATGTGCTGAAATTGAGAACTATTTTGAGGTATTTCCTCTCTTTAGAGCAGCAGGGCAGATTGGCTTCATTAAGGGGGGAAAAACAGGAAGTTTTAAAGTCACGTCTATAATTAATTGGACGCCTCAGTCAAAGGGTCTGCCTGGTCAAAGGAGCACAAGGAAGCAGCTCTGTTGTGCTCTGTCAGTGGGTTCACATCAGACTTAAAAAAGATTACACGTCTGATGCTATTTAAAGGAAAACTACAGCACATTACAACTTGGGTGTTATTTTTGTAGCTCCGGATTTCAGTTCTATTATTATGATGTGTTCAAACATACAGAATGCAAAAAAACCAACAAAAAAACATGTTTTTGCCAGTTTGGCTACCAATTTATTTTGAGGTAGAACTGATGTACAAAAAAGTGAGCACTTAAAGTCTGTCAGTGCTCACATGACCAGCACAGATGCAGTCAAAGGAATTGGTAGGCTACTTGTTGGTAGCCATGCTAGTTTAAACAAGTTCATCGGTGAAGATGTAGGACTACAGTATGTTAATAAATTAATACCTGAAGAATCAATGTGCTGCTATTCTTTATTCATTTAACTATGTTTACTTTAAACAAAACAGATAGCCTATACTGTATATCACTACAACTGTAATCATTGCACAAATTATCAAATGTAAAAACGATCGGAGACACAGACTTGTGTCAAGGCAACTTGCCTCAAAAATATGAATATTCATGCAAACTTAACTTCTAGCTTACAGTTGTTTGAATACATTTCAGCACTCTTCTCAGAAAATTCTCTCCTCAAATTTCTTCAATGTGTGTGTGGGTTTTAATCCAACGAGGGACTCCCGCCAACTCTCCTCATAATGTCCAGCTAGGAGAACATCAGATAATGAAAAGAAAACAGCTCAACTTTATTGTCGGAGATAAATAATAATAATTGATGATCATTTTTATGCGTAAAAACAGCTCACACAGTCTACTGTTAACACATAAGCAAGTTAGCTCATAGAATATCTCCTAAGTTGTTGTTCAACTTATAACAGAAATTTGCGGTTGCAATTTTACAGTTTCAGTTGGTTTTCCCATTAAAATGAATCTCAGGGCTTGTCTACAACTTGCTGATCGTAGAGCCACTCAGTGCAATGTAATGATGATCATGATGGGAATGGTGGCTGAAGCAATGAAAACAAATACCCAAGTTATTATAACCTGTTGTTTTCTCCAGAAATGGCTTTGTTGAGGGAAAAAAAAGAGAGAAGGTAAAAAATTTTGTTTAAAAATGGGAAAACTTGAAATACAATGGTTGGTGAGATTGTACTGAGCATCCGTATCTTCTGTTTGGGAGCCTGCCATACGTCAGCTTGTTATTTATTTTAGATGCTCATTTGCTTATCAGGAGTGTTCATAAGAGGTCCCAGCGGAGAGCTGCCCAATCAGCAGACAGGAGAGGAGTCTCACTTTTCTCCTCCGCCAGGCTGCTGCACTCTGCAATCTATCCCCCGTCCTCACATACAGCACTGTATGTGGCTGTGCAGCTATCTTGAGCTCTAGATGAAAATTTATTACATTTCAAGACTTCAGTGAGCCAAATGGTGTTTACACAAGCATACCTCATTCTGAGAAAGTGCATGGTCCTGAAGTCTGAGAAGCCGCTGTTGCATTCTGGGTAGGAAGAGCTGTGGTAAAGTCCCATCAAAATTCATAGCCCACCGCTGACCCACATGACTAAAGCTATGACTCCGTGTGGATTCTGTTGAAGCCTGGAGACTCTGAGCTCAGCGACTGATACTGGCCAGGAAGGAATGGTTCCCTCCGCCCTCTTCATCCAAGTCAAACACAGACACAAAAACACAAACATGCAACATGCTGGACAAGCGCGAGCATGGAAATCACCCTGTCTCTGACTCATTATATTGTTTTGTCTGTTTCACACCCGTCCTGAACAATAAAGGTACAAATGCTTCCCAAAAATTTCACGGGAGTAATATTATTTTCATGACATTTTAGTTTCATGCCACTTGTTTTCACCGAATGTGGTCATTTCTCATCAATTGAAAAACTGAGGCTGAACCCAGTTTTGTCTGTTAGTCCTTGCACAACCATGATTGACTTCTGATCATACATCACCAGGAGAGAATGTGCTCTCCCTGTCGAGACAATGATTAGCATATTGCTTGTTGACATATGTTTAATTGATTAAAACAGGGCCTGCTGTGATTTCACTGTGTTTTGTTTTTAAAGGCCGGGGTTCTGACAGAAATACTCCGGGAAGTATTGCATTTGGCGGTGAGCTCGGGTTCCCATACACGAGCACGCTGAACTTAATTCAAAACGCCTTGGAACCAAGGCTGACTGTTGGGCTAGTAGGAGAGGAGAGATAGCTGTAACCTCAGAGTGAACCCACAAGAATCTCAGCATACTCCTTGGATCGCCACGGCAGAAAATACTTACACGAGTTACATGATTTAGTGGCTGTGTATCAAAGCCCAGACCAGAGGGCCTGGGTAATGAAATAACTTTTCCATTAGAGATTAACAGAACTCTTACCTGACAAAACTGGCAATGCATTGTCTAGAAAGAGGGACTGATTTGATAGTCAAATTGTGCCAGGGCTTGTCATGGACATTCAATACATTTAAGTAGTTTCTGCAAACACACACAGCATGAAAGGGGACATTTCTGCCGTTGAGGGTGAGTTTACTGAAGAGTTGTCCAGTAACAAGTAAAAGAAGTAGCAACATGGTTGCAGTGTCAGCCCTTTCACGCATTAAATATCCATGTGTTACAGTTATCATGTTCAAACTTTCTGCAGCCAGGTCTCAAGCCACATGTCACTGCCAGCTATGTTTGTCACAGTAGAGATATCCTCATGACTTTTTAAATTTTTGCCACTCTCTGTCATCAGCTGATAAACGCAGGAACGCACAAACTGGTGCTTGTGAGCGCCTAAGTGCATGTTTGGCACAGTGCTCACAGTAAAAAGTTCCCAGCGGCTTGTACCTTTAGGAGGAACAACACATTGAACAAACACAAAATGCAACCCTCTTTTTTTTCCACTGGTAGGCATTTATTCCCAACACTGTTTTATTTGTCTTGTGTGTTTTGCATGTCAGAGCAGGGCTTTGTTTGTTTGCAGTAGCAGGTGAATTCAAGCAGAGACATGATTTCTTCTATATCCTTGCATTGCATTGTTTTAATCTTAATTTGCATTTGTCATTGAAAATGTAATACACTTATAACAGAACAACTGGAAGGCCGAAACGCATCTAAGCGCCATCATTTGAAATAAACTGCATCAGCTCTTACGTGTTATTTTTTGGTCCTTGCCTGTTGGATATAGGCTACTTTATTCAATAACGATAACGCTTCAAAAACAGCTAAAAAAAGAAAAGTCAAAAACTGCTCTATGAAGTTTCAAGACCTCTAGCCCAAATACTTTGCCTGTGAATTTTTATTTTTCACTAGCTCCACAAACATCTCTAATGTAGCCTAGCCTACTTTAAGTCTTTAATATAATATAGGCCCTACCAGGCTAATAGTAAAAAAAAAATATACTGGTCAAAACATTTTTACAACTAAGTAACAAAAATTTTTAAAACCACCAGCCTACACCCCCCATTGTTCTGACGTGACGTCAAAAAAATAAAAACGTTTTTTTTTCCCCCCAAGACGAAGTGACGTCACGTCCTGGGTACACTCCCTGTTTTTCCCGGTTCCGCAGAAAGAAGGGGGGCTTCCATTTTGGTGGCGGGAAAGCTAATGTAAACAAACACACCGGTTGGTGCAGGTGCAGTCCCTTATTTCCTGCATATGGAAAATCTTGCTCTAGTCTCTGGACCATATTCAGAGCTTGAAATACTTTTATGAAACAAGCCCTTCTGATTTTTTGGACCTGTGAACCCTTGTGGACTGAAGGAGTAGATAACTTGAAGAGCTCTGAGCAGGTAACTTTAGGGATGAACACAGGTGGTTCTGCTGGTCAAAAGACGGGTGCTCAACTAATATTGATAAGTTGTATTTTGCTTATTATTGGGACAAAATCATCTGAGTGTTTGGAGTTAAAGCAGAAGTAAGCGATATTTTTGTGTTAATAACTCTTAAATAGTTATATCTTCCGATAGCAATCACTTGTTTGGACCAAAACACGTACGGGTCTCTCAGTCCCTCTGCTCTGCTCTGAGCCGAGGAGAAAACTTTTCTTGTATCCTACAACCTTTATCCAATGAGGAGAGAGAACGGCATGAAGGGCTGTGTGTGCAGCCAAGGGATGCGTGTGAATGTGGTGACGTAGGGACGAGGACCAATAGATCCATGACGAGGGCGGGGGCTGCTAACTCCGTCGGCTGACAAGAAGTTATGGTGTGTTCGGGGCAGCCCGTAGCTCGTGTTTTTCCGACCTGTGAAGTCGTACCAGTTCGATCTGGTGCGAGTTCACGGGTCGGAAGTTACGAGTGGCCGTTATAGTGACTTTCACAGGCAACAGGACGGAGAAACGCGAGTTGCGGGTTGCCTGGAACGCTACAAAGTCGTAAGTCGTGACTTGAAGCTGTAACTTACGGTTTCAAAAGCCTGCCTGGAACGCAGCATTAGCCAAAACGACCGGATCGCTTACTTCTGCTTTAAAGGATAACTGCCGTTTTCTACAATCTGGACATTATTTCTAGCATAAAATACGATCATTTACTCACCCAGATAACTTTGGTGTCATTACAAGTCGTTCCAACGAAATTGGATCCAGCCGAGAGCCTCATAGCCTATATCCATAGATAATCCAAGTCTATCGGGCACCGGAATGCAAATAACACATTATCTGCCGCGAAACTCGTTCATTTCACCAATATTTTTGTTATGATGCTAGTGCTAGTCCCTTCTGACTCCAGGGTTAGCTGTTCCCTTAGCAAAAAGTAGTTTATTAAAGTGTACTACAAGTAAACTCATTTTATACCAAAACTGAGGCAGTAGCCTATACTCATCATCATACTTTTTAGGTTCATGTTTTTGAGGTCATACAAAGTTGATTTCTCTAAAATGATAACTACTTTTCATTGTGGTCTAAATGTCAACCATGACTTTTTATTTGTTTAATGATGCCACCATTATCACTTATGGCTCGTTTTGATGAGTGTAAAATAAATAACCTTCATTAGGCTATTATTACCATGAACAAGCATGGCATTATAAGTTGTAATTGTGTGTTTGTCTATACATGTTATATGTTTGGAACCTGTACCAATGAGCTGTACTGAAAGCAAATTCCACCAGCCTGGCTGTGTGGTCATTAAAAGAATCAATCAATCAATCAATTATATCAACCACACACATTGCACAACATGAGATTCATATAATCTAGCATTAAATATAACAATTAAACAGAAAATGTGGATTTTTGACAACACGTACAGTAGTGTTTGCAGTCAGAACTAAAAGCCAATCAGCTCTTTGATCAGGCGAAAAAATATTGGTGAAATGAATGAGTTTTGCGGCAGATTGTGTTATTTAGAGGCTGCATTGTGCTGCCCTGTGTACTTGCATTATACGGATATACAGGGCTCTCGGCTGAATCTAATTTCGTCGGAACGACTTGTAATGACATCAAAGTTATCTGGGTGAGTAAATGATCGTATTTTATGCTAGAAATAAGGTCCAGATTGTAAAAAAAAAAAAAGAAAAAGGGCAATTCCCCTTTAATAGACTGAACCCATCGATTGAGGTACAGCCTGACTACATTGACAAAAGTTTGAGTGTTTAGACTACTGGACGCCTCCAGTAAGTACAATGTAAAAAATATCTGACAGTTGGGTAAACTGATGTAAAAACAACAACAACACAATGAAGTATTGTCAGAACCAGTTTGTTCATTGACTGCATTGCTGCCCATTTGGCCTTGAAGGTTAAGATATCGTGATATATGAAATGTATAAACTTAATGTTAACAGCACTGAACAATGTAAACATTCCCTAGTGTCACACATGAAATGAGACGAAAACGAAAGTCATTCAGTATTTGACATTTTGACTTGGGCTACTCCTTCCTTGGTACTGGAACAACTGCTGTAGCTTCTGACTCACTTTCAGGTGAAAGGGTTGTAGCTTGTCAGGGAACTTTTTCTTTTTCACCATAACACAGCTCTTTCCCTTTGTCTTTTCCCCAACTTTCAGCTTTCAATATTTCCTCCCATGACAACTTCCTGGCAATCCTCCCTCACACACGTGTATACACACTCACACACAGACACACAATCACAGATACACTCAGAGTTGGGCCAAGGACTTGTGTCCCGCCCTGTGATTTTCACTCTTCTCCACCACAAGTGTCATTCGCTCCAACACCCTGCCTTCCCTGAATACACTCCCACTGTTTCTGTAATAAGTAACACTGACTTTACAGAGCTATATATATATATGTACATAGCTATACTTCATGTGAGTGGAGACTGTGAGAGTTTATGACAAGGGTGGAGGAGGCGCCTTTATTCTTTCCTGCACAGTTGTGGATGTGTTTACTAAAGCTAACTGAGAGGGCAAATAGCTTTGAAAGCACCGTTTGGCTTTCTATGAATCTGACAAGGTGAATTTATCACATAATGATAATAATCCAGAACAATGAGAGGTTTATGCACACAAACATACTTATTGGCAGGCTTTTGATGGCACTCCAAATCGGCAAAGACGCCACAAGCAACACAGCTATCACGTTTTTAAGTGTTTTTTTCTCTCCCAGAATGTGCCCCCGTGTCTGTCGAGGAAACCCAAAAGGGCTGAGTCAGAGATCCCATCTCTTCCGGAGGCAGGGCCAGCGGTGCTCTCCTTTGAAACGCAACATGGAAAGATCAACAGGCATCTCCTGAGGGAGCCACTGGGCCATACTCTGCTGCTCCTGCCCCATGGCCAAACAGCCCTGGGGCCTGTTGTCTGCTGCTGCTCTTGCTGCTGCTGCTGCTGCTGCTGCTGCTGGGTTAGTCTGTGCTGTTTACTTTGGGAGGACTTTCAACCCTGCTCAGCCATCAAGATCTCTGCGTTCTCCCTCTTTGTGAGTCTACGTCTGCCTCAACCACGCTTATCTCTCTGCCCCCTCTTTCCAACCTATACGATCACTTATTTGCACACAATCCCCGTTTTTAATATCCCTAAGCTGCAGCTCTGTGACACGCATCATTCATATGCCCCTCTCCGTCCCTCTCACAGATAACAACTGCACGCTCACAGTTTGCATGGCTTTGGTGGACAAGGTGACCCCCTCAGCTTTGTGAGCAGCATCCATCCAGATGAGAGCGAAGGGAGGATTTCTGCACTGCTGTGTTTATATGTCCTCCCTCGCAGCACCATGGAAACCAGTCAGACAGTGCCAAGGTAGGACCACATCATAAATTAAGAAACCTATAAATATTTGCCCATGTTGTGAGTTTAACACTAGTTTGCATTTACATATCTGAAGGTGGTTTGGTAATTTATCTGCTTGGAAGCTCGAGGACTTAATGCTTGGTGGTCTGGGGTGTGCGGATTCAGTTTTATATAACACCTAGCTCAAAATGACCACATGCCAAACAATTCCACACCAAGTAACACTAACAGGGAAAAAAATAAAAGCATGTGATGAACAGTCTTTGGCTAAAACAAATGCCAAACGTCAAAAAGTTTGATCGTCTGCATAAACAACAGAAGTAAATAAGTGCAATAACGGTGTTATGTCCCAACTGTGGATGAGGCCGTTGTGCAGCGCAGCACATTCCTCAGCACTCAATAAACTCGACTAAATCAATACGACAGAGAGCAGACAGATAGTTCTAAGCCCAGACATAAATCTTCACCATCTTGAAATCTTTTCATGTGGTATTACTCACAGGCCATATTCGCTTAAGTACAGTAAACACTGTGACAGGTACTTTGAGCTGCTGGTTCAAGAGGACACAGGAAAGTGGATTGTGCTTTGAGCCTTCGGGGGCTGGTAGAACAGAAAAAAACTCTTTAAGTAAAAAAAAAAAAAACTGTCAAGAAGAATAAAGACTCGCTTTAATGAAACATAAGCAGAATTTGGAAGCAAACCACTCAGAAAATGCTGAATACGTTTGTTTTGAGATGTCCTCTTTTGAAGCATTTAGATAGGAGGTGTGTCCTTCTGAAAATGAGGCATGGATTTTATTTTGTCGCTGCACAGCCTTTCCCAGGAAATGCTTGCTTTGCATTAGCTGATCTTGATTTTTTTTTCACCCTCCCCATGCATGAAAAAACCTGAGAGTTTTTCCTTATCCTGGGAGACATGGGGTGTTAAAGCGTAGCTGCGATTGCCTCATACTAAAGTATGTCTGAGTAATATTAGAATTATGCAAGAACACGATTCTTTCCACAACACTGACGCTTTTCCTTTAAAACACAGGGTGACTGTAAATTCATTTGCAAAGGCAGAACAATTTATTGGACTGAATTTAAATAAAAAATAATTTCTTATAATGCTCCAGGAAAAAAAAAAGAAAAGAAAACATATTTCAAAAAAATAAATAACTCCAGAAGAATGAATAGCATGCCCTTTTATGGATGAAGAAAGTTGTGAAAGAAAAATAAATGAAAATAAAAGTTTAAAAAAACAACAAAAAAACATCTCTACGCCAAGTTTCACATCTAACCCATCAGATTTCCTTCAGGCTTGATTCTCATCAGAGTTGTTTAGTGGCCTGAGATAGCTTCTTTTTTTTTTTTTAGACCCCACCCACACTGGAGGACACAGAGGGTGAAGAATCAAACATACCTCATATTTTGATTCTGCATGCCCCCCATTCTGCTGTGAGTTCACGTATTTCACCACAGCGAGGGCACATTTTTAAATAGAAGATTATATAATGATGTCATATAAACTGTTTGCTTCAGCATTTATTTTTTTCTCATTGACCACGTTAACTCCTCATGATGTCAAACTGAGCCATCACGCTTCTCATAATCCTCACTGGGATTAGTCAAAGTCATAAAAAGCAACATGAATTTGTTCAGAAGTGACCTCACACTCCACTTCGGTCTAATTTTGGTATAAAAATGATGCAACAGTTCATGCTTGCACGGTGAAAGGTGTATACAGTTTATAGTGAGTCACGTATAGTGCAGCAGCAAACAGTCTTCTTTTGCAGTTAATGTGGTAACATAAAGGTTAGTAGGCTCACACAGCTGATCTGGGTGTGCTTTGTTCAAACAAGCCACGAGCTGCTATACGTTTGAAACAGTTTTTGCAGCTCAGCTTTAAGAGAAGTACCTCCATGCTATACCCAACAGCTGACAAGGTTTCACGTTAAAAAAATTAGTCTGAAGGAGTCGATTATTTGCAGTTTTTTTTTTAGTAAATAATTAAACAAAAACACTAGATGACATACCCTGTTTAAACCAAACTAGTATCACTCAAATACAGTAAGAGCTTTCAGTGGAAAACATGTGCAGATTCAACACTACAGTTCTAACAACCACTTATAAAGAAAAAAAATTAGAAAAGAAGACATCAGAATGGTTTAACTTCTACTCTATATTGATATCTTTATTAACAATCATAGCCATGTTTTCAACAATGGAAGATTTATAAATATTTTTTTCTTCTTTTGATTCATTGTCTTGGCACTTGTGGCATGATTCCAGTTGTGGAAAGAAAAAAGAAAATCTAAACGTCCGTAAAAGAGTACAACGCATAAGGAGGCGCTGGTATCCAATCAACAGCTTTGTCTTCAGAAAGGAAATCCATTATGTACACGATGGCGTTTCTTTAAGGAACCCAGATCTGGTTCTGTGCCATGGACGGGAGCGATATTGAGTGCACGGCAGGTCCAGAAACCATCCACATCAGGCCACTTGATTGATCATCTGGCCTGGCGTTTTCCCTTTTGTTTTTTTTTGGTCTGTTTTTTTCAATTTATTTATTTTTAAACTTTTTTTGTCTTTTTTTTTTTTTTTTTTTTAAGGCAACAAGATCCCCACACCAATCTGGAAACAAATCCCAGATATTCCAATCTCGGTTCAAGCTTGCAGCATGACCTAAGGTGGTTTCACCCTTCTTTCTCCCACCCTGTCCAACTCTTCTTGCATCAGCTGCGAGGAAGGAAACAAACATTGCCCCTTTCGAATACTTCCACATTGGCATCCAGACAGAAGGGGCCAGGGATTGCTGTCCTCCCAAAAGATTTAAATGTTCAAGCTAGAGCCATGGGGCACCAGGGTTCAGCCCTCACCGAAGCTACATCTGAAGGCTGGGTCAAGCCCACGCTGGTGTACAGGCCGTCCTGTGCCGGGTACTTCACCGCTGCTGAACCCGAGCCTGTTCCCTCCCCCGAGCTGGACAGCACAGATGAACTGACCTGCAACAACACAGCAAATAATAAAGCTGTGATTCATTTGTGGTTTTGCATTACACAATTGATTGGAAAAAGCATCAGATCCTGAATGAAGCTTATTTTACTGTAATATTACAGTGATGCATACTTTGCAGCAGTCATCACCAGAAAGCATCAGTCAGGCTGCATGTGACTTTATCACCACAACACCTGCTGTAGCACAGGCTGAAATGCATCATGTTCAAAGTCTGACATTTAACGTAACGGATGGTGTTTTTATATCATTAATCTTATTTCAGTTTTTACTGGAAAAGATACAGGATTTTTTTTATTCAAAAAAGATAAAACTCCTTCATGTGGTGCCTTGAATTCAAATTAAACTGAGCACATTTAAATTCTATTTTAAAAGAAATTCATTAAAAAAAAAAAGTCTTACCCCTGAGACCTGTCCAGAGGGAGAGCTGGTTTTTGAGCAGTCTTCAGAGTTGGATGACGAGGTGGACGTGGGAGTCATAGAGATAGAGTTGTTATTTCCTATAAAAACATAAAGTATCTCGTTAGGGTTGGGTTTTTAAAAGCAGGGGTCGATTATATTTACTTGATGAGATCAGTAACTCACCAGAGGATCCCTTTGTTTTATTCAATGTTTTAGGTTTTCTTTTTCTTGTCTGAATTCCCTCTTTCTTCATGGCAAGCGGCCGAGGTACCTGCAGGATCAATTTTAGAGACCATTTATTATTTTTGACTAACTTTTGCACTGATTAATACAAATAAAAGTAAGTGGTTATTAAATTAGAAATAAATTGGACATGAAATTAAACCTGCACTCACCCCGTGTAATTTTGTGTAAAGCCCACACGCGTTACACACCGGCTCTCCCTCGGCATTTCTGCGCCACAAAGTGGTCGTGCTGGTTTGACAGTTCGCGCAGGACAGGCCGATTCTTCTGGACGTTGACTGATGATAGAAAACACAAAAATAAAATTAGTCACTGTAATAAGAGTTCAGTATTTAAAATAACATATAAATATTGACAGGTTTGCCAAGATGGATGAATCACAAGTTTGGAAAAGAAAAAGAAAAGAAAAAGCTTTTGTGAAGTGAAGTAACGTGAAGGCCACACTCCACTAATTGAATTACTATTCGACCATTCACACCCTATTTCCCAAGAATAATACAGGCCCTATTATGATCTCCATTTAAATGGCTTTTACGCACGACTTTCCACAGGATGTTGATTTTCAAGGAGTCCATACGTGACATTAGATTTCCTTTAAAAAAAACTGTGCGTAACGCTGCGTAATGGCACCAGGAAAAGATTTGCCCCCCGTTAGATTAAATTACCAAACAGAAGCACTGAGTGTGCTGAGTGACGGATTAAGTGGCTGATTAATTACATCAACAAATGTCCTGAGTGTGTAGGTGGCTTTAATCCAATTAAATCAGAGCCTCCGATATTGTTAGAGCCAAATTACAAGAAATGTACCAAAACCTGCTTCAGTTTCATTTCTATGATTGTTGGCTGATACATTAATATTATTGGTTTATGTGTTAGATAATGCCAACAAGTTGTCAAATTTGTGTTGTGTAATGTATTTTATAGGCCGAATCCTGCCGATTTTTCATATTCACTAAATCAAATCTAAATGCGCTCACATGTCGCCAAAAGGTAGAGCATTATACTGCAGATGTCATCGTCAGCACTTGGACCTCCAGACACAGTTAGAAACAATTAGGCAGGAAATTGAGCGGATAAGTGGTCCCCTGTGCTTACCGTCCGTTTCTGTGGTTTAATTAATGGCCTGCTCAGCCCATTCATTTTGCTGTACAGGCCGCAGGCGTTGCAGAGAAAGTGGCCCGTGCCGTCGCGCCTCCAGAGCGGCGTGGAGATGGAGCCGCAGTTGACGCACTCTCTGCTCTCGCCCATGTCGTCCAGAATATCTGAAACTGAAAAAAGAAATATTTCCGTCAACAGGGAGTTCCACTTTATACACACGGGGAATATCAATTTTGTTAATTTAGTATAAGTTTGTGTTTCTCAGATAAATATCAGGTGAAATCACAGCCACAGATTCCATGTGTTGGGATAGTTTATTTCAGTGTCAGGCATTGTTTTATTAAATTAGAAATGAGACTTATAAATCTGACACGCTTTTAGTATATTTATACTGTAGTGAAAATGTTGCTTGGATACCTTTTGGGATTTTTTGTTTCTGTAATTTATGGTGCCACATATTTTGGCCAGTTGCGCACAGAAATAGGCCTAATTTTTCTTGCAGGAATGACACACGCATGGTCCCTCAGGCCAGATCCAGGACAATTTTCAGCATTGGAAGAATATATTTGTGGCACTTTAAACATAGTTTGGGGCTTTTTATTATTTATTTTGAGCTGGAGTTTCACTTCACGCTGCAGTGGACACGTGCGTGATGAAATTATTATTTGATGTTTTTTGTTTTTCATCCCAGACATATGAAAGTATGAAGTATGAAAACGTATGTGCTATGTGTGTGTGTGTGTGTGTGTGTTTTTTTCTTACCCCCGTTTGGTCCTCGGATCAAGGGCGCGCCTCTGCTCTGCAAGGTGTGCAGCATCGTGTTATCGAAATGTCCCCCGGTCCAAGGCGAGGGCAGCTGGGAGAGCTGCGGTGCGACGTAAGGGGAGTATGGACTCGCGTAGGTGCCACCGAGGGGCCGTGAGAGGCCGTACTGGTCCCTGTTGCTTACATTCAGCGTGTTACTGTAGCCGCTGTCTCTCGGCGTGCCGTTGTTCATAGGCGGACTTGGAGGGTAGTGGAACCGGCTGGAGGTGTGCGGGCTCCCGGTGCTGTATGAAGGGCTCTCCGGTGCGGACTGTGACCAGACCGAGTGGCTGGAGACGGCGTGGCCGGGCTGCGCAGAGCCGCTGCCCTGCAGATAGGAAAGGCTGGGTATCATGGGGCCCACCCGGGAGCTGGGCACGTACACGGGGGAGTTGGGGTTGGAGTGCATATAACCACCAGAGGAGGAATCATATCCAGTCTGGCTCTGGGCTGCGGCGATGGCGATAGTTTGGTACATGTCGGCCGGGTCCACCAGCAAGCTCGCCTTGTGCGCTCCGCTGGAGAAGACGAGTTTACTGCCTTGGTCTAAATCCGTAAACAGCGGGATGTCCTCGGTAGTGGTCAGGGTGTTGTTATGGTGTCCGAAGTGAACGTAGGAGTGTAGTGATCTGCCGTCGGAGCGGCGGTGACCCAGTGCGTCAAGCTCGCTCGGAGGAGTCCCGTCCCTCCTGCTGTCACCGGGCAGGTAGGTCTGCTCAGCCGGTGACCCTGGGCTGCTGGATACTTCTCGCTTGACCATGGACCAGCTGTTTTCGCCCAGGTCCATCCAGGAGCACTTTCCATACACAGTAGGGGTTAATAAAAATGGTCAGGGAGTAGTCCACCCTGTGAAGAGGAAAAAAAGAAAAAGAAAAAAGATTGAGAACAGTTAGGAAATCAGTGATTACACACTCGTGAGAAGTTGTAGGTATAACTGAGTTTAAAATGAGCCCCAATAACATCTGAATAGAAACTCGCCAATGTTCTCGAAAAGCGCAAATCCACCTCTTCACAGTGCGTTTTCATCTTTAAAGTAGCAGCTTGGTCAGTGAAGCGGAATATTAATTCCCAACACTAACACTGTATCATCTCTGACTCCAATAAAGCGCATCCATCCAGTCCACAGTGATTGACATAACTCCCATCAAGAGCTCTTAAGAGGCATGGGTCCATCCGTGTCAAATCTCTGTCCTCCCACAGCACTCTCTCTCTCTCTCTTTCTCTCTCTCTCTCTCTCTCTCTCTCTTTTACACACACACAAGTAAACACACACGCACATAACAGATAGGAAACAAAACGCAATATGTCTTCACACTAAAAGAGATAACCGTTTGATAAGACCCAAAACAGATAAGGGCCGAGAGGCAGGCTGGAGCGATAAAACGATACCCCCCGAAATGAGTCCAGCTGCGCTCAGCCACCACAAAACCAGCTGTTGAATCCAGCTGTTTGCCGCAACAACAGCAAAGACAGCGGCACCGAGAAGGTAAAAGATGAGACATCGGTCACTTTTTCACCACATACCTGCTAGTTATGTGCCATAAGTCGCAGTCAAAGTTCCTAATAGTGAGCCGTTGCTTCTCCTGGAAGTACTGGGAAATGTTAGTGCGGTCTGACGAGGTTTATGAGAGGAGGCGCTTCTGGTGGCTGCGGCTGCAGGAGGCGGACCAATCATGTGGAGTGTGAGTCGCTGCAAACACGATGGGGGTGCCAGCCTGTGAACTCCTCCAATCAATCACAGGGACTAAAAAGAAAGAGAGAGAGAGAGAAATAAAGAAAGAGAGAGAAAGACTTGATCATGTCTGAAACTTATAATAAGCTGCAAATGTAATCACGCACGTTTTCCATAGAGGTCTGCCTTTGTGATTTATTACATATTTTTTCCCCAATAATAGCAATCCCTCTGGGTTTAAATTCTAACGCTGTATAAAGTCGTTTTAGCACTGTTTTAAATTTTACTTCATAATCTAGCGTTTTATTTTAAAGTGATGTAGAACATTTACTAATTTAGCCTATAGGCCTAACATTTACTTTAAGGTAGCCTACATGCTTGGACTTAGCCTATTAGCCTACACCTTATTCAGAAGGGAAATGTATTTTTTGCTTCACATATTTTTCTTCTTCTTACAACTGTAATGAGAACTGATTTTTTTAATCCTTTATTACCATTTAGCAGAATATGTTTTTTGTTGTTGTTTTTTTTTTTACCCTAAATGTAGATGGATAACATTAGCCCAGCAGTGCAGTGATACCTTCACGTTATTGTATCATTAACAGTAATCCATTGATACAGGCTAATATAGGTTTGTTTACATCGTTCTGGTAAAGGCCAAAGGTTCTTAATATTATTGTTTTCTTTTACAATAATGTGTTGGTAATTGTATTTTGGTTAAATATATGAATACAGCTATTAAAACAAAATTTTATGTCCAAATAAATGAATTTGATTTATGAATTTATGATACACTCAATTCATGATGAGACTGTCCTCATTAATCAAATAATCATAATCATCCTAATGAAAAGCAAAGAAGCTACACAATAGGCTTTGTTGGTATTTATTCACGGTCCTGGTGCAGTCTTGATTCTTCCTCTTTGTTTATTCTCTGCCCTCTCGGCGCACTGATCGATAAATCTGCCCCTAATTAGTTTATTTAAGTCAGACGCTTTGGTTCAGGATTAAATGGCCTCATGTGTGCAGCAGCACAAACTCTCAGCACGCCTCCGCTGCCGCCGCTGTGAACAGCGTCACTTTGAAGCGCGGTGATTCGCTCAGCCTGAATATACATGGAGACTGAGTGAAGTGATCAAAAGTGGCCAAAGGTGTCAATCGAATCATTCACTCATTTGCAGGTCTTCTCCTCCTCGTGCGCGTCCACGGAGGTTAACAAACAGTTCCCGGTTCATCACACTCGCAAAAGCATTCAGCAGGAGATTTGTGTGTGTTTACATTCAGTCTGGATGGGAGATAGCTGAGCACTAAAAGGCTGAATTACAGAGGACGACTAATATGACTACTGCTGCTCCTACCACACAGCAGACCGCAGGCCTGGCTGTAATACCACCAACATCACTGCTGCTAATCACTGTTTTACTATCAGGACTGTTATTTCTGAGCAACTACTATCAGCCTATACTACTAATACTAATACTACACTACACTAACTCTACCAGCACTACAGAAAGCTGCAGAGACTTAGGCTATAATTCAAGATTTAGCCAACTGCTAATCTACCAACTGTAATGCCAATTACTAAGTAATACTACAATTACTATACTCAATTATATTAACCTGCATTCAAAAAAATACAACTAATATTATAATTATTCTGAAAGCTAATGCAATCATGACCACAAATATTGCAACTATGGCTGCTGTTCTGCTGCTGCTATTACAGCTATAGTAGCAATTATGAACATTTCCTTTATTTTTTTTTATTTTTGCCACATGCATGTCTCTGTGTCAATTTAGCTTTTTTGGTGGGGTCACTGTTGAATAATGTAAATCTATAAGAAGGATTAATCAGAGGATTAACACATGCTGACTTTTTAGGCTGTGTAATAGGCCACAGCTGATGATAGTACACAGACCCACTGCTGTTACTATCACTGCTGCTGCTGCTAAAGCCACTGTGATACAGTGACTCCTCTCTGTATGACTGACTTCAGATATCTGGCTGTTGTGTTTTGATGCTTCATGCCCAGATTGTTGAAAACTCTGCCCGCATGGATCCATATTTTGGATCTTTACGCACGCAGACACACACACAGTGTCTCGTGTCTCCTGCTTACTCTCAGTCGTTAACATGATCAAATCAAACTCGACGCAACATCTGATCACCACAGACACGGAAACTGTTCCAGATGTGTTTTTATTGAACCAGAGGGAGTAACTAAAACCGTGCGCTACCGTCTCCCTCTCCCATCCCATCGTCCCAGAGAGCAGTTGTCAGGGAGGTGCGAGAACACAGAATCATGTTGCCCCCCCCCTCTCCCCTCTCTCCTCACTCCCACCCCTCCTCTCACTCCTTACTCACCGAGCCTCGCGTTGATGAATGAGGTGTTTTCGCAGTGATGTCAAAGTTGTGCTACTCTGACACACGGAGCCTGTGGGGAGAAGTGGCAGGACGCCGCTCTGTCTCCACATTTATCCACACACGGCCAAACACCGTGGGCCTGCACCACTGTCAGCCACGGTAAATCTAATTATCTGCATCATAATTTCAACTGAAAAAAACGCCCTTCAAAATGTATATATTTTGTAGGCTAATGGACCCACTGGGAGTTATACTGATAATGTAATAATAATAATAATTTGGCTTGTAATACAATAAATATTATTTGCAATGAAAGTAGGGTGTAAATTCTAATCGCAAAATTAAAATATTAAAATGCAAGTTTCATAATAATAATATTAATACGATCTCCATTAACCCTTTGATGCACAACATATGCACACCCCCTCTAATGCGCAACATGGGTCTAAAATGACCCGCATTCATTTTCCATGTGAATTCATGCTGGGTGAGTGTTTCTTTGTGGTATCTTTTAAAATCAATATATTTTATGATTGAATCCTCCAAGTATCATTTGAATATCTTGTTTTTAATTAGTACAGGGTGTTATTTCCATTTTTACTTTCTTATTTTATGAACAAATAGACAAAAAGTCTCAGAGAGTGGACCAGTTAGCTAGCTAGCAGTTGACATTTCTACATTCTACTGTATTAGTTAACTACAGTAGAACATGTCACCAGCTAGCTAGCTAGGTAGCTGGTGACATGTTCTAGCTGGTGTCTACAATAGAATATTATTCTATTGTTGTCACCAGCTAGAACATGTCATCATGTTAACAGTTAGCTAACGTGCTAATATTAAGGTATTTCCCTTTATGACAAGTAATGTAGCTACTTATTCAAGGTAACTAAAACCTTATCAATTATGCACAGTTATCTTTAATGAGTCATCAAATGTTTCTTTAGGTAAATTGGAATAATTGTAAAACAAGTAAATATGATTATATGTGCTTAAAAAAGAATATTTACTGAAGAAAATGATAAATACTGTGCAGTGATTTCAAAGATATAACATTGAAATAGCCTACTCAGATAGAATAAACTATGGCTAGCTGTTGACCACAGTAGGATATGTCAACAGAGCTATTAATGGGGAAAAAGGACAAGTAATGACTAGTCATTATTGTAATCAAGGAAACAATGGTCTGTTGTTGGTATAGATAGTGAGGGAATGCTAAAATTAAAGTATTCTTGCTATACTTGTTTTTTCAACTGGTCCACTCACTGAGACATTTTTGTTCATTTTTGTTCACAAGTAAGAAATGAAAAATGGAAATAATGACCCCACTAATAAAAAACAATATATTAAATAATACTTGGAACATTCAATCATAAAATAGATAGATTTCAAAAGTTACAGCAAAGAAACTATCACTCAGCATGAAATCACATTGGAAATGAATGTGGGTCATTTTAGACCCATGTTGCGCATTAGAGGGGTAGTGATACAAAATGTGTTTTTATTAAAAAAGTGAAAAAGTAAAAAATAAAATAAGGATGTATTATGATCAAAAACAAGTTAATTGAGGAATACCTGGAATTCTATATGATGAAATACATTTTTCGCAAAGATATAGCACAAAAAAACTCACTCGGGTCACTTTAGACCCATGTTGTGCATCAAAGGGTTAATAAAGAAAATACTTGTGAAACTTTATTATTATTGATTATTTTTTCCCAGCCTGCACCATGGCTCCAGGTTTATCTGAATAATGTTTGTTTCTTTCAGGAGGTGTGTAGGCTAATGGCCGACCCTCTTCAGGTGTCAGTGGCTTATGTACCGACTTGATAATGATTATCTCCAGCACTCCAGCTCTTGTTATAGCCCTGCTCCTGATGAGCCAATACTGCTGCAATATGCATGATGTTATATGGAGATAACGAGCAGCAGGAACAGCCGCTCACATTTTGAATTTCTTCTCTGAAACATGGACTAATGTGTGATTTAATTTTTTCATGTCGGTGAGTCTAACGCGGTGATTTTTTGTCTGGATTTTAATTTTTATTTCTTTTTTAATTGCGCACGCAGTTCTTTGTGACTCGGCGTGAAAATCACTGAGTTTAGATTTCTCCTCCGTGTTTGGACATTAACCCGCCCTGTGCACCAACATTATGACGAATGAGAAGTGACTCTATAGATTCTGTACATGTAGCTATAGGCCTACAATTTTAGACTTTATCCTTATTTTTTATATCCTGTGTAGTTTAAAGTGAAGAAATGTGGATCTTAACAGGCTTTTAGTTGTGGTGGAATAGTTAAAAAAAATGTTCAAATGTGATTTGGGAACATAATTTGATATTTATTGTGATTCGTTAAAAAAAAAAAACGTTTAAAAAAGGCAATTTTCGATCAGTTTAAACATTGCTGCAGGGTATGCTACTGTAACTGGATATGATATTTGACCGAATATTTTAAATAATTAACTGAATTTAAGATTTATTGACACGCACGAATAACGCCAGTTTCTCTCGTCATTTAGCGCTCCATCACGAAGTTTTTTTTTTGTCACATCACACTACGTCATCCCTCCACTCACATATAGTATTTTATAAACCAGTGCAGTCAAATATTGCACTAAGCAGAGTAAAAAAAAACAACAACACATTATTAGGCTGTACATTTTAGTGGTGAAAGCTCTAAACTCAAAACATTTAAAGGCAAAAAGATATTGAAACACAAAATATTTATTTAGCCTGTTTTTGGTATAGGGATTTATGAGATGTTTATAGCTTGCTATACTTATTTTTTAAGGTTGCATACATATGTTTGGCTATATTTATATTCTAGACTCAATAAATAATTAACAATTACCAATTTGCACATAACGTATTTTAGTATCCAGAGTCATTGCTACACCTCAAAGAAACTCAGACACAGATTTGAACTTTTGTGCAGCTCAAATAAAAAGGAGACTGAGAAAAGAAAACTCTGTTTATGAATAAAATGAGAAGCTCACAGCATTTTGACAGTATGAATCTGTGCAAAACGCAAGATCCGTTTTATGAGGAAAGATTCTGAATTTGTCCTATAAAGTTAAATCAGCTACAGCACCTGTGGGAGCTGTTTCCTGTATTTATTACCTCCATGTCCTGCCGCTGGAGCCTTTAAAACATCAACCTATTTGTTTTTACTTTATGGAAGACACAGTTAAGTTTTATACCTGCACAGTGTCTGTTTCTCCTGGCCCTCTACTTAATGGCGGCTTGTCCAAAGCTGCTGGAGCAAAGGCTGCTGGGAGGCCGAGAGCATCAGACTCTCCTGTTTGAAGTGGTAGATGATTAAACGGGCTGTGACAGGTGTAAAAGCAACCTTTGTCATTTTGGACATGCACCGTCCTTGCTTCCTCGGCTCGCCCACAATGCAACGCCCTGCTCTCACCTGCCCGCTCGGCACTTATACCAACTGTGTGTGCTTGTGTGTTTGTAAGTCGACAATGGAGGAGGATTTTCTGCAGGTGTCAATCCTGCATCATCATATGATGAATTACTGATGAATACAATCCTATTCATTTTGAGAAGTGAACTCGCATTTGTGGTTTTGGCTCCGGACATGAACACGAGTTACCACAAATCAAGATGCACACTCCTGAAGAACACATGCAATCTTCTCTGTGTCTTGGAAAAGATGGCGACACATTTTTTGTATCACTAGCAGCTTTACTTTATCACTCCAGTGTCATGATGTCATATCAGCCTGACACGGGACTCGGGGTTCATTTGACCTTTTCTCTTAACTTTGGCTCCATCCATGCATCGTGCTATAGCTTAATGTTATTGTATTATCAACTGTTCTTATCATCTGTGCCGCTCTTGTCTTGGATATGTCTTTCCCCTCGGAGAGAAGCCCTGATATCAGCGGGAAAACTCAAGTTAAACAAAGATAACCCAAAAAAAAGTAAAACTTTTGTTGTGAGCATAGATAGAGTAGTTCATTTTAAGATTTGATGTGAGACACAGCGTTTGTTCTTACATCATACAGAGATGAAATTCAAACACAGCTTTGATAGGGCAAACCAAGACAAAGCATACTGCTGTGTAATATGAGGGATTAGATGGATTAGCAGAGCAAAGCCTTGCTGCATGTAATTATAATATTAATTTGCACATTTTTCAGGATGGTTTTAGTCATATTGGATGTGGGATTAAAAGGATCAGGAGGAGGATCTCTTATGGAATAATCAAATGGTACACTTTTCAAGCTGTGCTCCACTTTTTGATGTGGACTCTTCGATCAGCAGCAAGTTGCCAAAGACCAAAGTTCATTTACTATTTTTAGGTGCCCTATCTTATGAATGAATGGCAGACAGCTTTTAATTTTCATCATGGAAAAGTTGAATCTCATTATGACACACGTACAGGAATTGGGCTAAGAGGTTCAAGAGAAAAATGTTCTGCATTTAACCTAGCCTCAGTATGGTAGCTTGTTTTAATTCCATTGAACCAACGTGCTGACGCAGAGCAAGAATATCCCAGTATTTTAGGGCGTCAAGGAAGCCATGATAACTTGTGTCACTTCAACGAAACCCCGTCTGGAAAGAGCCAGTAGTTAGATAAGGCCACCACCATCCATCACCTATAAAACTTAAGTGTTTAAAAAGCTATTAAAACAAGATAAGGCAGTGGTGTACAATCCAACACACATAGCCACTAATTCCATTAACAGTGTGATCGCTTAAGTGCAAGTGTAATTATCAACAAGGTTAAAGTTAAGAAATGAGCAGAAAATAGAAAAGGGATTTTCAATCAATAGGTGCAGGGATTTCTTTTTTTTAATCGAAAGTTTTGATGTAGGTTTCTTTTGAAATTCAAAACGGGCTCTGCAAAAAGGCAAATTATTTTTTCATGGCGATAACGTTTGCTACATTTTTGATCAAAGATTCAGAAGGACTTCCTTGTCCTCTGTGGAAAAAAGTGGCTGAAAACATGGGGTGTTGGATTCCTAAAATGCTGTAGTCACAAATCAGAGGGGTCATGACTTGGTTCAAATTCAATCAAAAAGATCCATAACACGTTGGTGTGTGTATTCTGTATGAAACTGCCAACAGGTTTCAGCTGGGTTAGCTTTTCTTAGAGACGGGGGCTCTTGGGCCTTTGTATTTAGCTAAGCTAACGAAGCTAACTCTCTCCAGATGATGCTTAGCTGAACCTCTGGTGAGGAAACAATCAAGTGTAGTTTCCAAAAATGTATTTTTTTTTTTGAGAAAAAATGTTGATCTTTCTGTAAAAATTGTTAATTCATTTCAATTCATGTCTGGGCCAATTCAAGTTTTTGTTTAAGTGGCTCTGGACCTTAACAATTGTTCATATCACATAGATTGAAAAGGGAAAATTGCTCCTCATACTGGACTGTTGATGAACTGAGATTAAAGATGGATCGAGGGCAAACGGCAGGTTCAGTTAACTCAAAAACGCCTGGTGGATCGTCTCTCAGCATCCGTCTCTGGAAAAGTGTGCCTCATCTATAGAGTAGATTCAGAGGCCGTGTTATTGTTTCCACCACCAGCGTCTCCATCCTGTGGAGCCAGCCCCTCTCTCTGTGTTTTGTCTCAGGAGAGAAGGTCAGGTCTCCAGTACACTTTGTGACTTTTCCCTGAATCAGCTGTTTGGAGCCTCAGCCCGAGAGAAAACAGCCTTGGGCCACAGTGACGTCACTGATAGCGAAAACAGAGACAAGTTTGGAGGTGAGTGGCTGGTGGTGGAAGGAGGAGGGGGCTACATGGGTTTGGACACACTAGTGGTAGTGTGGACAGAGCTGCTGTAGACCTGCTGCAGGCACAGTTGCTCTTGTCTCCAAGGTCAAAGGAGTCTCAGCTGCATGTGAGAAGAATGTGTGATGGAAATGAAACAATCACCTTATTGTTAAAATAAATGTGTTGGTGCTTGTTGATGAGGAGGAAATGATATTAATTTGTTCAGTTTTAGAGAAATCCATCTCCTGGATTACTCCACTCCTCATCCAAAATGTTTCTAGCAATTCTCAAACTCAGAGGAGGATGTCATTTTAATTCATTTCAGTGGCATCCATCCTATCTATGCTGGTGTTGTGGTTTATCAAAATTGACTTTTTATCCAGTTCTAAGTCACATTTTTAAGATATACTTTTTAAATCTTGTGTTATGTTAACCAGATAAAGGATTTTAGTCCTCTGAAATCTCTGAAAGAGAAATGTTGGACAACTTTTCAACAGAGGATGCCCACACCTATGTGAAAATAAATATGCAAATGATTTACAGCATTTTCCTGTCTAATCAAATAACACAAAATTACAGCACTGCAGTGGAATTACATTTGTATTTTCATGTTTATAAAGAACTCAAAGTAGCTGTTAGTCAAACTTTGTCATCCTGGAAAAAGAAATCTGGATGAGAAACTCAAATTTGTTTGAAAATCGCCTTAGCCGAGGTGTGACAGATTGATAAATCACAGTCTGATAATATACAACATATCTACTGTAGCTATACTGTTTTGCTATCAACAGGATAAGTTTGATAGGAATTCAAGCCTATGCTGAAACTTTTTTTGCATGCCTCTTTGCATCAAGTATAAATCTAACTTGAATGTAGTTTTATAGAAAAAAAACTAGAAGGTCCTACAAATAAAAGTCAGTGTTGGAGGCAGAAATCTCAGAGAGTCAGTTCAGACGCATGAAACCAAAACTATCACTAGAGGTAAGTATGGTTTTCTAAATGCTTGCAGAAGAAATCAAGACGATAAACAATGTTTCAAAGTGACTGTTTCTTCAAGTAGGAAGTGCTGAAGTTCGGCCTTGACCTTCTGTAAATACAGTTAAACTTTCTTTCTGCAGGGAAAATGTGTTCAAATGTGTCTATAGCTTTTCAGTCAGAAGAACAAATAAGCTCTCAGAGATCTGATAAGATTTTTTGCTTCACTCAAAGGGGTCTGGCACTCCACTAGACATGGCCGACTTTGCGCGCCGCCTGTCCTTCCATGACCGCACAACCTCACCTCGTCTCGGCCTCTCACACTTAACAAACATGCATGCGAGCGCACACTCACACGGCTCCCCTTCTGCACACATTAAACACACTCTCAGTCTGACTTGGAGGTTTCTGTCGCCCTCTCCTTCGCTTTAGTCAGTTGCCAGACAATGAAAACATTGAGAGGCAGTTTCTATGGCGTGACCAAGGCTTTTGTTTGCCTGAAAAACATATGCATTCTACATGCTCCAATTATGGTTTTATCAGATCGCTGTCAAACACACCAACCATGCACCTTCCTTTGTGCCCTCTCCAACGGTGTGTACTGTACCATGCGGAGCAGTGGCTCGCTGTGTTTGCATGTTTGCCCATGGTGGGAGTATAATATCTCAGGCTGGTTTGTGTCCCTGTTGGCAGAAAACATGCGCTTAGTCAAAAAACAATGTGTCATAATCCCTCCTACTTTACAGTAACAGATTGGTTTTGAATGCAGAACTTCCTTGTGTGAATATTACCGCAAAAAATTCAACACAAGCAGCAGCGTTGGACTCCTGCTGGTATCTAACAAACATGTCCAGTTTCAGCCCTGACCACAACACTGGGTCTCCTATTTGGAAAAAGGGAGGCCATATCAGGGTGATCTGCAGCACGTACAGTTAAATCCCTTATTGTGACTTGTACCGTACTCTTTAACAAAAGAAGCCAAGAAAGACATGGCTGATCTGCCTCGCCATTGGCTCGTTTCTCCACTGGCGCGACTTCCCCTCAGTGTCAGAGTCACGTCCACATTGCCAGTAATTTCACAAGAATGCTGTTATCGCAACTAGTTGTATAACCATATTAAATATATAAAGACTGTATGGCACACCTGTAGCTGAAAAAATGTTGGTTGATAATTTTTTTTTTAGTAAAAAATATTTCTCCCAGTTCCCAAACCAAGATGCAATTAATTGCCCCTCTAAACTTCAAAACATGATGCCCTCTGGCCTGACCCCAGCCATTATCCCCACAGACACAAAGACAAACCCCGGCCACTGAGTGCGCTGTGTTTTGATAGGAGCTGGTCAGCAGCTTAGGTGCTTAGGCTCCACTAAGTCCAGTGTTTACAGATCTGCTAGAACATAGCCTTGTACCTTCAAGATGTTGCATCCAGTGCAGCCAGACATCGAAGCGGTTTGAAGTCTGGACTGGGAGATATTATTCACCCAACACGATTAACGCAATGTGATAACGCTGGCGATAACGTTAAGGATGGAGCGGTTGTTACAGCTGGTATCTTGAGCATGACTCCATGACAGTGTAGTATGACGTTTTCAAACTAAATATTGTGGTGCATTCATGATGATATACATTTATCTGCTGCAAGATGAAGAACCTGCTGTCTTTGTTTTGAAATCAGTCTCTGCTTCCTTTCCTTCCCGACCTTGAGGTGAAAGTAAGTTTGTGGCATAATATTTGAGAAAAAATGTATTCAAGAGTTTTCATACTATTTTTTGGAGCAGAAAATACTACTAGCTATAATTTATTATTTAAGTGAACTACCTGAAATTACAGATTTCAATTTTCTTTTCTTTTTTTTTACCAAAAAGTATTATTTGAAAATTGTTGACTGAGGCTTCAAATATTCCTGTGAATAATTTTTGTGGTGTTGACTTAATTGACCGCAATTACCTTGGCTTAGCTTAGTTTAGCAAGTCTTAATAAGTAGCTAACAAGTTATGTGTAATTTGGACAAACACTGATATGTTTAAAATGACACTATGTTAAACAAACAGAATAAAATGTCTTAATAAGTGAGTTTTAGAGATGCTAGTGGATGCAGGTGTTTCCCTTTGTTTCCGGTCCTTAGGCTATTCTAAGATAAGCTAATTGTCTGCTAGTTTGAGACCTCAACTGATAGTAAACCAGGTACAAATTATTGTGGTGTCAGTGTTTTCATCTAGGTCTCAAACTGAACTAATATTTCAGAATTTCTCTCAATAGGCCTATGTCTTTTTGCAGAGCATTGGTGACTCGAAGATGATTTATAAATAGCTAACTAAGAGCTTTCATTTTCCTGTGCTTATCTGAAAATATCACAGTGTAGCATAGCAGGGCTCCTATCACAAACTGTGTTCACAACACCCCATCACAGAGCAGCATGTGTTGCCGTACATGTGCTGTGAGTCATTCGCCAGTGTCCTCTAGTCTACACCTTAGACTTTTGCCCCAGAGTAAAGTACCTGGCGCACAACATGTCAAACATGGTTCCTCTTAACTTTGTACAAGACATCTTTACATCTCTGCGTTTTATGGCAGGAAGGATAAAGGTCATGACGAAGGTCGTTGAAAAGATCCAGGGAGAGGGAGAAGGACTATCCTGTGCGAACAGGTCTGCGTAGGAGAGAAGGAAGTGAAGAGGGATGAATAGAAGGAGGAGTGGAAGAAGAGGAAGAGAGAACTAGAAAAAGATAGCATTTCCTGCAGAAAATGCGTGTGAATGCTGCAAGCAGCTGAACGCTGTTGCTGAATGAGCTGAAGAAATTGTTAAAACAATGCTGAGTTAGCTGAAGAAACTGCTTAAGCAATATTGAAAAAGGCTAAAGCTAAAATATAAAAGTTGAAGACTGAGAGATGAATGTATTTCTATGGGCGAAAGAAAGAAAGAAAGAAGTTAAAATACAGATGAAGGGGTAGAAGAAAGAAAGAAAGAAAAAAAGAGACAGAGGGTTTGAAATAAATAAATAAATAGAGTAGGAGGAAGGAGATAGATAGGACAGAGTGTGGAAGACAGAGAGAAGAGGGTAGACAGAGCAAGATGGATAGATAGATAGGGGTGTGTGTGTGTGTGTGTGTGTGTGTGTGTGTGTGTGTGTGTGTGTGTGTGTGTGTGTGTGTGTGTGTGTGTGTGTGTGTTGGATGTGTGTGTGTGTCCATTTGTGTATGGTTAGTGTGTGTCCATTTGTGTGTTTTGCTGTGTGTGCATGTGTGTCTGTTTGTGTATAATTGTGTAAATTGTGTATGTGTTTGGTAAGTGGTTGTATGTGTGTGTGTGTGTGTGTGTGTGTGTGTGTGTGTGTGTGGTAGTTAGTGTGTGTCCATTTGTGTGTATGTGTGTGTGTGTTGGATGTGTGTGTATGGTGAGTGTGTGTCCATTTGTGTGTGTGTGTGTGTGTGTGTGGTGAGTGTGTGTCCATTTGTGTGTGTGTGTGTGTGTGTGGTAGTTAGTGTGTGTCCATGTGTGTGTGTGTTGGATGTGTGTGTATGGTGAGTGTGTGTCCATTTGTGTGTGTGTGTGTTGGATATGTGTGTATGGTGAGTGTGTGTCCATTTGTGTGTGTGTTGGATGTGTGTGTATGGTGTGTGTGTGTGTGTGTAGTAGTTAGTGTGTGTCCATTTGTGTGTGTGTGTGTGTTGGATGTGTGTGTATGGTGAGTGTGTGTCCATTTGTGTGTGTGTGTGTGTTGGATGTGTGTGTGTGTGTATGTGTGTGTGTGTGTGTGGTAGTTAGTGTGTGTCCATTTGTGTGTGTGTGTGTGTGTGTGTGTGTGTGTGTGTGTGTGTGTGTGTGTGTGTGTGTGTGTGTGTGTGTGTATGACCGACAGACAGTCAGAGAGAATGTGTGTACGTTGCCATGGTGACGTTGCCATGGTGAGGTTACCATGGTGACGTTGCCATGGTGAGGTTACCATGTTGAGGTTACCATGGTGACGTTGCCATGGTGAGGTTACCATGGTGAGGTTGCCATGGTGAGGTTACCATGTAACTGTTGGCTGGTGGCTTTAAGGCATGGTGGCAGCTTTAACCATAGGCTTTAACTGCTCTGTGACACCCTCAAACAGATCTAATGTACGACAAATCTGTACTTAGTACGAGCAAAAGGTTTACATTTTCCGAACCATAAGACCTTGCTGAACGCGTCCATGTCACTTTGGTGTTTCTAGAGTAAAAATTGTTGATTGTGACGCAGGTTGGAAACTTTGGGATGTTTAGAAAATCAGCGCCTACACTTGAATGGGAGTCAATGAGAGGAGAGAGGGAACTGGCCGCACTCAGAGGCTCCGAGTTTAAATTGTGTTCGTCTCTCTGGTTTTTTGAGCACATGAAGAGATCGAGGATGAGCTTGTCTACAAACGTGGCGGAAATTTTGTGTGTAGAGTGTAATCTGTGGCCGTGCTGACAGGATAGAGAGAAAAATGTGAGAGGATTTTTAGACCCTCTGTCACTCTACCAACTGCCAACGTCCGAACATTCCGTCCCATTGACTTTCATGTTAAATCTGAATTTTGTCAGAAATTTTAATGATTTTAAAACTATACATATATCTGAAACTGTTGAAGATATCAATAAGCTGAGATATAGCTGAATAGTTGAAAGGTTTGTGAACAGTTTAAAAGTTGAATGAAGTCTGTAGCTGAAAGTATGCTGAAGCTATTAGAGGCTGAATGAAGCAGAAGATTTGAAGAGTTTGAAGACTGTTTCAATTCATTTCCTATGAGAGAAAAATTGCAGAAAAAGTTAAATATTTTAAAAAGTATAAATAGTATGAAAGAGAAAAGTCATAGCAATATTGTCCTGAGAAAGCTGCACGTTTTGATATATGAATTGTTGAAATAGCACAAAGTATGAAGGAGCAGAAAACTGCTGAAAAAGGGTGGAAGAAGTAAGAATAATAAGTATAAAGATTTGAATAACAATAGTGTGAATGCTTGCAGCATTCACACTAATTATGACTATAGGAGGGAGGCTACTCTGCAACACAGCACATGGTGAAGGCCGGTGTGTGAAGGCCACACCGTAAGAGCATGCACAGACAAATACACACCTTAGAGGGATTCCTACCTGTGACTCAGGTCAGTGGGAGTCTCAAGAGCGAGAGGCGGTAATCAGTAACAGTGTTATATGGCTGTGTTAATAGTTAACGTGGCCCCTAGACACTGTGCCCCTGGCCCAAGCACCTGCAGCCCCTTTTACAGGCATCATCCACGGAAAGAACAAATAGTGGTCTGAATGCTTGTTGGGCACATCAGCTTTACATGAACCATCACATCCGACATGCCAACAGGTGTCCGGCGAAATAAGCTGCAGGAAAAGTTAGATCTTTGGTTAACAAGGTTAATAACTGGAGTTCGAACTTTGTTATTAGCTCCATAAATCCTTGGCATGCATGGCCTCGACAAGTTTATTGCCCAGTTTTTCCTCTTCTCTTCTCTCCTTTCACAATCTGTTCAATCGGCCCCCAAACTCCCTAACTCACACAAATAGATATTTTGTTGATGCTTGCTTCACAATTATTCCCTTATTTCCACCATCTCTTTCTCTGCACACACAGACACACATACACGAGCACGATGCACTAGTAGGCACATATCTGAACAGGAAAAAACGAAACCTGCGCACAAAAACACATGCCTCCCTAGGCCCTTGATAAATACAGGCAAGCTCAGGTCAGGATAACCTCACTGTGACCCATTGGCTCCATCTCCTGTAGTGACTTCTCTCACCACCTGCTAAGCCTGGCCTGCTGTCCCATCCCTGCTGCCAGGACAGCCTCACACACCGGCACAAAAAAACACCCTTTATTACCTGAAACTTTACAGCTTTCAGTATTCCACGTCCGAGTAGCATTGATCAAGTCTCAAAGTCCAAGAGCTTGATGCGAACGTAATGGCAGTGACATCAACAGAGCACTAAGGCAATGTTAATGCTTCTCTATCCATGCAAATGGAGGTGTGTGTGTGTATGTGTGTGTGTGCACAGTGCAAACAGACCCTTGTACTTAGGGGATGAAGCTGGAGCACTCGGCAGTGTAAAAAAAATCTGGGCTGATGTCTGTTTCTCTCACTAAATTGTTTTTTGATAAGGGAATATCAGGAGATAAGTGTTGTCACTATCCTATCTGAAAACCGGAAGCCAGTTCGATAAATCTCCTCTGTAATCTAATAGGAGTCACGGGCAGTCGCCGCCATCGAGGGAATGTTTCCCGCTGCTGTTGCACATGAGCTCGAGTGAAGGCTTAACTCTGACTAAAGAAGAGGGGAGACGACACTGTCAGCTTGTAAAAATTGATAACATATTTACATTAAATAAACGACTATCGCTACTCTACTTCAGAATTACTTTGGATTTGTTGACATATTGAAGTAATACTGATAGCCTCTGTCAGTAGCCCAGTGACAGTATATCTCAGCTGCAGCAAACAGAGCCCAAACGTGAAATAAGTGGAAAAATCTTGCCACATATATGCATGTTACATTGTGTATATTATATTTGAGGCAATGAAATCTGATCTTCAGAATGAAAATATCAAATAATCAGCAGATGTTTATAATATTACAAAAAGTGTAATTTGGGATCTTGTGTCATAGTTTATTGATCAGAAATCCATTGTGATCATCATATTACAGTCTAAATATTGAAAACACTTTGTTTTGCTTTTTGCTTTCTGAATGTTTCAAGTGATTTATTTTACTTTACCATTCAGTCTTAAAGTCGAACACAGTCAAACCTCAGTGCCTTTCACTTTAACCACAGTGATGCCCGAGGCCGATATACTTTAGTTTTTGTGCCGCAGACATTTATTGTCGTCCACAAAACAAAACGATTAAATCCATCAGCAGAGACTTGACTCTTGGTTGAGACGGCTAATTAAGCACAGAGCCAGGACAGGGAATTTAATGCGTTTACACTGTGAGGTTAATCCTGTGAGAAACATAGCTAACTTTTGAAAACACTTCCTTGTTGGGGGCGTTTTACTGCGGGGAAACTCCAGCATCTGGGGTTTAAAAGTCAGCATCACATTTATGAGCTGCTGTGACAGGAAATCAAACCTAGATCACAGATGTTACACACATTAATTGCATAATTCAACAACCCATCCACAGGCTTAGGAGGCATTAAATCACTGAAATCTATCAATTGCACAAGCAAACCCATAACCACACCGTCCTCCAGATCTCAATCTAACTCTGAGCTGGAGCTGAGCCCCCCCCCCCCTCCCCACTCCCCTTCCCCCCCGGTGACCCAAACTCGCAGGGGTTGGTGTTAAGTAAACTTTGTCAGCCATGCAACAGTCTCCAGCAGAGAACTGTCTCTCTGCTCATCAGGAGACCTTCTCTATGACCCCCACCTCTCCGCCTTGGCATTCCTCTGCCACACCACCTCCCTGACCCACCTTCCTTTCACCTCTCCTGTCCTCCCCCAACGTCAGCCCCCGCCATTCGTCCGTCGCCTTGGGTCCTGCTCTCTGTCCCAGCAGCCCGTGTGGCCGACTGGTGTCTCATCCGCTGGAGACAGCCTATCAGGGGCCTCACGTCATCTGTCTCCAGGACCTGACTGACAGGTCGACCTCAGAGATTACCAGCTACTATCAGTGGGGGGGGATGTCTGCCCTCCCTAAGTGGATGCTCCTTTCTCTCAGCATAGCAGTGAATGGGAACTGGGACCTGCTTTAGACCTCTGAAAGTCTGATGTGGCATTTTATCTGTCTGGTAGCTGCCCTGTTGATTCGCTACAAGGTCTGCAGGGATGGCGTGCCAGACAGTGACAGATATCAACTATCTTGGCCAGCGGAGACTCAGAGGGGAGAGAAAACGTCAAGCCTGTTGTGCTTTGGTGTAAACACGTAGCTAGTTTCTGCTTTCCAGCAGAGGTGTTTGGAATAACAGAAGGCCTACAGCAAAGTACCTGACTGCTATCAAGCTCCAGATGCTGTGTTCCCATGGCGCATGCTGAGACCTTCAGTAATATTAACAGGATGTTTGTTTTGTTTTTTTGGTCAAAATTCTTTTAGCGCAAATTTGAAAATGTCCATGAATCCATGAAAATCACTGTTTTCATGTATTATCTCTTTGTGATTGAGAAATAAAAGCACATTTGGCAATAATTGAATTATTCATTCACTTTAAGAGTCATAAGAAGATATTTTTTGTTTTGCATCTAAATAATATAGGTACCCTACAATCAGCAGGTTAGGCTAGCATAAATACATTAAGTCTTGTTCAATCTAGGAGCTAATTTAAAAGGTTTTTATACACCGTTTGATAGTAGTTAACAAACCAATGCAATCATTTAGCACAACAGAAGGAGCTAATTTAATCTTCCCAAGGCAGAGTAATGGTAGCAGTTCTGGTTCTCCCTATTTTTCACTGTTGTAGCTACTTGTAGCCAGTAGCTTTTAAAAGATAACATATTGGATTTTTACTTAAAAAAAAAAAAAAAAAAAGATCCCTGATTTTTAAGCTAGCAGTGAGGCTAAAAGCATCTGGCCTGTAAAGGAATAGTCTGAAAATTTTGAGCTTCAAAACTTATCTGGCCAATGCAAAGCTAACCGACTCACATACATTGTATGTTGACCTTACAAACATTACACTGGTACCAGTAAATGTACCGTATTTCCACAAATATTAAGCGCTTTTTAAACATTTGCTTTCCAGGCAGCTTCTGGCCTTTTAAAAAAAAACAGTCTCTGCCAGGTGGTGTGAAGCTGGCTAAACTCTCAAGCCCTCGCCATCGCTCTCTGTCTAGAACATGGAGCCCTGGGATATTTGTGTATCATGTATTGATTTGGAGGTAGAACCCTTGGCTGTAAACCAAAGATAAAGAAGTTAGGCATTAACTATTTTTCCAGGGGTCACTCTGAGCTTGTTTCACATAGCTGTAACCCACCTGGAAAGAAGAAGAGAGAGAGAGAGAGAAAAAAAAACTCCACCAAAATGCCTGCTCGTGTGATGGACTCTGGAATATTGATTTTTCTCTTGGAACAAAAAAAGGCCTTTGCAGTCAGTATTTCCCTCTGAGCTCAGATAGGGCTGCTACATTCCTGTCTACTCCCTCCAAGGTTACTGCCTGCTCAGCGGAGGCAGCACCTGTCAGATGTACGCTTGTTTTTGTTATACAACGTGTCTTTGTAGCATTTGCTGCCTCCATAGAACCCCCTATTTTCCAGTAATGGAAAGAAACTGGAAGAAACAGAAAAGGGAGCGCTCAGGGGAATTCAGTAAACTCTGGCTCTGGGGACTTTCCTTGTTGTCTCTCTAGCTTTTACTTTACAAGGACTAGCTCTGCTCAGCCCCCTGTCACATGTGGCTCAAATAGTGGATCCCAAAAGTAACCTGGTTTAAAAATCATTACCTGGCCCTGTGCAGGAGGACAGAGTCATCAGCACTACCTTGTTTGCTTAGTTGAGTGTGATGAATGTGATGAAGTTTGCACTTTTTGATTAAGTATGTCTACCTCATTGTTCTGCTCACTTGTAGCGGTGTGAAACTAATCACATCTGAAGAGAGCTCTAGTGCCACTATTGGTTAATTATTTGAAGAATTTACTAGTGGCTCCCCTGTTGGTGATTAGAGTTTTATTTTATACAGAAATAAATCTAAAATGTGGAAATACCTCACACGTTTTACTTTTGTATTGTTAGTTAATCGGCCCGATCACTTATTCTTTATGTGCTTTTAACTGTTTTTACTTGATGGGGAATTACTGGTGTGTTAGTGTTTGTAATCTGCCTTGTAAAATTAATAGGTTGCAGTATTTTTTTTAACCCTGTCAGGAATCTTTTCAATCTCAGCATCAAAAGCACTTGACAGTTTACTGCCCAGGCAAAGGTTGCACCTCCACCGTTTTATAGAATTATTAAGTAAGCAATTATGATAACCCACTGTTTTAAAGATAATAGGATGATAAGGTTCTGCCAAACTCACTCTGTAGTTTGCCCTCATGCTGCTCTTCCTGAGGAGAAAATCAATATCTTTTTACACTTCGGGCCAAGTCAGGCCACTTTGTCCTCTGGACATACCAGGTGTTTATTTTACCTGTTGAGCAGGTAAAATTCCTGATGTTCCGCTGAAAATAGTCGTAATTATAATCTAAAAAAAAATGCACTCCGTAGCTATACACATTGCAATGACCCTGCTTGGCTAGTGGCATTTTATCAAAGCTCATAAACCTTGAATGACTATATATTGATAAAGACTGTTTAAAGTGTCATTGGAACGATAACATTTGCACTGTAAATGTGGCTCACAGGCTCCAGCCTCCAATCATGCCGGGATGATAAGGACGGCACAAGCGGGATACGACTAATAGGTCAAAAGTCACAAACAATATGGTTTGAAGACGCTGAAAGACACGTTTTGTTTTGTTAAAATATATGGAACATCATTAACTTCTCTAAAACCACGTGGATAATTTAACCAGGATAATAAATATTAACCAACAGCTAATTTGTAATTAATACCACATGCCCTTAAAGTTTAAGGCTTAAACATTGGGAAGTTATTAGTGCTTCATAAGGAATATTGGATGTGACCGAGTGGACAACTTGCAACCACTGTCCTATTGTGATACCACATGTGCATCATTTTATGTTTGTACAATACAAAATGAGATGGAAAAAATATTACAAAGATATTAGATTCCAATTAGATTTAAATTGAAAAAAAAAGAGTAACGAAATATCACTAAAAATACACTTTATGCTTGTTTTAAGGGACCTTGTTCACGAGTACATCCAGTTCCCTCCGAGTGCTGTTTGTGTGAACCTTCTCCCTCTAAACGCATAAATAACAATTACCCACCACTGAGAGAGTGATCGACGAGTGGTTTGACACTTTGCCCTGATCAATATCAATAAAGCAATCAGCTCGTCAGGAGCCTATATGTTTTGAAGAGAGAGACCAGTGAGGGAGGAGAGCTGAGTTTATAGCTTTACTGTGGGAGGTGGGGCCGCTAATTTCAGGTACACTCACCTCAACCACCCACTAACACAAACACACACACATGTGGTTATATCACATTTGAATTACTTCTATTTGTTCTACCGTAAACCTACCATCGTTTTCACGCCAGCTTAAAACACAACTTGAACATACTTTTGTCAGCTCTGTTGATCTCATTTTAACATGTGTGTAAATGTCTGTTACACTTGCTAATTTACACCTTGTCATTGTCTTTTATTACTTTGTTTGTACAGCGCTTTTAAAGTTATTATTATTATCACTATCATGATGGTAAAAATGGCAGATAGCTTCTTAAGTTTACCCCAACTGTAAATAAACCCACATTGCGAGTTCAGGTTTGCCGAATGTAACTGTAAATGTAAAGTTTTCAACCTCAGTTTGACAGATTTTCACAGTTAACCGTCTTGAATTCCCCAAACTGTACCAGATTGCGACAAACACACAAACTGCTCAGGCCTCATGTCGGGCCTCTCCCTCCTCCTTCTTCTCTCTAGTCCTTGAGGAGTCGGTCCAGGCAGCCACAGTTGCACTTTGCTCAGTCTGTCCATAAACGGAGACAATAAGGGCAATCAGCACAGACTGGATCTGAACTGGCTGACATGAGAGAGAGAGAGCGAGAGGACCTTCAGACAGCCAATGATCAATTCCTCCAACATGGCAGGAAAGCCCAAATGGTCAAAATAGATGAGAAGAAATATTTTCTCCCTTTTTGTTTATCTGTGTGGTCTGACTAAATACAGGATGGAATTGATTTCTGCAGATCCATACTTTTGGATTTGAGAAAAAAATAGAACAAAACACATTTAGAATTTGAGGCTTGTTGTCTAAATAAGAAATAAGCTGCAGATGGAAATAACTGTAGGAATAATACAATTTTTATACTATTTTATCATGAGACCTCACAAATAAATATATACAATAAAAAATAAAAAAGCATTTTATGGTCTCTGCTTTAGTTTTGCTCTGAACAAAGCACACCTGGGATCATGAAATGTATAAAGTTCAAGTTCCGGAGATGTGGTAGTAAATTTAAACTCTGTATTTCTTGCTGGCAGCCAAGGCCGGGATTAACAACTGTGTTTCAGAGTGAGCACGTCGTCCGTCGCCATGGAACAACTACAGCATAATCTCTGCATGACTGATGGCGTCTGTAACTACCTGCCACGCCAAAATAAAGCCCATGAGTAAGTGTCTTTACTGTAAATTTCGGTGATTTGTCCTCTGCGCCACAGACACTGTACAGTCACAGGACAGTCAGACCTACAGGGTTTAGTGGTTGGATGTACTGCCACCTTGTGATGCGCTCTGAAAGCTGCATGTCAAAAAACCCTGTTATCAGAGCGTCGCCTCGCATTAAATGTACAGACATTATATCCATTTCAGTGGGTCAGTACTTCAGGACTAGCACCAAGGGCAAAGCCTCAGGAGAGACGGGGGTCCAGACCACCCCTCCTCCCCCCGTGGCATGCTGACTCCACCAGCAGATGGATGCCACTGACCCTGCTCAGTGATCACAGCAGAGACTTGAAGCAGGGTCACAGACATTTTCCTGATCACGGTCGCCCGCTCCGCTCTCCGGGGGGTTCAATTCATCTCTATCTGCTGCTCAGTCAAGCCTGCCAGTGCCGGCACGACCATCACTCACACTGTGCGGGGGCAGCCACATGGGTAGGGAGGAGGAGGAGGAGGAGGAGGGGGATTAGATGACCCACCCCCTCCTGGTGTGGGAGTTAACAACCCCTGCAGTCCAGTCAGCAAACGCTGCAGCCTTCAAGCAGCAGGCTGAAACTGGCAGGCGTGGCGGTCAGGGATGCTCCCCAGGATCAGGCCACACCACAGCCGGTGGGGGGGAGATAGCGTCGTCTCCGGCACCCTGACACACAGGCAATCGGCATGGCAGCGAGGGGCCTGTGGTCAGTCAGAGTGATGGACAAACAGCCTGGTTTTGACACCTCCGATTCATTTGACACACCATTATAATAATGGCCTGGCATCATGGTTTTATGATTCTTAACCTTAACTACCTGGAGAAAAGTGTGTGGACACATTAAGATTATATGTGATAGTTGCATCACATATAATGTGATGGGGGGGGGGGGGGTTTGGTCACACCAAACCAACGCTGAAACAGTAAACAGGCCTTTCCCCAACAACTGGGAAGCACACCACGGTCTAAAATATATATTAAAAAAATAATGTTCTATTATTATATACATAGTCTGTGGTCCAGGTTTTGTTAGTCATCACTGTCTGAATTCTGAAAATAAAGACTTCCCTGCATCAGTACTGGAGCGACAGTGACTGGTGTCCACATACTTCTTACCACACAGAATATATACAGTCTGCTCCCGACAGAAAACGATGACAAAGTGGCACTGCAGTCACCGTCTGACACCGTAACAGGTAAACCGTGTGAGCCCATTCTTTTATAAGACAGCTACTCGAATGTAAAATGACAGAGCACAATGGACGACGTGACAACAGACTCTACACTCGACAACTGTCCAGGCCTGATGCCAAGTCACAGAGATCTGCGAGGGTATGAAAAAAAAAAAAAAAAGGTCTCAAGAGTCTCGGCCACAGTCGGTGTTGTTGGCGTTGACGACGTGAGAGGGTGACAGCATGATGAATGCCCTGTTATGAGCAGCTGCATGTGAGCCCAGTCCAAAGACGTCCAGGTTATGAATGGACTCATCAATGAGCAGGAGCGTAAAAGGCCTTTGGTCATAATTTGGAAGTGGAGAGGAGATGTCTTGTGAGATGTCCCGCTGTCACAGCTCGCACTGGAGGAGATGCATCACTGTGCTCGGCTCGCTCCCATCTCTCCTGTGTGGTTTACCTTTCATCCTCCCTCTCTCTTGAATTAGCATAGCTGACCTCTCACACGCTGGCGCTGAGTCATTATTAGGTGTGAGGATTTTCAATTACCCCACACCTCCCATCTCTGCCACCCTGTCTCCTCTGCAGAGGCAGACGCTGCACAGCATGACAAAAGCAACAAAATGCAAATGTGTTTTATAAGAAGCTGCTCAGCCACATCTCAACATGAAAAACAAAACAAAACAAAATGCTCAAAGCTAACGAACGATTCCAACTCAAGAGGAACAAACAGCACTTTTCAGCGTCCCAGGGTTCATTTGGAACTTTATTTCAGCTATATGGTTGTTTTAAAAGCACTTATTAGCAATACAGACCGAACGGTTTTCATGAAACATGTCGTACTGCATATGTCAAACATTCATGCCAAAGAAAATACTACCGATACATTTCCAACAGGACAATTAACAGGTATTGAAAATAAAAGTACAAAAGAGGCTTTTTCATAACAACCGTAACAAGACAACACTACCATAAAGCGTATTAGTGCTTCTAGCTTAAAGTGTTATCATGATCAGTGAAAAGAATTGAAACTGTACTCAAGAAAAAAAATTTGCTTTCAGACCTAAAGAGAGAGAGAGAAAACGATGCTTGTATGTGGTTGCAAAGTCCCACATAGCGGAGCAAGCTAGCCACCTTGCCGAGTCTCCACATGGGCAACTGCCTTTTTCAAAGAGGTAAGGCAAGTTCTGTCTTACAAAAAAACAAAAAAACATTAGCTTTCCTCCCAAAATAAAACATTGGTGAAAAGATACTTGACACTTTAGACAACAAAATGTCTTTTTTTCTGTTTCACACAAACAAATTAGGCTTACAGAGACCTAGTTCAGAGGAAAAATGCTTAATCTTTCTATCTAGAAGCTACGGCCAACAAAAAGCAAACAAAAAAAAACAAAACAAACAAAAAAACATCACAAACGTATCTTAACATTAATATCAAAGCAGAATGTTTTGAGAGATTTTGAGGCTACATATTAGGAAGGCAGTGATACCTATGAATCCTATCTTTTTGGGCAGCAATACAAAATAATTTATTCTACATTTTCATCTTTAGTGTTCTAATGGATTGTACTTTCTAGCTCAATAGATGTTGATTTTGAGAAAAGGAAATACACTTAAATAAAATAGAAAAACAAAACAACAACAGTAATACAAGATAATAAGCACCTTATCCCCATACAAGTTATTTAACCAGTAGATTTTTGGAAGCAAATGGCACACAGTCATCAATGGTAAATTAGCAATGCTTATTGAATTGTACTTTTTTTCTTCTTTTTTTTTTTTTTTTTTAAATCAGACAATACCAAGTCTCAAAACAGTAAGTTGTGACAACAGGCTCTGTTACAGAAACGTTTGCATCATGTGAGGTCGTGTGTGTGCGACAAACAGGTGCGATGGTGGCCGATCACTGGACAGGTTGAATCGGCAGTACTGTGGTGTGGTGTGGTGTGCTACCTGGTGGTCAGACAAACTGTATCTGTGGTGTTTCAACACTGACCTCACGTGGGACCTCCGAAGGTTAAAGTGTGGAAAGTGGAGTTTTGTTAACCCTGACTCAGCTTTTTCTAGTGGAAAACTGCCAACATCTGGTCTTCAACTTGCGAGGCCAAGTCGACGTACGGCTCGTGTCGCGACTGCCAAACTCAACACATGATGAGAAGCAAAGAAGAAAGAAAGGTGGAAAAAAACAAAACACTCACTGAACCTTTAAATGATGCAAACCGTAATGTGTCACAAACTTGCCACACTGTAATGCAAAAAAAAGTAAGTAGTTAAAATCCACGTCAGGAGCTTCCGATACCAATACACTTGCATAAAGATTTACAAATACAATAAAACTCGACTGCAGCTGGCGTTGACTGCGACAGATGCATGACAACTTTACAACGACTTTACAACCTCTTCTCCAACTTTTGTGAATCCGCTCTGATGCTCAGAGCCGGTGCAGGGTGAAATCCAGGCACGGGATTGACCCTTTCAGTTCATGTCCAAGACTGTGGGCTTGACGGAGACTCCACAGACTCAGAGAGAGAAAAGAAGCTTCACAGAAGAGAGTAAAAACAGATTAAGGGATGAAGAGGGGGTGGTGAGAAAAGGGAGAAAAAGTGAGAGATAGAGAGAGAGACACATTGAGAAACGAAGGCGATGTCCGAGAGGCTGCATTTAGGAAACATGGTGACGAAGCAGCAGAATTGATAAAAAGTCAACTCGTATTTTTTCCTTGTTTTGTAACAGAAACTCCACGTCGTGAACTTTAAGAGAACATTGTTGTGTACAATAAGACATTTGAGGACGCCCCTTGGCTGGCTGACTTGGGTGCTGTGAGGGTGGTCAAGCAGCAGCAGCAGCAGCAGCAGCAGTAGTAGTAATAGCGGTGGCAACAGCAGCTGGTGGTGTGGTTGTGGTGTTGCGTGAACTTCTGAGAGGAGCGTGAAAGAGAGAGAGAGAGAAAGTGTTTGTGTGTGTGTGTGTGGAGATCTAGTAGAGGAGGATGCGGCGTTCGATAGCCTTGCGGCAGATGGGACACTCGCTCATTCGGTCCCCGCACAGCTGGCAGGTGCCGTGGCCGCACATGAAGATCATGTTCTTCAGCCGGTCCAGACACACCGGACACATGGTCTGCGGACAGACGGAGAAAAACGATCACAGCTCGTGTCTTTGGTGCGATGACATCATTTCAATTTTCAGAGAAAACACAACATTTTACAAGTAGTCATGGTCTTGGCCATGAGCTGCATCTGCTTTGTGTATCTGTTATTGTCAAACTATTTTGTTTATTAGTGTCTAATGACATCACGGTGGTGCATTCATGGCCTTTTGGAAACCCCACAACCTGCAACAATCTGTCACTGTCCTGCTGGACATTTGCTACATGTTTTAGAGGTTTGGTGGGTTCAATTCCTTTCTGGGTGGAGTTAACAGGTGGATGTTTTCTTCAGGTTCTCCAGCTCCTTCCCACACATATTAGGTTGATGTGAATCTGAGTTTGTTCGTCTATGTGTCGGCCCTGTGATGGACTGATGACCTGTCCAGGATCTAACCCCGCCTCTTGCCCTATGTCTCTGACAAACCCACCAAACGGAAACTCGTGTGTCTCAATGGATGTTGCGAACTGCTCCATCCTGAACGTGCATGTGGGTGATGAGCCGCAGGAGGAGGCGTCACACTCTTCTGTACACTTCAGGCCTTACCTGCTCCTTGATGTCTTGGAGCTGTTGCTGGAGCTTCTGAACATCGGCGTTGACGTTAGTGTTGTCCTTGTCTCTCTGCAGGGCTGGGATGTTTCCACTGGCTGTTTGAACACAACAGAGCAACACAAAGACGAGTTTAAGAAAAAAAAAAAAAAAAAAGAATTCAATTACCAGCCTAGGGATAAAACAAATTAACAGTTTACACCAGCAGCAACATCAAACTGGAACTTCACCTCCTCATAATGATAAACTATATTGCCAATAAGAGAGAAATGCACCCACACCAACACTGCCTTTCTGAAACAAGCTGGAAGCTTGATTATATTTAAAACATGAGCTCTGTAAACAAGCAAATGATCACAAATGCATGCACTCGGAAATTTATTATGTTTGGCAGATCAAACCCGGGCTCTAGCAGTCTGTTGGCGTAGCACTCACTTTTAAACGACTTGATTTCCGAAATGCATACTTTGCAATTGTCTAGATTATAGAAACTGGCAAAGGACAAAACATCATGCAGTGTTTCTGGCGTTGGACAATCCACTGCGATGCGAGCGTGTAATGATACAAGTGTGAAACTGCCTGGATATATTATTTCAGTACTCAACAAAAATTAGTTGGACCGAGGCCCTGATGGGGACTTCCATTCCAGACTGGCAAACATCTGCCAGAAATAGTGATCAGCAGTGTGATTCTTGGCATATGGACGATCTACAGTTCAGGCTGTGTGTGTATAAAATGAAAGAGAAGGAGGAGGAAGGGGGGTTTAAGGGGAGGGGGACAGGGGCCAGGGCAGCACTGTGGGGAGCTCTTTCAAAAACAAAGGCTCTGATAACGGACGGGATCATGGAGGTATACTTACACCAACTTAGTGCCAGATTGTTGGGCTGGAGAAGATCCTGCGATCCCCCTGCCATAGTGTTAGAGCTCCCTGCTGGGGATAACCAGTCACATTGTTATAGCAGGAGCCGTCCTCACCAGCTCAAGAGTTGGCCTGAGGACCAAAAACTACTCGCTACGGCCTCGGAGGGAGGTTCAGAGAAAAAATTTAAAGAGGAAGCTAGAAAAGTGGGAAACAGTGATCAGGCATAGAAAGGGAAATAAGAGTCACTTCTATGTAGAGTTAATAGTTAAAATGCAGAGCGGTAAAGTGATTCCTTCTCTTTCTCTAGAAGCAAAGTGGAGGTTTTCTTGGCATCTAAATCTCATCTTGCATGGAGAAAGGAAAAAAGTCCAAGAGGTCAAAAGTCCAGCAGCACTTGTGGTATGTAAAATAACATTTTTTTGGCTTGCGGCCTTAATCAGGGGTCATGCTACAAGTCAGTGCTGCTGGAGATCGGCCGTCTTTATTCTTTCTCTTTCTGCCGTTAGCCAATGCTTAAGCGTGAGTCTAACACGGGGTCACTGGGTTAAACATACATTATAAAAGCAAAACACTAAACTAGAGGCGCTGGGAGCTGAAATAATCAAGAGCGACAGATCAATCTGGCATCAGCTTTCATTGTAACTGGGATGCTGCCCCTTGCATGAGGGTCTGCGTGCGTTTGGGGTTTTTTGCACGTCTGGTTGTGAATGTGTGTGAGATCTGCATGGTAATAAAAACCAATAAGTGGAGCGAGGTGACACAATTAACACATGGAGTTAGTGAACTTACAACAGCTTCCCTTTTAACCCAACAGAAAATGTGGAAAACATGATAGAAGTTACCGCTAGTACACCACTAAAATAAACATGTGGACAATAAAACTGTGTCAGCTGGAGACAAGAAGATGGATTGTGAATGAAACCAAAAACTAAATAAATTTGGACACAATATTATATCGAGATTCATTGGAAGTTACATCCACTTGTAAAAACTTGTTTTTTTGTGCCTCTCTATAGAAATTCACCCCCAGGGAGGAATTCTAACTCAGTTCTTTTACACATTCATGAAGGTATTAATATATATAAACCATAAGAACTGCAGGTTGTTTAGTAAACGCCTGCAAATAAATCCAGATATATTTATAGGAATGTGATTAGTTTTCATATTCCAGCAAAACCCAATCTAATAAGTCTCATTAGCCAAAACAAAACATAACAAAAAACAAGGCAGCTAAACATTAGTGAGGCCACTATCTGTCTAAATAGAGTAGAGTAGAACTAAATGACACAATCAAAGTGGATGCATATTTGGAGAGTAAGGTTGACTGATTCAAACGTCTGACCACATTTTTAAATATCTAATGCATGTTTTAGTAAGGGAAAATAAATACATTAAAAAAGACAGCAAAAAAAAAACAAAAAAAAAAAAACATCAGTGATGCAAACATAGGAATACAATGCATAAGCAAGGCAGCAACAAAGCAAAAGGTAAATATATTTTAAAAAGAGGAAACAAAGAAAGAAGGGAAAGAAAGAAAGAAAGAAAACTAAAAAATAAAAGGGGATAATTAAAAGGGAATGTGTGGAAGATTCACTCACTAAGGTCATCATCATCATCATCATCATCATCATCATCATCAGCGGCATCATCCTCCATACCTTTCCCTCCACAGCAAAGAACGAAGGGCGTGCGGCGTTCCACAACAGCCCGGCACTGTACGCACTTCTTCATGAGGCTGGCACAGTCTGGAGGGAGAGGAAACACACAGACGGTCAGATATCGTATTCAAAACGGTGGAGGATGCTGAAGTAAAGAGCACGATAGAGCTGGGCGATGATGTTTTATAATGTCACTTTGACTTGGGTAACTACGGGACGGAGCCGCCGACACTTCTCTGAGCTTCAATAGTTTGTAGTTTATGTTTCAGACACAGGGGAACCATTGTTTAAAAAGTAGCTAATGTTACTAGAATCGTTTTTCTACAGTTTCCCATATGAGAAGGCCAGGTCCCAGTGGAAAATCAACCCAAGATATGAGCAACCCAGGCTTTAATTTATTAGAATAATTTCTTTGTCATTTCTAGAATTTGCAGGAAGAAAAAAAAATACGACTAAAAAAGTAATTGTAGAAAAAAAACTATATATATATATATAATATATATATATATATATATAAACTATTATATTTTTTTTAGGCCATATCACCCAGCTCTAGATTATGATGTGAAATCTGTGTAACTTACTCTCACAAGCGCACATGTGACCACAGGGCTGGAACAATACGGCTGCCTTTTTGTCAGAGCACACTACGCACTCCTCAATCTGTGGAAAATGAAACAAAGAGAAAAAGAAAAAAAGGGGGGGTAATAAAAGTGTCTCTCCACTCCTTGTCATCTATACATTTGTGGGTTCGGGACAGACAGTGGTAGAGTGTCTCTGATACCTTGGTTCTCGACTGGACCTGATCCTTGCAGATGAGACATTTCTTGACACGCGGCGAACAGAGGGAGCAGGTGGCGATGTGTCCGCAGGGCCCGAACAGAGTGTCTCTTTTCATGTCTGAGCACACCATGCACTCCTCCAGCGACTCGATGTTGCTGTTCAGAGACGGGCTGCGGGTGCCCACCTGGCCACTGGAAGGTGGAGGATAAAAAAAAAAACACAGTGTGTGAGAGCAGTGGAAACCACAAAGCCAGAGAGGCTGATGGAGAACAAAGAAAATATGGAAAGACAAGGGGAGACTATTAAGAAAAAAAAACAGATAAAGAAGGTGGAGAAAGGAAACAATATACTATGTCAAACCTTTTTCAGAAAAGACAATAAATAAGAAAAAGAACACATTAACAAACAAGAAAAATTATGGAGCTTTACTAGAATTAGCAGGTTTTTACTGTCTTCATGTTTACCCTACATACATGGGGGTGGTATTGATCTGCTCTTCCAATGCTCAGCATGAAAGCAAGTAAGTGCATTTCCTAAAATGTCAAACTATTCCTTTAAGGGATGATGTTTACCTGCTCTTTTCTTTGTGACATTTGGCCAGAGCTTTGCAGAGGCTGGGGTCAGGACACAGATCCAGAGGGGACTGGCCCTTCTTGTTACGAATGGTCAGGTCTGCTCCGTTAGCTGCCAGGAAGCAGGCGATGGATGCTGCGCTCTTCTTCTCCGCCCCCTGAGTGCCCAGGCCCATGATTAACTGTGGACGCAAAAAAAAAAAAAACAGACGGAATCAGAGACATGTCAGGTTTTTATTTTGGTTTTGTCACAGTGGCGCAGAGCAAAGAGTGAGAGGAGTGAGGAATCCTGGTTTCAAGAGTTAGACCCAGATGAACCATATCAAAGTAAGTGTCACATCGCCCCTAATTAGCCAGTCAAAGACACGCCTTCAGATGGCTGTCAGACAGTGTAACCCCCTGCAACCCCCCCCCACCCCCCACCACCACCATCCAAAATCCCATTAACTGTCACATCCCTCTCGCATCCCTCCTCCAGCTCATCACCTCACTCGAACTCAAAAAGCGTCTCTCTCTGAAGCAATTTGGACCTTCCATGTCTGATTGTCTTCAAGCAGTAGCTTTTACATCTCTGCTGATGGAGCCATCGGGCCGACTAATTCAATTCTCATCTTGAAGGGGAGGGGGTGGAGGTGGGTGGGGGGGGGGAGCTATGGGAGAGTGACCCAACTGCACATATCTCAATTAGACCCGCTGTCTGTCTGTTCCGCTCCTCCGCTGGGGGAACCAGGCGAGGGCAGGAGGCGCTGGGGAGGAGGAGGGCTGAGGAGTGGGGAGGAACTGAGGAGGAGGAGGAGGAGGAGGAGGAGGAGGAGGAGGAGGAGGAGGAGGAGGAGGAGGAGGAGGAGGAGGATGAGGAGGAGGCGCAGGAGGAGAGGAGGAAAGACGTGGGAGGGAGACAGAAGGTGACAGGTACGGTAAGCCTGTCGCTGCAGCGAGGCACTCCAGCCTTAAGCACATCCCTGTAGGGATTAGTGATGTGGTGTTAACACGGAAATGGTTCGGCTCTGACATGTCGGCCTCTGAAGAGAGGAATGAACTCATTCAGGCTGGTCAGAAAGGGGGCAGCAAGCCGGTCGACTGCCCCCCCCACCACCACCACCACCACCCCACCCAACACATCGGAGGCGGCTGTCTGAGCGATGGTCCGCTGCAGAACCGGGCTGTCCAGTGATGCAGATGACAGGGGCGACTGAGGAGCACTGAGCTTCCTGTCTAGGTGTGATCTGTCATCATTTTTCACACACCGGGGCAGCGGACCACACACACACACACACACACTCATCTTCATACAGGTGTGTACACAGACCCTGCAGAACGCTACCTAAAGACCATCTAATAACCACTGATGCTGAAAGCCATGATTATGAGAGACAGGATGTGACTGCACCTCTGTGGTGTTGACAGAGCAAGCATGGCATGTATTTATAAAGGCTTTAATAACTGTCTGGTTTTCCTACTGAATCTGGTTTGTGTGTTCTCTGCATGTATGTGCAAGTTTTCACAGGAGAAAAATACATGGCATGGGTGAGAAAAAGTAATGTGTCTTTTTGTGTCTAATGAGTTTCATTGTTCAAATCAGCTCAGTAAACAGAGAGAGAAAAAAACATGTTTGCTGTGAGTCAGCAGGGGTCGCATTTGACTCTGTCAGATCCTCCACAGTTACTAGAGAGTTTTTATAAGATAACTGGAGTCACAGTAACTCCTGGTAATGACTTCTTGCTCTCTCGACCATTCGTTTTATCCATCAATCTGAGAAACATAATAAAATCTTGAGGGGAAATGTTGCAGCAAGTTTAAACGGTTTCATTATCCTGCCTGGGTTTTTTGTATTAAAAGCAGCACAAACAGAGCCCTCTGCATCAGGCCTGCAACACAGTGGCATCCCATCTTAAGAGCACAGCTGGAGTGAGCGACGGCTGCCCATCTTTCCTGTGTCTTTTAATACGCCATGGTAGTCAGCAATCTGCTCCCAGACAATTATGTTTGGGAATATCAAGATGACACCTCACATCAACCTATTGGATAATAAGAAGGAACATTTCCATATTTCTTTTCTACATATTGACCTAAAAATTGTTATCAACCAAAGTTTAAGATATCTTAACTCTTCAGCTACCTGTGTGTCACCTATTTCACAAGTTTGCAGCTGTTTTCTTGTTGGGTGTTTTTGGCTGTTAGCCTGCACACAAAGTTGTTTTCGTTTTAATGTGTGAGTGTCTTTAACAGTGTGACGCCTTACTGTGTTCTTGGAGGGTTCCCAGGGCTCCACTTTGCTGACATCCTGCATATCTTGGAGCTGTCGCAGTTGGGATAGCGTGTGGTGACGCAGTGCCTCGTGAAGCGGCGTGTCCCCATCCTTGTCCTGCACATCCAGCTTGGCCTCAGCCCGCACCAGCAGCTGTGAAGAGGAACATATAAACAAAGAGTTGCGCAAGCAGGCGGTTTAAAAACGCAAAAGTCTGGCAGCGACCATGAAACAACTTTAATTTTATGCTACGATGCAAATGCCACGGCGCTGATTTATAAGGCTGCTGCTTACAATGAACTGCCTTCAGTGTTGTAGCCCCTCCAATTATAGAGTGCATTTTGTCTGGAGTCCACAAGATGGCAACGTGGCTATCTCAATCCAATACTACCCCAAATGACTCTAACCAAGACACAGCCTCAGAGAGCATTTTCTCTACACAGCATCAGTCTGAAGCAGGACCTCATTCAACTGCAGGACATCCAACCGTGTAAATTAAATGCAGGGCTGCACTGACGTTATTCCTCTCCCCGCTTTTGTGTATGGTCCAGAGTGAGAGGGACTGACAGAGAGATAACTAGAGACAGGATGTGTAGTTTTTTTGTGCTGTGAAAAAAAAGAACAGAAAAAGGAGGAGAACAAATGAGGAAAAGAAGAAAGAAGGCTAGAAGCCCCAACTAACCCGGACTATCTGTGTGTGTTGGCGCTCCACTGCCAGGTGTAACGCCGTCTGCTGGTTGACATTCTGGATGTCTAAGCTGGCGCTGCCCTGGGAGGTGGGAACAAGATAGAAAGAAGAAAACACACACACACACACTATTAACATCTGGGATATTTGTGCATATATTAACAACCAACCCTAGTGTGTCACTCATATGTGCATGGGAGGGATGATAAATGTGGACAAAATCGAATAAAGCAAAATGTAATAAAACAATTGTTCAGTACATGAAAGCCTGTAACTGTAACAAGCTCTCTGGGTTTATGTGCCTCAAACAACCTCCTTTCCTTCTTTCAACCCTGCCGACCAACAAAGTATCACCTAGGGGGCTGGGGAAGAAAAAAAAGAAAAAAGAAAAAAAGACGCATCCCACAATAACGCTGCATGTGATTGTCATTTCCAATTGCGAATACCTCAGCTGAGGAGATGTGGAGGGAAGATAAGCATTGTGATCAGGCAGTGTGTGAAATCCCCAAGTAATAAGACTGACTGACTGGCTGACTGGCTGGCTGGCAGGGAATCTGCAGTGCACCTTGTAGTGTGGTGCAATTTCTGAATAGAAAGCTGAGCCATCACTGCAAAACCAGCCCATTGCAGGGACTTGGGAAAAAAGGCCGTCCCCGCTGAAAGGTAGCTTGCACAGCAAACGTACATGCGTTGGAATGCTGCAGCAACATTGCTGCCTTGCACCACATCCTAATTAACCCAGTTCCTGCTTGGTCAGGTGACTTTTGCCGTAAACTCCTGCATGTGTTAGTCTCCGGGGAGTTAAATCTGCACTCTCACAGGGGAGAGAGAAAGAAAAAAAAAAGAGTACAAACCTATGATTGCAGGAGGAGGAGGATATGAGGGCCCGGCAGCACTAAAGCTTACCTCTAGAGGCCCCGTGAACCGTATGGATTCAATAAAAAAAAAGGCAGTTATAGCTGCTTCAACTGGTCTACAGCTTGCTGGCTGCAGGGAGTGCAGTGGAAGCTGCTCTTAATGGTCTGTAGTGAGGGGGAAGCCGGGAGTGCTGAGGCTGAGCTGATGCAGCTATGCTTTGGGCTAATATTTGTAAACGGTAAAGAGTTTTCTCACAGAGCATGAAGAAACTTGCATTTGTTGTCAGTTTGAGCGCTAAAGCATGTATTTAAAAATGCCTCCGTGTTGTCACCTGGTGCACCAACAGCTCGGCCACCTCCACGTGGTTGTTGAGGGCAGCCAGGTGCAGCGCCGTGTAACCGTCATCCTTCTTCTCATCCACGATCCAAGGCCTCGGCAGTTTGGATAGCAGCACACGCATGGCACTGAGCAGAGAGAGCAAGAGAGTGGGGGAGAAAGGAGTGAGTGAGTGGATTCTGGTGTAGAAAGTCAAGACAATGCAGTAAAATTGATCTCACATCTGTGATGTAAAAAGCAAAAAAAAAAAAGAAATTCATACATCAGTGAATGAATTCTTTCATGCACTGTGTGAGACCGTGGGGTCAGACACAAGCTGCTGGAAGCAAACACATCCCAGTGTCTGTGCTGCTGATACAAAGCATATTCCAGTACATTTTCCCCCCCTTTTTTACAGCAGAGCAGATCCCATTTTCACACATGGGGACAAGAATACTAAATCAACTTAGGGAGGAGTTGCTTTCCCAAGCAGAGTGTTATTTACATCAAGCTTTGAGCGGTACAAGTGCTGTGTGTTATTTTAGAGTACTCGTCCCTCTACCATCTCTTCGGTTAAAAAGGGAAGCCACTTTTCCCTTGATGATGCGCAAAAGCGTCTATCATTGGGAGGCAAAATGGTAATTACATGAGATTTAGCTGCATTCACTCAGGTCTTCTCCTGGGGAAGAAACAGACAGGGTGGATGGGAAAAAAATCTATTGTTTAAACAGTGCCATTTAACATGAGTGGCCTGGTGTGGCGAGAAGAGCCCGTCAGTCCTGTGCCACTGAAGGTCATTTGGAGGATGTGTGCCACCGAGAGACGCGGCTGCAAAGGCGAACTGTACGAGAGGAGGGCTGAGAAGGAGTCACAGTGTCACAGTGGGGATAAAGAGGGAGGCTGGCTGTCACTACCCACAGTGCCACAGAAGAAGAAGAAGAAGAAGAAAGGAGAGACCCCAGAGTTAGTGGTGGATGAAAGCCACAAACACATTTCCATTCCTTATTAACTCGACTGTAATTACAAAGAAATACATGGGAGTTAATGCCCTTCCTCTCGCAAAGTCAACTTGGTTTTTCTTGCATGGCAGCTTTTAGTTTAGTGTTTGAACTCATCCATTATCTCTTTGCCCCCGACTCCTATCTCTCCGTGCACCCTCCTCTTGCTTTAGCTCTCGGGCACACACCCAGGCATATAATACATGAGAATACTGAAATGAGACTCATCCCGATTTTAATGTACGAGAGGCGCATCAAGCCAAGGATATCTGATGAGGAATAAAGGCAGCAGAAAACTCCTTTTTGCAAATACTTTGAAATGTGAAACAAGGCACTTAAAAGCCCAAGCTGTGTCGCTAAACTCTTCTTATATCTGGTCTGTAGTTAGGTACACAATGTACCTTCAATAAGCATTAGAGCAGGAACGCTGGAGGGAACACTTCTGGCCCTGATTAACCCTGAATAATCATGCAGGGCATATCTTTGAACTGCGACAAAAGGAGGCGGCAGATTTTACCCTGACTTTGATAACGGTTGAACAGCCCACATCCGTACGGCGGAGTATTTACATACACAATACAAAGAGGTAAATATGATCCGAAACAGCACACAGAGGGGGGGGGAATGGGCTGTAGCACGGGACAGGAAGGCCGCAGCCTGCACAATCAATGACAAATGGTGAACTATTGAGACAGAGGAAAGAAAGCAAACCAACAGTCTTTCAGAGTAAAGGTAATCGGCACGGCAGGTTCTCTGCAGGGTTTTTTTTTTTTTTCTTCCTGCTAAACCTACAGCTCGTCTCTCTCCTCCCGGGGTAATGAAAGAGAGCATCATCAGCACACCCCTCTTGAGGAAAAGCAGCAGAGGAAAAGAGGAGCAGAGAGAGGCAAGGGAGGCAAGGCAGTCAGCACCTCTGCACGGACAGAGATCCGGGGCTGGTGTACTGCTGCAGTGATGAACAGCGCAGCACACTGATCCCAGGCTCCCTCTCGCTCTCTCTCTACCTCTCATCGCACAGAGGCTTACGCACATACACCTGCATTGCTTGCAGCCATCTTCAAACCACTTAATGCAGAGGGGCGCTGCTTAAATGATATAGCAGCCGCGCCCACTCTTTGCCCTAATCTCATATTCATAATGTGTCGCCTTTGTTACAAAGAACTATTTGCTCGCCTATTGTAGATTTACCATCTCACGGGGGGACTTTTGAGTAATTTCATCCATTGCACTCCCACTGGGCAGAAGTTGAGACTTAAACAAGCAAATTATTCAAGAAAAGACCTTGCCACATCAGATTCCTGCCTGAAGCTATAACATAAAACTTATTCCCAGCGGTTAAACCTAACACTCTTTTAGCTTTTGTTCAAGGAAGACTGATAGACAACACAGGAATGCAGTTTTTTTTTTTTAAACTACCAACAGAATCAAGGGCATTTGTCCCACATAATGCCTTTGTTCTTTTTGTGCTCATATTCTTCCTCTTATTGGTGCAATACAGAACATTTGTGCGACGTGGATTGGCTGGAAATGTCTCCTATATGTAAAACAACTGGCCAATGAATGCAGCGCCTCCTACAGAAGCCGACTGGCGCCTTCTAGTGTCAACAGCCGGCACTTGAGTGCTGGGCAGGTGTTAGCTGATGTAGGGAGCCCCTCCAATAGAAGTCTAGATTGACAGGCTCCCTGCCATGCTGGGCAAAATGGGCAGACATTAATATTAATGCCCCATACTGGCACTGCTGCATTGCAGTTAAGTTATTTGCTGTAAAGGCAGAAAAAAAGAGAGTGAATTAAGAACCAAGAAATAAATCCTAGATGTTTCTTCTTTTTTTTATCTCTTGGGTAAGTGATGTTAGCAGTGACTGAGGTGTGTGTATGTGTGTGTGTGTGAGGAACTGGCTCTTGAGGTAGGATGTTGAGCAGGAGGATGTCGGAGGGGGGAGAGTGAGTTTGGCCGACTCGGGCGGGCTGCAGACTTTTCTTACCGAGCAGAAGGCGCTGTGTCAACCTGGGAGTTTACATTCGGAGAGCTAAAACATTTTTTGCTATGAGGAGGAAACATATTTAGAGAGCGGTGAGGAGCCTTACAAAACCAAAGCAAGCAAAGTCTGTGTGTGAATGCAGGGAGGACGTGCAGCTAAAGGAAGGAGAATGGTAGAGGGGAGAGGGAGAAGGAAGGGGAGACGTGATGGAACTGGGTCACCCTGTGAGAGATCTCACGAGTCCCTCAGGAGAGCTGCACCGGGGCCTGTTGTCTTGGGCTGCAATTTGTCATTGACCAGGAACGCTCTCTGACGCCCTCAGCTCTGTGTGTGTTGGCGTTTGTCATTGCGCCGTACGACAGTGAACCCGAAAAGTGTGTGCGCGCTCGTGTGTGTGTGTTGGGGTCGACAGGGCCCTTCTGCTGCCCTCGTCTGGCTGACAGCCATCTGTGTGGTGGTGGTCAGTCGCCGCTATTGCAACAGGAAGTGAGAGTCGAGGGACAGTAACTTGGGTAGGACAGGGCGAAACGGGAACAGTCAAACATCCAGCCTGAGATTAATGGCTGCGCGCAAACATATGGTTACTCTGATGCAGGAGACGTGTTTGGCATACCGTCAGCCGTTAAACAAAGGCTTCCAGCTCAAGACAGCCCGTCCAAATTCTGCATCGGAAATTAGTCGCCAAGAGGTGCCACCTGCCGAAAACGCTCTGTAAAGGCTGATCATGACAGTGATCAGTCTTGCAACTGTAATGTTCAAATGCACAGATCCAATCTATTTCAATAGTTACAAGTACTACATACCAAAATACCAAATAAATGTTTTTAACCAAAATAATTCCTGACATATTAACTTTTACTGCAGCGTGGGCGAGAATTTATCCACATCCTTTTCAGGACTTTAGCAACAAGTGTTTAACTTATAATCAAAAGTGCTATGGATTATATTCTTCTCAGAGCAGATATGTCAACAAGTCCATTTCCATGACAACTGAACAAACTTTATCTGCCAATAAAAACTGTTTACATTTGATGCTTTTAGGAAAAAAAGCCTACAAGTTAGAAATCCTTTTTTCAAAAACGCACAGCCTCTGTTAGATTTAGCTGGTTTCATGAGGTTTGTTTCTATATTCCTTTCCTCCCTCCAAATGTTCTTCTCCGTTGCAGAGGCCTCATCGGAGCAGCCGTATCCAGATGGTGTGACTTCAGGACGATACATGAGGTGTCAGCTCATCGGGGGGGGGGGGGGGCAGGATCAATACTTTCAGGTCTTTTGAAATAGTGAAGCAGGTTCCCAACAAATCATTCACAAATGCAACACACTAACTGCAAATGGAACCGACTCCCTTCCCCATCCAGCTCGGGGCGGGGAGGCGCTCTTCATCATGTGTTTGGAAGGCAAGAGTCCCTAACTCAGTGGCAGCTGGGAGGGTTGGAGTCATAAAACTGTTGAGGATTTCACTGATCTTAAAACATGCTGCTCTGAACGGAGGGCTGTTGCATTTTTCCTACAAAAACAAGGCAGCCCCAACTTCAACACACACACACACACACAAACTGCAAATACCACTGCTACGAAAACATCATATCTCATCATATCCCATGCAAATGTGACAACCTCTCAAACTTCACCCCTGCCCATCACTCCACTGCTCCCCCCTCCCGAAGCAATTAGTCACCAGTTTACTTAAGTCGGGGGCCGTCCCGCAGCTGCTGGCTGTCCTGCTGTGGACAGAAGTAAATAAACACAGGTAGCGTCCAGGCCAGCAGTGCAGCAGAGAGCTGAGGACAAGAACCTAACTGGCTCCGCTCGATAAAAAAAGGCTTTCATTACCATGCCGTGAGGAGAATAATTTCCCCTACAATGTGACCTTCCCCTGCTTGCCTGTACCTGAGGCCCCTGAGTGAGCATGCTTTTATTAAGGACTATTTGCATAAACCGGGAAGGGGGGAAAGACGAGGAAGGGATGCATTTCTATGATGTTTTGGTTATCACTATAGCTGTTGCTGCCGGCTTGAAGGTTGTTTAGGAGACGCCAGGTGCATTTTCAAACATTCTCAGGTATAGTCGTCTGTCCATTTGGGAAGTAGGCGCGAGCCTATAAAGGCTTAGCTCTAATTAGCCTTAAATCATCCGGTATTATGGGGTGTCCTGATTCATAGCAATTTATGAAGAAGGAGGCAGCAAGACAGTCAGAGAAGCCCAATGGCGCGTTAATGTCCCATTGGTTCGAGATGACCCAATTATTTTCCCATGCTAGTCTTCCTTTGCACTTTATTCTCCTCAGTACCTTGAAAAAGTCTCATTCCCATTTCTGCACCAGCCATAATAGCTATAATATACATCCTTTTACCCAAAAAGTGAGAAATGGCATAAAAGAAGGAGCAAGGACATGCAGATTATATTAGAATAAAGAGACCCCTAAATCATACGTACTCTATGGAAGAATTCCTCAATAGCATCATTACCTATAAAACAACCACGTAATTATTGAACATCGTTTTGTGCGCAGGGTCTGGATCATTGTAATAGGCTCTACATTGGTTTTTAATGTAACAGGGATACAAATCTAGGAAAGACTGGAAAAAAACTGGATTGGATTTAACCTGCTGTATGAAAAAGACTTACAACAAAGTGACTTGACAGACTGAATACACTCCGACAATGTGCAAATAACCAACTTGAAAAGTGACAAAAAAACCCCACAAGACAGGATTTGGTAATAGCATTTTGAATGGTTGACTTGACGTAGGACAGAAAGTATACAAACCGCAGCGTGGAAAATGAAAACGGTAGCTCACATCACTTGTCAGCCCGAGACACAAAACAGACCGGAGTACGCTGTCACCGCGGCATCCAAACCCACCGGCCTCTCTCGCCCATTATTGCAGTCATTGCTTCTCAAACAAGCTGCTAACAGAGCAAAGAAAATCATCTCTGACCCCGTCACCCTGCTCACTCTCTTTTTCGACAAACTTCCCTCTAGTAGATGTTACGGATCAGTGACCCCTCCCCCCCCCCCGCCCCCCTGCCCACAACCTGCTACAAATAAAGCTTTTCTCCGTCGTGTCTCGTGATGCGGACATTAGATTTCGATTTAATTGAAAATGCAACCTACAGGTCGATATGTATTGCCCTTTGACATGATATATCACTACTGCTGCGAGTCTAATTGTATCTGTGATGTCTGTAATAATTTTTAATGTTGAATGTGTTGTCCATCCCATGTCTGTTGTGAAAAACAAAGAAACTCATTATATTTTATTATATTACTCTATACTTCAAGCAAATTGAGGCTTTTTCCGACTCCTCTTGGTGACGGTGGTGGTGACCTATTTGAACTTGAACTGAATACCCAAGTTTTACATCTTACTGGGTCATCAGCAGTCTTTGTTATTTGAATATTCTTCAGGTTTTTTTTTTTGGAAACAAGCGCGCCAATCTAACATCATCTTAATAACCTCTTATCTGTGAAGCCAGTGTGACTGACAATGGCTCTTTTATACTGGCCATTTTTTTGTGATTATGAAGCTGCTTTCTTCAGAGCAATACTACGCCATGCTCGTGTCTGGTTTGAAATTAACTGCAGGTGTTTCCACACTGAAGTACGGGGAGCGGTAAACAGAAGTGGAGGGGGACTGACTCCGGGCTTTGCAGAGCAGCGGCGGAGGATTCAGCCGCTTGTGAAGGTCCTTCGATCGACAGCCACTCAGCAGCCTGCCGCACTGTCACCGTATGGGCAGACAGTCTGAGAGGCTCCCGTGATCTACGGTCTCACGGCAAATCTACCACTTTAAATCACCCCTCACTCCACAGCCTCCCACCTTTTTCTTGGCCCACCACAAAACACATCACGCTCACCCTCACCCTCACACTCTCCTCCCTTGAAACGCTCCATCTCTTGTACGACGTTGTGACCTGCGAGGGTCCTTTTTACACACACAGGAAAAACCCAGCAGTAACAGCATCTCCCCCTCTTAAACGCAGCGGCAAAAGGAAGATAACACATCATCAAAAAGCTCCGCCACAGTAATTGGCAGAGCAGATCCAAAGTGACACAAACAAGCTGCCATATTGCAGCTGATGAGCCTGACTTCTTTGGCAGTGCACACACTTCTAGGCACATATGCAGAGGAAGAAGCTGTGGCTGAAACAGCGATTTGGTAATTAAAATCCATTGTTTGCAGTGGGAAATAATGGGGATCAAAGGGCCTTGTATCAGCTACTGCCTCCTCTAAGCACTGAGACAACAGGCCATATGCCCCAGAGCAGAAGAGAAAATGTCTAACAGCCAACTTGTTAACTGTGGGGGAATGGAGCTTGTATGAATGTACTGTACATTAGACAGATAAGGCTCCATAGAAACTTGAATGTATTCCACACGGACCCATGATTGTACAGATAGTACAATGAAGGTTTTTCTCCTGCAATTTTCCCACGTAAGCTGTTCTGCCTAATCCCAATAATGTAATGGCTTTTTTTACAAAGCAAGCGCTTTTTGCCGACGCCGATTCCCCTCCGTATTCTTTGCATGTTTGTACACAAGGACCCAGACACACACACACACTCGCACAAGAGCTCGCCAACAGACACAAACACAAATCCTTAGCCTCTCCGACTTGTCATAACGCATTTACGCGGGAGCCATTGACTCGGATGTCCGTACAGGTTACCAGGGTAACGTGGCCTGCATTATTCAGCAGCTTAGCTTAGGTTTAGATGTGAACGTCGGCCTGAATGTGTCCCTCAGAGTACATTAAGGTACTAATAGCCCTTGCGGTGACAAAAAACTGTGAAATGACTGGACATGATGGGACAATGAACATGGGTCGTGCCCACGTTTGATCACACACCTCACACGGTCTGAAGCGCCTCTGTATTTTTTTTGACATAGCTTGAAAGGATCTTAGCACTGTTGTTTTATCAAATACAAAACTGCTGAATCATCTGGTGTGCAACCAGGTGTTCCTGAAATGATTCTGTCACTGCATTGAAAATGTATCCAACCTCTGATTCAGTTCTGTTCTACAAAGATTGCTACAGTCTCGTTTAAAAAGAGGATTTCTCACTTGGTATTGATACTCAATATGTGGATTGGGGTCACTAAAGCATGACGGCATCTCTAACGGCCCACGATGACATTAATACTAACATCATGCTATCTGTATTATCTTGATACATGAGTGCAACCATTTCAAGTATACTGCAGGGTTTGTAATGAGGTTTTACACGTGTTCACTCAGCTAAGGAATGTGCAGCACACTTCTCAGTTGTTTCATAAAAAAAAAGAAAAAAAAAAAGACAAACCCAACTGCCATCACTGACGTTAAAGTACCATCTAAAGCTGAAATAAATTCTATTACTTATTCCAGTACATCAAGTAAATAGATAAACTACATTTGTTTTTAAATAGGGGGAGAAAATATTAAAGATGCCTGACAGCTGTGCTGTGGAAGTACATCACCTTGCTCTGTCATATTTATTACCTGCATTGCTGAGGCACTTAAAGTGCCACAAATAAATCCTGCTCTTTCTAGGTTTGGCAAGTGGGCGAAAAACATACTAACGGTGCATATGGCGGCTTCACAATGCAACCTTTTCTTTTTGCATGGCATAGTCACTTTCCCAAAAGCTCTTAATGTCCTTGAGTCCCTCCAGTAAAGGGATGCACCCCTCCCTCTCACTCCCCACCATGCATCCATCCCTCGATCCCTCATTCCCTCTCTTCCCCCTCCATCCATCCATCCTTGCCTCCCTCTGCTTCCCCCAACCCCCTCCCTCTCCCAACATGTGCTATAGCAACATAGCAGCCAGGACTCAATGTTTCAGAATGCCACAGGACAGACAGAGCATTACAGCATGGCTGAGCTTATCTATTGGCTCAGAGCCACTGTTGGCCCAGCCCTTAGGAGGAAGTGTGGGCGTTCTGATTGGCCACAGGGGGATTGGGGCTTGTATCAGCTTGTCCTCTGGCTGATCTGTTGGACTGGTCCCAGCTCATAGAGAGGTGGACACTGGGAGGGATTCTAGGATTGGGGGGACTTTTCAATTAAGTCCGAGTGCATGCTGCAGCAAACTGGAATGAACCCGTTGTTGCGCTACATCCTTAATGGGTGCGCTCCTCAGTCAGGAATTTAACTAGAATAAGCTAATGTCTATTTGTACAACTGAGGATGATAACAACAAATAATACTAAGGAGACGTGTAATTACAAAAAAAATGAATCAGCGGGATAAATCTGTTCTACATAGAGCATGTTATAATAACTACCCGGTCTAAGGATACTTCCTCCCGTTGTGGGCGACAGGAACTCTCTAAGTGCAGTTCATCTGGATTCCAAAGGTTACTTTGACATATCTCTACGATCACTTATCTTTTAATGAATTACAGCAAAGCACCTGTGTGTACTATTTCCTCTGACCAAGTTTATCGCGTCCACCTTCCTGCCATCAGGAATTATCATATATTACTGTGTAAACATGGCCGGATCACACACGACGGCTAAACACACAAAAAAACTAATGGCCAAATCACCGCGCCTAAGTGACATCATTCCTCTGTTTTAGCCCATAAAACCATAATACTCTGCCATCACGTATTGCGCAACTGTGTGTCTGTGTGCATGGTTGTGCATCTGCATATGAGCATATGGTGACAAGGAGGAACTCATACATTGTCCTCAGCAGCTACAACACCTTTCCTGTCACCTCTTTTTATTTTATCAATAGGTTGCTGGCTGGTGCATCTGGCTGTCCTCGCCTGGCCGCGTTAACTTCTAAAATCTGGAAAAAATTAAAACTTCCAATCACAGAAGACTAATTCAGGTTAAGCATCATAATTAAATCTGTGCACGAGCATGCAGCCATTTACTTGAGTGACATGTGAATAAACAGACATCAAGCAGTATGCTGCGGGTGTGTGTATGTGTGTGTATGTGTGTGTGTGCCTCTGAGAAAATGGTCTGGCACACGCATTATGCGCCCCTGCAGTGCATAGGTATTTGTGCAGTTTGGGAGTCACTTAATGGTAACATGCAGCGCCAGTAAGGCACAGTAAAAGATCAGAGGCAGGAGAGGCAGAGGAGCTTCCCCTGCAGTGAGGCTGGAGGGAACAATGGGCTGCTGGATCAGAGAGCCTGACAGCCACTGGCTTCCCCCTCCAGCACCCAGGTAGGCTGGCCCATTCATAAATCACTTTTATTCTTCCAAGTGCTCAACAGCCTCACCTCTTCAAATGATGCACTGTGTAAAGGGATGAGGAGAGAGAGAGAGAGGGGTGGGTGGGGTGGGGTGGTGGGTGTGGAGGGAACGAGGAGGGAGAGGAAGGCAACCGATGAGAGAGATAAAGTAAGCACGAGGAAGAGCCAGGCTGATGGAGGAGGAGCATGCAGATTTTCTTAAAAAGAAAAAAAAAAAAAAAAAAGAGGGGCACAAACTGGACTCATTAGAAGTAGCTGTAATCCCTATATGATGTTGACTGGTGGGCAGGGACACAGACTGCAGGAATTAAGACAAGCTAAAAGACCAACCAAGACTTTACCAGCAGGCTTGAAGCTCAAAGATAAAAAATAAATAAAATAAAAAAACAAACAGGGGTGTCATGACCATGTGAAGGTGACCAGGAGTCCCAGAACAAACCTTTCAAATCACAAAAGAGACTTTTTTGGGTCATTTTAGTCGAGTCAGAGGGACGAGCTTTCACTAAGAATGCCCATCTTATAAAATAACCAACAATATATTATGCTTCCTAAAAGTTTTCCCTCTGGGCTTTCCCAGAAATCAAGCTTTTTGACGTTAATTTGGAAAAGGAAAAAAAAGGAAGAAAGAAGATTTAATGTCAAAGTGAAAACAAATCACTACAAATTCATCTTAATTAGGAACAAATAAAAAAAACAAAGTAATTGATTGTATTCACCCTTCTCAAGTCGATATTTAGTAGAAGCACCTCTGGCAGCAATTACAGCCTCAACTCAACTCTTTGTGAATTGCTCTGTGTGGACACTGCCCCCCCCCTCCCTCCTCCTTCCTTCCTACTTTCCTCATCTCTGCCCAGTCTCTTTTGCTAAACTGCCTGAGCTCTGTTATGCTGCATGAGATCCATGAGTAACAAGCCACTTTAAAGTCCTGCCACAAATGTTTGATTACAATCCTTCCAGCGGCTGCTGCAGACAATCATCGTCACAGCATAATACTGCCACCATCGTGCTTTATGGTGTTTCTGCCCCCCACCCCCCACCCTGTGTGCGGCGTTTTGATTTCACTACATTCACAGGTTGATTCAGTAGCGATGGGCCTCTTCCGTACAGACTCGTGTTTTATCCAACATCACTTATCTTGAAATTTTTGAAATTTTTCTTTCATAAAACTTCTACAAAGTGCTGGCTTCACCACTGACGATTTTGAATCAGAGGAAGTGTGTGCAGAGGGTGAAGTCTGTACTTAATTTAGATCATTTTGGAGAGACTATCCTTTTTTCTCTTGATGTCAAAAATCCTGACGTGTATCCATTCACAATTCCCAAATAACACCAAGAAAGGAACGGCTTCAAATATCAAAATTTCTACAAAAAATCTGTAATAAAAAAAATCATTAAAAGAGAGAAATGCTTGATGTCACACCAACCAGTTTTGTTTAATTTCTTTCAGTTGAATGGGGGGGAAACGTCTTAAGCAGCGCTCATGGGGGGAGAAACACCCATTCCAGCCTTCCATCCAGTGAAGCAATGCACATCCATTAGTAGATCCTTTTCTTATTGATCGATTAACTGCTCAGCTAAACATTCAGGCCCGCGCTATTCATCATGGAGGGAAGATGTAAGCCATGCTCCTGAGTTTCAGGGGCAGATGGGATGTCGGGTTGTAATTGAGATTAAACTGGTGGGTTGGGTGGCTGGAACAGTGAGGGTGGAGACCCACCGAGGGGATACACAAAACACACAGAAGAGCATCTTCTATGCAGACAGTTAGTTATGGTTTCTGTGGCTCATGACTGAGTGTTAGCACATTGCCAAGTTCAAACGTGCATCTGCTGTGTGTGTGTGTGTGTGTGTGTGTGTGTGTGTGTGTGTGTGTGTGTGTGTGTGTGTGTGTGTGTGTGTGTGTGTGTGTGTGTGTAAAGTAAATTATGTGAAAGTATGAGTATGTGAAAAAAAAAAAAACAGGTTCAATATGAAGCAGTGTGCAAATGTGGAGACTAAAGTGCAATAACAGGTGGACAATTACAGTTGCCATTTATGCAGCTGGGAATCTGCACTTTGATTGTCCGTGTAAGGTCAAGTTTTGAGCGCGACACATTAGCTGGGAATCCATTTTATCTCGCAAATGGTCAATTCTTGTAACAGCCGTAAAGATAATGTAATCGAAAAGCTATAAATTGCGGTGACAATACATTAATTAAATTGCACACTTGAATCTATGCAGAATTATCTCCACGGCGAAGGCTTGAGATATAACTGTGAGCAAGGGGCAGAATGACTGTGAGCTTCTTAAAAGGCTTATCAAATCAACGACCACAGAAGTGCGTGACATTTTTCTGGCTCGTGAAAAACACACTTTGATAAATGCTCGTGGTGCATTCGGGGGTGTTTGTGAGTTTTCACAGTCTCATTCATTACGAAGTGAAATGCCACAGTCTGGTTTCCATGTGATTACCTTATTAAAAAGCATATTTGGTGTGCGAAACCATAGGCCTTACACATCCTGGGGCGTTCTGCAGTTAAAAATGCAGGTGGGGTAAGTAAGAGGACTTGTGTGCTGTCATTGAGGTATAAGAGGAGAGGAGAGGAGAGGAGAGAGTGAAAAAGAGAGGAGGGCACAGAGGACATTGCTTCCGTACAGTATAGATGTGCCCCGTGATGAGACCGACTAATTAAACAGATTCTTCAGTGGCCGCGCCTCGGGAAAGCTTGAAAAAGACACTTGAAAATTAATGAGAGCTCAAAAAGAGAGAGAAAGCAGCCCAAACTTTTCAGTGCCTCAGAGGTGAGGCTGCCACTTGTCTCCCTGCATTGCCAGAAGCCGCATTAATAAATAAATAAATGTGAAAACACAATAATATTTCCTGCTGTCTGCTGGCTTCTCCTCTGCGCTACGCATGCAGCCCCTACTCTCTCCTCCATTTCTCGCGTATACAGTTATTCTAAGTATAGAGGTGAGCAGACGGAAACTCGACCATAAGCAGTGTGTTCCAGCTCTATTTAAAAAGAAGAATGATAGAGACTAGTGCTGGTGGTGGTGGTTGGTTGGTTGGTTGGTAGTTGGGGAAGGAGGGAGGGGGTCAAAAGGACACAGCGAGTGAGGGGGTGGTATCAGAGGAGGCGGTGGAGTTGGTGGTGAAGGATGTAAAGCAGGGGAGGGTGGAGGGGGGGAGAGAATCAAGAATATACAAGTGGAAGCACGAGAGACCACTTTATTTGGAGCTACTAAAAATAGCACAGCAAATGGTAACGGGGGCTAGCTGGCCTAACTCTCCTCCTCTCTCCTTCCAGACCGGTGGAATCGATAGGCAGGGAGCCGTGGGGAAGGCTTCCCAGAGCCTGCAGCCAACATTTGCTGAAGGGGGGATATGGAAGAAGAGGGTGGCGGGTAAGGGGAGGGAGGTGGGGGGTGAGGCAACAAGAGGAGAGGAGAGGAGCAGAGTGGAGCGGAGCGAAGCGGGAACTATTTTTTGCACTGCTTGACTAAATATGGTCAGGGAGGTGGTGAGACAAGACACAGGAGCAGCCCGGCAACAGGGGCCGAGGCATGTTTCGCATGCTTGGCTTCCCACAAAGTGCTAACCGTTTAGCTTAGCCCCCTCGCTCGCACGGTGGGGTGTGAGCGAAGCCGCTGCTGCCTGCTTCGGCCTCTTGTTTCCTAATTTGCTGCCAGTGTGTTTCGTCCCCGTGCTTCTCTGCCTTCCCAACTGCAGCAGCAGCAGCAGCATCTCTGCATGATCTAATCCTAGTCCCAAAAAAAAAAAGAGGTGACCCTTGCAGCGCACTTCCAAGAATGCATAAACTGTAAACTGGAGATTTACTAGTGCAAAAAAGCATGAAAATCTAAACAACCAAAAATACCAAAACGATATTGCAATATCCTTCATCTTCAGGCTCTGACAATGGTAATCAAATCTGCATGGATCGCGGGGGACTATTAAAAGTACAGCTGTCTTCTACCGCAGAGGCACAGACACCTCTTTTTTTTTTTTAAATACCTCTATCACAATTCTGCTCTCAAACATTCAGTAAACTCCCTCTTCTAAGCTGCTGTATAAAGTTCCACTGAATAATAAAAGCGCATTTTAGGAGCAGGATAAAGCTCTGGGGCTGTGCGTGTGTGTGTGTGCGTGCGTGTGTGTCGATGGAATAAGAAAAAGGCAGGGTGGGAGGACGGTTGGTATACTTTCTGCCTCCTTCACCGACCAGGGCATCCTCCCAGCTCTCTCCCTCAGAATGCACATGATGGAGAGGAGAGTGCTGCAGAATTTTTTTTTTTTTTTACCCCTCCTTCTCTTCCTCTTCTCTCTCTGCCCCCTCCCTCTCTCTCTCCTTTTTTTTTCAAATGGCAGCTCTTCATGTCAGCTCTACATCTTCCTCTTCTAAAGGTATGACTTGTGTTTGTGTGGGAATGTGTGCGCATGTGTTGTGCGTGCATGTGTGTGTGTGTGTGTGTGTGTATGTATGCCCGCTTTCTCGCCTTTCCCCATCCTCCCCTCCCTGACTCTGGCACTCAACCCGCCCGCCACCACCCCTCCTCCTCCTCCCACCCCCACCCCCACCCCTCCACCCCCCCCAATCATAGAAGCTGATTCAGCGAGTCAGGCGTGCACCCGGCACACACGATGGCTGCAGCAGCTGGAGCGCTCTCTAGGTCATTATGGCTCTCTTCACTACGGGAAGAGGAGGAGGAGGAGCGGCTCAGATAAGAAACTGATCTGACAGGTAATATATGCTCTTCCTTCGCTTTCGGACGGAGTTTACCCCCCCCGACGGGCCTTGACGTCTCCTGTCCCGTCTCTTCCTCCCCCCTCTCTCTCTCCTCTTCTTCTTCTTCTTCTTCGGATGCGATCAGTTATTAACCGCATGGTTTGCCTGTGAGTCGCGTAGTCGAAAGGGGGAGTGGATTGTACTGTTCTGCAGCAGCAGCAGCAGCAGCAGCAGCAGCAGCAGCAGCAGCAGCAGCAGCACTGGGACAGAACTTAACCAGAGAACACCTTTGGGCATTTTTTTTTTTTTTTGCTCCTTCTCTTGTTCCTCTTGTCTTAGAAGAAGGGAAGAAATAAAGGCTTTACAAAAAGACAAAAAAAAAAAGTATGAAGAGGATGCAGGAGGAGGTTGAACAGGGGAAAGGGAGGCTGGGGAGTTGCTATGGTCCACATGGATTTTAGCCCTGTTTTTTGCACTCTCCACTCTATCTCTCTCATCTTGTTCTTTCTCCCTCCCTCCCTCTCTTGTCTTGCTCCTGCTCTCTCTCTCTCTCTCTCTCTCTCTTGTGTTCCTGGCACTGGCCGGACATGCTGCAGCAGCAGAGCTCTTTGGCTCATTAGGCTTCATGGTTGCAGCCCTGCCGCTATCTAATGACGGACTCGTTAACTCAGACCTGCATTGGTGTGGAGCAACATTCCCTTATGCACAATTCGCCCTCTGTATCCAACACCTTCCAAGATGCTTTTTGTCACCATGACTAAGGATACTATAATTACTGGGACTTTTCACATGTTTTTTTTTTTTTTTTTTTTTAAATCTTTTTCAAAACATCTTTTTCTTTCTTCCTTGATCAGCCAGACCACTTTTTCAATTAAACTGAAGGGCGGGGGAGGTCACTGGCGTTCTTAATTGATGGGAGGTAAGTTTGAGGACACGTCGCACTTTCAAACCCGAGGCTCGCCGGCTGATCGGGATGGAAGGATGGAATCTGGCGACCGGAGGGATGACGAAGCATCAGAATAATGAACAGCGGGGCAGGTCGGGAGTTTCTGAACAGGGGGGAAAAGCGGATTGACGGCACACAGCTGTGAGAAGTGTATTAACACAGATGTGGGGTTGGGGGAAGGTGAGGATGGGTGGGAGGGGATATCGGGCAGCGATGGTTGGCTGACTAGATGTGTGTCACTGGCTGAACCCACAGCACTTAGGGTAGTAACCCAGTTTCTTCTCTCTCCCTCCCTCTGTAACGGATCGCTATAGGCTAGGCAGGGCATGCAGGGCACACAGTACTGCAGTACTATCGCCCAAACCAGAACAGACACAGCAACCACCGGGCTAATTCGCTGGTTCGTGTTCCCCCCCCAACCTCTACACTCCGCTGTGTGTAGGAAGGAATTTCAACCCCCTCTCTCCGTCCTATTTGCTCACCCTCTCGGGTGGCTGTGACATTTCCTAAACAGGACGTCACACCTTTAGGACCGGGACTCATCCACCTGCCCAACCCTTATCTCAGTCAGTGCTGAGAACAACTATCACCTCCAGTTCAACCTCCCCCTCATTACTATTCCAAAACCCTTGCACTGCAAAAACACTGCACCACTTCTCCCATTTATTCAGTTTTTCCTCTGCCACCCAGTCTCCAAAACTCCAACCTAAGCTGGTCTCCCCCTAATCCATTTTTTCGATTTACACCCATCGCCTCAGCATTCAGCCTGCTGGCTAGCTTACCGTTGGTTGGAGGCGGTGTGGACTTGTGGAATGTGTTGGTCTGGGGCAAAGATTCATTAGAGGCTTGCTGAATAATTCTCACTACCATGCAAATGGTTATTGATCTGCTCCACCAACGCCCCCACCACCGCCCCCTCCCCGTCTGCAAACAGAACAGCTGGTTTCACTGTAAACACAGGCAGGTGAGGTTTGATCAGAGGAGGAAGTGCGAAAAGGTGACAATATAAAAAAAAAACAACAGTGTGGGAAGCAAGAGAGAATGAGGTAAAGAGAGAAAGAGGGAGGGAGGGTGAGAGAGAGAGGGAGGGAGAGGGAGAGAGGTGGTTTTGATGGTGGGTGGGGGGTATAACCAGGACCAATCCACAAGTGCTGAGTGGGCATTAGCGCCTTCATGTGACCTATGGCCTGCCTCTGCGCCTAAAGCCCAAATCCTGCTCACAATAGCTTCCTGTTCCACTTGGATCACCCTCATTTTCAAACATCAGCAGCCGCTCCCGCTAGCGACCGGGGACGTCGCTGACACCAGAGAGACAGGCGGGAGAGAGAGGGGTCCATGTTGGTGGAAGTGAGAGGTGGGGAAAAGGATAAAGAAGGTGGTGTTGGTGGGGGTGGAGGGTGAGGGGGGGGGTTGGAGGGCAGGTGGCGGTGAGGGGGGGAGGAGGGGAGGAGGGGGTGAAATAAGAGAACGCGATGGCGGTGAGGGAGACTCACTTGAAAGAGCAGTGGGAGGAGAGAAGTGAAAATGTTTAGTATGTCAGCGGGGGCCATTCAGCTTATAGGTGCACCTCTGCTCCCAGGACTCGGCCACAACGATCGTCACACACGACGAGGTGCACACACAGAGAGAGAGGCACCTCACACCAAGGACTTTCTATCAAGGAGAAAACTTGTCTCTTCTTTGCTGCTGGTCTCTTTTTTTTTTTTTGTGGCCAACCCCTTAATCTCAACATTTTTTCCTGGAAAGAGAAAAAGACCACCTTCTTAACTGCTGTTAAAAAAAAAAAAAAAAGGAAGCTGTATTCCTCCTCCCCCCGTTTGATCCTCCTGGTTTCTCCCAGTTGTCTGGAGGACAGCGGGGGTCATTGTAACTGTCGACTATGGTATGGACTGCAAAACTTTTGTTATGTTCAGGGGCGGGGGGACTGGCTGTTCAGCCTTACATGGCAACCAAAGGAAAGCCTTGAGTGTTGAACTGAATTTACACTCAAAGTCACCTTACAGTGCAGACTACCATACTTGGGAGAGAGAACGGTGAGGAAAAATGTTCTGCTCATAACTTCCTGACCTTGGCGAAAGGTGAGAAAATTTCATACCTAAGATTACCTCCTTGGTGTACATACTTCTTTATGTACCCATATGAACATATGATAGCTATGGAATGTAAAGAAGTATGTATTCCTGGTGAGGTGCGAGTCCTCGCACTGGGAAAAATGATGCTGGACAGTGCTGTCTGAGGATATGTTTGTGCTTTGCAAATTGTTAATATGGCTGTGATCATGGTGTGAGAGAAAATAGCAGGCAAAAGTAAAGAGAGAGGGGGTGGCGGGGGGGTATGAGGAGAGAGAGGGGGGTAAAGAGAGCATGAGTGTGAGTGGTGAGGCTCATACATTAGATATACTGTCTCTGGGCAGTCTCACTGCAGCAATAATCGCTGTAGGGAACTTACTGCTTTCTCAAATTGGCTGACTTGGCCAATAAAAATCTCTCATCCACAGATAAGCCAGCAATTGAACAACAACAATTCAATCCAGCACAATTCACTGGACAATTATATAAGTTAGGATACGATGATAACAATCGTGTTTCGCAGGCTTCGCTCCGAGCGGCGTGAGTTTGAGGGGGGGTCACTACTTCTTTGACCACCTGCTAGTATGTCGCCAACTATGGGCAAAGAGTCGCCCTGTGACATCGCCATATGAACAGGGCCTCCTTTCATTATTTGGGGTGTGATTTTACTGCATTACGGCCCCTTGAAATTCGGCCAGCGGCAACTTAGCACCAACTTCAGCGAGCAGCGAGCAGTACGCTGGAGCTGCCCCTGTTCATTAATACCATAATCTTTTCCCCAGTACTTCCACATGGCTCAAGGGGGGAGGGGGCAAAGTGAAGTGGACCAAAACTCTGCCACTGTTGCTGGCTTTTTTTTTTTTTTTCTTTCTCTCCCTTTAACATGCAACTGAAAGAGCAGGAAATAGTTGCTGAGTAGGCAGAATGAAGAGGCTGCTGCTGCTGCTGCCACAGGCCGGCTCTATGCTGCTGCTGTATCATATGGCTTCCGTGTTAACAATCTTGTGTGTTTAACTATGACTGCCCTCCCTTTATGCCGCTGCCCTTATCCGCACCCCCCCTACCCCCCATCCCCTACCCCACATCAACCCGGCTGCCCCCTGTGCTCCCCCCCCCTCTTGATTCCTGCTCTCATTGTTCACGTTTGCTATGCTTGCCAAATGCTTTGCCGGGGCTGCATGGCAGTCAGATTAGACCATCAAAAAGTGACAATGCAGGATCAGGGTCAACTCTGGCCCGTCAGCTGATTCCAATTGTCGACCGCTTCAAACAAATAAAGGCAACAGAATATGGACAGAGAGGCACAGAGAGAAATGAAGCCAGAGGGGGGGGGGGGGGGGGGGGTTGGGAGGGGAGCAGTTTGCATGGCGAGCTATTCATATCTAGCACTTTCACCTATTCTGACCCTCTCTGTGGCCTGACTGTGGATCATAAACAAGGCCTGTACCGGCTTTAACGCAGGTTTTTACCTCTCCTTAAAGCTCTTTAATGTAGAATCGCTGCTCTGCTACATTTAATTTTCTGACTGCAGCTTGAAAACGCACACAGAAGAGATAATAAATGTAAAACAAATGAGACCGTTAATGCACGCAAATAAGTTGCCTGGGCATTTTGATAGTTTCCCAACAAATGAGCTCATCAGTGGCTTAACAATAGTGGATACAAATTTATAACAGCAATTGTACCATACAGCAAAACCTTGTAAGGATGATCAATGACGTCGTGATGCTGAAACACATGCAGCACCTACGTACGTACAAAAAAGCGCTTCTTCATCAAATCACATTTGTTCTCCTAAATTACAATGGACATTGTTAGCAGCTGCAGGCTGGAACATATCCATCCCCACAAAATTTCTCCCGCAGTGGAGCAATTAGAAAGCAGACGCATGCCACTCTCGTAGGACAGCTCCATTCGACTGAAATACAAGACACTTCGTTCTCAACTGATTAAGGTGCTGAGTGTGGCGCTGACTTGCTTCATTTCCCTTGAATCCAAGAAATATCTGAACTGAGGTGACATCAGTGACATCAAGATTGATTTTTCTTTTAACTGACTTGGCTGACATTGGTTAGAGACAAGTTGTAATTTAACAAGTAAGGCAATAGAAAATAGCAGAGGTCATATTTGATTTGTGAAGAATAAAACTAAAGTCAGACTTAAATATTCTAAAGGGAAAATACTTAAGCCTAGAAAATAATTGATGATTTAGGGTTAGTTATTGATTCTTTAACAGCTGCTAAATAGGATTAACTCAGTTTATAATAATCCAATATTAAAAATAGACTAATGCGAAAAGGTCACCTCGGTCCAGATTTAAAGTGGAATTGTTTTTTTTTCTATGGAGAGCATCAGAATGAAGCTTAATTTCTGCTGGCTTCACGTCTTCCTTTTTTCTTTCCACCCTTCAGACCCATCTGCATGATATTCTGTCTTTTCAGCTCTCTTTTCTGTCAAGACGCAAGAGGTGTGTATGAGTGAACGGCTTGCACTGCATGTTTCTCTCCCAGGCCCTCAATAGCAATGACCTGCTGTCTGAGTGACAAACACAGCAGATGCTGACATTATCAAATGCTCAGTGCCTGTCGTCCCCCCCTTGCTTTTGCCCTGTTATGGCCCTTAGATGAGGTGAGCAGCCTGGCCACCTGACTCTGAGTGACTGAGAGACTGTGCATGTGTGTGTGTGTGTGTGTGTGAGAGCGAGCATGAATGTGCATGTGTATGTTACAAATAGACCTGCCTCTGGTGTGCCATATCAGCCTAGCCCAATGCTGACCTCCATCCTGTCTACAAGCAGTGCTGTATATCCCTCAGCTGTTGCTGGCTGCTCTGAGAGCCTCCTTCATGCCTTGGCAGAAAAAGTCAATAGTTATAACAGCTGACTTATGTTTTTTAATTCCCCTTGCTAAACAGGTATCAAAGGAACATTTATTAAGATTAATTAGAAAGAAATTAACTTTATTTAACTGTCTCTTAATGCAAATATCGACATTGAAGGGCAGTTGCTTGAGAAACTGCATGTATTTTAAAATATTCCAGCAGTGAAATTAAAAAGAGCACTTTGCCTGGCTAAATCATAGAAAAGGTGGTTTGATGTTCCCTAATGGTGGAAACTGTTTCATGATCCTATGATTGACTTAACTATGAAAGGCTTATTTATTTATTATTATTTAAATATATTATTTATACAATTTATACTGTGATCTTTTTTTTTATTATTAGGACAGGATGGATTTTTTTTAGTAGAAAATGTTACAATAGTGTGCTGCTGTAGAGGCCTGAAAGAGACATAAAATAATCTGCCCTCAGTCACTGTTCAAACACCACCCTCTGCACTACAAATCAGTCTCCGGGACTTAAATGACTGGTTTAAATTAATGTTGTGACTTGACGCCCCAGAGTGCTACAGTAGGAGTATGAGTGAGAGGGGCTTGTGTATGTGGCTGTGCCTCTGCATTTGTCTGTTGGCCGTCTCAGTGACCGGAGCAGCAGCGTGCTTGCAGCAGGGCCCATCTGTCAGAGCCTGTAATTGCTTCATGACTCCAGGACATTTGACTCAAGTGCACTGCCACAGATTATTATTATCCTTTTCTCAGGGAACAATTTTTCTCACTCTCTGGGAGGGGGGGGGGGCAAGCGTAAAACTTAAAAAGATAGCAAGGAGGATAAATAGGCTGCCTGGGAGGCAGCAAAGGAGAAAGTTGGGTAAGGTTGATCAACTGTACCTGTGTGTTATTGGTGTGGTGGTAAATGGGGTGTAGTGTGCTAAATGTACCTGCGTGTCTCACAGAGTGGGTGAAGGTGAACGGGCGACGGAAAGAAAAAAAGAAAACACACAGCAGAGATGAAGCACTGTCCGTTTTGGTGGACGTGGTGTAAATTCAGATATATTTCAGATTTTAATCAGATGTTTAAATGCAACATGGCCTTTTCTCGCTTGGTGTTGCTCTGATGCTTTTTGAATGAAACTTCACTTCAGTACAGCCTTTCAGACGACTCGGTCTCCATGTCCGCCTCGGAAAACAGTGATTTCCAAAATGCTTTGCTAAAGCTGGTAAAATGGAACCAAATCACCTCTTGAATGGATTTGGTCCCCTTCAACCAGCTGTAGCTATGCTTTGATGACTACGGGAGCGGAGACGCCTTCGACACAATCACTGCGACAACGGCACGACACTTCTTGGCTTATGGGGCCGACAACATCTGTGAGTGTTGGGAGATTTGTCCTGTTCAATGTGAAATCTGTCTCATTTCTGACTAATAAAGAAACCAAACTCTGCTTCAAAACTTTGCTATGGTCCCCTTTTCCTGACTCGAGTGTTGCCTTGTCACTTTGCCTCTGGAGGGGATTGATATTCTTGACCACACTATCAATGGCTGTTTCAAAAATAGCAGGGGGTAGACTGCGTGTGCGCTATTTCAGAGACAGGGCACTCACATGTCTGCGTGAGAATGTACGGCTGTCTTGCTAAGACACCTCCTAAACTGACTGTCTCTGGATGCTAACAGTCAATTACACTGTGGGAGGGAATAGGCAGAAGGAAAGAAGAAGCAGAAGAAAAAAGGAGACGGCTAATATAGCTCAGCGGGGGTAAAATGGCAATGTAAAGGATTCGACGGAGGAAACGTGACGATAGGAGTGCGAGAAATAAATAAAAGCGGCAACATAGAGTTATTTAGAGAGTGTACAACACACACACACACACACACACACTCAAACCCTTTGGCCTACGTCCCCCTCAAGCCTCCTGTAGTGTTGTTGGACAAGCCAGGGTAGATGAGAGCCAGTTGCTCTGGAGGACAGGAGCTAAACACAAATCACAGGAGCAGACACTCGCAAACAGTTACAGCCTCACACATTCACTCGTCGTTACTGCGGAACAACCAGGCAGATAAAAACGAACTCCCCCTCACATCGTCTCCCCCTCTTTCTTTCTCTCTCTCCCTCCCTCCTTCCTTCTCTACTCTCTCTTTTTCATTTGGCTTCCTAATTTAGCGCTTAATTCCATGTCAAACTGACGTGTTTTCAAACTTAGACAATGTTCAACACAACCACAAAGAAAAAACTGTTTGTCCGTTATTTGTTCCAAAATTGGTCTTAATTTGTGTGATCGCTTCAGGGATGAAACCAACTATTAAATTCACTGTGAATGGCTGTGGGCTCTACATCTCAAGTGTTTTCCGTTAGACCAACAACCATGAAATCTATCCAGGTGATGTCAAGAAGCACTACCTTACTCAATCATGGTAGTCTGACTTGATCAGCCTTGTCTGAAATGAGCAGCAGAGAGAGTGAAAATCGAATGAATGCCTCGGCAAAGCCACTAGAAATGCAAACATCTGACCCATTTCACAGATTTATCTCTACGGACCCGCAACACTATTTTCTATCCATCCTGATGCCGTCCCACTACCGGCACGCCGCCGCCTATTAGTTCTGGCATTATATCGGGAATACTCGTCTGCGTTCGGGAGGAGAGTGTGAACGCTTGCGGAGCCGTCTGTCTCCTCAGGTGAGGCAATTAGCATACGGGATTGTCCCGTGTGTTGCAATATTAAAAAAAGAAAGCCGAGCGCTGCTACGTGAGAAAAGAGAGGAGGGCAAATATTCCAAGGAGGTGACACGTAAAAAGGGTACAGACCGCCGCTGCAGGGCTTGTTTGGAGCTCGTTTATGAGTCATGGGCTATTAATCGTATTGTTTACAGTATTGTAGCAGCTACTGGCTTCTAGCAGCCCGAGGGAAAGACACAGAGACGAGCCAGGCTCTCCTTGCAGGCTGGGGCTGCAGTAAACACACATAGGGAGAACACACAGCGTGGACGGCCGAGAAAAGCCTCTCCCCAAACGCGTTACTGCTGGTTATACCAGCACTTTCAATTTACTGGCAATTGTAAAACATAACAACTAGGTCTAATTTACGAGGGAATGCCCTTACACACACACACACTCTGTAGCGGGCGTGTGTGTGTGTGTGTGTGTGTGTGTGTGTGTGTGTGTGTGTGTGTGAGAGAGTAATGAACAAGGTGAAATATAGTAAAACTCCCCTGTTCCTGCTGCACCCCTGTTGTTGGAGTTGATTTGTCTCAGTGTTTGGGACAACAAGTTGAAAGATTCATCTGTCACCCACAGGGCTCTTCCTATGCGTCTCCCTCAAACCTTCGCTACCTGAACCTGAAAGCTATTGACTTTGATCGCCTAAATCACTTAGAAAGAGAAAGCTTAAAAGAGCTTTTTTTTCTCCCCATGTTGTTTTGTTATAGCGTCGATGAAAATTTTTAGATTAGACTTGTTTAAGCCCCCGAACGCCAGAACATTCTGTGCCGGTGCTCAATCTAAACATGACGAGACAGAGCAGACCCAATTCTTGAAGTTACTATCAGGAAGCGATAATAACATCGATCATTAACCAGAAAGGCCTCGTGTCACACTTTTCATCTGAGGGAGCCTCTGATTAGCTTCCAACTTCAAACACTTTTTTTTTTCCTTGAGAAATATGATTCTTTAGTGGGAATTCCTCTAAGCACTCAATCGAAATAACTGCCTCTCCACTAAAAACACACCAGACTAGGTACTTTCACTTCAACCTAGGGAGAGATTTTCGAGGGCTTTAGGACTTGTGGACTGTCTCCCTGATATTGCAGGAGCTCGAGCGTGAAATAAAAGTAAATGGGCAGACTGGAGAAGGCGACATATATCTTCGTTTCTGTGAAGGCAAGGGGACAGAGCGTGGACTGAAGCAAGCAACGCGCACACAACACGACAGGGGCCGGCGATACAGAAAACACTGTACTCCAGCACTTTTCGCCTCTAAATCAATGACTTGTACTGCGGCCCAGCTTTCTGCTCCCTCATGTTCTCAATCCTGGTTTCGTACATCCATCGCATTTCAATATTTGTAATTTGATTTCAAACAACAATTTAGAAGACATTTTAAAATAACCATTTCACTTAAACTCTGGCAGTTTGCGTACTTTGCAAAATAGATTTACTGTTATTAATTTAAAATCTGTGCAATAAAAGACAACACAGTGCTCTTGTAGCTTTTTTTCCCCTCTCCGGCTACAAAGTCAAGCTGGGACTGTGTGTGTGTGTCTATGTTTTTTGAGTTTATGTACTTTAACGGTAAAAAATGTGGATTTTAATTATCCAGACCTACATCTAAACAATTAAATTCAATTATAGTATTTAATTTATCATTAACTGGAACGACCTTCTGAAGAGGATCGACAAACCAGCTTGAAATGTGACGTGAATTCAAGTCTTCATTTGTAAAGTGTAAACTCAATTTCACTCTGGTTTATTCATTGTCTGATTTCATGTTTATTTTAGGTTATTTGTTTTGTAAATGTCCTAAATTATTACTTAATACCATCATCACTATCCAAAATCTGTGTGTTTCTTAAATCTGTCTCCCTATGAATTTTCATCAACCCCTTGACAACAGATTTTAACCATGATTAGCAGTGTTTAGTGTTTCTTTATGTTATTCTTAATCTGCAAACCACTTCATCCATGCACCCACGCAGGAAACAGGCCCTGGCCTATTCTGCAGTGTGCCAGAGGTGGGGGGCTGGGTCTGGCCAGGCTTGTGGCAGGTGGCAGGTGTTCCCGAGCCCTCCGACCTCAATTCCATTTGTCCTCATGCCAAAGGAACGAATGCCAGTGAAGGGGAATGACATTTAGCCAGGGAAACCACGCTCATGTGCAAAACATGACACATACACACCCAAAAAACGCACCGCAGGGAAGCAGCTGTTAACTTTTTCTAGAAATCGCTCCGGTCTATAAAGCCGACCATGTAACGTCAATGTAAATCACCTTAAGAGGTGCTGGATGATCAACCTGATACAGACAGACATCTCTCTGAGCTATCTTTGATACGCTCATGGTTGAGAGACGAGAATAAAACAGCCAAAGTGCGGAGCAGCGAATCTGCAGCAGCCAGAAATAGCAGTGGACAAGGACAAGGCGTGCTGCTGCTACTGATGCTGCTGCTGCTGCTGCTGCTGCTGCTGCATGGGCCCGGGCCAGCCGCCGCAGGCCAGCCCTCTGCTCAACAACAGCGATGGACGAGCCTCACAGTAAAAAGAAACAACTAATCAACTTCAAGGGCTATTAGTTAAACTAATAAAAAAGTCAACATAAGACAGATGCTTTCAGAGCCTCAAAGGTAGTCTGATGTCAGTCGAGACTCTACCATCTGTTGGGAAGACGAAGCCGATGGGTCTGCTTCAGACTTCAATCAATGCCAAAGTTAATTGAGATAAATAAAAAAAAGTGAAGATTATGAGTTGAGAATAAATAAACAGTGGAATCTGTGGAGGAAGTATCCACATAAGGTGGTCGGTTCATTTAGGATATTGAAGTGTAATTTTAAGAGAAGGAATTACTAGTGATGCAGTGGTCGACCAATAACCTGCTGGTTACCCACGGGTCGGGTCAAGCAATGTTTACTGGTGGGGCGGGTTCGGAAAAGCCCGACCTGCACCACACGAGGCTGTATTAGTGTATTACATACCATGTTCAGAAGATGCATTTAAATGATTAATGATCTATTGGTTTTCTATATTGATCTTGGGAAACATTAGAATCTGTAATCAAAATATGCAAAGGAAAATCAATCCTTACAATAAATAAAACAACTTGTGAAATAAAACACACTGGGAACTTGCCATGCTTTTCAACTGTCTTCAGCCACAATAGGATCCTGTGCTAGTTATTTAAAATGTTTTACTGTTTGTGTCGATGACTGAGCATACTCCCCCTCCAAGTTGAGACCTGTAAGTGGTGAGGCTGCATCTTTCAGTCCAACGGGGGATGATTAAGTAATGGATTAGTAGCAGGAGATTAGTGCTTCTGCCATGGCCTCTGTCCTTTAGCTGCTAAGAAGCAGAATATAAAGCCTGGTGGTTCTTGATTTTAGACAAATATTTTTAAGTTTTATATTGCTCTATCATAATCATGCGCTGACATTTTCCCAGTTTTCTCATTTTAAACTTTTAATCATTTGTGCTGCAGTGAATAATAAGCATCAGTGAATATATAGTAATGAAATATTATTTAGTGTAAGCAAGCAAACTAAGGTAAGTGTTCGAAATATTTGTCGAATTACTGCCACTAATACAGTTAATCTGGTTCCCTCTCATTATTCGGGCTAAGGATTGAGAGTTGCGTCCAGTTTCATTTCAGTTTCGGGGTGGTGAGCTCAATCTTTAATTTTCATACTTTGGTTATTCGCTACAGAGTTTTGTGCACCAGTGCTGAATCATTCAAGGACCAGACTGCATCAGAAAAAAAAGAAAATAAAAAACAATTACTTTTCCTACCTTACTCATTATCTATGAATTTAGAGTGTGGATAATAGAAATATATACAGCTTTTTTTTTTTTTGAGGCAAGATTTTAGGATTCAGCGTGTCTGCATCTAATATAAAGGCTTAACTGGAATCATTCACCAGACATACACCGAGATCCTGAGGACACAAACTCCACAGATTCCACCTAAACATGCCCTGGTCCCTCGTCCCCCACACCAAACAAGTGTGAGAGCTAGCGGTGGCAAGCGGGGAGTCAAATGTCTCATACCTGGGATTTCCTCGCAGGGCAGCATGATGCAAGGCGTTGAACCCGTTATTGTTGGTGATGGTAACATCAGCACCGGCTTCCAGCAGTACTGACAGCATGTCGTCTCGCTTCTTGCTTATGGCATCGTGCAGGGGCGTGTCACCCTCTGAATCCTAAAATGGGGAAACTTTGTGTCACTTACTGCTGTTTCACTAATGTATCATTTTAAACTCTGCCTATTTGTTTCATGAAGCATTTCTCTATTAGACAAATGAGACGTAGGGGCAGATACCTGGAGGCTGGGGTGGCAGCCGAAGTCCAGCAGGGTTTTGACCACCTGCAGGTGGCCTTTGTTGACAGCTATATGTAATGGTGTTTGCCTTCGCTTGTTCCTGGCGTTCAAGTCGGCGCCGCCCCTCTGCAGCACCTCAATGACAGAGCCCTCATCGCCAAACGCTGCGTGATGCACCGCCCGGTCTCCATCTTTGTCCTGAGGACAGTGACACACCCACATTGTGGCTCAGTGTTGCGTCTGCTGCTGGACTTTTTTTTTTTTTACCATTTGTGTGACATTAAATTGGAAACGTACATGAGATGAGAGAAAATCATCATTCTTTAATCATACCAACCTCAGCCTCCAAGTCCACATTGTGTTTAAGCAGCAGCTTTAGGACATCCACGTGACCGTTCTGACTGGCTGCCTGCATAGCGGTGTGTCCAGCACACTGCCCGTTCACCTGCAAACACATCAGCACTCAGAGTGAGAATGCGAGCCGTGCAACTATGTCATGTTTCATGTTTAGATCTGCATGTTCTGAATTATCTGATCACCTGAGGGGCTCAGAGATTGGTGTGGGTGTGTTAAAGAGTTTATATGCGTGGATGTGGTTGTGCATGTGCGCCCTCCGTGTGCATGTTTCATCACCAACTGCAGCACTGCAAAAACTCGGGAGCATAAATATTAATGTGGACTCCTTTGGGAGTCTCGAGACATCTCTTGTCCTGGCAGGCGGATCACTTGGCCAGGCTTAGTGTGCTCAGCTTTAAGCAAATAATTCCACTGAAAGGCAGTAGGGCATCTGGCCAGCCTTCACCACTGACACACACACATTAAGACACACACACACACCAACACACACTCTTGGTCTGAGTGGAGACAGTATTGCAGGCTTGGTGTAACCAGCTCTCATAACCCTCTACAAGGCAGAGACCTCTGTCCTGTGGCCAACGGGTGTTTTCCCTGGCCTATAGCATGTGTCAGAACACAGTGTGCAACCATATGAGGTTTATGGAACTCCACTTGATTCGGAGAGTAAATTGGGTCTGTGCTGCAGTGCACACCGACGGTCCTTGGTGGCTCCTCTGGGCCCGGCTTTAATGCTTTTCAGAATGAGAGAGGTGCAGAGGTGGGAGGATCTCAGAGTCCTTTCCTATGAGACTCTCAGCCTCTTCAATATACTGAGAGCAGGGTGAAGCACAGCCACGAGTATCCCAGCTCCAATTATCAATGCACCCAGATCGTCTATATATCTTTAAGGGCAAAATCATTTGGTGTTCATCAAAAAGTCATCTCCAACACCAGCAAGTGGCTCACATGGAAACACCAAAAACGTTAGGGCACTTACGTCCACATCCGGTCTCTTAAGGATGTCCTCCACCTTGGCCAGGTCTCCATTGGCTGCTGCTTTGACCAGCTCCTCGTTGATGTCTCCGGACTCTTGCGTCTCGAATAGTTTCTTCAGCAACTGAGACAGACGCTCTGACCAAAACAAAGGGAGGGGGGAAGAACATCAGACAGTGTTTCAGTGTGGGAGTCAGAAAAGAGGGAACAGTAGGGACACAGAACTGAGATGACTCTCACTGTCAGTGGCGCTTTTTTTCCCCACACATACCTCCAGAGGCGTTGCTGACAGCAGAGCCAGAGGGGGCGATCTTGGTGACAGCAGCCGGATTGTACGTCCAAGAAGTTCCACAAACCTCGACCTTCAGGTCACTGTCGGAGTAGATCTGCTGCACGCGACCCACCTTCCCTAAGGTCTGTTGATAAATGGTGGAACAAACTCATTAGGATATGGAGGGTGGTTGTGTTTTTCAGCTTTGTTTTGTGTATCAGAGTCTGGATGTGGCAGCGTCAAAACAAAGAGTGGTTGTGAGAAAGAGCAAAAAAAAATAAAAAACCTGAGGTGGGAGGAAAGATTTTACGTGGAATGAAAACACGCTCAACAAAGCAGTTGTTGGACACGGAGAAGAAACAAAGCTTGTTGCGAAAATGAAAACTGACAGAAAAAAACAAAATATTATAGATTAAAGCCGCTTATTCAGAGGACATTCACTTGCACGCGAAAGGAGATGGATATAAAAGAAAGACCCCTCTGCTTGCTAGACTATCCCTCATCTATACAAGCAATACAGAGTGCGCACGGCAAAATGCTTTCCAATTTTGAATCATATCATCTCGATCCAGGCTATATGAGAAAGAGGCACTTTGAGTCTGTCGAGCCGGGTCTGGGGCTGTCCTGGAGGATGCCATCAATAATGGAGACTGCTGCAGTAGAGGCAGCAGCGGGCGGCAAACAGCCGTGGTTAGTGATCAAAGCTACAACCCATCTCAGGGTTTTAAGGCTCATTAGTTGCTGAGGGGGGCCAGTTTGGCAGGGACAAGTGGCATATTGGAGTAGACTGGAGTTACATAACCTAAGGCGTGATAGACAGCAATGAATAAACTTCATAATAAGAGAAGAATAGCGTCTTGTTGAGATGATAAAAAAAAATTAAATATATATATATTTTAAAAAAAAATTGGCAGCCAAACAGCCATGGACTGATTTGAGGGGTGAAATTGTGTCTCTGCGTGTTAATAATAATAATACTACGGCAACGTTTCTTAAAGGAGATGAGGGACTGGCTCTGCCAAGTGTGAAGGGAACAGCATAAAATTACACAGACAGTTAGATGAACTGAGCCTAATTCATAGAGGGTTCTTGCATACAAATGTTGTGCCTGTGATGAAGTACAAGTCAAAGTTGTGATTAAAAAAAAAAATCCAAATAACAGGGATGATATTCTCTGATTTCCAGTTCCCAGATGTTACCAATGTTTATTATGGGTTTGATGACGTTTTCTTATTGGCACAACATTGTGGATCACATTTCGAGGAATTAATCCTCATATTTTTTGAAGATCGGTCATAAAACCATCCTGTCACTGACAGATGACTACAGACCGTTTTATTTATGTTAGAATAAAATCTAAACTGACTGGCTGAAAATGGTTTTACAAATGCACAAATCAGCTATCACATATTTCAAACACTTACAGGCAGCATGGCCTCAGCCCACTCTCCGTGGCCCCTCTGTAGTAGCTTGATGCGGTCGATGTCGTAGCAAATCTGGACCAGGTCTCCCACAAGGAACTGAGAACTTCCTCCTTCAGCCCCGGCTGCAACTTCACCGCTGCGTACCACATTGGCCTTGGTCAGCACTGCTGGATTGAATGTCCATCTGAGAAGTGAGAAATAAATGCATGAACTCACTCACAATTCATGAAACTCAATACCTGGCTGAGGTAAAGATGAGCAGTGATATATAATATTCTGGGAAAGATTTTTAAAATATATATATCAGAAAATGCTGTTACAAAAAGCTACCTATGACAAAAGTGAGACATGGTGGTGAGAGAACAGTTTTATGATAGAAAATGTTTTACTACAGACGGACCACTAATTTTTAGAGAGTCTCTCCTGTCAAGTGCTACAATTATATCTTATGGTGAAGATGTAATGAGAGGTGTTTTGTGGCTTTTGAGCTGAGTTGAAAAGGGATGTTTAAAACTAGACACATGGAAAACTGTGTTGAGGAGATGAAGCTCTTTTCATTGCTCTCAATTACTGGGAGCTGATAAACTGAGCCGATCCATCAGGGACTCACCTGTTCCCACTGGGGTACTGAACCACGATGTCGTGGTCCTCGTCGATGCCACATACTGTGCCGGTGGTGGTGAGGGTCTCGAACATGCCATCAGTCCAGCCGCCATGGCCGTGTTGGAGTGACTGGACGATCTCTAAGTCCAAGTCGATGTTGACCAAGTCTCCAATCTGCAGACCACCAGGATTTCTGTTGCCATTCTGCTCACCTGGAAGATAAAGATTTATTATTTTAATATTGTTGCATTTTTGTATCTTTGCATCTTTTGCACATCAGGGTTTTAAGTCTGTAGATGATTTTATACTCAAGTAGAGAGAGAGAGGCATTGCAGTCTGACAAATCTGATAAGAAAATATATAATATATACAGTACAAACATGGTTTAAGCATTATTACATACACTGCACATAAAACGTGCTTCTATGTATGAATAATAATAGTATTAAACCTAATGTGAGACTTCTACTGCAGTGCTGAATCCACAGAGACAAGTAATTCCTGGAATTCTTGGAATACTGTAACTGCATGACCTGAGCCTGCGACTGGCTTTAGCAGCCTGGTGACTGGGCAGTGCTGCCATCTAGTGGCCTGACAGGGGTAACTGCAAGTGAAACTCCCCTAATGCCCTTGAATTCACTGCACCAGAGCGGTAGGTGAAAGAATTGGTGCAATAATGACGGTGGACACAGATCACTGGCTTACTTACCTAAAACGGGACAGTGGTCTCTGTAAAAGGAGCCTCCTTTGGCATCCTGGACACATTTCAGGTCCGACTTTGGGGGGAGAGGAGGGGAGAAAAGAGGGAAAGGGGTTAGATAATTAGCCAGGGTGATTCCATTAGAAGAGGGGCGCGATCAGGAATAATGAAACAGAGAATTTACACACTTCAAGCTGCAGCGACGGCGTAGTTGTCCTGAATACCAACAATATCGGCGCTCTAGGGGTAAGGCAGGACAACGTTACGCTACGCTGCTACAGAGGGAGGGCATCATTTGTGATGACTCAGATGTGCAGAGTTAGAAGGGCAGAGATGATGAACGTGAGGCAGAGCAATCGTCCCTCTGAGCTGATGGAAAACTTAAGTCCCGACTACAACAAGTCTCAACAAATTAAATAACTCAGACCTAATCTGCTGTACCCAGCCAGCGGGGCATGTTTGATCTTACGATGGTTTGTGCGGAACACCGACATTTCCGAAAAGGAAAAAAAAAGGCGTCAACTTCTCATTCCGCATTTAAACTGGACTCCATTAATATTTGTTTGGAAGCTTTGCCCCTGTGTCTCAACAGGAAACAAAGCCGAAATAAAACAGTCAAGATGGGGGGTCTAATCCATGATTTATTTAATCCAGAGGCAGATGTCGTCTACCTTCCTTTCAACCTATTAGAATAACAAAGGACAAATCTGTTATGCAACCAAGACACCCGATTGGCCTCTTTCATAGAAAGACAAGGCCAGTCTCCACCAATGAGGAAGACGCCTTTCATTTGAGACGCGTGTGTAGCTGCACCCGCGACAACCCCGGAGACAATGTCTCCCTCCGCTAAAGTTGACCTCCATGTTCACTCTCTCCCCCGAAAATAGCAGAAGGAGCAGATTGCCTTTATCATGCAGATACCTTCCCCTTCCAGCTGCCTGTACAATGGCGCCTTACTCATGCTGGCAGCGTGGCGCTCACAAAGGCCTGGCAGCAAAAGAAAGAGCCTCAGCCCTGCGGTCAAACACAAAAGCCACCTGACAACTGATCTTTTGTGAGGCCCAGTGTGTGTGTGCGTGTGTGTGTGTGTGCGTGTGTGTGTGTGTGTGTGTGTGTTTGCGACTGAGCTTAAGGGTCAGACTGGAAGTTTGCTCACCATTCCCTCAAAGCCAACCCGGTACAGGTTCTTCGCCCCGTTGTCCCACAGTACGTAGGCAGCGCTGTGCGGGCTGGCTGCGCTCCAGTCCTGGATCTCCGTCACCTGTGGAGCAGGAGGGGTGAGATGTGAAACACACAGACAAAATAAATAAAAGGGAACAGCGTAGTGTTTGAAGGTTCACGTCACATTTACATCATTTTTAGCATACTGTATGTGAAAATAAAATACTGAGCAGAGAGAGAGAGGAGGGGGGGGGGGGGGGGGGGTCGTTTTCCCAGCAGGCGTTTTTTCATCTTTAAACCTCGTAATGATAGCAAATATGATACTTTATTGATCCCTGTTGGAAATTATCTTTTATCTCTCACTGGCTGCCGTCGAATGGAAGGTCAGAGTCAAGGTTGAACTACAGAGCAGCAACCCTGGAGCCATGCGCGTGTAAAGAGGAGGAGGTTTCTGCTAACACAGAACTTGAACTTGTATTACTCCAGCTAATGTTTCCAGTGTAGTGTCAGATTCTGGCGGTTTGCCCTTTCAGGCTTTGAGTATTTGCTTTTTGTGCAAAAAAATCTACCACATGGTGATAGATAGTGACTGTTACAGAGGAAGAGTAAAAGTCACTGGCAAGTTGATGTAGTGAATCTCAATCTATACACTGTTATGTCAGATGGGCCATCATTGTAAGAAAAGAAAGTTTCATTCCAAACAGATGAGAAATATTAGGTCTGGGACTTATCAAGAACAAATTTGATTAGGTTTTGATTCGTGGGGTTTAACTCTCCCTGCGTTGCAATTTGTATAGTCAAACTAAACCTTTCATTGTTTTTGCTTTTTTCTCCGCCGAGTGGGAATACTTGTGCAATCGGCAAGAATGTTTTAATTAAACTTTTGCAACCATCACTGCATTAGTTTGCAATGGAAAAAAACACACACACACACACACACACACACACACACACACACACACACACACACACACACACACACACACACACACACACACACACACACACACACACACACACACACACACACACACACACACACACACACACACACACACACACACACACACACACACACACACACACACACACACACACACACACACACACACACACACACACACACACACAAAAGACAAAGACAAGCCTAGTTCAGACCACAGAGACAGAGCCTGTGGGAGACATTACTTATCAGAACAAGAAACCTTTGACACATTATGTTCTTTTTAAAAACTGTACTTCAGTTTCTCTCTGGTGGAGGTTCCAGGGGATTCTTCTGCCCTATTGAAGTCAAATAGGCTGCTTTTTGCCAATGTGAGTAATAAACAACACTCAGAGTATCTAAAACCGGCCGGCAACACCATCTTGGATGCATTCAGGAAGTCCTTACCATCAAAATACCCTGTACTTTTCCACCACTGATGGGCTGGGTACAAACTGTGGTTGCAGTTATGTGGTATGCTCAAGCAAGTCTGAACAGCATCTGCTCTTTATGATCACGTCATTTAGGTGGTTATCTCCGACATATATTCAAGACGGGCCGACTCCAAAATTTGCGAACATTTTAAAAACTGCTTTAGACACAATTAGGAAACACACCTCACCATGGAAACATCATCAGATGCTGAAATAACATGACTGACCTGATACAAAAAACAAAACAATTAAAATTTTCATAAAACAAAAAGCTTTGATTGACTCATTCAGAGAGGGAGACATGAAGCACATGGCTTTCATGGTGGTTTTTGGTTATTAATATAAAATAAAACCCCAACTAATGTGCCCCCACAATTTCAACAGCTTATCGGGAGTTGGTACTTGTACTACATTATGACTTCTGTAATATCTGACTTGTATAATCAGGAGCAGCTCAAAGATTTTGTTAAAAGCTTCATTTGAAGGGCACTGTAAGCCGAAGAAAATGGTTATAGGCATAAATAGGCAATGAGCTGTGAATGGGGGGACTGAAAAAATCAATTTATTTCAAATTTGGAAGATAAGTCTGGGATTTTTACATTAAACAATTCTCTCTTGATCACAAGCTGCGCAACACTTTTGTAACACTGAGAAAGTGTCAAGAGAAGAACTGTGGTGGAGTAAATTAATTCTTTAATTAAAAGCTGTGCCCTAAGTAAATACAGAAATCAAATTGTTAAATTATTTTCAAGTCCCTTCCAGAGGTAATTGATTAATGGGCCTTAGGAGGTAATATCCACACTAAAATAAGGCAACATCTAAGCTGGAGGACATGTAATAGCAGTTTTCTGGAAAGCATATTGCTTACAGCATCATAAAACAGTAATGAGATACGCCATTAAATAACACAGCAAAATGAAGTCTTAAATTGCCTGGAGGGGCTCTTAAATTGAATACTCTGGGGTCTGTACCATAGTCAAAATAGAAGCACTTTACAGCACAGTTACAGTATAAATCTAAATAGAGTATGCTAAACAAATGCAACCTCATCAGACATTGTATTACTTTCTAATGAGGTGTTCAAGCCCAGAAATAACCTGCAGCAAAGAAATCTGGCAATAGCCTCAGTAAAGATGAATAGGGATCAGTGGAAAGAAATAAAGGATTTTTCCCCCAGTGACACATTCCAAATTTAGTAATAACTTTTGGATAATTTTCCTAAACACTATGTTCAATAAATTGAATTCTTGTTTGGATTGATTGTCCTGTCTGTTTGTTTCCACAGATGGAAGATTATGTTAAAACTTCTGAAATATTTGCTGGAATAAATATTTTAATTACTTTTTTATCCAAACCTCCTATTCCTATAAAAGACAGATCTGCAAAATTATAGATGTGAGTGCAGCACAGTGCAGCTTTAGAGGAGTGAACTGTTCATGCACTGTCTTGGCCGTTCTGTGTGCACACTACCAACATGTTGTGTCAGCCTGTGCCCTTCCTGTTTTGGTCAAGGCTCCTGTGCACTTCAAATCAAATCATATCCTGGGATGCAAGTTTGTTTTTTCCTCCCTATGATTGTTTAGGGCAAGGGATCCTTGTTTTTTTCAATTCTACACAACCCTCACGGGTGGTCATGCTCCCTTCAGTGGCACACACGTGGTTCTGATTGCCTCTGGCACGCTCGCCAAAGCCTGCCTTTACCTCCCGGGATTTATTATCCACTTAACAGCGCAGCTCTGAAATAAAGTTGAGACAGGTTTGGCCATATTTTTTAAGCAGTATCTTTTAGCGGTGGTGTTCATTCAGCAAAATTTAGAAATGTATCTGCACACTTAGTGCTCACTTGGGAATTGGGATTTATAAGAGACAAATGTTCTTTCTTTTTATCACAACTGAAGCTCTGCATCAAGCACCATTTACTTTTACTTGACACACCTGGATGGGACTGGGACTCAGACGAGCGCTTTGGTAATGTGGAAAGTTATTTGAGTTATTCATTTTTATTAATCTATTTATGTTTTTTTTTAATCTATTTATTTATTTACTTTACTCTTACTTTTAATTATATGTCTGTGTAGCAATTGCCTTAAAAAATGCACCATCAGGGACTCTGTGGCTGATTGGGTTCAACTGGTTTGTTCTGTGATAAAGCAAAATCATACTGTTTCCATATACAGTATGTCTGTATTGCACTGCTCTCAATAAAAATAAAGTTAAAGGGATAGTTCACCCAAAATTCAAATTTCACTCATTATCTACTCACTCTCATGTCGACTAAGGGCTGGGAGAATTTTCAGAGTCCTCTGTGCCTTCTCTGAGTTACGGGGGGGTCCGCGCAGCAGTATTTGTCCATATAATGGTTGTGAATGGTGCTCACTTTTCTTCGTCAAAAAAGACACACCAAAAAACATCCAAATACCTCCATACTGCTCGTCTGTAATGTCCATCTTGTATTGAAGCCCCGACATGAGAAATTGTTCCGAAAAAAATTAAATAAGTCCATATTTTAAGCTTGTTTGTAGCGGAAGCTCCCAGTGTCTCAGTTCACTGCTCTTCCTGTGTCCGGCGGAACAATTTCTCATGTCGGGGCTTCAATACAAGAGGGACATTACAGACGAGCAGTATGGAGGTATTTGGATGTTTTTTGGTGTGTCCTTTTGGACGAAGAAAAGTGAGCCCGATTCACAACCATTATATGGACAAATACTGCTGCGCGAACCCCCCCGTAACTCAGAGAAGACACGAAGGACTCTGAAAATTCTCCCAGCCCTTAGTCGACATGAGGGTGAGTAGATAATGAGTGAAATTTGAATTTTGGGTGAACTATCCCTTTAAAAAAAAAAGTTATTTGGGAAAGAAAAACAAAGACAGAGTAGCAAAGAGCATGATAGAAACTGCTCATGTTGACAACAGCAGGTCTTCCTACCTTTCCTCTCCTCCCATTGCCTCCATCCTGGTCCTCCCACTGCCAGTCCACGCCCCTCACCACCCGGCCACCGGTGAAGATCCCTCTGGCTGTGATCTTCTTAGACTTTCGACGAGACTCCAGAAGGACTCTGTTCAGAAGATTAAAAAAAAGGTTTCATTAACTTTTATTTGGACTAAACTTTCATCACTCATAATAACACAGTGTCAGACAAAGGACTCAGCAGCAGGTGTTTGCAGAGACTCCGTTGACATGGATCAATTGACTGTTGTTTTTTTAATTACCAAGCAAATGTGGATTGCAGAGAGGACGCTAGTGCCTGCTCCACGATAATTGTTAACTGAAACTGATTAAAAATTATGCCCTCCCCCTGCTACTGCGTGTCCTTAACTGCCCTTCCCCGTGTGCCCACTGCTCCCAAGTCATGGTGGAAATTACTTTCGGCAAATGGGACATGGCTCCAGATGAAAAATCGTACTGAGAGGGCTGAGCACAACCAGCATCTAATCTGCTGTATCAACAATGTAGTCCCTGACAGTCATTATAACCGTCTCAGCATCGGGCGACTGATGATAGGGAAAACAAAGTAGACGACAAAACATTGGCAAGAGGTGTGTGAGCAACACCTATTACTGGCCTGTCGTCTGAGCTCTCTAAAAGGTCAAAATTAATTTCAGGGCTCTAGACTAACTTTTTTTTCCCACTAGGAGCACAGTGGCTCCTCCTAACACAAGCAGAAAATTTAGGAGCGCACACCATGAATCGACTTGCAAAGCAAATATTCACATTTCCTTTTCATTCATGATCCTCACACACATTGGCCTGACACCTGTAATGACAGATACCAGAGTCTTTGCGTCGCCACTTCCACGTTTCCCAGTGTTAAAAGAAAGAGAAAAAAAATGGTTGCACATGTGCAAATAGAAATTTACTTGCACTGTCTCAAATTTAAGGGGCAAAATGCAATGAATTTAGGCTTTTGACTGTTTTTAGGAATACTACTGCGATGCTGTTCAATTCTCTGCGTATGTTGTAACATCATGAATAACAATAGTTTTTGTTACAGCACAGCTTTCTCACCTAACTAACAATTTCACAATCTAAATGGACAATTTTGACATTTTTGACATGTTTTAAATCACTGTAAGCCTGTGAGCAGAGGTCTAAAGCGTAGCATAGCTGCTAACCTAACCAGTGAAAAAAAGGTAAGAGCACATAAAACATCCGGCTGAGCTCTAACCATCAAACAACAATGTGAGCCGTGGTGGTAGACGCGGCAGCTGGCCAGTGTACGTCTAACCAGTGCAAACAGCTTGTGGCTCTCAACCACTCCCTCTTCAGCACTTAGTGAAAGAATCTAATGCGGTGTAACAAAACACCCCACCACCACGCTGTCGGAGCAGTGCGGGCTGGGGAGACCTCCAGCACCCATTGTGTGTTATGTAATGTCCGTCTCGGGGGAAATGAAGTCGTACTCAGTTGAAAGGGCTGCCAGCTGTTGGGGCATGTGTTCATTTAGTGAAATATGGTGTTTGGGTGAAATAGGTCTGAAATGGATGAAGTCCCATCACTTCAAGCAAGCGGTGGAATTTAGTGAGCATACTTTCACACTATCCCAAATATCACAATCTTTTATCTTGTGAGATTGTGTGTATTCTTATCTGTATATGTCTTTCCCTATGTTCTATATTCTGTATGTAAAGCGTCTTTGGGTCACTGAAAAGCACTATATAAAATAAATGAATTATTATTATTACATTTAAAGTATTTAAATCAAATCAGTATATTACGTCATTTCTCTTTTATCTTAAACACGTTAGATTCTGTGTAGAGCATCTCTGAATGCACGGACAAAAGCCGCCTTAAAAAGTTTGTCTCGATCTTGTCTGCACACGCAGTAATTGATAACTTTTCACAAACCACACCTGAGACATAGTTTCCATTAATGATTCTTTCAGGAGTGCTCACTGCTCAGGAAGGTGGAGGTCAGAGAAATGTTTTTGACTTCAGTTTGAACCTGAGACAATGTGAGTGTCTGCATGCAAATGAATCCATCTATAAACACCTGCTAATTTGGGTCATTTCTTTGACCTGAGGGCACACACACACGTTGACATGAACACTCTCTCATATGTTAAAACACACACCGTTCCCATGGTATTGTACACACATATCCCTTAAAGTGTGTTTACCGCTGCACTGATCCTTAAAGTTTTCCCAAACTGTTCTAAGTCTCTGCACCGGCCTCTAGAGCCATAGCCGAAAACTCAAATTATGCCTAATTCCACCATAAGCTAAACTTTTATCATGTCAGCTTGTAGTAAATACCAGATAATTATGTTGACAATGTCAACACTTCCACAATAAACCTCCCACGACCTCCACAGTTCAGCACTTACACACTAAAATGCATTTATTGCTGGTACATGTCAGAAGGGGTGATTTCCCATACAGTGCTAGTTTTGCACATCAACATGAGTTTCCCACAGACAATAAAGAGCAAAGAGAAAACAATGGGACTTCCACTATGGCATTGCTATTTGAAGAGACAATAACTTCAGACAAGCAGAACTATATAAAGCACTAACATGTGTCAGGAATTTCTAAAACTGAATTAGGAAAAAACACTGGACTGTACATGCATAATGTTATTCTTTTTTTTATTACTTTTTTATATATTTCATCACTTCCAAAGCAGATATTACATTTGTATGTTTTTTTCCCCATTAACAGGACTTTGGCTTAGATGATGAGAGATTAGGGCTTCAACTAACGATTAATCTGTTGATTATTTAAACAATTAATCGATTAGTTGTTTGGTCAATAAAATGTTGAAAAATGTCAATCAGTGTTTCCCAAACCACAAGATGACGTCCTCAAATGTCTTGTTTTGTCCACAAACCAAAGGGATACTCAGTTTATTGCCATAAAGGAACAAATAAACCAGAAATATTCACATGTAAGAAGCTGAAATCTGAGAATTTGGACTTTTTTTTCTTAAAAAACTACTCAAATCGATTAACCGATTATCAAAATAGTTGACGATTAATTGATTCTTTGTGGCAGCTCTATGAGAGATTGAAAAGTTTGTGTTAGCAGCTGGATGAAGTTCAGCTTCCACAGGCTTCCTCTCCTCAACCTGGACTCACTAAAGCTCCAGCTAGTTGAGCTAAAAATGGACCTGAATGCCAAAGCAGAATGATTATTATCAGAATGAGCCGGGCAGCGGTCGGAGATGACATCATCCAGATCAGAGGTTAGTAGGTCAACCTAGAGACCCCGGATGTTGTTAACATGCCACCACGGGCTCGGAGGGGAATAACACTAGTGTATCATAACAAAATATTGGCGAAATGAACGAGTTTTGTGGCGGATAATGTGTTATTTAGAGGCTGCATTGCGTGCCCCGTGTTCTCGCATTATACGGATATGCGCCGCTCCACTGGGGCTAATTTCGTCAAAACAACTCCAAATGACACCAAAGTTGTCTGGGTGAGTAGAATGATCGTATTTTATGCTAGAAATAAGGTCCAGGTTGTAAAAAACGGAAATTATCCTTTAAATGGGAAGCACTGCATTAATAAAAATTTTAAAAAGGTCTGACTGGATCCTAAAAAAAACGAGGCTGAGTTGTTGCCTGGCAACTGAGAGCTGGGAGCAGAGAGATAGATTCTGTCTGCCTGAGAGGCAGGGTGCACAAAAAGACTTCTCAAATGTCACAAACACATACACACACACACACACACACACACAAAAAGCAGCACAAAGCTAAACTGTGGAAGTAAAAGAAAAAGAGAGGCAAACCTATCACCATAAAGTGCAGTGATCATCTGGGTGCCTTATGTCTACGTATGTGTCATCATTCATTGGTGGGTTTTTACAGTGAAGCACAACAGTGACCGATGCTGCTGCTGCTGCTGCTGCTGCTGCTGCTGCTGCTGGGTTAACTAACCTCTCGCTGCCTGGGGTGGTGATCCTGTAGAACCGGTGTCTCAGGTGATGCTTGTCTCCATGGTAACAGGTTGTGCAGAGATCGTAATTGGTGCACTCAGCACATTTCCAGCGAATGCCAATGATGGGCTGTTGACGGCAGGTGTCACACATGGTACCATCATGCTTGATACCTAAAGGGAAGGAAGCATTAGTCAAAGTTAATATAGCAGTGTTACACATCAGATATACTACTGGGATAATTGTTCAACATATTGTTAGTAACATTATTTTAACAGTGTGTGCAGATATTTAAAAAAAAAAAACTTTTTCCATACACAGACTTCTGGATTTGGCACAATCCTCTATAACTGTACTTAGGAAATATGCTCATATTCCCAAGTATGTTTCAGGAGGGCTACATCAAACAAGATCGTACGCCTGTTGATGTCAGCACTTTTAGACTAATCTTGGCTTTATAGCCTCCTACTCTTTCCAAGATAGAGATGATGCATCAGAACCATGATAAGAACAGAAAATTCAACTTCTCCTCACTTCATGGCTGCAACATCAAGTGTGCATTCAAGAAACTGAATATTAAACTCTGTCACAGAGATAAGTTACTGTGAAAAAGTGCAACTCTACTGGCTTATAATGTTGTGGCTGGTATACAGGAAGACCAAGCAGTCCTAACACATTTATGTTCATGCTTGCACAAATAGTGTTCAACAACCTACTAACACACTTTTAAATACTGAACACGGAAGTTGTTTCGTCACATCGCTGTGCAATTTGGAGAAGCGGGTTATGTTGACATATTTTTAACTCTGAACGTGCAAATGTTGTGTCTCGCTCAGCTCATTAGCATATCTTGCACACACACAGCTGTCTGCTATACGTGCATCTGCTCAGGCAGGATGTATTGAAATACTCATCTTGATTTTATGCAAATTAGGCTGAAACCAATATCGTCTGCGTTCATCCACACAGGGCATAGTATAACACATTTGCTACTTTCAATGTTTTGTTTTTTTCATTCAAAACTGAAAGTTTAGGTAAAACAACTACTTCAAAGGGGGCCGAGATTTTGCATCACAACAAACCACAAGTACTAACCCCCAAGCCAAACCACAACCACAACCTGCGCTTTTAACTACAGCAAGTTTACTTTCTGTGTCTCCATTGTTTGTTTGTTTGTTTTTTTACCTATATTCTCATTGTCCTTAAAGTCAGACCCAACTAAAACAACAGTATGTCCTCCTCTAGTGAGCGCAGCAGCCCTGTCGCACAGCAAAGACGCTGGCTATAGACTTCAATGACTCTCAAAAGTGTTGACAAAAGTAGCTACATCAGCTGATGGAGGAAAAGTTACCTGTTGGTGCGCTGTCTAGTATCCTCACGTCGTAGGCTCCGGAGCAGCGGTAGTTAGCAGCCGTCCCATTATCCCAGACAACCACCACCTCCTCTGGACTTTCAAAACTCCTGACGGTGCCAACATGTCCCTCTCCGCCGTCCTGCTTCCCCCACTTCCAGTCGGGTCCGCGGACAACTCTCGCTCCCACTCCTTCCATCATCGCCCGGTTATTCCTGCCGGTGGTCATTTACGAAACAAAAAAAGGATAGCGCAATGCTAAAGCGATTTTTTATTCTTTCCTTCTTTTCTTTTCTTTTTCTTACAAGTTAGCAAACCAAGCTAGCACTCTCTGCTAGCCAGCCAGCTATCGGTGCCCCCTGGTAGACAGTTTTCCAAAACGCAAGTGGGAGCAAGTCCTAACAGGAAAAAGAAAAAAAAAGGACTGGGACAATCCACAAAGCTAGCCTGCTAGCTGAGTAGCTAAGTTAGCAACCTAAGGAAAAGAGGCTGCTGGACTAGTAACTAACTACTCCCACAATATAACGTGAACGTGAGCCAGTTACCTCCTCAGCGTTTCATCTGAGAATAGGGAGAAAAACCCAAATCACAATAAAAGCTTATTATTAAAGCGGCCACATTGCCCCATAGCTTAGCCAGATCTCAGTAAGTCAGCTCCTCCACTCCACACAGAAGAAAACCACCTCTTCAACTTAGCAAGCTAGCAGAGCTGAGTTGCTAGCTATCGCAATGCTAGCAAGATAAAAAAAAAAAAAAAAAAAAAAGAGAGAGAAAGAAATCCCTCTCCTGGTTTATAGCAAAGCAAGTCCTCCTCGTTGAGGTAACAAGAGTCGCGTTTTGAGGTTGTTTATCCCTTAATGGTGTAACGGTGTGGTGGTGGCGGCGGCGACGGTCCCATCCAATCCAAGATGTTTCCCCCTTTGTCAGCCAGAGATGTTTCCCTGGAGTCAACTCAGAATGAACGCGTCGCCATTATTGTCAATCATCATCGTTCAGACCCTCACAGACCGAGCGAGCAACAACTAGCAGCTCCGGAGATGAACGACTAAACACGAAGGAGGAGACGGCGGCGGCGTCGGGGGCCGTCCGTCGGGCGCGAGGCTTGGGAAAAACAACAAGCACGAGTTCGGCCCGCGACGCGCGTGCGCATCTGTAACGTGCAGCAGGAGCATATTCCCATTCCCACTTCTTCTTCTTCTTCTTTTTGATTTTCGGCGGTTGGTGCATTCATATTCCCACTTAAAAGTTGTGATGGAAAAATGTAGATACTTGTTTGTTTTTTCCCTGTTCTTTAAAGCATGTAAACATGAATTGTATAAACATTTAACCACCCACATTTTAATTTAGTCACAACATAGGCTACAGTGCAGGGCCGGCCCAAGTCTCCATTTGGCCCTAAGTAAAATTTTATATTGGGCGCCTCTAATACTGCCAGTAATTCTGATTATTGATCATTTACACACTACAAACCTATTCATTTTTCTAATCTGTCATTATGAATTATCATCCTGGCATCTTTGGTTTTTAATCTGAAATGGTACCAACTTCAGCTAAATGTGCAGCCTGAGGTTGATTTACACTCTTTTTACAGTCTATGTTTACACTTAATATTCAAAATGATATAGTACTTAGTGGGATACTGAATGTCATATTGAAACTAACAAAATAAGATAATAGACAATGCATTTTCTGTAAGCATGTAATCTGCTTTATAATTTTTGGTTTTAAATCAACTGCAACAGCATTGTGCAAGTGCAACAACAACAATTAAGGTTTTTTTTTTGTAATTACACAGGATTTCTCTAAGGAATGACAAAAGTTAAGCATTATAGATCTAAAAAAAAAAAGAAAATTTAATTGCTCTTTTGGAGCCCAAGTGGTCACGGCGCCCTAAACAGGTGCTTCATTCGCTTATGCTTTGGGCCAGCTCTGATACAGTGTAATTAATTTTGTGGTATGATAACCATAATAATGAAAAAGGACAAATCAAAATCACTTTCAGATATAATATACATTTCTCTGGAACATTTTATTACAAATTACAAACCATCCAAACAGTTATAAGTAAAAATGTATGACATATTAACCCTCGTATATAGGCTACATAATTGTATATGCTCATGTATATGAATACACCCACGTATACATCCGAGATATACTGAATATTGGATATAGTAGTAGTCATTAAAGCAGAAGTAAGCGATCCGGTCGTTTTGGCTAATGCTGCGTTCCAGGCAGGCTTTTGAAACCGTAAATTACAGCTTCAAGTCACGACTTACGACTTTGTAGCGTTCCAGGCAACCCGCAACTCGCGTTTCTCCGACCTGTTTTACCTGTGAAAGTGCACTATAACGGCCACTTGTAACTTCCGACCCGTGAACTCGTACCAGATCAAACTGGTACGACTTCACAGGTCGGAAAAACACGAATTAGGGGTTGCCTTGAACGCACCATTATAACGTCTTGTCAGCCGATGGAGTTAGCAGCCCCCATCCTCGTCCCTACGTCACCACATTCAGGCGCATCCCTTGGCTGCACACACAGCCCTGCATGCCCTTCTCTCTCCTCATTGGATAAAACTTGTAGGATACGAGAAAAGTTTTCTCCTCGGCTCAGAGCAGAGCAGAGGGACTAAGAGACCCGTGTTTCGGTCCAAACACTCTATGTAAGTGATTGCTGTCGGAAGATATAACTATTTAAGACTTATATTAAAGCAGAAGTAAGCGATATATTTGTGTTAATATAAGTCTTAAATAGTTATATCTTCCGACAGCAATCACTTACATAGAGTGTTTGGACCGAAACACGGGTCTGTCAGTCACAAAACTTTTCTCGTATCCTACAGTTTTTATCCAATGAGGAGAGAGAACGGCATGAAGGGCTGTGTGTGCAGCCAAGGGATGCGCCTGAATGTGGTGACGTAGGGACGAGGACTGTTATGGTGCGTTCAAGGCAGCCCGTAACTCGTGTTTTTCCGACCTGTGAAGTCATACCAGTTTGATCTGGTACGAGTTCACGGGTCGGAAGTTACGAGTGGCCGTTATAGTGCACTTTCACAGGTAAAACAGGTCGGAAAAACACGAGTGGGTTGCCTGGAACGCTACAAAATCGTAAGTTGTGACTTGAAGCTGTAATTTACGGTTTCAAAAGCCTGCCTGGAACGCAGCATTAGCCAAAACGACCGGATCGCTTACTTCTGCTTTAACACAAAAATATCGCTTACTTCTGCTTTAATAGTAGTGTCATTAATGGATTTGGCAGCTGTAATGCCATACGATTTTACTCCCAGCATAATTGTGTCAAAAGCCACCAGCTGGTATCTTTAAATTGAATGCATTTGCTTATTATGATTAATGATTGACAGATTGAGTGATAATTTAATTGTATTATTATTATTATTTAATAATTGACTGATGGTTGAAGTCTGTTATTTTTGCAGTGCCAAACCAAAACACACAAATCTCTCAGTAGGATACAGAAAGACATCCACTAAGTGCATTAACAAATCCTCTCGGGGTGTTACCATGGTTTGAGGCACTTATTACTTTATGATACTCTTTAATGGTTTATGAATTCTATCAATATTTAATTCAAATCAAAATCTTTACACAACTTAAATGATTGTCTGGGCAGACTCACCAGAGCAGCAAAATAGCCCACTGTAGGGCCACTATTCTTCTTTTTTTTTTATTACCTACTCTCCGTGCAATACATAAGTAGCTATTAAGCATCTGCCTAAATTAGTACGTAAGAATAATACTGTAATTTTAAAAGGGGTATTTATCTCAGGGCCTCCAGATGGGACCCAAAGGTTAGGTAATAATAATAAGGTAATAAATAAAAATGTTGCCTTTACAGCTCCAGTCATTTTTGAATATATCACGCACTAGTGGTGCACTGCAAACCTAATAAAATAAATAAAATGTTCAGCTAATCAAATTAACACAAACTAATTGCTACACTGTGAACCCGGAGAGTTTGGGCCCCATGTGGGTGTGGATGTTTAGTGCAGCTCCTGGGACAGTTGCCTGCTTCTCCTTGTTGTTAATGCAGTTTTTTACTGTGCAGTGCACTCCCACTGCAGTAAAAAAAAAAAAAGACAACCCACGATCATTTGTTAAAGGCTGAAGGTGTTCACTGACACTCCTGCTGTCTCTGCAAATACAATGAGTTTTGGCTGAGCTACCACTATCTACAGGAGTGGGGAGGGAGTGTGCGTAACTTTTTTTTTTTTCCAGGCTCACTTCAGCTCTTCTACCTGCAGGGGGCGCCTGTGTGACTCAGCAGCAGCAGCAGCAGCAGAGCAGCTGCATGGCTGCATTGATAAAGCTGGTCAAAGAGCGCCACCGTTCGCCGGTTCACTTAAATACCCCCCTCCCCTCCTCCTCATCCTCTCTACACCAGGTCCCCTTGACTGTCTCCTTCACACAGTGCGCTCGCAGGCAGATACAGCTGAATTTGCAACCGAGCTGGCCGCTGTCCTTGCAGTACGAGGGGGAGAAAAAAAAACACAGGGACCTTGCAATGATCTCGCTGGACTTCAATTTCAACATTTTGACAAGGGACCTGTCATATTATCTGGAAAATCAAGTGAAAGTTGGGCTGTTCGGCTCGGGGGTGGGACTGTCTCTGGTGCTGGGCTTTAGCGCAGCGTACACCTGCTACTATTTGATTTCAGTAGCGAAGGTAAGTAACGTTGGCATGAAGGCTGCTTTTTTTTCTTTCTTTCTTTCTTTCTTTTTTTTAAAGACCCCTCTTTGTATCGTATAGTGTGTGCATGCATGTGTGTTGTCAAGTTGAAACCGACCGTGTGTGCTTTTCATGCATGAGTGATGATGATAGTCGACCGGTGCGTCGGGGTGATGGAGGTTTCGATCCGGTTGCATCGGTGGGATAAACGTTACACGCCTCCTGCTGCTGCTCCACATGTGGCTCTCACCACCACCATGTATTATCTGACATGGTTCATGTCTATAAGCACATGCAGCCACTTATATAACTGCAGTAAATCAACCTTAGCTTGAAGCTAAGCTAACATTACTGTACGTTAGCTAAATAAAATAAAAATGCCGGTAGACCGTTAGTTGCTTTCGTTTTCACTGGGGGAGGAGGAAATATGTATGGAGATATCTATAACCTGTTGAGTAGCTATGATAAACGCCCGAGTTTAACAATTACATGATAGTAAAACAACTACATTTTAATAATTCTGCATGCTGCATTATCATTTTCTCTAGTAAGCAAAATAAATACACAGCAAATGTTTTTTTTTTATTATTATATGCATAGATATTAAATAAAATATGAATAGGCTATTCGCTTTCATTATGCAAACAGGCGTTTACTATCAGTCTGTCCATGTGTACATAAAGGCCTAAACCGCAGGTTAATGCAGATGTGCTATACTTTACACTCTGTGCTCAGTAGGTTTCTACTGCTTCCTCAAATAGTTGGATCTTTAAAAAAAAACATTTAATCATGTCATACCCTCTGTGTTAAGTGTTATTTTGAAATCAACACTTTATTCTATGCATCATGAAACTTGATTTTAAGTTAAATAAGTTAATGTAATGCTTTGGATGGTCTCATGGCAGGTGATGAAACAAAACATTGCTTGGAGCTCAAAAACATGTTGTGAAGGATCTGTTGTCATATTAAATAACTTAATTTACTCGTGTTTTGCAGAAACCACAGCTCATCTCCGGGGGTAAGAAGTTTTACCAGTTTCTGAGGGAACAATGTCCAGTGGTGTCAGAGACCTACTACCCCACCTTTTGGTGCTGGGAGAGCCGCATCCAAACTCTACTGAGACCCTTTGTCACAGCCAAACCTGGGGTGGTTTACAGAAAGTAAGTCCTCCGAATGACTAACATACTAATTATTCATTGCATGAGAGATGTTCCTTCTCCCAAACTGAAAATGATTTCCTCCCTGTGAGCAGACGGGCATCACGTGCACCCAATCTGCATATGAACTCATAAATCAGCTTTAGTCAAAGAGGTCATATCCATGGAGAGATAAGTGTGAAGCATGCAAGCTAGGAAGTTCACCTTTGGCATAGTAATAGTAAATGTGTATTTAATATCATGGCGTCATCGTCTATTCTGGAGTTAGAAATCGCGAGGGCAGACATTAAGAATGTCTTCCATGCCCACTTTTGCACAGCTTTGTTCAGAAACTTCTTAACCTTGCTTGCTCACTGAGAAACTGCCATTGTCTGTTCCCTGATTTATTTTTTTTCCTCCAGTTTCACAACTGGAAAACAAATCCCAGTCTTGTTCTTAACCAAGACTCAAAAGCTCAGAGGAGAAAGAGATCTTTTGTGCCACAATAGCTGGCTTGGGCTGCCCGGCCTGCTGCTCGATAATGTACATTGTGTTGAGATTAATTGGCGCTGCATTCTTTACCCCCTGTGCATAAAGCAGATTAAAATGAATTAAGAGAGTCTTATTTTTCATCAATTATTCTTGTTACATACTCACTTAATCTGTTTAATATGTATTCCCTGACATTCCCTACTTTCCATGGAGATGCTTTTAGACTAGTTGTGTGTGTCTGTATACAGTATAAATTGTATATGTATGATGTGATCAAGTATTGTGTGTCAGCCAACCACTTGGGGTTGGACTGAAATAAAAACAAAAAACATTTACTGTAAATGTAGTTTTTATTTCGTTCTATTGAGGCCTATCAAACTATTTGTAGTTTAGCTTTCTTCACCCTTAACATAGAAAACAAATCTTTGAATTAATTAATTAACAATCAATTATTATTATTATTATTATTATTATTATTATTATTATTATTATTATTATTATTATTATTATTATTATTATCATTTATCATTTTTATTGCAAAGTGCAAGAAGAAATCTGTTATTTGGGATTTGATAATCCCTTAGTTGAATTATTAGTCCCATTGTTTATGTCTGTCCCAAGGACATTCACACTCCCTGTGACTGTCTGCTGTCCCCTGAGTCAAGGGGATAAATATTCCCATAATGCACAGCAACAACTGTATCCAGCCCAGTCCAGCTCCCTGTTATCAAACATGATAAGAGTGATGGTCACATTGGCTGAAATTATTATCACATTTCCTCGGGGGACAACAGGACAACCCCCCCCACACACACGCACACACATTCACCCTCGTTAATGAAGTTACCCAAGGTCGACCCAAGGGCAGACACTGTGAAAACAGTCCTATTTGTCCTATACGCTGTCTGGGGGTGAAATTCCACTCATCTTGTTGTGCGAGCAGAAAGACCGGCAGCGAGGTCCCCTCCCACTTTTCGCACTGGACACTCTGGATTGGTCCCCCACACCCTACCCCTCTACCCCCTCACCCTGACTTTAAAGGCTAGCCTTAGGTGCATATTTCATGGCGGTTCTGTAATTTCATGCTGATGTCTTCACCGCTGGCTGGGCCAAGTTGGCTCACGGGGCTGCTGCGTGTGTCCGTGTGCAGTGCAGGTTTTAAAATACACCGGCACTGGGAATGAATGACCTCATCTGCCAGGCTTGGGTTGTAAAGGCCCACAAATTGATTGACCATAAGAACCCACTAGTGCAGTGCAGTGCCCCTTCTCCCCCCCCCTCCTTATCTTAACTCGTTGTGTGTTGCAAAGCATGCTGACAAGATGATCACAAGGGAAATGAGGGAGCTGTCAGTGAGCATTGCACTCACATATCCAATCCCCTTTTGGCTGTGTGTGTGTGTGTGTGTGTGTGATGGATACAATGACACAGTTTGCCTCCAACTGAACCAACAACTAATTGGGCAGAGAATGGAGTATTGTGTCCTTTAATTACCATGCAATGAGAAGATGTGCATTTAATCCCAAATCTAACATTGAATTAGTACTTTCTATATCACTGTGTGTGTGTGTGTGTGTGTGTGTGTGTGTGTGTGTGTGTGTGTGTGTGTGTGTGTGTGTGTGTGTGTGTGTGTGTGTGTGTGTGTGTGCGCACCTGTGTGTGTGTGTGTGAACAAACAAATGAGAGAAATAAATGACACATAGAGAGAGAAGATACTGTTCAGAAAGACCCGTGTTGCTGAGTTGCGTGTCCCGCTCGTCTCTGCAGTGAGCTTATTAAGGCAGCAGATGGAGGACAGATCTCTTTGGATTGGTTTGACAACGACGACAGCCTCTCTCATCCCGACCCCACCACCAGGCCCACAGTCCTGCTTCTCCCCGGTCTGACCGGCACCAGCCGAGAGTCCTACATCCTGCACATGGTCCAACAGAGCCGGGATCTGGGCTATAGGTGGGTGGTCTTGGCTGGATAACCTGGCTGTGGTCCAGCACTGTGAGCATGCAGCGCACATTCAGGACAGCGAATTGCACAAAACTGACATTCATGTTCTCATTTTGCCATTCATCTAGAATACAGATTTTTTTTTCATCCAATCAAAAAAACAAAAACAAAGGTCGCCACAATCATACTGATGCTAATTAAAGACAAACCCACCACTGCTTCATTTGGGGCGATTTTGTAACTTTTATATAATGGGTGCATGAGAAAGAGAGAGAGAGGGGGTGGCTTGGGGTTATTTCAGGCGAAGTGCACAAATAAAGTTGGACAGCTTAGCTCTGTGTCAAGAGCTGCTTTTTTGTAAATAGCCAAACGTAGCACAAGCTTGAAGAGTTGCAGAGGGAGGCAGTCCCCCCTCCGCCCTCCACCTCTCCTGTTTCCTCCCTCTCTCCCAATAGGTCCTCTCTGTATTCTCTCTCTGCACTCATTCTTTCACCCAGATTTGGGGAAGGCATGGGAAGAGAAGCCGGCAAACTCAGCATCTTCCACCCCTCACCCCCCTGTCCGTGTAGCTTAATGAATTACAGCTTATCCCGGTACAAGCTTTGCAGCTTAGCCCAGACCAGCATCCGAGTGTATGCTGCAGTGTGTGTTTAAGCACCCCACCACCACCACCACCACCACCCCCCCCCCCCCCCCCCCCCCCCATCCATCCTCTTGCCCAGCACACTATCTTAGCCCCACCCTCCCGCTGAGTTACACAGATAGAAACTGCAGGTTCTGACTTCACCAGATAATAGATGACTTGCTGGAGGTGTGGGGTGAGGAGGGGGGAGGCCGATGCCTGTGCTCCACAGTACAAAACAGAACGGTGCTCACACAGCTGTGCCTCTCTGCACATCCCATCATGTTCTTACTCTGGTTTTTTGTTTTGTTTTTACAAAGTGAGAAACATTTGGGGCACTGTGTTCCTTTGTGCATGAAGGTTGATAACTTGCAGTGACAAGGAAAAAACAAACATAAACCTACTGGAGCTTTGAAATGTTGTTGTTTTAGGGCTGCAGTCAAATACTTTCATCACTGATTTTCTGGACAAACAGTCTGTAAAAATGTCCACAGTGGCATCTCTATGTAATAATTTTTCCCATTTATGCTAAAATTGTCAATCAAACAGTTGATTATTTGACTTGTCGTTTTAGCCTATCTTCAATGTGTTTCAGTTAAAATCAAGAGATGATGTGATTAAAGTTGTCATTTATGAGACTATGATTTAATACATTATCTGATTTGTGTATTTCAGATGTGTGGTATTTAACAACCGAGGGGTTTCCGGTGAAACGCTACTGGTAAGCTATCTATCTAAACCATTGCCAGTGTTTCTGTTTTTGTTGTTTGTTCTACACGGGGTAAGCAGGATTGCTGAGGACAAATCACTTTCTCAGTTTGTTTGTATGTATGAAAGCTTCAGAGCAGAGTTGTCCTTTTCTTTGCCTCAGCCGTCCCCAGAGCACGTCAGTTGCACACACGTGTCACCGAGTCCACAGGGACCCTGAGCAGACGCCGCACAGACAATGTTGTTGCACAGCGGGGATTAAGTTGCAGGCAGATACTGTATTTTAATGCCGATCCACAGAAATATGACCTCGTCGAGCACGTGCTGTTCTGACACCTGGCTTAATCTGTCCTCTTACACCCGGGTATATTTAGCCAACAAAATGGGCTGTGATAGTGCTTAGCATGCCCACTGTGTTTCATGCCTCCGCCTCCTCTCTTGTCTGTATGTCTCCGCTTTGGAACAGAGACACGTTCTTTACAGACGACTGTATCACCCTGATCTAATCATGCCATCACTGCCATTACAGAGATCTCGTCCAAAGCACAAATGGTGTTTCATTACAAGCAAGGGCTTCCCCCCCACAATCAATCTAATGTTCCTCTTAGTGGGTGTCAATAGCTGATCTGTGTGCTGCTGCTGCTGCTGCTGCTGTCTTCGTCGTACTCTGTGTCAGCTGCAAATAAAAATGCGATAAATGTGACACTGTAGCAAAATGTTCGGTGTCACTCAGTTTGATTTAAACCTGCATTCTAGGTCATATCCAGAGTTTGGTTGGCTCAGCTGTTCTCAGATTTAAGGAGAAAAAAAAAGTTGGACATTGTAGCCTTGGCACTGTATCAAGAGGTGATGGTGGAGGGGAATTATAGTCTATGCAAATGATTTAGCAATTGTGCGCTCCCGTGAGTGTTTTCTCTGTGTCTAGTTAGTGTGAATATCCTCTATTGTTTAAATAGGCCAGCGCTTTGGAATGACCCACTGTGTGAAAGATGCCCCCTGCCTCAAAAACTGTCCTAAGTGCCTTTTTTCCCTATTTTTGGATCTTGCAATAAGATAAAAAAAAAAAAAAAAAAAAAGCTGGTTTCATTACACTTTACTGTGAAACAGCTTTTGCAGTGCATTAGTTTAAGTCTGTTCACAATATTCCCCACAAACAATATGTATTTAATTTTCGCTTTAAATTACTATATTTGTTATCATCCGAGTTGTATGTTCTGCTCTATTGCTGCAGAGTTCAAAACGTGTGTGTGTGTGCCTCTTAGAGGGAAGAAAAACAGGAATTTTCTTTGCCTGAGTTTCTGCTTGAATCTTAATGAAGGGCCTTGAAGAGCTGAGGATCTACAGCCTCCTGAGAATGTAGGCTCCTTCAAGTTAGAGCGAGTTTGTTGTACAATGTTAAGTAACCTCCTGCTCTACCTCACTAACTGTGTCAAGTTGAAAGTGATTTTACTTCTATTCCTAGAAAATACTGGATGTTGTTTTGATTGCAGTGAAATAATGAAATAACATGGCATGTGTCAATAATAGTTGAGAAGTGCATGGTAAATTAACATTCAATGAAGAGTTCAAAGAATGTATACGCAGTTCGCACTTTTAGACGCATGATGATAACAACGATTGCACAATTAATGTGTTGCAGTTTAATGGTAGTAAGGCAATGCATGTTGACGTTTTATACTTTGGTTTGGATGTTTGCTGGTTATTCATCAATCAATGAGCACCTTCAGTTTCCCAGTGTCGGTGATGTTCTTTAATGGACTGTAGTGTACAACCAAGGGTCCAAAGATAATACACCCCAGATGGGACTCGAACCCACAATCCCTGGCTTAGGAGGCCAGTGCCTTATCCATTAGGCCACTGGGGCTTTGAAAGGCCATTAGGGAAGCTACTCTTTACGCAGCATTTCAGTAGTAGTAACACTTGTTAATCCCTTTATGTTGATTTTCTATGGACAGGGATTGCAGCCTTTGTGTGTGAGTCATGAAAGTGATCAGTCCGTGCCTGATGATGTCCACTGTAGCCCACGCTGCACACTGCTTGTTCTGTCTTTTGCTACTATATACTATATCCATTTTCTAGTGATGGTTTCTAGTTTAGGCTAATTGCTTTTCCTAATTTTGAGCATATACCCACTGAAAACAGTTAGATAATGGATGTGAATGTGTTTACCAAAGCTGAGTTTTATGTTGAGTCCTCATTATTATTTAAACAGAAGTAGAAATTAGAGAAAAAAGTGAGTGAATTGTCTGTGTTGTCCCATTCAGACCCCGAGGACCTACTGTGCGGCCAACACAGAGGATCTGGAGACTGTTATTGGACACATTCAGAAGACCAATGAAGCTGCTCCGATCATGGCTGCTGGAGTCTCTATGGGCGGGTAAGTGGGGAATGGCACTGATTTTGGAGTGGGAGGCTGGTGTTCAGTCCCATGAATTTGTTTGCAAAGGGTGAAGGGATTAAGGACCCCCACACGTCGGTTATTACACATAGACACAGTAATTACACAGGAATTTTTCAGACACGTAATAAATGATTGTCCCAGTGTTTGTAACAGTCAAGTAGGTGATAAACAGCATAAAATCCCAGATGTTCCTTATAATCTCATTTAAAAGACCTGTGCCCTCAGAGGTTATTAACTAATTAAGCTATAAATAAACATAAGTATGAGGGTGTAGAAGTTTAGAACTCTTTATTAAGAAAGCAGTCTGGCAGAGAAGCTTCAATCATCAAGCTGTTAACTACCTTCCCATTCTTCGATGTAGCTGTAGCATCTATTTCACTTCATCGTAGCCTCTGTCCTTCAAGATTTGTCGGGGTTTCCCAAAACAGCAAGGAAGGACAGACAAAGAGAGCGACATGCTAACCTGCGTTTCAACTGTATGCGCTGATTGGTTGACATGATGATGTAGTCTTGTAGTCTTTCTTCACAGCCGTCCGAGTTAGATTATTTAAAAACGTCAGTCTTGCAGTGGCGTCTTAAAAACTAGAGCTACTTTTAAAATAAAAAATCAAACAAACCTATAGCTATTCATAATGCAGGACATCATCTCAGTATGCGTGATAGAAGACAAGGGATTGAAATGCTGTGCAGGACACCTGGTCACCCTGAGCTGTAGTATCACTTCAGTCATTTATTGCAGCACAGCTCTAATCCTATGAATTGAAAAAGTGTCTCTCTCTCTTTCTCCCTCATCTGCCCTTTCCCTATCACCCTTCTCCCTATCCAGGATGATGCTGGCCAATTATTTAGGGCGCAAGGGCCGGGAAACCTGCCTGAAAGGTGTCGTAGTCTTCTCAGCAGGCTGGGACGTATTTGAGTGCACCGCTTCGCTGGAAAAACCCCTGGACCGCTTCCTCTTCAACTCCTACCTCACCAGCTGCCTACAAGCCTCGGTGCACAGGTCAGCCAAGGCCAGAGCGGGATTAACACGGCCGCTAACTCACAGCTTGTGCTCGGGACTAAACGTTTCATGAGCTTCAATAACTGGGGTTTTAACGTATTTATTTATTTATATATGCTGTTTTAAGCTTTTTACAGTGTTATGGAAAAAAAACTAAACATATTTGTGAAAATATAATTCAATCTATTCCAGTATATGATAATACATGCACAGTGATTCTTTTACTGTGAAAGTTGAGCTCTTTTGTTGTTTCATTAGGTTGTTACAACCTTGTCAGCATCCCTGAGGGACATTTTCTAATGCACATTATTCCACCTAACAGCAGTGGGTGACAGTTGTATTTTTAATCTCCCCTCCAGACACAGACCAGTGCTTGAAAAGTGTTACGACATCGATCATGTCATGAAGGTAGGGATTATTTTCAGTGACACCTGGCTGCAAATGCTAATCCAATTAAATGAGATGGCCAGAAGTTAATCATATTACTCGAAACCCACCACAGGCGAAGACCATCCGAGAGTTTGACGAGAGGTTCACCTCCATAATGTTCGGATATCCGACCAATGACGACTACTACCACGATGCCAGTCCTGTCCACAGGCTGAAATCTGTGCAGGTGCCAATGCTGTGTCTGAACGCTGCTGATGACGTCTTCTCTCCCTCTCATGGTGAGTCCAAAATAGCACCCGATTTCACTATGGAGCTGTCCTTTTTTTTTATCTCCTCTAAACTGCAAACGATAACAACTGTTTTTGATGTATATACAGTACGTTATAAAATAGTAGCTCCTATGCACTGTCTGTCACTGTGAATTTCATTTCATTTATTGGATCTCTATTAGCACCAGCACATTAGCATAGCTATTCTTCCTGGAGTCCAAACATTAAAGGGATAGTTCAACATTTTTTTAAACATTGGCCCACTGCCATAATCCCTATAGTTTTAGGAGTAGGTTTGTTACCTTTAATTGTCAGTGCAAGCTGTTTTTAGAATGGCGGAGCAGAGCCGCGAGCTGCTCAGTAGGCTAATGGGATTTCTTGGTTTCCCTCATCAAACTCATCAAATACACAATCCAACAACTCCACAACGCTCTGGTGGACAAGTTGTGACCTGCACATTCACCACGCTATGAGATAATAACAGAACATTACGAGACTGCTTGTCGAAAAACTGCCCCAAACGGGAACACGCGTTAGCGGTTTTGCATGAATTTAATGGGCCAATTTGCCAAAATGTTGAACTATTCCTTTAAGTCAAATTGTCCATTCATCCGAGTCCATCAAAAAAACAAAAACAACAACAACTTATACAGTCACAACACATACACACAATCATAGACGTAGACAGACATAGAACACATGACATGATCACCTGTACAGTACAAATTAAGAATCCATAATTAAATGTGAGGGGAAAACAATACAGCAAAACATACAAATAACAATATCACATGGCAGGGAAGAAAACAGGCACTACATCATCATATAACAATAATAGGAGTAAATAGGCCTGAATGTTTTGTTTCCTTTGCAGCCATCCCAGTGGAGGCAGTGAAGCAGAATCCCAACCTGGCCCTGCTTATTACCTGTCATGGCGGCCATATTGGCTTCCTCGAGGGCCTGTGGCCTCGACAGAGCACTTACATGGACCGTGTTTTCAAGCAGTTTGCTAAGGCGGTCATCGAAGAAGGCGGCGGACTTGCAGACCTCTCCTGATAAGAGAACTTAACAAAGTGTTCCTCTAGTTTTACTTCCTCTCTCGTTTTCCTTTTCATCTCCACCGACCATCGTTCCATACCACATTCCATCCTTTATTCTTTCCATTTCTGATTCCATCTTACGTTACTTCCTTCCTTCCTTTGACACTTTTCCCTCTTTCATCCTTGCCCTACCCAATCTCTACCTATTTCCTTCCTTCCATTCAGTCTTTTTTTTTTTAATCTTTGCCCTCCATCCCTCCGTCCCATTCTTTCTCCACAAGCAAAAAACAAAAATCATTTATTCTCATCTGAAGGGCACATCTTATTGAATGCAGCATTTGTGTTGCAGTCAACATCCATCTATTTATTCCATAGTTAAGTCATTGTATGTAGTAATGCTCTCAATGGCATGCTTATTTAAAAAAACAAAAAAAACAAGCATAGCTGTCACTAAGCGGAATCCGTGCCCATTTGGTTTAGTTAGCTAGCTAAAAGAAATCCGCAGTTACCTTGTGCAATCATCATTTCAATTTATTTTAAAGATTATACAAGTAGCCTACTGTACATGAAAATCCAATCATTTCTAATCATGGAACGTCCCTTAGTTCAGTTATTAGTAGGATTGTAGCCCTCAGGGATTTTCTTTATTTACTCATACTTCTTCCCTTCCTGTGTTTTATAGTTTATCAATCATTCTCCAGCACTTTGTATTTTCCTCCTTTTAAGGGTTGATGATACTTTTCAGTTGAATTACAAGAGTGTTTTTTTGTTTTGTTTTGTTTTTTAAAGGAATGGTTCAACATTTTTGTGAGATGCACTTCGTTTATTTTCTTGCCAAGAATTAGGCAATAGGATTGACGCTGCCAGCAAAACTAAGCACATTAGCTTAGCTTAGCATAAAGACTGGAATCAGGCGGGAGAAACAGCTAGCTTGGTTTTGTCCAAAGGTAAAAAGAAAGAAAATTCCCACCAGAGCAGCTTGTAGGTGGGTTTTGCTACTGTTGGACAGATCTAGGCTAACTGTTGCCCACTGTTTCCTGTCATTATGCTAAGCTAAGCTAAAAAGATGCCTGATATTTAACACACTGACACACTAACTCTTAGCAAGAAAGGGTATTGATCAAAATATTGAACTTTCCCTAACCTTCTTCGGCATGCACTTTTATTTTCACACATTCTACCTTTACGCACACCAAATAGTTATTCAAATGTATAGTGAGAATAATTCATTAATGACAAGGAATGTGAAATTGCACTATTTTAGTTGAAACTACCATGCCTCTAAAATTCCTTAATGCAAGGCACTTCGTTTCATTTGATATATATATGAAAGTACATCCCAAAGGCTGAACAGAGAATTATATGAATTCCATGAGGTTTCCTATGTGAAAATGTTGGCGGATAGTTCTGTTAGTAAGTCTGAGGGTGCTACAGGATACAGTGAATGAAGTAACGCACATGGGAGGAGAGAGAGTGTTGTTGGCTGTTTAAAGTGGTGGATGTTACTTTACGAGATGCATAGTATCGCTAATGGAGCCTGGCTGTCAGTCTTATTAATTTTGTTGTTGTTGCTTATTTGCTTTTCTTTTTTTGTGTGTGTGTGTTTGTTTTTGTGTTTGCCAACAATGATCAAGCGGCTGGCTACCGTGTATGAGTTGGCGTCGATTAAACAGGCAGATCTGACTGGCGGCCAGGCTTTCAGTAATGCACTGCATGAGGGATTTTTTGACTTCCTGTTCCTGTGGAATTTTTTGGTGTCTGTTTGTTCTGCCAAGTGTCCATTGAGTAGCATGTGTCTCGTCAGCGTCATCATGTCCTGAACCTTAACACCACCTCGTAATCTGTAGCACAAAGGACATGTTTGTGTTTTTTTTTCATAGGATGCTGCATTTCATTTTGTACACTACATAAAAAAAAGAAATAAAAACATTCTGTTTAACATGTGCAGCAATAAGATTTTAAATTAAAGAAGTGTCTCTATAGTATAAGTACGAGTATATGCACATTATCAACATGAGTGTAATATGCTGTATTTAATAAATTATTAAACAGAGTCTAGGTCCATTTTTCTGTGTCTCCAGTGCTTTAAAAGTATATTGGATTACTCGATTGGCGATGCACTGCAGCCCTTTAGTCAGCAGCTTTTTCTGTCCTTTCTGTCTTTCTTTCTTTCTGGATACATGCCACATGTGGATACATACTGTTAATATCCAGATTGTATGGTCAGAAGCCCGTCAGCTCACGCAGGACGTCACCTTTGGTCACAGACTCGTCCCCTGAAGGTGAGACATTTGACAGCGACGTTGTAGTGGTAGCAGGCTTTACTAGTGAGTGACCGGTGTGTCACTGCAGGGTCACACTCCCCCTCCTCTCACATCACAGTATTGGGTTTTCGCTCCCTGGAATTGACTCACTCCACACTCACAGGCTTAGCTGCTGATAGGATATGCATCGCTGCAGTAGTGGATGTGATCCACCAAAGGCAAACTGTAATCCCTCGGCACTCCACTTACCTTCACCCCCCCAATAAGCACACAGACAGATGAGCTTTGGTTTTAGCTAGGTGGTTTATGGAAGCCTGAGAGTAATAAGAGTAGACTGCCAAGAGGGATGAGTGATTTACTCCTGGTTACCATCTATGAACATTGATATTATGTTACAGGAATCCCTCTGTTATGAATGTTGCTGATATCGGTCATGTGAGAATGTGCACTAAATACACTATAGCCTATAGCTAAGGTTTGTTAGTAGACCAGTGTTGTATGTTTTATGTGTTACGATGACAAAAAAATATTTTACAGCAGTATCAGCGATATGTTTAATCATGTGTTTAAAAGTAGTTTAATATTAAATACTGCATTGCCTGAGGACTCCGTATCTGAAAGAAATCGGTCAGAGGGAATTATCAAGAGATTTTCTTTCTCTGTCAAAGCATTTGCTGAAATATTAGCCAAGAGCGCGAATCAAACGATGACATCATTGCGTCAAGTAAAGATCACAGCATAATTAAGATCTGTATACTGTATGGTTGTATCGTAAAACAGTCAATTAACCCTTTGGCCTCTTTGTAAGTATCGGACCACTGAATCACTTTAGGACATCCAAAATCTTTAGAGACAAGAATCTCTTGAGCTTTGTTCACAATATCTTTCTACTTTTCCCGAAAGAGCAATTATGAAGTGCAAGAATCAGCATGCCAGCCACTTTGCCCTCTCTTCCTTATCCTTTCCTGACAGCAGCTGGCTGAAAATAGCCTTGTGTTATATCACACAGGGGCTGTAGGTTGATGGAAAGTGTGCTCTAATATTACCTAGCAGGAGCTGAAATAGGACTGTCCCTGGACCAACAATGCCCTTGTGCCCTTACAGTGAAGCCAGAGAATATCCTAGCATCCATTATGAAACCATATCTGCCCTTGGAAGAGATTAGGGTCATTGTGTGTATGGTCACAGCACGGTTACAGAAGTGTTGGGTGGAGAGGAGATGGTGTTAAGGCAATGAGCAAGGGGCAGGGATTTTTACTCTTGAGCGGCATAAAAAGATGTGGGATTGAATGCAGAGGAGAGAGTGAGAGGATTATTAATCACAGGCTGGAGTGGAGACGATGGGGCTGCCCATGCATTTTAACAACACTGCTTAGGTTTTGCATTAATGCGCTTGCAATGCTCTTCAAAATACTGAGCAGATACTCAGAGAGAACACTTTAGTTTCCAGTGGTGCTGCTCCAACAGTTTTACAAAAGAAGAGATTTTCAAGAACAGATTTTCAAAACCCAAATCAATTAGATATTTCATTTAATCTAGATTAAATTATTACGTGCTTGTTTGTTACAGTGCTTCACTAAATGAAAGCAAAGGGAAGTGATGCATGATGGGAATTGCAGGATTCTGTATTTTTGGAGCTTGGGTAAAAGTCAGAGGCTCTTAAAGTAATGTTTAAGTAATGTTAGGGGAGGAACTGAATGATGTAAATGATCTTAGATGTCTTGTTTATCATTTTGTACATTTTTCCCATTTTAGAGGATGTTCACTAAAATTGAGAAGTTGAAAATGTAATCTTTGCTTGCACAGCTTGAGTTTGAGTAAAAGCTTGGGGTGTAAATATGAAATACCTGGATGTTATGATGTGTATTTAGTGAAGTTTAAAATGTCAAAAAGCCACACGCAACTGAATTTATAAGTCATTTTTATTACATTCATAAATTTCCAACAACAATCACATGGCTCTAATGTCATATTTTCACAGCCCATGACCACAATGGTAAACATGAGGTAGATCACCCAGACACCGAGGCTACCAATGGGCTGTACACGGTTATCAAGCACATTTCAGTGAAGATTGTGAGAGCAAGTTGCATATTAAGTGTTAAATTATCAAAAAGACAGACACATTCTGTGGACCATTGGAGTTTGACAAGAACGTGTTGATCACTAGTCTTATAATTGGAGCAATACTGGGGGATTGGGGAACTTAATTTAATTGTTTTGCTTATATGGAAATATATATATATTTTCTGCTGGCAACTTGTATATAGTGCAAGTTCACATTTTTCCTTCCCCCCATGACATTCAGTAAATCTAAGAATCATTCGTTTGGGTCTTGTGCAAAGCCTTCATGGATGGTTTTGAAGTAGACACACTCCCTTGGTTTAAGCGAGCTCAGCATGCAATCAAATATTACACTTCAATATGATTATCACTCCAAAAATGCTTGTCAAATAAATAAGAATCCCTCATGGACCTGATTTTCATTTTCAATAAAAATCCAACACAAGAACAGGAGGAGATACAGACATATATGGTTAAGGACACATCTAGGTAGATTCTTCTTGCCTTTGCAACATAACATAAGATGCAGAAAGACATTATGACCAAAATATACGGGCAAAAGTTACACAAGACTAAAAAAAAAAAAAACATCAGTAACCCTCAGTGGTTAAGGGGGTGATACAATATATTAATAATGTAAACAAAGCTTTAAACAGTACAGTAGTCCAAAATCCAATTATTCCTTCTTGTTTCACTCTGACAAACATTTATTCTTCCTCACAGTTAAATGGTTTCTTCATTCTCATTGGTCCGAAAAATGCGTGACTTGAGCAGTGACTGTATGAAACGTCACTTAAGGCATATTCTTTGGACAACCCTGTGCAGAAAAATATAAAAACATTCCACTTTCAAGTATATAAATTGACCTGGTCGACTGCCTGCTTTTGACAGTGTGTAGCCTTTTTTCTTTTCTTTTCTGTGATTACCCTTTGTTTTGGAGGGAGAATGAATTTAAGATGAAGTGGATGATAGCCAACAATCATCAAGTTGTACAACAGGAGGTGAAATCAATCCCCAGGCACAGCAAGTTGCAGGAGAACTGGCAGTTAAGAGGCTTATTATGTTGCTTTTACTGACTTAACAGGTCAGTAAAAGACTTCATGCAAAATACATGTCAGTGAGAATACACCGTCTGATTGGCATTACACATGAGCAGATGAGTTGTAAAAAATACATTTTGTACTTTTCTTGAGCCGTGGAAATAACTCTTTGGATAAATTCATTGTGAAAGTCATTTTGGAAACCATGACCACAGCTCTGTGTGTCAGGGGGATTATCGATGCCACAGAAATAGTTTAGAGGCACAGGAGAGAGAGAGTTTGAACGTGCTGGTTCAAATGGGAGTTTCCCATTTGAATCCCTCTGGTGTTATGGTGTTATGAATGTGATACTCAAAGACGATAGAAATCCAATACAGGTCAACATCTATGTTTATATTTGTTTGATTTGATTTCTTTTTTTTTTTAAATAGCTGATGAACGCTATGCAGTTTGAGAGGCAAAGCAGGTGGAGAAGGGACAAGGAAAGCGGAGGAGAAAGGCAAGGTGCAGCTGAGGGTGTCTTTGGTGCCAGCTAACATTAAAGCCAAAAATACATGGTGTACAGGGAGAAAAGCTCCCTAGCCCCCCTACCCCCCCACCCCCCACCCCTTAAACGACCACCCTTGGATCTCCCTTAAAAACCCTGAGATAAACACGTATGTCCAGGATGAGACATACCATAGTCACAGTCCATGTACACTTACAATCTTCAAATCGTCACATTATCGATCGGAGAGCGTCCATTTTTGCCAAATACGACAATAAAACAAATAAAGTTCAGTTTCAGCTGTGCTTCATTTTCCACAGCAGAGTGTTATTTCAGTAGAACACGAGCTGAAGTGGAGACAAGCCCAGCAACAAGCAAGAGTTTAAGACACGCACCGACCCTCTGCAGAGCCAGGCGTAGTGCACTGTGGTAGTACAGGTGAAGAAAGTCCACTTATGGAGAACTTAAGGTCTTGTGCTGCAGTGTATCCTCTCTGAGCTTCCATTGGGACGCCAGGAATTCTGATTTCTGGCTAGTTAGGAATCAGATCTACTCCTCGTTTGGTGATTGTGCCTCTGCAGCAGAGCAGTTCAGACCTCAGGTTCATACGTGGCGCCCGGTCAGAAAGTAGAGGGGCCGGTCCTCGGTGCAGTTGGCCGTCTGAAACTCGTCGCGCAGCCGGAACTGCCACTCGTCCTCCAGCTCCAGTCGGACGATGGTCTGACGCAGGGAGCTCCGGTCCTGGCAGATCACACAGAGGGTGGCACCTGTGGACATGGCAACATGGCAAAGGAAACATTTAGTGATGGATAAGTTGTATTAAAATGATACAGTATGACAACAGACTACACAGGCCGAAATATCAGCTACAGCTGCTCTAATGTTTCACCTTTGAGAAAGCGGAATTTCTTGAGGAGCCCGGCGACAACGAAGGAGTCACATAGGTAAAGCAGGAGGCCACTGAACACCAGGCCCTGATGGTTCAGGTTGGTGGAGTGTGGACGAGAGTTGATGTAGCACACAGAGATCTGTGGCAAAAGATAGAACAAGTTAAACTTCATTACGATATTTCATATAGGTTACAATTCATTCAATACAACTTTTATTATCTCTATGGGAAACTTTAGGGAGCGTCTTTCAAAACAAATGTGACTGCTTAAATAAATCATGCTACAACTGTGCATCATGATTTATTTTCCATTCTGGGAAGAAACAAACAACAAATGTATGTTGGAATGCAGATAATGAAGCTGTGCAGAGTGTGCAGGCTGTTTACACCTGCACAAATATTCATTGTTGGTATTCACTGTTTGCACGTGTGCGTAAATGCAGGTCAGAATGTCCTCGAGAAAAACAGATGGTGAAATCATCAACATGCTTCTCTGCGGGTTTAGACAGTTCAACAAACTTTGGGCTTATGAGAACATACGAGGTAAACTCAGTCAGCAGGTTTCACTTTTGCGGTTTCCCTGAAACAGTTTGTTCAAATATATGAAATTCAGCATGTGCCCTCTGTCCCAGAGGAGGAGAGTCTGGCTGTTAAGTCTTCCTGTACGTTTACATTGCAGGGAGGATGCTAATAGTCTTCTCCCTTGCTTTCAACTGCAACCTCCCGGGAGCTCTTACCTCCGGGCTGATGTTGAGGTAGCTGTCGATGGACAGAACTGGGTTGTTTCTGTTTTGAACAGCCTTTGGAAACAGTCTGTGGCTGCAGCTCTGCAGGAACCTTTCTAGCAGGAACTGGGCCGGGGCATCTAGGAGGGTCTGCTCGCTGTCTGGGGCGCACACGTACTGGGACGGGCTGATTGGAGCCGGGTTCTCTATTTCCTGGAGAGAGAAGACAGCAGTTGAACGTAAGGAAGTGTGTCATATTGTGAGAAGGGAAAACACATTCTTTGTAATGAGTGAAATATCTACCATGAGTTTAGGTTTGACCAGGAAGTCTTTGCTTCCTCCAGTTGGAATGTGTTTCTTCATCAGGCTGAAGTAGTTGAAGCGACACAGCAGCAGCCCACTGCTGTTCACCCTTAAATTGAAATCCACCTCTTCACAGCTGTACCTGCATTCAAATAAACAAGTCAATAAATAAGACCGAAAACACGACGACCCCGCACACATCGCTATGTTTTCGTCACCGTCTCACTTTTCCCTTCGCTTACCGATTAAGGTCGTACTGAACGTTCTGCGTCAGGTCCACATTGAGCATGACAAAGTCGTGGAGGTGACACCGGCTGAAGGGGTGGCCCGGAGCCTTGTGAGAGAGGCTGCTGCTCCACTTGCGAGTGCCGCACATCGCGTACAGGGAGATCTTCGGCGTGGACTCCATGTGCTGCAGCACCGTCTTCAGGGACACGTTGGTGAGGGTTGAACTTCCATCCAATGTCTCACTGAGAGGGAACAGGGAACAGGGAACACAAATGTAAGAATGTGAATTAGGACAGCACAATTTAGAAATGCTGATCTTATTCATTGAATAACTGGGAAATATTCACCTTAAAAAAAAAAAATAAGATAGAAGTTTGATAGAAGTGAAATTATGTTAATTATTATGTTAATAACCACAACAAAAAATGGCTCACGACTCCTCAGACAATAACTACCTGCCGTCTGCCGCCTGGTGAACGTTCCACAGCACGCAGGAGTCGTCCATCATGACGATGAAAGGCCATACATCTTGCCTCTTGACACCTTGCTCCTCCAGACGGTTTCTCTCCAGCTCCAGGTTGTGGTACGACAGCTCTTTGATCATGAAGCGAGCGGCGCCTAAAGCAGACAGAAGCATGTGTCAAGTTTTCATTTAGACATTCTCAAAACCTGTTACGCCCACAACGCCCGTCGACCAAAACACACAGCGCTACGGGAGCGGATGAGCGGCGCGAATTGAATTGAAAAGCTCAACATTAAAATTGCAAAGTGTGTATGTAATGGATTCATTACACATGTACAAGTGAGCTCTCACAGCTCAGTAAAGTTAGAACTGTAAGGTACAATGAGCATAAATGTTTAAATACATAGCTAGTACAAGGTGTACCATACAGCCAGATATATGACATGTGGCCACGTTGACACTGAGGTTCATGGAAAAAACAAAGAACAAGGGTCTCTCACACCCTGAGGACACTTATCTGAGAGCAGTTTGGTTTATTTACACCCATATAAGTCAGGCCATGCACCTGATTGGCTCACTTACAAATCAGACTACCGCGCTGTGCGTGACAAAAACAATGGTTCAACGTTTTACCTGCTGTAACAAACCATAAAATGTGACTAAGGTATGCTCACGTATGAGCATTGTAATAAATCCCACTATCAGCAGAGAGAGAGGGTTGCGAGGTGAGGTGAGACTTGAAGTTACACGTTGGAGTATTTGACCGTGGCAGGTTCCTGTTTGTATTGTATTGTGCATGCACAAGAAAAGGCAGATGCAAAATTTACAATTTTAGTTGGTATTTTAAGTTGAGTTTTATGGACATTAAGCCATGAATATAAACAGAAAATGTGGTTGTTTGCATGACATTTTTAAAGGGCACCTTTGACTTGACAGTTAAGTACTACTAATACGACTGGTTTAGAGATCTAGTTAATTGAATTTGTGTGATAAAGTTTATTCTAAGTAACTATATTTACAATTTCTACGTGATTATAACATATTTAAAACAATCCCGATAGCATAAGTTTCTCAATTCAGCTAAGCTAGTCAGTTGCTCACCGACTCCAGCGTTGTTGAACATAGCGGGCAGGACGAGCAGTATGTGGTTGGGCCAGTACTTCCGGTAGTGGGGCATCTCGAATTGCTTAACCACCAGGATGTGCACGTGAGCAGCGCCCTCCATGGCATGAAAAATGTTGAGCAGGCCGTGCTCCTGGTGTCCCGTAGTCGGGGTGAAGATCGGACTCTTTAAGAAATCAGGGTCCTGGAGCCGAGAAGGAAGAGAAAGAAAAGTCAGAATGTGACACTCACAAGTTTTGAATTCTAGATGTCATTACGTCCGTATATATAGTATACTGTATACTATACGTTCTTAGTAAAGCATGTGTGAATTTATTTGGGCAGCGGTGAACGAACCTTGCTGGAGACCAGAGGCAGGCGCATGCTCTCCAGGTGGCTGCCCTGCTGACTGAAGACAAAGTGCTGCTCCTTGGCTTTGGGAATGACGAACTGCAGCTGGACCTCCTCCCCCAGCATGGACGAGCAGAAGGTGAAAGCATGAAAGGTGCACTCCGAGAGCTACAACACACACACACACACACACACACACACACACACATATATGAATTATTAACGCAGGGACTTCACCATTAGACATGACTTCAGAGAGTAAAAAGCTTTCAACTGTCAAAGTATTTTGACAGGTCAGGACGAGCATCCATACAGCTGCAACAAGGCAACAGCTGAGTGCCTCAGATGTTTGATGGGAGTCTGTGTACTGCACTCACCTGTGAGGCAGGGCCTGCTTCACAGTAGTGGTGACACTGTTCACAGTGATGAAAGGCATTGTGGGCGGCGAACTTGGTCAGGCGTATGGACTTGGTTTCTCTTTTGGCTAATGTTTGGCTCTCGCCCTCCTGCTTAAAATCTGCGCATACAAATATCAAAATTAAACATGTTTATGGTGTTAAATCATCATCCATGTTGTGTTTACAAAGGCAAATTCAAATGTTTAACTTGATCGGTGCCGCATGTGAGTGTTTGCTTTCTTTCTGCTGACCTTTTAAGACCTTTGGCATCTTCTCAGAGAAAACAGGGCTGGCCTTTCTGAACTTAGGGTCTCGGGGGTAGGGGTCAAAGGGCAGATTTCGAATTTCCTCAATGTCAGGCAACTGTGTGTTTACAGGGGTCGTCTCCTCTGACGGCTCTGAAAATGACAAGAACAAAAGTATGAGAACCAAAACTAAAGACACCAAGTTACTAATTTTCATTTCCATTTGTTTGTCATTATCCGACACATTTAAGGGCATGTGAGGTCAAAATGGGTGAAACAAGAAGTCTCAGAAACCTTCAGTGTCCTCCTCTTCCTCATCATACACATCAACCTCCAATAGTCGGATGAGCATTCGAAACAGGAGACGGAGGAACTGCAGGTAGGCGCCGGTTTTCCCCACCTAAGAAAGAACAAAGTCATCCCTTTAACACTGCAATGTACATGTAGGTAAACTCAATTTATTACTAATAACTAATCAATTTTATAACTTATTTGAATCATTTTTAACAGAAGTAGTAATAGCAAATCTGCATTATTGATCAATTTCAAAAAAAGCAACAATGAAATAAAAAATTAAATAAAACTGAAAAAAAAAAAACATGTGCGGATGAGGTAGGAACCCGCTACAGGCTTATATTTAAACCTCACCTATAAAAGCAATTGCACAAATAACAAAGCAAAACAAACAAAAGAAACATTGATATATCTTGAATAACTTATTCAAGATATAGTATGATGCAGCACATGTGTTCTGTTACCTGTGGGGGTCCGCTGAGTAACAAGCGTCGAGGATGAGGCGGATGTGGAGCCTCGTAGTCAGCGTGATGCTGCCTGGCGACGGTCCACTGGCGGTAGTACAGGCTCTGCTCTGCCCCCTGCTGGTTGTGAGTGATCAGAGGCCTGAGGGGGCTGCTCCAGGACACGTCGGCGTGAGGCAGCAGGGAGAAGGAGCTCAGCTGACTGCCCGACTCCCCCGCCAGCAGGTTGTACGCCGCCCGGGACAAGATGACCGTCCGGGGCGACACTCGAGCGGGCTTGGAGTCGTGGCCGCACTGCGTGGACTGGCTGGGCCTCTGGGTGGAGGAGGAAGATGGGGAGGGGGAGGAGGAAGAGGAGCCGGAGTAAAGGGACGGAGGGGTCTTGGAGGCTTTGGAGGGGTTGGAGCAAAGCTGGGAGTCGCACTCCTGCTTGAAAACTTGCGTCCCCGTGCTCACGTCGGCGATGGTGGTGACTTCAGGGGGGCAGGTGGAGGTGGACGGCTTCTGGAAAGAGTCTGCGATATCGGAAGAGCTGACCCCGTTCTCAGCCAAAGAACCTGAAGGAAGACACGAAGAGAATAAAATATGAAAAACATAAACAAATGCTGCTCTGTAAATCTGTCTTTAATCTTCAGATTCAGTATCTCAGTGAGGTTTTCGTGACTGACCAGAAGCTCTGGTTGCAGCGCTGCCGTTGCTCTGAGGTCTTTCCAGCTCATCTCCATCGTTCAGGCTGGTGGTGGCTTTCTCTCCGTCTGACTCCAGGCGGGGGGCCAGGTTCTTCTTGGGCTCATGGACGACACCCATGGACACGTAGGTGCAGGCCAGACCCACTTCCTGCTCCAGAGCTGTACGAGTCAGGTAGCTGGAGTCTATCAGACGCAAGTCGCTGTATTTCAGAGACCTAGAAGAGTGCAAGCATGAAGAGGAACATTGTTGCAGAGAAATTTTCATATATTTGGAATCTTATTTAATGCATACACCGAAGTTCCTCCTCATTAGAGCTTTAATATTGAAAATACCAAGCCACAAGCTACGGTAGCACGACACAACTACACCGACACAAGACACAGGAGTGGCCAAAAAAAGTAACAGGACCTCTCCTGTAGAGGAGACACACTGTGTGAATGCAGACGTGTAAAACAACACTGGGATGAACAAAAGCCACGGCAACTGCACACCAAGAGCAATAATAGATGAGTTAAAGGGACATGCACTGCACCCCCCATTAGAGAAACTGATATGTTGCCATGTTTTATGAGCATGTGAGGATTGTCGTGTAAGAGCATACCGTGGGAAAGTCTCTCCAAGAGGGTCTTTCCCTGTGAGGATGACGATGCAGGGCAGCCCCTCCAGATCCTCGTAGGTGTGCGGTACCCACTCTTCATTATCGCAGCCTCGCCACGCCTGCAGAAAAAACACAGTTAAACACATCTAATGTTGTAAATATCTATAAATATTCCAAAACATTTCAAATGACAGAGGTGTTTTCATGTCATTCTCACCCTGAGGCGGTTTGTGAAGTTCCTGGGCAGGTTGAGCTCTGAGGCAGGACTCCCCAGCAGCACGGCGAAGCACAACTGGAGCCCGAGCTTGTCCCTCACATCCTCCAGCCGTTCCCGGGCCAGCATGGCCAGCTGTAGGGAGGGGACGCGGACCAGCAGCATGTGGCCCCGGCCCTGGGAGCCCTGTCTGCTGGGGGCGTTGATCAGGTCCTCCACCATGGCCAGAGTCTCCGGGGTTATGTGGTCTCTCAGGGAGGGCGAAGAGGTCAGGGCCATCATGGCCTCAGTGTACTGCTGAATCAGCAGGTAGCTTCGGATCACCATGCTATGCAGGTGTGGATGTCTGGGACAACAAAATGGAGGTGTTTTTATTGTGAGCTTTTGAAGAGATTACCGTATGTTATTTTTTTAAGATCAAGAAACAGTTTTGACAGCTTCAAGTTTCTGGAAATAGTCAGAAACTCCCTCAGATTTCAGTCCGGGCCATCTGACAAAAACACATTGCGTAATAGATTTAATGCTGGATGACAACAGCCCTCTGCCTTATTTGTCAGTGTTCACCCCATACTGACCTTTCCAGGAGAGTGTGGACCATCTTCTCAAATGCATCATCACAACGCAGGATAGGGCTGGCCACGCCCCACTGCAGGGAGCTGCTGTAGTCCCTCAGGCCAAAGTAGGCCAGCTCGTTGGGTGATTGCTCCCCCTGCTGGACGAAAGGTATACATGGCTGAGTGTGCATAGTAAATTATTGCATCCAATAATGAATTTGTCTGCCAAATAAGTTAATCCAAATCTTTGGTCCATTAAAATGATGAAGGCAATGTGCACTTAGAAACCTAATTCTGTCTGCTTTCCTGTGTTGTTAATAGTTTCATGAGTCCTTATGTTTTTGTAGAAAACGTCATTCTACTGCGCTTGGTCAGTATGGTGATAACAAATAAAACACTTGTCTGACACTGTGAAATACAAACCTGAATTTGTGTGAATTTGAATATACCATATTTTTAATTATTAAAAGTTTTGACAGGGTTATGTATTAGATGTAAACAGAGTACAGTTTAATGTAGAATGTCTGATGTATCAATTGTGCCATAAGCACTGGCGATGCATTATGAGCAGAAATGTCAGCAAAAATATAACTGATATAAATGTTATGATCTCAAACAGGAGTAAAGATCCACCTTCCTGTTAATGTAAGTGCATTTATTTCTACCGGTTAGAGGAGCGACACCACAGTGATGGATGTTAGATAATTAAAATATCTGTCCTGACTCTAATGACTTTTATTAAACCATACCTATTTACAGATGTTTTTCAAAATAAGCCAGAAATATTCAGCTTGAATGCTTTTATAAAATAGCTTCAACACACAAATTGCACACAAACTCAATAATTACATGAAAGGGTAATTTGTAGGGTAATTTGTGTAAATGTCAACATATTCCATAATAACAATATTTGACACAAATATCTTGATGCTTCTCTGGTGCAAAAAATGAAAGTATTTACCAGACTGCTCTTGGAGGGCCAGTGAACTTCGTTGTGGAGGCTGATGCGGGACTGGCGGGTCTGCAGTGTGTATGGGAAACAGCTGACCTGCAGGACCAACAGGTTCATGGCATCTAGGACTTCCTGGCAGTTCACCACCCGGTCAGCGAGACCCTGCAGCTCCCCATGGCACACAGAGCCGGACAGAGCACTGGAGAGAGAGGGGGTCAGAGAGTGTTTGAAAGCGATGATGGTTATTTTAGATCTCTGGATGAATCCTACCCGTAGCTTGTAATATAATAAAATAAAAATAAAAATAACAACTGGATTAGGGATGTCGTTCATGACAGCTTTTGTATCTTTATATTTTGCTTTTGCTATTTGGTTATTCTCAAGAAAGATGCTCTGGAAAACAGGAAGTGATCTATTTTATGTTTCTGGCAGGGGAAACAGCAGTTTGCAGTTTGGAAAGAACAGAGGCTCTTGGCATGAGCAGCACTAGTAATCTAACAGACAAAAAAAACAACAACATAACATAAACCCTAACCCAAATGATGTGGCCTACATTTTACCAAGATTCAAGGTTAAAGATTTTCTGTATTTGTTTTGCATTGCTTGCAGCTGCTCTGCTCTCTACACTTTAATCAGTATATAGTTTAATCAGAGTATAAAACGGGACAAGGCCACTGTTTGCAGCCACAACAACTCCTATTTTTCACACAGCCTCAGATTATCAACAGAAAAAAACAGTGTCAGTTCTCATAAGCACTGAGTGTGACCTGTACATGTCAGTGTACCTCGTAAGGTCGACGTGTGAGTTGTCGTGAATGAGGACAAACAGGGTGTAGGGGTTCTGTTTGACTTTCTTCATGAAGGCCTCCATCTTGGCGTGAACGTCCCCGTCCAGACGCACCACGTACTTGTCTGATTTCTGATGGGCTGAGGAGACGTCTTCGATTCCCAGGTCCACGAGCACTCCTGAGCAAAAAAAAAAACAAAAACACAAGGAATGAATGAGGACACCCAGCTGTTTGATAAACATAATATTTAACTGAATGAATGTAACAAAACAACACTGGAGTGAGCTCCGGCTGCTCAAAAAAATACAAAAAATCATCCTTGAATCTTTGTTAGTGTCACAAACCTGATTGTCTGATGCGCTGTGCCGTCTGATGTACCAGAATGTGAGAGGGCGGGACCAAAACAAGAAAGTCCACTTTACAGAAGCGCCCCAAGTCGAGGTTCTGGGTCCCTGAGTCAGCGATGGAGCAGACTTGAGACAGAAGGCTGCGGGCCACAGTCAGCTGGCTCGGATAGATCTGGAAAACCTTATTCAAGATCTCTGCTGCAGGAAAACATAGAAGGACAAAACTAGTTTATAGCATCAGTACAGCTGTTAATTTAATGTGCAATAAAATAAGATCGACCAGTTACCATCAACAACAAACATTGCTATAGGTGCACTGTATATTTTAATCTGACGTTTCATTAGTAACTAAACCAGGTTGAAGTTGAAACAGGACTATGGCCAAGGTCTGGACTTTGGACCCACATGTGCCAAAAGTGTGGAGTTTAGCTCGTTCACTAAGGTGGTCAGCAAACATATTGAGTCATATTTTTGTTTTCTTTGCGTTTGCTTAGTGTTTGAACTTATCCTTTTCCCCTACTGCATGTCAAATAAATATTGATTGTTTTGGTTGGTGAAGAAAAAAAAAAAAAAGAAAAAAAAACTTTGCTGGCTAATGAGCCAAGAAGTTCAGTTTAGACAGTGAGCGCAATGGAGAGCAGTCTAACCTCTGTCTGTGGGCGGTGACATGCTGGCAGCCTCCTGAGAGTGGATGTGGTCAGTGACATCCCCCTGAAAGGGCTGGACGACCTGCCCCTTCCGTCGGCGTTGGTATCGCACCAGCTGCTTGTCCAGATTGTCCCCTGAAAATGAGCAGGGATATAATTAGTTACAGTTGGACCGATACAGGCCCTTCAATGTAACGTAAGGTTTTATGGATGCATAACTTACCTAGTGAGGTGGTTTTGAAGTGAGATGCCAAGATGCTGACTTTCCCTGTGATGAGCTCGTAGCTGATTTCCTTCAGGAACTCATTAGTTGTCAGCATGCCTTCAGCTAAGGCCCGCGCTTGGTACTTTCCTATGTTTCATAAATAGATTTTAGATTTGATTACTGCACGCTCTACAGGCAAACCTTGAATAATTAAGTCAAGATAATGAGATGAGTATGATAATGCTGATATGGAGAAGCCAAAACTCACCCAAAACAAGCACACAGAACTCGTTGCTGCTCATTTTAGAGGCACATATGATGACCACATAGGTGGGCAGGCACTGCTGGTGGTGAGGACCTTCGCTGAGGGAGCGTAGTGACTCAGAAATGCCCTCTCCCAAGGAGTTATGGGTAACCACAACTTGAACGCTGCCCCCTGAGACGCTGGCTTCCAGCCGAGCCAACCAGGGCAGCTGGGATGGAGAGATGGCGGGACCCCCGGGACAACACAGCATGGCCTTTAACACAATCTGCTCCAACTCCTCCCTCAGTGGAATCTGCTCGGAGCCTGTGGGAAGAATTGAAATATTAAAAACTGTTTAACTTTAACTTAAATTTCCTAGAAATGTGCAAATACCGTATATAAAAAGGGGTGTTGTTGTGTTTAAATTAGACGACAGCACCTTACGGTCATTCACCCCCACTACTCTGTGTGTTTGATAGCAGCTAACATGTAACTTCAGAAGAAAAACAAATGAGATTGAGATGAAGTGACGTTGTGTTTGCTGCTTACCTAATCGTGCAAGATACTGTAAAGTGAGCAGAATCATTGTCTCCACACTGAGGAGTTGATTTCTGTTGACGCCCAAAGTCTCCAGTGTTTTCTCTGTCAGCTGGCTGCTCTTATAGCAGCTGACCAGCAGGGGGCTCACTACTATGTCCCCTACATTCCCATAGAAATAAGGTAAAGTGCCGTGCCCTGGAAAGAGAAGTCTTCATTAGACACAACTGAAACATGTAGAGGCAAGAAATCTGTGATTACAAACAAAATATATATGTTAAGCTTATGCTGAATTTTATATTTGAAATAGTTAGATTTTAAAACACGTATCGAGTCTCATAGAAAAAAACTAAAACCAAAATATACAGAAAAAATACAGCTTTCAACCATGTACTTCATGAGTGTGATATGAAATAAGTTCAAAGTTAGACATATCTGAGCTCAGTTTAACTAATGACTAACTCAGTATTAAGATGAAGCAGGCCACTGAAATAAAGCTCATACCTATGAGGATGACAGGGCGAACACTTGAGGAGCTCAGAAGGTTGTCGGGGACGATGACTGTTTCCCCGGCGGTGACGGGTTGGGGCTGAATGACTCCGGCTGCTGGCGGCTGAGGAGAGGGCACCCCTATGACTGAACCTTAATGGAAATAAAGGGAATAACACATCAGTACTGGGTATCGATCATTTAAAAAAAACACTATATAAATGTAAGCCATTATTATTATTATTATTATGAACATATTAACATTATCACATTTGCAATGAAACATTGCATTAGTATTTGTAGGTGTTGAACTGTGATCACAGAAAAAAAAAAATTAGCCTAGCCAATTTACTTGAAATAATGATAGTACATATAACCACAATTACATGATGTGGCAGAGCAGAGGTCTTCTTCAATCATGCAGTTTGTTTTAAAAATAATTTCAGCTACAAACTCTCCATCTCTATCTCCATGGAGATGCCCTGTGAATCATCCCTAACAACCAGAGAATGTCAGGGATGTGATACACTCGTCTTCAAAGCAGAGGGAGGGGGGGAGCAGAGTTATAAACAACACAGTCTATGCTTCAAAATGGCACAGAAACACACTGCACTCATACACACTGCCATGTGAAATTAGATAAGAAGGAGATATGCAACAACGAGGGCCAATTTACACTGACTCGTGTAGAGTACATTATAGCTCACTGGGCCATCCTAATAGAATTCAGGAACTGACCTGGGGAACAAACAATAGGTCGGATGGCTGGAACAGGGACGGCTGTCGGTGGGACGGGCACCAACGCGGAGGGATGCCAGCTCCGGTGACGCTTCTTTGGAGGGCCCGAGTTCATGGCAGAAGATACTGAACATCGAAAACAAGACAGAAGAAACATCAACATAAATTATAGAGTAAAATAACTTGATAATAGACATATGACATGTACAACGAGAAGAGGGAGGCACTTACCTGGACTGTCTGCTAGGTCAGCTGTGCGATACCCTTGACCCTGCGGCCCTAAGGAGACCTGGGAGGGGCTCAGTAAGGGAGGGCGACTGTCAGCACCCAGACCATTAGTCGGCCCGTTCACCCTGAGAGCTGTTGGAACTGCAAACGCACACAGATGCACAAATGAATAAAACCTGATTAGACTGTGCATTTAACCATAAACAGTGAATGACTATGAGACGGTACATAGCTTTAAGCTAAATGCTAATGCCACAACGATAGCATGATGCTGACAGTGTTATTATACTGATGTGAAGCGGTTATGATGGGTATGTCAATATATGTCAATATATATATAAAGTAGTAGTTGCGTTAGCATGCAAATAAGCACGATGCAAAAACTACAGCCGTGGCTTCTGGGAAATTATTTACTCATAAAACAAAATTAGATCACAGTGGTACTAAAGATGCATGCTCTGTGAGTCAGGAATGTTTACTGTATAAGAAAATTAGTTGCTAAGATTTTTCATTCAAAATGATGGACCCGTTGATATACGTAGACCATCACTGACATCCCATGCTAATAATGTAAACAATATTAGTGGATACAACATGAATAAACACTTAAATAAAAACACATGTAAAATGTTCCGACAACTTTACTTGTCTACAGGGACAGAGCAATACATAAAAATGAGTCAGGAGTAACAGTGTCTTATTGATTTTCTATATATGATTGTCTATTGCCAATGACCTGATTGGACGTCTTCCAATCTCATATTCACTGTGTATGCAATACACTAAAATATTGATTGGTATGTGTAGCCTTTGCTTGTCAATATCACAACCTTGTAAAGGGCCTAATGGATAGCAAAGCCTTAAAAAGTCATTACAGCATTCCTTCTCCCAGTATTGATTGATGTGTAAATACTGTATAAGAGCACACACGCACACACACACACACACACACACACACACACACGTGTGCACATGTGTGTGTGTGTGTGTGTGTGTGCACATGTGTGTGTGTGTGTGTGTGTGTGTGTGTGTGTGTGTGTGTGTGTGTGTGTGTGTGTGTGTGTGTGCGTGTGTGCTCTTATACAGTATTTACACATCGTGTTTGTTTGTGCACATCTGAGCAACAAAAGGAAAACTGGGGTATAACATGAAAGTAAAGGCTTAACAGCGACTAAAGCTTTGTAAATTCCAGTGTCAAAGCCTGAGGAATGTAACTAAAATTGATATCACCTTAGCTTTTATACCAATCAGTTATGTATCATGTATCATAACATTTATATTGATGTGCTACCTATTGGTAGAGTCTTGTTTCCAGGTGTGGAGGCCAAAGGTTTAAGGAAACTGCAGTCTCTGCTGAGGTCCTGATTCCCGAAAAACACAGAGGATGTTTGTGTCGTTCTCGTGGGTGGAGAGTCTAAAAATAAAAAACAGTGTGATATGGTAATTGTAGTTTTCATAAAATCATATTTAACGCTTACCAACACACTCTGTCCGGAGCATGGTGTTCCTTTGTACACAGACTGCCTACAAATCTTTTGGAGAGCTCAACACTGTCTCTTCCCCTGATTGGCCGTTTGGTTTTCTTTGGACCTCATGCTACAGTATGACCTCATGCTAGTATCAAACAAATGTCAAATACTAACAGTCTCTTCTGTGCCTGTATCCCTTGTCCATTGCACAATACAAACAGACCAGAGCTCTGTTTTCATTAATCATTTTTTAAATAAACAGTCGTTTAGCTCTGAGGCAGAGGAGCAATGTTACGGTATCTAACCTCTTGGCTTCCTATTTGAGTGTCGGTGACCTCAGGGTGCACATGAAGGTCGCAGTCAGGTGATTTCATGCAAAGATTCGTCCCAACAACAAGCCCCAGAGCTCAGCTGTCAAACACATTAATGTGTGAGATCTCTGCTGACAGGCAGCTTCCAGGTTCAGAACAAATCAATACCATAAGCCCAGGAGCTTTTTTCAATCAAAGAGGGAGCAGGCGATGTGTGTAGTGACAGGTCAGAGAAGAACAACATCTCCTTGAAGAAAGGCAGAATCTGTCTTGAAGACATGATGACCCAGGATTATGTTACATCATATTCTTGCTGAAGCTGGTGTCACCTTTTACGACAAAAAACAAGTTGTCTTCTATAGAGAATTATAGTATACTCCTCAGATATACATACACGGATGCCCATAAAGTTGGAATACATTTTCTTTTTTACCTCTTATCATGAAATTATTATACAAAATTATTCCAACTTTATGGGCAACCGTGTATATACATTTTACAAAATATGACTAATGTGTGTGCAAATACTCCTACTGCTACTACTAATAATAAGTTATTTAATATTCATACCAAAAATACTAAAATAAAAGATAGTATATAAATGCAACAAAATGAAATGAAACCCAACCAACACAGCAACGCTGCTTGTCACCAGTGTAGTGTCAGACTGTCCTCACCTCATAAATTTCAGGGCTTAGTCTACACAACCTGTCTCTGTGGCAACAACATAAACCTGTCAGCATACATCAACCATTGCAATGACTGTTTCAGTCAAAATATAAAGTATATTCTGTATTAATGCAGGAGAGTATTTTGTGTAACTTGGTGTACTTACTGCTCAACCACTATTTAAATTTTTAGTCAGTCATAATGTCAGCTTGACCTGGATCTCTCAGTGTGTGCACAAGAGTTGTGTTCAGCCTCACCTGAGAGTGAAAAGGGAGAGGAGCTGTGTCCACTGGTGCCTCCGTTCTCTTTACTGCTCAGAGACGAGGACGAGCTGGGTTTGGAGGTGGACGCACTGCTGGAGAACTGACGGGTTTTACAGTCTGGGAGGGCACAGAGAGGAAAGATAAAAGCTTTGACATAGGGTCACTTAAAGCACGTCAGCACAGAGTAAATCTGTCCACTTTGAAAGGCTCTAGATTGTGTTATTTATTTTTTTCATACCTTTCCAGCAGATAGGGGGTCCTTTGCACAGAGCACCCTGAGAGTTCTTCACCAGGTAGTATTTTAAGTGCTTCTGCTTCTTGGGCTGGGTGGATAACTTCAGGTTGATGTGGTTCGAAAACTCAGTGAAGTATCTGAAACCTTTTTCACCACAGCCTACACAGTTTCCTGAAAACCCTGTAAACAATGTAATAAAACAAACAAACAAAAACCATTGTAACATTGTAATTTCACATATTTGTGCTTTACTCCAGAGTATAACCAATGAGAGCCAAGAGCAGGATACATTCATGACTACTATCAGTCTCCTTCACTCTTATCTCAGACCACCGGGAACAGACTGACCTAAAAGTGCATTTTTCCCATTCTCGTCAGGCAGAAAGCGACGGTCCACGGCGCACACCAGAATGTGCTCGGGGACGCTGGGGGACTTGGCACCCACCAGCTCAAAGCCCGCTGGGACTTCGATTGGCTCCGTTGCTATGGAGACCAGGCGGAGGTCCTTGCCTGCCTGACAGAACCCTGAGAGAGGAGGAAGACGCAGATTAGGTAATTGGAAGAAGAAAAAAAAAAAAAGATGGCAAGAATTAAAAAAAAAAAAAGCTGAATGTGCTTTAGGCTGAGTTGAGGCCTGCGGCTGCGGGAGGTTACCGTCCAGTGTGCAGCAGCCGTCTGGTGCCGGTGCCTGTAGGTAGGGGAGCGGGGGGCTGCTGCTGTCTGAGTCATCGTCCTCGTCCAGCTCCTCCAGATCGTTGGAGGAGTGGCCGTTCGTGTTTTCGTGGCTCGGCGTCTCCCCACCTTGGAGGTCGGCCTTTGACTTCACGTCTGATGGAGATTTTAAATCGTGTTATTTTCACTTTCATCTTTTACAGTTCTGCAAATTCAGTATGTATACATAGAAAAGATGAATCTTTCCCATAATGCCAATGCAATTTGAAAACCATATCCTGCTTTGCCCTTTGCTGAGAGGGTCCTACCTTCCATGTTACCAGGATACGGCTCTGGCTCTAGGTAGAGCTGTGTGAAGATGGGCTGTGGGTCTCCGCCACTCGAGCGCAGTGAAGCCTCAATTGAGTTATGAAGAACCTCTTCAAATCGAGCAGACTTCAGCTGCCCGGCGTATGAATTCCCCATTATCTGAGGAAGCACAGTGGAAAGATGCACAGTCATGATGCCTGTTTATCTCAATGCATTGATTAGTTCCTTACATAAGAAGAGCCAGGCCCTGCAGGCTGTAGCGCAGCAGCAGGTGTCTCACATAAATGAGTTCACATTTTCAAATGAGCACAGCTGAGCGGTCAGACGGCTTGTTCTGTAAAATCAGACATGGGCTAGTGCACGATACAGGCTGTTGGATTATATTATTAGAGTTCATCAGTGGCTATCTATTGGAAACACTGCAGACACCTCCACAGTTCTTATAGTTCAGTATTAAATTAAATCATTTAATTGTCATAGCACCAGTGCAACATCAGACAAATGTGTTTTGCATTATCAGGCTGTGCTTTAGATTTAGATTTGAAATAATCGTGCTGAGAGTTTTGGCCCAATCACAAAATGCTGATAAAATCTGATGAATGAATGTTACTGGAAGAAAAAACACACTAAGAAGCCCACGTCTTTCATGATGATGATGATGCAATGTATCCTTGCAGTATCTTGCCCAGAGCTGACATAGTTTGTTAATAAAACAATGTATAGTTTTTTCATTACAAACTTTCAGCTATTATGATGATTTCCTGCTCCTTTAATTGAACATTTCAAACATTTCTGCCCTGAAGCATTTTGGATACATCACTTTCTATTCTGGGAAACTGTGATGAGACTGTTTCATTTTTTCCTGATACATTATATGTGACAGAAAGTTCAAGGAAAGGTGATCAAATTAATGAATAATGACCATAAACATTGGCTGCAGTCATTTAGTTTCTGCGGCCTTGTCTTATTTCATGATAGTAATAACACGTGTACACACACATGCACACACTCTTCCTCTGTGTCAGCCCAAACATAATGGCCAAGGCCAATGGCTTTTTTCCTATTTTTTTTTGGCTCCGTCTGTCTGTTGTGTCACTCTGCCTGCTCTGCCCTCGTGCCCCCTCCACCCCAGCGTCCACTCAGGGACATCTGCCGGGGTCGGCTGTGTGGGCCCGGGGTTGGCTGGCTGCTCTGGTGGCAGGTGGTGGCTGGACAGAGGGCTAAGCATGTGGTCCCAAAGAAGAAAGGAAGAGAAAAGGACACAGAGCTGGACGGGCAGAAAACATCCTAATGTGGAGACAAAAACCAGCACTGACCAATGGCTTTGCTGCATCATTGTCTCCATTCATCACAACATTGCGCTCCTACACTTAAACTCCCATTTTTCAATTTGTCAAGAGACATGTCACCGGTTCTGTTTTCAATATACCGAGCCAGCAATCAAGAGCGTCCAAACTGTGTGGGAGGAAAAGTTGAGAAAGAAAGTAAAGAGGAGGTTTTGGCTGCTTTCCTCACACATAAGTTGAGCCTGAAGTGCTTTCCATGTTTGTCCTTGGACTACATCTGACTGGCGCAGACCAGTGTTGGGATTCATAAATACTGCAGCAGCCAAGTGGATGTCCAGGTTACAGACTTCAGCTGTTTGGAGAAAGTTCAGACTTCTCACTCAGGCCAAACATTGATCCTTGCCGGCTGTTGAACCCATTATATGACCAGGTTATGTCTTTACATACAGTATATTCTGTTATATACGTGACCTAAACTTGAGCTCAGAATTGAGTAATAATGATGGAACGAACCTCACACTGGCCTTTCATAACAGTTGTGTTTTCCCCAACTCATTAGCCTTGAAACACATAGACTGCCATAAATCACTAAAGGCTATGATTATTTTTGAATGAAAGTTATATGAGTAAAAGACAAATAGTTTTTATTTCAGTTCATTAGGGCTGCAACTCATCACAATTTTTGATTCTTGGTTTTAACCTGCAAACTTTTATCTCTTTTATTGTCCATCAAATGTCAGAAAGCTGTGAAAATTGTTCACCACAGACCCCAGGGTGACATCTACTTGTATTGCTTTCAACCAACACATAATAATCCAAAAACATTCATTTTAAGACATGATATGACAAATATCATATGTCAAAGTAGCAGCAATGTCTCACATAATTAGGAGCCAGAGTCAGACAATATTTGGTGTTATTTCTTCACAAAGGGATAGTTTTTAAAAGACTAAACATAGTTAAAGCAGAAGTAAGCGATATTTTTGTGTTAATATAAGTCTTAAATAGTTATATCTTCCGACAGCAATCACTTACATAGAGTGTTTGGACCGAAACACGGGTCTGTCAGTCACTCTGCTCTGCTCTGAGCCGAGGAGAAAGGTTTTCTCGTATCCTACAATTTTTATCCAATGAGGAGAGAGAACGGCATGAAGGGCTGTGTGTGCAGCCAAGGGATGCGCCTGAATGTGGTGACGTAGGGACGAGGACTGTTATGGTGCGTTCAAGGCAACTCGTAACTCGTGTTTTTCCGACCTGTGAAGTCGTACCAGTTCGATCTGGTACGAGTTCACGGGTCGGAAGTTACGAGTGGCCGTTATAGTGCACTTTCACAGGTAAAACAGGTCAGAAAAACACGAGTGGGTTGCCTGGAACGCTACAAAGTCGTAAGTTGTGACTTGAAGCTGTAATTTACGGTGCTTACTTCTGCTTTAATGATTCATTTTCTGTCTCTAAAGCTCATTAACACACTGCACCATCAGAATCTATTCACCTTTTTTTTTATATGTCATCTAAAGCAGGTGCACAGAGGTGGAAGCTTGTTTGAACCAGTGTAAGAAAAACAAAAAGGCTTTACTGCAGTTTAATCATTTCTGTTTGTTGTATGGTTCTTTATCTGACTGAATATGTTAGGCAGTGAATTAACATCCACCAGACGGTTGTTGTGTCTTATATTCTGTAGCTGATGGGGAGGGTGGGGATCAAGCTGGACTGGCCTTTCTTCTCTCAGATCTCATTTTGCCCACGCCTGGACAGGTTCCAGACCCTGTGTTTACCTAACAACCTTCCTGAGGAGGAATATGACCAACCCAGACAAAAGAGAAGATTAACAGTGCCTGACTGTGCTGTCAAAGAGATAAGCAGCTTAACAGAGTGAAGCTACAGTAATGTCTTGCTTAACTGACGGAGGAAGGTGGCTGCATCGAAAAACAATGACCAAAAAGGGTTAAAAGAGAGAAAGAGGGAGAGAAAGAGAGGAGGAGCAAGACAGAGAGAGAGAGAGAGAGAGAGAGAGAGAAAGAAAACAAGGGCCTGAGGGCATTTTTAAGCAGCCGCTGCCTGTTCGATTGTGAAGTCAAAGGAGGCTCCGGAGTGTCTTTGGCAGTCTGACCCTCAAGCCTCAGAGGACAGGTTTGTCATTAACCCCGCAACGGCCGGAGATGAACACAGAGGTTGACCTTTTATCACCTGCACAACTTAAAACAAAGCGTGACTGTGGCAGAGGTCAGCTAACGGATGTTTCTGGGGTGTGACTCCGGTGGTTGCTAAGGTCAGTTGTAGTGGCAGAGGTGGGGGTTCAGGTGAGTCAGCGGCTGCAGCCCGCATGACAGACGAGTGGATTCTGCCAGAGGAGACGCAATTTAATGTTCAAAGACTAATGGGCTAAAAGGAGGGTTTACGTGCCATTGAGCGTTGCTTAAAAAAGAAAAAGAAAAAAAAGGAGGCTCTCGGCCAGGCAGACGGTCAGTCAAGGCCATTCCTCTTCTCCTGGGTGGCATCAACAGATTGCATGAATATGACCCCAGGTCAAAATAAGCTTGACTAATCTCCACTCAGTGGATTTGAGTGGACCAAGGTAGAGCAAATATGACAACACAAGACCCTCTGAAGCAACAGCTGACTTGACTGAGATATAAGCAAAAAAACAAAAACAAAGGTGACTTACGTTGTCGGATTGTTCCCAGGCGTGAAGGGACTTGTTCACCTCTGCTACATGCTGGGCCACTACCACTCAGCAGAAACTTTCAGCAAAGACTGGATCTCAATCGGTGCTCCGAGACCTGGAGGAGAAGCGGGGAGAGATCACTGATTAGCACACACACTGTCACTGTCAATGATGCGGCCAAACACAGATCAGACAAAACCAAAATAAAAGCATGAAAATCCAACATTAATCTTAACAAGATATGATTTAGTTTCCAATAAATATTTTCCTTAAAACCACATCCCACTTGTTCCCACAGGAGGACATACATCTTACAGGACCTTTCAAGAAAATGGCCTCATTGTGTCAATGTTTCTGAAAATACACTAGCGATTATTTGAGGTACATTGTGACCATCTGCAGTTTTGGTTTCCATTTGCTATTTTGTATCAAGAACATAAGATTGAAGGGAACAGAATGCTCTGTATTGGATATAATTGTTTTTTGTAAAGAAAAACCATGTCGTTGTATGGAAAGCTGAAACATGAATGCAACTGTGGCACCACAGTCTGAGGAAAATGTTCATTCACAAAATGAATGGCTGCACTTATGGCCACTCAAACATTTAGAGTGACTCAGACCATGACATATGTACTGACTGTTGGGAGGCTAAAAAGCCGTTACATGATACAACGGCCCTGGGGCTATTTTCATGAAACACAATTGGGTGTTTTAGTTTGTAGCTGCACTCACTCCACACAGTCGCTCTCTGAATGGATTTGCCGGTTACTTTGACCCTTTGACAAAGTATTGTTTGGCCACTCAGGCTCTGATATAACTGAAGCAAAGTTCCCTTTAAAAAACTGTCACAATCTACCCAGTCATCACTTCTGACTGTGTGCTGCTATTCTGTTAGAGGGAGGCTGTTCTGGGGTCCAAGTCCTTCAAATAGCAAGTGTACACAAGCTGGTTCCACTTGCATTCACTGACTGGAACTTATTTTGTGAATGATTAGCCAGCTTGATACAGCTAATCAAACTAAACAGTTAAAAACGTCAATACTCTAGAAAGAAACCCATGCTGCTCGGCCCCCTGGGTAACTGAATTGCTCACTCCAAATAAATATAGGCCTGCCTGAATTGTAGATGTGTCAAAAAAGAAGCCATTGATCATATAAAATGTGCCGTCCTAAATTACAGGAGTTACATTTCCTGCTTTACTTTCCACTTGGGGTTCCCGCAAAGGATATGAATCTCTACCGAGGCTTCCACGCTCTGCTAATTACCCAGGGAGCAGAGTCTTGGAATATTTTGATGCTTATCTGGTTGTGAAGTGTAGACAACACAGAAGGAGACGCAGATGGCTCGCGAGATGAAGACGAAGGTGCCGTAAATCTAGACACACCGACACTGGCCCAGCCCAAGGCGCTTAATAAGGTCCTGGTTTCCCAGCATTGATATTTTGGGGAATGTTTCAGTGACAGGCTCGAATAGTTTCAGGATTCAAGGTGATGGCTAAAGACAAATGCATTTCTCCCCTACACGTTGTAAATCAAGTGCAACAACACGTGCATGGACAGTGCACACCATTACTTCTAATATCTATATCATATATTGATAATATCACAATATTTATTTAGTCCCACATGACCTTTCTTACAATACTGTCTATTTCCATCTGTGTTTTCTGTGGTTCACTGAGCACTGTGATCATCAATGATCTGATCTTCATTTGAGATAACTAAATTATTACAATGCAAAATAGGATAAATACTGAGTGTGGCTAATATTAAAGTAACTAAATCAAACTTAATGAAGCATGAATGTCCATGTTCTTAAAATGGTGTGGAATTGGTTAAATGCAAATTCAACAATTCAGGTTTGGGTAAAGTGTTAAAAAATCTGACTTATATCACGTGTTGTAAATTAAACCTTTAGGTGGTACCAGTTTTATCCTAAAAATAAAAAAAGAAGAAATTTCCCCAACCCTTTTTTTGAACCTCGTCCTTTTCTTTCTCTCTCTCTCTCTCTCTTGTCCTTTTGTTTCTCCCTCTGCAGCATAATAACATTACAGTGTTTACACCAGAGGGGGAGAGGCTGAATTAAACTCAGCTCCCATCTTCACGTCACTCTGCAGTTAATACAGTACATACTGTCAAATTTGACCCCATGATTGTTAAAAAATCTGGCAGCTTCAGGTAAAATAAAACACTTTACCAGGATTTGCTTAAATTAAAAATCTGTTATTTCAGCCCTGAGCATGACAGCAGGTAAGATGTTAATGAAAATTTTGATAAATATCTCAGTCGTTTTCACCTCATTGTTATGCCTCAACATGCAGAGCTCCATACCAATGGGTGAAATGCGGGAAAGAGCTCAGCACACTCTTAACATTAGAAAAGCTTTGGTAAAGAGACACTGCCCATCAGACATGAGAGAAAGGGGGATGGGGGTAAGAAATGAGGTGGGGAAAAAAAAAGACAAACATGCCTCCATGTTCTCTAAATTAGGTGCTAAAAGGCCCATCTCATTAATGCTACATCAGGGCCCCATGTGACTCACAGCAAAAAAAAAAAAAAAAAAAAAAACTTCTCCTGTACCTTCCATGACTCCTCCACCAGGGGATAAATCCTTAAAATCCAAATAAAAAATGCTGTAAATCCCAAATGTGAAGGCAGTTTATTTTTTTCTTCTCTCAGATACAGTCCATGTTAGATAATAAATCCTTTTTGGGGAGAATGTGTTGATATCCAGGCAGCATATGGAGTTTCACTCTCCTCTGGTGGGTCTCAGGTCACCTTTGTCATGATCCTCCATAGAATGAAATGAGAATCCCACTCTTTCCCTCAGTACAGCAGAAACCCTCTCTCTCTCTCTCTCTCTCTCTCTCTCTCTCTCTCTCTCTCTCTCTCTCACTCACATGCAAACAAACTCACACACACACATACACACAGACCCCTCCCCCAAGTCCCCTATGCCCTCCTCTGTCCTGTGCCATTTGCCAAGGAGGGAGGGAATCCACCGGGGGCTCATTCATCTTGGCCCTGCTGACCCCCTGTGGTGACAGATGCTCTTGGAGGCCTGCGGAGGCCGGTGGTGGGGGGAAACAAAGAAGGGGGACCGGCATCTCCCCACTGCCACACGGCCACGGCGCCCTGCCACGCGTGACCCCACACCCCCCACACCCCACACACCCCCAGCATGCCAAGACATCTGGCGTGGGCACTGCGGGTCATGTGGAGGTATTCCAGAGAGAGAGGAAATCTTTACATCTAACTTTCACTCTCACACTTGAGCTCGGTTCAGTCTCACGCTGCCACACCCAACTTTTTATTTTTATTTTTATTTTTTTATTGGGGGCCAATTCAGAGACAGGAGAATCTGTCTCAGGTCAGCTTGAGCATTTTGTCTTCGTAGCCTTGCCTGGGATTGACCCCACACTGGGGTTTTACTCCCGCTATAAATACCAGAGGCTCATCTGGTCAAAATAAATAAACGGAAATGCACCACAAATCAACAGGCGCTGGCAGATGCTGAGGATTATATGTCATTATAGCTCAATGATGAGTCCTTGTACCTTATCACAATGTTGTGAAGAGGAGAGGAAGCTCATCTTTTGAGGAAATAACCGAGGAGAGTTCAGGACTGGTGACACTGCATGTCGGCTGTGTGAAGTTTGGTATGTGGCACATCACTGCTGGGAAACACAACAGTGGAGTAAAACATTACCGTTAAGTAATATTTACCTAACACTATTCACTTTTTTCCATGAGTCACAGACTGTCAAATTCTTCGGTTGAAAGGTTTACAATGCAACATCAATGATTACATCTGCAAAATAAAAAAATCCTTCTATTTACATTTGCTAAAATGCTCAAAAAACACACATTATCATCTTCTGACGCTGAATGGGAAACACAACTTGCAGACATTATCTAAACTGAGATATTCTGCCATCTGCCAATAAAAAAAGAGTAAAAAAAGAGATAAATAAAAAAAGAGTTACAGTATGAACAGTACAGTAGCCTAAAGCCACTGTGTTTGTTTTCCTGCCAACTAATTAATGTCAAGTAAAGTCAGCAAGAATTTGTCAGGTAAATATTAAGTCTGAGTAAACTCCCAGTTACTTAGCAGGGAATAGATGCACTCAACACTCTGGTCTCTTCTTATTGCCACTACCTCCCTCCAAATAAGTTGATTCAATTCATTAAGTCAGATAAGAGCAATAAAAACATAAATGTCAAATTGTCTACAAAATTCGGTTTTGTAACTGAAAAGACAAAAAAAAAATTGCAAAATAAGCTCTGGTATCAGTTTTTTTTTTTTTTTTTACATTTTCCTCGCCATAAACACCAACATCTCCTTTTACTGGCCCAGGTGTCTGTCTTCACTGAGCCGTGTGACTGATGTTCCAGTTCATTACCACAGACACAGTCAACAGTTGTTTTAATCAGGTTGTGTGCAGCTCTTCTCACCTCCTCTCCAATGGTTATATTAGGGCGCAGTCAGTGTGAGGGCTGCTGTAAACCACCACACGAGCCAATCAGGGCGCCCATTAGTCCTTACGGGGCTTTCATGCACTCATTTCTCTCAATCAGCCACATTTGTCTAAACATTGGGCTTGAGTTTGACTGTGAAATTTGTCCAGCTATTGCTGTTTTGGACCACACATGGTACATTATGGGTGAGTCTCGAGTGGTGCATCTGATTACATTGGACAGTTTAATAATGTTAGATATCTGTTAGCTATCAGGTGTATCAAAAGTGAAGTCTCTACAGCGATCCATCTGATGCCAGCGCAGCCACAAGTTCAACTGGGGGAAAAGAGCTGTCAGTGTGATTTATGTCCAAGCCCCTGACTTTGACATGGCCTGTCTTAAATAGCCCATTTAAAATGGAGATAATGAGTAAACCCCACATTTTCTTTGGCCTCAAAAGACACTGTGCAAAAAAAACAAAAGAGTGTGGATTGAATGGTTGCCCGCCCCCCAAGCCCATCTTTCACCGCTGCATTGAGCTCCTGTTAAAATCCCTGACAAAGGGGAAGTGTCCCTGCCACTGCCACCTGAGGAAAGACAAGTCACATGACCTGCTCGGGGGGTCAGAAAGACGGAGAGAGAGAGAGAGAGAGAGAGAGAGAGAGAGAGAGAGAGAGAGAGAGAGAGAGAGAGAGAGAGAGGGTGGGGGGTTCTTCCTCTCTTGGGATTCCCAGAGGAGTGCCGCAGCTTTGTCTTAGCTGACTCAGCAGATGCCAAACACATGACGGGTGTTTGGAGCAGCTTGGACAGAGCTCCAGGAGAATTGTCCACCAAAAACCTGCAACTTGGGACATGAATGAACCTCATCGGGCTGATCTAACAGAGAACATGAGAATATCTACTGAGTAAAAAAAACACAGGCTGAGGCTCTGACGCTGCTAAAAGAAATGAGAAGTCATGAGCAGATGAGATTCCTCTGACAAATTGATAGATGAGAAGAGGCGAGTATCAGGTGGGGAGGAAGCGCAGCGGCGGAGGTGCCAGTTAGCACGTCTGACTCTTATAATAAGAAAACAATCACCACCACTTAACTGTCAAAAAACAAAACAAGAAAGCAACATTGCTCCCATGTGAAAATTCCCGCAAGAGAATTCCCTTTTCTGCTCGCTTCATATGGGCTACCTGACGCCAAGAGTGTGAGGACTCACACTGTTGTTTACTGTCCGGGTGGCAGTCCACAGCTCTAATTTCCTTATAAAAGCCCCACAAGCTTCTTCGAAACCCCCCTCCCCACTTCTCCTCGGGACTACCTGCTGGGCCCTGAAGTGCAAATCGGTGCTAGTGAGGATAGCAGATGAGCTAAGGTCATTCATGGCTTTCCAGTAGGCCACACAAACAAAGGCAAACATTCCAGCTGAATGCCATTGCTGAAGTCGGCAGCAACACAGAGAAAGAGAGGGATAAGGAGACAGAGCAGGGCTCAGTGGAGATAATAGCCCGAGAGTGTATGTGTGTGTGTGTGTAGATACCACATGCATGTGTGTGTGTGTGTGTGTGTGTGTGTGTGTGTGTGTGTGTGTGTTCTACGGGATTATCTGTGGAACTATAAAGTGGGGTGAACCAAGGTTTAAGGCCTGGTGTGACCAGAGGGAACGGGGGCAGGGCCCAGGGCCTGAGGAGGGGTGGACAAAAGGAGCATTTGGGCAGATGAAGAAGCCATCATCATTAAGCCACTGGAAGTTTACTGTCCAGTTATAAAACTCATTTCAAAATTAGGGGCTAGGGGGTGCGTGTGAAAGGGCAGCAGGGCTGGGAAGGCCTGTCAGGGCCTGGAGGGTGGTGTAGCGACTCATTGAGGAACTGTAGAGCTAATCCATTAGGGGACAAGCGGCCTTTGTGTTAACACTAGGTTGATTGGAGTGGTGACCTTGCCACACACTTTGGCCCAGCGGATGAGTTTAAGGGCAAGGCATTTAACCTTAAACTAAATCTCAGCCATGGACAAAGGCCAGCAGCGTTTAATGGCAAAGGCCCATCGAACAGATGACTGATGCAGCACAAATGAAAAACAAACCTTGTTAAAAGCAGCCAAGTCCTGAATATCACTGCAGACTCCACCTATGTGTTTACAACAAAATCACAAATATCATAACTGAGACCTCAGTATAGTTCACCAAATATGTAGTCATGAATTATTATTATTAGGCTATTATTATTATTGTACTTGATTTTATTGTAAAGTGTATTGAGACCATGTACCATGGTGATTTTGAACTTTAAATAAATTGATTGATTGATTAATTGATTGATTGATGAAAAAATGAGTCAGGTACTTGATTATTAATCGTATTCATTAATCAAAAATTCATCAACAAACACTTTGAGAATCAATTAATCATTGAGGTCAATTTATATGGTTTGTAAGTGGAAACAATTTATATGGTTTGTAAGTGGAAACAATTTATATGGTTTGTAAGTGGAATTTTTTTTTAATTATTATTATTTATGATGTGAAAGTGAAAATATCTGGATTTTGGACTACACAACTGAAGATAGAGCAATCCTAAACATTGTATATGCACACAATAATGTATCAGTGGTATTTATGTTCCACCCTAACAATTTACAAATAGTTTAAGTAGCAATCTCGTAGATTTCTGCATTGATTTCTTTGGTGACACGTGTGGCCATGCATGGTAATTGCAGGTTTGTTTTGAAACCACACCTAACTCACTTTGTGTCCCTTGTGATTTTGTGGCTAAGTAATATCAGACACCACGTTAACACAATGGAAAGAGGACTCTCTACAGTTTCATTAGTGCGTTACAGGCTAAATCACCATTGTCACCATTACCTGATAAATATAATAACTTAATAACTTTAATGGATGTTACAATTGAACAATGAACAACTTTTGTGCAGGAAACTGAACACATGACTAATTTCTTCACAGTTTCATCCTTTGTAAAGTTAAATGCAAAATACACTCTACTGTTTTTACTTTGGGTTTCTCATCCATTAATCACAAGTTCCACAATTTAAACTAAAAGCAATTTTAAGGATTCAAATCAGCATCGTCACTTCCCAGAAATTCCTGGTCTTTGACAATGTGACCAGCATTCAGCGAGATCTGCTCCCATGACTGTTGCCCCCTGATAGAATAAGTGAATGAAAGTGAAGGACCAGTGAGTTTACAATGCTGTTCATGACTGTGTAATAAAACGGAAGGCCTGTCAGTCAACCCAATCTGCATTTTACAGCTCTGCTGGGTTGAACACCAGTTCACCCAAGTCGGAACAACAGGGAGAGACACAGGACCCTAATGCATTTATGGACTTATTCAGGGAAGCCATATTGAATAAGACAACAATGAGTTCTATTTCATACTGTAAAGCTGTCACTGGCAGCGGTCAAACTCTGGTCAATGGTAAAGGGCAAGAGGAGGGGATGAGGAAAAAAAACAAAACATGGGCAGTCACAAGTTCTTTCAAAAAAAAAAAATCTGCCACTGCAAAAGGGAAAGTCTTGGCCTTTAAAGAAAAAAAAAACAATTTCAAAGTAATTTGGGACCAAAGTGAAACCACATATTCATTCACCAGTTCATTTATTGCTCCCTAATCTAATGGACATAGATAGAAAGTGATCCTCTACCATCATCTTCTTCTAACATCTGGTCCACACCTAATTGCTCATCCTAGAGTAGATCTTTGATGATGGTTGACCAGGCCTTGTCCTGGCCATAAATGGTTGTTTAGACAGCCCTATTTGTTATGGGGTGTAAAAGGTGAGTCATGGATCATGTTGAGAGGGCCAGCACTATCAAAACATTGGCTCTTATCAGATGACAAAGCCAGCAAAGGGGTCAGGTTCTATTGCCAGGAGCTGCTAGCTTCACTGTGCCTCCACATCATGTGTCAGTCAGACTGAGGCGGTGACGTGACAGCAATGATGAGCTGATCACCAATCACCATGTTGGATCATCTCTTTTTAAAACTGAGATGCCACTACACCTGAATTTTGCTATACCATAATACTTTCAACTTGTCCTTACTTTTCATCGGCCTATAGCATTTTGTGTATTCTACTGATTGTTCCATCCAATAATGGGCCTGGTTGAGCCATCAAGATTCAGAAGTGCAGGATGTCCATCACATTATTATAACAAATAAATTTGGTAGTTTTTGATTCTCTTTCACTGCCTCAAAAGCAGTGAGCTGAAATTACCTGCTTTGGGGCTGCTAGAAATAACTAAATTGATTATTGACTGATAGAAAATTAACTATAGAAGAACTACCATCAAGTTCCAGTTTATCTGCCAATAAGCACAAGTTCCTTCTTTGTCTTATGTGACTGAACATGGACCATTTTGCATTAGTTTACAGATGATAAATGAATTAATTAAGAAAATAATTAGTGCGTTAATGGATAAAGAAAGTAGTCATTAGCTGCCACCCAACCTGACTCTACCCATTACAAATGTTGAAGCCAAGTTGAAGATAAAGATATGTCTGAAGCCTAAAGAGCTTCACTTAACATTTTAGATGCTTTTATTTTCTAACTAAAGGAATATATATAAAAGGCACTGATACAAAAGACAGGCAATCCACTCAACCTTCCTCCCTGGAAAGTTCACACCACTGACACACTAACTTAATTTAGCCATGCAGAAGTACTGAGTGCCCATGGAGAGGACATAAGAAAGAGGTCTGTTGTGTTTATCAGGCGTCCAGAGAGAGACCCACCTTTCACAATAGGACTTCTCCTTTCTTTTCCTCCCTGAAAAAAAAGTCTCAGCCACCTTGAATCCATTTGAGTGACACCGTGACAAAGAGGCTTCTTAATGTCCTGACGAAGGAGCCTCCTCCCATTTCTCTCTAAACTTCCTTACCGGGCGATCAGCTGTATCCATCCTACCCCTCTTCCTGACCCCAGGCGCCACTGTTGCATCCACCGGACCCCACCCCCGATCGCCCCCTCTGCCTCTCCTCCATTACCCCCCACCCTCCCGGTTAATAAGCACCAGGTTGCCCTCGGTGACAGGGCCCACACTTAAATCCCATCAGTCCTCCTTACTGCAGCAAGAGCCACGGCATCAGCAGGACTCTTTTTGTCTTAATGGGACAATGGAAGCAGGGCCATCCTTTGTTGGGGGCTTGACCCCACACACAAACCTTGCTGATGAGAAAAAGTGACAGTAAACCCATTCAGGACTGGTGCCACTTCATCTTGCACTGATCCCCCCGAGAGATTGATACTTCACAAGCTGGCAGATGTGACAGTTAAGACAGGGAGCGGTGGAAAATATGGTGTAAAACGGTGGTTAACAAGGCCCTAAGGTGCAAAGTGATACAAATGTTTCCTCCTTTCTTTACAGCCATGGAGCCAACTAATAAAAGATCTATTTAAAAGTTGTCCCCACTTCAAGATGCACCAACCAAAACATGGGTACTTTTCATTTCACATACTATCATCAATAAAGAACAGATTTGATTTCACAGCAGGTAGCATTCTCAATTAACTCATGGGTTAAAACATTGCTACTCGACTTGAGCACATAAAAAAACAACAGAAAACAAACCCTACCTTTACTTTCTTGGGGCTCATATCAAGCTCCCAGTTCTACAGTTACATCCATTACTGTAAAGAAGTATATTTACCAATATGAAACAACAGCAGAGCTACATTTGCCCTTAGGTATGGGAACATGAATGTGGTGATGGAGTAACAACAATCTCAATAACTTCATTCTGCACTGGTCCAAAATAATAATATTGCAACTAAAACCATAAATGAGTTAAGCAAAGTAAAGGGTCAGAGGAGGAGGTTGATGCAACTCACATCTTGTCCCATCAATAAGGCCATACCCTGAAGCAGCTGGGAAACAGCTACTGTAGAGTGGCTCTGTCCAAAATTTCACCCTCTAATATTAAATATCACTTCCTTTGATTAATCTGCGAGGAAATGGAAGTAAAAAATGAAGGAGTTTGTCATTTGAGGTGTAGCTGTGTGTGTTTTTTTCCAACAGTAACTAAGGGTTACAGTTTGTACAGAAAACAGCATGAACACTGCCCAAGTGGATTACCACACTGCACACAGTCTAGAGTAGGTCAAGCATTCCTGACAAGGCCTCCTCCTCTTGTCATAGTGTAAATAGAGAGATAGAGAGAAAGAGAGAGAGTCTTCGTGTATAAATATGTGCTTGAGCATTTAGTATTTTTTCTTCTGAGAGACGAACACTGAATTTCTCAATATTTGCTGTGGTCAGAAAAAACATTAGACTGGACAAGATGTGAGGTGTTCGACCACCACTGGAGCTCCAATACTGCTTAGCATTAAGTCAAGGACATCAACCTGATTTATTTATTTTTCTCCACATGTTCTTACAAACTCGCCCCTCCATTCAGCCTGGCTCACGACCTGAAGGTCAAAGCATATGATTCACACAGTCATTAAACCATTCAGCCACGCCGCATCACCTGTACAGAGACACCTTCCTCACAGCTTCACATACTGTAACCGAGCAAAACAAAAAAGTGCAGCCACTTCAATCACCCGATTGACTAACTGAGTTAGTGTGATGAAAAACACATATCTCTGTTCTAACGCCATTGATTTTATTTCATCAGAGCACAGATCTACTCAGAAAATAAAAGAAGATTCCTCCAATACTTTTCTATTTACTGCCTGTGTTTTTGAACTGCAAAAGCGCAAGCAGAGAGAATGAAAGGAAGAGAGAATGAAAGAGAGAGAGAGAGAAAGAGAGAGAGAAAATGACCTCCCCTGCCACAGAGGAACGTTGAGTCCTTGCAGCGGAGGGCTGGGTCTTGGTCACCGTAGCCTTGGACAAGCTGTGACAGCCTATGGAAAAGCCTTCTGCTACAGACAGCCCTCTCCCCCACAAACCCTGGCAACGTCAACATGGTGACCTTGTGATTCAATTTGTGGAGGGAGGGAGAGTGACAGAGAGTGAATTGTTGGTTTGGGGTAGTGTTTGTGCCTCTCTCTCTCTCTCTCTCTCTCTCTCTCTCTCTCTCTGTGTGTGTGTGGGCAGGGAGTAGTGAGATTTGGGACAGTATATGCGGGTAAAGGTAACAATGCTGCTGTGGAAATCTGGCTGTGAGCCTGAGCGTTTCCAGCTGTTGTTAGCACACGTCCTGCAATTCACAGCAACAACACTAAACACACAACACTGCAGGATGTTTCCAACTTTTTGTAGCTGAAAAGTGATGAGTGCCATACACAGATAAAAACTGCAATTAAATCACAGTGATTTTTTTAACCTCTGCTTCTCATTCAATGTATTGATTTGTTGATTAATCAATAAATCATGGGGTCAAGAAATTGTCCGTTCTGTTTGTCCAGATCAGCAGCCGAAAACCCCAAAAATGAGTTGAAAAATTTGGCATTAACAACAGTTGTAGTTCATTGCACTTGATCATGTTTTGCCTGTGCACCACAACAGCCGCCTCATGGATATTAGATGCGACATGTAATCAAAAGCAGAGCACTTGTGAAAATGTGAAGTGTTCCTGTTGCAGCTGGCACACAAAGAGAAAATTCAATCAAAGCACAACAATGAATGTAGAAGGTGATCACTGTCATGTGGACACACACTAAAAAGAATCAAACACTTGTTTATAAAAAAGGCAAGGACGTGAAATTCAACCTAAAAAAACATCTACTGTCTTCCAGGCTAATCGTGCAGTGAAGCATCCCATAGCACAGCACATACTGTACTCTTTAAAAAGAACACGTAAGCTGCAAACTGTAATTTGTGGCTGCAGGTACTGTTCCACTGGGGTTGGCATCTGTGCACGGAGGGAGTGGGGAGATTGGGGAGGGGCGGGGGGGTGGGGGGGGGGATACGGCGGTACACCCTGTGAGAACACACTGTTCCATAACAGTGCTGTGCAAGAAGGGATTCTCAGCTGGACACTTTCCAGGTTTCAGTAGCAAGAATGAGGATATATTATTACTAAGTGCTCTCCACGGAGCTGCACACACATGCTCTGCTCTACATGAACTCACATCGGTGTAATGGAGCCCACAAAAAATCCAAGAGATTGATCAAAAAAGAAAAAGAAAAAAAAAGAGGGAGGAACACTGCAGACAGGAGATAAGCACTTCATGCCTCAGCCCTGCCCTGGTGTGATGTGATGCGAGATGCAAGGTTGCTCAGACGATGGGGGTATTATTATTATTAACCTCATTTGTTTACAGTGAGTTCGAGTCGAGGAGCAGAAAACTGAAACTCCTCCTTCACCTTGCTATGTCACTGCTCTGTTGCAAAAGACACACTCACACAACAAAGTCACTCGCCTTTTAATGGTGACCCTTTGACTTTGCTGCGGACACGCTTCCTGACGAACGACTTGGGGGCAAGTCTAGATAAGTTCCATTCATTTCTGTCAGGGAGGTATTTCAGCTTTGATCTGGGGATGGGCGCAAAGAGAAAAAGGGAGTAATGAGGGTAAAAATTTGATGCTTTTAACTTTTTATGCTTGTTTTAGCTTTGTATTGAGATGCATCTCATCAAATACTCTGCTATGAAAGAACATCATGAACAGTGTTATCAGTGTTAAAAACAGAGAGAGAGAGAGAGGGCTGAAAGAAACCAGGGAATTTCTCCATGCATTAAGTTGGCTGGTTGGTGAACCAGGAGATCCAGTGGTGCCAGATAAGAACCTGTCCTGCATGTCAGAATCAGAGATAACCAACAGGACAACAGGAAGTGCCATCTACTGGGGTCATGTTCCACTCATGCATGAATGTGCACACGCCCCCACACAACACACCCCCCTACACACACACACAATTAGCATCAGGAGCCTGCCTTGCAACAAAGAGCAGGATGGGCCAGGCCAGTCCTTTTTAGCTGTACTCCTGTGTATTGTATGTCCTATTGTATGACTGTAAGTTCCTCTCATCCATCACCAAAAGTCACATTCTAGGCCTGCAAGAGAGAGGCATGTCTTTCTTCTTTCTGGCTTAGAGGAATGTCACACACACAAGCTTTCCCTTTCCCCATCACTCCTGAGCAGGCAATAAACACAAAGGCATTACGCACTCTCACGGCCAGCAGGACAAATTCATGGTCAAACATTTAACCGAGAGTAATTTGTCAGAGAGTGAAGTTAAATAGTTAATTAACTACACAGGTTTCAACACATAGCAGGCTACTGTGACTCAACAAAGCTATTACAAGGCTGAAAACATGTGCAACAAAATATCAGATGATGCATCAGGAGCAAAGTTGGATGGGCTTTAGGCCTAAATTAGTTAGTTCGTTTTTTTCATAAATAATTAGACACTATCCTTTGCCTCAGGTTGAAAATGTGCTCTTGACTAGATGCTCATTGGAAAAGTTCATCACTGTGCTGTTTGTTCATTAAAAGCACCATTAAGACCTCAAATTCCTTAGGCTTCGATATTCTAATTAGTAGGCACTATAATGACTTTCCTTGAATACATTGTTACTGGTTTGTAATTAAAGGACTGAGACTTACAAAGAGAAGAAGAAGAGACAATATTCTCTTTGCAAAATGCTCCTCAAAATGTATCGAGCCGACAATGCTGTTTCTGCTCTGCTCTGTGGAACAATAGCAAGGCAGCAGCTAGTTAATTAGTGTCAGTTTCCAATAATCCAAATGTTATGTTAGGTTTATCTATTTTAGTTTTGATTAAAAAATTTGCTTTTCGGAAATATCAGAAAATAGTTAAAATGCATATTCCCATAGTTTACATTTATACCACTTGAACACAGGTTATTTTAAACATTTAGAATTTAGTAGAATACACAGAATAAGAAAAATAATTGAGGGGGATTAAAGATAAAATATAGTAAAATAATAAAAAATAAGGTCTTAATATTTGGGAAAAAAATAAATAATTTTTTTTTAATGTTTGTTTCCTGCAGGTAGATAAGATATAACAGCTAATGGTGGAGGGGCTTGTGGAGGAAGCCCCACCCCCACCAGAGGGATCAATGCACATAAATGGAAGAGGTCACAGACCTTTGACATCTCCTTTCAGCCGGGGGAGGGGCGCAGGCCTTTGTGAGATTGGCTTTAATGATCCAATTGTCAACTGCATCATACACGTCCTCCATACAGTTACAGTGTATACAGTTCGGCTCACGTGTCCCCTCCACACTTATGTCCAGTCATCATCGTCATAAACCAGCAACAAGTATGTCGTTCAGATAAAAATAAAAGTATAGCCCTGTGTCTCCCTTTCAATCTGCATCCAGCTGCCCTGTTTTGCCCTTCATCACTCCCACATCTGTTTTAACCTCCTCTTCCATCTCTTCTCCTTTTCAGCCTCCCCTGCTCCTCTCTCCAGACCTTATCTGTGCGCTTCTTCTCTCTTCTTTCATTCTCATTTTTAAAGGGAGGTTTGATCACTTGAAAGACTATGACAGAAGAAGATGGCCTCTATCCAAGACACTTTGATGCATTTCCTACTAGTCCTATAGTCAATAGGGGCAACAACTCATCAAATCACAGATGAATGGATGCCATTGAATACACGCTCAATTACAGAAAACTTCTAAACCACTGCTTTTAAGTGATCGATCCTAGATCCAAGATAGAAAAAATACCAAACCCTGATGATTCCACTACAGTCAGTGCATATTTTTGCTCTTTTTTTTATTTTTTATTTCCGCTCAGTCGGTACCAGTGAACATGGTGTTCCTGGCATTCTTGACCCTCAATAAAAAGGACAGGTTAAAAGTTTACAAGCATCCATGTGGAACACATTTAGCTCTGGAGATCAGCACCGAGATGTGCTTTTATTTCTGATGTTCAACTAAGAGAAACGTTCTGCCTGCCATTATCTGATAAGGACCTTGCTGTGGTCATTAGCCAATCCTGTCCATTCTAGTCTGATAGGCAGCCTGCATTAATTAACTAAATAAGCTTTTAACTCACATTTGACAGCGCAAAAAATGTATTTTACATAAAATAAACAGATGACTTCAATGCAGTTTTGTATGAACACTGACATTGTACAGTTTTTAGGTGCTTCTTGTGTGCTTTAGTTGATGCAATGTAATTCTGACATTTTAAAGCTGAATAATGTATCCTATTTATAGTCTTTTTTATCCCACTACACTTATTTGATAGCTCCAATTATTTTAATGTTTAACATATAAAATATGACCTTGATACTGAATGTTCAGTTCAGTTCAGAGCTTTATTATCCCTCCAGGGAAAATTTGATTTGCAGTGACAGTGCAACTAACACAATAACAAGTGTTTCGGATTACACTACCCAGTAATATATAGTGCAGTTACAAGTGCTTAGACACCTATAGCAAAATCACAGTACTACTTAATGAATACAATTACTTTTTTTTGTCAATAACGCACTTCTACTTCAGTAAGAATTTGAATATAGGACTTGTACTTCTCTACAGTGTGTTATTGCTATGTTTATTCCTAAACCTCTCCCCCCACTAGTATTTGATGAGCTACGCTTAGATCATAGTGTGTTTTAGTGACACAATCTTCTCTGCCACCTCAAAGATAAACATGGGACAGAGGGAACATTTTTGAATAGAGGTTCCTGACTCCTGCCTTAGCAGTTTGATGAATGATGGCTATTATGAGGACCACCTGTTTTCTGGGTCCTGTCACATCATGGTAAAAAAAAAGTGTGAAACAAAAGCACTGATCTCTCTAGTTGGGATTTGTACCATCTGCAGTCAGGCTCAGAAAAAGCCCCTCTGAAAGGATCAAGAGAAGCGTCTGCCTACACTGCTGACTAGTCCCCAGTGATGGGTTTGTTATCTAAACTGGTGTTGCGAATTATCTGCGAGGGTGTTTCGTGTTAAAGATTTTGCCTCATAGATCAATATTTAAAATGATATGTTTCTGGATCTGGCTGAGGCCACAGCAGAAACTGAAAACCGTTTGTTATTGACTAAATAGGTAATCAATCAATCCATCTCTATGTATATATTTTTGTTGTGACACTAGAGACAAATCTCTTGCACGTCGTTTTGTCATAACAGTGAGCAATATTAGAAAAAAAAATCTTTCAAATGAACATGAGAATTGCTGAGGGACAACTAAGAAACACGAGGCATACACAGGAAAAGAGAAGCCCCAGAGTGCTTCAAATGATGGTGAGGGAAGAATGAGAGAAAATGAATCAATCTGTTACCCCGGTGACAATTTGCTTTGTGTACAAATGGATTTGTAATAGGCATCTATCCACCGTTCGGTTGAGCTTTTTGTGAGAAATGTCATGTTGTATTTTTCGGAAAAACCTCTTTGCCTCACAGCAGGTCCTCTGCACAATAAAACAACTGCAAATGAGAGATGGGGCTAAAAAAGGGGAGCTATTCAAGGCAAAAAGATAAAAGGTTGACATTTGCAGCAAACTTGTTAAAAGAAAAAAGGAATTAATGCAGCTTTGCCTTACATAACCATCTAACTCATCTGCAGGATCGCTTGAAAAACTTAAGATCACCACACAAACAAAATGCCCCGAGCTAGACCTCAAGGCCCTGTGCAAGGCAACATGGGAAAGAGACGTCTCCTTCAAGGCTAAAGAGAGAAACCTGTCCGAGCACAGGGGAGGTGGTGTCACGGGGGGCCTTGCTTATCTCCTCCCAGATTAAGTCCCAATTGTTCAGCAGGAACAAAGACAGCCAGTGAGGAAACCAGCCCCCCAAGGGCCAGATGGTCAGCGTTCAGAGCCCCCTGACCCCTCCAGCCCTTGCCCTCTCTGACAGGGCTGCGCGTGTTCTTGGCAAGACAGGCCACCCAGCACATTCACAATGCACACTGCTCGTACAGTGTGCGCGCTCAGGTGACACTGCACTACCTGCCTTACTTTAATTGATATTTCTCTGTTGTAGAAAACTTACATTATATATATATATATATATATATATATATATATATATATATATATATATATATATATATATATATATATATATATATATATATATATATATATATGTGTGTGTGTGTGTGTGTGTGTGTGTGTGTGTGATGTATATGCAAGGCATTTGCAAACAGTTTGTCTCAAAGGGCTTCACATAGCATTATAACAACATCCTCTGCCCTTAGACCCTCACATCGAAACTCCATGGAAAACCCTTTTAACTGGGAAAAATCGTGTGATGTAAAGTTGCTGGAAAAAAAAAATGTTCGATATAATGACAATAAAATCTGGATTTGAGCATTTCTAATCATGTATCTGCAATGTTTGGAGATAGATATACGTAAATAACTAAAACAGCAGGATTAAAATGCTGCTTTAAGATGAAATGCGGCTGTTCAACATTTGCATCATGACTAGAAATGAAGTTGCCATATCCTAATGGATTCCTCCTGCTTTGACTAAAATGAACATCTATACTTTAGCAAGTTACTGCCATTAGTTCTAAATACATATAAGTGGGTGGGGTAGTGGAGACGTAAGCAATGCAACCTCTGGCACATCAAACATGGAGGGGGAGAATGGAAAGACCAGCTGTGGTCAAGACAGACTAGTTTGCTTGCCTGTAATTACAATGCATGTTTATCTGATATGACTTTATCTAAGCTCCTGCAGCCTGTTTCGACATCAAGCCTTAGGCAACAGTAATTCAAACATGACAAACATGTCAACTGTAGGTAGGCCTAGTAGCCATACTTGACATGACTTTGTTGACAATGATTAATCAGCAGCAGAAGAGGCTGAGCCCGAATTATTTATACACCTCACCACGATCAAGTGATTGACAGCTCATCTTAAATGAAGTATCACCAGACTTCTTTTGCTGTCAGAGGTTTACATAGGCCACATTTTTGAAGTGACACTCACGTGACACTGCAATTTACGTTAATTAAAGGCTAATTAGGCTATTATATGCAGCTGGTACACACACGTTTACAGCCCACAGCATCATTGACAGCCACAGCATTATGAAGCCTTACCTGTTGTTCATTAGCGCAAATGCTGAGGAGCAAATGAATAAGAGTAACAGCGTTGCTCCACGTCATGCTTACATTTCCAAATTAAATTATATTTCCAAAAAAAGTAAAAGCACACCCTGCGCTGTGTGTGTCGTCACTTGTAGGAATATCCACTGCTGGTGAAACAAACTGTAACTTTAAGCTTCTTTCTCAGCCTCGTCCTCCACGGAGCCACAGGCTGCAGGGAAGCATCACCCGGAGAGCGTGAACAACCCGCCGCGCTTTATAATGACTATCGTTTCACAGGTATAGGCGCTATGACATGTGATAGTGAGCAGGTGTTTTGAACGGAAAGGTATAGAAACGTAGCAGACGCGTGTACATGCCTACCTTTATCCAGACGCGTTATGTTACACGGCCATGTCCACGTAGAGTCCCACCACCACCACCGCTCACTGTTTGACGCTGCTGCTGCTGCTGCTGCTGCTTCGGCCGCTGAGCTCCGCTACAGCTGATCTGCTCCGATCTGCGCACGGTGAAGGAGCCTTCAAGTGACGTCAGGAAATTATAAACCGTTTGGTTCGGCTTGTTATTGTGATGGGAGGCGGAAATAAAACACACACACACACACACACACACACAAAAGCAAGACATCACAAACGTTACCAGAAGAGTAAACCAAGCGTTGATTATAGTCAGGCTGTTATCAACCTCGTTATATCTTGAAAAACTGTGATTTAAAACTTAATAACAACAGACCACCACACAATCGTGATAGGTAGAGTCAGGGACACAGATGGCAAAATATAAATGAATTAGAAAACATTAGAAGAGCATGCATTCAAAAAGCATGCATTCAAACCTGAAAGAGCATCGACTTCGATAACTGCATGTTAGCTAACATTAGCCCATTTTCATGAAACACAAACAGAACAACTTTTTTTCAAGTATAGAGTAGGCCTATGTAAATCTTCCAAATAGTCTTTTTTTTTACTTACCACATCTTCTTGTGCTTGCAGAAGTAGGCTACAAAGTTGATGCACAGCAAGTTCAGTAAATAGCTAGCCTAGTTACTGTAATTTCAGAGCCAAGTGTCAGGATCAAAAGTCTCAAGTCTCTGAGCACAGGTAGGGTTCTCACCATAGGTTGTACAGCAGCGCCCTCTGTTGGGTGACATGTTGAACCAACAGACCGGCTCGAGGATCCCTGGTGACATAGTTTGGTGGGAAAATTAAGGAAACATTTTCTTTTTAAGAGGGACAATCATTGGCTATCATGTTTTATTGTTACATTAGGCCTATAACATAAATAGACCTACAAGAAAGAGAGGCAGATAGCCTATCTCTAGAAAGAAAATGCAGTATTTGCAAGGGATAGAAAAATAATATCTTTGAAACAGTCAAAAAAAAGGCATACAAGAATCCAGCTGCAAATCTCCAGGGAGCCACTGACAGCAGGTCCTAAGCATTTCCTGTTCGTCATTTGCTCATTCGTAGAACTGCATGTCCAAGAGAAAAATAAAAGGGGTAAAAGTTATTTGAGATGAGCTTTTAACTCTGGATGTCAAACTAATCCTGCACCAGCCACAAAGAAAGAAAAGAAAGTGACAGCATGCAGGTTATTGAATAAACTTTTTAATAAAACATGTAACTGAATAACTTTTTTTAATTTATTTATAGGGGTCCAAGTGAGTTAGAGAGACCCCACTGAAACTGGTATTCCTGCACCTCAAACGAGTTATCAAAAATCTTCATATTCATATGACTCTAAGAGGAAATGTCTTGCTTTGACATTAAAGTAAACAGTTAGTGTAAGTTATCATTGGATGAGGGCAGCAGGACCATTGCATAGAATAGGATAAAATAGATGAGCCAAACATAACAAACTATCATCACAGACATAAACACATGGACAGTAATAATTACAAATACTATTAAAAGTATCAGTAAGTGGAACATTAAATTCCCACAGAGGAATGGTGGTCTCTAGCTTTAGTTTATGTTGCAGTAGGTGCACAGTGATGGAAACCAGTCTTCCGCAGTTCAGATTTGGGTGAGGAATTTTCAAAGCTAACTGACCCTGTGATCTGGTGCCATGATCATTCACTTGGAACTCAAGCAAGGGTGTTTGGTATCTGTGCAATTTAGATGTCCAAGCCCCAAATGAAAACACAGGCATGCTAATGCCCTGGAGACATTCGTGATGACCATCTGACCTTTTCATGGGACTCACAGAGGTGAAAGTGACAGCTGCACTGGATGGTCTAGATAAAACCAAGTGCATTTTAAATAGGGTGAATTGAATAAAACAGAGGTAGCTACTATATGTTCTAGAACAAAGACCATCTATAGAATAGAATAACATAGCTACATAACAACATAAATTGATTATAGAATACAGACCAGGAGCATGGTTTATCCATAGAATAGAATAGATGAAAATTGAATAAAATATAACATAACAATTTGATGATGCTCTAGAACGAACATTTATATACAATATATACCAATATTGAACAGAATAGAATATGCAAGAATCAAGAGCGTCGGTAATCCATAAAACTTGGCATCCTATTCTATCTATTTATTTACCTTATCTGTTATATGTATTTATTGTGTGTAGCCTACTCGTACTGTGTTTTTTATGGACTGTGCAAGCTGCTGAAATCAATTGCCCCTGGTGGGATTCATAAAGTTGTTTGAAGTTTGAAGTTGAAGTTGATAAAATAGATTGGACTGGAATGCAGTAAAACAGAAGTCATTAGATTGGTGGAAAGAATAGAATAGAATAGAATAGAATAGAATATGGGCAAGAGTCAAGGGCGTCAGTAATCCATAAAATAGATTAGATTGGAATGCAGTCAAACAGAATTGGCCATTGGATAGGATAGAATAGAATAGAATAGAATAGAATAGAAATCAGGGTCCATGTAAGTAAGTACATCTATGAACCATATGAAATAATAGCTGAACAGAAAATTCAACAGAACTATTTTAGGAAATGATTAAAATAAATGATGTAAATGACTCTTTTATGAGTCTCGTGCCTCTGGTGGCATCTTTACCATGGCATCACAGCGTCTCCATTGTAACATGAGGGAGCAGCAACATGTAGCTTTCATCAGGCTGTGAACTCTTTGAATGCGCCTCGGCAGGGCGCATGCGCAGTACTTGACATTTTGAAGTTGCTTCTCCGGGGTGTTTGAACAGGAAGGCGGACATGTTGGTCAGGCAGTGGGAGAAAATCGGGCACCGTCTGCTGTTTTTTTCCCCCGAAAACTAACACACATCGAAAGCCTACTTTTTTAAAAGAAAAAAAAGTCTTCGATCAGAGGGATGAAGCAGTTTGGACGGGAAACGGTCGACAGCCGGTGACAATGCACGGGATGCAGCGGAGGGACTGCGGTCACACACTGTAACGAGTCCGTGTTAAAAACTGATCGAAATTTGAAAGAAGCAGAAGTTTTTTCCCCCTCACCACTTCTACTTTTGAGCTGTCAGATTCGTTTTGTCGTTTTCTGCAGGGGCCTGGCACAAAAATGGGAACCGGCCTGGACTAACCTTCCTTTTAACAAACTGTGCTCGTTTTTTTCTTCCAGAGAGACGCTACATTTAAGTTTTAACAGCCTATTGTTTGGATGCACCAACATTTTAAGCCCTTATCCTCCAGTGGCATCCTGCGGAGGCTGACTAATCTGTCGCCGCATTCGTTTGCCACTGAAGTTGTTTGTCACTCATACTTGGGGGGGAAACAATCTTTCGACTCTGAACATGTGGCTTTTGTATATTCGGCGCAACCTTAAACGTTTCATGGTCTGTGAAAGCTCGAGGAGAAGGATGTGTTTTCTGTGAAGTTTTCACGAAGAAAGGAACATTTGGCTAGCTAGCTACCGCTGGCTGCTAAAGCTAGCTAGCCTCGCCAGTGAGCTGTTTTTGTTCATAATAATAACCCAACAACACCGGGACTGAGTTCAACAGCCAAAAAAAATGTCTGCTCGACAAACTGTGGAGGCTCGGTTTGAAAAAATCGATGCCATGTTGAAGGATCCAAAGTCGGAAATAAATACGGATTGTCTTCTGGTAAGTTTGTAGCTCGCTAGCAGGCTAGGTAGCTAGGTAGCGAGTCAGCCATTCTGGGTCAGTCTACTCCTTGGAGCAGAAATACTTTCCGAGACCAACAAGTCGTCTCTGTTCCTACTGAAGAAATGTGTCGATATTTTTTACTCCGACAGACCAGTTTGGTTCACACACAAACGTATGTGCGTGAGACTGTATATTAAAGCAAGGTTTAAGCGAAAAATAACACAACCAGCACTTTGATAACCTCTGATATCAAGACCTAATAAACTGGCAGACAAAAAACAACGAAATTGTCAATGGCTAACATTATAGTTGTTATTTAAAGGCGACGTGTGGTCAGTTCTCTTTAACCTTGCAAAAAAGAAAAAAAAAGTGTGTTACTAATTCAAAAGCAGTGGTAACTAAATAAGACTGACAGATGGCGATCGTCTTTCCGCTCCTCACAAAGGCAGACACACTTTGTCAGATTATTGTTTGGGTCAGTCCAGGTACTATATACAAATTGTTTTATTTTAAATCCGATCAACTGGATTCGTTTCCTTGTCACCCACTAAAAACTGATATTAGGTTGTGTATTAGTTCTCCTTGTAGATCATTAGGTAGTCACTGGCTAGGTGTGCAATTGTTGCCTAGATTTACTTATTGAAGCCTCATTTCCAGTGATAGTCTGCCTTGCAAGCCTGTTCTAACCTGTAGGCCTCCGGCTTCATCAGTACACCTGTTGGCCGGGGTTTGCCCTGGCTGCTTCCTGTCTACTGGTGACAATTCACGAAGTGTCTCACTCTTCTCTCTCCTGTGCTGAGAAAAGAAGGCGTCTCCTGCCACGTGCTAAACCTTAAAGCAACACCTTCATAGGTTTTTATTACATGTGGCAATCCCAGGAACTGACTCACTGTGGACTGGATGCCAAGGGGGATGTTGTTATGTTAAGTGTTTGTTGATATCATGAGCCCTTTCAGCTTGGGTGACGGTGGCACAGTGTTTTCACAAGGATCTGGCTCCTTAGTGACTCACAGTTGCACTCCTGTAAAGTGTGATTGCAGCATATTTGGGTTAAAGGAGGGAACATTTTGGACTAAATGTCTTACGTTTTGCGTTTGCAGGTAATTTGAAGTTTCGCCAGGAGTCTCTCTGTGTACGATAGTTTCATTGTAACTGTGTTTTACACATAAGGTTGCGCTCCTTTATCAATAATTCCTGCATTTTTATTGTGTGAGATGGCACATATTAGTAGACAGATGGACTGAACATCAGGGAAGCAATCTGTTTTGGGAAAGGGGCTTGTCCTAAAGCCCCACCCACACCTTATCCAACTTGAAATGTTTGTGTATAGCTTGCTGTAGATAGCTGTCTTCTCAGAGGAAAACTTGCTTTAAGCCTCGTGACCTCCCACCCCTGTTGCAGAATGAGGCAATTAAACTCACCTTCAAGTGCACACTTTCTGCATTTTTAATGGCAAAAAGCTGTGGGGACTGTTCCTGCTGGCAGCCACACACACAAGGGTGTTGTTTCTCCCTTTCCCCCCTCTCTGCAATCTCCCCTGATCAATGAATGGAGGCCTTTTGCTGAGGCTCTCTCTGCCACCATGCAACTCCACCCACAGCTTAATAAAATTCCATGCTAATCAAATAACCTCTTGTCTTTGACTGGCCTGGAGTTCCCTGTGTGTCCCAAAGCCATTCTGCACGTCTGGAGAGAGTTGAGACCAGGCAGGCAGCTCTGAGGTAGCTGGGTGTGGGCTCTGCTCTCTACCCATAAACCAAAATTATGTGGACTGAAGACTCATGTTTCTGAAGGCCGTGAATCAGGACATTTAACTCATAAAGCAGCCAGCATGCTTGGGTATGAGTAATAGGTTCCATCAGAATGCACAATGCAGGCCTTTTACTGGCCATGTTTCTGTACCTGGGTCTTGAGCTGGCACTGGTTTCTGTCTATAGCATAGCACTGTTGGATTTCCACCTATTTTCTTCCCCCCATAGTGCCCTAGCCTGTGTTATGTGATGGCGACACTTGGCCCTGCACCTTACCACTCAGCTTCGGGTTGGCCTATCGAGTGCTGTAGCCCAACCCTGTCGTCCTTATCTCCACCCAGTAAATAAATCCTGCTTGGAGAGAAGAGTGCCTTATCTGGATGGGCTGCCCCCTCTCCAGTCATTGTGCTTTAGGCTGGCTTCTGAGAGCCAATCTGAACGGACAAGAATTCCTGACATTGTGATGTGAAAGCTCACTGACAGCTAGGGGACTGACCATTGTCCACATATGTTTTACTGTTGGTGACCATCAAATGGCATCCATCAAACCATTTCATCTGTGGATGTCCAGATCGAACGTCTCTCTCTGAACGATTGTGTGGAGGAAGCGGTGTGTTTGTCAGTCTGTAAAAATAGTGGTGATTTCTAGATGCTTCTGCGTTTTACCCTGTTGTGCCTCAGTCTGTTTATCATTTGGTAAATTAGAATAGTTGAGTTGATATGTTAGAACTTGTTTTGCATGGGCTTTGCCTCTATTTGAGATACATAAAGGCTTCCTGGCACTGGTCTTTGTTCTTACTTTGACACTTGGGGTGCATTAGCCTCTCTGTGTTTTGATCCCTCTTTCATCTGCTATTTGGACTCTAAATCTGTAATAAGGGTAATTACAGGAAACTGCAAGCCCAGTAAACCAGATTTGTAGGCAGCGATTGACTGTGAATGCTGCATGTACATGTTGGGGTTAAGGCTCTTATTTTAAGTGATTTAGAATATGAGTTGAATAAGCTAAATCAACAGCATTGTTAATACATCAGTCTGCGAGAGATTGCTTTAATGTAAAAAGGCAAAATAAGCTTTGGTAAATCACATAGCGATTAACATTTTGAGAAATTTCAGTGTTACAGTAGTAAGCGTAAAGTAAAGTGTGTTATGGAATTGATTCAATAATATGTTTTGCATGTAGACACCACTCAAATAAGATTTCAAATCACAGCATTATCTGTGTTGACTGATTGAGGGAAGTGCTTAGTGTCATTAATGAGAACTGTTCAATGTTGCAATGTGGCAAAGAGCCTATAGAGTGAAGTGAAAAATGGTGAGAAATGTTTTACTCGGTGGTGATGTTTATGTCTTTTTGTTTTTTCACCTCTAATTGCTGCAGTAAGAATATAACATGGTTTCCACTTGAGGCAAAATTCAGCCCAGTTCTCAGAGTTTAGGCATTCAACGGAAACGATCATATAGCAAAACCAGGCTCTGCAAATGCTGCTGACAGAGGCAGAAGGGGCAGTCTTGAGTCGGGAATTGCTTTGGATTTTAGCCTTGAGAATGATTTGAAGGACCGTTTCACTGACATGTTTCCTAATTGCCCTGCACAGTCAGTCTGCTAAGGCCCAATTTGAGTAACGGCCAGAGTACAGTCAATCCTTGTCTTGCCTGTGCAGAATGCCTGCCCTCGTCTTAGCGACCTTTGCATTTAATGGACAAGCCTCACCTGCATTGTTGTCTGCATTGATAATGCAGCTAAAGGCTGTATTGGAGGTGGACATAGATCTGCACAATATGACAGGGAGATATTTGGCAGTCAGGAGTAATAACACTACATAATATTTTTACTGGGTGCCCTAAGTTCCTCTTATTCGACATAATAACCCAAAAATCACATCATTCAACCTCTGTGATTTATTCATTTAAAGCATGAGATGATGATTCTCATGAATCTAATATTCTTTTAATTACCCCACTCATGCTTATTTATCTTTTAAGCTTTTGACATTGTGGACTGCTGTCATCTTTCAGCAAGACTCAAGGTTTGTTTACCTGTCCAGGCAGCCATGTTTTTTCAGGTTATGTCAGTGCAGTGCCGTAACCTGCTTCTGCTTTCTTTTGTTTGTTCTACATGGAGATTCAAAACAAAGATTGTGCATCACTTTTAGCTTCCAGACCAAATACAGTTATAGCATACATCGCGTCTAAAGGTTTATATTAATAACTGAAGCAAATATGTAATAATATTGTAATATTGATTCTTTCATTTCCTGTCATATTGTCCAGCCATTTTTTAAGCAGATGGAAATGCAGCAGAGACACTGACTTGAAGACTTGCGTCAATCACTGTCCATGCACCACTATACTTTTTTTTCTTCTTGTAAACAGCCCTCGCTGACAGCTACGTTATTCCCTGCAAGGCTAATGTAACTGCGAAAAAATGGAAGCAACTGCATTCCCATGCTGGTGGAGCACCTGCTTCATATGCGTTTCACTATGTCTGCAAGTTGATTTTCATGGCGTACTGCCTGGAAGCAACAACAACAACGCTAATAACTTTTTGTATGCTTTGGAGAAATGACAGGAGTTATGTAAGCCCTGTGTAATTTGTAGTTAATTGGCTAAAACATGGGAACCCACTACCTTGGTCCCTTTTTTTTAGATGATGAATTTGCATATCCCTGTGGTGAAACGCATGTATTTCTAGTCACATTTATAGTCAGCATCTAATCCAACTCTATTGTCATAAAGGTTTGGCACTGCCAGCTGTAAACTGCTCTCCTCAGCTATTCAGCAGTGGGAACAAAAATTGGCTGAGCTGTTTGTAGCTCTGCATTCCCTTAACTGACTGATTATGTGCAGGGATGCATACTAAAATGATCCAGCCTTTTAATAATGGAACGCTTTTTTCTTTTTTTTCCCTTCCTCTGATTCACCCACTGAACTTTACAGCCCCTGTTCCTCTTTCATCTCGCTTCTTGAGGGCCACAAGGCCAGTTGCTTTGCCCCACTTACAAAGGACTCTGTGACCCCTGTCCAGTGAAGATGGTCGAAGTGAGCCGAGTCGAGTGTTCAGTAAGATGCTTATTTGTCGGGGCTGAGGTCATAAATCTTGGCCCAGTGGAGGCTAGATAGCTTGAGTTTTTTTTTCTTTTTGCTTGAGAAGGCAGAGCTCAGTCAGTGGAAACACGTGAGTGCTCGCCACTGTTGGAATAACTCAATTATATTTTGACATGAAAGTATTTGTGACAGTGATTCTTGTTCACTGGGACCTCATAAGGAACTGGAATGCCCCTGTTTTGCCACCCCTGGGTTCACTGTCACTGCCGTTTATCCAGTGGAGTTGTTAGTCAGGCAGTCTTTCTAGGTGAGTGGGATTTCATGTCAGTAGATATTATGTGCAGAAGGAGTTAAGAAGTGCTTGGTGAAGGAAAAAAAAAACTCAAGAGTCTCTCATGGTGAGTTCCAAAGTGTACAAGATTGACACCAGAGAAGATGGATATGCATCCCCCCCTGGGTTTACATTTCTACCTCAAGGCCTGTACCTGGAAGTTTATTAGTGAGGCAACACTGTGGTATTTCATGCTCTGAATGGCTTCATTGGTTTGTGTGATCACATCGGTGTTTACATGGGCGCAGCCTTGGATGGAACAGCCTTTATTTGCATGGCGAGCTGAACGGCCGCGTGCACATTTGCTCACATGTGGAAAGCATATTGTCTTGAAGAGGTGGCAGAAAAGGAAGTGAGCAGTAGGGCTCGACTTAGGCCAGTCCACATGCCTTGTGCTGGCATGCAGAAAGGGATGATGTGGCTGAGTCTCCCATGGAAATTTTAACTCAGACTTTTAATGTCTGGAAAAGAGCTTGTGTTTTTTTTTTTTTTTTGTGGATTTCTCTCCTAAAGTTTAAAGAAATAATTGCCATATGTAATGTCAACCACTGGCTTTGTGTATTTTGTATAACTATACATTTTTTTAAAACATAATTACCACATTTCATTAATAGGGTGATGCGATGGTTTTTCATGTTATTATTTAGTAATCCCAGGGATGTGTCGCCCTCTGCTTGAAGCAGCATCAGCAGAAATAGGATAACATGGAGCCCTGCGAGCTCTGGTTTGTTTTCCCAGCCACTTTTTTTTTTTTTTTTTTCCCCAAGACTGCCACATAATGAAACATAGCCTGTGGACTGCTACCGCCCAGTGCTTGTTGCAGCGAGTGAATCATATGCATAGTTTTACTTTTGTCTCTAGCAGGAGAGATTGTTAGGTTATTTTGTGTGTGTTCCATTTATAACAGCACACAGTCTTGCTGAATCTTTGAAATTTGATTAAGACTGTCAAAGCTCTGGCCTTGTTGATTCAAGGCCCTCCCTACAGCGTATGGTGATAACCTCAGCGCCTGGACAACTAGAGCCACGTGCATTTAGAAATTTAGGTCCTCTCTATTTGCATTTTGTTCCCATTTTTGTGTTGCACATTTTAATCATTGATGTCTTTTTTCTTTTTTGATTTCTTCTCTCTGCGTGGAAACTCCTGAGCCATTGGAAATTTCAGAGCTGCAGTAGAAGTGCTTATCTAGGAACAATTTCACCTCTGGAAACTACTCTGAATTACTAGCTTAGAAAGAGCTTTGTCAGTGATCTCGGACCATTATTCTCATATTTGTTAGCGTAGCCTGGGGCTGATTTTTTTTTTTTTTGGAGGCTGAGCCGTGTTGGTGCTACTGGCTGCTCCATCTGAGTGGTTTGATAGCGAAACCCAAACAGAGACAGATGATGTTTGGTTGTTCATCCACAACCTTGATGACCACAAATCAGACACCAGAAGTAACTTATCTTTATTTATGCACTGCACACTTGATGACCCTGTGTGTATGTGTGAAGTGATTTATTATAAACAAAATATATGATATATAGACACTTCTATGTCTCTCTGAATACAAATGCCTCTGATATCTTGACACAGCCCGTCTTTTCATTAGAAGGTTACTCACCACAGCTTTTACTGCTTCAAATAGCTAATATAATGTTTATTCCATATTCCAGTCAGTTTATCCTTCAATCTGAATTTGTGGTTCTATTTCATACAAGGCAGTTTTTTCTCCTCTTACTGTACCTGCTTCTTTTGTCACTCTGGTGTTTCAGTAGAGGACTCTCTGAGCAAGGCCGTCTTCCGATTTTCTTTGTTTTTTCCTTCATTTGTTCTCCCATTGGACCAGCCTGCCCCACATGCACCAGCCCTCCACTCCCTGCTCCTTTCCGTCATAGTGTTAAGCCCTAGTACTACTGATTGAAAATAAGGCTCACTGTGTGACTCTGTACTTGGGATGGATTTTTTTTCTCCCCTCTCCCTTCCTTCACTTTTTGTTGAGAACTTGTTTGGCCACATACCTAAAATAGCTCTCTGACGTGTACAGTCCTGTTAAGGAATGTTACTGTGGCTGTCCAGAGTTCTCTGCGGCAGGAAGTTATGCAAACGTGCATTGCTGAGCACAGAGCCTTGTGATTAGGGTCCTGAAGGACTCGGTTCTTCAACGTTTTTTTTTTTTTCCGTTGCAGGCTGGCTGGAGTCTGTGTGGCCAACAAGGCCCCTTTTTTCTCCCAGCCTTAGGTCTGTTTTGTGTAAATGCTCCCTCCTGAAAGTTGACTTAAGTGTCTCTTTTTTTTTCTCTCAAGACGAGCAGATGATGACTCTCAGCTCCACCATGTGCGCTAATCGCAGCCTCTCCCCTCATCTATTTCCCACATTCTGTCTCTGTGAATTGCTACATTGCTTTTGTTCTTCCCACGAACCATTCTTCACCTCCCATTTTTACTTTCTCCCCACCCACCTGCCTTTTTCCTTGCTTCCACCCATCCCGCAGGGTGTCTGCTGCTTTTATGTCTCATAGAGAGGAGAGGGGGGGGGGGGCATAGCCCTGACCTCCTCTGCTGAGCAGAAGCAGCAGAGTTACTTAAGAGGATTCCTCGCCTTGTCTGAGCTGCTGATTCACCATGTGTCATCATTGTTTTGCTTCGAGATGCAAAGAGAAATCTGTCATCATGTAATAGAAGGCCATTCACAAATGTAGGAATGACAAGATTCCCGCTGCGACAGTGAGCGCAGACATGATGTAGCCCATGGCAACATGTAACATAAACTTGTCTGTTTATATAAATTGTGGGCAGCAAATATGTGCCTCTGTCATTTGGATAAATAGAATCCTGGGTAGCTGATCTGTGTCGGAAAATGCTAATTTCTAACATCTGGCTCACCCCTCACTGTAGGGAACACACAACAGTGTTTTGAGTTCAAGTGTTTGTGTGCCTGTCTCGTTTCAGCCATTCTGGATTATAGACGATTAGATTAAATCCCGCCAGTGGCACTTATGCTCCTGCTGAGCCTGAGGCAAGATAGCCCATGCTGTGTATTTGTTAACAGCTCTTCAAATTATAATATTGTAGCTATTGCATAATCATAATCATAATTTATAATCAGTATGTATCTGCACAACCCTTTTTCAGTGCTATGTAATTCATTCTTTACCCTGTTTTAAGCACATAAAGGGATAACCCAGTTGAAGTTGTCATGAAAGGGACTCTAACGGGGGGTTGAGAGCTGGTGAGGTGGAGTAACGTCTTTACCTTCAGTGGGTGTTGCAGCCCTGTATTGTAAAGTCACACAGTCGGCCTCACTGTATGGTTATTGTAAGGCGCCACCCTGTTGCCTCGGTCATCAAAAGCTACTTAGTTCCTTCAGTTGCTTTTATTAGAAACTTGGTGATCAGGGTGGGAAATCCAGCCTCTGGTTCACCCAACCAGCAAAACTGATGGGTGTTAAAAAAAAAAAAAAATCATCCAGGCACTCTGTCTCAGACATTTTTTTAAATGTAAAAACATTGTAGGAAAACTGTAGCACTTCCTTGAGGCACCCGCCTTTTCACATTGTCCGTGTTTGCTCGCTGACGCCATGGTCTTCGAGTAATATATGTGTAATATCGCTGATGACTGCATTTCTGATCAGCTGCTGACTCAAACCTCCAGATGTGTCAGCTGTTCTCAGCATGCATGTGCTCGTGTCAGCTTAGAGCTGCATGTCAGAACACACGTCGTTGACGATAAGAAAACGAAATGCGCTTTGTTCCAGTAAATAATGCTGTGTAGCCTTTTAGAGAAACCAGCGAGTGCTTGAGATATCACTTCAATCTATAGTAATTTAAAGCTTCTTTTAATAAAGAACTTGAAGCATACTTTAGCATCCTTCGGAGGATCAATAATTAATCACTTAAAAACACAGTGATTGCTTACAGCCTTAACGTGTGTGTTGCAGGCTGGAAGCCCACTGCTTAGTTTGTGTAAAAGTCTCAACTCAATGATCAGCAGCCTGACAGGAAGACTCTGTGTTTGCATTTTCCATGTTGCTTGAGTAGTAAACACAGTGTCGGTGTGTTTTCTTGCTTGTTAACCCTTCTCCTCTCTCCTCAGGATGGCTTGGATGCGCTGGTGTACGACCTCGACTTCCCTGCCCTGAGGAAAAACAAGAGCATTGACAACTTCTTGAATAGATGTAAGTAGCTCGCATGGTGCACGTCCCGCTTTATTGCTGTCCTGCTCATGTCTTTCACTTTAACCATTTGCGTTTGCAGACCCCTGTAAACATGTGGGTACATGCCCAGGCTCAGAAAAGAAGACCGTTTTTGGGTCACCGCCTCTATGTAGGCTTGGACACAATAGGTGTCTGCTGCTTAGTGTCCCCAACAAAGAGGCTTTCATAAATGGCTGGTGACCCACATGATGCTGATCATGATGGCTTCTCTTTTTCTCAGTGCCCTCAGACTAGGGAATCCCCATCACCGTGTTTCAGGCAAAACAAAACCCATCCATCGAAAGCGGAGGGTGAGGCTACACCTCTCCTCCAACAGATCCAGCGCAACTGTTCTCATTCTCATTTACATTTCAAGGAAACGGCAGCGATCATGTTACAGTGTTTATCTCAAGACTTGTTCTCGTAAATCCAGGAATGTCTGAGGTGGGGGGCAAAGAACTGTATTTAGTATGTATTCGATTTCTCTAACTGCACAAACATGAAGGCAAACATATCATTTAAAGAACAGCAATAACCAAACATCCTTTCTCTCCCTACCTCCTTTGTTTCTATTTCATTATAACCCAATATATTCTCCCACTCTGTGGCAGGTTTTGCGGCCTTCTGTATCACTTTTCATTTTCCTTGGTTTCTCTACATAGTCCTCCTGCAAAGAAACAACAGTTTTTTTTGCACAGACATCTATTCAGAGAGATTCATATTTCTGTGCTGTATGGAATTCTCACATGGGGAAATGATAGGCGCTGTGTGTTTGCTCTGCACATGTCCTGTTGTATATGGCTCTCTGACTGTGTGCAGTGCATGCTATTATATTTCGCAAGCAATGTATAAAAGGGATTCAAAAGGGTGATTACAACCTGCCTTTGTATTATGTGGTCATGAGAAATTGTGGTCTCTCGGTCTCTTAACTTGATGTTAAAGTGTTACGTGTTGTCAAGTCGTGCAGTCCAAGCACAACTTTAGGAAAAGAGAACAAAAAAATCACTTCTATACATTTCAATCCAAGCTACTGTAAACCCTCAGGCAAAAACTGCCATTAGACATCTCCTCTAATACCCTTGGTACTGTACTTTTATGAATAACACCCAAGTCCTGGAAAATGCATTGATGGATATGGACTAATGGATTGGCTGTCTTGTGAGACCGGCCCCTCAGTTGCATGTATTGCCTGAAGGGCTCTTCACTCTGAACTCTTCCTCCTCCATATTATTGTGCTTTGCACCCTGATCGTATCAGCTGATCGCTCCACCAGTATATACGCTGGGACCTACTGGCAATAATCCTCCTCCGCTCCACAGCAACATCAAATTCTATTTGTTCAATTTCTAAACATGGTTTGTGTGTCTTTTTGGTCCCCTGGGATTTTTCCAGCAGGGATCATGATCCCGGGAACCACTGCACAGAGTGGAAATGACTCACACTCAAATGTTCTTATTCTAATAGCTCAGGGCTTACTTTTTATTTTTAGATCGATTGAACTTGGATGCCCCCGCAACCCCCTTTTCCATGCTTTCCCGTGCCAGTTGTGACCCATGTGAATTGAAAATTATCCCCCTAGTCCAGCTATGACCAAATTTGGCTGAACAGTGAAAGCCATCTCCCCGAGGGGAACTAGTGTGTTGTTACATCAGCGCGAGGTCTGCTCTGTTTGCCAACACACTGGATCTTCCAACGAAAGTCTGTCGGCCTCTTGCTTTGTGGAGATATTAAATGACACCTAATGATGGGAGATTATAAAAACAAGGAGGCAGTGAGAAGGTGATCGTGCATTTAGACGGCGATAGCTGCATTTTAAAAACACAAATGACAGAACGGAGCCGCCCTGTCATCTGCAAGCTCTCCTCCCAGGCACCTTACACTGCATTAACTTTACGTCACTGATCTTGCCAACTGTAACTTTGGCTGTGATGCTTCAGTGCACAAGGCTCAGGATAAGACTCCTCTTTTAAAAGGTCAAGGCAGTGACTTAAGCAGAGCACAGATGCCTGCACAGATTCTGTTTTCTCTAACATCTGTCTTTGCTTGCTTTTTATTTCCCCAGACAAGGAAACCATTAGTAAAATCCGTGATCTACGCATGAAAGCAGACGATTATGAGGTCGTTAAAGTTATTGGGAGGGGTGCATTCGGAGAGGTGCAACTGGTAAGGATGCCGTTTTATTTTATAGGTACAAAAAAATGAAATGTTTCTTTCTCCTTTGGTCTAAATTGACTTGAGTCACCGATCACCTTTTTGTTTTCCAGGTAAGACACAAAGCCACGTGCAAAGTATACGCCATGAAGCTGCTGAGCAAGTTTGAGATGATCAAGAGGTCGGACTCTGCTTTCTTCTGGGAGGAGCGAGACATCATGGCTTTTGCCAACAGCTCATGGGTTGTGCAGGTAGGTCGTGATAAAATAAAAGCACCTATGTTGTTAAACCCAGCCTCATGTGAGTCTCTTTTCTTTGATATTGTTTTTCACTCATTATTTCTCACTTTGTTCCCCCTTTTTTTCCACAGCTCTTTTTTGCTTTTCAAGACGATCGCTACCTCTACATGGTGATGGAATACATGCCCGGCGGCGACTTGGTTAACTTGATGAGCAACTACGACGTCCCAGAGAAGTGGGCCCGCTTCTACACAGCCGAGGTGGTGCTGGCTCTGGATGGGATCCACTCCATGGGCTTCATTCACAGGTTGAAGAAGATTTCTAACTTGCCCTTATCAGTGATGTTGCTAGGTACGCGTCCTGCGTCTCTGACGCATTAAAATCTGAAAGGACGCAGTAAACTCATTATCCATGCGTCCCGGCACCTCATTTTCCCATGAAAAATGATACATTGTTAACAACAACTCATGTTTAAAATCATGGGAACTAGTAGGGTTGTCACCAGGACCAACACTTACTGTAGGAACCAAGTACCGCGAGTACCGAAAAAATACAACTTGGCCTTTTTGCACTGCGGAACGTTTCTCACTGGATGAGTTTCAGGCGTACCGATTATAGCCTACTAGAGCACAATTATTTAACGAGTCAAAAAGCCGCCGACACTGATCACTGCATGAGGAGTTTTAATGCAGCCTGAACGCAGCTCAAACCGACCCGGTGCCTCAGCACGGCGAACAAGCTTTGATAAACACATCGGATCCACGCTGGTTTACAGTATCCTGCCGTATTTTAGCCGGTCACTACCGGAGCTTAATTGAAAAAAAAAGAAAAAAAAGCGCTCGTCGCGGTGGAGCGGAGAACAGCGGAGTTTCCTCTGCTGCAGCTGAACAGCTGACATGTGGTCAAGACGTAGCTACAGACCTGTCACTGTCCACGGTGCAGACTTCAACCTCAGAGCTCTGTCCTGACCTGTCCCTGAACATCACACAGGGACAACATGGAGCTGCCTGTGTGAGTTTTATTAATGTTTACATCAGGTTGAGTTAAACAAATCAGTTTATGCTGCTGTGATTTAAGTAAATACAGTAATCATCATAGTGTAGTGGCAGGAAAGACCATTTCATCTGTATCAAATAATGTGTTGGTCAAGAACAAGTTCAACTTAAAGTCAGATGAAAAATTTTTATGGTGTTTTTACCGTTCCTAAATGTAAAAAAGGGTCACATTGGACCCTCAACATTATTTAAAGGTTAAATAACGTGTTACTTAAACATTTTTCATTGTGCTGTGCTCTAAAAATAAACTAACAAATAGTGTAGAGTCCTGTATAAGGAATGTTGAGCTTAAACTTTAACCTTAAATTTAGGTTCTCAGGAAAATAGCTGCTCATCAGTAAATAGTTAATCAATCGATGAGGTCCATCAACTAACGATTAATGAATTAATCGATAATTTGCATCCCTAGGCCCTAGTTTTTTTTTAAATTGTGGTATCGAATAAGTATCGAGAATCGTGGAAATTTACAGAAATTCTGGTATCATGACAACCCTATTGGGGACCCATTGAATTTCCCAGGGACCCACCCAAATCACCACCTGTGGGTCCCTGGGACTCACTACATTGAAAACCTATCAACATCACTGCCTTATATTGCATTCGTTGGTTTTGTTTTCAAATTGGCTCCGGGGCAAAACACAGGGATGTGATACATTTCAAATGAAGCTGTTGTTCCTCGGCCCTTGTGAGGCACTCCTTAACTTTTTTATCCTCTCAGCCTCATACAAAGCAAACGTGTCAATTCATTTATCTTTTATGGTGCCTGACGACTGCGAGATACGCTGGAGGCTCTGGAAGGTGTGGTGGCAACCTATGATCTAATGGGACCATTGTAATAAGCAGGAAGTAGTCCAGGGACAGAGGCACTGTTTTTAGCCTGAATGCTAGCTGCTAGTGTTTCTAACTATAGGCCTAATGCTACATTACCACTTGTTTTCACAACTGCGACTCATTTAACCCAACTCTATCCCAGACACACACGTCTTTTTCTCTACGTGCATTTCACCCAGTGCGAGGCTTTGAACTGAGTTTCCTTTTTTCTATCATTGTTGTCTCATTTCTCTTTCAACAATGATTTGTGTGAAATTTAAACCAGAGTTGTTTCTATACAGCGAGTCAGTTCCATGATACGTGATGTGGATCTGTAAGGACATCTCTCTGCACTGACTGGCACTACTTTTTTTTTTTTTTAATATAATACTTCTATGCACACCAGGCATGAAATATTTCCCCCCCTATTATTAAATCGTTACTAATAATATTCTGCACAATAAGCTCCGTGCCCACACAGCTGCAGTGGTGGAAAGATTCACACTTTGACAGTCACGTTACAGCTCACCGCCGTTTTCCAATTTCCTCTGTGATAGTTGTAGCGAGAGGAAATTTCACGAACACATAAATTCTTCTCTCCCAATTCCCAGCTCCCTTCATACCTCATTACATCTGACCTATCGCTGCAGTGGAGTGCAGCACCTTTAGACAGCTCTGATTTGGAGAGCTGTTCTCCCCAAATGGCACCCTCGAGCAGATCTAACCTTAACTGCACACTCCTGCAAACTCCTTCGGTTTTCTTTTTATTGGCTGGAGTTTGATGGCATTGGTGGAATTTGTGGGTTGTGTACGAGTTTGATAACATTGATGTATATTTCTTTTCACCCATGCAGGGACGTGAAGCCTGATAACATGTTGCTAGACAAAGCAGGCCATTTAAAACTGGCAGATTTTGGGACCTGCATGAAAATGAACAAGGTATCACAATTTGGATTTCCCTTTTGATTTGTTTATTTAATTATATTGATATTCCAGTAATGAGATTGTTTTTAATGCTTCATTTTTTGTCATTCTCCCCTTCAGGATGGTATGGTACGATGTGACACAGCAGTGGGAACTCCAGACTACATTTCACCTGAGGTACTGAAATCCCAAGGAGGAGACGGCTATTATGGCAGAGAGTGTGACTGGTGGTCGGTGGGGGTATTCCTGTACGAAATGCTAGTTGGTGAGTTTCAGATTAAGCATTTCCTGGAAAAATCAACAATTTGAGCTTCATTTTTATTGTTGTACCACTTATAAAAGGTTCAAATGCTCAACAATAATAAAAACCTGATCAGTTTTACTTGTTCTTCTACCATAAATCTTGACATTGTTTATTTTTTTTTTTACTGTTTTGATTAAATGTCCTGCCTTGTCTGGTGCACAGGCGACACTCCTTTCTATGCGGACTCGCTGGTGGGGACCTACAGCAAAATCATGAACCACAAGAACGCCCTGACCTTCCCCGAAGACAGCGACATCTCCAACGATGCCAAGAATCTCATCTGCGCTTTCCTGACTGACAGGTTAGAGAACCGCGGAACAAGCGCCCGGATCATGGAGAGGGTCCTTATCTGTGAAGCCTTGTCTTTGTCTAGGTGCTAAGTGTTTTCTGGTGGAGAGGGAGCCTCTGTGGAAAGAATCTTGATGGAAACGCTCACACCAGCAGGGAAGCTGTGCCTCTCTGCATCAAGATGTGTCACTTGCTTTCTTCTACTGCTATTTTTAATATCACACACGCCCACACACACAGCTTGAAGTTCTCCAGCCTGGTGCTCGGGCTGTTACAGATTCAAAAATAGGCAATTATTTATTTTTCTTTTTTCTTTTTTTTTTGTAACCGTCACATAGCAAGAATCTGGCAGTATGTTTTAACACAGTCATAAGGAACCCTATATTTTGTGTTCATAAAGTAGACCTGTTTTATTTGGGCAAACTGCTATTTTGGGTTCTGCAGAGTGTCAGTTTAGTAATGCATGTGACTTTTTGCTTTCATATCATCGTTTCAATCTTCTGAACTAATTTGCCAATCATTTGACAGCAGGTCTATTAACCTGCTGTTCAGAGACTGACAGAAGAATAAGTGTGAATTCTGTGTGGCATTGGGGGTTATGACTGATGAATTATCAGACTGCAGATTCTGACTGAGGAAAGACTGAGTTTTGCCGTTTGTGCCTTTCTAGTCAGCAGTTAAGATTCATATTTAGAAATGATTAGATTTGGTGTTCTTGTCTTTCTGGAATGTAGCGATATGCTCTACAGCGTCATCCGTCTGGCTTGTAGCCTACAGCTTCTTTTTCAGCATCTTATATCATCAAAATAGCTCTAATTTTAGGCACAGATTTCCTTCGCTTTCAGATCTTTGCACAGAATCGCTGAAATATCAAACTAACTATGTCCTCTCCGACCCCTGCAGGGAAGTTCGGCTCGGTCGTAACGGTGTCGATGAGATCAAGAGGCATCCGTTCTTCAAGAATGACCAGTGGACATGGGAGAACATCAGAGAGAGTAAGGACACTTTTTTTTTTTTTTACTGCTGTGGCTCCAGATTACTTTTCACACCTCCCACGTCTACTCACTGTTATTTCAATCATGCAGCCAGCGTTCATGTTTTCCATTTGACCTACTACAGACAGTTGCAGGAAATTCTTGTAGACGAGCCATTCATTCAGCATCCTATCCAAGACTAAACATGATTCCTGCTCCGAGTAATAATTGGCAGCCCAGCGTTTTTTTAGGCCAACAACAGGGGAAGCAGTTCAATGCAAATGTTAATGCGCTGGGATTGACGCGGGAGCATAGAGAGAGAGATTAGAAATGTAGAGCTAAATCCAGTAGCTAGAGTCAGTCCTTTAGTGGCTTTATATTTAATACTTTACTAGGCTGAAGTCAGCACTTTGTTGTTGGCCACCCCTGTCGTTCCACTGGCTGATCAGCTCTGCTTGCTGGCTGGTTTCCCTTGTTTTAAAGAGCGTTTCAAAAGAGGAAAAAACTCTGCAGAGAATATTGAAACACCGGCTTCTGTGTCTTTAACTCAAAATGCAGCAATAATAGATAAAAAAACAACAACAAAAGAAAATCTGGCAAAGTCAAAAATAGATAATAAGCAGAGGATTTTCAATTTCTGATGTGATCATGAAAGTTAAGGGCACATTTGCATCTCTAACTTAGATGTTAGTGATGGTCAGAGGTATTTGCATCAACTCCTTTTCCTTTAGCAAATAGAGTGAATGCTAATGAAGTGTGAAGGCCCCGCTTTTTTCCTGTATCGTCACAAATCTTCCATCTCCTTGTGCCATGTGCAGCGGCTGCTCCAGTCGTGCCTGAGCTGAGCAGTGACATTGACACCAGTAACTTTGACGACATCGAGGAGGATCGGGGAGAGGAGGAGACCTTTCCCATACCAAAGGCCTTTGTGGGCAACCAGCTCCCCTTCGTGGGCTTCACTTACTACAGCAATCAGCAGTAAGTCTTCCCGTAAAATGTCGTGTTCATGCCTCTGCTGTGTAATTTATTGGAGAAATAATGGCCGTTTAAAGTTCCTATTTGTTAATACTGTATTCTTCTTTCAGCCTTTTGCGCGGCTCCAATCCCTCCAAGGCCAGCGACAAACGTAGCAGCTCCACGAAGGAAGACAAGAGTCATGTAAGTGGACGACCACAATTTTTCAAGAAAATGTCTTTTTAAGAAGACTTGGACTATTTAGTAGTTTTCCGTCTTGTCTTATTTATTCAAAATGGTCTGTGTCTGCTCAGCTGGAAAACCTGCAGAAACGGATCTACCAACTGGAGGAGCAGCTCCACGGTGAGATGCAGCTGAAGGATGAGTTGGAGCAGAAATGCAGGTATGCACCCACGTCATTTATTCTTGCACAAAAAAAACCCATTTACTTAGGCAAACTGATGCAAAATCTTTGGTCTCTGAGACGGGCTGCAAAAACAAAGGTGTTACAGAGTGATGGTTAGAAGCATGAAATGAGAAACCTGTGTAAAAAGGTTGTGACAACTGCAGAAAACACAAAGGGGCCACAGACAAATAGTTATCACTATTTGGTTACGAATAGGGAACCAGACTTGCATGTAACTGAGACGGTACTTGTTGTAATGTGACATTCAGTGCAGTTAAGTATTTTTTTTTTTTATCAAACTCTTCTTCCAGGACGTCAAGCTCCAAGATCGACAAGATCATGAAAGAACTGGATGAAGAGGTGAAATCCCGTCACCTTGTCTTTCCCTCACTTTTTAAATTCAGATTTCAAGATGTTGCCTGCTTTGCAATTATACCCATTTAAAGAAGCATGCGCTGAAGGTGCAGCTTTAATGTCGTGCTAAATTGAGTAAATGACTGTTTACAATCAGAGGCTAAGGATTAAGGTTCAGTTTGTTCCTGCCGTATTATAGCTTCTCTGTCGTTCCCCCGCCACAGGCAAACCTTCGGAAGAGCGCGGAGGCCAGCACGTCTCTGCTGGAGAAGGACAAGATCATGCTGCAGCACAGATTCACCGAGTACCAAAGAAAAGCTGACCAGGAGGCGGAGAAGAGACGCAATTTGGAGAATGAGGGTAAGGATAATGAGGCGCTGCTGATGTCTGATTGAGACGCTTTGCAATTAAAGTATTATTGCCGAGCAAGGCGGTGATGCAGTGTTTTGACATAGTTCCGTTACATGGTAATGCCTTCATCCTCTCAGTATCATTTGATCTGGCCAAGACACATGTCCCAAATGGATTACTTGGTATCCTGGGGTGACCCCAACCCCAGCCCTCGTGACTGCACTTTGCTTGCTGGTTAAGTGCTAAACCATGCTATTAGAATAGAGGATGTGGTATACTTATGCACACATTTTAACAATATTGTAAACAGATATTTGCAGATGTTATAAATGAAGGCCTGTCTAATCGATTTGCTGTCCTGCTTATTCCTAGTGTCAACTTTAAAGGAGCAACTTGAAGATATGAGAAAGATCAGCCAGAACTCACAGGCCTCGAATGACAAGATTGCCCAGCTGCAGAGTCAGGTACAGTAAACATGCATATGTCTTTCAGGCTTCACTGCAGCTCCTAAGCAATTTGTGTAGTGAAAGTGTATAGGAAAAAAAGAGACTATGACCATTCTGGACAGAAAAGATTAGGCCTGATATAAGTTTATAGTTTGTTTTTGAAATTTTGGTTTAAAAAAAATGGGTGTTATCTGTGTTCAGTCAAAATAGCAGATACTCGTGAATGGTGTATGGCCTTCCAGAGAGTGTTGCATTATGGGTTAGAGAGTTTTCAAGTCTGTCTATAGTGAGCCTTTCAGAGTCGATCAACCTTGAAAGTGTTTCGTTAGCACAGTTGAACTCGCGGGAGTGTCTGAAGGCCGCTCGAACATGTTCTGCCGCCACAGAGGAAATATATTCATGACGAGTGAGAACGAGTTCCCAGCTTCTCCTCTTCGCTGCGGAGCGGAGCCAGTGAGACAGTCTGTCAAAGCCAAGCCAAGAATTACGTCAGTCACAGATGATGAACTCAGAAAGACCGAAGTCTGAAAAAAACGTTAATGTCGGTGAAAATAATTATGCCAGAGAAATTAGAGGAAGAGAAGAACGGTCTCGCTACAGTGACTCAGTCAGCTGACTAGTGGCCACAAGGAAAGTGAGCTGTCCACAGACGTCCAACTGAACAAATATTTTGGGAGGCAGCCAACCGTTGTTATGTTGTCAGATGGTTACGGGTGGATGAGAAAATTGGAGTTCGTGTCTGTTCAGTACAAGTCTTGTTTGCCAGTGTAATTTTCTGTGAGGATTACTTTAGGACATATTGCTCACTTCATCAGTGAGCACATTTGTTTCACTGTTCCTCTTGCTAATGTCTGAGTGTACTGTGAAAAGGAAGCTTTGTTGTGTTGTATAAATACTGTAATGGTCCAAAGTTATGTGCAAATTAGATTTTTGCAATGCACAATACACAAATACACCTAAGAGGACTTCGGGTAGGCGCTGACGAGTCTGATCCTTTCCGTTTCGATCGGTAGCTGGAGGAGGCCAATGACCTGCTGCGCGCAGAGTCGGACACGGCGGCGAGACTGAGGAAGAGCCACACGGAGATGGCGAAGTCGATGAGCCAGCTGGAGAGCTTGAACCGTGACCTGCAGGAGAGGAGCCGCGGCACCGACGGAGAGAAGGCGCAGCTGGAGAAGGAGCTCCTGCTCGTCCAGAGCACCCTGGACTCCGAGAGGAGGAACTACAGCCAAGGATCGGAGGAGATCAGGGAGCTGCAAGGTGCAACACACTAACGCACAAATATTGCCACTGAGGCATGCAAATCAAACACTTAACTAATCGAGATTGTTTTTTTGTTTTGTTTTATGTGATGTTTATGTTTCAAAATCCGATTTTGATGTTAGTCACAATAGAGTGAAAACCTGACCTCAAAGACTAGGAGAGAGAAAAAACCCGAGGAAGATTTTTAATATTTGGAACAAATTCTGCGTGGTTCCAAATCACTCTTTAAGACTGATTATCTGCTTCTCATTCAGACATTCGAGACAGCTGCAGAAATTCCACGTAATGGAAGCACTGACAAGCCCTGCAGCATCCAAATCCATCCCAGACTTATCTGCCAGCCACTTTATATTTTCATAGGAAACAAGATTTGAAAGTCATAAATTATTGGGGATGGAGGGATACTGAACTCATTTAAATGCAAACTATATGTCAAAGAAGTATGACGGTCTGAAGCTATGAAGTATGGCTTAAAAAAACGATTTTGCTATTAAAAGTATGAGCTTCATCTCATGAACACTGTGATTCTGACTGTCTGTGTTTATCTGTGCTTCTCAGCGCGGATGGCAGGGCTGCAAGAGGATAACAAAACCTTGAAGCTCAACCTCTCCAAAGTGGAGGCAGAACGTAAACAAGCCCAGGAGAGGAGCAACAACCTTGAAAAGGTGCAAGAAGCAGCAGTCGCAATAGGATTTGTGCAATTTCTAAACATTTGCTCTTATCTTGTGAATGTTTTTTTTATGCGATGAATGTGTATTCAGTTTGCTTCATGTTGTCTGTCTGGTTCTGACCTCCTCGCCTCCACAACAGGAAAAGAACAACCTGGAGATAGACCTGAACTATAAACTGAAGACCTTACAGCAGCGTCTGGAGCAGGAACAGACGGAGCACAGGGTGACACGGGCACAGCTCACGGACAAATACGAGTCTATTGAAGAAGCCAAATCAGCTGCCACGAATGGTATGCCAGTCCTGTGTCAGAGCATGCCTCACTCTCCTGCTTTCATCCTCTTCTCCTCGCTCCCTCTACAGATCTACTACCCCACCTTCTCTACTTTTCTTTTGTCTCTCCACCGTTACTTGATTTAGCTTCTTCATCACCCCCATGACCTTTGTCCTGCTTTGTCTTTTTTCCCACAACCTCATCAGTCTCAGCTTCAGGGGCAGTTTGGGTGTGAAGGAATTCAAGGAGTGTTAGACAGCCAGCGTGTCAGGACATTGCTTCTTTGCATATGAAAGCTGGACTATTAAGTAGTTTTTATTTTTTCAGTGGAATGATGATCTGTCCAGGTGATTTCTTGCCTTTCACCTAGTGTATACTGGAGGAGACTCTCCGCCCTCTCCTTGGCAGATTTCCTCCATGTTGAAGTTCTTTCATCTTTGTCCAAGTTTACTGATTAGCAGGAAATCCCTGGGAATATTAAAAAGTTGAACTCACCAATGTTAGTTTAGAGAAAACAAGGTTTATGTGAAATAAACAGAACTCACAACGTGTGCTCTGTAATAGAAAATTAAGAGAGAATCAGGGTTAGAAATAGACTTTGTGTTAATCCAGTTGTTACATGTATTCCATCTGATACAGGGATACTGGTAAATGATCCAAACAGGCACTGTTCTTCCATGATAACCATTAAATCTGTCAGTATATGGTGCAGGCGCTCTCTCATACCTCTCATATTTTGCTCAATACTCTGTGGCAGCAGGACAGAGTTGACTGTTCCTCTCTCATTTTGCCTCCAGCCGTTCAGCAGAAGATGTCTGAGGAGAATGGAGCGCGGATGAGAGCCGAGAGCCGGGTGGTGGAGGTGGAGAAGCAGTGCTCCATGCTCGAGTTTGACCTCAAGCAGTCTGTGCAGAAGATGGAGCAGCTGATGAAGCAAAAGGAAAGGCTGGAAGATGAGGTAAATGGTCCCTCTCGCCTCTATTGATATAAATCCATATCAAACAGCTTTACATTTCTATAGCATTTGTGTGATGCCTTTCCCCTCTTGTGTCTCCCTCCTCCTCCAGGTGAAGAATCTGAGGATACAGATGGAGCAGGAGTCGAGCAAGCGAGTCCTGGCTCAGAATGACTTGAAGAGCCGCACGCAGGAGGTCGACCGTCTTAGGTGTTCGGAGAAGCAGCTCAAACAAGAGATCAACACAGCACTAGAGAGTAAACGCTCGCTGGAGTTCCAGCTGGCACAGCTGACCAAGTGAGTGGTCCTTCAGCTTCAGGTTGTCAAGAAGAAATCCTAATTCTAAGATATATTACTGATATATGTTGTCCATCCACTACTTTGCATTACACTAGGCATTATTAGGCAGATTAGAAGAAATACACTAACACTCTTTGTATTATGTCTTCTAGGAAAATGGGAACATTTGTGCCAGTTGTTATTGTAACTCTCAAACAAACTGGCAGCAGCTCCGGCCAGGAGATCTACGTTTCTGTTATTGTTGCACTGCCCAGTAATGCTCTTTGGAAGTCAGGGCGTAAATTGCCCGACAATTGCCTGCCATTTTCAAATAGGTGCTATTATTCCAGCTTAGGGGGGTGGGATGGGGTGGGGGGGTTGGCCATGCCAAAGCTGTTCTGTGACCGTGTTTACACCACAGGATTAGGGTTTACTCCCGAGTCCAGCTCCCTCCACTCTGCGGCTAATCCTCTGGCGAGCGCGGCAGCCAGTTGTGCTGCTAGTTGCATTTAGCACAGCCACTGACTTTTTAGAGGCTGGCTCTGTTTGCCTGGCTAAAGAGTGTTGTTTTAGAAAGCGCTCAAACATGTGGGTGTGTGTGATATTAGCCAGTCGCATGGATCTAATGAAGACATGACTTGAAATGATCTTGTTTCTTTTTGTTGCCAGACAATACAGAGGCAACGAGGGACAGATGAGGGAACTTCAGGACCAGCTTGAGGCCGAACAGTATTTTTCTGTAAGTCTCTCAGTCCCCAAGTGTCTCTTCCCTCTTTTTATTCTGTTTGCAAGCTTTGGTCTTATCGATCTGTCTCTACTCCTCCAGACGCTTTACAAAACTCAGGTCAAGGAGCTAAAAGAGGAGATTGAGGAAAGGAACCGGCAGGTACAAGACGCCCATAAAAAGGTGCAGGAGTTGTGCAGTGAAAGGTAAGAGATTGATGCACGCTGCAGCTGTGCCCATTGTAGACTTAACCATCCAGATATTGATTATTGACCAGCTGAGGTTTGTTGTGCAAGGAATTTATGAAACTAACTTCTAAAATGTGTTTCTTCCTGGACAAAGGGACTCACTGTCCGCCCAGCTGGATCTGACCGTGACCAAGGCCGAATCAGAGCAGCTCGCCCGGGCTCTTCAGGAGGAACAGTACTTTGAGCTCAGCCAGGAGAACAAGAAGGCAGTGACTAGACATAAGCAGGAGATCGGGGAAAAGGAGGCCACCATTGTACGGGTGAGGAAACCCTTAAGTGTCTTAAGTGTCCCTCCAGCTTGAGTTGATTATGCCATTCTGCCATGAAAACAATATTGTCCTTAAGAACCACAATCAATCAGTTTAATCATAAAAATAAGAACTGTACGTTTCTGTGCAGCTTGAAGATTCCAATAAAACTCTGACCAAAGATGTGGAGATCCTCAGCAAAGAGAAGACCGAGTTGAATGAGAAGCTTCGTGCTCAGGAAGAAGGTAGCTTCCCTTTCTTGACCTTAAGGTCTCCCTGCGGTGTTGTAATTGGCTACTGTTCGAGCTGACTCCCTTTTTCTTCACAGAATATGTAGCTCAGAAGGAGGAGATTACAAATGCAATCAAGGCCAACTATGAGAAGGTCCTCAACACTGAGCGCACACTGAAGACTCAGGTAAAGATGAACCTCTTTAGTCTAGACAGCGAACATTAACATTATGGCGAACGGTGGCTGATTTACTTTACCTCAATCCGTCAGGCGGTGAACAAGCTGGCGGAGATCATGAACCGCAAGGACATGAAGCTGGACCAGAAGAAGAAGGGCAGCACTGCCGACCTGCGGAAGAAGGAGAAGGAGAACCGCAAGCTTCAGCTAGAGCTGAACCAGGAGAAGGAGAAGTTTAACCACATGGCCATCAAGTATCAGAAGGAGCTGAGCGAGATGCAAGCGGTAAGCGAACACCCCAGGGAGGCCGAGGCTTGTGTAATCACACAGGATTTTCTTTTTTTTCTCCCCATCGTTTCTAACCAAAATCTCTTCATTCCCCACCAACAGCAACTGGCAGAAGAATGCACATATCGCAACGAGCTGCAGATGCAGCTGGACAGCAAGGAGAGCGACATCGAGCAGCTGCGGGAGAAGCTGAACGACCTGCAACAGCGCATGGACAACTCGAGTGTCACCAGTTTGCAGACAGACGAGACAGACAGCAACATCGCAGGTAAGGTCACCGTGGTGGAGACCGCTGCTCCAGCACTTATACTGACTCAGGGTTTTTTTTTTATGAATTGATTTGTTGATGAATGATGACTGATGATTGATTGTGCAGCTGAGAAACTGAATTTCCTTTGGGATAAATAAAGTATTTATACATCTATCAATCTACCACACGATGCATCTCCAGTTTAAAGTGGAGATGGAAAGATTTAGATTTTTGCCTTTTTGTGGTTTTTGGCACTCAAACATTTTTTCACCATGTTGAAATCAGTGCGTTTCCCAGGTGTGTTACTTATTGTCTCAGGTGTGTAATTTATTCTTTAAAGGGGTTTAAACTGTTAGCTTGTTTCCCTGTACATTCAGACCATAGCAGCAGGCGGGTACAGAAGAGACTGCACAACAGGTGCCTGTGGAGGTGTGGAACCGTTTAGATTTACTGAAGCTGCTGTATTTATCACTACGTGTTGAGTAACAGTTGGTCATAGTGAACGACGGTAAACTCGTCTTTTCTAACACGAATATGACTGTGCCTCATTCCAGGTCTGTTTTCATGTATTGCTGGTGTCTGTGGTTAAACCATTCTCTTTTTATTTCCCTCATGTCCAGTTGGTTCTCCTTGCTCTTCTTATCTTTGTAACTTCTATTCCTTTCCCTCTGTGAGTAACTGAGTGGACGAGCCCCTCCCCTCTTGCCTGGCCTGCTCTGCAGCTGTTGTGTGTTTTTTTGTCTTTTTGCCCCCTGATTTCCTTAAGTGTTCTTTTGCCAGAGGTGACACAGCCATCTCTGTTGGAGGGTGGGGGATTCATGTAACACTTTTGAAAGAAGCCTTATTGAGTGGGAAGTAAAATAAAAGTAAACTGTCTGATCAACAAAATTCATTGACTAACATTAACAGGATGTTAAATGTAAACGTAAAGGAGGTTACTGACCACACCTTGTGTGAGGTTTACCGCATCACTCTCTGCACCTTTCAAAACGTGTCTTGAAACAAAAAAAGTTGTTTTTCAATTCATGGCACTGTGTGCTTCAAGCACTAAACACAATCGTGGTTTTTTTTGTGTGTTTACTTTTTCTGTCGGCATGTTCACCTAGAAGTACTGCTCGTTTTTGACACAAAGATTCCCCTCACAGTGTCACATGTAGCAAACAAGACCCTCTCAGTTCACTGTTCCCCGTTTAGCTTGTGTTGTTTCAGCTGCATGCACTTGAAATTATGATTTTAACACCAAATAATGTTTACATAATGTTTCTGTTTAAGGAGTGAGTGATCAAGCTAATTGGATGAAATACTAATTCCCGCTGCAACAGCGACTATAGAGCTTTGGATCATAATTCTAAACGATACAAATCTTCCATGCTCTGTTAACATGCCGACTTAACTGTCTTGCACTTCCTGCATGGGGAGTGAACAGCAGCAAGCAGCATCATGGGATATCTAAACTCATCCCTTGTCACCTACTCCAGTGCAGTTACCTTAATGCTGGCAGAACTCCTTGAGGGGTTCACCTGGTGTTATGAAGCAGTTATGACAGTTTGTGATTTGACTTTTGTTTTTAATTTTTTTCCCACAGTTGAGTTTTGGATTTAATCACTGCATGGTTACGCACCACTAATTTATAACTCTTTTTTTTTTTGTTACAAACCTGGGCTTTTCAGAATCCAGATTGGAGGGTTGGCTGTCCATTCCTAATCGTACTAATATCAAGCGATACGGATGGAAGAAGCAGGTGCGTTGTGTTCCTTTGGCATTTCCTGTGTTCGCCAGCATTTTTGTTGAACTTTGTTACGCTGCCAACAACTCCTTGGACAATATCTGCCTTCCTTTCATTGTCTGTTTAATATTTGCAGTATGTGGTGGTGAGCAGTAAGAAGATCCTGTTCTACAACGATGAGCAGGATAAAGAACAGTCCAACCCCTCGATGGTACTAGATATAGAGTGAGTATTTTTTTAGCTCCTTTTTATGATATTGCAGTATCACTAATTCTGACAGTTTTAATGATATCTAATCATCAATTCTGTGTCTTCTTGTGCAGCAAACTATTTCATGTGAGACCAGTTACTCAAGGAGACGTGTACCGGGCTGAGACAGAAGAGATTCCAAGGATTTTCCAGGTAGGAGGCTCTTTTCCTGTCCTGGAGTTGTCTCTAGATTTTTAAATTTGCCTCCGACCTCATCTCCTCTTCTGCATTCACTCCTGATGTCAAGATATTTTCTTTCTTGACGCGTCACTCCTTTGCTCTGTCTGTTTTCAGATTCTGTATGCCAATGAGGGGGAGTGCAGGAAAGAGGCGGACATGGAGACGGTCCCTCAGGGCGACAAGACCAACTGTCTGCCACACAAAGGCCACGAGTTCATCCCCACGTTATATCACTTCCCTTCAAACTGTGAGGCCTGCGCCAAGCCTCTATGGCACGTCTTCAAGCCGCCTCCGGCTCTGGAGTGTCGCCGCTGCCACGTCAAGTGCCACAAGGACCACCTCGACAAAAAGGAGGATGTTATTGCTCCTTGCAAAGGTAACATACCTGCACATTTGTTCTTATAAATCTAAGCTGTGATGTGATGGATGAACTTTTATATAATTTACCTACATTTATTTTTTAACTATAGCTGATTTATTCTAATGTATGAGGACTTTTCCAATTGACGTTGAAGCCCTAATCCCGACAAGACTGTTAACGCACTGGTGGGATTCATAATGACTCTAGAGGAGTTTGAGTAATTTGCAGCTTTAGGAACTTAATATAACATAACACGGGAAATGAAAAGTCTTTTTTTAAATTGTAAGATGTAATTAGCTGCCACTTAAGGTTCTTAATGTTGCATAAAATTATGTTAATTTGGTTTTGAGGACAATCCAGACAAATGAATGGTTGTTATGTACCTACAGAAAATTTATATGCAGTTTTCTTCTGAAGCTCAATCATTTTAATAATTTTGTTGAAGTAAAAATGGCTAAAATTAGACTGATTCAGAGCTCCTAAAGCTGATTTTCTTCTATAATTGTAAAAATAATCTTTTTGGGTTTGAACTCTTACTGTGACAGAGTAAGCACTTGATATGATGATGGCCATTTTTCATTATTTTGTTTCTATTAATAGATCTAAAGAGCAAACATTTAATCCAGAAAATCGCAGACATATTTAATTCAGTTGTCAGGTTTGTCCGAGAGTCATCTTTCGTCAGTACTATCTTATGCCATCCCCTACAGTAAATTACGATGTGACCTCTGCCCGGGACATGCTCCTGCTGGCCTTGACCCAAGACGAACAGAAGAAATGGATCGGTCACCTTGGAAAGAAGATTCCCAAGACCCCACCATCTACATTCTCTAGAGCCTCTCCTCGTTCTATGTCCACTCGCTCTGGGCCAAACCAGTCCTTCCGCAGGAACCCTAAAAGCAATACAGGAAAGCTGAGGTAACTCAACACCTTAGGACTAGTTTTTTTTCTTAATTCTGTTTTCCATATGAATATGTTTTCTTTTTTTCAGAGACTAATATTCAAATAGCTATGGCTAACTACATGGCCTATCATAAGGCACTGTAATATAATTTTAGGCCGAAAGTGAGGGTTTGCTGCAGTCACAAGTCTTATTTTATCCCATCTGGTGGGCTGCGATGTGGTCAAGTCAGTCACATGACCTGCTGTTTGTTTCCTGTGTTGTAGCAGAGCGCAGTCCAGCCTCCAAGCAGCAGACACAACATCCAGCACTTGTTGACAGGAACTTCTTCAGAAAGTGTTTACGTGTTTTTTAGACTTTTGTCTCCAGCTTCAAACTTGTCTATTTATTAATTGTGTTACTGGGTGTTTCTAACACAAGACACTTCCTGGTTGGTTGGTTGGTTGGTTAACTGCTGGGCTCTTTCCAGTTGACACTTGGGATTCTCGTTTTTCTAAAAGGCACTAATGTGTTGTTGGGTTCAGTAACTAACGTACTATACAACTCTTGTTAGAATGGTCAACATTAAGGATTTTTACAGTACCTGTCGTACATGATGCAAAGGTGTTAATGGTGTTACTGGCAACGTCTGTAAACAAGCTTTTCTGTTGTATGTTGACTTAAATTGGTTACTAACCAAGGTTGAGATGCTATCTTCCTTTTACTGGACACCTGTCTCTATTCTTTCTTTCTTTCAGCTAACCATCTGAACCGTTCCTCATCCTCAAACATGGAGAAACCTGTATTACATAGAAAATTCATTTAAAAGAAAAAAATATATATATCAATAAATAACCAACGCTGGAAAATTGCAACACATGTCAGACACAAGGCATCATGGACATTAAGACGCCTGAAAACCCCACCACCCTCCGCCGCCTTTCTTCAAGAGAAAATCATCATCCAGCTCAACAAACTTGCAGTTCTCCATTTCTACCAGAAGATGGCACACTTGTCTGGAACTAAACATTGGACAGTGCAGCGATATATAGAGGGACTCATGTCATGGAGCCATTCTGTGTTTCATATCCTATGACAGTTCTGATGGAAACTGGAAGGTAAAAGGGGGCTTTGCTGGGACTCCTGCAAGTATGTGTTCGGTTTTAAGGTACTGTCATACAGGGATTTCAGATCTGCAGTGAGTGGTTGTGTCTCAGGGGTGGAAAATGAATATCTGTTTTGTAATTTCTTTCCCCCAACTTGACAGATCCTCGAGCTACATGCAAACATACTTCTGTTTCCAGCTACAAAAAAAGACAAAAAAAAAGACTGATGCCTTCATCTAATGTTCTGGCCTTTTTGCCTTTATTCTTATCACTCTGCAAGTCACTTATCAGGTTTGGGACAGAGTATTGGGACACGAGTATTAGATGTTTCGAGTATTGAGTGAGGAGCATGCAAGATCATCACAAGTCTATGCATTATTTTTATTATTATAATTATTTTTATTGCTCCAAGCCATAAGGAATATTCCATTGTAATGGCATATAGGAGTCCTAAAACTTAATTGATTTTTTTTCTGTTTATTTGGTACATTGTAATATTTTTTTTTCTTGTATTGTTTATTTTTTTTTGTAATGTATTGCCTTACATTGATTCATAGATAAATGGTTCAAAAGGAAAACATTAAGTTAACAAAATGTAAAACTGCACTGTTTGAATTGTAAATTATTTGTAGAAGACTAAACAGGTGTAGCATTTGGCCCACCTAGTGCCTTAACGTTTGGATATTGATTTTACTGCCATATCTGTTTGTTTGTTTATTTTTTTTCTCCAAAACAAGACAAATCTTAACTCTTCCATCATTTATTTTTTAAGAAATCACCACACATCCGTGGTTTTATCAGAACTTACTTTCTCTGGTTTGAGTATATAAAATATATATATTAGATTACCTCTTTATGGACACATTGCAATAGAGTTAGCGTGTCAAAAACGAAGTCCCCAGACTCAATTCATATCATATGACAAATTTTGGGATGGTGTACTTAAAGCGAGCCTACCTGTGTCAATGATTGTCCTTGTTAACATTTACAAGTTGTGTCTCTAACAAGGTAATGTCCCGTTAATGCAGACCCCCAAACAGTGTATATAATAAGAGAGACAAAAGGATTATGGAATACCTCCGCAATCTTTTCATTTGTAACTTTTTGTTCAGTTAAAAAAAGAAAAAAAGCACTGGAACTATGATCTACTCTTGTCTTGGATAATTTGCATGGTTAATTGCATTGGAGTCCGCACTGATGGATATGTCAATAAACATATCTTTATCATTCATTGTATGCTAGTTTTCACTGCCAACCTATCATTGATTTCATATTTTATTCCTATGCCTACATGGAACCAGTCCAGACATAGATTACTATTGAAGCAAAGTGGGCAGCTGCCTCCAGGGCTTGAAGAGCTCCAGATTTAACTGTGCCAACTGTTTTGTATTAACATTATTGAGAACTAGGGATTTGTAGTGCGGAGGCACTGCGTATTTGACTTTTAAGGGTCTTAAACTGGGTTTCTGTTTTATATTCCCATCTGGAGAAGCTCTAATTGCCAACATTTACTTGTCAGACCTTTCATTATATTAGATTTGCACGCTAATTGTATATTCTAAATGTGTAAAAGTGTTTTAATCGAATTACACAGTTGATAATGATCCAAGTAGTATTCAAGCAAATCTGTACACACTGCTGGGTTATATATATACATAAGAATATAGGACCAGCAGGTTTATCTATCCATGGTGAGTCAGTGATCATGAATACAGGATCAGGTGGATATTTTTAATATGAAAAAAAAAATCACCTGGTTATGCTTAGCTTAACTTAACTAACAACAACCCTGACTCTCATAATTATTGTAATGAATGTTGTGTGTCCCAATGATCTGGGCAAAGGTCCTCTGGGTGTGTTTAGTGTGGGTGCGCTGCGCTGCATGCAGCAGCCAGCTAGGGCGGCTGGCAGATGTCAGAGCGCATCGATAAGTTCTCAGCGTGTTGTTGCAGCGTCATTCTGTTTGAATGAAGTTCAGACTGAGAACTAGCAGCCAACTCTTCATTCGCGCCCCGGTGGATTGGAAACAGGAAAAAAATAAAGAAAGAGTTGAAGAAGTGAAAGGTTGCCAAACATGCCGGTGTTTACAGGTATGTTATCCTTTTAACACAGCACACACGTTGCCATGGACAGAGATGGATTAAAACCGGAATACTTACACGTGTTTTTAGTGCAGTAGCAGTAAATTGCATTAGCTTGTTAGCCTAGCTAGCTTTTAGCATGATATGCGTTTAGCATGCTAACGGTAGCAGACCGTCTTTTTTAGCCTAATTGCGCCACTAATATGGTTATTTCAAAAACAAACACCTTGACGTGGGGAAAACATACGAAATTGTCCCATTGTTGTAACTAAGTTGTCGTTTTTAGCGATGTTAAAAGAGGGTGTGTTTGGTGAAGCCGGCTATGCTAACTGCCACAAAACAACTAGCTAACTGTCAACTAGCAAGGTTAGCCATGTAACAGTTACAAAGCTATAATCATCCAAGTTGTTATTTTAACCAAACGTGCCTGAGCATAGCATCTCCTATTTGCTTTCTTGTCATTTCAAACCATTTACATGTTTATTTTGAATAGACATAACAACAAATAGTGTAACGCCTAAACAACGGTGTAGCGGTAGGAATGCTAACAAAGCTAAAAAGCCAAATCATGAGTTTACAGTTTGTAAGCGTTATATTGCAGTTGCGTTGTTGGAGACCAACAATCCTCTAAGTACATGAGATTTCGGGTATAGAATTATCACATACACATTTTGTAAGATGGTTAACCAGCCGCAGAATCGTTTTAAAATGTGCAAATTAGCTCCCAAACAGCTGTATATTTGTTAGCTTTCACTTTGTGTCTTTAGCCCGTCAGTGTGTTTGGTTGGTCAATAGCTGCACTTCTTCTTGTAAGACTTCTCCTCACATGACTAGATAGATGCTGTGTCATACATGGTCATACACAGTTTAACAAAGTGTAACCTTTGGAGGCTAATAACCTTTGGGCTGCCTGGTTATGTGCTACTCTTGCTGTGTCTGTTTTCAGTAAATGTGAAATGGGGCAAAGAGAAGTTTGATGCAGTAGAGCTGAACACCGAGGAACCACCCATGGTTTTCAAGGCTCAGCTCTTTGCCCTGACAGGAGTTCAGCCAGACAGACAGAAGGTCATGGTGAAGGGAGGCACTCTGAAGGTAGGCACTGATGTAAACAACCATCATCAAGACTCTGGTGCTGAAGTGATTTTGTAAATAATACAGGGTTGGAGTCACAAATCCCATGGAAAAATGCAAAAATGTCACATTTATTTACCTATCGTTTCCCACTCATCCTAAACATATTACACTGAGAACGTGGGCACTGTCGTTTAATTAGTTTATCCCACATACCGTATGTGTGATGTGTTTTAATCCACTGCTGAAGATGCCCCCTAAAAACAAATGCAATCTTTGCTTCTGTTTGAGTAATATAGGAGCAAATTATGTATATCTATTATTTATGTATGTATTTGTGTCCAATAAAAAATTAAAGATTGTGTAGGGTAATTTGTGTCACTGTGGCTTTGGTCTTTTCATGGGATTTGTTGACGGTGATGTGGCCTAACCCTTTATCCGTTTTTTTGGGAGCTAATCTATTTCTTGTCTCCATTCTAGGATGATGAGTGGGGAAACATTAAACTGAAAAATGTGAGTATAAAAGCTTAGTCTGAAAGCTTATCCTGTTATAAGCAGTTCTTAGTTTGAAGTGCAGTTTAACAAATGAATTAGTACACTGAAGTGCATTTCAACCCTTTTTCGTAGGGAATGACTCTGCTGATGATGGGCTCAGCAGATGCCCTGCCTGAGGAGCCTGCTGTCCGGCCTATGTTTGTGGAGGACATGACTGAGGAGCAGCTGGCCTCAGCGGTGAGTAAGCCTTGAAATTACCAGTATGCCTAAAACAAATATGGATGGTGATTGTTGCTTTCCGTGCTGACGTGGCCTCTTTAAATTTGTTTTTGCCAATTGTTTACTGAGTAGAGAACATATTAAACTAAACATAAAGTACATCTCCTTTTGAGTGCACCTGCTGATGACACGAAAATGACATGTTTAGTACGAATTGTCACAAGCAAGGTGTTTAGTTATTGTCATGAATTTCTGCCATACTGATTTTTTTTTTTTTACTGAGGAAAGGAATACGAAGTACAGTACAGTAAGAAAAACAAAGTGCTTTGTCACCCGATGCTGTGTTGCTGTTTGCTCCACAGTCTTATCTCAGAAAGGAAATTATCAGTTCATCATAGCAGAGGCTCGTGTTTTAAAGGGAGTGGGACTCACTGATTTGATTGCCTGTGATGTTGCCAGCGTCTAGGGCTTCTCATTGAAACCCACACAAATGTAATTATTTTATGTGTTAGCGGTTCCTAACAGCAGAGTGACTCACTGTAGCTACTCAGCACTAATGGAAACGCTGGGGCACTGGAAATAAGCCTGTTAATTAAAGATGCACTTTCAGAAACATCACAGGACTCTTTATTTGATTAAAAAACACAGAAAAGAGGAAGGTTATTAGTAGGTCTCACCAATTACTTTTACATAGCTGTATGTAACCTTCATCACACTGGCGGTGGATTACATGACTCACAATAATTATTAAACACCTGAAGGACACAGTCAGCTCTTAATAATCCAAGTGACAGGTTGGTCCGCTACATCATCATCACCTTGCACGAACAAAGACTGTGCACAATAAAACTTGATGAATATTAAAATGGAAAAAAAGTAATAATTTGTGTCTGTAGATGAACTTATCCCACTCTGTCACATTCAGATGGAGCTGCCCTGTGGGCTGACAAACTTGGGCAACACCTGTTACATGAACGCCACAGTGCAGTGTTTGCGCTCTGTGCCAGAGCTGAAAACTGCCCTCAGAAGGTTGGTGTAAACTGCTATTTTTACATCTCAGAAATACATTTCATACACTGTGTTCAAGCTGTCTATAATGCTGTAATGAATAGTGTGACATTAGCTTTTTGTCTCTCCACTGTTTTTGTTGCTTTGCTCCCTCTGAAATCATCTGTCTCCCTTTACAGGTATTCAGGTGCTCTGCGATCTTCTGGGGCAAATGCACCATCACAGTACATCACAGCAGGTATGTGGGATGGGTGAATAGTTGAACCCTGTGAAATTACTGGTAGGCTTGTATATTTGTTTAAAAAAATCAATCTGAAATTAATTTGAGTATATACATTTGTACCCTCAGCTCTCCGTGACTTATATGAGACCATGGACAAGACCTCTTCCAGCCTCCCACCCATTATTTTGCTGCAGTTCCTCCACATGGCCTTTCCACAGTTTGCTGAGAAGGGCGACCAGGGACAATACCTCCAGCAGGTGAGAAACTATTAACCATAGGTTTTCTGCTACTTTATATCACTGAGATTGATATAGCCATGACATATGTCCTATATCCATGTAATTCTTAATTTCTTCTCTTTAGGATGCAAATGAGTGCTGGCTGCAGATGATGAGAGTGCTTCAGCAAAAGTTGGAGCCACTAGAGCCTGAGACTCCCATGGAGGTGAAGCCATCTGTTTAAAACATGTCTTGTTTTCATAATGAAAAGATTTGAAATGTGATCCAAGTGATATGTTAAGGACAAATAATAACATGTGAGAATTTGCTTCTTTCGATCTTTAGACGGAGTCTGAGAGTGGCAGTGGCGCTGCCTCTGCCTCTGCCAAGAAGAACTTGATCGACCAGTATTTTGGCGTAGAATTTGAAACTACGTATCCTTGCAGTGTGCCTTTTTGTTGTCGCCACCCTTTTAGACGGACCAGTGTGGTTTGACCCTCCATGCATTGTGGCATCTCTCTGCCAGACTTTTTCTTAACTCTCTTGTTCAGCATGAAATGCACAGAGTCTGAGGATGAGGAGCCAATCAAGGGCAAGGAAAACCAGCTCCAGCTCAGCTGTTTCATCAACCAGGAGGTCAAATACCTGGCAACAGGACTGAGGCTGGTATGTATCAGAAAAATCTCAGAGTACTTTCTTCAGTGTGTGCAAAAAGAGGGCTCTTGATGTTGTATGTTTAACAAATGTGAAAGAAATTATCACAACACTTAGACAAACTGGCACATAGTGAGTTTATCTTAAAGGAAATGAGGATCTAATAATATTTTTTCTTCTGCAGAGACTGCAGGAAGAAATCACGAAAATGTCTACAACCTTGGAAAGAAATGCCCTGTATATAAAATCAGTAAGTTTCTCTTTACCCTTTTTTTTTTAACTTGGACGTTTAAAATATTTAGTCCTGTCTACTTGGAAACTAGAAATTTGAAATTTATAGACTCTTTTTTTCTTATCCCACTAGTCAAAACTCAGCCGTCTACCTGCCTACTTGACTGTTCAGATGGTCAGATTCTACTACAAAGAGAAGGAGTCTGTCAACGCAAAAGTCCTCAAGGTTTGTCTTGTGTAAAATCTCTTGTAACAGAGGTCACTTATTGTAGCAGTTTAACCCTGAAACAATACGGTATTGTCTCTTTGTGAAGGATGTCAAGTTCCCCCTCATGCTGGATGTCTATGAGCTGTGCACCTCGGAGGTCCAGGAGAAAATGCTGCCAATCAGGTCAAAGTTTAAGGAAATGGAGGACAAGAAGCTAGAGAAACAGCAGCAAAAGGTGAGGCTGATCTGCTGGTTGCAAAAATAATATTGAGAATACCTCACATACCTGCACAGTGTTCACAATATATGAATATATACATTTTTATTTTGCACCAGGTGGTGAAGAAGCCAGATACAGCAAAAGAAGTGAAATACGAGCCTTTCTCATTCCCTGATGGTAAGTTGAGTTATAACACCGACACCTCATGCACATGTTTTAACCAACCACTCAGACATTAACAAAAACAAATTTACTAAGTGCCCTGTCTTGTAGTTTAGGAAATTTCACCACGTATCACAGTGTAAGAATAAGAGTTTTAAGAGTCCCAGAAGAATAGCTTTTTTCACAAAACATATTCCCACAATGCTGTGTTTTCCTCTGCAGACCTCGGGTCCAACAACAGCGGCTACTACGACCTGCAGGCTGTGTTGACACACCAAGGCCGCTCTAGCTCGTCAGGTCATTACGTGGGATGGGTCAAAAGGAAAGAAGGTAAGCACACGCTTCACACCGCGGGACGTTCATTATGTTTCTCTTTTACAACTCGTATCAGTCACAAATCATAAAAGTACACAGGAGCCGAACTTGTAAGTGTTCACAGATGTTCAGGAACTCTCCGTTTCCCCTCTTTTCTCTTTGGTCTCTGCCTCTGATAGATGAGTGGGTCAAGTTTGATGATGACAAGGTGAGTGTGGTGTCTCCAGAGGATATCCTGCGACTGTCTGGTGGCGGAGACTGGCATATAGCATACGTTCTACTGTACGGCCCCCGGCGGCTGGAAATACTTGAAGAACAGTAGCTGTGGAAGGTTTCCTAGAAGACAAAGACAAACATCCTACACACATACAAATTGCCATTTCCAAGCACTGTCTGCATAGATGTGCAATAAAACTGGTGTCTTTAAAGATCTGATGACCTTAATTTTTTTTTTTTGGTTTGTTTTTTGTAACCAACACGGATGCTTGTAAAACAAATTCTGTCAAATGGTGTTAAATATTCAACCGTAGTGGGCTTTGAAATTGGAGATTGATGAGAGGCAATCTCTGGACTGAATCCTTGAAAGAGGTTTTTAAGTCTAGCTCTGCAGTTTCATTAAATGTTTTATACACATTGTATATTTTTTAAAGCCTTTGATAAGGTGCTCATATCATGAAAGCAAAATATTCTCTTTAGTCATTTAATCAACTTGTACAAAAAAAAAAAAAACACCTAGTCAAGCTGTTCTTGACATTCTGGCTTGTATCTTCTCGGATGTATTATTGAGGTTTTCACCTAACACTGTAAAGATTTGCTCATGTTCACCTGTTGACCCTCTGGGAAATTTGGGTTCAATCTGAGGTCTTTTCTTAAGTGCTTGGCTTGCATCATCTCCTGGAATTGTTCTCAGATGTAGTGACAGATGAGCTTATTTCTGCCAAAACCTCACTAATGCTCTTTTGGGGGAAGTGTGTGTAGGGGGGACTGGTTCAGAACAGGTTGTCCTTGTGGTGAACTGTGTGCAGTTTAAATAAAGACTTTGAGATTCAACCACTGATGGTTTTACTCGACAAGCCTTGGAACATTGTTCTCGCTGACACCGGTCACAGACTTCGACATCTATACCTTTAAAAATGCTATGCTTCACTTTGTTTCTCCATGCAAGTTTCCTGCTCACCCTGCCACCGTGTGTAAGACCTAGCCATCTACACTCTGTAATAAGTTATTGACTGACTACTTTTCATAGGTGGTGAAAATAAACTGTTATACCAAATTGTGAGATTCTTTTGTGATAATGTTTTATTAGAAAAAAAAAAAAAAAACATTAATTTCATTTTCTACAGTGAAAAAACAGGGCTTTCGACTTTCAACTACATACAAAAACATTTAGCCTCCAATTGATTTTGGTATTAAAAAGGATGCATCAACAATGTAAGGCCAGGTACTGATTTTATAGAAACAAATGGTCTACTTTAAGCCTCATTGAGGCTGTCGGCGATCTGAGAGAACCCTGCAGCCTGAAGAGCTGTGACCAGGCTCTCCACGGTAGCCTGTGTTCCCTCTCGGTCCTGCCAGGACACGAGCAGCAGTTTGGCCTGCATGTCAACATCTTCGCTGTCCGTTTCGATCTCCCGCAACTCGGCCGCCTTCATTTCCAAGTGAGAAGCGAGCGTCTTCCACTGAGCGCCCAGTTTGGCTGCGATGTCGTCCATCTGCTGGTTCGTCACCAGCTTGCTCTGTATGCTCAGACCTAGGAGAAACAGACACAATAGGGAGGGTAAAAATAGCCTTGATCTACAAAGGATGGAAATGAGGTGATTTAAGTATCGTGACAAGGGCCTAAAAATACAGAGGTCAAACTGGGTTGACGCTAACTCTTGATATTTAGCTGTAAAAATAACTGGAAAGGTTGATAGGACTCAGACTGAGCAGCTATCGCATTGACTAAGTGACAATTCAAACTCACTGTCGTTACTCTCTTTGAGAAGATTGTCTCCGTTATCGTCGTCATCCTCTTCTCCCGTCTTGATCTCTTCAGAGGGGATGTCCTTCTGCATATAGGGTAAAAAAAAAATTGGATATCAGTTTTTGTCAACAGTTGATATGGACATTTTTCTACAATAATGAACTGTTTTTTTTCTCCCCCTCACCGGCAGCTCTTTGGCCAGTTTGCTGACCATGCTGTCAAGATAGTCTGCCAGGCTCTTGAACTTCTGATTGGTTGGTTGAAAGAAGTGCGGACTCCTCCTGGACAGCAGCCTCAGAGCGCGCCAGCCGTAGTTTGGGTTCCGTACAACCCTGCAGATATTTACAGGCAGGAGTAAATGTATAACATTGATGGAGAGCAACTTGAGTCTGCACTGACTGTTCGTTCGGAAAGGACTCATAGTAAACTTACTTATACTCGTCCTCCACCATGTTAGCAGGGTCCGCCTGTTCAATAGCCTCTGTGAAGAACTCGTCCAGCGATGGCATGAACTCTCTGAAAAACATCAGATTATGAAAGGATAAATAATTTATTCAAATAATAAAAGTGAATGTGATTGCAGAAGAGAGCTGCTGCCTTGATTTCTGAGCCGCTCACCTGCTGGCCGACTTGCAGGCTTCCATGTTGTCCTGGTTCAGGTTCCACAGTCGAGTCAGCTCATCGCTAAAACACAAACGACACAGAAGAGCTCCAGTTATCAAAGCAGACTTAACAGCTCCACTGACTTTTGTATACTGGGTTCAATGATTTTAACTTTTAATAACTTCAGTAACTTTAATTGCACCTGCACCTTCTTTCAGTTGTGCTACATCTCACTCACAGATTGTAATCGTTACACAGCGTTCACAGGGTTCACTTCACGTTCACAATATAGTTCAGTTATTTCGTTGACGTTTAACAGTGAAGTGAAAACACATTGGCAGCCCATTTAGATGGAGTAACAGGTCTGTGCTCAGTTTATTAAATGCTTAGTGTTGCTGTGTTTACCAGATACTGTTTGTCCACATTGAACAAATTTGTTATTTGTTTCATCCCTTTTATGAAAGGGATATTAGTTATACGTATTATTTGGGGTATTAGTTTTAGTGGAAATGAAGTGTTTTTAGTTGCAGCGGCTACAGAAAATAACCCACATAAACCTGAAGACATTTTCTTTGCTGCCTTAAATGCCACAACTCATACTTTGACCTTGTATAAAATGAGCGATGAGCAGGCGAGCAGATGCAGCGAGGTTTATAAAGCAGAGCAGAAGTGACGTTGGGAATGTGCAGTCTTAACCACAATTAAAGGTTTCATCGACTGTTCAAGGGTCAGTTTTCCAGCTGAATTAAATCACATACTTTCCCATGAAGATCTTGCGGTCCGGCCCTTTTCCCAGGAAGTCCTCTGGTGCTTGTCTTTTCCTGGTGGGTCTTTTGGGTTTGTCATCTACTGTTCTGTTAAAAATAAAACAAGAGGTGCTAACTGTTATAACACATTCTGTCAAAAAGAAAAAAGGCGACTATAATCAATACATAATTCAATAATAAAACATTTAGAAACACACACACAAAAAATTACCTTTCTTTTACAAAGCTTGGGCATCCCTCATTTTTCCAGCCATTCCAGTTCTCCTCTGTGTTGAGGATATGCTGTCAAAAGAAACATTTCCATTGTAACTACTGCACAGAAAAGTCTAACAACAAACATTATACAGAAGGATTATTTAGTCTTTAATATCAGTATTGGCATCAGAGCGATGGGTTACCTCAAGCATGGTGGCAAACTTGTCTCCATCAGGAGGAATTTCTTTCAGCAGCTGCAACACAACAATCACAGATTACAACAGTAAAGAAAAAAGTCGGAATGGCAGATGTCTCAGAACCTCACCAAGTACAACCAGAGTGATCAGCATTGATACAAACTGCTGGTGCTAAGTGATTAAAGTGAGATTTAAGGCTGACCTGATAAACTAGTTTAGTCGTCTCCTCTATCCATGTAGTCTGGTCGTCGTTCAGAACACAGCTGGAGCTGTAAAAAGAACCAACACATGAACCCCCAGCAACAGATGGATCATTATTTTTCTCACACAAATAAAATGTCCTACAAGGTCGGACTCGGAGGGATGTTTCACCTTTTAAACTTGACCTGACCCTTCAAGTACTGGAAGAGAATGAGGTACTGAAGCAGAATGTGCCGCCTGAAATTACTGTCGCTCAGCTGCAAATCCATCAACTGAGGAGACAAAGAAGAGATGCAGAGGTCAAAGCCATGTTTGTGCAGGTCTTCTTTCCAAGTAAATACGATTGAAATAAACGTAAAATATTAAAATTGAAATTGCACTTAAACACAGTGTTAAAAGGAATTAATAGTATGGCAGGACACTTTATGTGTATTTAATGCAAAACTATAATTTTAATGTAGCATCTGTTACTGATATTGTCATAGATTCACAAAGCTACTATTTTCTACAAATAAAAAAAGAAGTCAATCAATACATTGTGTTAAGATTAGACTAATACACCAGTGTACTGTTGGAAAAGTGTAATCAAATGGCATCCTGCCCTTTAACAGTCTCAAAGCTGAATAAATGACACAAAGCAAATAATTCCAAGGAGTGAATCGTCTCTCTCACCTTCTCACTTGTGAGGAACTTGGCGAAGTAGACGTGTTCTCCTCCAGAAGCTCTAAGCTCCTCCAGTTTCCTCTTGGAGGCCTGCATGTCGTCCAGCTTGTAGCTCTTGAACACTGCCAACGTCTCATCTGAATACTGAGCAGGAAACAACAGGTGTTCACATCAGCAGCGAGTGGCTGAGAGAGAAAACTTCTCTCTGTTATTGTGGTCTGGAGGTTTTACCTTGAGGAAAGTCATCCAGGAGAATTTGTCGTAGCACTGCACAGGGTTCCTGAAGTAGTCCTGCAGCGTCCAGAACTTCCTGTACAAGTTGTAGTCAATCGGAATGGAGCTGAAAATAGAAATTGGATGATATTTTAATAAACATAAAAACAGATTCAAGCCAAAGTGGCATTTAAATAATAATAAACTTTATGGTGGACTCCAAAAGAGAGACTTGATATTACCACGGTGCAGGAGCATCATCCTCCCCCATTTCTCCTTCCTCCACCTCCATACCATCTTCCTTTTCTTCTGTGTGCTATAAACACAGAACCATAAAACATGATTTAATAACTTAGAGTTTTAGATTAAATTCACCCACAATCATTACCAGGTGTTTATGTTTTACCTTCTGGCCGAAAGTGCTTTCTTGTTCATTTTTATTGAACACTGTTATATTGTCCAGATTAAACTGACTCTGTAGATTGAGACCTGGAAAAAATACAAACAGAAGAGATCTTGCATGAGCATGAGCACGGTTCCCATACTTAATTAACTATTTATTGTAAAGTGAACCTCTGAGGGTTTTTTTTTTTTGGTTTTAATTATTTTGATGACATCATAAAGATATTGCTGTTCTGACCTGATTTCTCAGACAAAGGGAAGAGGCGCGCCAAGAAGAGCTGGATCCGCCCACAGAATACTGTATTCTGAGATTTGCTCAGCCTCCTCAAAAGATCTACACAGGTGGACAGACAGGTGTGTATTAATTAACAGTTATGAGCAGTCTTTAAACATTAAAGTTGAATTGATTAACAAGTGTGATGTATGCTCTATACCATTACACATCCTCAACAAGTAGTTTTTCCCAGCAGTGTAAAAGGAGTTCTAAGAAAAGCAGGAGAACATAATGACCACATGATATAAATACATTTTGGAAAAACAATTACAACTGCCTTTATGGAGAGGTTTCATCTTATTTACCGACTTCCAAGTGGAAACATTTTCCTCAACAAAAGAGAATATATTGTCACACTGGTCAAGAGGAAGGCAGTCCAGTACATCCCCCAGCAGAAGGAACGGTGTGGTAGCAGAGCAGATACCTGAACACAGAGAGAGAGAGAGAAACCAGATGGCAAAATCTCTGTCATTACAAATCACCACCTTCTGGCAGCAAGAGACTTCATTTCTAAGACTCTATGCACAACTGCAGAGCAGTACAATAAGTACAATATACAGACTGCGCTAGCTGAAGCTAGGAAAATATGAGCACTTGGATCAAAAAGACACACTGGTTGTTGGCAAATGTATAAAAACAGAGCAACAATAATTCAATTCAAGTTTTGGACTTAGATATAATGTAAAAAAAAATAATAAAAAATAAAAAAAAAGACAGAAGGAGACATAAATAATTAAATAATAATAAAAAATCCATGCTATAATATTAAGGCTTGCATGCATTTAGTTTTGACATCTTCTTGTATCTTAGTTGTCAATTAGTATAAAAAACACATCATCATTTATTTCCTTTTCACTAGGAACATGCGGTGTATAACGATGTTTTACATTTGGGACGTGAATATCAGCTGCTTCAAGTCTTTATATTTACAATACATATAACATAACACATCCGAGCCTCATAGGACAAGTAGATGTGTAACATACCCTCAGTAACGGCATCAATACTCAGGTAGATGAGAGACAGGTAGTCATCACAACTTGCCTTCTGCTCAATCTGCAGACAAAAACACTTGTGTCATGTTGTCCTATTCCATCATGATTTAATCATGCATTGCCTTGTAATTTACTGAACTAACTTGAAACAAACAGACAGTGTACTTACAATCTGGTCTCCGAGAACACCCCTCAGAGACTGGTCAAGGGTGGTTTTCTTTTCCGCCTCACTGTAGTGCAGGAGAAAAACAAGTGATGTCTACACATGCACGACTCACCACCTCAGTTATTATGGAGGCTAATGATGGAAGTCATTATCTGTGATTACGGTAAATGAATATTACTTACTTGCCGGGTATCTGGTTGAAAGTGTTTAACAAATGTTTGCTGGTTTTACCGCCAAGGGCAAGTCTGGCAGAAGCCTAGGTGTGTGAAAGCAGGAGAAAACATTTAAGAAGGATAAATAATACAGCGTTTGCGTTAGCTTAGCTAGCACCTGCTAACTGCTATGATAACAGAGTCGAGAAGAAGATTGTTACGTTGTAGCAACAAACGTGCCAGTTATCTGTGGTTAAAATCGCAACACATCGTGTGTAATGACGTGTGTTTTAGTAAGGAGAGACAATCCAGTGTTTCCTCACCGTAAATTTGTCTTTAGCCTCGACAAAATTAAAGGAGGACGGCGACATCTTTGCACAAGAGAGCGGAAGTACCACCGAACTGTTTCCGGTTTCTTTAGCTGTTGGGAGGGGTGATGCGTTCAGGAGCTCTCTGACACTTCCGTAAAATATAGCCTACAGAAGAAGACAGAAAAGGGAAAGGATATATAAACAGGAAATAGGTTGAAATTAAAAAGAAGATATAATAGGCCTACATATATTGTACATATTTTTTTTTTGTATCCTTTTTTTTTTTTTTTTTACAACACAACCTGACATATCTTAGGCTACTAATTACAGATCAGAACAATGACTGACTTTTATATGAACAAAAATAATTTCCTCCTTCACTTAGAAATGTATGTTGTGCATGGCTGAAATGATTAGTTGGAAAATCAAGTAATAGACTAAATTAATCAGCTAGCTACTAATTTGATGATAGATTCATTGACAATTTGAATGAAATATCAAGTGAAGCTTCAAAGCATTTGCTGCATGGCCTCAGCCTCTTTTTTGGTTTGAGGATTTCACAGCTTACTGTAATTCTGTTTTCATACCACTGTAGACACTCGGGGGCTTTGGATTATCTAACTCTCTAAACCTGGTGCTTTTTCTGAAAGGTCTGGGTGAAATGGAAGAGCCATTATGTTTGAAAAATTGAGATGTATTCATTCATTTTTAAATAGAACAAATGAAGCTCTTGGCATCATTGTTTGTTAATTGTTAGTAGCCTATCTGATAGAACTGCTGTGTGAGCATCAATGACTGAATGAAGAGTGCAGGCTTAAGTCCAGAGGGCGGCAGTGTTGCACACTAATACACTGGTCTGTTTGCTCCCATGAAATACTGAGAGCAAGTGTGTGTGTGTGTGTGTGTGTGTGTGTGTGTGTGTGTGTGTGTGTGTGTGTGTGTGTGTGTGTGTGTGTGTGTGTGTGTGTGTGTGTGTGTGTGTGTGTGTGTGTGTGTGTGTGTGTGTGTGGGAGAGAGAGAGAGGTCTGTAGCCATGGCAGGATAAACCTGAAATCCACCCTTTCCTGATGAAAACCCCTTCAGCAATTTGCATTATATGAACATGCACTGACTGACACCCACTTGCAATAACATCTCATCTCTGTTATTGTCCCCATATCATACGTTTAAACTCAAATTTTTCTTCTATTAATTATACATTCTTTGGTAACATAATGTTACAATGTATGTGTCTTTAATAAGGATGTGTTTCAAGATGGGTCTTTTTTGACAAATTAGCTTATCAGTGGTTATAACAGTCATCTTCAAGTTTTAACCTGTGTATTTGTGCATGCAGATTTCCACGTGTGTAGCGGGCACAGCTTCAATTTAAAGTAGGCTACAACTAAGCTGCAGGGCATGGGTTCTCTGATGGGATCTATGGTTCAACAATGTCACACAACACATAAAAACCAATGGGGTATTAAACTGTGACATCAGTTATTAAAGGTTGAATCCATAATTTTTGATTACATAATCTCAAGGCCAATGCACATACAGTACAGTATAACCATCATTTTATCCAGCCATCAAAATATTACACAGTTTTTATGCTACCCCTTTTATTTAGAAACCATGTGTGAACAAACAGCATAAAATGTCAATAATTTTAATTTTATTGTTGCCAACTCTGTGAATCAAAAATAACCTGTCACTCATTTGAAAGAGTGATCGCAGATCCGAAACTGATGTATGGACTTTGGTTTACCTAAGAACTGTGTAAGTTTGACAGAACCAAATCAATGTGAAAACTTTATCCTGGTGTGATCTGTTTTTACCAGCAACCGCGCTGTGTTTACCAGCCCTAGGTGTTACGCTGATGTTTGGAGAAAAACACCAAAGTTGGAGGAATGTCACGAAACTGTCACGCACAGAGAGGGACCATTTTCATCACCCCTGTGTGTGAATGCTGCGGTCACACACACACACACACACACACACAAAAAGGGAAGTGAGAACTGTTTTTCCTCCGCAGTGTTGATTGGCACCTCAGTTCCCATAAGTTTGCCACACAGTTCACCAGAAATCCCATCCACCTCACTCTTCCCCAGAGCCCCCCGCCCCCCACCCTTCTGACACAGCATTTACTGAAACTTTGCCAAGAACTGATGAAAAGCAGAAAGGGAGTGAGTGTGGTGAGTAACCCTCAGGGTGCAGATAGGAGCCCGGCATCACTCAGTATATACTCAGCATGTGTAGACAGGGTGAAGAGGGCTAGTGGTGGGGTCAAGATTATGTTTAAATGCAATTAGTCTTCAAGTTGGAGATGTCACTGTGCACGCTTTGCTGGGGACTAAGAAACTGAGTGTGTATCCCTTTAATGTGCATGTCAGGGAATATTATATATCTTTCATTTTTGACAACAAATCCCATCCTACTAAATACATTAACCTTTAAGAACAGGTCACTAGACGACATTCAAAACAGCAGGGCTCTGTAGTTTTTAGCAAACACTGTTCAAGCAGGAGTAAACATGGTCTGTTGGAGACTATTTTTGGCTGCAGGCTAATTCACATCTCTCAGACTTTTTAATGTTTTTTCAAAAAACGGATGAGTAATAGAGGTAGGGAGACAGCAATAGGAAAATTATATCTATTTATTATATTGGCAGCCACATTATATCATGAATGTTGGGTTTGGTTATACGCACATTGACCGTGGGTGCTGCGGCTTAACCTTTAGTAGTTTAGCTGGTTTCGACCACCAGTGTGATCTTCAAAAACCTGAAGATCACGCTGGTGCAGCCATATTATATCAGACATTACAATTAATTTACAAAGTAAAATAAAAGGCTGGAGGAGGCAAATTTTTCTATTACGGAAATATGTGTTCAATGGGTAATATTGTTGGGTTCAGTATTACTATTAACTTGTTGCTCAGAAATCAGTTTTAAATGAGTTGGTTAGGCCTCCATTACCACTTGTTTATTTTGTGTAGGTAAACAGAACGAGAGGACAGCCGGACACCCCCCCATGCCAAATCATGGAATAATCACGCTCAACATGAGAGCCAAATAATTGGATGAAGGACACTCTCAGACAAAAATGACTGAAGGGCAACAAAAAGAGCATTGTCCATGTTGTTGAGGACAAACTTCAAAACCAGAGGCCAAACACAATGCTCTGACCTCCGAGGTTAAGCACACAAAGGAGGGAGATTTTAGATTGGACTGCCGTCACATGATCGACCTCTGAGAATCCACCATAAAAGAAAGAAAAAAAAGAAAAACAACCCATGTGAAGAGGTGTCATGTCTCATAAGCGAGATAATCCCATCAGCACACACAATCTAAAAGCGCAGAGCACTGTAGCAGGTTCATGAAGAGCCAACCTGACATTCACCAGAGCAAAGCAATATTCCTCCTTAAAGGGTGGTGAGCCACAGGCAATGATGTATAGACTTAGTGTAGTTAAATATTTTTATTCAGATAGTTCAGAAATGCGTTTATTTTTGCAGGTTCTGCAGATTCTTATATATCTCCCTCTCCCCTTGCTCACACCATCACCCCATCTCTGCTGATCTTATGCATAACTCTAAGTTTGTTTCAAAGAGACAAGATATCAGTGACTTTCCATAGTGCACTTCACCTGACTAGCTGTGTGGCAATACATGGAAGTTGGACCTAAAAATAGAACAAACATGTAGGTTACACCTTTACTCAGTCACAGGACATTGTAAAAGAATATTTGAGACATTTTGTTAATGATCATCTCACACGGAGAAGAATAATAGTAATGTTCAATGAGGGGATGTGCATCCAACCATGGCGGTTATCCTGCCCCTGATTGGTGCTTAGCTAACAATAACTAACATCGACTTGAACAACCTTGGCTGGATTGCCCTCAAACCACCGGCTTTCTGTTGAGAAATGTTCAGCAGTTGAGTTTAAAGTCACTTGATGGTTATTCAATGATTAGCCTAGGGTGTGTGTGTGTGTGTGTGTGTGCGTGTGTGTGCACCATCAAATATACTCATAAGCCATAAAACGGGATGTGAAACGAGCCGCCTGCGTAGATGGAAGGAGGACATTCTTGTGACACAGCCAAACAGGAAATCTCCATGATAGCCACATCTTGTCTAATCATGCTTCCTTCATTTTCTTATGAAGAATTTACAGTTGTTTTATGTGCAATTATCAGATGCACATCCTCGTGTTGTTTCACCGCAGAGAGATTTTTGGGACTGTCGCCAAACAGCATGAATAGAATAATACTGTACACTGTAATACATTATGGAGAAACTGGTGGCAAGGTCATCCAAATCTAAATATACAAACATAAGGACATACATACATTGTGTTATTCTGATTACTGCACAATGTAAACAACAACATGTTTACCTTAGTTTGAATTGAATTGAAAAGGTGTCTTTATTCAACACTCACTGCATATCTCAAAATACAATCAAAAGCCATTTTAGCACACACCTCGCTCCCGGGCTGGTGTTGTCCTCTCAGTGTCCTCCAGTTGTTTCAACCTCAGCCTCATTTTCTGCACTGTGAAGCAGGACGTTCCTGTGTGCTCTGAGGTTCAGCTACAGAGGGAAATCATAGATAAGAGCTTCTGCTATGCTAGCTCTGCTTACATTTCATTTCATTATGTATCAGAGCTTTTTCAAAGGAACGGTTTCACACGCAGAGAAAACCAACTCAACCAATGAATGTCTGAGTCATTTGGTCAGTTTAATGGGGTTTGAATAGTAATGAGCAATGTCTATTGATAAATCCACTCTATCATACAGTGGTATTCTGTAGGATATTTAGTTGAGACTTTCAGATGTGCTGATTGACCACAACTATTACTGTAAATCCTGTCATATTGGATATACTGTATCCTTCCTCATATGTTAGGGTCAGCAGTGACACATTTTTAGGTTTTTAATGGAGAGAGAGTAGGCTACCACATACATTTGTTTATTGACTATTGATTAAGACTTTTTGACTTTATCAGGAACCTCTATTTAAACAAAAGACAACTTTTTTTTGCTAGTAGCAGAAAGCTACAAGAGGAAGGTTAAATTGAAGTCAAGGGCTATACTGACAAAAAAGGCCCAGGGGCCCACACCAATATTCAAACCAACAATTTCATGGATAAGGAAGCCTAACCATGTAACCAAGAGATGAAAAACAAGTTGGATGAAAGCTGAAACAAGCCGAAGGATATCCAGCTCTTTCATAGTGCGTGTTTAGTTTTTGGCTCTGGTAGTTTTGGGCCGTGAGGCGTTAGCACCTTTCTGCAAGTGGCCTCATGTTGCCAGGAAAACACACTTATAAAAACGATGCTTGCCAGCCACTTGAGAGTTGACACTGCTAATTTGTTTTCAACTTTTTATGACACACGCCCTTTCATTTGAAACGTAGCACCCTCTTCCTGAGTCCTCTGGCACATCAGCAGCACACAGCAAAAAAATTATGTAATGTAGCACAAAGAGGGAAAATCTTGAATCATTTCCACCACAGTCTAAACACAGGAAAGCCATATTGGCAAAGAGAAGCAGCCGACCCTCACCAATACAGACTGAACAGGATATTTGTTTTACAACACTGCAGACTGATAAAGAATATCAGGATGCTTCAACAAAAAGCTTCCCCAAATTGTGATTTGGTGTTCTTATTGAATGGTGCTTTCTTTTTGTCCATGCACTGTTATTAAAATGAACCCTGTGTTAGTCTCTGCTCTTATGAGCGCTGCATCAGAGAGTAAATCTGTCTCCTGGAATAATTTAAAGTCTTCCTGAAATTTCAGGAAAACCCTGTGCTATAAAATTCAACAACACTTTGCACAGAATTATAGGACTGTAATTCACTCACAGCTGCAAAGTGTCACAGTCCCTCCGACAGCCAGCTGTGCAAAGCCTTGAACACCACTCAGGCTCTTATCGGTCCCAGCTATCACACACAGTACAAGCTGAAGGGTGGTGAAGAAACTCAATGATAAAGTGTTTTTTGAGAGCACAATAACTGTCCTGTCAAGTGAAAACACAGACGAGGACAACTCAAAGACTGAGACTGTATAAGGCACTTGCAACTGCTCCATCATCGGATGTGAGGAGGCCGAACAGCAGGGTGACTGCAGGGTTCAGGTGTGCTCTGCTGATGTGCCCCCAAACTCTGACCCTGGTGGTGGTGATAGCTAGGGAGACCTTCAACTGCTGAGCAACAGGACACTGTTATCTTTTCCAATCACAGCTGATATGCCGATGAATATGAACAGGAAGGTACAGACAGATTCCCACAGCTGCAGCCTTAAAAATATTAAAATAAAATAAAAAAACACCTCTTTATTTCTGGAACCTCTTCCTCAGATGCGTCTGTGTGAAACCCAATGTGTCACCTACTTCAGAATTCATACTGAAGAGGTTTGTGTGGAGAGATGAAGCAGGACAAAGATGCGCTGCATGATTTTCGTAAAGATGTTAAAATGTGGTCCAATACAACAACGACTAACACTTGCATTCCGCTCTGTGAAGAGGATTATACTGATGAACTGAAAAGTACAGAATCCCAAATGCTTTTGTTTGAACAACTGGCTAAAGGACTTTATAGAATTAATGATGGAAATTGCAGCCTCAGTACAGATCTGTATAGCGATGGTCTAGAATGGACCTTGGACACTCATTAAAAATACTTAAGTGAGATAAATGCAGTTCAAGAATGACTGTGATGATATAGCCGGTATATGAATATGAATTTCAGTTTGTCGGCAGAAAGTCAACTCCCTTGGGGGAAATGTTGGCACAGTGATTGTCTAAGTAAATTGAATATGTAGTAGTCTGCAATTCTTGGTAAATGTCTTTTAGTTATACGTTGTAAAATTAAACTGTACATAAAATTATAAAAAACAAACAACCACAAAAAATAAAACAAAAATAAAAAGATTTTGTAAAGTTATTGAAAAAGCATTTTATTTGATCAAGCTGCGCCATACTCTTGTCATTTCCCCACTTAGACAGGCTCTTTGGGCCATTTTGCATCTCTAGTGGCGGCGCTGGTCCCCAGAAGAGGCTCCTCTGCTTCGTTTTCCGGTGATGGGCCACTGCAGAACAGAACCCGTGTTTTTTCAGACAAGGGCTCGTCTCTTGGTGCCAGTAGATAATTATAGAGAAGAGCGGCCACCACGCCAGCACTCATTGGTCCTGCCCAGTATACCTGAGAAACAAAAACACAGGACATACACATCCCCGTTTCAAGAGGAATGAGTCATTAGAACACTTGGAAAATACCTGCTATCCAGCCCCGCCATACATACCCAATGATCATCAAAAGATTCCAGTATGATTGCAGGCCCAAAGGATCGAGCCGGATTGATACCGCATCCTGTGTAGCGGATCTGTAAAGCATATTAGAGGAAAACACCTCTTAGTTCCCTGGCTGCAAAAGCAGACGATTACACGAAGGCCTGATTCACAGCCAGGTTCTTCCTACGTAAATCCATTGTATCGGGCCGCGGCAAGATGGAGAAACCATGTACCAAACTAATGAAAGGGGAAATTGAGGAATGTTTTTATGTACTTACCCCAGCAAGGTGTCCCAACCCTACGGATAGTCCGATAGCCATGGGCGCGTATCCACCTACATCACGTCTTTTGTCAGTGACTGCGAGGACACACAGGATCAGTTGGAGGGTGAGAAGGAACTCTATGACATAACCTTTAGCCGGGCTGATTCCATTTAGCTGCAACGAGGAAAAACACCTCAGTTTTCTCACCTCATAAAACACTTACCGTTTCTGCAACCCTTGCATTATATTAATAAAAATCCCTTAAAAACAAACAAGAAAACATTCTGATTGTGCTTTAAATATTAAGCTGCCTGACTATTTGAGGACATAAATAACTGCTGAGGACAGTACAAACCATCTTATAATTACTCCCTGAAGAGAGGGGGACTGTTTGTTGCATAGCAGCCACAAAACAGTGATAATTCAAATTTGACACATCAAATTTAACAACCTATCACCAGCAGTTACAGCAAACATGGAGGTCTCATAGAAGAGACCACAAAACTTTCGATAATGACTCATCTGCCTTTTACAGAGAACTGGGTCAGGCTGGAGGCGGCTCCCAAAGTGCCATTTAAATGGGAATCCTAAATGTCATTAATTAAGAGGAGCATTACTCAGGAGAAATTAGAAGCACATGGGTTCCATCTTACCTTGTTAACGCCGAGCGAATCTATGATTTCTGGCCTGATACCGTACACAATGGCACTGCCAGCCACTGACCCTAGAATCTGAGCAATCATATAGAAAAAGGCTCTAAGGATGCTGATCTGGCAGCTGGCCAGGACGCCCAGAGTGATGGCAGGGTTCAGGTGGGCGCCGCTGATGTGGCCTATACACTGGGCCAACGTGGCAATGGCCAAACCGAAGGCGAACGCCACTTTTATCTCCTGGTCGGGGTAAGTGTTATTTTTATCTCCTATTGCAGCCGAGAGGCCGATGAAGATGAAGATGATCATTCCCAGAGCCTCAGCGAGGACTGCCCTCCAAAAGGCCCACATTTTAATTTCTGACATGGCCACTTTGGATGACGCTTACGCTGACAAGCACAATTTGAATAATACACCAAGATTGTGGGACAAGCAGATACTTGGTTCCACCAGCAGCCCGACCGAAAACATTATGAGTGACATTCGCCAGCACTCATCAGGCGTGTGTGAGTGGCTTTTGAAGAATCAGGCCTGATTAGAAACAGCTGAGAGATCTGTGTTTGAGCCAGTGAGAGTGACCTCCACGTCTCCTGCTCTCTTCAGTACTTTTCCAGTTCAGCAGCAGGCAGAGCTGTGTTCACAATTATTCACGGCTCATTAAAGACCACATCAAACTGTTGCTCTGTGTTGGATAAAGGTGCTGAACTGGAGGATTTAGAAAACATGTGCAAAGAGAGTATGGGTCACATGACAGGGGAAAGCTTGGCCAAATAATTAATTCTATAGTTGAGTCAACTAGAAAAAGCATTTCCAAGAATGGAAATGGTGTGACTGCTGATAGCAACTGAACGCTGTTGCAGAATTAGCAAATAGTGCAAGCAGTGATCACCATACAAATTTTTTACCAAAGTCGGATTTGAACCCACAACCTCATGGTCATTAGACTTCCACTCTGCCTCTAGGCCACGGTGCACACACACTTAACACCAAGAAAGCTTGAGAGTCAAGCTTGAATGACTTAGAATGAAAATTTCTGTGAATTTCAGGCTGAGAGCAGCAGTTTCAACATGAAGCAAGTTATCAGAAGTCAACAGAGGACAACTGGGAAAATAATTCACTATAATTGTTGTTGAGGCAAGATTTGAACCAGCAACCTTCAGGTCTCCAGACCAGCAAGCTAACCACTAGGCTACAGACAGAGACAGTATGTAAGGGGTAAAGAAAACCTTTGATAAGAGGATCACTGGCTTCTGCTTAAAAAAAAAAGTAAGGAATCGTGGCAGAAAAAGTTAAATATTTTAAAAAGTATAAATAGTTAAAAAGAGAAAAGTAATGCCGATAAAGTTAAAAAAAAAAAAGCTGCACGTTTTGATATATGAATTGTTGAAATAGCACAACACCTAACACACTAACCATATGGCCACAGAGAACCTGAGTTACAATGAGCTTTATACTATGAGGAATCAAAGACTGTCCAATGACAGCTGAATAATTGGAATGAAAAGTCAAGCAATGATGTGAAATGACTGAGGCAGGAATCGAACCCATGACCATATGATCACTAAACCTTTACTCTGCCACTCGGCTACAGAAAGCACACTGCTTTCAAGACTGTTGTCATTCATTGTAATGTGATGATGTGCTGCAAACTGGTATGAGTAATCAAGGAGATAACAAACACCTGTAACCAATTGAAGGCGGTGGAGGAGAGCAGAATTCAACATAACATAACAAGAGTTCTTCCCTTGGATTCGAACCAGTGACCTTGGGGTTGGGAAGCAGCCACCCTACCCCATACACTACAGTGGAGTTGTGGTGAAGAGAGGTTGAGACTTTGATGAATGTGAGATTTTTCAATGATTCTTAAAATAAAGAGAAATTAGTATAAATTAGCCACACCAAGCAAGAAGAGGACTTTTTTGTGACCTGTGACTATTTTTTGGTGAATTAAAATGAATTAAAAAGCACTTAACAGCAAGTTACAAAGTTGAGCTCCTTCTCCTGCTGATGTGAAAAAAATACATTGAGCTGAATGAGAGCAGAGAGCTCCCTGGCTGCATTTAAAAAATATTTAAAATTATTATCTAAGTCTCTTTGCATTTTTGACCAGAATTTTAGCCAGAAGACAAGTGTGGCTACAAAACTGGAGAAAATAATTTGTCTAGAGTTTAATTTGTGGCCGTGCTGACAGTTTAGCCAGAAAAACTCTAGAATGTTTTTTTGCCTCTCCCCACTCTGACACCACTCTGGCTCTGCTCGTTAGACGCAATACACACCCATTATAAAGCTGAAAAAAATCAGAAAAAGTTAAATATTTTAAAAAGTATAAAGAGTTAAAAAGAGAAAAGTAATGCCAATAAAGTCCAGAAAAAGCTGCACGTTTTGATATATGAATTGTTGAAATAGCACAAAGTATGAAGGACTAGAAGAAGACCGTAAAAAGGCGGAAGAAAATGGCCAAACAGAAGAACAATAGTGTGACTGCTCAGCAGTCACACTAATTATAAGTTTGTATTTTATTATCACTCTAATATAATTGTTTAAAATATGAATTATTTAAATTATCTACATGTAAAAAAAAAAATCAATGCGTCTTAAAGTTATAGGCTATATTCTCTGTCATAATTCCAGGCACGTGAAATATTAGACTTGTGAAGGGCAAAGTGTGAGAAGGACTCAATTACTTTTTTTTTTTCCAGAAGTCAGTGGAAATGGTTTTCCTCTATCCTTCTATCAATCTTCTTCCTCCATTCTGAGCGTGTGTCACGCAGGGCCGGCTGCATTGAAGTTAAAATCAGTCATATGTCATGTGAAGGAAATGGGACCTTTTGAATTCTCTCCAAGGAAACCAGCCTCTCATTCTTCTCTGCTGCGTGGAAGAGCTGGCAGGTCAAAGGGTCGCAGCGCTTCTTGTCAAAAGAGAGAGAGAGAAGCCAGTTAAAGCGTCACCTTTGACTTGGGTAACAATGCTTCACTAAAAAAGAAGAGCACGTCCAGTTTTTTAATAGTTTAACTTGAACCTGGTGCCATGACTTTTATTCAGTTTTTGAGTCTCCACTTTCTATCCTTTGTCGAGTTACAAAGCTGTTTCCCCCATCTCTCTGTAATTTGCTTGAGGTTTCCAAACGTTTCAAACCACACTGCACATATGTTACAGTTTTGACTCCATGTACAGTAGCATTTACAGACATTTATGGGATTCATTATGTCAGAGGAGCAGGGTGAAGGAGGAAGAGTAACAACTTGGAGAACTGACAGGAGGGATAGAGGTTACGCTCTCTGACCCTGTGAGCAGGAGCAGCTCTGTGGCTCTGCCATCTCACCACTGCAGCAAACTGTCACCCAACATTTCAGCTGCTGAATAGACCCCCCGCTTTACCCCCCATTGGCACATGTGCATCTGATACTCTACCACTCCACTGCAGAGCATCTCATAACCCCCACCTCCACCCCTACATCCACCTGTAGGCTCTGCATCCACATTTCCCTTGGAAATATGTTGTGGGAAATGAAGAGGTCAGAGCCCAGAGGCCGAACATCAACTCTCCACATGTTCTACATTCAAACAATAATCTATTGCACATGACAAGGCTTACTGAAGTGAAGCTATAGTCAGTCAAAGCAATATTTTATTGCAAACATGAAGAAATTGTTTGTATTTAATGTTTTAATGCAACTCATGGAATTACAAAAACTCAGAACGTTCAGAGATCTGATTCAATGAATAAGTTGTAATACAGAGAAACGGCTAGTTTTGTTTTGTAATGTTTTGTTAGATATAAAAGGACAATAACAACCCTATCTAGAAGTAAAATAGTTGCAAAAAGTGGTTCACATACAATATTTGCTCATGATTTCATGAAGTGGGTGTGACTTATTTCTAAGCAGGCGATTGGTGGGGGGGAGTGAAGCTGCATCGCCTGCACAGCAGGACATGAGGAGCGCCTCATCACATGAGATCCATCCACTCACCCATGATGCCCCCCATCTCCTCCCTCCACCGCCTTTCAGATGTAAATAAGACACAAACATGACTCATTTTCAAATCTACTCTTTTAGAGGCACAAATAACTCCACGATGCAGGTGCCCTGAGGAGCCCCATGCACAGAGGTTTGATTATTGCGGCCTGTCATGAGAGCGAACTTTAACTTAATTCAAGAGATTATAGGATGAACACATTTAGTCATGCAGAAGTGGAAGCAAGTCAAGTATATAATTAATATGTATGCTGCAGAGCAAAATGGTACAGCTTCAAAGGTTTTTCCTGACCAGTTGCTCCAAATGAGTGAAAACATCACATCATACAACAAGGTGAAGAAACAGAGAAGTGGAAGAAACTTTTTTAAAATATCCAGAAATTAACTGAAGATAGTTGAAACAGTGATAAATAATACTCTGATCAGTGTGTCCAGTTTTGGTTTGCACCCATGATGACGATCATCTGTTTTTGTAAAGGACAGGACATAAAACCAATAAGCAAAGGCTAATTAAGCTGCTACATAGATTAGATACTGTTCATTTGTCATTCACATTGGTTATGCAGGTTTTTTTTTCACAACTTCACATTAATATAGAATTTTTTTGTGAGCTAACAGGCACCCAACAGAGAGGGAGGAGCTGAAGCAAGGAGCTGAAGCAAACCATGAGACTCCATGAAATGCAGAAAAATCCAGCTTCCTTGAAAAACAGGCAGCGAGCCAGCTGTGCAACCTCTCAAAGCATCCATCTAATACTGAGATTCACAGAAATCATGCTCCTGGAAAGACTGTGATCATTTCACCCCGCATTGGTTGGCGTAGATAAAAGCCCACAATCAAAAAAGCCATCACAATCTGGCACTCCCGCTCCTCCTATCAAGCTGTAATTTCATCACATCTATACGAAGGGAGAGTTTTGACTTTACAGCATGAAGCAGGTGGATGATGGAAAACAGCAAACAGCACGACAGGATGAAAACTCCACATAACATGCATCTTAAAGAAAGACATGGGCCTTGGTCCAACACAAACCGAGCAGGACGGTGGGTTAGGCCCCTTTTTCTAACACCACCTCTGCAAACCCATCAATTTGGCTTTGTAAGCAACGAATGAAGACTGATCCTCTGTGCTCTTGATGGTTTGTTCAAACATATACTCACTAGTGTTTGACATTCAGAGCCAAAACCTTTCACAGCGTTTTTTTCAATATTGTCTCCATGCTCCTGAGCAGCAAAGCAGCGGCTGTCATGGCATCTCGCTTTAGATAAAAGCCTTCTTTAAATGCAGCCATTTATCATTGTTCGATTCCCAGATGATGTCACATTGCAGTTCTGCCTGTTTTTTTCTCACTGGAGCCCTCTGCAATGGGACCCCCACTGTGTCAGTGAACTGGCTCCATTCAAGTGAATGAGAGGGCTGCATTTATTCACGCCGCTCTGAACGCAGCGATGAAACACCCGTCAGTGATCCAGCTGTTGACTGCCCAGTAGGGGAATTCGTCGAGGAGTGGTGCTTAAAATGGTTCAAGTCGATGCCCACGCAGCCATGTGAATCCTCATGTACAGCGTGTGCTGTGCAGGAGGAGCCCGCAGAGGAAGCAGTGGGTGATCTGTTGGCACATGACCCAGCATACTATAGTGGTGAAGTAACCCCTGTTGTAGGATGAGCATTTAAAAGGTGTTAAATTGTGTTGACTGGCCATCTGCCTCTGGCCTTTTTGCAAACTGAAACCAAATCAACAGCTCCAGTGGGAGACGTAGATGCTCTAATGAGACACCTCTGTGGTTTGTCTGCCGGCCTCTCTGCCCTGATGTCACAACAAAGACAGTAACAGCAGCCCAAGGCAACATCCACACCAAGTTTTTATTTTAAACCAAAAACACTCAGTGTCTTCATTTGTGTTGTAGCTCTGTATCAGAAATTATTTTCCTCCGTATACTTTCACACCTAAACTATACTGGGCATGTATGAGCCATAATGCAGATCGTCTACTCTACAGATTTTATTCTTTTTGGGGCATTTTTTTGCCTTTATTCTGATAGGACAGTGGAGAGTGAGAGGAAAGTCAGGGAGAGAGGAAGAGAGAGAGATGAGCTGTAGCAAAGAGCTACAGGTTGGATTTGAACTCATCCATCCACAGGTTTTACTGCTTATCTGTGCAGGGTTGCAGGGCGGCTGGAGCCAAACCCAGCTGACAAAGGCAGAAGACGGTATACACCCCGGATAGGCTGACAGTCTATCACAGCACTGACAGAGATGAACAACCTATATGAGCATATATCTGGACAGTGGGAACGAGCTGGTGAACCTGGAGAGAACCCAACCAGATACAGAGAGAGCATGCAAATTCAGTACCAGGCCCGATATCAAACCCAGAACCTTCCAATTTTAACCCATGGTCCCTGAGACTGATTAGCTGCTGCAAAAATTAAGAATGTATCTGGACAACAACAGGGCCAGTTACACTTTTATTTCAATATCCACACTGCTTTCACCACAAGGCAGATGATGATGTCATCTATGTCATTGTTTTCAAGGATTTAAGTTTCCACGTCCAGACTAAAACACAACCCTTGAGTTTTCAAATTAAGAGTCAGCAGCATCAATGCTCTGTTTTCAGTGCTCCAAATCTCCAGTGTAGTGTGAACAAGAGGCCACAATGTAGCAAAACAGATGTGAAAATGCAGTAGAAGTGGAGCGGATGTAGCCCAAGTACGACCCTGTTCATCATCATTCAGTCTTTTACTGTACAGCACCAGTGACAAACTGTCATAAGCTGACAGGCTGACCCATAGGGGGGAGTGAGAAGAAGAGAGGGAGAGAGAGAGAGAGTGGGTGTGTCAGTGCAATCTGTGCCGTTCTTGGCTGTTGAAGGGACACTCTCACCAACCTGGCAACCTGCTAGTGGATCCTCCAACCGCTGAAAAAACAAGTGGGAGAAACTAACCATTAATAAATCAGCAGCATGAACTGGGCGGCACAAAGAAAACACCAGAAGACAGGAAGTGTGGCCGAGCATCAGGGACCACAATCTAGACTAATACACTTTATAAGGATTTACACTGCCATGGTGTCACTGTACTTAGTGTCATGCCCTGAGTCTGCCTTTATCCCCTGCCGTGTTCCTGTGTTTCCCTGTGCTACAAGTGAGTTAATAAACCCTTTTTGTGCCAATGTAACCTTGTTTCCTGGCTATCTGCATCTGGGTCCTGTTCTCCGCAATCCTGACACTTAGTTGCAGAAACACACAAGCATATGTATTACGTTTTTAATGTATGACTTGTGCTGACTGGAAATGGGAGGAGAGTTTTTAATGTACAGTATGAAATGCACAAATTTCCCTTTTTTAGTGTATGGATTGCCAGTTTAAAAGTAACCAAACCCAGATAAGTACGTTTGACCCTTGGTGTTAGGGTTAGGCTTAGGGTTAATTAATACCAATACTAATTTAGTACAGTATACAACATTCGTGTTTCTAAAAATAAGGGCCTGTGTAATTAATATAGGGCCAATCTGCACAAAACGGATTTAATCATTGTCCAGTAAAACAATTCAGGTGTGATTGCTGACTTTTTTTTTTAACATCTGCAATAACTTATAATAAAAGTCATAGATGGTGTCTTTAATCTAATAAAGCCACTGATGTGTGCTGTTTTTTCCCCGGCTTTAACATTTACTATTTGTTTAACATCCCGTGAAGGAGTTTGCTTCCCAGATCCCCCTCCCACTTTTTTCCTCTCTCCTGTATCATTTATGACTTTAGGTCCACCTGTGCTTGATTGTGTCTCTTTTTAACTGTGTGTAGCTTGTGTCTACTACTACAACAATTTTTTGATGATATAAATTTGCTTATTATATGTTGTCAAGATGAGCTATCGCAAACCAAAATTGAGACACGTTGGTTTCTTGAAAAATCTATTCTATGATTTAAAGGGATATTCCGGCATAATCTTAATCCATTGTCTAACGCTCCGTGAAACCACGTAGACCACCCCCCCCCCTCCCCCCGAGAGATTGAGTTTGCAGATTGCAAACTTCTCTAGTTTTAGCGACTTCAGCAGCCAGATCGCAATATACTGCTGTCTTTGTAGCCAAGAGCCAACTGCAATCAAAATAGCCAATCATAGCCACAAACAAGCCTACTCAGAACAGCACCATATTTCATCAACAGTACAAACAGGGTCCCAGCACAAAATACGAAGCATCAAACACTTTCTAGCTTTGCCTGGTTTGTATTTACAAAAGACGAAAACAAAACTCACCCACTCTCCTCCAGCTGCTAAAAGCCCTGACAAGTCGATAACCGAATGCATCGGTGATCCTATCTGTCTTCCCTCTCTGTAACGATAACCACTGAGTGTTGACAGGGAAATTAATGGAGATGAGTTGTTCATCACAGTCAGCAAAGCATGCATGCATTTTTGGAACTAAAACGTCACTGGACTTGGTTGGAGGAGAGTGGGTGAGTTCTGTTTTCGGCTGTGTCCGAAATCGCTCGACGATATAGTGGACTATAGTGACTACACAATTTTGTAGTGTTGTCCGAATGTTTAGTGAGTATATCACTAAGTAACTGAGTATTACCATGGGTTAAATTTATGCCAGATTATCCCTTAAAGGAGATATCAGTGAAATGTTTTTGTTAATATAAGTCCTAATTAGTCATATTTTCCGTCAGCAATCACTTACATAGAGTGTTTCGACCGGAACACGAGTCTCTCCGTCACTCTGCTCTGCTGTAACCCGAGGAGAAAACATTTCTTCTGGGATACAAGTGTTATCCAATGAGGAGAGAGAACGGCATGAAGGGCTGTGTGTGCAGCCAAGGGATGCGCGTGAATGTGGTGACGTAGCACGAGGACCAATTGATGCCTGACAAGGGCGGGGGCTGCTAACTCATGGTGCGTTCAAGGAAACTCGTACTTTGTGTTTTTCCTTCCTGTGAAGTCATACCAGTTCGATCTGGTACGAGTTCACGGGTCAGAAGTTACGAGTGGCCGTTATAGGGAACTTTCACAGACAACAGGATGGTAAAAACACGAGCTACGGGTTACCTGGAACGCTACCAAGTCGTAGTTGTGACTTGAAGCTGTAACTTACGGTTTCAAAAGCCTGCCTTGAACGCAGCATTAGCCGAAACGGCCGTGAAGCTGATATCTGCTTTAAAGTCATTCAGGTGTTCAGACCTCCACACAGTTATTCAATCATTTAAATCAAATGCTGGATCAACACCTGGAAGAGCCGCGGGTGATTCAAACCAAATTCATAAATTGTTGTGAGAGTTCCCTTGTGTCAAAATCTGGTTCAATCAACAACAATTATTTTAGTTTATTGTAATTTGTGCTGACTTGGTGCAAATGTTGTATAATCAAATTACACAGTAAATGTGGGACCAGAAGCAGTTCGCTCTAAACAGACGGGAAAAGGCTGAACAGACTGATTAGGAAGGCCAAGCTCTGTCCTGAGATATACCCCCCCAGACCCTGTGTGGGGGTGGTGACAGTGTAACGGGAGAGCGACGGCTGAGCTATCGTCTTCATTGGGGAACATTTCCCACCCTGTGCGACACAATGTGACAGCGCTGAGCAGATCCTTAAGCTACAGCTGCTGCACTAGTGGTGTGTGAGACAAAGATACCGCAGGTCTTTCCTTCCTGCTGCTGTTAGACTACATAACAAACCCTGGACTCAGAAGACCACACACCCCAAGAACAGACACACTCACCGTGTCTAACAATACACATTACACAAACATACCAACTGTGCAATATTCTCTCTCTGATATGATTTAATTTACCTGTTTGTATCTTATTTCAATTTTCAGCATGTTTTATTGTCAGTTTTAGCTTCTTCTTATTATTATTATTTAGAGAAGAACTTGGAGGCAACAGGGTGCATAAACAATAAACACATGACTGAAGACGTGGGGGAGGGATAAGGGGCCCATAGCAAAATGTTTGCCCTGAGGCCCCCTAGACAGTTCCTCTGGCCATGGATGAAATTATGTATTTTCATCAGCAAATATCCTAGTTAGCAGGTTCTCAATTTCCATTATGTTTGGATTTGTATTTAGATTTGGTGAGAGCAATTTTACTGACTCAGTATGTTATTAAGTGTTTTGTTTTGGACTAAATATCTTGTCTATACACTGGTGGATGCCAAATATTTACTTCTGTTCGGTATCTACATCCCAAAAAAGATCAGATTAACAACCATTTTTAACAACACGTGTTTTATTTACTTAAAAAAGTGAGAGACATTTAAGAGTGTACACACAATACATTACGCATCAGAAACAAAAATTGATACAGGCAAATAGAAATATGTATACAAAAAGAAAAACAACAAAAAAACACATGGCTCAATATAGAATACTGATATGGGAAGTAAATTCAACACACTGATCCGTCAAGATGTCCACAACCTTGACTTATGTGTCTTAAGTGTCAGTTTGGGTAAAAATTGTGTGGGGGTCAAACAAAGGAGTGAATTTAGCAGAGACATGAACCGACCCCGTCACCACAATTCTCATTGGTATTTCAAAAGGAGCCTACACTAAATCCAAGAGCTTTTGTTTTTGTTCTTTTTTTTCTTTTTCTTTTTCTTTTTTACACGAGTATAGACATGTACATGGGCACTAAGTGGTTGTGATTGCACGGTGCTACTTTGTCATCATCTCCACAGTTGTGGTATCATTGCCTCCGTTAACGTCGTAGTCACCTGCTGGACCGCTGACCAGGACCTTCATGCGCTCGGGGAAATCGTCAAATTTGGGGGAGAGCAAGAAATCGTAGATGAGAGCAGCCGCTACGCCCCCGCACATGGGCCCCACCCAGTACACCTGCAATAGAAAACACTGATCAATGTCCGGATCTTTTTTCTTTTTCTTTCTTCCCTATCACCAGACATGTGCAAACCAATGTTATCACAGGAAGAAATAAAGTGGATGACGCAAAGATAGCGATCCGGGTCAAAAGGTTTACTTTAATCGATATCTCAGCCAGGATAAACAATAGGAAGGGTATAACTGATTAACTGGAGGATATGGAGCTTCTGAATTATTTAAGCTTGACATAGTGTAATATGCATGCAGAAAAATGTCAGGCATGCGTTAAGTGCCTGTCTGCTTCCCTCTTTGACTTACCCAGTGGTTTTCAAAGTTGTTCAGGATCAAAGCTGGACCAAAGGAGCGAGCCGGATTGATGCCACAGCCTGTGTAGCTGATCTGTAATCAACAACAAAGAGGCAATGTAAGAGGATATCTTCAGCTACATGGTCGGGTGGACTGCTGGTGGTGGTGGTGGTGGCGGTATTAATAAAAAAGGGCAGAAATGCATGATATTATTCCACCCTGAGAGCTCTGTCATGTTTGCTGCTGTGCTTAATCCTGGATAAACATAACTGCTGCTATAGGGACGGTTGTAAGGTGCAACTTACAGCTGCCAAGTGTCCCAGGCAGACCGAGAGGCCAATGGCCAAGGGTGCAGAGCCCGTGACATCACGCCGCCTTTTATCAGTGACTGCAATGACACACAGCACAAGCTGGAAGGTTGCCAGGAGCTCGATACCAACGCCTTGGCTGGGAGTAACGCCATTGAGCTACGAGAGTGAGAGAAGAATCCAAAACAACAAGAGTTTGTCAGTTAGTGTCAGTTAGATGGATTAGTTCAACCATCATTACAACTTGCCACTTAGTGGTCACTGGAACTGCCACCAAGTATGAAAGCAATTTGGCAGAGACTCAAATGCCACATTGTGTATAATTTTCTTTAATTTATAGAAAAACATTTTGTGGTACTGTATAATTTATTATTATTTATTCTGTGTGCAGCTGTGAGTGAATGTGTGTGTGTGTGTATGTGCGTGTGTGTGTGAATCAGAACAGTTTCTCCACAGTGAAATGTCATGCCTCACTAATCTCTTGCTTTTCAGTAATACAGCAGCTGAATGACACAACTCATTACAAATAGGTTCAAGAAAAAAAATTGTAGCATCAACATGATTCATTATGTATCAAATTTCCCAAAACAGCTGAGGCATAAATGTCAGTGTTGATGCTGCATGTTTTTATCTGCAAATTCTTGTGTGTGTGTGTGTGTGTGTGTCATCACTATTTAATAACAAGCATTGACAGAATGTCATAAGAACAACACAAACAGTGCCAAAGTCTCAGTTTTCACTCTGAGGTCAACATTAGACTAAAAAGTTGTGTTAAATAATGCTGTTACATCATACTGCACAGTGTGGGAGCCCCCAAAATTTAAATGCCATATAATCACATGTTTAGTCAGTGACATGGAAATTATGAAAGGTTTTACTTACAGAGTTGAGCCCCAGTGCAGTAATGGCACTTGGACGTGCTCCATATACGATGCCACTGGCCAGAGCTGAACCCAGCATCTGAGCTACTATGTACATGACGGCCTTGAACACGCTGATCTGGCAGCTGGCGAGCATCCCGAGGGTCACTGCAGGATTCAGGTGGGCTCCACTGATGTGGCCTAAACTCTGGGCCAGCGTGGCAATGGACAGTCCGAAGGCCAGAGACACCTTCACCTCCTGGTCTGGATGTGTGTTGCTCGTGTTCCCGATGGCTGCTGCAATGCTGAGGAAAATGAAAAGGGTCATTCCCACCAGTTCAGCCAGAACGGCCCTCCAGAACTCTTTGCTCTTGAACTCCCTCATGGTGGTGGCAGGGTGGCTGCTCTGGCTGTGGGTTTAGGCTGGACCTGTGTAAAGTGTCTGTACTAACAAACAACAGCAACAAGCTGCATATATAAGGCCCGGGCTGATAATGGTCAGTGGGCGGGCTTTAAAAAAAACTGAAAGAGAGGGCCACACTGAATTAATGAGGAATCCAAAAGACTGGTCTTTCACTTCCCTCCCTCTGCTCCCTCACCCGCTCTCCTCCTCCTCCTCCTCCTTCTCCTCCTCCCCCTATCCTCCAGCCCCTCTCCCAGTACCTCCCAGTGCACCACTTTCTGGTCTTTGGACTTTTGCAAGTTACAGAACAAGGTCCTACACCAGCTGTAACCATATGGTACATTATCCACTCTGTTGTACTACAGAGCTCCTTAATGTGAGTTTTTTTTTTAAACTGGGAAATATATTTGTCTAAAATGTAATGTGCATTATCAGCATTAAGAATTTAATTTATTAAATGTGTGTTGCATCAGCTGTAAAAATAAAAAAAAACACTTTTACACATTTCACAACTGTGGCTTTTGCTCCCGTGGACTTAATCATAGCACAGATCACTGACAGAAAATTAGGGAGGGCCAGAAAGAAGCCAGGCAACTCCCAAACACTCATTTCAGGTCTCACCCTTCCTTACACAGAAAAGGATTTTTTTTAGGCTTTTACAAGACCACCCAAATGACACCTCACATGTCACCTCTGAGACAAAGAAGAAGGTTAATAGTCACAACATAATGCATTAACTGTCAATGTTACAAACAAAGAAAAACAGGTGTTTTTTTGTCATTTAAATGGCTATAAAATGGTGGATAATAAAAAACGAGGATGACCAACAGAGGCAAAGTTTAGAAATGTTAAATAACAAAATAAAATGTCACAAAATAAACACATAGGTGATATTTATTTTATTTTACTGCAAAAAAAAAGTTTTAGAAATGTGTTGCATTCTTGTAAATGGAGTAACAATAACTCTTTAACTGAAAGCTACATGCTTGCTGAATAATTATTAATGATCACATGTTGTAAAGCAAGAAGTTGAAGCAGGGTAAAACATCAACTGTGAGAAATGAGCTGCCTGTTGCACCTGCGGTCTACAACTCGAGGGGGTGTGACCACAGACAGCAGAGAGAGAGACAGGCCGCTGCAAAAATCTGTCCTGGAATTTACTGCCACTGTGAATATTTGAACCTCTGTCTGTGTGTGTGTGAGTTGACTTGTTTTTAGTTTCTGGAAACATTCAGAAAGTCCAGTGGAGAACGAGATCAAGAAATGCTGACTCAGCTTATGCCACTCAGATATATCCAGAGTGCATCAAGCTGTGATTATGTTTAGATGCCATCTGTAAATGCAGATAAGGGAACGTGCTCTGCCTTTAAGTGAATTAAACATCTATTTAATAATTGGCTGTCTCAGGCTGGTGACCTTATCAACTTCATTCCTCACAGCATGCGACAGTGTTGTGGATACTGGCAGGGGCCAAATGCAGTAAACATTGCCTCAGGATATTTTGCAACATCATGAAAACTACGCTCTGCAACCACAATGACTAACTCTGAAATGACTCTTTAATAAAGAAATTTGACATGTCACATGAATCTGCGGAGCAGCTCGGGTAAATAGCACATGATATTCATTTTTCAATGTAAATTCATCTTCCACCAAGTGAATCATTCACTCCTTAGTAACTTATGCCAGTAACTGAAGTATGTCACTCCCCTGCACACGCTCAGTAACTGAATATCATCCAAACTGCAATGCATGGCAAAGAGCATATTCAACATTATGTATTTATTTACATTTTATACATTAGACCAAAGCATTCTTTAAGAGCAAAAAGGAAAAGGGGTTGTTCACAAAAAACCTGTTTGACGTAGATTAAATCACATCAAATTTTTAACCGAGACACACCTAGAGGTCAATTTTTTTTTACTGTTCCTTTAGTGTGCGTTGCTGCCCACGAACAGGATGTAGATAAGGAGCATTTTGTCAGTATGGAGAATGATGGCATATCCTCTGGAGCCGTGCACAAATCAGTGTTTCTTTTGAACGTACTGGAGGTGAGGTGCTGGCAGGCAAACTAATGTCTCATTTGACTTTGACCGTTTACTACAAGTAACAAGATGTAAGATCTTAATCGAGCAAAACTGAGATTCAATCACCCATGTCAGAAGTACAGTATGTTATCAAATATTAAAATACTGGGTTATCAGCTGTGGTGCATAAACTTCTAACAAGCATTTTGATATTATATCTGAAGGTGGATGTGGTTTTATCATTTTATTTACTCTTGGGCCCTTTCATCTGTAAGAATGAATCATTTTCAATAAACTAAGATTAGCCTACAGCAAGATTACAGTCAAACAAATATCATTTTGCACAAAAATATCATATTTCCTATCTAAATGTAGCAGAGTAGAGATACAAAGAAGATGATCCACAAACAATACTTAGAAATAAGTGAAGTTCTTAGTATCCTGCTGTTTGAAGCACTTTTTTATCTGCAGTTTATCAGTCTGCACTCTGAGACGATACCAGAGTTGCTACGTGCTGTAAATGTTTCTGCCACTATCATGTTTAGATTACTCCAATGCTACGGGTTGCATGTTAGCGTTAGCATTAAACTGAGGTTGATAAGCTGCAGATGAGGCCAGCGATGTTCCTGTGAAGCAGAGGCTGATGCTGCTTTTGTGGCTATGTATTTGTGGCTAAAAATACGGGGAACTCGGGTCACCCGAGTTCCTCGGTGACCCGAGTTTACCTGATTTATCCGATAATCCAGTTCAAGACCGGACGGATGTGTGGTAGCGAACAGGAAGCATTTTATCATCCGTTACCACACTGGAGAAAGGAAAATGGAAATTTCTTTTTGGCATCGATCACTTTAATTTTTCCTCTACTGTTAGCTGAGACAATATGGAAAATGTAGAAGAAAAAAAAACTTGTTGTGCTTCCATATCATTGTTTTACCTTAGTGGAGCATTTCCTGAATCAAAAGAGAAAGAAATACGACTAAAGTACATACATTGACACTCAAATAATCCAGACCTGCTTGGTTACGATGACCCTGTATTTGACCTTAAGATAAGTAACTAAGTTAAGTGTTAGCATGACAATAACTACACAATAAATGACACTGCTCTAATCTATTAAGTGAGGTGTGGACCGGCTATCTCTAATACTGACACTTGCACTGACACACTGGAAGTGTGGACCTTCATCTTATGACCTCTACAGCCGAGGTGGAGAGTGGACCGCCACTCAGACCGGCGTTTCTTGGCCTGCGAAGTGCAACCAATATTTATGACCTCTTTATTGCCTCTGTCGTGTGAGCAGCACAAGAACAAGAAGTTCCAGGACAGGTGTGTCCTCAGAACTGGGTTGAGTATCAAAGCGGAAAGACTGAATAAATCATAGAAGCGTAGGAAGTGGTGAAAGTTTGGTGTGCGCTAATGGAGGGAGGTGTGCAGCTCAGTGAAAAGTCTGATGAGATTTAAAGTCTCACAGTGAACTGTCAAGTGAATCATATCAGCTCCTCTCAGGCCCTTTAAAGTCAGTGTGCTCCCCGGCACTGAACTGAACTGATAACTTTGCAGCAGACAGCTGACCCACTAACACCAGCAGTGACTTACTACCATTGAAATGGCAAATTTGATGGCTGATAAAAGAAGATAAAAGAAGCAATAAATCATCTATTAATTGCTATTTTGTCACATCATACTTGTAACAGTTGATAAAAACTTTCATGTGTACGCATTTCCCCAACTACTGCCATCTGCTCCGGTGCAGAAGTAGAAAGAATTAAGTGAATTTACGTGGTCTAATATTGTCCAGAGGGATGGTGATCAAATCTGTGGCAGCATTAATATGATTTAGAAATGATTGAACATCGTATACTCAACCATGGCGACTTGAGTTGGATTTCAAGCTCCATGAACCTGTGTTATCTGAGGTATTTCTCAAGCTGATTGAAATTTATGTGCCCCAAGATGACCCTGATGGCCCTGAAGTGAAAAAAACAACAACAGTTTCCTCTGAGGAAGACATTTTTCAAAAAATAAGTATGAACGAGAGAACGGTGCATCAGCAAAAATCTTAAATGCCTTTTTAACTGTATTCTAGCCCTTGACCTATTACATTCAGCACTATCCTAGCACATTAAACATCGTCTGCATCTCTAGTCGACTGTGACGAAAATAAAAACAGAAATACCATGTTCATTTTGCATCCTATAATAGAAAATGAACATCGACAACAGGTGCGGCCTGTTCTGAGATTAGTTACAGTAAGTGATTCACAAATCTTTCACAGATGATAGATCATCTTATCAGACTGCTCCATCTTCTTCGCCTCTGCTTACATTTTCCACCTTGCGAGGGGACGTCACATCAGACCGAACCGCGAGGTGCTCGGTGTTTGAAGGAATGTGGGGAATGCTTGAAAAACACACACACACATAGTATATACAGCAGCCGTGTGAGTGATTTATGTAGTTGAAATAAATGTTGAGAAAACCTTTAAAATTTCCAGCTAATGGTCGTGACTGCTCTCACAAGAGGAGGGAAGTGCAAGTCAAGGGGAGGCGAAGGTCACGGTGGGCTTGATTATCACATGAGGGGTTTGTTTGGTATGTCAGTTCAAAGGTGACACATACCATAGAAAGAGGTCAGTGTCTATTGTGAACAACTGCAATGTGAAACCCACATAAAACTGTAAAAAAAAAAAAAAGGAAAAAAAAGAAAAGAAAAAGGAAACACACAGGCAGAGATATTGGTGCCGTTTTCCAGTATACTGCTGTTTGCTTAAGTAGCGTAGATTTTTTAATCTGCATCCGATAACAGCAGAGATTTACTGTTGGGTGGATGTGAGGAGATGCTGCTCCCTTCTTTTTATTAGAAGAATAAATATGAAAGACCACACATGGTAATTTATTGCACTGTTATGACACCATTATTCCGATGGGAGACGAGAATAAACATAGAGAAGTCATGCAGAAAGGTTTTAAACAACAATATAAACACAAAAAATTGTGAAGGGAGTCCATAATAAACTATAATACAACTGTGTGTGCGTGTTTCTTCCAAATGCTGGCAACATCTGCCCGTCTTTGGCAACCCAAAGGTGGGCAGCATTGATTCAGACTGTAAATGGTCAATACCATGCTGATAAAGGGGGGGGGGGGGGGGTGAGGGGGGCAGGTAACAGGTACAGTGGCACAGTATGAACAGCACAAAGGACAACACACACGATGCAACCTTGGCAGGGAGCATGCGGAGGAGGAAGGTTTGCATAACTGGGAGGGAACAGGTGTTTTAACTTGGGGACAGGCAGGTGAGTCAAACACAAATACAGAGTGAGAGTTGTGATTAAAATTCCTGCGGCTGACAGGGAGTGAGGGATGAAAATTAATGCTGCAATCAGGACTGTTGCCATTTACACACCTCTGATTGTCGAACCACAATAGGAGACAAAAGTTCTTTGAAGTAAATCAAAGTGTGACGAAAGAGGGAAGATGGACGTAGCCCATATCTCTGAGTGTTTGTTGGGTATACTTCTGGTTGTTGGTTGAGTGAACAGGGGTAAAGGTTGGGAAGCATGAATAACACAGAAATCAAGTGACCCATGAAACTGCCTGTGACAGTTAGAAACTCATTTTACTAATTGCTCTAACTTATCTAATTACAGTTTGGTCACGAGGTATTTGTGCGTCCCGAAAAAAAAAACCCAACAACAACAACAACAACAAAATCTTGACAACAAAGCAAATAGAATACTTTTGCACAATTGTCTACAACACTGAAAAAGGTGTGTTTTTTAATTCAATTAAAAGAAAAAACTAAAGAACAAGAGAACTGACTTGAAGGGAAGGTTGATTCATTTGTTACTTAACAAAAGTTTTGATTGGTAAGATAAAGGGAGATAATTCTTCACAGTGACTTCACAGCGACTACAAGAGGAATTTAGCTACAAATGGGCAGAGACCAAAAGAGAAACCAAATGACCAATGACCAATCAAATGGTTTGGCTTCTTTACAATGTGTATGCATCACCCAGAAAAAGAAAGAAAAAACAAAACCACACACACACATCAATCATCACACCCCTGAATATACACGCTGAAATGATCACCAGTGAACAGCTTCCTTCAAAGGCTCCTATTCGACCTCAAGAGACAGTCGCATTAGCTTACAGTCATGAGACTGCTGCCGATTTCAGGTCAGTGCACTGTTGAGCTGTCCCAGACTCAACAGCGACTGTTTGTTATGTAACCAACACAAAGCATCTCAAAATAAGGAGGCCGAGCCCAAATTAGCCTTTTAACCTCCTATTATTCTCACTGTTGCTGTTTTAAACATCCGAATCCTCGAAAATGGATACATGGACATCAACCAAATCCTCAAGGTCCCTGTTGCATTCATGTGCTACTTTTTAAGATCTTGCGTTTGTTTGTACCTCATGACTGATCAGTCTTTCTCAACAAAAACCAATATGGCGAAACAGCTTCGAGTCCAGATATTTTTAGAGCAGACAGGTGAATTATGACATCCCAGAAATTTCCTGCTGCCTCCTGCGTCACTTTTATTTGTTTATAGAACATCCAAGGTATAATGTCTGGTGTGGCTCATTCAGGATAGGAAGCATTAGCCGGTCTAATGTTGCTTTAATGGTTTTTGGCTTATCTGACTTCCACAGTGGGAGTGTAATTAGAGAGTTATAAGGTGAAACTGTTTATTTTTGCAGCAACCATCATAGGATATCCTCTTATTCAGCATGTGTCTCATGGCTGAGGAACTGTAGTAAATTTGTACCTCCCCTCCACACCATTGATCAGTGAATCTGGCCGGTGTCCAGTGTGTGAATTCCTGTAGGCCGACTGTGCAGACCCGCTGTTTGTTTTCAGAGGAGCAATTCTGGTGCAACAGTTGAGTGAATAAATAGGTTGTGGATTCATCTACTTCCTCTTATCTGTGCAAAGGAAAGGAATCCTAACCTCCTCTGCTGCCGCTACAAATTATTTTTCTAGCACCTTCAGATTGTTTTACAGCTTCAAAGCGTCTTATCAGTGTTGGGTTCATATAACTTTAAACATTAACTGATTAGTCTTTGAAGGGATTTTGTGCACGCTAGTCGAAACACTGCTTCTTGTGGTCTTTAAATGAAGCGACTGCGGTGAGCTGTCATGCTTGATCTAAAGCCCTTTGTTTTTTTTTCTAAAATTGGTTGCATCAAATGAGCCTCAGCGGTTTGGTCCTGAGCTCATGCTTTTACTTGTGCATCTCGAAAGAGCTTTATATATATTCCCTGTGTGCTCTCTTCAGACTGGCAGACTTGCAAACACATATAGGGGTCCTTTTATTAGAGGGATCAGTTCCCCTCAATTGTTACATGTGGCTCCTGGCTCTTTGCCTATTTATTACCATTGTAAAGGCCCTCGCATGTGTCCCCCCACCTCTACAAAACCTATACAAAAACATTTCTGAAAGGCTTAGTCAGGGGTCTGCGATGCCATGACAACATCTCCGACATTATAGACTTCTTCCCGCTTCGGAGACCATATCATGTTCTACGCATCTCTGTGGTGAGACCACCAAAGAGAGCCTGCTGACTAACCACGTTCATTGTTGAACATTGGCAGCTGCTAATGGGAAAACGGTCACTAGATCTGGAAAAAGCACACATTTTATGTCAAGAAAGTTGAAATGTGTTAAAAAGATTGTGCTAATTATACAATCCTTGCTGTCATCACTGTAAAGCAGTTATGGACAAACTGTAAGATTAGTTTATGATGACTTTACACATGGAAGAATAATAATCTCTTGTAGCTGTCTCCCAATAAAACCTTTTTTCCCCTCCTCCTAGATAACAGAGCACTCAATGTTAAGCTGTCATCCGGGATTCTTTGGGATAACTCTGTGGAATGAAAACAGGTTTATAAAATAATAAAATGTTGAGTGCCGACTGATAAGGATGGACTTCATCCTGTTGGTATGCTCATCTCTCGCTCTTCCCAAAAGGGTAATAATAAACGATTAACCCTAAACTTTGTCGCGAGAGCAATTCGGCTTGATGTGTTGCGTGTATTTACATTCCTTCACAGGTGGAAGAACTTAGAGTAAAATAGTTTCTATTGATTTAATAGATAATGAGCAACTTTTAGACACACCACCGAGATCCAAACATCTGTGTCACGTACTCAACAAATTGATTTTGTCGCCACTTCTACATAGTTGTCTAAGCAGCAGACAAAAAAGGGATCATTGTCATTCATTTGGATTTGTGTTTTTCAACTTTTCAGTCAAATGTTAATCTCATTTTAGCTCTTTTTTGGCTTCCACCAATTCCTGAGGGAAATAGCTACTCTTTTAGCAAAGGGCACACCATATAACTTCAAAGGTGTCGGATTGCTGTACGGTTCACACTTCACAACTTGTTAACTTGCGACTGGGGCAGCCTTGAAGTCCTAAAGAGTTCATAGTACACGAGTCACGACCGAGTGGTGACACAGAGTCACATATGACACACTCTTTCACCCCTCATCATTCCATCATGTCCCGAGCTCTCTTTGACGGACTAGATACTGTATCTGTTTGATGTCTTCAAAGAGTTCACATGTGGCAAGTGGCTTTTTTTCCCGGTCAACTATTGATTTTGCATCTTATCATGGAGTTTAATGATTTCCAGTATCTTTAGTTGATGTCCAAATCAGGCATAAAATAGTGTGGTCTGACCATTACATCTTGTTAGCTGGCAGCAGACTCTGCTGTTGACATTCAGGTGCCTTGCATTTGATGTATTAGAGTTGACAAGACCCGCTTGTGGCTGAAAACAGGGACGATCAGAGAGCTGAGCTGAGCCGAGTCCAATTGCAGAGTGAGGCAAGAATTGCGTGGCCACCTTCACTTTATAGAGTGACCTATTGTTAATATAAAAAGCTTTAAAGCAAATATCTCGCCATAATTCATACAGAATGAATGAAGACTTGTGAAAAAATGACTGATAAAATCAGATAAACGCTGATGGATGTACTGTATGTGGTGATGCAGACGAAAAGGTCTTGTCAGGATGATCTCTCTAATCCAAACACAGCAGCAGTTAAATTAATTTATGAGCATCTGACAAAATCCTGAAATGTTCTGCAGGACAGTTCCTTGGCAAACATGTATTTTACTGGGAGGGAAGACGTGCACCGATGTATGTATATATACATACGTCAGGACATTGTAAATTATAGAAAGGGCTCAAAGTGAGAGTCTCCACATAGCGTGAGCAGTATTTTTTTTAATTTGTTTATCAGTGATGCAGTGAATATATTTTTACAACATGAATTCTTTCAAACCATTTCAGCAAATGTTAAGTGCTTGAGATAAGAACTGGGAGTAACCAACGGTACAAATACATCAGCTGAATTATTTCATTCCGTTCAGGCTGAACCCATCAAGCCTGCATACTGGCATACCCAGTGAGATATAAATATCCTACAATAATTTAATATCTAGGCTGGGTGTTTCCTATTATTATTTGTGCAGCTGAGAAACTGAATTTCCTTCGGGATAAATAAAGTATTTATCCATCTATCCATCTATCTATCTATCTATCTATCTATCTATCTATCTATCTATCTATCTATCTATCTATCTATCTATCTATCTATCTATCTATCTATCTATCTATCTATCTATCTATCTATCTATTAAAAACTACACAAGAAGCCTTGAAAATGCAAACAGGTGTGTTTTTTTCTCTTCTTTAAAAAAAAAAAAAGGATTCTTCTGTTGTTGTGTGTGTGTGAAAGAAGACTGATTTCTTGCTTTGCCCTTGCCTTGCCTTTTGTTTGAAAACCAATAAACACATGAAAACGGTATTTTTGCTCACCCTGGCCAGCAAGGTAATTCTAATTGTTGGTTAGGTTTTGGTAGTTTGTTTTCTAATAAGTTCTTACGTAAATGAAATTAAATATATTCAAGTTTACTTTGAGGTAATTTCATAATTTTCCATTCACTCTAAAAAGGTCAAGAGGTACATATACTGTAGTGTGTGTTAGCACATTTAGCAAGTGTTAGTAGGTGTTTGTGGTTCCTCCTTTTGGTAAAGACGTGTTACCCGTTTAACTCATATGTCACGTGAGGATTCGTTAGTCTTTCATTGACATATTATAGTCTACTAGTGTAAAAAAATCAATGATCTTTCAAATTAGTACATTTATGTTAAGAATACTATCACAGAAGTAAAAGAATGGCTTTCACATGATTGCTTGTTGACACCAACAAGACACTTCCTCGGCATCAACATGATGAACAACCTGCTGAGTCCCCAATGAGACAAATAAGTATATCAAATCAAATCAAACTGCAGAAATGTTCCTCAAATTTCATCACAATGCCTGAAAGTTAACAGATGTCGAGGTACATTTCACACAAATGCCTTTGTGAGGAGCAAACTAAGGAGCCAGCTATGTTGCAACAGAGGCGCAGCAGATGCCAGAAACAATTTCTCTGTCTGCACTTCTGGCCGCAGTGATCTGTGTTCAACATCACAACTTTTGACAGCTCTCTTCCCTGTGGCAAAAAAAAAAAGTAGCAGAAGAAAAATGCAACCAAATGAAATGTACTTATATTAGATCTTTCAGGAAAACCGAAACAAAAACCTCTTTTGCTTTTGTGATGGTGTGATCTTTCTTTTTGCCTGGTTCATAGGTCAAAAGGTCAGACAACAACAGAGCAACACTGTTACATGTGGGTGGATACTGTCACGGGAGGTCGATGCGCTGGGCTTTGTGATGGAGACTCCCTTCTTACAAATACTCCTACTACTCACAGAGGCTGGGCCCGATAACAAAAAAAAATCCTCTCAGGATATAGAAGTTGTTGTGACTCACTCAACTGTCTTTCTCAACCTCCTTTATCTTAATAAAATATGATTGCACACGCACTATAAATGTTTACACAGAGTATTTCATTCCGATTCACAACCTACAATAGGTTGAGACAGATTCCATTCTGAACATAGAGGGTGGGGGGTCACAGGGTGCAACTTTACCACACGTGCAGTACATCTGTGTGGAGTATAGTTGTGTGCGCAATGTATGGGCGTGAGGACCATCTGTTTTCACAGTGAGGAGAAAAACAATGAAACTAAATTTGACTTTGTCCTAAGAGACTCTCAACTAGGGGGGGTCAGAAATAATAATAATAAAACCCACTTCCTTATCATATAGCGGGCCTCATTATACACCATATGCTGATGGGAGAGGAGCTGTGCTTCACCTCCGTCTTTATACTTACAATCCAGAGGGAGCACATGACTGTACATATTGTCTCTGTGTGCTCGTACACAAAAACCCAAGATTGCATGGGGGAGGAGTTGGGAGGACAAGCGGTCTGAAATAATTTAGGATGTGTCCTCAAATATTTTTTTTTTTAATTTCACACAGAGTGTCTGAGGACTCAGCGTGGAGTCCCGCCCAACACAAAGGGACCACAAATGTTCTCTTCTTGTGGCTCGCAAGTTGTAAACAAAATGTTCTCCTATAGCAGTCAGTGTCTGTCTGATGAGACTGACACAGAGAAAACAATAGTCCCCTTCAACTGTCTCCACTCCTCTGACCTTTTCACTCCGCGCTACGGGTGGACGATCGGTCAAAAGTCCTGTGGGTTTGGGGAGCATGGGAGATTACGCACACCACTAAAAATGAATATGGATCGCTGGAAACTTCCAGGTTAGGATTTCAATCTACCAATTATGTGCTAGTTTGAGCGTTTCAAACATCGGCAAATATCGACACATTTAGATAAAACGTCATGGTCTGATCACAAGCTCTACTGTGCTGCATCTAAATAAGAATTACACAGCCCACTTTTTTTTCCTCTTCCAGAAATGATGGAATATAAAGCTAAAGTAGGCTACTTTTCACAGAATTGAAGCCTTTTTTTTCAGATGAAATGTGTAGCACTCACACTTCAAAAGGTCTCTTCTGTGGATGTTAATGGCTATATTTTCATCCAGCCTCCTGTGTGGTACCATTAGTGTTATTTAGTGTGTGCCATATCCTTGTTATTCTCCTTCTGATCTAATCCACTACTCAGATGCTATTGATTTGTTTCCCTGTCTGACTGGAGTTTATTAGGACATTGAATTAAGGGCCAGCACATAAACATTAATTTGTGTCTAGATGTTCTTTGATGATTTAAACTCAGCTGGAGATTCTTCACTTCACTGAGCGATAAAATAATCATATTCTTAACGTCTGAGTCTGCATGCTCTCTTATCTTTGTTTGTGGTCTGAGTCTTTAGTGTTCTTCAAACTTTGGACAACAAATCCCATCTGTGTGCAAACGCTGTGATGTGTTCCAACAGTGCTTTTCAGATTGAGTCCCCCAACTCCACTTGAACCTTGGGGTGTGGTGTCAAACATGACTGGCTCTGTGCTGATGATGACATTGATTGATTTACAGTTGGGTGTGTTGTCGTCTTTGAGAGGGTGCCGGTCAGTCATCTGTGAAGTCCAGCTCATCAAGCTGGGTCCACGAGGTTGTCTCGCCTCCTCTTTTCTTGTGGTTACTGTCTTCATGACCGGATCGATGACAATTAGGAAAAATGGTGATAGTAATCACCCGTCTGACTTATCTTTAACCCCAAAAGTTTTTCCCAGATGAAAATAAGAAAAAGTCATTTCTTCCTAGACACTGTGTGAGATTAATACAAAAAGGAGGATTCTACCTTGGTTACAGTTTGATGAGTCGGTGCTGTTTGAATCTGGCTATGTACAGATGCAGACAGTGCCTTACACAGCCTGCCTGTTGGTCTTTCATCTCCTGGTCCTATCCCGACATCTTTCATCCTTCAACAGAAACCCTGTGAGTAACCTTTCTCATGGCTGATTGGAGTGTGATTCCTTTGTAGATTGAGCAGAGCCTCAGGTCGCTTTCACCCGTGCCTTGATAAGATCTCTTGTCTTCAAATCCTCTTTCACATCACATCTTTATACACACTATAAAGTACAGAGGTATGGAAGAAGTACATTTTTCATTACAAGCACAAAATGGTTCAGTTTTCTACGATTTGCTTGAGGATGTACGTATATGTTCCAAGGTGAACAAGGTATAAATTGCATCAAACAGACTGAAAGGACAAAAGAACGCTATCTACTATCTAAAGGACGAACTGGACGGAGACAGTCAGAAATGTCAGGCAGGATGCAGATTAAACTAAGCAGGCTGTTGATGTTTGGACAGGGCTGTGGTTTCCCCTTTGGACACGTCAGTCGATGCTGAAAGATGCTCAATGACTATAATCTATATTGTAGTACTGGCTGTAAAAACACAGAAGCTTAGAGTAACATGCGGTAAAATAATACCAAATAATGATAATAACAATAATAAAATGTATCTTTAACCATGTCCACGCTTTGGGAAAAATCAGCTCTTGTCTGCATGACTCCATAACTTCTTCCTACTCATGAAAAGACAACTCTGCCTGCTGGGAAATGAGAAAGCACCACTCTTTCCCTTCCCAAGCCCACGAGCTTCGCAAGAAATCCTGTCTCAGTGAGAGTCGATGGTGACGGTCAGCGGGGGCTTTGATGGTAAAAGTGGCCCCCCCTGTGAGTCGAATGTCTTTGTTCAGAATTCTGGTGAACAGTTGTTCCTGATCATTTATTCTATAAATGGATGAGTGAGTCACAGGTTTAAACATCAGTCTGGGTAGAACACGTACTACACTAGTGTTCGCTCCTCAGCAGGGTGGGAAGATCTGGTGAAGGATCATGGTCAAGTACTGACAGCTTCACTTCAGTCAGGATGCTGACGAAGATCCACAGGGATCGAAACGTTGATCGTTCCAAAATAAACAATAGAGGAGCTTGATACAGAGTGCGATCAACGTTTCGATCCCTGTGGATCTTCGTCAGCATTCTGACGAAGATCCACAGGGATCGAAACGTTGATAGTTTCACAATAAACAATAGAGGAGCTTGATACAGAGTGCGGACTTCACTTCTTTTTTTCCCTAAGTTTACTTTGTTGGTCCTGCACCTGTAGTGTGTTTGGATGTGCGTGCTCTACTCCACTTTCAAGTACTGACAACAACTCTCATGGTTCTTCTGCTGATCATCTGTAATAAAAATGTGTTTTATTATTTTTTTCAAAGGGACCATGCACAATATTAAGCCTGAATGTTACCATTTAATACAATAACATTTTAATAATTCTGTTTTCACATTCCTCTTTTTTATTTCTATTTATACACATCAGTAATCACCTTTGACCATGTGCAATGAACAGTTACCAGTTCATACACTTTATCGGTCAAGAATAAATCACATTATCACAATCATTCCATGAGAAGTGGTAAAAATATATATATATCATTCCAACTATATGGATAACAGTGTGTACACTGTACCGAGTTAGATATAGGAGCTCATTTACATCTGCAGTCTCTTGGCAGATCATATAAGATATAAAACCCAAACTTCAAACAAAGATGCATTATGCAAATAGAAACGGTATTAGAGAGTCAGTGAGGACAAAGAGGTTGTTTTTTGTTTTTTTGAAAAATCTTCAGTTTCATTTTAAAGCTGCAAATCAGGCTGTCATCTGGGTGGACAATTTCACTGAGTCGTCGTAGCTCTTTTGCTGGCATTAGGAGTAAGAACAGATTCTGTAGTCTATTCCCAGAGAGCATTAATGAAAAGCTGCAGAGCTGAAGTGGCTGTGGTCTGGGCCAAACCAGATGGCCTCAGTCAGGTGAACCCAGGCTGATAAGAAAGAGTGTTGTTCCTACTCTGGGCATGAGAGTGACACTGTCTTGCGCTCACAGGGTGAACACTCAGCATCATAATCCAAATATGCCAGGAGGGACTGTATATCATGACGACAACCACCTTAATGCCCTCCGGCAGGATGTAAAGCAGGTCTCACCTATCAACGAGTGCCGGGTGCAAGGAAACAACAACAGAAAGAATGGCTATCAGCAGAAACCACGCAGAACATCGAGACATAAGAAAAAGGAAGCAGTGAACAAACGGCCACGCAAAAACACCCGTCCCAGCGTCCAGCCAGAGTATATGTATGCCCATGAGAAGAAGGGTGACCAAAGAAAAAACAAAAACATAACAGATTTTGGCAGCAGAAGCAGAGGAAGCAACAGCCTGTGGAAACATAAAAGAGCTATAAAACATCAGTGGAGCCCGAACATTAATAATGCTAAACCAGAGAGGGCATTCAAGGACGGACAGAGAAGTCATCACAGTGTCTGAGCAGCAACCAGCCAGGTAGATATAGCTGTAGCATAAACTATGGTACTGAAACAAATTGATTAATGACTTAATAAACACTACCTCTGACATGCCTCGACAAATAACATAATTGAATTCCCTTTTCCAAACATACAGCTTCCTCTATGGGACAAACTGCCTGATAACCTGAAGCACACATGCACGCACATATGTATTTATAGGTGGTGTTTTTCTAATGATTGACTTTCTCCGTTTTTTCCCCTCACTATACATTTTCATTACATTTTCTTAAAATGCTTATACTTTTCGTAAAGAAACCACAGGCCACGATGAAATGCTATACTTTTTGATGAATGTATGCCTGTTTTTATTTTGCTCATGGTTTTGTGCGCTTGTTAAGATCACTTTTATGTGATGATAAAAACAACTTAAAGGGACAACGAGGAGTTTTGGAAAAGCGAAGCGTTTTCTCACTACATTTATGAGCCTCCGCGCGCACCGTAAAATTCTTTTGACCGGCGCAAGACGGACTCATGTTTTCATTCATCAAGAATTAAAGTCAGAGGTTCAAAGAGGTTCACATACCGTTGTAGTTCCGACCATAAACGGCGATTCAGCTACGTTATTCTCATGACTCGTTGCGAAACCGAAAGTAAAAAACGCTGGTCGGCTCGACCAGCATCTCCGCCACCACTAATAATAACAAAATAACGATAGAGACAGAACGATCGAAAATGGGCCCATTAACAAGTGTGGGTAGCGGAGATTCATCCACATTAACGTGAGACTTTTTTTATAACCGAATAGAAACTCCTCGTTGTCCCTTTAAGTAAAGTGAAGGTCTTTCCGACCTTTTTGTTTTTATTCTTTAAACTATTACAAATCATCTAAAGTAATTCTTTGTTGTAAAAGTATTTTGCTCCTATTTGCAGCAGGTCATTCCTCTGGTTTTATTGACAAAGCGCCCATGAATGAATAATTGAACAAGCATCATAATGCTTTTTGGATTTTAGGAAGTTGGTACAATTTGTTGCCAAGCCAGCTTTAAAGGTTTTTTTTTCTTTCTAAGAATTGTTGGTCTGGATAGAGAAGGGAATTCACCTCCCAAGCTAAAAGACAATAAACGGACTTGCGATATGGATGCACAAGATCTGACAACGTGAAATTTTTGTGGTGGCAAGAGATCAGATCTGCACAATAGAACCTTACGTCAAAGTTTAACCCACAATCACTTCCACTTTTTTCTGTGAATGGAATACAGAAGGGATCAGTGCACACAAAATACACATCAAACAAGGAAGTGGAAGGAGTCACTACTAGCTGTGGCTGACAGTCCAAGGACAAAAGGAAGAATCAAAGAAGTCCTCTGTTGCCAGTATTTGTGTGTGCATAGATGTCTTCAGGACATAAGTTAAATGGCTAATGCTGCGTTTTGAAGGCAGGTGAGTGAAAAACGCATTCAAATTTGACTGTTTTTTCTTTTCTTTTCTTTCCAAAGCAAACAGACTGAAAGGACAAAAGAACGCTATCTACTATCTAAAGGACGAACTGGACGGAGACAGTCAGAAATGTCAGCCAGGATGCAGATTAAACTTAGCAGGCTGTTGATGTTTGGACAGGGCTGTGGTTTCCCCTTTTGGACACACTAATGTGACACTGTGTCAGTCACTGCTGAAAGACGTTCAATGTGAATGATCTACGGTAATGTCTGAGTACAGACATTTACCGTAGTAATGTCATCCAGGATGCAGATTAAACTTAGCAGGCTGTTGATGTTGATGCACAAGGCTGTGTTTTCCCCTGTAAACACACGAATGTGACACCGTAACAAACGATGCTGAAAGACGTTCAATGAGTAATGATTTATAGTATTGTATGAGTAATGTAAAAAAAAAAAAAACAGAGAGGCTTAGAGTAACCAAAGAAATAATAACATCTATCTTTAATCATGTCTACGTGCTGTTGATAAAAATCAGCTCTTGCCTGCATGACTCCACAAACTTCTTCCAACTTACGCAAAGACAACTCTGCCTGCTGGGAAATGAGAAAACACTCCTCTTTCCCTTCCCATGCCCACCAGCTTCACAAGAAATCCTGTCTCAGTGAGAGTCGGTGGTGATGGACGGCAGTGTCTTTGATGTGCTGAGAATCTGCAGCTAGAACAATTGTGGGGGAATGCTGGGCGAACGGGCTCGTAAGGATAATGTCCCATGCTGTCTGCACATTTTCTTGCTAATGATCAATGATGGTGCAGGGACACATCAGGGATCCAGGTTCCATTGAATGGCCTTCGGCTCAGAGGGGGGAACTGTCCTTGAACCACGTGCGAGAAAGTGGCAACGGCATCTGTGTTAACAGGAGCTTGACAAGCTCAAGTGGCTTTAAACAAGGCACCACATCCCTGCTAGTTCCTGACCTGACGCAAATGCAAACACAGCCCCCCTATAGGGATTTATATCATTGTTTCTGTGGGCTCTTATTTACAGCAGTGCCTTTGTGTTTTGGCAACTGTAAAAAAAAAGAAAAGAAAAAAAAAAGAAGAAAAATGCTCACGTGTGCCGTCCCGTCGTCCTGCTCGAAGCACTTAAGCTCTGACGGAAGTTTCATTTAATCATATTTCTGAAAAAAAGAGAGCATGCAGCAAATGGAATATGCAGTAAGTCAGTTTAAGAAGATTTGGGGCATTTGTGAAAGAGTGCAAAAATATATATTTTTTCTATCAATGAGGAAACCTTTTAGATTTATTTGGAGTGGAGTGCCTTTGGAGAATCTCTAAGTATGCTTGTGCTCTCGACATTAATAAAACATTATGACCAATTCATTTAAAAATGTTAAAGATGACCGCCAGCCCTCAGTACTACTGTTAGTAATTTTTGTCCCTTTAACTCTTACACAACCTGCCGGAAAACAAAAAAATGTTCATGTTCAGTGTGCGCTCCTCCCAAAACCACAGACAGACAATTAAATCACATTGCAAGCATTTCCTAGATGCCAGAGTGTCAGTGCTAAATCTTCTACAAAGCATTGTGTGCACCGCGGTGGAAATCAGTGAGGGCTGATAATCAGTGGGAGGTCGACTGGGAACTGAAGCGGGAGTGCACTGGTGGCAACGGGGCATGTGTTGGCGCCAAAGATACAGGATCTTCTCACACAGTGCTGCTCCCAAAGGTGCAAATAGGACTCTCCTGTCTATTCTGTAGTAGCCACTGCCTTATCAAGGGAAGGAAATAATGTGGGAGCTGCTTCCCTGCATTGTGTTATTGTTCCCCCTAGTGAAAGGAGGCTGCAGTAGTTAGCAGGAGGAGGATAATGCTCCTCAGCTAGTTTGTGCTTTTGAGGAATATCAGTTGTTTTTACTCATAGGAAACAAACAGAGGAACCTGTGTGATTATGTAACAGTAATGCAGCTGATGAGGAAGTTTAAACCATAGGTGCAAATCCAACTTCAGCCTATTGATAAAAGAGGAAATTGCAAACGCACATACAGTAGCAGCTCACTCCCTTTAGAAACGTGTGGATATAACAGTCCGACTGAAACCCTTTGACATGAATCCTCCTTGAAACAAAGTTGCCACATTCGAGGCTCTTAAAAATCCCTGGGTGAGCTTTTATCCTCCAACTATAAATGACTGTCCCCCCACCTGAAATCCATTTAACAGCCTGAGTTGTGTAGCAGCATAGCAAGAGGCCCGTTCTTTCACTTCCCCTGGCAAACAGTAAGTGCCAAAAAACACACTCTGCCAGTTTGGTAGATGAACAGAGGAGGTCTTTTTCCATTTCTTGGACAGATGTACGGGGAGGCACATCACAACATTGACGCATTTAACCACCACTTATCAGTTACGCCACTTGTGGCAACTTTTTTTTTTCAAAAAAAGTGCAAGAGAGGATAAATGTTTCACTATCTGAAATGTGCACAATAACGCTGTGAGCGCTGCACTTTGCAAGGATCTTAGGAGTGCTGTTTAAGGCTGAATGGTGAAAGCTGTATTAATGTTCTCTGCTTAATGACATCCTGGGCTGCATTGGCTGCTCACCAAGGTCTCGTTCCAGCACAGACTTACAACCGAACCAACACCTCCCTCAGAAAACCTGACAGTTTATTCAAATTAGATTAATCAGCCAGAATACCTTTGGTGAACATGTCTCTTGGGAACAGTGTAATTTATCAGAGCTATTTTTTTGTTGTTGGTAAAACTCAAAACCTTCCCTATGTCCTTTGATTGTCAAATTATTGGTTATTAGAAGCTTGTTTAAGGCATTTGCTGGTGGCTCCCTACCTGGTGTTATTTCCAAAAGCAAAACACCATCATTTGCATCAAGTACCTACTTTGTGGTAGGTTATATAAGGAAAATACCTGTTTGGGGTTAGACATGTCTGGCATGCCAGAAAATAGCATGATTCTGTGTTTAGAGTAACAACAGCAACGTTGTCCTATATTTAGTTTGAGAAAGTTTACCCTCAAACAAAACCTGTTACCCAATATAGCATTTTGTTTGCTAGACTCAGCCTCAAATCCTTTCAAGTCCTTTTAGGGGAAGCAAACGGTTTCACAACTATAAATTTGACCATTGTCTTGTCTCTTGTAAGCAACCAAACAATCCCTGGGTTGTGCTATAGGGAAACATCATTTTAAAGGGACAACGAGGAGTTTTGGAAAGCGAAGTGTTCTCATACCATGAGCCTCTGCGCGCACGGTGAAATTCTTGGACCAGCGCAAGACAGACGTCTTGCCAAGAATGTTTTCATTCATCAAGAATTAAAGTCAGAGGTTCCAAGACGATCAGATACCGTCGTAGTTCTGACCATAAACAGCGATTCGGCAGCGTTATTCCCATGACCCGCCGGGCAGCGTCCGTGAAACCAAAAGTAAGGAAATGCTGGTCGGCCAGCGTTTCCACCATTAATTAAAATAACAAAATAACTATGGTAAATGGTAAATTTACCAAAATACCAAAATAACTATAGAGACAAAACAATATATTTATCGAAAATGGAGCCATTAACAAGTGTGGGTAGCGTAGATTCATCCACATTAATGTGAGACTTTTTTATAACCAAATACAAACTCCTCGTTGTCCCTTTAACTGCATTTTTACTCAATTTTATACTCAACACTACAGTACAATAATGTTGGTTTACTTATCATCTATTAGACTGACATTTTGCTGGCATATATAGTATACACACACACACTTGAGCTTCAAGCCTTGACATTATCTTGTCTTATATGGGTCTTTGTTATACAGTATGTCAACTGGTAACATTATGAAGTCAGTTTGAAACAGAGGCGTCTTATGTCTTATTTGATGCTATAACTAGTTACAGCTGATCAAATCTGAGATTTACATGATTCTTGACAAGAAATTAGAACCTGCTTATACTGTACTGTATATATTTTAGGTGAAACTGAAAGCCCATTGATTCAAAAATGACCAGAAATTCCTAGTGGTTGTGCTGTTATCTTTAACAAGCTGCAGTGACTGGGGTGCCTTAATGCATAAAATAACACAGGAAACACAGAAGCCTCATGCAATACTTCTCCACCTGCCTACGTAAATACAGTCACAGTTTTCTCCCTGCCTACAGGCTTAATGGGGTTACACGGGTGCAGTTGTCAAGCCATTACTTTGAATGTCACATCATTTCATGCACATCCACCCCCTCAGATGTAAAGCCCCTCTTGTAATCACAGCACTAATTTAGCAAATGATACGTGCTAATTTCAAGTTGTAGAGAACAAGGCTGCAAAACCGCAATTGGCATGGACATAAAATACACTGACCGCTTTAGCCCACCTTTACCTCTCTGAATGAGAGCAGGTCAGAATATAAATATCACAAAGTGTAATTACGAAATCCCTGGTATTTGAAAAGGTCAATTCTACTTTTTTTCTTTTATTGAAACCTCTGATGAGACGCCAGCTCCTTCTCTTGAGCCACAGCAATGAAAGGACCTGCAACCTTTTTTTTTTTTTTTTAATGCAGTTTCCTACCAATCTCCCCATAGAGAGGAATAAAAGCTATTGAGGCGACTTGGGTGTAAGGCCCCTTTATTGAAAAGGGATCAAATGTGTGAGCAGAAGGCTGTTTCAGACCTATATGTTAATGAGAGAGCACTGCCAAGAGGCTGTTGCTGCAACAGCTCGGACTCAGGATGTGAAACTGCAGCCAAAACCCAGTGCATTAACATTTGTTGCTCAGCTCCGAGAGAAGACAACTACTTGTTTTTCAGTCCATTCCTGGATTGCAATTTCACACGTCATTAATGGATACACCACAGATAGAAATAAACGCTGAGGAAAAAATAAAGCTCTCCAGCACAAGTCTTCTTAGTCATCGCGCGCAAGCACTTTTGATGACTGACTTTCTTCCTGACAAGTATACTTTGTAATATTTAGTTGACGAGCATGCACAAATTAAAAGCCAACAGGCAGAAAGCAGAATGAGTCATTCTTACTCAAAATATGTGCAGTGGACAACATCTGCGCTGTGTAGGCAGCATGAATAGATAATGTAATGAATTTGATTAGAACAACATCTCAGTCTTTCCATTCAGGGGAGGGCACAGAGAGGGGGCTTTCCTTATGTCCTGTTACACAAAAGGTCTGCAGATCACGCAGCAGATTGGGCAAATGGCACTAAATGGCACAATCTGAATCCTGAACTTTTTCCGATAAATTATGCACACATGATGTAGGCTAGATGTGTGCATGTATACGACGGCGGTGACAGGTTTGCTTAAACATGTCCTTTTCCGTGGAACATTTTGTACAATGGGTTAAAGCTGAACAGAGCGTGTCGTCTACAAATCCCAGCCTGTCAGGCATAGGGCCAATCATTGTGACGGCCTTTAGCCAAGTTCAAAACATGTCTTCCAGACTGGGCTGATTGGCTTGTTTTCGCTCGCAAACTTAGCGGGCAGCTTGGGAGCTCCATCCATGACTATGCTACTTGTATATTTTAAGGGAAAGGTTTTATTCCACTGTAGGAACTACAAATTATTCCGAACCATTTCAGCAAAAGCCAAATTGGTAAGTGACATCACTAAATCCATCAAAACCTTTGGTAAGGATTGACGCCAAGCACATTTACGCCTGTAAAACAGACATATTCAGTCAAACATTCTCACTTAAACTATAGGCCTTGTGGAGCTGATCTCATTCTTTTGTATCCCAGGCAACAGATAAAGCATTATTATGTTTTCCTACACAACACCATTGGACCATGCCAACCAAAACAGGCCCACAACAATCCATTCACATCAGATAATATGGCAATTTTCACACAGAGGAGCTAATCTCTACCCATAGTGCATGCACTTGTTTGGATTATTCTGCTTCACGAGAACAAACACCTCGGAATCGTGAGTAACCAGACCAAGTCGGCGTGAGTAATGGTGACTAAAATAATCCGATGACAGTGTCTGCTATGAATGAACTGGAATTAGCTATGATAGACTAATCTAATAAAGACATGATACGAGGAGTGGGGAACAGCCTGGAGCCATTTTTCCGGCTTGTGTCAAGTTGAGTGCTTTAAACTACTGCTGAGAATCAATGAGTCCACACACCCCTCCTACACACACACATACAAAGTCAAACCAACATTTTGCTCTTCATTAACTTCTCCTTTTCTGAGACTGACTAATCAAGTCCTTCAGGGTGGTGCTGGAAGAAAATTGCAGAGCAGTTCAGATTTTACAAATTCCTAGAGATGAAGATTATTTTGGGAAAAGTAGAATGGGAGGACAGGAAACATCACTATTGACAATGTAGTTGTACAAATATTAGGATAACACGCTGCTGAACTCAAAATAAGGAAGGTATGGGCTGCATGTTATTGCAACTCAGTATCCTGCCATTGTAAGATGGGATGGGATGGGAAAACGCACCGTTAAAATCACATATTGCGATTTAAATACATAGCTATTCCTAGACATAAAAGACAGAGAATCTGAAGTTTGTGAACCTCGATACATCTGTGATCATCTGAGGAGAGGAATTCATGCTTGTGAATCCAAGCTTGAACTCCCAGTATTAGCTTTAATGATGTCCACGGTCATTAAGTGTAAATATATACCTTTACATACACTATGACATTGAGTAGAGCCTTTATAGGTCACCTCAGAGGTCAGGAGGTCCATATAGAGACCACATTATCTCTGCTGGTATCAGGGCATACCTTCCATTCAACATAGGCCCCATCAGACCACACACAAAGTTGACCATAATGGCTTCTCTTTCCCGTCAGTGTGATGATATTGCATCGCATGAATGCTGTTTATTATTTATCAGTGTATAATGTGGAATGGAAATGCTCAATCATCAAGTCATCACCCGCTTGTTATCCTCAGCTTATGATAAGCTTGAATGATGCTCAGGGACATTTGTGAAGAGACCAGGTTTGTTTTTGTTTTTTTAAACAAAGAAACAAAGACAATATATCAGTGGTTCTCCTCTACTGAGGTGAGCTTTTTTTTTTTTTTTTTTTTTTGCCACTGGCGAGGCTGTTAATGGCTATTGATGAAAATAGACAAAAATGAAACAGCCAACGAATTCCATTCATTTTTATCAAGTGCTGATAAAAAAAAGGCTCAACTTAATCACAGACAGTTACAGTTCTACAGAAAATGATTACATAAGAAAAATGTAAATTGCAAGCTCAGCGGTAAGATTCACTGTGAGAAATGACAGAGGTTTTCTCTTGTTAGAGTTGGTGGACCTCCTTAATTCCACAAATTGTTGGGTAAGGTCTATCAAACATGGCTTGATAGGTCTTGTGGGAGTATACTGTAGTTCCACACACACACACACACACACACACACACACACACACACACACACACACACACACACACACACACACACACACACACACACACACACACACACACACACACACACACACTAATGAAACAAGTCCATGTTGGTTAGTTATGTGTCAGTGGGGTCAAACATTAAAATCATTTTTCAAACTCTGAATATCTCTGCAGGGAGGTCAGACCAACCTGACAAAACTGTCTTTTTTAATTCTCTGCTGGTATGAATTTCTTAGGCCGACTTGTTGATACAAAGATGTTTCCCAAGCCTTTAGTGGAAGTCATCGTGTATTACTGTAATGGAAGAGATGGGAGAAGCATTACACTGTGCTTGATTGCTGTCCTGTGGGAGTTGTTATTCTGTCCTGACTTTCATCTCCTGCTGCCCACATATCTGTCTTTGTATTGGCTACGGAAAAAAATAAAATAAAAGTCAGGTTAGTATAGGGAAAAATAACTCTTTTGATCATGTATTATATATTTCATTTTTTGCTGTCCGCCGGAAATGTACGGTTCCTTGACCTTCTGAAACGGCACACTGGGGAGTACACAGTGAGTGATTTGGCCCCCCTCCTCACCAGATGGTGTACCCATTGGAGTCCACGGAGGCATTTTTAGCGACTAGGTGGGGTCTGGCGTGCGACCGAGGTGGGAGACTGTTGGGATACAATACTGCTGAAGTCACATGCACCGCTCGCTCCACGTGACACAGGTCAGATTGACTCCCATCACCTCCGAAATCAACATAAAGCCCCAAACAATTTCCCCTGAATAGATCTCATTGTTTACTGTAGTGCAAAAACTTTAAATAGCAGACTGCGTGAACTTCCTCTGCATTATACTTTGTGATTGCTTCTGACTTCAAAACATGTCAATGGATATTTCCCAACAGGCGCTTTCTTTTTTCAATGGGGACAACGTGGCAATCACCAGACTCCATGATTTGCATCTGAATTCCACTCATTCCAGATACACTGTGAGATACAAGTTATTCATTATGTTCCTGCAATACTATATAAAGGTCTAAAACTCTGGTTAACTGCTCTAAATATCATCTCCTAACCTCACCATTGCCCTCTGCTGAACACTAAATGAGATGTTCAATCAACATGAAGGCTGTTGATTGGAGCTTTCCACAGTAGCCCCATGGGAAACAGTAAAGTAAAACAATATGTTGAACCTCTTGATCCATGCATTTTGTTACAGATACTTAACAAACTAGGTGTTATTTACACTTTCAAAGTGACAATAAGTAATTTCTGAAAGAAGAACATACAACATACTTGTGGGTATTTAGTCTGATGTATCAAATAGTTTATAGTGGCTATGTTGGCCAGAGTTAGCCAAATACAACTATTTCTGAGCCAGCTAACTGTCTTTAGTCTTTTCTACTTGAAGCTACTGTGGTTGCTGCTCAGGAAAAGTTACATGGCCTTTCCTTAAGCTGTCAGCTGTGACCGAACCAATACTTGTATTGTGGCCTGGCTTCTATAAACTGACAGCAGCTGGTAAGACAAGGTACAAACTGCTACAAGAGCATTGCTGGATGTGGGTAAATTTTTAATTGCTGTCAAAACCCTTGTTTCTAATAATGTTTTATGAGTGAGCATGCCTGTCAAAAAATGTCCCCATCTCCCCCTTTCCTGATATTTTGACATATTCACCCAAACCACATCAGGCCACGCTAGACTGAGCCTAAGCAATTTAGACATAACAGATGTTATTTTTACTACGTTGCTCAAAAATAATACAATAAATAACCAGCCCAACAGAGGAAAACTGATTATCTCATCACGCATCTCTGCCTTGCTCTCAATTTGAGGTTATTTCACTGCCACAAGCTGAGTTGAATCATTGAGACAGTATCGTTTTATACAGGCTCACTGTGAAACTGATTTCATTTGACTCTGGTCCATCTGCACAGACTCTGACTGACTGGACCTCCAAAACACTGGGAGTTATAATGAGACGGAGGTCTGCCAGAAAGCTGGGAACCAGGGACCACCAAACAAACAACTAAGGCAATCAGATCAATGATGAAGACGAAATGTCTACCACCCTGCTAATATTGTGGTTACTCAAAAGCTTTTTTCTAGATGCATAGTATAGCACGATAGCAGTCCTATAGTTTAATTATAATTTGCATATTTTTTTCTTCATGAGGAGAGATAACAGTATGTGTTAGTACAATGTAAATGGACCATATGGGAAAATGCACTCTAATTGTGAACAAACAAAACAAAACCAAAAAAACTTTATTTAACTACAGTCATATGAACATGCTGTGTGACATGACTCTGAGCCTATGTTGTTGCCTCCGTTTCATTGAGGGCGAGACCATTGTCCAGCAGAGGGCAATAATGGATAAACCTTTTCTTTGTCAAAGCCCTCAGCGTTCCAAATGCAGCTCTCTGCATGATTTTTACACATCATTTGGTATATCTGTACTGAACTCTTGCCCTATAGTTCTTTGCTTCACTGTTACACGTCTTATATTATTTTTATATTGTCTCTCTTTACTTCTGTTGCCTCCTGGCAGCCTCAATACCCCCTAACCCCACTCACTTCCCAACTCTTTATGGACTCCAGCATGACTAAAACTCAGTTTTTAATAGCCTTGCCACTTTGAAATAGAGGTTAGATTAGATTTACCCTTCTCTCGGGAATGTACAATTCAGAAAATTAGTTTTTTCTGGAACTTTGTATGAATATGTGCGAGAGCAGATCTTCATAAAGCGCACAGGTACATCTATTAATCCAAATCCCCTCAAGAATTCATTTGAACTTCAGTTGAAGGATTAATTTAAGGCTAAGATGGGGGGGGGGTAGTCTGCATCCATGCCTACCAAATAATGTGAAATGAAAGCACTGCACCTCCATGCAAATGAAATATGTCCTTACATACAGTACAGTCTCATTCGTATCAGTCTCCATCATCTGTGTAACCCCACTATAACCTCCTCCCCCACTTCCAACAGAGGGAGAGAGAAAAAAAAATCCAAATTCCAGTTTGAAGATCTTTGAAAGGGACCCTGTATAAATATCCAGGTGAGGCAGTTTGCTGCACTCACTCTTCTGCTACTCTATCAAAATTGAAATGATGCAAGAAAAAAATGATCCAGTTGGGATGCTTTAGCTTTTTAATGTGGACTGAAAATATTTCCCATGAAAATAATGTTTATCCAGCAGGCTGTCTGGGATCAGAGGTTTTACTGCGACATGCTGGGTGAACTCAAGAACCCTGTGTGCCGCTGACAACTACAGAGGATATGATAATAATATTATGAAAATTAAGAACGTATAAACTGTCACCACTGTGTAAGCACTTCTGGTTGTTTTTGCATGTGTCTGCGTGAATAGCGATATAATTTCAAAAATAAAAACAAGTCACTCAACTTCTTGTGGATTTTCAGTAAATCCCTGCAACAGTGAGAGCGTCTCTATACTGTTTGTGTTGAAGAATATACCCTTGCTCCAAATGGCCAGAACTGCTTCAGGTTAATTGCTAGACATTTGGTGTGTGTGATGTGAGGTGATGAGGCGGGATTACAGCATCAGAGGTCTGTGCCAAAACCATGTTAAAGACTTGAGGTATACGTCATGAAACACTTCCATTGTGATCACAGGATAATCTGTAGTACATGTTAATCCAACCCCCCACCCCTCCTACTCTGTCTGTGTTTCTAGGTTTTAGCTAAGCTTAGAAGTTCAATCCCACACTGAGCCTGTAGTTTATTGCAGTTCAGCTCTGTTTTATTGCACTTATTGCACACTAATGGTCGGCTCCATCAACACCCCCAAGCCCCCCACCCCCCATACTCCCACTGCCCCCACACCCCCTCTGGCTTTTGTCCTTGTGTCAACAATTTTTCACACTCACTTTTAGTGATGACTGGATAATCTGCATCATACGCTAATCAAATGTGCCATACCCGAAGAAATTGTACAGCACAGCTAAGCAGATGAATTTCTTCCACACTTGTCAGATTACTGCAATTAGACACGTGCATTCAGTCTGCATGCACAGTTAAATACAAAAGTCACTCTTCCTCTGATGTGTCACAGTGTCTGGACAATGTGGAGAAGAAATAAATAAACAGCAATTTTCTTGAGGCTGGGTTCGAATGCTGCATGTCATCTCCTCTTTGGTCTCCCCTGCCTTTTTCTGTTTATCTCACCACTGTGTCTACCAAATAAAGAACAAATGCCAGACAAAAAAAAAAAAACTTAAGCAATTTTCTTGATGAAACTGCAGGGGATCACTATTTCATTTCTTCTCTCACTGGGAACCTGATTCCCCGTCCAGCAATTTGTCGCAGAAGAGACACAAATCGGATATCTGTACAAACACTTCTGCTCCACCGTCTGTCTGTTGGGTTCTTTACGGCCAGCCCCGGATCTACAAGATGTGCATGAGTCAGACAAATAGAAATAAATAAAAATAAAGGAAAAACAAATAGTCTAACCACCAATCAGAATAAGTGGAAAGGGTATTTTCAAATCTCTACTCTTTTTAGGATGTGTTGATCACTTCATTGTTTGATTGTGTGATTAACTAAATAATTAATTTAATCAATTAAAATAAATAAATAAAAAGGGACATAATTAAATCCATGTTTTCAGTGGTTTGTTTTATGTCAAATATGTTTTGCGAGGCTAAACCTTCAAATCACACACTTTGATAAATGACACATTTTGATAATTTGTAACTGGAAATTTAATGTCTCTGTGATAATAAAAGTGATGTAGGTTACGGTGGAGGACACACATACACACACACACATACACACACACTGCAGAAAGTGGCTAAGTTACCATGGAGATGCTCTCCATCCTTCAAACCTTTGATCAGCTAACTAACAGCCTACTGGTCCCAACCTAGGTCTCAACTACAGCAACAATCAAACATCAGGTAGCCTGAGCCAGCTGAGACTAACAAATCCTGACAAAACTAGGCCTACAGTTTACAGTAGCCTATGTAAAAACAGTGTGTCAGTTAAGCACAGAACAAATAGCCACCAGGACAAGCAGTAACGTTAACTCATAAACAGTGTGAATGAATGGATGGAGGCAACTGACCGCGCAATCAATCTACAACAAATGTGACTCAACAATTAGGCTACACTAATAAACCAAATCCAAAACGTGATCTGCTGCTTGCTAGCGAATCCAGCTAACATTGGCCTCAGGGTGCTAAACGTCAACATCGCTAACAATCAATAAACTTTAAGCACGCTGAATAAAAACGTTTCTAATTTAGTCAGTTCCGAAGTAAACTCACTCAGTTGTCTTTTATCCCTCCTCTCTTGGGCGTCGCTTTTTTGTTCGCCAATCAATCATCATGCTGCTGGGTTAATCGACCATTTGATGAGCATGAGCTTCTCACTAAAAGGTTGAGGGAAGAAAAAAAAAAGTCACGTTAGTTAACGCAAATTGTCAAAAATGATAGAGCCTGATCATTGGTCAAATTAGGATTTCCCAGCAAACCTTGGTCGCAGATTTTTTTTTTTTTTTTTTTTTAAGAAGAAACCAAATTGCTAAAGGATGGTAGCCTATAAAAAAAAAGGGCCTAAAATATACGCTTAGTCTCACTTTCATACAAGACGGAGTGACTGATAGCCAACCTCACAGAGGATGTAATTTCTCTGACTAGACCCTGTGGGAGTGAGGCAAAATTGGAAAACTAGTTGCAACCACTTAGATATGCAGATGCAAAGATGAATATTAGTCCAGGCAATTTATCTCATTTTGGACCCCAAAATAGAACTAATTGTCACAGAAGGTTTTTCACCATTTTCCTTTACTCCTATCACAATGAAACTTTACATGATGAAAGTATCCATGAAATGTAACATTTTTTGTATTACAAGTTTCTTGGAAAATGAATTTGAATATGCTAATGAGCAATACACTAATGGAATATGCCCAAAATACACCCGAATAGGCTTATTTTCTTCCTTTACTCCTACCACAATCACACTTATAAAACTTACTCACACAATAAAAGTATACATGAAAAGTAACATTTCTGTATTTCAAGTTTCTTGGAAAATTAATTTTAAATATGTAAATGAGCTCAACACTAATTGACTTATGGTCAAGAAGCCATAAACCCGCAAGCAGCAAAAACAGGGGCCAAATAACTTAGTCCCACTCATATGTTGTTGAACATAACAGCATATAACATCACACACAGTCGTTGAAACGACTTTGATGAATTCTGACTTTCTTCTGATGTTCTCTGCAAACTGGGAGGAAAGTCGTTAGGTAAGGCTTGTTCGCTAAAAAAAAAAAAAAGAATTTAGAAAGCAACTGGAGACAAGACTGTGCAATCAATTCTTAAGGTCAATACAGGTCTTTTAAGTGTGGCAAGTGACATAAGTCAAGTGTGGCAAGTGACAGCACAGTGCAAGCAGAAGTAAGTGATATATTTGTGTTAATATAAGTCTTAAATAGTTATATCTTCCAACAGCAATCACTTACATAGAGTGTTTGGACCGAAACACGGGTCTGTCAGTCACTCTGCTCTGCTCTGAGCCGAGGAGAAAACATTTCTTGTATCCTACAGTTTTTATCCAATGAGGAGAGAGAACGGCATGCAGGGCTGTGTGTGCAGCCGTGAATGTGGTGACGTAGGGACGAGGACTGTTATGGTGCGTTCAAGGCAGCCCGTAACTTGTGTTTTTCCGACCTGTGAAGTCATACCAGTTCGATCTGGTACGAGTTCACGGGTCGGAAGTTACGAGTGGCCGTTATAGTGCACTTTCACTGGTAAAACAGGTCGGAAAAACACGAGTGGGTTGCCTGGAACGCTACAAAGTCGTAAGTTGTGACTTGAAGCTGTAATTTACGGTTTCAAAAGCCTGCCTGGAACGCAGCATTAGCCAAAACGACCGGATCGCTTACTTCTGCTTTAACTTATTGAATGGACATGAATGTGTTAGTTATTTGGCCCTGTTGCTGCTTGTGGCTTTATGGCTTCTTGACCATAAGTCAATTAGTGTTGAGCTCATTTACATATTTAAAATTAATTTTCCAAGAAACTTGAAATACAGAAATGTTTTCATGTATACTTTTATTGTGTGAAGTGTGATTGTGGTAGGAGTAAAGGAAGAAAATAAGCCTATTCGGGTGTATTTTGGGCATATTCCATTAGTGTATTGCTCATTTGCATATTCAAATTCATTTTCCAAGAAACTTGTAATACAAAAATTTTTACTTTTAATGTCTATTTTCATTGTGTAAAGTTTCATTGTGGTAGGAGTAAAGGAAAAAAAGAAGCCTATTCGGGTGTATTTTGGGCATATTAGTGTAAGGCTCATTTGCATATTCAAATTCATTTTCAAAGAAACTTGTAATACAAAAAATGTTACATTTCATGGATACTTTCATTGTGTAAAGTTTCATTGTGATAGGAGTAAAGGTAAATAATAAATAATGATGCGAATTAAACATATTTCCCCAACTAGGATTTCTTAGGACTTTTAGTATGTTGTTCTAGACACCTCATAGAAATGATGTATGGTGAAAAACCTTCTGTGACAATTAGTCTGTCGTAAAACGCTATTTTGCCTGGACTATATGCAAGATCTCATAAGGATTGCGAAATTAAATGTTACATTCATTCATTCACACTGGCAATAGGCCTACAAGCAGAAGTCAAGGTGACTAATCAGTTGGTTTGTGCAAATGTTAAATACGAACAAATATTGTGTCATAATCAACTTGCACCAATCAGGTGTCAAATGAGAGTAGGCAGTGACATCACAAACAGTTCTGATTATGGTCAACTGAATATAGGATATGACCAAAGGCTTGCCCTAACAACCAGCCGACACATGCTCATCTAAAGGGTTATTGGTAATATTTGTACTAGGATCAAGTGGTTCGAGTTAAAATTAAAGCCTATTAGGCCTACTGTTTGGGTTACAATAAAGTGAACTAAAGGAAACCATATGTTTGGATCAATATTCAGATTATTCACCAAAGGTTCACCACTGAGCTAGAATAGCCTAGCCTAATGTTGCAGAATTTAAAATAGAATAGAACAGAATAGAATAAACTCAGTGTTTCCCCTACCGTTCTAGTGGCGGGGCGGCCCGCATTATGATTGCCGTTTCTCTTTGGACATTGTTTTAATGCAATAAACATGTCTAAAAAGGCTCTTTAGGACGGATTTAGTGACACTTCACAGATGCACAAGAGGCCCTTTACTTACAACATCAGGGAAATGGTGTCAGAAAACACAAGTGGCAGACATGATTCATGGAAATATCACTCATATAATAATCACTCAATGTTAGTTCACACTGTGACAGGAAAGAGGGGATTTTGTTATTGTTATGTAAAACTCCAGCTGTTGTTGAGATGTCATGTCAGGTCCTTGGTGAGGTAATTGGGCTTGTAAAGGACTAGAAAAAGGTCAAACACTGATATGCACATGCAAAATTGTGCAGTGATGGAATAACAGACTGGAGGTTTATTGATGTCTACAAAGACCCAACCCCAACTAATAATGGAGCAGACACATCTCTTAGGTTTAACAGTCAGAAAAAAGCCTACATTATACCAAAAAATAGCCATCAATAAACAATTCCTGGTTTATTTATGTGACATTTCACATGGAAAAGGCAATGGCAGTATAAGAGGGGAGTGAGCAGTAATGATGAACTGGATGAACTGGATGATGGAATAATACTCTCACTCTATTTTAAGACACACCTGTGACATTTATGTCCCACTGCTACTCATAAAATGAAAATAATTTCAAATGAAATTACTGTGCTTGGCAGGAAAATAATAATAGTCTGTAACAAAACAAAACAAAAAACACTGTACCCTGGATGTAAATCCTATTTGACACAGAATTTAACAAGCATAATGTAGCTACATAGAATTACATAGAACTAAAAATCCCTCTCATGTTCTCATGTCCAATGGTCATTTTAGCAATTTATTGAATTGAAATATTTACTAACTGTAAAAAATGATTTTTTGCTATTAAAAAGTAATCAAAGTGAATTCATACAATCTACACAGCTGAACAGCTGTATCAGACTGGGAGGGCAATTCTGTGAATATTACTTTTTTTAATAGCAGCTTCATAACTGAAAATAGTTCCCCTGAAAATAACTTTAAGTGTTATTTTATGTTACACTGAACTTGATTTTCTATTGTAACTGCCACGTTATTTTTACAGTTAAAAATAGGCAGTAACCTTATTGATGAAAGTAATGGAAACCATATTTCAACTACAACTTCACCTGAACTGGCTCTCTAAAGAACTTTTATCAGTTACCCTAGAAAACACACAGAAAGCCTAATAAAACACGTATTCAAATAAAATGACTTAAGGGGCATACACTAAATAGGATTGTGGGAACTTGTACATCAACTTTTCACACCAAAGGGGCCGTGATGGTGGAATCTGATCATCTTTATTATTAAATAACTTCACTTTACTATAATGATTGCACAGCTGGAGTCAGTGGAGTTTCTCTTGTGCACAGCATGAGATAATGAGGCTCATTTCGCACTGTCAGCTACACCATGTACAGCCATTTGGCAGCTACACTAAAGTATATGCAGTCTAATACAATAGACCTGCAATAAATCATGCCTGCGTGAAAGTTTAATGTTTGGTTGACACTTTTTATAGAGAGGTGTTGATTCAGTATTATGATAATTTTTTTTAGAATATAGGTTGTAGTGCTATTGAACTGTATTGCATTAAGAAATAAGGTGGACTAGCCTAAATAATGAATACCTGTCAATATCATTCTAATAAACTCAAAGCGAGGCCTATGTACGTAGGACATCAATAACACAGTGTTTCCAGCGTTTTCAAATCTTCCATAGTCTGATCAGAGGGACGATGTCTGAGACGCAGGGTCGTTAAGCATCAAACTACAGTGACAGAGCAGGTTGTAAAACATGTCCAGTGGCGGACTGGCACCCAAAAGAGGTCCTGGCAATTTTGACAGAGAGAGGCCACATTGCCTATTCAGGTCATGGGGGGGGGGGGGGGGGGGGGCACTTTCTCATCACAATCCACGCCATCTAGGCTACAGTACACAGATCAGCTGTTATTAAAATCCAACTAATCAATTACAGGATCACGATTTTAGACCACCACTCACATTACACAACAAACTATGAATCCACACTCAAACCGAAGCAACAATAATGTTAACTGTACTCAACAAGCTAGTATTACAAGGTTTACAACAGATATGACAGGCAACCTCCTGTGTGTGTTTGTGTGTGTGCGTGCCTGTGTAAGATAGAGAGGGAGAGAGAGAGAGAGAGAGAGTAGGTAAAACCTGCTAACTGTTAGCTACTGTAGCTCAGGCATTGGTCTCCGTCAGGTAAAAGCTGCCGTTTATTCCTCAAATGAAGCTCATGTGACAATTGTCAATTGTCACTATGCCTCCAATTGATCATGCGCCCTGGCTACTTGGCCAAGGGGATGTCCCTTTGGGTGACTGGCAAGCACGCATGACTCTTACACCCGGGAGGTGTGGGTTCAATCCCTGCCCGGGCCCTCTTCACCTTGCCACACTCATGAAGTTGTTGAGCGTCTCCGGTAGTGTTATCCATCACTGCAGTTGAATTAGCCGCTAAACTGGACGCTAAAACCGAGGGGGCGTCTGTTTGTTTACAATTCACGAAGGCAACGTTAACGTACGTGCCGCTCACACTCAGTAGAGTTACGCAATGAGGCAACGTAGCCTCCATTGGTATACACACCGTATGGGCAGGAGAGGCAGAGCAGCTCTGTGCCTCTAGCCTCGTAAACCAGCCTCTCGCGGAAATGCATTTCATTTCATTCCGAGGGAGAGTCTGGCCTCATCCCTCCTGTAAGCGTTTGGGGTGGGCAGGAGCTGGGCGGGAGTAGTAGCAAAGATGGTTTAATATCTTGGGCGTTGACAGACAACCCCATTGAGCCAATCAGCAAGTTGGTGTAGTGACGGGGCGTTGCACCAGTCGGTCCCTGATTAGCCAACGTGCTGTGTCAATCACAGCGGCGACGCTGATTGGCTCGGCCTTCTGAGGGTTTCAGGCCAAACGCTTACAGCGGCAATGAGGCCAGACTCTCCCTCGGAATGAAATGAAATGCATTTCCGCGAGAGGCTGGTTTACGAGGCTACTGTGCCTCTGCTCTGAAATACAACGAGGCGGCGAGTGGCTGGCTTCTACGGCCGCTGCCTGGTCGGAGGTGAACTCATCGAGTCCCCTGACCGCACGTCCCTGCTTGAGAGCAGTTAGACAGTAAAGAGGCAGGCGTGTGTGTCTATGTGTGTGTGTGTGTGCGTGCGCGATTGAATGAGTGAGACAACCTACAGTAACCCCCCCCTCTCCACCCCTTAGAATAAGTTTTAATGTTGAAACATAAGAGTTAGTTTTGTGTTAGTTTGCGGCCGCCTATTAACACAGCCGCTCCGCTTTATTTATTTATTTAGCCTATTTATTCATTTATTTTCGGCCGTGGCCGCCTATTGTTGCAGCCGCTCCGCTCCACTTTATTTATTTGGTGGAGCTGCCTGCAGGCGCATCACCGGGCGGCCGCAGTGGCATTTGCCCACATTGCCCAATGGCCCGTCCCTGAACATGTCTCAGGTGTGTAACATACAGTGCCGAAGCGGAAGCAGGAAGTAACGGCGGCGCCATGGGTCCTCAATTCGAAAAAAGTCTCCATACAAATGAACGGGAGTCCAAGTTTTATTTCATGATCCGTTTGAATTGTGCCATGACAAAAAAATATGTCCTCTACCTGTTTAAAACATCACGTTTCATGCCGAGAAATCAGCAGTTTATCGTAAAACTGCAATGGAAGAATGTATTTTGTGTGATGATGCTCTACGGACTACAGATCTGTGTCCCACAAAAAATACGTCACCAACTGACACAGGAAAGGGCGGCAGGGTCTAACTCGGTGTCACGGTGCGTTGGACCATGGGTTAAACTTATGCCGGAATATCCCTGCTAACCTCAGCACTGTTGCATGAATGGGTACAATGTTTACAATTTAAGATTTAACAAGCTAAAATTGCTAAATAGCACAAACAAACAAAGTGCAGATCAATCAATGATGTTATAAACCAATGTATATGCAGCCATATTCTTAAAATCTTGCTGCTGCTGGCACTAAATTTAAGAGACCACCAAATATAGATTCAGGAGGACATGAATGCATATAATTTCATCCTTCTATAATTTTTGAGACATTTTTCTGAAAACAAACAAACAAACAAACAAACAAACAACAACAACAAAAAAGATGACTGACCTTCTGGTGGGGCCACAGGAACATTTTGTACCAGTTCAAGTAGTTAGATGTTGATATTAGTAAAAGCTTACAAACTGACATTTCAACATTGCAACATTGCCATCTTGTGTAAAGCTAATGAACTAATCCCGAATGAGAGAAGAGTGTAACGTCTTCATCAAGAAACCATGTTAAGGATGAGTAACAGACAGTGGTGAATAGGAAGTCTGATTCCAGGCCATCGAGAATTTCTTTCCAAACACCTTACCTCGATCACACCATCTTATACCTAGCTCCAAAACATCTCAATCACCAACATAATGTAATCTTTTTGTATCTCATGTGGAAACAAGTGGCCATGAAGCAGAGCTCATCAGCTCACTGTCTCTTGAAGTGTGCTTACATTGGGTGCTTTTTATTCGTCTTATGACTGAGCCCTTGATTTCAGCCTCAATCAAATGCAGCCCTGTGTTCAGAGAGAGATGCACAGGTGTGAAACATCTGGATGCCCCTCTTTACATAGAGTATAGATGCTTGGGAATAGCTGGTGAACTGGAAGCTGCACTATAAAGAAGAAAACAGCATTATGTCACATAAATGCAAGTGAATGGAGATTTTCTGGAGTCAGAGGTGCAACCAAATCAGTGAGCTTCAGTCTTCGTGGGTATGGAGTGGACAGAAAGCAGTCTTCGTGTTGATTACTCAACATGAGTTCAGATTATCAGAGTGGAAACATGCAAATTGATTATGTGGTCAGAGGTGATTGCCCCCTGGTGATCTCATTTGAAAAGGGAGATAATTAAATGGATCGTAAAGCAGCAACTAATTAAAGATGCATTTTCTCCATGGATTACGATAACAATGGATGTGTAATAGTTTGACACCGGCTAATCTTCCACTCATAAATACATGTCTGTCCTTTCAACTGCTGCAAATTTTAAATAGAATCAAAAGCACAACAATGTTATTAGAAGAGGATGTGATGCCAATCTGGAAATGGAGTAAAAATGAATTCAGAATGCAAGCATGAAAGGCAGCAAGAAACAGATCAAAAACAAAGATGAAGAACACCGGCAAGAATAAACAGCTGACTCATGAGTCACACGATAATCAACCCAAGGTGAAAATAAGGAAAACACATACAACTCTTGTTCAGGTGCTGGGGAAAAAATAACAACCCTCTACACATCTTTCTGTTCATCTGTTGTTCTAGAAACTGGATTTCCCAGCCCACAGAGGAACAGCAAGTCCTTCTGCTGTTGTGTTAAGAATATCACAAGAAGCAACGATTTTTCTTTTCCAGATAGCAACAAGCATCCAAGCTGTGCCCAGCAACAAGTGCCGCCTCCTCCGCCTACTTCCTCTCCTCCTTCCTTCTCACAGTGGGATACTCAGCTTTCATTCTTCATCTGAAATTCTGAGGAGCAGTTTCTCATTAAATGAAGGATCGGAGCATCAGCATGAATACTTGCATTCATTTGTCGTCAACCGTGATGGTAAATTAGTGGAAGGTTAAGTTTGGTAACCATCCTGAAGGGTTTGTCCTGATCTCCAAATCACCTCTCAACTTGTCTCCAGATGACAAAAAAAACCCAAAACAAAACATTGATACATCGATACTATTAATTCCATTTAATTCAAATAATGAAATCCAAAAAGTAGAATCGCAAGAGTCTGGACAATTTAATGTACTATAATAGATGCATGCTTTACAATGTAGGATCCACTTAGTAAAGGAAACACGTCCTCATTTGAATTGAATATTCAATTAGGTGAAAAGCCTCACAAGATGTGAGTACATTAAATTTAATCGCTTTAAAAATGGTAATCAGAGCATCCAGGTGTAGGACATGGTTGGAAATAATGAGGCCAGCATCCTGTGATTGAAATGTGGCTATGGATAAATGGATGCAGTGGGTGCGGTTTATCTACATTGTTTCAATTATGTTTTAACGTAATATATCAGCTAAGAGGATATTAATGCCTGTCATCATTTGGCTCGCATGTTTCTGGTTTCTTGACATGTAACAGTGTAGTCATAATCACAGTCTTCCCAAACACGTGGTTAGATTAGCTCTGTTGAAGGTTTTTTCTTAATCAAACACTGATTTGATTCACAAAGCAGCTACTAGAGACCACTTACAATCTCCCCCATTGTTTCCACTTTATCAGTGGAGATTAAATGACTTGAAACCTGATTTCTGCATCATTTCCACTATCACTACAAACTGTAAAGTGATTAGATGGTCTTATCAAAACTTGTTAGCATATTAATTAGAGATGGACATGATAGAGAAGTGAATGAGACACATTTTGAGCCTTTTTCTCTCGAGTATAAATGCGTTTTTCATTTTCTTCCTCACAAGTGCTCCAACCGGACCCGTGTCTATGCACAATGAGCAAATTATAGAGAGGACGTCATCATGCTAATCCCCTCATATCCTCTATCGTGTCTTTGGCTACACGACAAAGGAGTGAGAGGGGTGGTAATGAGCCAGCTGCACAATGAAATCAGATAGACAAACACACGGGATTGAAACAGTTCCACGAGCTTTCCACGGGCAAACATCTCATTCACTGATACTTATTCCTCATCCACATATGTTTAACAGCTTTAGTTGTTGTGTCCTTTTGTTTCGTGTTGGCCTCTGCTGAGAGGGATGCTGGCCTCTGTGTGACTTTAACACCTGCAAAGGCTTGGAAATGGGATGGCAAACACAGTGCCAAACAAAAGAATAATTCTACAACAGATGAAACCTCTGCAGTGGTGCCACTCTCTGGATCCATTTTGTTAACACCAAGCATCTAACGAGGGGGCAGTGACAAGTGGATATGAGGGCACAATTACAACAAGTCTGGTTATTGCAGCTTTAAAGTGTTGATCCTTTATGAGTTTTTTATGAGTGTTGCAGTGGTTTGTAGTGTTGCCTCACAGCAAGAAGATCTGATTTTGGGGTCTTGAATTAAGCCTTCTTCCAACACCTCCAACCCTGCCATTCAAATCGTTCCCAGTCATGGGCTGATTGCTGACTCTAAATTGCCCGTAGGTGTCAATGTGGGTGTGTGAGCGTTGTTTGTCTCTACGTGTTGTCTCTGTGATACCCTGGAGACCTGTCCAGGATGTACGACACCCTTACTCTGTGTCAGTGTGTGACCTGCAGTGTAGCCAGTGGATGGATGGATGGATGGATGAGTGCTAATAAAAGTGGACTGTAGCAGAAAGGACATAATCAAGATGTCTGCAGATGTGCTGTACAGCCTTGAATTGTTGCCTAATATTGCTGATGTCTTTGCTTTGGCAGAATGGTGGAAAGCAAAACTCCAGCAGAGCTGAAACCTCCATCCAACCTTATAGAGAGGATTTTCAGAAAATGTAAGCTATTCAAAACTCTTCCCAGAAGCACTCAGTGCCTAAAGAGAGAGAGAGACAGAGAAAAAAGAAAAATACCTCCCGGCAAAGGCTCATATAAGAGCACACTTTATGGTATTCAGTCATCCCCTGTGTGTTTGCTCCACATGACTCACCTCCACCAAATTTAATTCAGAAAAGAGTCTGATTGACATGTTGCCTCTTCAAGGCAGGAAAGCTGATTACCAAGTCGCTCGTGACTACTCTATGCCAAAATTATAGATTTAGCATATATTAGTGTACACTCTTAATTAAATTGCTAACGTGAGGTGCAACATTGCATACAAAATATGGTCTTGAGATTTCAAGGGCAATGATCATGGGTGCATCAAGTGAATACAAATCATTCTTACACACGCTCATATATATATACATATATATACACATATACAAACAGCTGACAAGATAAATACTGTGCAGACTTGTCTTAGAAAACACCCTGTGATTTTCTTCAGCATGGTAGATCCTCTTAACTGATAACATGGCAGGGACACCGTTGCAATCACCCACTCATGGAGATGATGGAGGTAATCATTAGAATATCAGGGTGACTTGTTGGTAAGAAAATGACTCGCCTTCTGCCCATCACAGCTGGTATTGCAGCCACAAAAAGAGCCTGTTTCCTAAGCTGAATGATAAGTGTAAATAGCTTTTGTCTATTGTGAAGAAGCAAATGGTACACAAAGCACTCTATTCCCCAACAGCGTTAGAGGAGTCTGTCAAATTTTCTGAATAGGTGGAACACAATAAATTGAGGAAAAATAGGGAGAATCAATACATTGAATTCAAAGCCTGCTATAATGCAGATCATTTACATGCACAATGCAGCATGATTACTGAGAATAATTAGATCAGTGCGATCGTGAGATTAAAGGTTTTGCGTGGATTCCAGTAAGCCGCTTTTCCTAGTAAGTTTATGTGATCTCTATGTCCAGAAGGATGTATGGTGGCCTAAAGAAAACATAATTATTTAATTGTGTCTCTGAACAAATACGAGAAAGATAATAATCCCCTTGTGTTGGGTTTTCTTCTGTTGTTTTTTCTTGTGATAGCTTGAGACGTTTGTGACTGTGGCGGCCCATCTGTCTCCTCTCCTGCCTGTTTCTTCTCCTTTACTGCCACTTGTCTCCTATCACGAAACCACTGAAAAGCAAAGTGAATGAGCGAAGGAGACAGAAGTGAACAGAACTGGGACAGCTGCTGTTTGCTTAAATTTTCATAAAAGTCCCTGACCACAACACTCAAGCTCTCTGTATTACAAACTTTTCATGAATGTAAAAAAAGAAGGTTTCTCAGATTTACTTGCTTTGTTTGTAGTAGTGCTTAAGTGGAGCTTCAAATTCAGACCGTGAAGACACTCGACTAATTGGGCGTAAAGTTGACATTTGCCTCTACAGCTTTTTCAAAAGCTTGTCTTGCTTTGTTTATGTAAGTTGGAAAGAGGATATTTGTCAGCCATGGCTGTCATTGCTGATCAGTGTGAATATTGAGTTTTACAGCATATTGAGTACAGCAGGTGTGGATTTTCTTAGTCGTTCAGCAGAGTGGGTGCCACCTTAAACCACGAGGAAAGGTCTCTTTGTTTTCAGTTTGTAATGTGATTTCTGTGCTACTGATTGGTTGACCATCGACCAATAAATCATGTCTAGGAGGAGAAATGCAGTGGCAGGACCCATGAATCAAAAAGTGTCATTTGCAGTTCATGGCATTTGGAAACCAGGTTGCATTAGTGCTACTTGCGCCAATCATTACTCAACCATCATACTAGATCCAGGTCTTTTAAGTTACATAATACTGATAGGCCTAAGAGACACTGCACAAGCAATTAGCAACACAAGAGGCTGTACACATCAAACTGCACTTTGTTTCCTCATGGAGTTGGATATTACTAGCTGAGGATGTTTCCCCCTCATTACAGCCATATCTTTCAAATATGCATATGAGCGCAACCATTTAACCTTTGACATACTTCAGAGTTGCAAAGTTAACTTGGCCATTTTGCCCAATTATGTGCAGGGACCTTTGTGACCTGTTGTCACCACACAAATCAGTTATGCAGGTACATCACATGGTCTGTAGGTTTTTAATATAAAGTGATTTCTTTTTTCTTTTTTGCATTCCTGTTTCTCATATTCCATTAATACATTTACACATTGCCCCCTCCTTCCCCCTTAATTATGTCCAATACTCTTCATTTCCTATATTTCTTTTACACATTTGTTGTCCTCTGCTTTAAAGCTTAATCAATCCAGTATTGCCATAGGGAATATTCAAAATGCATTGTCTGTTCTCCAGGAGTTGAACATGTATACACTGATACCAGGACTCTTTTGCAGTCACTGTTATGTACCATCCATTATTAGGAACCTCATTGTTTTGCCTCCAGAAACATTGCAACATAAATGTATTTGACATAAAATGAGGGCAATATATGTGAGAAAGAAAGCTACTGGCAAGAAAGAATTAGAATTCCCAATTTCCCCTGTTGTGCGTGTTTGAGTCTTTGAACTTTGTTTGATTTGCAAGGGCAGGATTTTGATGTTGGCACTTCTGAGGCATTTGTTGTTATAGCTACATGCCAGGGATTAATATTGGATATTAGAGGAAGGGGACCGGTATGTCAGTGTTGAAAAAGACTTTGACAAAGGGGAGAAGGAGGCAGCGTGAGGGCATGAATGACATAAATTAGGTGTTCACAATGAAGCTGATTAGCTCAAAGACAAATATGTCACAGTCAGGTATGAAGGACTGTGGACAAAATGAATTAGAAAGCCTAAAAGATAAATCTCTAATTAAAACGATTTCCTTTTTTTTTTTAGCACAGCCTTTGTGTGCTTTGTAAAAATATCTGAAACGAATTTCAACTGGCAGAAGTGAAGCTGTGGGTGAAAATGGAGCATCTTTTTTTCCTACTCTTCCCACATCCCAGCGGGGATTTGACTTTTCTCTCGGAAATGAAGCTGCGGTAAGTCATTGTTAGAATAAAACCACAAAACACACCCGCAGACACACAGGACTCTCACAGACCCTCCAGAAGGTATATTTGTGAGCTATCAGTCTGCCGCTCCACTCTTAATCTGGCAAAGTGTCGTTCAATTACTGACCTGTTTCACTGTCTTCTTCCAGCTTCACTGAAGGAGAAGTGTCATCTGAAACAGGTGCTGAGGTAGATTAGCAGGATGGCAGCTGAGTGTTAATGGAACTGGGCTGTGTTAGATCCACTGGAGAGGAGGACAAGGTGGGAAGATGGACAGTTTCATGAATGAGAGTGACATACAATTGATGTCCAGGGAACCGAGAAGAATTTCATGGATGTCAAAGCCAAGTCCATGCATTGCAAGGGGAGATGGGAAACACTGAGTGCTCAGCCTAATTTAAACCATGGCCAGGAGCAAAACAGCATCTACAGTAATACTTGAAGACAGAATAGTTGAGATGAATGAAAATGTGCTATGTATTAAAGGAGATAACCCTTGTGAACTGAACAAGGAACATAGATTCTGGTTATGGGCCATGAAGTGTTGTCCATGTCTGGTGTGAAGATGATTACTAATACTCGCTGATGATTCATAGCTGATTAAGAGATAATTAATCGAAATACGTAAGTACAATGACACCCTCAGAGTTACATATTGTCCAAATGATGAATGCAAGTGAAACAAACCTACCAGTACTCCTACTGAGAAAAATGTCTGGCTCCTAGTCGCAAATAGCTCCTCCGTGTTCTTCAGTTATAGTGACTAACTGGGTCTGTCTCTGTTTGGTACTGAGCAGGTGGGGAGCAGTGGCCTATTAGATTACAACTGATGAGAGAAACAGTGAACTGAAACATTAAAGCAACAAATAGCGAAACCAAAACAATGAGCTGGCAGATGCTAAAATTATCCTCAGAGGTTGAACATTACTCATAATTTAATTTATTAATATGAAAGAACTGATCAGAGCAGCATTAATATCTCATTTTAATTGCAGATTAGATATATATTTTAAGACAGGTGGAGAAAATAGTTGTTTCTTCAATCAAAGTATTGTTTTGCTTTTGTCAAGTTCAACAATTCACACTCCCTCTGTCACTGAGGTTGAATACAGTGGTGGATATATTTAGTTTTGGTGAGACTCTTCCATGTTTAGTCCCTGTTGATGGATTGTCCATCAATCTCTCTATCTAGTCCTGCATCCCTCCATCCTTCCCAGAGTCAGCTGTCATTGCTGATGGACTGTTTAATATATCATAGGCTCTTATATAGGTATTGCTTCCTCTCTCTTTCCGTTCCTTCTTGTATCACACATCTTATCCTCTCATGTCACTTTTTAGGATTGTAAAATATCACTACTATGGTGTTGAAAACTATCACAACAGATTTGAAACTACTTATCAGTAATTTAAGGCAGAGAAGCATTTCACACTAATCTCTCAGTGACTCGATAATGCACTTTCACAGTATAACCGCATATGGCGGGTTTCAGAGCCCATTTCAGTTCCATGATATCATGGAGATTAATTTCTATCTCTCCAGAGTCCATTTGCACAAATTAAACATTTCAATCATAATAATAACTTCATATTTACGCGCCATTGCATTTGAACTAATGTAATACCGTAAAACCATTAGACACACACTTTTTAAGTTCAGAATGGTCTGTCTTTTAATATTTGCTAAATAATAATGGAGCCAGATTACAGATTAATGAAAATTTAAATCAGGGTGAAAAAAAGAAGTGTACAACTGCAGGTTAATGGAGGATTTATTGCAAATAACGATTAAAATGTGATAGGGCATAGGTTAGGTGAAGGCCTACTTTTTGCATCAGGAGGGAGAATGAATGTGACATTTTTTTTTATACATTTTTCTTTTCATATTACATAACAAAGTGCCAATGTAATCACACTGAACTGAATTGTACATTATGATTATCAGTAGGCTCTCTTCCATTTCCTCCATTAGGCCGTGTACTGTATATACTGTGTAAAATCGCACCAGGGATCAGGCTTGTGGTTTTATCTCAGAGAAAAGAGAGAACAGGAAATTAAAGTGTAAAGCTAACCTACCATGAAAATGAAAGTTAACGTTCATACATTCATCACAGTGATATACATCTGGAAAATAGCTGAGATCATTGATTATAATGATGCCTTATCAGGATTTCCAACAAAATAACACACCATGCTGCAGACACACATAAAGCTGTTCTGATAAAAACAAAACAAATAAACAAAACAAAACAAGAACAAATTCACCTGTTACTTAAACCTCTGGAGCTGACATAGAGATAGCTACCGTCCAAAATATTTAATTGTAATTGCTAGTTGGCTGTGTTGGCTACTCACAGGTGCAAACACTAGTTGTTAAATTGTTCAATTACGTATCAGAGCAGCGGGCCAAAGGTGTCTCTCCTGTGTTGGTGATAAATCAATGGGAGCATAGCGGTGAGAGGCGATGGCAGTAGGAGGATGAATAGAAGGAAGACAAGGAGCATCCTAGATTGCATCAGTCACACTGAGCAAGATTTCCCCTGCTGTTCAGCCCAACACGACGCTGTTGTTGTAAAGCAGTAACAATTCAGGAATAATAGGCTGAGAGACAATCAGTGAAACTCTTGAACCCCTGTCTATGCAATCAGCCTTATTTGAATGTGAAATACCGTTTCACTTTCTTTGCACACCATATGCATCCATCTGTTACAACAATCTATCATTTATTTACTGAGATGGTTCACTCATTATTTGGTACATGCAGACTAAATAGATTTCAATATGCAGATGCAGATGCAAATTATTAGATGCAGCATTCGTCAGGCAAATAAAGAGCCTGTCTAAAGGGTGGTTATTGGCAGGTAAACATCTTGTGAAAGCAGATAAACAATGCTGTAGATACACCAAGAAACCACCACTAAAGCTTAAAAACAATAAAGATTAATCTTTTTTTCTTTTTTTTAAATGCAAAAAAAGAAAAAAAAAACAGATCATGATTATGGTCTTAAAGCAGATATCAGCTTCACGGCCGTTTCGGCTAATGCTGCGTTCAAGGCAGGCTTTTGAAACCGTAAGTTACAGCTTCAAGTCACAACTACGACTTGGTAGCGTTCCAGGTAACCCGTAGCTCGTGTTTTTACCATCCTGTTGTCTGTGAAAGTTCCCTATAACGGCCACTCGTAACTTCCGACCCGTGAACTCGTACCAGATCGAACTGGTATGACTTCACAGGAAGGAAAAACACAAAGTACGAGTTTCTTTGAACGCACCATGAGTTAGCAGCCCCCGCCCTTGTCAGGCATCAATTGGTCCTCGTGCTACGTCACCACATTCACGCGCATCCCTTGGCTGCACACACAGCCCTTCATGCCGTTCTCTCTCCTCATTGGATAACACTTGTATCCCACAAGGAAAATTTTCTCCTCGGGTTACAGCAGAGCAGAGTGACGGAGAGACTCGTGTTTAGGCTGAAATACTTCATGTAAGTGATTGCTGACGGAAAATAGGACTATTTAGGACTTATATTAACAAAAACATTCCACTGATATCTGCTTTAATTCCTTCTTTCATCTTTTATCACTAACAAAATATAATAGAAGCAGCTCTACACTGCAGGAAATTGGCTTGTTTGTTTTCTCTCTGAGTGGGAATCTGTCAGTCCAGTCACTAGTGACTTGTCTTATCTCAACTCAGACTAGAGACATGGGGCAAACAGGAGGGACTCTCAGCACAGGAAAGACAGGCAGCACAGAAAACAAGAGACAGGATGTGGCCCGGTACTTTTTACGAGAGAGATTTTCCTCTGCAATTGTCATTAAAATGGTACTTTTAAGTCTAATCTGTGTGGTAAACAGCTGAATTGCATTTATATGAGTTGATTCATCAGCACTGCTTTCCCGTCTGCAACAGTGATCCCATGCCACTTCAATACAGTATGTGTACTTTGTATTGTAGACCTAGTCCCCACTGTCACTCATGAACCACTCATGTGGCTCTACTTTGAATTACTGATGCCTGAGTAAAAACATAAAACAACAGTGAGTTGGGGAGACCACATTATTCAGAGTTACGGTATACATTGCACACTGTCATCCTCCTCCCCCCAAATACCAGTCACACAATATTGTTTTCAGCCGCATATTATTCCAGGCTGTAATTGAAGTTTAAATTTCCTTTTTCAGCTTATCATATTCAAAAATAGAACCCTGGAAAAAGACCAGAAATGATCACAAAGAAAATGTGTCACTATATTTGCAGGTTCTCCAGTTAAATACTTGTACCCCTTTTTTTATTATTCAATTTCCATGCTTTCCTCAGTATTATAGTATCTTTTATTCGTGGAAAACATGTGCATACAGTATGCATTTTGGATTGTTGCTGCAAGTCACATCATGTCAGGGTATGGTATACTGGCTCCTATTCCGAGGGACTGTATACAGCTCAGAAATACAATATGACATATGGATGGGAATGTGGATTTGGCACTGATGGAACAAGTGCGCTCTGCATATAAATACCTTATTGGACAGGGAAGTTTCTGCCATATGTCTCTGGCTCGTGTCATTCACAGACTGATGAGACATCCTCTGCAAGAATTCAGCCACTCGTCAGTTGGGGAAGAAGACTGACGCTATTCTTAAGGCGACACAGAAATGGTGAATAATAGTGAGGTAATCACATTTGAGTGCAATCTTGATGCTTAGAATAGAAATGAATGAGGACAAAATTATTAGCTATTGTTGTGTGGCGCCTAATTCAGAGTGAATGAGGAGCCCAGTGGTTATATTTATCTGTAATCTAATAAATAATTTACTGTAACAGCCTGCTTTTGAAATTTACTTGGATTATGTGAAAATTATTGCTCTGGGGACAGTGGTTTAACTTCATTTGTTTTGTTTTGTTGCCAGCCAAGGAAAAAATCCTGCAACATACTCCACCAAACAATTTTTAAATACCTTTGAGTGGGAGCAGCCATTATGAGTGAAAAAAGCCATTTTTAAAAAATAAAATTGACTTAATTATCTAAACCAACAGTTTGTTCATCCCTGTTAGCTACTACACAGTAAAGCTCTGATATGGATACATTATTGATGTTGTTTATTGTTTTATATTGGCAAAAAGATTTTTAAAAATCTATCTTAAACAAACATAAATAAATGAGAATACTACTACTACTACTTTTTTTTTCTTTGTGCTCCCTCACCAAACAGCCTCATCTGCTCTGCTAGAGCCCTATTAATAGAATATGTTTATACCGGTATTAAAGAGTTGCAAACAATGTTGGAGACGACATTGGAGACCCATGATTCACAGCAGCAAAAATGTCTGTGTTGAGCATGTTACACACCCTGAGGGAAGCAGTTTAGTACTCCATGTCCTTTACCGCATTCTGTTCACATAGCCTCTCTCTTCGACACGAGCCCTGACATCTCTGGGGAAGCTGGAGCCTTGGAGCAGGCAGTTTTTGTTCTTGTGGTAGGCTACCTATACAGTCCGCTCCGAACAGCACAGGACAGATGGGATCACAATCCAATAAACTGCCTTACGGGAACTAAATTGTGTTTAGGTTCCCTTTCATGATATGTTTAAACACAGCTGGTAAGTCGGAAAATATGCAGCCAAAGCTGGAGCTGGGTGAGACCGCCTCACCCTGCATGTTGCACCTCAATCATATTCATGTTTTTCCAGCATGAACTTTGCGTTACCTAATTCCACTTTGCATCCAATCTATCTGCATCTTAGGATGGAAGGTGGAAATAACACAAACAGAAGCTGTCATAAATCTTCAAGGGATTTAAAGCTTCACTGAAATGTCATCCATATTCCCCTGCTGAGCACTACAGATCCCAGTTAAGAGATGAAATCAGCTTTGTTAACTTGCGGGTTTGTCGCAGTTTCCAAGAGGTTTCTGTCAATCTAAAGATGACATTTGAGTAATCAAACAAATGATAACATGTCACAGATTTTTCAAATGGCAATAATTAAATAATATAGAAAATGGCAAGTCTCTACCTTGACACATTGCCGTAATTTAACATTATATGTCCATGTGTCAAAAAAACAAAACAAATCGGAGGATGTTTGAAGCTGCTCTCTTACTTATTGTCCAGTGCAGTGAATGGTCTATAAATTAAAATCAAAGAGGTTAATTAAAGGTCTACATGTACCAGCCTCGACTTGAACAATAGCACTTAGCAGGGCAAATGAAAGATTCTCAGTCTTCTTTTCATTTTATTGTTCTGGTGTTAAAAGAAATAGTGAGGAGCTGTGGCATCTTGAACTCAGATCAGGTGGCACTGCTATGTTTTTTAACATTTTCTTCATCACACTCAGTCAACCCCTCCACCCCCCAAAAAATCCTCTGTAGACTTCCTCGGCACCCTGGCCTGCATATCTTCTATTTCGAGACAAGTGCCGGGAAAAATCTCTGGCATAATGACATACGGTCAAAGGTTTATAGAACAGAGAATTGCTTTGCCTGCCATAAGACAGTTGGAGGCACAAGTATCACCTCTATTATGATTCAGAGGATGAGGACAGCATCTTCACTCAGACAGTCTGTCATTAAGGCGTCGCAGTAAATCCAAATGATGATGCAGTAAGTGAGCACTACTCATGGCAGTTTTCAAGATTAGATCTTGGTTATTATGCTGTTTATTCATTTGTGTGTTTATCTGTAGGATAAGATACTGGTGATGCACTAAATCACTCCTCTGGTATGTCAGAACCAAAACTTTGTAGTCTATACTTGAATCTCTTTTCAACACAAGCTGACTCAGTAGACAAAGAAATGTGGACATTATTTATCCATTTCCTTTTCTTTCTTTTTTTTAAACAACACATTTTGTTATGGTAACCACAACAACCAAAGTGGTCCAACCTATTTACCATATCTGTGTTAAGCTAGCTAGCTGTTTAGCAGAGACCCTGGAATCTGGGGGCTCCAGGCAAACAATATACAACACACCTCATACAGTATATAGGCTGTCAGTATTCAATTGAAGGCAATGTAATATAAATGCTGCCCTGGGGGGAGTAACAGCAGTGTATTATATCGTGTCTTCCTGGGATGTTTACAGGGTTTTTGTGTTGTCATTGCATAGTAGTCAATATCAGGGGCTAGGCTACGTTTATACAGAAACGATCCTAACAGAAAACGCAAAAGTGGCATCGCGTCTTCACTTTTTATTTTGCGTTTAGACAAGCGTTTTTGGGGTGGAAATCTGCGTGCATACGGTGACGCAAAAGTCTGTGGAATTAATGCATGCCAGGCGCCTAGGTGGCAGTGTGCCACACAACACTACGAAGTCTGCACGCCTGTGTGTTTTCCTCTTCTTCTTCTTCTGCTTGATTTCCGGCAGGCTGTACGCCGGCCCTCCACAGGTCATTTCAATCAGAGCAGAATTTTTGCGTTTTCACCCTTTACACGGGGACGCAACGGCGGAGCGTTTTTAGGATTTCCACTCTGGAGTGGTTTCACTTTTTTGCGTTTTCAAGCCCCCAAAACGCCGTCGCCGTCTAAACGAAAGGCACATCCGATGAAATATTTTTCCGTTTTCATCCGCGAGCGTTGTCGTGTAAACAGGGGCCCCAAAAATTCTTCTCCCAGTGCATGTGCTCATGTATGTTTATCATGTGGTAGATGTGAGTATGATATGGCGACAAATCAGGACTCTGAATTTTCCCTCCAGAGTGCAGTGGCTCTTAACTCACTGATGTGGTTTAGTGATCAACAGCTTTGTTTTGTTTCAGCCTCACAGCCAATCTCATCCATCTGTCTTCCAAAAGCAGCAGGAAGCCACTTTTGGCAAAGCAACTCTGATAAACCACTTGTTTGCTTTCTGATTAGCACCAAATAGCGGCTGGCATGTTAGCAAGAAACATGTGAATATAGTGGAACATTTAGCCAATAAAAAGCCTAATAAAACGCTAAAAGGAGAGGCTGAAAACATTCCTCTACATGAACACTCCATTAGATGTTGTGCTGTGTTACCTGGATCTGTTCTACACACATTTCCCATAATGTTCCTAAGATGAATAGGCTATGCATGCTGCGTCCGAAACAAACACACCAATTGATACATATTTGAAAAAATAGGTGCAACACGTACAATTTCCTTTTTTTGGTAACGGATTTCAATAATTCAGACTTGTTTGGGCTTATCTACAAACCCATCTGGGAATAGGCCAGGAGTTGTTTGATCCTCCTGGTGGCTTATGTTTGTCACTCACTCTTCGCTGATGATGTATGTGTAGTCAACTGTGCAAACATGCCTCCAGAGTAAAACACAGCTTTAGAGGGAAAGCAAGAAAAAGATTAACAAAGACTACTGACAAGGACAAAACATTACTGTGGAGGCTGCCCAGTCTTTGAAATCACTGCCTGTATTGTACCAGCTTACGGCATTTATCCTGAGATTTACCTCCGTCCCCAGGGTGCTGTTAGAGTTTCTCCATCAACTCATACTGATAAAATGTCATAATTATGTTTGCTGTGCCTTCACTCACACCTGGAATCAACACATGGCTACTGAATCTCCTGGATACAAAGCTGATCTTTAATTAAAAATGTAAACATCCAACACATTCACTTAATTTGCCCTCAAACTAAGCGGTGAGGAGCAGCAGATGTCTCCAGTCTCTAAAGGTTTGAATGAGAGCGGTGACAAGATCGTGGTGCAGCTCAATCTTCCACTTTCCTGACCCAAGAGGCCCAGCCATTGCAGGTGTACTGAATCTGTGCTATTACAGTGTGTTGGCATTGCAAGCTCTTGAGATTTGTCCAAAGCAGACATTTCATACAACACCTCGGAACAAATTTCAAACATTGCAATGTGTGTGGTGCACTGCACACCACAGGCCTCCAAACCAAAACTAATTTCACACAGTGGTAATCTAATGCCATGGGAGTGACGCCCTGTAAAGAATTGCTCTTCGTCAGGTGCTTTTACAAAGGCATCCAGGGCATGTCAGTCTAGCAATGCAATATTATGATGAAGGTCATGGAAGACAATCAGCCTGAGGGAAATAAAGTGGCTGCGCTCAACATATATCTTTGCCCTACAGTGACTAACTGCAGTGTCTGACATGACAGCTCACACAAGCAGCTCACAGTGCCACTTTTCTTATTGTACCACATGAGCCCCAGGAGGTGGTGTTTATTCAGTTACATACCTTCAGATAAGTGAGGAAATATATTTTCCTGCTACACCCTCTCCTCTATAACAAGACAAAATGAGGAGTCTATGAAATAACAGCAAATTGCAGATTGCTTTGAAATTAGAAAGCATTGAGTAGCACTCTGTAAATGAAACAAAGCTTTATTCGCGCTGCCAGCTATGCTCTTCACTGTGCGTTTGAATAATAATTTCATGCACAAAATTAACTTTGTTGTGTTCCCCCAGGGAAACGCGGTCTTTGAGATGCTTTTTCCTTCAGTGTTTTGTGCACTGGGTGCTTCCTTGAGGTTGTAGAAATCATCAGCGTAGCACAGGCAAATCTGGTTTATTTAAACCACAAAGGTCACACTGAGGCCAACTGGTCTGTTTTAGAAAGGCCAGTTAAATTAACCCTAAACTAAGCATGCTCACTTTAGCAATGTTGCAGTGCAGCGTGGGAAGAGTCAGAGAGGAAATGAGGTCAGATAGGTCTTCCAGAAATACGACGTAGCGCCTTAGAGAACAAAGAGACATGTAAGGTCTTTTACAAAAAATATATATTTATGCTTGAAGTACCACTGAATGCATATAGTTTGAGGAATACAAAAACACATCTCATAGCTTTATAGTAAGCCACCAGGAACTATCTAATGAAATCATGTAGTTTGTTCCTCGCGATAATATTGTGCACTTCTTTAACATGAATGTATAAATGTATAAAGTATTAAATATCTTTTTCCAGCTTGTATACTTGAATTGAGGTTGTAAGTACAACTCACTGCATAGAAAAAACACATCATCTGTATTTTAATAAAGGTTTTATGATAACCGTTCACTTAAAATGTTGTCATTTCATGTAGAATCTTTTCTGGGTGTTTTATTAATTCAAAGACAGGTCCCTAAGCAGTAGCCTAAAGTAACTGTTATGGGACAAAGAAGATGAGATCTTTTAATGAAAATAATAAAACATTGAAAAATACTATTGGCTTCCTGTGGCTAAGGGGGAAAACACTGTAATTTGGGGAAGTGGAGCTGTTGGATCCAGTGATCTGAAGATTTCTGTTGAGCTTTTAAACTTAGTTTTGTGTTTAAATGGAAGACAGCTGTGTAATGGGTCCTACCAGGGAGCACCCAGGGAATACCAATCCACACCAAGTACCCCCCCCTCTCTGTGTTTGGAGGGGGACAGTCCTAGGCAGCTTATAGTGCAACTTTCTCCATAAAAATGAGAACACGACTATGAAGTCTAATGTCCAAATACTCATTTACCACCCACATCACAGGGCTGGTATCCTTTCTGCATTTTAAATATGTGCGAGTGTGTGCATGTGGGTGTCTGTGTGTAATTTTGGCAAAATGTGATCCTGGAGACAGCAACTGTTAAGCAGGCCGCTCAATGGACAACGTTTTGTCTGTGCAAGATGCAAAATCACTAAAATGACTAGCCTATTCATGCTGTGCATGTTTATCAAATACATTTATTTATTCTATCACTCATCCTGTATCCTATTCACATTTGATTTAAATGTGTTAGTTTCCTTCCTCTTTCCTGTGTCTTTTGAGTTCCTCTGGTTTCATTTGAATCAACACTAGTATCCAAACGTCTCGGGTTCTTTATAAAGATGGTCAACATGTTGATGCTCCGACCGAGGGTTATAAAGAACCTGGGTGTCATGTTTAATGATCAGCAAAATCAGGCTTTACCTGCCTCAATGCTCCACCCAGCCATTATGACTCGATTTCTGCAGGAACCCTCTAGTGGGCCTTTTTGTTCATGTACAGTGAAACAGTTCTAGATGGTCCTGAACGCAGCAGCCTGCTGGTCCTCTGCCTTTGAGGGCACATGTCACTCCACTGCTCATCAACCTACACTGGCTACCCATGGCTGCCCAGATCAAATTCAAGTCACTAATGCTTGCCTTCAGAGTGACCTCTGGGATTGCACCCATCTACTTAAACTCAATCATACATGCTTACGCTCCATCTTGTACACTGCGTTCCTCCAAGCAATATCGTCTAGTGTGACGATCCCTGTGCACATCGAAATCACAGTCTTGACCGTTCTTGTTTGTGGTTCCCTGATGGTGGAACAAGCTACCCAATACTATCAGAGCTGCGGTGTTGTTCACCTCTCTCCTCCTCCACTAACACCTCTAACACCCTAACATGTCTAACTCGTCCTTCATATGCACATTTGGTGCTTTTCTTTCCCTGATCTCGTCCCACATTATCAGTAACCTACTTCCACCAATGTCTCCTACTGCTGTGAGGCGTTAGACTTCTCCCTCACATCAGTTTGGATAAAAGCATCTACCAAACGTTAATGTAAATTACTATACATGCATACAAGGATTCAGTATAGTAGTTGTGGGTCAGACCAAGCCCATCTTCAGATTTGGCCTTGTGCAATCACACTGATACAAATCTGTCCACAGACTGACATAGCACATAACCACCTGCCAAAGCAATGATAACTGCATGGTTTCTGCTTCAGTAGGTATCTTCAGGACCACATTTTGCCATGATGACACACATACACACTGAAAACAGCTAATATGCACAAATTATCCTTGAAACCTCAGTATGAAAATTTTAGCTCAACAGTTTCCAGACCAGATGTGAAGACACCTGCATACCCTGTTGCCTGAGACTGGAGCCTGTTTGCAAAAAGCAATCTATACTGTATGTGTTGTCTATACCTTTGACTCTCACAGTGGCAGTTTGAGAAGATTTATTTCCAGAAAGAATACAACAGAGGAAGGCAAAGCAGATTAATTCAGGTAGCATCGTTCTTGTAAGGTGTCCTGAAAAAGAACATGCAACAGAAGATTTAGCAAAACAAATACTGCAGTTGGCACGTCTTTTCTCATCTTCACCCCAATAACTCACTTCAGAGTCCTAGAGTCATATAAACAGACGCTACAGAATACATTTCAGAAACAACCATTTGATTATTTTCACAGTGGCAGAGAGACAAATACACACGATTCATGCCCTCATGATTCACGGGGGCACGCATGCACACAAATAGACAGAAACAAACCCATCACCTGGGATAAAGAGTCACAGCTTGAGCTGGACTTTGGAGTGTATGTGTTAGGGTGAAGGCTATTCACTCACCACCTACAGAGTTGGCCCAGTGTCATTACAGAGTGTATTGCCTTGCTTTTGAATTTTTGTTTTTCATTGACCATGTTTTTTTTTTTATTCTTATCTTTCTTTCATTTTAATATTCCCGCACAATGACACAATCTCAGGCTTACTTCTCTATTTATGTTCCTAGGGGCTGTGACGCAGTTTCAATCATGACGTGAATGTTGTCTCCTTTATTTGGACACTTTCTTGTGCTAGACAGAGAGATACTATATTTATCCCTAAGGGGAAAATCAGGTGTAAAGCAGCTCATTAGTACTAATAGTTAATAATAGTTCTGCAGCTGGTACACACACACATCGCACTGCATACATACAAAGCACAACATATTGATATATGGCCTAATGTAAGTTATACAAAAAGTAGGTCCGACCAAGCATGGTCAACAAGAAATGTAGAACGTGCTCAAATCAGCATGACAGCACGCCTGACTCATCACTAAAAATATTTCTCTGCCATGTAATGTTGTTGTATTTATCTCTACGGTAACCATTCATGGATTTTTATTTTTATTTTTAAGAAACATTATTTTACTCATGAAAAATAAATTACAAATCACATCAACCTCCTGTAGAGTTTTCCTGTCAGCTGCCAAAGTCACACAATTAAATCAACATTTTTTAGTTCATATGCTGTAAACGGCCCCGTTTTCGCCGAGTTCCATATTCGGAAAGACACTAGTTGTGACCATATTTAAAAATATGACCTGGAGCTTAATATTTAGTTAGATAAAACGTGAGTGATTACCTCTATGTTTTTCTGTCTCTCTGTTTTGTGGTTAGGGTTAGGGCTAGTCATGAACGGCCCTGGTTTATATTAATGACATATAAGTATCCTGCTTTCATTTGTCATCTTTTCATTACACACATAAAAAGAATGTGGTAAAGCTATAAGCAATTATCATCCCATTCAAACTTCAAAGGAGATTCAAGTTTTAAAAATTCTCATTTGAAATATCAAATAACTTCAGCCACTATTATATTATGAATATTTCAACACATATTACAACTTTTTAATTTCATTATCACAGTAGCCTTTGCAGATTACCTAACACTTTTCCTGCAATCCCGTCTGCTTATTCTTTTGTATGCAGTTCCGGTGGGTAACATATTCTTCTTTAAACTGCCATGCAGACACAGCTCATCTGCATTCAAAGCTGTTATTCACAATGTGGCCTGGTGATACCGTCTAACATGCCGCGAGTTATGAGTCACAAAGCCAGCATCAATGGTACAAACCTGTATGTTTATCTATATTGCACCAGCAGGATGTGCAGCGTCTCAGTTTAAGATCAACACACTATAATGATCTGCTTTGGTAAACAATGTGGCATTTCCATTTACCTTTTATAATGCATGGGCAGTTCCCTACTTCTGTTCTGATAATGCACTGCATTCGTCACGATTTGGCATTTGAGCAGAGTATGTGGTGTGGTGTACTGTAGGCAGATACCTACAGTACCACTGACAACAGATTATTTATTTTAGCATATTAATTGCAGTATGGATGCCTGCGGCTCTACCCCCAGAGAAGTCATTTACAGTCTTTAGACACGAAGGTCCTTTTCAAAACATGCACTGAACTGGAGGCTTTAACCGCAGTTTTATAACACCACGGTCGGAACATTGTGGTCAAAGGTTTTCCCTCCATGAGGCATGTGCTCAACGTGCCATTCGAGAGTTTTGTGGCGCAATGACTCAGCGGAGTGATTCGTGGCTGGCAGCAGCAGGACATAAGCTGAGTGTATTCTGACGGCTCACATCCTCAGCCAAATGGACTGGGAGTCAAATGGCTACAATGAGCGAGGCTTAGCACTGGTGCCACCTGGGCAGAGCTCAGTGTGCTGAGCTGAGCTGCACTGTCAGACGGCTTTAAGCTCTGATTAAGTCACCTTGAGGCTTGCACCACTGTGCATGAGGATATTCATTCGGCAGCTGTCATTTCACTGAGTGCATTAAGTAGCTCATGCTAAACCCTGCAGTGATGCAGAGCTTCCCAGGCTGACTCATGAGATCGTTTTGCCCTTCTATACTGTCGGGAATCATGTTAAAGCTTTATCACAGCCTGTCCTGTTTGCTGTAGATATAATGTTTAGGTTGGCATTTGAAAAAAAAAAGTGCACATTGTTATGACCTTAGCCAGGGTGTTTTGCTGAGTTTCATTCATCCAATTGTTCTGGACCCACAAGGTACTTTAAGCACTTTGTGTTCCACCCCCTCCTGTTGTCTCCCTTTGCTAAGTCTCCCGCTGCTGTGTCCTTGCTCTGAGCCACACCTCCATGATCTTTTGACACAGTCAGCCTACAGATTCACTCACTCTTTGGAATCTGACACTTTCTCCCTCAGCCGAATGATTGAAAAAGAAAGAGGGAAATTACTTCTACTTTTAATTTAGCAGTTGCAGAAAATCTTTAGAATTAGGCCAACTACACTCAAAGGATAAAGGATTCCCTTCAAAGGGGTTTCATCCAAACTGACATAAACTAGCAAGAATTTTGAGTGATTAATTTGCTCTTCAACCATATTAAAGGCTCAAAAAAGCACGAGTAGAAAGCAGTAATAATCAGAAGTTACATTGCAGCTCTACTGCCCACTGTGCACATCAAAAACCATCCATGCAGGATGAAACTGGCTTCTCATCTGAAACCTATACTTACATTACCAAATAAAACCATGAGTCATTAAGCACCCTGCTGCTCAGAATCACCAGAGCAATCCCACGTAAAATCAACACCCTTTTAAAAATCAACACACAATCTGTGGTTTGAGCTGAGTTATGTGGGATTTGGCTTTAAGGCCGTTGGGTCTCAGGACACTTAGGCTCCTTGATCTGACGCTCATGGTTGCAAGCTTTGGGGCCATGCAACTCTGATGAAATGTCCTTTTTCAAAGCTGACTGTGAACACACTGTTGTTCAAACAGTGCACAGATTACTGAAAACATGAAAACATGCTGTCTGTATCATCAAATATCCTCAAGGTAAAAGAGAATTATTCAATTTTTCTTAAAGCCAAACATTTGCTCAGCTGAATCAAGGCAAGGTGATGGATTAAACATTACTCAACAAATGTGCTGCCAGCAGATCCTCATTGTGTGTGATTTACAATTTCTTTGAGTCTTGTTGCTAAATGGAATAGTACAATGTTAAGTTTAAAAAGGTTTATAGTAATCTAAAAAAAAAAAAAAAAGGATTAATCAGCATAATGTTTCAATTCATTAGTATTGCAAAATGCAAATGAAAGTTTTGCTTTTGGGATTTCATTTTTTTGAGACATTTTTGTCTGGCTTTCAATTCATTCATAGCTTTGCTGCTTATGTCAGTAACTAACCTCCTGCACTGCGTGTGCATGGCAGCTGCGCCACTGACTTTCTGCAACTCACACTCTGTGTGTGTTCACACCAGCTGTGTATTTGCTGGGTCACTTCCACTGCCAGCTCTATCTAGTTACACAGTGTTTGCAGTCAGACATACAGTAGCCTTGACATTGACAACCATGATGAAAGGTGTCAATTTTTTTTATTGAAATTGTGGCAGGTGGCACCGAGTAGGGAAGGGGAGGTGCAGGAAGTTAAGGCGCGGTATAGAAATAAGCCTACCTGTAGAGGGAACGAGAGTCTGTTGTTGGTTCTGGCCTGAGGAGTGAGGCAGGTGCACACCTCACTCCATGCGGGCATGCAGGGAAACCAAGGAGAAATGGTAGGCTGAGGCCCTGTTTTGAGGGTTTATATCATTATGTTGTTTGATATGAACTGTTTTTTATATTTTTCAGACTTGTTGCCCTGCTGGGGACTGGGGTTATGAGTAGCTGGTAGCCGGTGAATGGGCAAAGTTCGGCAGACCAGGTATTTTAAAGTTGTGATATATGCCGTAAACTCTTAAATATTTTTATGGATGTAATAAAGTATTGAAGGTTTGTATTTGTGTCTCTGCAGAGAATCGGCAGCCTATTAGCTGTTTCTTGCCGTTGTTTTGTTTATTAGTTTGGGTTTATTATTTTGTCTAGTCCGCCTGGCAAGTGAGCCGGTAACGGGCAAAAGAGCTGGGTATTGCCCTTGGGCGGACTAGTTTCTTTTTTTCTTTTCTTTTTGTTTGTTTGTTTATTTTCTGCGGCAAAACCCCCACTTGTTTTCAGTCTCAGGTGAAGTCTCAGTCAAGCCATCAAGGCAGGCATAAGGTGTGATGTGGTTAAAATGTTTGCAGTGAAATTGAGTTGTGTGCAAACCTTAAGTATGTTACGGTAGTTCACCAAGTGTGTAAAACCTTTTGCAGTGTTAAAGCAGAAGTAAGTGATATATTTGTGTTAATATAAGTCTTAAATAGTTATATCTTCCGACAGCAATCACTTACATAGAGTGTTTGGGCCGAAACACACGTCTCCCAGTCCCTCTGCTCTGCTCTGAGCCGAGGAGAAAACATTTATCGTATCCTACAGTTTTTATCCAATGAGGAGAGAGAACGGCATGCAGGGCTGTGTGTGCAGCCAAGGGACGCCGTGAATGTGGTGACGTAGGGACGAGGACTGTTATGGTGCGTTCAAGGAAACTCGTAACTCGTGTTTTTCCGACCTGTGAAGTCGTACCAGTTCGATCTGGTACGAGTTCACGGGTCGGAAGTTACGAGTGGCAGTTATAGTGCACTTTCACAGGTAAAACAGGTCGGAAAAACACGAGTGGGTTGCCTGGAACGCTACAAAATCGTAAGTTGTGACTTGAAGCTGTAATTTACGGTTTCAAAAGCCTACCTGGAACGCAGCATTAGCCAAAACGACCGGATCGCTTACTTCTGCTTTAAGAGTGGTTTGTAAAACTTAATCCTGGCCTTGCTAGTGATATTGATGACGTAAACTGAAAGAGATACAAGTGGGCCTATAACCTGTCCAGCAGAACTCTGTAATAAAACTGTTTAACTTTATTCCCTGGACTGTCATCATTTGCTAATTAATTACCTGCAGTGGGAGTTACAAAATGTTGAAGATGTGACGTAAATATGACTATCAACTGTTCCCTGGGAAGGGTTGCCGAGTGGCGCAGTAGGTTGACGGCCGACGGTGTCATTCCCCCTTTCTCTGCTTCCTAATTTCCTGTCTCTCTCGACTGTACTATCAACGGTATGAAAAAAGCCAAAAAATATACATTAAAAAAAACAGTTCCCTGGGAATTTTTGCTGTGAGACACTTTATAGATTACATTATTGAACGGGGCAGTCAAGAAGTAAGGGAGAGTTTCCTGGCTGGAGCACAATAGCAGGGAAAACTCTGACTGAGTGATGAGGTTACAGCATTGGTCAGCTAAATGCCACGTGACTGAGTGATACAGCCTACCATAGTCACTCCTCTTTCAAAATGAATTGGTGATGCACCAGGAGTCATACTTTAAATATATATATACTGTATATCCTTTTTTTTCCAGGCCCCTGCCTTACCGCAGTTATTTTCATATGGTCCATTACACAGCAACTATTATTTTCAGATCTTTCACACATGATACAACTTCACTACACACTCTATTTAATCTGTCATCGGGTGAGGGGTGTGTTTTATATTCATGAGTCATATTTTTGGATACATTCTGTGACACCATACAACTAAAAAAGACAATGCAGAAATATTCTTCTCCCACTGGAAAACATATGCTTTTCCATCACCCACAAAGCTTTTCTTCTCATCACTGGAAGCTCTGAAACAAATGCAGCACACTGTGGCTGCCATGGAAGAATTCATTAACTTTTTGCAGTACTATTAATAGTTGGGGATGCAATTATAACATTGTTCATCACACAGTCAAGTCAACATTCGGATGCTGGACTTTTGCAGGCCAACTGTTACAGATCTGTGTGTATGTGATGTGAAAGCACAAGGCGGTGAAATGAGATGGAGAGCTAGACACCAAAGCTCAGAGGGAGCTCAGAGGGAGAGAGCTGCGCGCTGGTGAAAAGGTCACATCTCAAATTTAACAGGTAAACAGACAAGATATTAGACTCAGTTATGAGGAGCCCGATTGGTCTAGACACTTTTCATTGGACAGGTTTAAAGTTTTAGAGCCCTCATTTTGAATAATTTAGTTGTTGTTATATTTAGAGCCCTTATATTTGTCAGGAATTATAAAAAGAATCCAATCTCTTTCCAGTCATCCCATTTCTAATTTGACATATTCTTTTTCTCTCTCTCTTGCAGAGTCAGATGGGAGCAACCACTTTAGAGGAACTGTGTAAAGATCAGTTTGTTGATATCACAACATTCACAGACAGGAAAGGTCTAAACATCCCACTGACTAATATGTAACATTTAACTGTACTGTGAAAGGTTGTTGTTTTCATGGCATACACTGACACTAAACCTGCACTCAGGTGAACACTCAGGTTGATTGTTATGGAGAGTCACTCAACCTTATTATAATGAGCACTGTTTTGGAAAATGTTAAGTGTTGGGTGTGGTGGACTATATGCAAATTTTTCATTGTGGTCATAAATATTTTTACATTTAAAATCACAAAAGGACCCATTATGTTAAAGGTGAATGCTACATACTAGTAGTCGTGTCAAATCCAGCTTTGCCACCGCACAGCACAGAGCATGTGTCATACTAAGGCACAGTACAGTCCAGAGGTCACAGTGAATTCAGTTGTTTGTATTCCAGTGCTGTCGATAGGTGTGAGCCAAAGCAAACAACAGCATTTTAGTTTTTTAAGGGGTTAAAAATGTCACAGAAGAAAGGGTGTAAATGACAGGGTGCTATTTTAGTGTAACAAAACCACTTGGAGAGAAGGTTTTTGGTGGATGATTGGACATACGCCTGCAACGTTTCTGACTTTGACAACAGAGACAGTCTCCTGTAACAACTCACAATTTTGAAACTCTAATCACAGAGGTTAGGTTGCCAAATCATTTTTACACAACAGTGGCAATAACTTTAACAATCCACTTGCAATAAATCAAGTTTTTAACCTTATTAACATGTCCGTATAATGTTTTTACATAACAGGAGACAGTCAACACAGTGTCATGTCGTAATCCAGCATTACATAAATCAGACCCTCACCTTTTGGCTTTTGGAAAACAGTAGCGCATCTTCCAACTGTGTGACAGGTTCCAATGCAAGGGCGCCAGTGTTGACTCTGCAAAACTCAACACTGGTATGATGATAGGAAAATCAATCACCATGTGGTTTGGGGTATGGAAATGATCAGATACAGGTAATGAAAAACCACAAAGATTAATTGCATTGTTTGATGTAAGATGAGAGACAGAAATGACATGGTCCTGGTAAAAAAAAATACTTGCATTGCATATAGATGAAACAAATGCATTTAATTAGAATTTAATTTACTTAGAACATCCCCTGACTTTGATGATTGCATCCTCCGAGATTTTAGATTGTAAAGGCTATCAAATACAATCTTAATGTTTGGTGGTAGCTGTAATATGAAATAACATGTAGCCTAGTTAAAAGGATAGTTCACTCAAAAGTCAAATTATCTACTCACCCTCATGTCGACTAAGGGCTGGGAGAAGATTCAGAGTCCTCCGTGGCTTCTCTGAGTTACAGGGGGTCTCGGCGTAGCAGTGCATGTCCATTTAACGGTTGCAAATGGATACCACTTTTCTTCATAACAAAAAGACACACCAAAAAACATCCAAATACCTCCATGCTGCTCGTATGTAATGTCCGTCTTGTATTCAAATCTCGCGCGATTTGCGCCAGCGTCAGTAATCGCACTGACGCCGGCGCAAATCGCGCGAGAGAAGCCACGGAGGACTCTGAAACTTCAAGTTCTCCCAGCCCTTAGTCGACATGAGGGTGAGTAGATAAGGAGTGCAATTTGAATTTTGGGAGAACTATCCCTTTAATGTGTGGGGTGTTTGGGTACTTTGTGCTCGAGTTGATTTTATTTATTCTTCTTTTTTATCCACAGGCATCAACAGGTAGCCTACACATTCGCAACATCTCTGGCTTCACTCACTTTTCCGTGTCACCGCAGGCGTCTTTCCCCTCATAAATAAACATGACAGGCGGGTGGCAGGTGTGAAATGTCAGAGCGACAAAAGCCCCTGATCAGGTCAGTGCGGAGCGCGACGGCTCGACTTCTCCAGGCTTGCTGCTGCTGCTGCTGCTGCGGCTGCAGCACGTGGACGGATGCGCGGATGACGATCAACTCTGATTGGCCGGGCACGCGCTCCCCTTTCCACTCCCCCCACACCCACACCCCTACCCCCACCCCCACCAGGAGCGCTGGGCTCTCTACTTGGCATCTCTGTTGCACCGATTCACAAGCCCACGAACACCGCTGGGCTCGGCGCGTGCATCTCCTCCTTGGACTTGGACTTAATCAGACATCGTTTTAAATCTCGCACCATGGACGCTACCATTTATCAGATCATACTTGGAGAGCTCGGGGACCTAAACTGTAGTTTGATTGATGCTTTCCAGGACACTTTTTTGGAAAACGCTTCACTGTCACTGCTGAGCACTGAGGGTAAGACAAAATTCTCCTTTTCCTCCTTGTTCAACATTGAAAGATGTTTTGGAAAAGGAAAAGTATATAAGCGTCCGTGTGGTTTCTGTATTTGACTTTATTTGTTCCCAAGGTTTATATTGTAATGCCACGACCGATGAGATTGGCACCTGCTGGCCACGGAGCAGCACCGGGAGGATTGTAGAGAGACCATGCCCTGAGTACATCAATGGGGTGAAGTACAACACAACCAGTAAGATATTAAGCTTTCAAAGTTCCTCAACATACATGTATGGAAAATAGATGATATTATTCAAATAACTTTGCTTTTTTCTAATTGTGCACAATATATTAATGAATATACAATTTATGTAAAGGTAAAAAAAAATGTATTTATTGATAATTTAAGGTAGGCAGTAAATCAGTGACTTCATTTAGAAACTCATGAATTTTCATTTGTGATTAGATTTTTTCAAAGGTTTATTTTTTTTCAGTAAAGCTGTGATGACAGTGACTCAATCATGCGCCTACACCTCTTGTCACTGGAGCAGCTGCAACAGAAATGAGCCTGTGTGTTGTTTGCCCCATGTTAAATAAATAGATAGGGAGGAAAAAGAAAATTTAGAAGCACTTGAAACCTTGGCTGCTTGTTGATCTGATCTTGGCTCATTTTGTTGCTTAGATAGTGAATCGTGATTGTTCCAACAGATAAGTGGCTTAAAGTTGAAATACTTAGCTGTGAAGCTATGGAGGAGAAAAGGGAAAAACATCAGCAGTAGAATTCACTTTGTGGAGATTCTCAAATTGACAGTCTTTGGATTATGCCATAATATTCAAGACTGTGAGCCTGGTAGGAGCACTTCTGCCCACATAATCTGGTGCAGAGTTGAGCGCACAAGGTCTCCTCCCATTCCTTCGGTGAGTCAAGCTCTTCCTTCCCACACCTGTGATCAAAGAGCTGGTCAGCCCCATTGATAAAATGAAAGTCGGCAGCCACAAAGTCACTGGCACCATCTGTAGTTGCCAGGAATAATAACAACTCTTCTTACTTTTCTGAACGGCTTTAATCTTCTGGCTGGAGACAAGCAAATCCAAATCCTGTGTGTATCAGCCAGCCACTCTGTTAAGAACTGAGAAAAGCATATCAATGTCTGTCACAACGACACAGTAGCATCATGTTAGAATCCAGTACGGAGACTGACACCCTCAAAGTGTCACAGCATTAATCTCAGAACAACACAGTGTCAGGGTCTTGGATGACATTGTAAGAGTGCCCACAGCTGTTATCTCTTTAATAGGCTCAGGTGCAAAGTCATTATACCACTAACCGCCACCATACACACTCACACACGCTCCCTACTATCTGCATAGTCACCTCTCACTGCATTGATTCGCCCTTTGCTCTGCTGGTGCTCTGTCTTGTTGGCTTGATCTGATGGTTCGATCCAGTTGGTGTTAAAATCCCTGTAATTTTCCATGACGACATGGGTCTACCAATGTCATGTTCCCTGACGTACGGGCTACCTTCACTTGTCGACATCCTTGTGGATCGATACAATACCTCGGACAGGCTGGGGATTGGCAAGAGGGCACATCGATTGACTAATCCTGTAATTCAGTTTACTGTAAATTGAATGGATGAAACTGTGATTGACTGTTGTGATTGGCCAATGAGCCCAGCACGCTCTCATTGCACAGCCTGAATGACAGGCATGGAGTGTTATGGCATTTGGTGCAAGAGGTTGCAATATTCTGTGGCCTTCTGCTGATTTACTGTGCTTGACAAATCAAAAAGATAACAACGAGTGTGATAGTTAAAGAAAAATTAAGCTCTTTGAAAAAAATGAACAGATTGCAGTTCTGAAGTGACAGTTTTTTTGTTCCCCTGTGTAAAGCCCCTGACTAAAGTAATTACAGGAGTCAGTACCTCCAGCAGAAGTTCATGCTTTCATTTATTGAACTATTTATGACATTATTAAAAGTGTTGATTTACTTTTACCACAGACTGATCTGTAGATCAGTGTTTAAGGTTAGGTGCTTAATGATCATTATATCTTTATGTCAACAAGTTATTTTTTATTAAGTTTGACCATAAGCAGCTCTCTCATAACATAACCTGACAAGTTGTTTGTGCCTGCAGCTTCTTATGATCCATCCGTTAAATTGTGTGAAATCAAGTACGTCATCATACGTTTTTATTTTATTTATTTATTTTTTTTACAGTTTTTGTTTCAAAGACAGAGGCAGGCTGTACTGTTACTTCACACTTCAAACCGACAGTCAGTGTTATTTCTTTTAACCATGACCACAGTCATTTTGTAACCATAACCACCTGTTTATTATGGTAACCATGACAAACCTGTTTGTGCCTAAACCTAAGCATATTTTTCTATAGCATTGTCATATTATAAAAAAAAGTTTAGTTCTTTACCTCTCAGCACATAATGTGGCATAATCTTCTAAATGCTCCTACAGGTCACATGAGATAGCAGACTGTTCTCTGTATCATGTAATTTTTCTTGGAGGCTGTTTCAGACAGGGAGCAAAGCAGGGAGTAGAGGCTAAGAGGGGATTTTACACTTTGTCCATTTTGCAGTCATATAACAGGAAGTATTTTACCACTTGTTTCACTCATTGACTGCAGGACTTAAAGCTGATTTTGCCCACAAGGCCCACTTTACCGGTAGATAAGAGACTTTGAGGATCGTGGATTTTTGTATCAGAGCCACTGTGCAAGATCGGTTTAGCTGTCCTATCTTAAAACCCTCGGGGAACCACACAGGAATTTTAACCAGATGGTGAGAAGTCGCTTTTTGGAGCTGTTTAGTGCACTTTTGATCATGTGAAAAAGCATCACAGTGCATGTTGATTATCCCAGTGATGCATTTGAGCATGGAGTCATCGCAGGAGGCTGATGGCACTTCAGCATGACGTGTTTAAAGATTGCGTGCTTAGCCTGAACATACACATTTAGGAAACAAAATCTGCACTGCTCTAAAAGCAGTTTTATTTATTTATTTGTTATGTCATCTAATTATTATTATTTTTTTTTAATCATGTCTCACATTTGCACACCGCCCATTCCTGCTCTGTAAGATATTAACCACCTGTAAGGTTAAATGACTAAGGCATGGTGCTTTTGTGAGCAGACCAAATTTATACATTCACATACGCTATGAGATAATAACGGAACGTTAGGAGACAGAGTTGTTTTCTAGGTAAATTCATGCAAAACCGCTGATGCACGTTCCTGTCGGGGGCAGTTTTTCAGCAAGCAGTCTTTGCATTTGCCTCGAAAACAACTCTGTCCCGTAACGTTCCGTTATTATCTCATAGCGTGGTGAATGTGCAGGTCACAACTTGTCCACGAGAGCGTTTTGGAGTTGTTGGATTGTGTATTTGATGAGTTTGATGAGGGAAATCAAGAAATCCCATTAGCCTCTGTAGCGTAGCTCTGAGCAGATTGCGGCTCTGCTCGGCCATTCTAGCTCGCACCAACAAATAAAGGTCACAAACCTACTGCTACACTGTAAAAAAAATTCCGTAGAATTTACGGTAAAATACTGGCAGCTGTGGTTGCCAGAATTTTACCGTAGAAAATACGGTCACAATGTATTACACATTACGGTATGCTGTTTTGGCAACCGTAAATTTCACAGTAGAGAACTGTTATTTGTTTACGGTAATTTGCTGTAAAAATAACAGTTATAATATAAACCTGTTTACGGTAAATTCTTTTAAAAATAACGGATATACTGTAAACCTAATTACAGTCCATCAGTGAAAAAACACGGTAAAACTGTAAGATATAGTACGGTATTTTATTGCAAAATTCACGGTAAAATACTGGCAGCTGTGGTTGCCAGAATTTCACCGTAAAAAATACGGTACAACACATAATGGAATTACAGTTTGTTGGCGTAGATTTTACAGTCAGAAAATGCAAATGGTAAATTATTAAGGAAATAACCAATTAAAGGACAATTCCAGGCGAATTCAACTCGGGGGTGTATTTTCCTATCATTTTAGGTCTAAAAGAAGGAATCTTAAGATTTTCAGTTTAATCGCTCCTGTTTTGCGGTAGTTGCGTCTGTCCCCGCATCGCCACGGCAGCAATGAATGGGAGTGGATGTAAGTTCCGCTGTTTAGGCTGTTTCCATCCCTCAAAGCCGCAATTTTTTTCCACAGACAGCGTAAGATGGAGACTCAAACATGCACCGAGAAGTTTATTTACTTCAAGCAAGCCGACATGTTTGTAAAACTAGATCTAATTCAAAGTCTCCCGGAGTCTCGCGCGAGCCCGAAGTTGCAGTGCTGGTGTATTCAGGTGCAGTTGGAGCTATCGTTTGTGTCATAAACACAGGAATACCAACTCTTGACTTGCTTCAAGTGTACATTTTTTTCCACAGACAGCGTCAGGTGGCTACTCAAACATGCGCTGAGAAGTTTTTTTTTACTTGAAGCAAGTAAAGAGTTGATATTCCTGTGTTTATGACACAAACTGTAGCTTTCCTACTGCACCTGAACACACCGAGCACGGCAACTGGGTCTCGCGCGAGACTCCGGGAGACTTTGAATTAGATCTAGTTTTACAAACATGTCGGCTTGCTTGCTTAAATAAACTTCTCGGTGCATGTTTGAGTAGCCATCTGACGCTGTCTGTGGGAAAAATTTGCGGCTTTGAGGGCTGGAAACAGCCTAAACAGCGGAACTTACATCCACTCCCATTCATCGCTGCCGTGGCGATGCGGGAACAGACGCAACTACTGCAAAACGGGAGCGATTAAACTGAAAATCTTCAGATTCCTTCTTCTAGACCTAAAATGATAGGAAAATACACCCCCGAGTTGAATTCGCCTGGAATTGTCCTTTAAGCCCATTGTAAACCAAAGTACAGACTATAATTGATAAACTTTAAGAACCTCTCTTTGCACATTCTCTGTGAAAAACAGAACTTGTCCAGTATACTCACAAGGCAGTGTTGACATCTTGAAAAGACAGTGTGTGTCCATACATATGAAGAAGGATAGTCCATGATAGAAGAAATAAACATAATGAAAAAAGGAGCCACTTGCCCTGTGTTGATCAACACTAATGAGTCACTGAGTCCAGACTTGGCTGAAGAGGGCTCTTAACATATACATGGTGTTCAAGAAACTGGAACTTAAAGCATCCAGCAGTCACCAGTTCTGCTTGAAGACTCATATATTGTCCATTTGGTGTCCACTGTAGACTGGCATGATCCTCTCTGCAGCCAGAAAACAGAAACAAAGCAAAGGTTAGATTGATGCAGTGCCTGAGCATGGTGCCTACAGAGATAAATTCAGCCTTCTGTTGTTAAACTGAGCTCCAATGAGCTATACATAGAATGAAACCAGCACTCTGGAATATAGTTTTGCAGGTCATCAGGAGTATTTCATTTATTTTATTGTATTAGTGTAAAAGGTAGAAACTGTCACTTTTCAGGACTAAATGATCATCAGTATTTGTTTCACCCTTGTCGAATTGCAGCCAAAATCCTGAATCCTGTCCGTAATACTGATTTTTTTTCTACTGTATGTTTGTATGAAGCTGTTGGCACCGTGCATTTGTGGGAGATCGATTGAGTGAAGTTTGAGTTGTGCTTGCATCTACTCATTTGCTACACTGACATAAACCATTGCTTACCTCTAATTAGCCTTGACAAGACTGGTGTTTGAGTCATTGGGTCCAGACTTGACTGAAGACAGGTGGGACAGAGTCTCATACAGACATGGTACAATGTTGAAGAAACTTTGGGCAGGTGTTGTCATCATTCCTGCTTGAAAATTCACCAGCAGTCTTCAATCAGGTGTTTACTGTGGACTGGCATGAACCTCTCTGCAACCAGACAAAGAAAGACAACAAAGAAAACATTGTTAATGATAATGATAATTATTATTATATAGCACACTGTTGCAAAGTGCTTCCTGCAGCAACAACAACAACAAACAAAACATTAATAAAAGAAGTTGGAACAGAAAAAAAAAAATGGTGAATGAAGAGTAGGTTTAAAAAATCTAATAGAAAGGCCAACCAATAAATATGATTTCAGGAGGCGCTTAAAACAGTTAACAGATTTAGCAGATCTAATAGATTGAGAGAGATTGAGGGAGAAACTGTGGAGGCTACAGCTGAAAACACACAATCCTTTGGATTTGACATTAAATCAGTGATTTTGATGTTTTTTTTTAAGGATAGTTCCGAGGATTTATCCTTAAGGAACTCCAGATAATAGGGTAGTAGACATAAATGGGAGACATAATTATTGATGTGGCCATGTAAATATTTGACAGGTATGAAGAAACAAAAACATTTAGGCTAATGGCAGCACCAGTTCAGAAGCCTATCAATTTAAATGTACTCACTGAAGCTGAGTGTTGATAACGCTGAAGATGTACTGGCCATGCCACATTCCTGCAAAGTAGGCTGCCTTGCATTCTCCAGCTGCACCATGCTGAGGAGAAGGTAAAATGATTTTGTAGTGTTAAAAATGTGTACAACTAAGGATGGGATGGTTCTGTACAAATATAGTATATGTTGAACACAAAATGAACTCATGTAACACTTCAGTAATAATTATAATGGACAGAAGTAGCTACATGGATATCTGAACAAGGCAGTTTTAGGCCGGTGTATTTTCCCTCTTCCACACAAACACAGTAACACATAACTTTACCTTAACAGTAATGATGTTGGCCTCCCTTAGGAACTTCTGCACCTCCATGAGAGCAAGGCTCCTCTTCAGACCGTCTATCTCCATGTGCTAACGTTAGCTTCCACATACTTTACTCTGATTAGAAAACACAAAAACTCTGGTTACTCTCAGGTCCTGTCTCTCACGCTAGTCTCATGCTATAGTAGTCAGCGTTATTAGCTTAACGATCCACCGTTAGCGTTAGCATAACGACCGTTATCGTTATTAGCATAACAATAGACCGTTAGCTGTATTAGCATAACGGTCGTTAGCGTTAGCCTAGCCATCGTTAGCGTTAGCCTAGCTCATGTGCTAAACGGCCAAAGTAACACAAACCATGCTCATTTTTAAATACTTACAGTTCATCTGTAGCTTTTCCACGGACAGTTGGTATCGATCCAACCTGAGAAAGTCCAGTCCGATCCACCGACACTCGTTGCTGAAGCAGTCAGACTTTTTTGCAGACTGAAGCTGGGGCATTTCCATCAAAAATAAAATTAATCCACTTTACTTATGTCGTCTTTGGCTGACAACAGAGCAGCTTGGTTGTAACCAGGTTGTAACGGCGCTCCGGCCAAAAATAACGGATCTTGGTGGCGCGCAGCAAACCAACCGTTGACCCAACAAATGGGTTACTATGGTTACTGCTGGGTCACCTGTAGGTCACCCAAGCCAGAGCTGACTCAAGCTTCTTCTTTTTTTCCTTTTTCCTTTTTTTTTTTTTTTACTGTGTGTAGGTATGTTATGGAGACTACATGTTTGTACAATAGAGATGTTTGTATTTTAAAAAAATATATATTTATGTCTAAACTCTTTTGCACATTTATTCTGAAATATATGTTACATATAGGCTATTACATGTTATTTCTAGGGCGTTTTCACACCTGCAGTTGTTCCGATTCAGCAACTAAACCGATACAACTGTTGCGTTCTTTTTTCTGGGCCGTTTGTGTTCACATTGCATGATTCTAAAGCGGTACAGCGCTTTGCGCTGTGGAACAGCGCCATAGCAACGGCCCTAACAACACCCCATCAGCTGATCAGCAACAATGTCAACAATGAACCGCGGGCTGACTTGCAGTAGTGAGGAGGTTCAATTTCTTATTAATATTTGGGCAGACGAGTATTTAGTTGAAGTTCGATTTAAAAAAAATGCCCAAGCGGTTTATGGCTGGCCTGGGGCGAGACCTTGAAGTGTGCCTATAATGTGCTATAGCTACAAATGTAGTAGCCTAGGTTTAGGCTACATTATTATAATTATTATTAGCCTATGTGTGACCAAGCGTGCTGTCCGGCTGTCTCAGTGCTGAAATGTGAATGAATGACAGAGCGTGTCACTGCCCGTGAGAGAGAGACAGAGAGAGAGAGAGAGAGAGAGAGAGAGAGAGAGAGAGAGAGAGAGAGAGAGAGATGCATTGCTGACCTGGGCATTGTTTCTTAATAGGCCTAAATTAGAAAAACTTTTCTTATCATTCCCCTTTTCCGTGCATGGTTGAAGGAGATTGGCTTGCATCCACGCTCCACTCGCTCCTGCGCTGACAGGTCCCCGCATGTCACATAAACCAGCCCGGGTGTGTGGACACCGCATCAACTCGCCACCCGCATCTATTTAAACTCCGTCGCTTTGTTTTGTTCTTTTGCCCTGATGAAAACCTCCAGGTCGAAACATTTGCCATGGAGACAAAACTACAGCAGCAGTTTAATTGATAAGCCAATTGATTTTTTCAGCGCAGGGATCAAGAACTAAAAGGCAAAAAAAAAAAAAAAAAACCCACCGCGGACAGCGCAGCGCTTTATCCATCATGCGTTCACACCGGCGTGTGTGTGTTTGCAGTGCATGTTAAATTGGGGGTCGCAACTCAAAAAGGTTGAGAACCACTGCTCTAACACCTACAGTTTGACTTTTTTTTCTCTAGTAAACGGGCAGCGTATGACTAGTTAGGGGTTGTTTGCGGAGCTCTGCCCGGTGCCGATGGCCCGCGGCGGATGCTTCCTCCACACAATGCTGGTGGACTCATGGCTTGAGTTTGCGTCTTTCTTTTTTGCCACCGGCTTTCCTGTTTTGTGTAGGAAATGTTATTAAAAGGCCAAGACGACACGCTGCTGATGCTCCATTATGTTTTTGGGGCAGTTGCCCGTGGTCCTCCTCCTCCGGTTGCCCAGTAACCAGTCAATTTGTTCCGATACATGTGTCGGTTGCGTTCTCACTACAAACGAACCGCTCCAGGGCTCGGATGGAAACGAGCCGAGACCGCCTCTCCCAAGCGATCTCGGCCCGCTTGTTTTGTTCCGCATCGAGCGCGATTGCTGTGTTCACATCTGACCAAACGAACCGATATATGACGTAAACGCTCCCTGTTTCGGAACAAATGGTCAGGTGTGAAAGCTGACCATTTGTATCTTAATCTTATCTTAATTCTGTTTTGACAACATGTAGTTTTTCTATTGCATTAAGTGCTTCGCATCGACCCGAACAATGCCCACGTGACCACAGCCTGTCCTGATACCATACTTTTTAACATTCTACTTTCTATAGAAATGATGGTATGATTTAATGGTTGTGTACCGTAAATTTAAACGTAAACACCAGCAAAATCTGTAATTCAGACAGAATGATACCGTCAATTTTACGGTAATTACACGCTTGTGACATTATGGTATTTTACCGTGAATTTTGCGAACTTTTTACAACATTCACAGTAAAATTCCATATTTTCTACTTAGTAAGACCGTAAAATTTAAAGTTATTTACTGTATCTTGATTTACGGTAATTCAGTGTATTTACTACAGTGATATACTATTTTTGATTTTACGGTATTTTACTGTTGCTATTTGACAGTTTTTTACCGTAATTTCTACGGACATTTCTTACAGTGTATGACTATAGGGATTATGGCAATGGGCCAATTTGCCAAAATGTTGAACTATCCCTTTAAAGACAGAAACATGAAGCATGGTTTGTGTCTCTCGTTCCCGGTTTAGTCCCTGGTTTATTTTGAAGTTCCTGACTTGTCTCCTTGTGCTTTTCCTCCTGTGATTACCTCATGTGTCTCACCTGTGTTTGATTGCCACACCTGTGTCTCATTTGCTTGTGTTTCCCATTGTCCTTTGTGGTTTCACCTGTGTCCATGCCCTGTGTTCCTGGGGTTTTTCTACTGCGTGTTCCTGTGGTATCTCTGTCCAAAGGTACCAAAATTCTCCTTCTAGCGCCTCTGAAGCACACAAATAACTTTTTCTGTTTGTCCTAATTATTACTGAAGATACAACAAATAGAACAAACAAACAGATGTTTACAGGAAAGTGACGATGAAAAGCAGATAAAGGAACTATTCCTTTTCTGATAACCTCTTTCTAATCTTTATTTATTCAGGGTACTTTCACTGACAGGCAGCCTCTCTGTTACAGAGACGCCCTGATCAATTTCACGGTTACACACACACACACACACACACACACACACACACACACACACACACACACACACACACACACACACACACACACACACACACACACACACACACACACACACACACACACACACACACACAGAAGTGGAAGCTGCCAGTACAAACATACTTTGACCTGCTGACCTCTTAGGCAGTTGGGGTTAATTGTCCTGCAGACATTTGGGACCGACAGTGTTGTTGAGGAAAACTTCACGTAGTCTCACCAACTCACGTCTCTAACCTTTAGGCCTTTGCTGCCCCCCATGCTGAGACAATACTCCAGGAAGTCTCCCACCAGCTGTTTTGGCCCGTTTCTAAGCTAAGAAAACAGCTTCCTGTCTGTAGCTTTCTCTTTGACAGGCAAACAGAGAGAATGTATTGAAACTCTTGTGAATGAGCTTCTATACAGCTTCCATTATTTTTGCTTCCTTGAGCCAGTTCTTCTGGTTGGTTTTAAACGGGCAGCTATGGTGAATTCACACAGCATTTAATGATAATGCTACAGTATGTGTGTTGAATGGCATATATCACTTTATTTAAAGCATCTTGCAGTTTAATGTTGCACCATGGGGCTTTTACCGTGGATATATATGCACACTGAAACTTTGTGCTGCCACATTAACGTCACCAACAACAAACTGCTCCCTGGTGCAAATGTGTTTAACTCTAGTTAAAAAGTACTGTTTGAAATATTTTGTCATAATGTAAAAAAAAAGAATGAAGTAGATTGTTTTTTCTTTCTCATTATATAATATATCTATTAAATGCTGTAGTGGTACTATATGGGAAAGATCTTTCCTAAACTCTTTATTGCGTAAGTGATACTTAAATCAGAGGATGAGGTACTGTACACACTATTAAGCATTAGCTAAGCTTTAAATACTGAATTCATCATTTATAACACATGAATACTCAATAGTATGTAGTTTATAAACACAGTTAAAAACTGTACTGACTGTATTATAAACTACATACAAATGAATATTCATGTGTTATAAATTCAGTATTTATTAATGCTTAACTAATGCTTAATAGTGAGTACTTATTATAAAGTGAGGCATGTTTTCACAACAAAGTGAAGTGTGTCCTGAGACAAAGGAGGTGATTATCTGGATCCCGCTGGGTCACATTAGCAGCCCCAATTTGCAGCTACGGATAAATAAAACTTCAAAATCACAAAATAGGTTGGACTGAGAATAGAAGCAGGCCCTAACATCACATGAGCAGGTGTTAATTAACACAGTGCAATTACGCAGAGTCTGAAGTTAAGTAGACTCAGAAAATTCATTCACTCTGTTTTGCAAACTAAAGCCTCAGGGAATGCATTTGTGTGGCTTTTTTTTTTTAAACGTCTCTGCCTTTGGTCACATGTCGTGTCTGCACCATGGGACTAACAATAGATTCTCTTCCATTTGCCTCTTTGGTGCATCTCAGAGCTACACATTTAATGCACAGGCCTGCATATTAGAAAAGAAGGACCCAGAATGTGCCCGTGTTTTATTTCAAAGACAAGCCAGTGAGCTTTGTACTCCTAATAGATGAACATCCAAAAGATGTAAACGCAGCACCGTGGGTACCTTGCAGGATTTGTGTCATTTTGTGTCAGCAAACATGTTGCAATTCTCATACAGAAATCACAGGTTTCACAGACTTAACAGGGCCGCTCAGGTAAGGGGCTATAAAATCCTCTCCACCTCTTCAAATATATATAAATATTAATGTCTGTGTAGAGTGGCTTAAGAGGTTTATGCATTTTTAAACCTCCCCGTGTCCCCAGTTTTTTTTTTTTTTTTTTTTTGCGCATTTATTCTGTTCTCTGGTTTACATGAAATGCACATCACCACAGTTGGGGCAGAGTTGTTAAATGCAGTTCATTGTCTCTGTTATTCATTGTCTCTGCTTTGTCACCACCCACCCCTCCCCTCCCCTGCGCCCAGTCCCTCTCCCCCCTCCCCCTGTGCCGTGCTTTCTGTCAAGCCTCAGGCAAGACAAGATGTTCGCAGCGGGATAGATGAATGATATCAACACCTTGGTGTCAGTTTTGCAAATTCAAGCGATATCTTTGCGACCTGAGCTCAGACTCCCAGGGAGTAGCTGTAATTATTCAGTGAGTCATGGCAAACTTCCCCCCTTCCCTCTCGGCCCCACAGAGGACGACGTCCTGGCGCCACGAAATGTACCTGTCTGGTCCGCGCGTCTCAAAGTCAGGGTCTCCGTGTCAACAATAGAACTTCATTGATTCTCTTATCAGGATTAATAAAGTCTGAGGCGTATCAGCGCTGAGTAGCGCGTACAGAAAGGAGATTGGAGCTGCCGCACTGTTGCATGTTGGCGGCGACAGCTTGATGCTTTATTTCAAATCAGACGAGACTGTGCAGCGGTACCTCATCTTTTTATAGGCAAACATGAAACAGAAACAGGAGTGAATAAATGGCTTTGCCTTGTGGTGATGGCTGTTTCAGATGCTATCTACATCTACTATTTTTTTGGTGTGTTTGTTTCCCATTGTGTGTGAGTCAGCTCCCCAACACCTGCATAAAAGATCTTCTCCCCTAAAAAGATAAAAAAAAAAAAAATACAACTATTTATAATCCTTGTGATCACTATTTTTAAAAAAAATAGTTCAAAGGACACCAGTGAGATCAGAGGACAGACGTGAGGCTGCAGATCCTTAAAAAGTGACTGAGAATATTAATGTTGACCGTCAAGAGTTATGGTTGTGTAACTGATGTAAGAAATTAAGGGCATGTAAAAAATCCTTCCTCTTGTCAAAAGCTCATGCTTGTATGTGAACAGTGAACAAACCGCTGAGCATCTTTAGACACCTACTCAATGCAATCGACTTCCCATGTGCAATTCATCCTGCCAAGAATCACACATTCCTTGCCACCACAATCTGTCTCCTGTTTTCTTCACTGAATCCAGTGATTGTGCTCCAGTAAAGCACCACTCCTTCACTGAATCTACCCCCTTGAAACCTTTGATCCACTTCTCCGTGGAGAGACTCTCTGAGAGGTTAGTCAGTCATCAAATTCAGGTCAGCGTGTGTGGCAAACATTTCACTAGCCATTGCACACCAAGTTCCCCGGGGGTGGAGGAGGGGGGGTGGGTCCAATCAGCACCAGCCTCCCCATGGCTGCACTTCCCAGTGGCTCAGTCAGCATCCGCACACACTACGTTCCAGCACAAGACCTCGGACACACTTTTTTTTTTTCTTTTTTGAAAGCCACCGCACACATCCAGATGGTTACAATCGTTTAGAGAGGAGCTCTTAGCTCGGGAGCATTTCAATTATTAATTCCTTGTCTCTTGCTGGTTCTCTCATCTTATTTTGAACACTTGAATTGTCGGCCCCGTCTCCTAAAAATATGTTGCAGCGGAGCCTTGCTGCTGTAGGTGCCTTCCTTTCCTTCCGTCCTCACCCCCACAAATTTTCACACATGAAAACTTGAGAGGACAGACCAGCTTGCCTGTTAAAAAAGCTGTTGGATCTCAGCACTTGTTAACAGAGGTAACTCTAGTTTCAATGCTATCAGTCGGAGACGCTCGACACCCCTGTGATGCATCACCCCCCACCTCCCCATCTCGCTTCCCACTTGCACAGTTGTCAACTAGCACTGCTCCTTTTTCTGTTGCTGGTGTTTTCATTTATCTTCTCCTTTTTCCCTCTCAAATTTTCAACTATGCCTCAACGAGTTTAATTTATATTTATGGTTGTGCAGATATTGTGTGCATGATTAGTAACTACTGTTTCAACACTCTATTTAAATTAATAACTAAGCTTGATATTAAATCTGAAGGTGGATGATTGATTGTTGCAGCTCTGCTCTACAAAATCTCTGCTCACTGAGGTGTTTGCCTGGCTATTTTTAGGAGGGTATCCCCAGCCCGGGGGCAGGCCTAACAATGCTCTCTCATCCAAAACAACACATTTCTGATGATGGTGTAAAAGTCAAAGGCTGCAGAACCGTAATAACCAGAGTCAAAAGCATTTCCTTTTCTGTTGCTAATGCTCTGACCTGCCATAGATTACTTGGATAAAGTGCTTATTAAATGAAACAGCATGTGTGCATGCTTCTTACTTGTGTAATATGCTTTGATTTGTTCACATTTTCCAGACACACTATGTGCCATGTTTGGCTTGTTGACTTCTCCCCCGGGGCGGCTGCAGACTCGTATAGCGCACACAGTCTTTTGCTCATTTTCTCTCACCAACTGACTTCAATACAGCTGTGAGGGGTGAGATGTTTGACAGCAGACACATGGGCAAACGTTTGATTTCGTGACCTACAATTATATTTATTTCTAATGCGTCATGAGGGACCGAGGGCAAACGAGGCAAGTTTAAGAGACACAGCTGTGAGTAAAAGATTACCCAGCAACTCCTCAGGCTCTGTTGGCCTGTCTGCATCAGTGGTCATTGCTCAGGGCTCAATGCTTTTTTGAGATACTTGGTCTTCCCTGTTAAACAATAGAAGGCTGAGAGTTGCCCTTCCTTTCATTGCAAATAATGGGGTGATGCTTACAAGACGACTGTAGTGAAGCTAGAGCTTATTTTGATCTGAATTTGGATCAAACTGTGCATTTAGGGGGGCAAAATTGACTAATTAAAAATGAATAGTAAAGTAGAAATCAAATCTTGAAACTGGCGGTCTCTGACTCCAGCTTTCCAAATGGTGCTTATTCAACTACAGTCTGATGTTAGTTGTGATGTCAGAACACACTGACTGAATGTTAACTAGAAAATCAGCAGGATGAAAATAATCATTAGTTGAAGACGTTTGTATAATTAGCTCGGCTCCTGTTGAGCATCAGACTGAGTTTTTGAAGCTACGTATGTAAATACATGATGTATTTTTGTTTTCTCAAACGTAACGGTTTAAACATCCATAAACAATTCTTAAAATGTTTTAAGAATCCCCACATTGACTTTTATGTCAGGCCTCACGCATGTTTTCCAATGAGGTCATAAGCTTAATTTTATGCAACCCTCCCAATCTACATAGTTCAGTTATAAAGAAAAACAAACAAGTCTTTACTTGGAGGAACAACAGCTGCACCCCTCTTATCCCTCTCTCTCATCACTTCCAGCTGCCGTCTTCTTCTGAGTTCAGCTGAGAAAACCCACTTTCTTTTGAATTTAAATTTTCTTCTTCCTGAAAATGAGCGGAACAGATATCTACATTCATGAATATCACGACTCCTAGACCTTGCCATAGGGTGTGAGCAAGTAATACATTAAAAGGTATGTCACGTATGTTCATCATGCTGCTTCACATTACTTAATTTATAAAAATTCAACCAACCATCTCAAGTGTAATGCCAATCATGTTTCCCCCCCACCTCCCATCTCCCTCCTATAATTCTGTAGTGCCACATGCGGTTCACATGTCAAGATACAAAATATCCTCAAAAGTTCCAGCAGAGAGCTGCTCCAAAGTGTCTTTGAATAGAACAGGCTATTCTCTCTAAAGTGGCATAATTTCCACAAGGTTGCTCAGCCTCTGTTTGCCTCTGGAAATAGCTTCTGCAACCCAGTGGAGCAGCAGCAGAGCTCCCTCATCAGGTCACCATGTCACACAGATAGGTGGTTTGTTCCAAGTCATTCAGGCAATATAAAACACTGCTGCCTTTACTATGATGTGTGAACACATGGGAACAAGAAAAAAAAACATGCATTTTTTTTCGTTGGTTGTTTTATTGATCCCTGAAACAAGATGCTGATTAGAGATGGAAAGTGCTCTGAGCAACTCTAGATGAAAGTAACTCTGTAGAATACATTATTAAGCATTGGCAAGAGGTAAAAATGTCAATAGTAGCTAATCACACTCTCCATCTTTCTGGAGGAACGGCTGTCTGAGAGTCTGCAGTTTGTTGAGACAATCAGTGAATTCTGACAGACTTTCAATATTACTGTAGTTCTGAAGCCAAATCAAGTGAAAAGAGAGTGGGCTTTGACTAGAACAGCTAATAGAGCCCACAGCCATTGAAGTGATGCTTTGAGGGTCCATGATAACACACCTAGCTGAAGTGGAAAACAGGGAGGAGGTGTATATGGGGAAATATACTGTTTGATGAACTTACATGTTCAGTGTAGCCTGCTACTACATTATCACAACTAATTAGGCCTACACTTAGCTCATGAGAACATTGCTTTAGTGCAACAACTGGAGAGTCCATGAGGCCAAGCTTTTACTTTACCACTGATGCATGTAATATGTGGGATGCAATGTAACTGTTGGTTAATATCATATTCTAAGCATGAATGATTTTGTACATGTACATTTTTTTTGGCTATCTTTGCAGTGATTGTACAGCGACCTAATAATCCCTGTCAGAGGAGTGATAATCTAATATTCGCTATGGGTCAATTAAGATATTTGTGTTTTTTTTAAAATGTGTTTCTGTAGTTTCAAATGCAGAGATTAATTACATAACACGATATGACTTTGAGACAGAGTGGACGCCTTTCGAGCTACTTGAGGCAGTAAGAGGACGATAACAGCGTGATTGAGCTGTTTCAAGATCTTTTCAGCTGGCCATGTCCGTCTCTCCTTGTTCTGCTTGGTCAGTTTATTCATGACCTGACTCACCAACGAGCATGATATTTGATATGAAGGTTAAACGTCCCTCCGTTACAATCATGTATAATAATAAAAGACAGGGAAGAGCAGGAAGAGCAGCATGCTCTTTTTACAACTTCCCCACCTCAGCCAGCTGCACAACAGCATGAAATATGCATATAAATGCGTATCTTGTGTCATATTTTTGTTGTGACTGGAAGTAACAGAATGTAGGCTCACACACTTACTATGCAAAATAACCTTTATGTAAGTAAGTTGAATGCCTCAAGCTGTGATTTTGATTTTCTTTCCAGCTAATTCAAATAACTTTTTGTGAGCATGAAGAGATAGAAAAACTGCAATTCTACATGTATTATTAATAATTAAATGAATACATTAAAATATATTGTCACCCCACATTTCCTTCAATCTTCAAAAAGGAGATCTTTTTTAAATCTAAATTAGCAAGGAAAGATGTCCATATACTCTTCATGCGGCATGAAATCAGTATAAAGACATCAAAGTTGGATGCTTTGTTGCAGCAGGTTGGTCAGGCACACATTCAAAGCTTTTAGGCTAACATCATATGTGTGTTTTTTTTTTTTTTTTTTTTTGATTGGCTCAGTGGAGTTTGAGCTTGTATGATTATTTGGTCGGTGAGTGCAGCTCCAAGAGCCAGGCACTCCGAGTTATCACTCTAAAGCAGCATTTCTACAGCAACGTCTCGAGCTGCCCCCTCTCTCGCTCTCTCTGTCAACTGTTGGAGGATGAGTATGACACATAGGTTGCAGTCACTCTGGGAAAACAGTAGAGAAACTGTGTGATTGTCTTTATTTCTGGCATGTTTTCTGCACATAATTGTATCTCCTTGTTGGCAGCGGTGTAAATAACAACCCCTTTTTTATGATCCAAGTAAAATCAACGCCTACGTTAGTTTTGATGTGTTTTTTTTAAATCCACAAAGCATCTACAGTACAGTAGAAGTCTAATTTTGTCACCGAAAAAAACGTGTCAGTAACATTTCTGCACATGCTACAAATGTGCATGACACAGAAAACGCTTGTGCGTCTCTCTCTCTGGAGTTGGTCGCCCCCTTGGGCTGTTCCTGTTATAGAAGCCACGAGTGTGTCAAGACTTAACAGAGGGAACAGATGAAAAAAACTCCACAAAAAACAAAGATACAGAGTTTGTCAAAATACGCATTTGATTTGGTAAACTTTTAATCACTGAATAGTCTGTCTGACATTTATTCCATTTTCAGCTGTTGAGTGCGACATTTTTCCGGAAATAATTTAGAAGACATAATTGGAGGCAGTCTGCGTAAAACAATCTTTTTAAAAAAGGGTCAGGTCAGGGTATAGTAAGTTAATGCGTTGTTTTTCTGTCAGTAAGTGCTAATTATTGATGGAAGTCATATCTGAAAATATAACAGCTCAGAACGTCAGCAGTATATTGCAGGAAAAATAATAGAAAGCTGTTACCAGGGAGGATGAGTTCAAATACTTTGATATGATGTGAGACTTGTGATCTAACATATTCTAGACTTCCAGAATAAACCTCCCAGAGACTGCATTTGAGGTAATCCAGTCATTTTAGGATTGTGTGCTGATGATGCCACAGAGCCAGGGACTTTTGTTTTGCTCTGAATAGGATCAGCACCTCTGACAAAATGCATCACAGAGTGAATATGACAAGGACAGGGCAGTATTATTTTTTATAAAGTGGTTTAGCTGCCATGTTGTGTTTAATCAAACTTGGGTAAATCCAGGGCTTGGGAACAGTTGCATTTTAATGCGGCGATGTTGGCAAGTTAGTGTTGACAGTTAAGGCTCACTGGAGACTAACATTGTATGATGCGAACCACAGGTCATCTGGGTCATAAATATATGATTTTTGGAAACTGGAGGCAGTCCTATCATTTCATTTCTCTCCACTTACAGAGCAGTTTGATTTCTGCATTATGTTGTACACAGGGAGCACCGCCGCCGTCCTCCCTCCTCCCTTTCATATGTGATTTAATTCAGCGGAAATTGCCACGAGTGTCTTCTGGTATATGTATCAGGCAAACATATAATTTTCCTAGCAGGATGATAAATGAGGGAACATGTGAAGAAAAGGGCGGAAAAAAGTTTGTTTGCCCTTTGAAAAGGACACTTTTGCACATAAGAGCAAAAGGGCAGGAGCTGCCACCAACATACACACACACAAGCGCTAAATAGACTTGGTGAAGAGATGTTGGCTGATGTAATAGTAACGACCAATAAAAAACTATATCATTGTAAAAAACAGTTACAGACATTAGAAATTCAACACTTTAGTGGCTCCCTATGGAGACCCCAGCATGCACAGTGGTAACATAGTTTATTCACTCATCTTGAGGAAATGTTTTCCACTTCTGTCTTTGACTGCCTTAGTAAAAGAAGCACGGGAACTGACTTTGACTGGTGGTAATGCACTCTTAATTAATGTAAGAGTGGCACCGAAATTTGAGCAGTAATGTAACACTCTTAAGTTTTGTCACACATTTCCCAGAGCAGTAAGAGTGTGTATGGCATCATATTCAGGGCTCTTTGAGATGCTTAGGAAGACACATGTTAAAGCTGCATTCTCTAAAGATTTCATTTTTGAATTTGCAACACCTTTAATTAATGATTGTAAGAACAAATCTTAACAGGTCACGATTCTACAGCTAAAGAAAAAAAAAAAATATATATATATTTTTTAATATTCATTATATAATTGTTTTTTTTCTATAAACAACTGTGATCTGACTTAGCAGCACATGTCATGAGTCTGTGCACAGTGAAAGCAGTTGGTTCCCTCTCTGAGAAGTTGGAGGTGTGCAGTTTGTCGCCCGCAGCCTTTCATCTAACAGCTCACTGTGGAGGATGCTCTTGTTCCGCTGCTCCCTCTAACACCTCAGTCAAAGTCAAAGTCAAAATCATTTATTAGTCTCCCGTAGGATAAATTTATCTCGGACAGAGAGCAGAGCTGCTTCACAACAAAGACAAAAACAGTACAAGGGAAAAGCAGCAGGGAAATACTAAAAACATACAGTAAAATCATTAAAGTGCAATATGCCTCAGAAAGTACTAGTGGCAGATGTGTGGACACGCAAACATTCATACCTCAAACCTCAAACTGGTGCACTGTCATAAATAATGCCAAAAATGACTGTTGTTGTGTAATGAAAGGTCACTTGTGTTTTGTCAGTAAAATGTTTTGGATGTGAAGATGCAGCAGTAGAAATTTGGTTTGCAACATCAGTCATGAAAACAAAGGTTAAAAGGGTAAGACGCTTTAATGGCCTTTATGTCTGCAGTACCCACAATGCATACATCACAGCACAGTTAGACATTTGGGTAACTATGGACGACAGTGTCAGCCATAGTTAATGCTCTTGACTGACTGAATGAGTGAGTGATGATATTCAGCCTCTGGTCACTGGGATATTCAGCAACAGTTTGTTTCTTATTCTGGTCAGGATATACAGTTTTTTTATACATTTGGAGTTGACTCATGTTTCAGTAGCAGCTGATGCAGCCTCCAGACACTAGCCTCAAGCAGATACGAGGAGCTGACTGCAGAGGTCTGTTGGGCTCACTTCTCTCTAACTCCATGCCCTCAAGACTGTTTTCATTCTGAGACTTATAGTCTTCATCCTTGGGACACTGCCTCAAGTGACATCACTCGAGGCAGGTTTGTGTTAAGCCACAAATGCCTTTACACAACCTTTTCACTTATGCATGAGTAGCTACTCACCAAGACCTGTAAACAGAGTTTGTGCATAAAACTGATGGCATCTCTCATGCTCACTCGGAGCTCAGAGCTCTCAGCTTGTTGTCCTGTATGGTTCATTACTGTGTATAAAGAAGTTTGGAGAACTTTTAGCAGATGTTTGAAGCAGATGTTTCTCTTAAGCACATTTGTGAGTTAACAAAGCGCATCAGTGGATTAAAACCTAATCAGATTTTAAATGCTGCTATTCATTTGCCAAAGGCAGGAGGGGTTTGTCAATCTATGAAAATCTTCAGTTATGATACTAATGAGAAATTCTGTTGTATCTTTTACAACCAGATTCACTGTAGTGAAGTTAGTGGCTTTGTTTAATAAAATGCTACCTACATCATGAGTAGCTTATTACCACAGTTATTGTTTTATATGTAAATAATATGAAACAAATGTGATGTGTGTGAAGATGCCTTTTACAGTGATTTGATTTTTTTCCTCAATTAAATCACTTCATGTGGTGGTGATGTGATTGACTGACTGAATCGTGTGGTTATTCCCTCTGCTTGCAACTGTAATGATCTGTGAGATTCCTATGTGGGATAGTACTGTATGGTGTGGCCTACTTTTACCATGAAATGAAATTTCATATAGCGTGAAGGTAATGCTGCCGGAATTGGCTCAGGTGTACAACTTGCATGAGCTGTGTTTATCCCTGAACGGTGAGATATTATAGCCTTTCATCTTATAGCAATTTGAAAAACATCCAAATGAAGAGTGAGGTTTTTACTGAGTATTTCACAAAACAACTGAAAAGAGTGAATCATTTGTGATAAACTGTGAGCAGCAGCCTGGAGCTTTTTTTTCTCTCTCTCTCTGTCTTTGTTTGTTTGAGTCTGTCCATCAGACAACCGGGCTGGTAGCATAACACAGAACTAAAGAGACAGATGACAAGCTGAGGCGCAGAGCAATCAAACACCAGCGACAGTACGACAGGCGTACACAACCTTTAAGTGAAAAATGTTGTACTGTAATATTCCTGTGGCATTGTTGCAGATCCCACGGCTGATAGCACAGCAACAATCAGCTGAAGGAAACAGGTCAAGCTCAGATGCAGCGAACACAAACACTGTTTTGGTTTGTATTCCATATTAAACTGGATAATTTATTTGTGATTTATTCAAAATTTTAAACTAAATTTGCAATTCATCCCTACAGTAGTTGAAGCATTACTTTTTCATGAACAACCAATTCATGCTCTTGATACGTGGTTAAAAGCTTCTTTCGTTCTAAATCTTAACAAACAAGATCCTAATCTTCCCATCCTTGAACAACAATACAAGTTTTTTTTTTTTTCACATGTACATATTTGTGTATCCAAGAAAAACAAGACAGTTGGCGGGGTGTCTTGTGCATTGCTGGTGACAAACATAGCAGTTAGGAATTGCTTCTTGTGCGTCTTTACATCAGTGTGTTAGGTTGCTCACAGCATTGTTAACACCTCATATCGTTCCCAAACTTGTCAGAGACTGAGTCATAAAGTATTTTTTTTTGTTTTTAATAGCTTTGGCTCAGGAGTTAGAGTGAGTCGTCCACTAATCAGAATAACGGTGGTTTGATCCCCTGCCTCTGCAGTGCCAATTGAAGCTGCCCCTGATGCATTATGTGTGTGAATGTGTGTAGAAAAGCTAAATGTGTGTGGGGAAAGCCCTGTATGAATGTATGTGAATGACTGAGCGTGCCTGGTAGTGTAAAGCTTAATGTGCTATATAAATGCAGCCCATTCCATTTGAATATAGGGAGGGAAAGAAAATGTGAAAAGAATAGCTTTGCTGTGTGTAATGCACAGATGGTTAGAGATAAATCCGCTCTCTGTGCACCAGTGCCTTGAATTACCCCTGCATCAGTGGAAAAGCTCACGGGGTCAGACCTCACAACCTGCTCCCCTTCCTCTATTTCTGCACCATCACTGCTTCTTCCACAAACCCAGTGTGATATTTGCCTGGAAAGACTGAGGACTTTATCTGGAAAGCACCACATGCTGCTACTGTAATATTGCCTCTTGGCTTTTTGTTTTTTTTTCTTGATTTTTTTGCCAGTGTAACATGACTCAGGATAATAGAAAGATTTACCTGATTGGAGGAATTTTAGCTGCTGGCAACTTGAAGTCAGGCCGTAGATACTGTCATGCTGATGCCCAACTTGATTCTCCCAAACTGTTTGAATGACATTAAGGGCATATGATTGTGATTAACAGTGCAGATTATCTCTCATGCTTTTCATTTTAATAACCCATTTGTTGGGACAAGGATTAGATGAGGATTAGAAATATCTCTGCTAGGTCACAGCTCAGAATTGGCAGGACTAAATTGGACAGAATTGTTCACCTTAATTAGTCTCAGCAGATAAAAGCAGACAAGGATAAGCAGGAGGTGAATTCAGGGAACTGGCAGTGGTCAGTGACAGGCAGGGAAGCCAGGTAAAAGATGGAAAAAAAATACAAAACAAGTAATTGAGGCTGGAAAGCTACAGCTGAGGTAGCACAATTGACGGAGTAGTTGGGAATGGACCAGTCACTGGAGTGCCAGGGTCTGAAATGACAAATGAGGTAGCGATACATTTCAGATGGAGCAAAAGCTGAGTTTACAGTAAAAGTGGGGTTGAATTGAGTTGACACTATGCCTTTGATGCTGCTCAGTTCCTCAGATGTACATGTAGAAGCTGTTACAAAGAACACATTTCGGCTTGCATGCTTCAACAAGAAAACATCTTTTGGTTGTTGTTGTTTTTTTTTAATTTAATATTATCTGAATGTAATGTGATCTATAAATACACATTCGCTTTCTCCTATAAGCCATCAAGCTTGATGTACTGCAGGTATACATGATTTATATGGTAATAAATTCTTTGCAGTTTATAGGCCAGAAAGTCAAAGGTCAACTTGAAGGCTTTTCTTGATGAATTATAGAGCCATGACAACCTGGCAACTAAAGAAGCTGATAGTACTATTAATGGCTTATGTTTGATCTATGAATCATTGGTTTAATAACTATTTATGAAGCCGTCAGTTACAGAGCAGATATGAAGATGAAAATGTGAATCCTTTTAGAATAAAACACATTGTTGTGTAAAAGAGCTCGAGAGCTCTTTATAGTAGTGTGTGGAGCCCAATACAATCTACTAAAAGGGCTTTGAAAATTACCATAGAATTGAATCAACACCTCCATTACTCTGTCCTTGCTGATGGTACGAACCATGCGTGACACAGCAGCTGTGCTATCATGGTTGTGAAGAACACACAAGAAAGTCGCAAATGTCGCATGGCAACCAATCAATGAAAATGTCAAGGCAGTTTTTTTTTCTTTTCGCAAAGTTAAACAAGCAAACCTGACATGTTTCAAAATGCATCGCAATGGACTGTTTTGCTGCATCTCAGAGGGCCCACATCCCGCCTCATTCGAGAGCTTTAGTGGTTTAACTGACTCTTGATGTCCCAATCTGTTCTGTGCCATGCTGCGCTGACTGAAACGATTGAGAATTGGGAGTTTTGCTCTTAAGCACAACACAAAGCAAGGCTGAGTGACGATACAGCTTTTATTGCCATGACACAAATGAAAAGCATTATCTGAGCTTCTTTTTTTAATAATATTTTTCCCCCTACTTATGTTTGAGCTGCCACAAGCAGATTGCTGCTCTCAAAGCACTAATGTCATATTACAAAAATTAATTCAAATGCAAAGGATCTTACTTTGCTTCTGCTGTTGCCTGAAGAGTCGCTGTGGGGATTTCTAAGGTGGATGCTTTCCTTGCTGTTGTTTACAAGGCTCTTTGAGTCAGGATGAGTGAATGTGAACATTACAGTCTGCACTGTGAGATTTGTTGGAATTGCTAATCCCCAATGGGAAAACATCTGTATTATGCAACTGTCTAAACACAGAGATAAACATATTCATTCATTTATCTGTCCGCTTATTTTTACGAAGTATATTGGAAGCTCCAGGGTTCAACTACTCACAGGAAGTTGGATAATTTGATTGCAAAACAAAGTGACACACATGTAATGTAAGATAATAGTACTGTATGGTGGAGCTGGGGGCTGAGCACACCCAGCTGGATAGCTCAGTCAGTAATGGCACTGTCTTTGGATTGGGAGGTTCGGGGTTAAATCCCATTCATGTTTAGTGTGTTTCTTGGGGCAGCAAGAGCTGCAGAGGAAGAGCTTGCTTTTTTTAATATAAAGAATAGATGTGAAAGGTATATGCTATGATCACAACGATTTGTGTTCTGTGTCATTATTAGTAAGTATTATCAGGAAGTGTAATGCCGTGCCATACCGCGCTAGTGGAAAAGCGCCATAAGATACTTGGAGCTTTTCTGTGTAGCGTGTGCATTTTCTCCTTGTGCTTGTGTGAGTTTCTCATTCAGCTTTCTCCCACACTCCAAAGACACAGACACAGACACACGTCAGGTTAATTGTTGACTAAATTGCCAGTGGGTGTGAATAAGCGTGTGAATGGTTGTTGTTGTCCAAATATGTCAGCCCTGTGAGGGACTGGCAACCTGTCCAGAATGCCGCCCTCGCACAGTGTCAGACGGATTCGACTTCAGCCATTTTGCTGAAACTGATCATCACGTAGTGAGTTCAGGATACAAAAAGTCACAAGCAGCCATGTGGCATAGAAGAATATACACAGTGAAGGCTATGACCTGGGAAAATACAATTTGACAGAATAACAATAAAAGATGAACTGAGTCTACAATTCTGCTTATTTTGAAAATAGTTTTAATCTGGCAGCGTTGACCGCTGACAGCGGTGCAACTGATGAGTTTCCATGCAAAGTATAAAAATAGAAATAAATGAAATGCATGATTCATATCTTGGCAGTAGGGTTGTTAAAATGATCACTTTACGCAGTCAGTCAAAACAGAATGGATTATAATACCCTTACAGATGTATTGCTACTCTGTTTCCACCCAATTCTTTATGTTTGTCAGTGTTAAAGAGATAAAGGGCACACCGAATGCATGGCAAGGAAGTGCAAAATGAAAAATTTAGTTCAAAGTTGCTGTGAAACGTGTTTTTAAAGATATGCAAATAAACTGTCAGAGTAAGAGGCTTTGTATTTCCCCCCCATGATTTTTTTTTTTTTTACTTCCAAATTGGTATTCTGAGGACAACGCAGACAGATAATAGTGCTCAACTTTGAACTGAGCTCTGAGGAAATTACAAGGATGTTTTAGCTTCACCTACTTGGCAAACACTTCTACAATCTTGCCACAACAAATAACTGGCTTACACCAGCACTGTCTCAGCTAAACGCTGTGTCTGGTGCTGAATACAAATGGGAGATTTGAGGTGACAAACAAGATCTTCGAAACAATCTTTCAATAAATTTGTGCTTGTTGTTTTGTTTTGTTTTTCTTAAATGTGGACAATGTTTGCAACAATGACACAGTTTCACTTTCCTCAGCTGTTCTCCTCACTCTTTTCTTGCAGGGAGCGCGTACAGGGAGTGCATGGAAAATGGGACGTGGGCGTTGAAGAGCAATTACTCCAATTGTGAACCCATTTTGGAGGAGAAGGTTAGTGTGGCGACGCAGGAGCGATCCCGCTATGCCCTTCATTCAGTACACAATCTGTTAATCATCTCAAACAAATGCTCCTCACAGCCTCATCATTACTCTAATGGCACATGGGGAGAAACCATTCAGATGTATGGGAAAGTAACTTGTGGTGTTTTGATCTCTTCAAGCTTTATTGAACTGCATTTTATTTTAAATACTTTTTGTTTCAAGATGACTGGGCAAATGCTTAAGTACAGTCTTGCCTGTGTCTCTATGAGCAAAAGTCTAAAGGGGCTCAGTGTAAGACTGATGTATTGTATGTAATGAGTTTTGGCCTGATTGCCTCACATCTCGTCTCCTGATTATGTGTATTTCTGGGTCTTGCTCTATTTTGTCAGATCATTTTAAGCTGCGACATCTGAAGTGTGTTAATGGCGTTTCATTCTCTCAACACACTGCAGCTGACAGAGACATACACTTAAGATCCACCCTTGGTCTTTTCATGCATTCATGTATTCCTAACCTCATTTCTGTTTGTGTTTGTTAAAGAAGTAACTCACGTGCTGTCTTTCCAGAGAAAATATCCAATGCATTATAAAATAGCGCTGATCATCAACTACCTAGGCCACTGTATCTCTGTGGGAGCTCTAGTCGTGGCCTTCATTCTCTTCTTGTGCTTAAGGCAAGTACAGAAATAGTTTTAATCTAAATGTGTCCCGTATGCCTGAGACCTCACATAAGACAATCAGGGAAATTCATGTAATAGCCTCGGACTGCTTATCATTAATGTGCTTTATGTCAAATGAATAGATGTCTGCAGCATGGCTCAGCTGGAGCATTCAGGCATTATGTGTATTTCATAACATGTCTTTATCCAAGCATTAGTACCTTTTTTATTTGTGTACTGATACACACACTCACCTTCATCTACAATGTCAGAGCACTGAACAGCCTCAGCTGTGCTGTACAGTAGGGTTAGGTCAGCGTGGGCTTCTGAAAGCAGATAGTTATGTCTTTAGTTTAAAGACCAAAAAATCATCGAGCAAGACTTTGCGCAGTGATAGAAAAATAGTTTGTTCTGCCCGTCTTGTTCTGGCTGTCTTCTGAACCTAAGACTGTGTTAAAAGCCAGACTTTTTAAATTATTCAGCTTTTAATAGCTTTTTACAGCATGGTGACCAGTCATATCTACAATATTTAGCAGTGGGAGTCTTTAATCCCCAATTTGTATCAAGATGACACTTATTCCTCAGAGTCAGAGCTGAGAGAAATCTGAACAGTTAGATGTGATACAAATAATCACAGGTTTAGCATGACTTACGCTTTATGAGGACATCAGTCCCTCTGATGTCCATGGACAAATAACAATAACTGCAGGACTTGGTAGAGAATGGTCACATTATTAGGTTTCCTCCACTGTTGAAGAAATCCAATGATAGTTGTCTTGAACGTCCATAGATACAAAGTAGGCTGGAGTGCTAGTAGCTAATTTGGCATACTGTTTAGTATATTTCAAAAATAAAGAGCAGATCATGACTTCATGCATGAACTATTGAGACTATCTGTAGTAGAAGAAGCAATTTCTGATCTTACCCTACTGTATACAACACAGGTCTGGCTGCGGCAACATGTAGAATCGCTCTTTACCATGACTACTGAGCCTGACGATCAATCTCTCTTTGTGGTTTAGGAGCATACGATGTCTTCGAAACATCATCCACTGGAACTTGATCACCACCTTCATTTTGAGGAATGTTATGTGGTTTTTGCTTCAGCTGATCGACCACAATATTCACGAGAGCAATGAGGTAACAGCACTGATGTATTATGGGCCATTGTAATGTATAATTAGTTACAGCGAGAGCACAGAAAGCAATTAAAAGTCTTAATAAAGAAGACGGCCTCAATAAGATATGAAGTACGGTACTGTACTTAAAAAGTAGTTGTGTTTCTGTTTAATGACTCAGCGTTTTTGTCTTTTTTTCTTTCTTTCTCTCTTTCAGCCTTGGTGTCGATTAATTACGACGATATACAACTACTTTGTGGTGACCAACTTTTTCTGGATGTTCGTCGAGGGATGTTACCTTCACACAGCCATTGTGATGACCTATTCGACCGATAAGCTCAGAAAGTGGGTCTTCCTTTTCATCGGATGGTGTGAGTATGTTCACGCCGACAGTGCTGGGAGACAATTAGTAACGCTACACTCAGCTCTCGGTTCTGTAGGATACACAGGGCTCATGCTTTGCTACACTGAAAACACCACATAGCAGCAGAAGTGTTATCTCCTTCTCATGCATGAGAATATGTTGAAATAAGGTTTTCAGGTATTTATGATGTTGTTGTTTTTATTTCATCCCAGATGGATTTGAATACAAAATGTAATTTAAATATATTTTGAACTCAAGAGCATGAAATTTGTGGTGATTTGATGATGCTAAATCAAGATTATGAATGATCAGGCTCATTATACCAGCTGTTAGAGCTTTCAATAAAATCACTTCAACGGCAGATGGTGTTTGCTGCGTTGTCATGGAAATGCAGATGGTCAAGTTTCCATATTTACTTCTCATCCATTGTTGCCCAACAATTGATTTTCAGCTGAAGTTAATTCCTGATTCCAGAAAACAAGATAGAGAAGGCTGCTCTGGAGCCGTTCATCATTTGGTCACACAATTATCTCTGTATTGCTGATATTTACATACAGTGAAAACATACTAATCATAGCAAAATAGAACAGGCTAGTGAAACAGCTGAGCTACAGTTTTATATGACATTTCTCGGAAACTCAGAGTGAACATTTACTCGAAAGAAAGCAGTTAGGTGAAGGCTGGTCAGCCAGTGAAGTGGAGGGAGACCCTTTAGTGCTTCAGACTCAAGATGAGGCTCTGATTTCATAAGAGAACAGAGCAGCAGTGAAGTGTGGAAAATGTCTTTTTTTTTGCTTGACTTGAACTGATAGAATGAGTTTTGAACATGCAGCAGATTCCCTGTCATGACCACATAAATTATTTATGCCCACCTTGACTTAAACTATTAGAGGAAGCATATTGTAAGTCGGACAGAGACAAAACCAGTGTCAGGATATTCCATCCTCAGGCAGATTAATGCACATTGAAACATGCTTCATTGCCTCACTGAGACAGTCTGACATTTCATTCCTTTCCTTTTTGTGTAATGGACATTGTGTGTTCTTGTAGGAAGAAAACACACATACAGTACTTTGGTGCATATAGGCCAGGCCAAAATGAGTCAGAGCTTTATGAACAGAAGAACGAAGTAGTGGGAGATAACAGATTATTGGTGATGACAGTTGGATGAACTGATTGGCCTTAAAATAGAAATCACCAAAGGGACACATTGCACATGTCAATCTAGAGCTAATGATCTAATAAGATTAAAATATTAAGTAACTGGCAGTTTTTTCTGATGATGATCTATTATCTGCACCACCTCCTCTGCGAGGAGAGGTCAACTCTTCACTATGCAGATGTTGATTAAACTTGCCTTTTGTTTTAATCCAGTCTCATGGTGAAGCTACATGCAACATATTGGAGGTATTTTCAGTCGACAGAAAATCTAGAAAAACTTTACAGTGTGTCACTCACCTGTTAGAAAGACTATTAATTGGCAGACAAATTGTACCACAGTGCTTGGGATAATTCTGCAAAAGAAGAGTGCATAGAAGAAAAATGAGCATTAATTATTAAAAAATTAATCCCTACAGTAAATAGGTACTGTACAATAGCAATATGGTATGGTGGTTTATTTGTACAATGGCTGCAGCCAGTAGGGAGAATGGATTTCTTGTTGTGCCACACTTGAGAAAGTGTTAATTAGTGTTTATTAGGAAATGATAGAAGTAGGGCAGATTAAATCTGTCTTCCACCAGAGGACTAATGTTCGCTGGGACTGAAATAGGTTTAGACCTGTATTCTTTCAGCTCCATTAAAGGTCATTTGACTGATCATTTCAGCTCTTACACCACCTGATCCACTTTGTCAAGCTGGATACAGAACTTGACCACGTGACCTTGTTTTTAAAATGTCTGATTTCATGCGCTGGCATAATGATCTTTAGCCGGAAGATGTTTCGCATAGGCTGAGTGCTTGTGTAAAAGGAGCAGACTCTTCCTTGAACTGCAGTCCTCAGTGCTTCGGGCTTCACTTTTTAATTTTCATCTGAACATGCAGTAAAAAAAGCAGCAAAAAGGTTGTGGTGCAAGTACAATTTCATGGACCACACTGACTGACTGACAAATGACTGTTGGTTAATAACGTATTATTATTATTAGATGGATGGGCAGTGTGTGCTTAAAGGACTTGTTTTGAGTTTTTATATATGAATGTGGATAAAGTTGTACAGTGTTTCACTTTAGGTTTGGTAGTAGATGCGTTGGTCTGCACTTATATTATTGTATTATTATTTATTTTAAGTTGTTAATTAGTGGTTCAAGGAAGCTGTAATCCAAATTTGTCTGAGCATGAAGCGGGTCAAATAGGCAGGCCTATAAGGATTTCATGATGAGAGGCAGGTGTGGGTGAGACTGATGACTGATTAATGGTTAAGAAAATTAATATTTCATATATAATCCTTAAAAATAAGACTAAAAATAAGCCTTTTCAATATTCAATTGCACATTGAGACAAAAGGGCCATCATGCCCTGAAAACATATCATGGCCATGTATGCATTTCATAAACAACTCCTGTTGATTGCAGATTACTTCTCAACTAGTACTCTTCATAGAGACCTGTGGATTTTAGCTGAATGTAATAGAAATTCTACTTTTTCTGAGACGATTTAAAGTAATGAGTTCCATTCGTACAGTTTAACACCTGCTAATAATTCATCCATTTATTAGCCATACAGAGCTATTTAGATTCACGGGGTAGGTGGGAGTCTGTGAAGTCAGTTATGAAATTATGTGAGTACACTTTGCTCACAGGAGAAGACCAGCAGCCACTCCACAGATAAATGCACACAGGTCCATTATTTCTCTCCTGCACCTCTGAGCTCAGCAGCTGTGGCTCCTGAGTGATGTGTTCTTATGACTGTAAAGCCTCTGTTGGCTTAAACGTTGTTAGTGTAGCTGACTGCAACCTTTTCTGAAGAGGAAAGTGGGAACATGTGTCTTCATCTTTTTTTCCCCAGGTTTGTACTTTGTGGAGTACAGAGTCTTGCAGACTTGTTATGTTTGATCAAGCAGCACAAATACTGTGTGGTCCTCACCTTCTGCTTCCAGTGCCAATCAAAAAGCTGTTTGTAGTGGTGTTAACAAATGTGTTTTTTTTTTTTTTTTTTACTGTGGGTGGCTATTATTCAATACACAAAATGTATTAGTTTCATTAAAATCTTTTATATAAAAGTATTCTCTGCCCCTTATTGTCATGGAGTAGGATGACTCAATAGAGATGACTCAGTTCAGATAACTCAGGCAGCATCAAGCCTCAGCTGGCACAAGTAGACAAAGACAAAAAAAAAAAATCAAACATGTGAAGACAGAGCAGTGGTTGCTGCTGACAGGCTGCCTAATTAATCAACCAATATAGGCCAAACCCAAAAACATACAGACAAAAAAGAGTGTAGAAAAGGCAATAGACAATTCGGTGGGCAATTAGTGAGAGCAGGTCGATATGAACACTATGAGCTGATTAGGGCATTGAGAGCAGGTTAGGAGGTGGGCAGTGGATAAAAGATGAGAAGGTGGTGAAGAGAGAGTGAATGAAGAATACATAAGACGGTGGGACTTCTATTCTGGTTTTATTCTGTCCCTGGCTTACAGTACCTGAATCTTGTGTCTTTTTAAAAAAAAATTTACAGGCATTCCCTTCCCTATAATAGTAGCCTGGGCCATTGGAAAATTGTATTATGAAAATGAACAGTAAGTATTCAGTATCAAATCTATTTTCCTACAATTTCCCCTAATAGGATGCCACTGAATCTCTCCTCTCCTCTGTCAACAGATGTTGGTTTGGTAAAGAACCTGGAAAATATATGGATTACATTTACCAGGGACCAGTTATTCTCGTCCTCCTGGTAAGCGTCAACACAGAAACCCATCGCACTGTGCCCCCGTGGCCATTATTTTCACTTTTCTTTTTCTGTTAGAACCATCAATTATTATTACACTACACTAACAGAAGATTTATCACTAATGTCTATTTGTAGGTGTAAACTAATGAAAAAAAAAGTGCCCTGGAATGAAAATTGTTTTTATATAATGAATCATCATTTTCATTCCTGCGACTAGCTTGTCAAAAAAGGTGGAATTAATCATCGCAAATAACAGCTCTGGAAATAAGAAATTGTGTTCATAGCAACGTATCCACATACAGTTACATAAAAGCTGTTACACCAGCATGTAGCAGCGCGGTTCTGATGGGTGTGCTCCTCTGACACTGTCTTGCTGAGAAAAGAAGTGGCTTTGACTTGTGTCGCCTTCTGCTCCTCCCACTCGGCATTTAATGAGCGAAGTGGATCTCAGTGTGAGCCATTAGCGCAGGGTTCAAAACTAATTATTCTGTGTGTCTGTTTTTCTAGATAAACTTCGTGTTCCTCTTCAATATAGTACGGATTCTCATGACCAAACTAAGAGCTTCAACCACATCTGAAACAATACAGTACAGGTGAGTACATTATCTGCAGGACAGCAGGAGTCCCACATGCTTTAAAGGGATAGTTCAACATTTTGGCAAATTGGCCCATTGCCATAATCCCTATAGTTTTAGCAGTGGGTTTGTTACCTTTAATCGTCAGTGCAAGCTATTTTTAGAACGGCAGAGCAGAGCTGCGAGCTGCTCAGAGCTACGCTACGGAGGCTAATGGGATTTCTTGGTTTCCCTCATCAAACTCATCAAATACACAATCCAACAACTCCAAAACGCTCTCGTGGACAAGTTGTGACCTGCACATTCACCAATCACCACGCTATGAAATAATAACAGAACGAGTTGTTTTCAAGGCAAATGCAAGAAAAACTGCCCCTGACAGTAACGCGCATCAGCGGTTTTGCATGAATTTACCTCGAAAACAACTCTGTCTCGTAACGTTCTGTTATTATCTCATAGCGTGGTGAATGTGCAGGTCACAACTTGTCCACCACAGCGTCTTGGAGTTGTTGGATTGTGTATTTGATGAGTTTGATGAGGGAAACCAAGAAATCCCATGAGCCTCCGTAGCGTAGCTCTGTGCAGCTCACGGCCCTGCTCCGTCGTTCTAAAAATAGCTTGCACCGACAATTAAAGGTAACAAACCTACTCAGTGACGGCTGGTATCAATGGGCTAGTGGGGCTAAACCCTCCCTGCATTACACAACAAAAGATGAGGAAAAAATATTATATATATATTATATTCTCTAAAAAACATACAAAAGATTGTTCTAAGTCTTAGTAAAATCGGAACTGGCAACAATATTAAATAGTTTCAAGAAAAACACAGGATATCTCTAAATGGGCTAATTTTAATCAGCCCCAGCTCACCGAGTCTGCTCTCATTCATTTTCCGACTGTGGATGATTGACAGGTGCCATGTCCCGCCCTCGCCATTGACCGACTGTTTGGGCTAACTTCATTCAGCCCACAGGCCGATCGGTTCTGACCAATCAGCAGCGGGCTGACGCAGGGTCAATGATTGACAGGCGTCATGTCCCGCCCCCTTGGTTCACTTGTCATTGGGGCTAATTTCATTTAGCCCAACACCGCTGTTTTCAGACCAATGACAGGAACCGGAGGAAAAGTTGTGTTGTTGTGGGAGGGAGAAGATAGAAACAGCGGCGCTAGGCGCTAGCATCACCGGTAGCATTACTTTACTGCTCTAAATTATCTTTGCTAACATGAACGAAGTGGAGAATCTAGTTTCTAAACTCACTGGGAGCACCAGACTTAAATGACATGGCGATAACAGACCAGAAAGGCCGTCGATATGAGCTGCATATATCGTCTTTTTTTTTTTTTTTTTGGACTAGACCCTTCTACTTAATGCAGTGTGTAGGCCTAGTTAGTTGCTATACTTTTGTGAGATGGGATAACCCTAACTTTTAGCTGTGTTAACCATTTAATGGGTATAATTTATTTATTAGCCCACCCAACTAATTTGACCACCAGCCGCCACTGAACCTACTGCTAAAACTATAGGGATTATGGTAATGGGCCAATTTGCCAAAATGTTGAACTATCCCTTTAAGGCGGTGAGAAAATACATCTGTATCACCAAAGTAGCTAATTTAGAAAGCGGGCAACTGTAATTTGAATCTTTGCAATCAGTCACTGCTTTCATCCAAATCAATGAGTTTCATCCCCAAATATTTCCTCACTGAGTGGATACTTGAGGATCTGATCTTATTGACAATACAATCAAATCACTGCTAAGTACTGCAATAGTACAGATCCATTATCATTATTATAGCTTTTCTGTGCCCCTTTCAGGCGGCTAAGTGTTGCTGGTAATTGCCGTTAATGTTGGTATATGAAAACAGTAAATCACACCAACGCCCTGAAAGGTAATTCTTTGTTTTCACACTGATAGTTACAGTAGAGAAAGTAAAATGGAGTTGTCAAAATATGTTGATTTTCTCAGTTGTGGTTCCTCCAGTCTTGTAGGATAGATGCATGTTGTAGGCTGTTTTCTTGGGACTCAGATGTGAAATTTAATTTGCCAGGAATAGTGCCTATTTCAAGTCTAGACAAACAGATTGGTCTGAGTGAGCACAAGGAAGTTACAGTATGCGTTTGCACTATAGGGCCATTTCATTTAGTCCCAACAGTCCCCAATCTTCTAGAGGTGAAAAAAAGGAGGCTGACAGAAGTTGATGAGTGTTTGGTGTGTGCTTGATAGAGGTGAAATAACACTGTGTGCTTGAGGTTGATATGCTGTGCCGCTAAAATTGTGTTTGATTTCGTACCTTGTGTATTTTTCTCCTTCAGGGATTATTTTGAGTTCATGAGGTGTTTACAGTGTCTCGGTTCTGACAACTTCACTTCAGCCTTATCACACTAGAACTGGTTTTCTGGTTGCTCAGTGACAGTGAGCCATGCAGATGTAAGAGAGTTGAGAATAGGGGTGTCAGGATATATCTGATGACCTCAAAATAGACCTAATGCTTCCTTCAAAACTCTGAATATATGAACAGAATAAATGGGTACTGTACTGTATGTGAATTTGATGAGATGGGACTTTTCTGTCATTTTCAAATTTCTGGCCTGTCACAACAACACACCAAGAAGAAGATGTGCAGGAGACATATCATATATACAGCCTACATACAACAAATCCCTTTGGTTGGTGTTAATCTTCACAGCATGACACTTACTTGTTTATCCCAAAAACAAAAACTCTGTAAAGGACAGTTCAGTCCTGTTGGATCCATTTCTTAAACATGACTGATTAACAATTTAGTTCCTGCCCTATCACTTATTAAAATGAAAATATATTAGCAATGATGGCTCATTTTCAAACAAAAAAGAAAAAATACCATGCAAAGATTTTAAAAGTTTCAGTTTTTCTAAATGCATTTATAAAGCCATCAGTTATGCTGGATCTTCTCAACCGTCTGGAGTGTTGTGATAGAAACAAGTGCTTATCTTGTCAGATGGATTTTTATCATAATGTTGATAGTGGTGGTGGTGTGTTTTCTCACAGTTCCTATTCTCTCAGTTTGTGCACCGCCCCTCCCCCTCAACATTTCAACACCAAGGGATATTTTAGTCATTTTTTAAACAATGTTCCATAATTTTCTCTACAGAAAAGCTGTGAAAGCAACACTGGTGTTGCTACCTCTGCTGGGCATTACCTACATGCTCTTCTTTGTGAATCCAGGAGAGGACGACATCTCACAAATCGTTTTTATCTACTTTAACTCGTTTTTACAGTCCTTTCAGGTAAGAATAATACGGAGTGACATTAACCAAGAAAACCCACACACGCTGTCTGGGAATGCAGAGAATGATAATTATAGTATGATGAAGTCATAATAGCTCTGTAGTGATTTCATTGTGTCCTGGAGTTATATCACTTCTCTCAGGGTGACATTTCAGGTTTAGGCTTACTTGTGGGAAAATGATTAGAAGTAGCATCCTGGCTGCGCTTACACACAATATGGCCTTCCTGCCGCATGTTCAGTGTTCTCAGCTGTCAGGATTAACAAGGCCACATGGGCATGATTTTTGCTCCGTGGCCTTTTTTTTAATCTCTCTATCTACTGTGTTTAAAATCGAAAACTGAGTGGGAGGCGAGAGCAAAAGGCGATTTCAAGCAGTTTCTTAGCTATATTTGCTATTTGCTATGACAAGGTTTTCTCTGAAAATGGAACATATTTGCCTTTTTATTTCATGATTTCATGATTCTCTTATGTCTCATCAGGTGCTATTATATAATACTACCATATTTTCTCTCTAATTGTAATGTGTCTAATCTGCAGGGGTTCTTCGTATCAGTGTTTTACTGCTTTCTAAATGGAGAGGTGAGTCACTTAAGTTTTGTCTGTATTCATGAATTTCACTCGGTTGTAAAATGGGGGGTGTTGATACATGATTTTAATAAAATTCCAAATGAATTCCCCTGATCAGTTAAGTCATTTCTTTTTTTAACTAACGTTAAAGTTCAGATGGGAGGTAGGATCAGGCACCTTTCAAGAGAGAGAGAAATAACCACAAGTTTTTGTTACAGTGAAATTGTAATATAATTACCTGTATGATACTGTAGGGAAAAACTTAATTGAGCTTGGTTGTTTGGGTCTAATTAAAATACAAGTAAGTTGCTGGATATCCAGCTGTCATTAATGCTCTCATAAAAAATTACACATTATGTCAGTAATGTAAATCTAATAGTGAAAAATAAAGGACCATCTCGCTGCTCTCTTCCGAGCTCAAATATAAGGGGTGGAGAAGCAGTTAATGATTTTGGGAAGAAATTGAGTCGCTACTTTTCAAATTATTTAGTGTAAGTGCTACTGGCAAGAGACTCTGTGGTATTAATGGATGGGTTTAATTTTTTTTTGTAATGGCATTTTGATTACTTTCTGTCAATATAGTTGTACGTGGTTTTCTTGTTTGCCATAATTCTTCATCTTGCCCAGCTCTGATTTAAGAGGTTTAATAAAGTTAGGTGGGAAAATGTTTTATTGTGCAGCTTTCGAAATGCCAGCAGTTTCTCCACATTTGGCCATTAAAATATTTACAGTCAAAGGCATAGTGATAACTTTTCTTTTTAAATCGGTCTTCCCACCCACCCCAAAATAGAAATCCACTAAGCTCTTCAGCTCTCTCTGGGTTTTTTTGTAGAATATGCTGAGTGTCTGCCAACCGGGCAGACAGCCTCCCATTGTGTCCAGTTCTGCTGGAGGTTTCTTTCTGTCAAAAGGGAGTTTTTCCTCCCCACTGTTGCCAAGTGCTTGGTAATTGTGGGAATAGTTGGGTCTCTATTTGTAGGTCTTGGCATTACCTTTGCCATACAAGTGCCATTGGATAATGTTTGTTATAATTTGGTTCTATATAAATAAAATTGAATTGAATTCAAGAACTACAGTATGCAACTATTCATCCTTTTCATCCTCAACATCGAAGGTACGTTCGGCGGTACGGAAACGGTGGCACCGCTGGCAGGACAACCACGCACTTCGAGTGCGAGTGGCACGAGCCATGTCCATCCCCACATCTCCAACTAGGATCAGTTTCCACAGCATCAAACAGACAACAGCTGTGTGACCACTGAGACGCTATAATCTCTACAACAGCATCTGAGGGAACAGACAACCTCTCCTAGTACAAATAATGAAGTGATTTACTGAAAGGACTGATTCCTCTGAAAAGTCCACAGTGTGTCCAACATGACTGAAAATTGATTGTTGTCTATAGTCAGAAAATATAGTACCTAAAATTATACGTACACTGCATATGAAGTAAAATGGACAGATTCTTGAAGGACTTGTGTCTGTAACATACTGTAGCCTACATGAGGTATGGCGGTTTTAGTTTTTCCAGAGATTAGTGTATTTAAAGGACATCATCATTAAGCTGTCACATCACAACAAGTCTTATCTGATTCTTGTCTTCTAACTGCTTAGTGGTTATTAGTGGAGGAAGATAACCCTGCAGGATTTATTGCAGGATACCTCATACACATTGTGACTTTGAGGGAAGGCAGCAAGAGATACTTGCAGTTTAATTGACTAAAATGCAAGGTTTCCAAAACAGCCAGTGAATACAATGAACATCAAAATGCAAAAATGCTCTTTGAGTTTACTGCTCCTTGGCATCAGCAGCTGTTTTTGACAGCTTAGAAAAGAGCTTTGGGGAAAAGGGATGATCCACCTGAATTAAATATTTAAAATAAACTGCACAGAATAAAAGGCATGAGATTTAAAAAGAGTCACTTCTCTTGCTAGTGAAAAGGGATTCAAAATAATTTAGTGTGAAGTGAATAAAAGGTATCCAGCAAAACACTGGTGTACATTTTGGTCAACTGAGCTAAATATTTTATATAAGCTGTTCTAATGGAGCCTTTATAATGTATCCTCAGAGGAGTCTTCTCCTTAAAGTCTCGTTCTTTTATACCATATTGAATTTCTATTCTTGTACTGTACTGTTTTAAACAATGTTAAAAATACTTCACAAGCTAAGCTTCCTCTCTAATGCTGTGTCCCAGCTCGTTGTTTCTACCATTGTTCAATTCCCCTTTGTTGGATATTGCTTTTTTCTCTCAGAGAGGGAGGATGTTTGACTTCCTTGTGGCTAATGAATGAACAGTCTCAAATCAAGTAGCTAAAAGCAAGCTTGCATATTAATTTGCAACACTGAAACTAAAAGTCATTTATTGAATGCATATGTTCCATACATGGATTTATCATGCAGGCACAGTGGAAACAGATTAAATTCTTCTGCCCCCCTAAAGTCTTTCTGGTTTTCTCGTAATCAGCGTCACAACTAAGCTGCTGGTTCAAGAGAAGAGAAGCTTGATTAAGGTCGCACCAATCATATCCCTAACCACTTGCCCCGGTCAGAGCAACATACTGTCGAGGTTTAACACCAACTCTCACATCTGCTCTGGCTGCTCAAACAGTAATACTAGGAACAGCCGTTGTGCAATGGCCAACAAAAGTACATTTGTTTGTACTAAGGATAAACACACATTAGATTTGAACAGGATTACCAACAGCCTGAGTTATGCTGCAAACATTTGGTACAGATGTTGCTTTGCGTGTTGAGAATGTTTAAATGACATTTTAGAAATATGCTATCCACTTTATATCAATAAATGTGATGAGTAAATCGATTCTCTCTTCGATGTCTGTATGGTAGCTATCGTAATATAGGCCTACAGCTGGTAGCTAGTTAGCATAGCTTAGTATGTAGACTGTAAATATGGAATAAATCCACTCTCCAATTAAATCACACATAGATGGTACAGTAATAAGTGAATTCTTGAGAAATTTTATTGTAATCTCAGGACAGAAAAAAGTTGCTGTTCCCCCCATTTTTACAGTCTTCATGCTAATATAAGATTGCTGACTAAATTAGCCATTGAGTCATTGAAGTGGTATCAATCTTCACATCTTAGGCAAGAAAGGGAAGGAAAATATTTTAGAAAATATTGGACATTCTTTAAGTTGTTTTATTTTAGCATATTTATTTATTTGTTTGTTATTTATCTGTTTATATTTATGAAATTATTTGAAATCCACTGGATCTAAATTCGGTATGGATTTTGAAAAAGCAAACTAAAACATACTTTCTGTGTATCTGAAGGTGTTGTATAGTAAAACATGTAACATTAAATATTTCATCAGTCTGTCTTTTAAAATGTAGCTACATTTTGAAATTTGTATTTTCAAAAATCTTTTTTACATTAGTGCAGACATTTCTTTTGTTGATGTGCTGCTCAAGTGGGCTGATGTTGTAATATCAGATGTGGATCATCCAAAGTCATTTAAATGTAAATAGCTTCATGACCTCATTGTAAACGTGGAGGGTACATTGCAGAATGCAATACATTGTGAAATATTTTCATACGTAAACAATTCATTTTTTCAAACTCACCAAAGATATAAACCATGTTTACCAACATACTGAATTTTTATTATCTACATATTTCTATTGTTCCCACTGCACTTTGTAGACAAACAAACTTGTTGCTGTTATTTTGTACACCATTCATTGTACATACTTAAATGTATTCCACACAGTGTGAAGTCGGATTTGGTCATTTAAAACTGTACATCTGGCCTACTGACTTTGTTGAAATCTCTTTGTTGAACCACCCATGTTGCCTTACAAACAAAAGGAAATGCATTTTTATGTGAAAAGGAAGCTAATGTCAGTGTAAATGATATATCATTGTGTTTTGGATATACATTTGTACATGCAAATGTGAAAGGAAAAATATCGATTTAAATTAAAATTATACTCTTATTGTTGCTCTCTGACTTTTCATGTTGAAAATCTCATATTTCCACGAAGCTTGTAAACATCACTGATTGGTTTTGACAGAGTATAATGCATCATATGCATTCAGTTACATTGGGCAATTTGGCAATTTAACATTAGTCGCAGATTGCACTAATAGGATTTGTTTAGTTGATTCATTATCCCATGTTTTATGAAATACATGCACCACTCATTTAATGACTCAATCAAGTAATTATTCTTATGATAGAGTATACTACTTCAGCCTCACGGGCACAGTGGCATGTAATTGTCTTGTAAATATAGTTTTTATGGAAGGAGAGATGCCCTGGGAGAGCGCCTGTTTGGTTATGTAATATGAATGTGGATACAGTTTCATGTATTGCAGGCAGGGCTTGAGTGAAGTGGAGCAGAAACTATACTGCCTGTGCCCAGAACCCTCAGGACTGGGTGAGTTATACATTCCCAAACAATTAGCCTGGACTCTGATGCAGCCTAATAAAGGCTTGTTGTGACAATTAATGCTTTTTATGGTTGACAACAGTATAAGGCAGACAGTCGATGAGATATTCTTCAGTGTACCAATGCCAGAGGCGAACAGCACATCTGCACTTTTTTGCAGTTTGTTTGCCCTGAGTTCCCTTGTGTCTATATTGAACTTCATTTCACCAGTCATTATCTCAGCTAAAAATAAATGACTGACATAACAGCCTACAGGCTTAACAATGCTTCACCATGTATGATGTTGTAGTGAGATATTTCCCTTTGAAAAACAAGAACAAACAAATACAATGTAGTGAGGTTAAGACTAAAAAAAGTCAATGAAGGATTTCTGCTTAGCTAATCTCAGAACCTCATCCAGAATATAGCTCCCGAGTGACATCCCTTAAAAAAGCCCCCTAGCAATATACCTGTAAGTCAGTTTATTTGTCATTTTGCTTTCCTATTCTATGTTTTCTGTGGCTAAGAGAGGTTTGCCAAGACTGAGAAGTCAAGTCCAGTAGAGACTAATTAAGCATAGCCTGCGTTCCAGTCCCAGCTTTAGTCCAAGTCTCTAAAATAATCTCCATGCTCAACCTGGAAGATTCAGACCTGCAGTCAACAGGAAAGAAGAGAAAATAATCATCCATCTGATTGTTTGTGTCCTCCAGCTGTACTGTTGAATGTTTAATTCTTAACAAATTATTCTTCTTTCAAGCCCTTTATGCACTGCAAGGAATACAATTCATGGTGGTAATATTTGGTTTATTGTAGCCTATAGTTAGTTGGCATGATGATGGATGCATGATGCAAAATGTGGGTTCCAACATTTTTTCCAGCTTGACAGAGTCGGGACATATATAATTTTGCAATAGCAACATTGGAGGGGAACATTCCATGTTGTTTGTATCCTGAATGTTTTTCTTGCATTGAGAATTCATTAGAATAAGGGCTAAAAGCATGTAAGATCGACTGGTTGCATCGAAGCAACCTCTGTTGCCAAGTCATTCGCTAATGGGAAACATTATTACACTATTGCTCTTAGTGGAAGTGTACATTTAGGCTTATTTGATGTCTGTCACTCTGAATCTGAATAACAGAGAAGGGAGCAGAATTATATACTTCAGTTTATTTCCTTGCTTGTCCAATTAATCAAATGGTAAATGGACTTGCACTTATATAGCGCTTTTCTAGTCTCTTGGACCACTCAAAGCGCTTTACACTGTAGGTCACATTCACCCTTTCACACACATTCATACAGCGCTGTAGCGCAGGAATCTAACCATTCACACACATTCGTACACCCAATGGACACATCGGGGGGCAAGCGTAGGTTCAGTGTCTTGCCCAAGGACACTTCAACATGTTGCCAGGAGGAGCCTGGAATCGAACCACCGACCTTTCGGTTAGTGGACAACCCGCTCTACCTCCTGAGCCACAGCCACCCCCAAATCAATAAAGCCAAAGCAGAAAATGTAAAATGAGAACATTTTATTTCAGCGTTATATTTCTCCTAAGGATGAGTCCTTGGATGCTCGGGCTGAGTAAGATTAAATGGCATTTTAACAAGGACAGCATTGGTCTAAACTAGCCTACCTGGAATAACATTAGGGGAATGGCTTCATTGAGATACAGCTGGTCTACTGGTTGAATCAAAATAACCATAAACTGGTGCCATCCTGGAGATCCAATGGAAAATTGTCTGTGCACAAATTATGGCTAAATATATAGCCTGACACTCAGGCTGGTAGAGAAGAGCTGACTGACGAAGAGTGGCTTACGTGATGTATTGAGAGCCACTTTATCCCCAAGCTGGTGGGTCAGGCATTACAGGCTCATGGAGTGCAGCAAAACATTGTACTGAATATTTGATATATTATTTGCTGTTAGCAGCAGCTAACAAGTTAGCTTAGCAACAAATTGGGCACAACATGTTAGCCAACCACAGCTGAGTAATAAGCAAACACAACACTGAAATGTCTAAGCAGTGGTAGGCCTACTCAACACAATCCAAAAAACAAATTTCACATTCAGGGTAAATGTTAGTTTGACACAAAGCCTACTGTAAGTGCACTGGTGTTTTGCTAATGGAGAAGGAGGTTTAGGCTGATTAGTCTTTATTTCAAGTGTAGGAAGATTCATCATCAGTAAGACTTGAACTCTGAAGGGATCAGATGGAAATTTGATGTAATTTTTGAATGCGGGGGATTTGAGTTGAGGTGAATCATAGTGGCGTGCTCTCATCTGGACATAAGGTGCACTGGAGCTTTGAAGCTGTACTGAAGGAATTAGAAAACACATCCCAACCCAAGATCCCTCATTTATTCACCATAGGATCTTTTCAACCACAGTGTTTATAGTGTCCCAAAATGACTTGGGCAACAGCTCCATCTGCTGGGCAAAGAGAGGAAACACTACTGGAACTGTATTACTGTATATTGTTTTCAGTCTTGGCCCTCATTTGGTTTTCTGTGCACCCACAGACCTCATATATTTTTTACTTTCTCCTTTTTTAAAATCCCCTCTGTCCAAATGAAAGTGACCCTCCCTTTAAATTGTAGCCTTTTTCAAACTCTAGAGTTCCTTCCCTTTATTGTAATAACATAAAGTGCAAAGAGCCTTTTTTCCAACGATGGAGAACCTTTCCTGTCACACGTAATTTGGAGTGAAGGAGCATTGTTTTGAAAAAGAGAGCACCATCAAAATTTATTTTTTTATTTACCATGATCTACAACATTAACAGGGCCATGTGCAATGTGTGCACAGCATCAACAACAGTGGACTTAGAAAAACAAGGTGAAACATTGATGAGTCACAGATCCCTTTGAGAAACATGGAAATGAGAAATATACAAGATGGGATTCACAGGAAGATAAAGATCTTGAAGTGAAGTGAAAACAAGCTCATTACATCACTCCTGTTGATTCCATAATGCTGAGTGATGTAGCACCAGAATGACAATGAAGATCGCAGTGCACATGTACTGTACCCTTTTTAATTTGCCATAATGTGTTTTACAAAAGCTTCATAATTTATGCATCCATTAGCATCCTCTTGGTTTTGCATGAGTTGCTCCACCTCGTCCTCCCTCAACTTCTCACCTGTGGTTCATGAGAGGGAAACTGTCAGCTCAGTATGTGTGTTTTCCTTACAACAGCAACAGCAGTATAAAAATATCTGTTTGGGGCGAAACTGCAGGACTTACCGAGTGTTGCCAGAACGTGCCTGAGCTCAGCGCCCATGACTGTGCCGTTCCCCTCTTTGTCAAACACCCTCAGACCCTCAACGAAGTCCTCAAAGGTTCCACGATCCTTGGCCTTGCAGATGTGTTGGTGAATGGGGAGAAACTGGTCAAAGTCCAGCATTTTGCTCTGCATGTCTGTGGAAAATGAAAGTGCGGATTTTACAAAAAATAATAACAACTGTAATAATAAAAAAAAAAAGCAGGCTTAAGTTTTGAACTATATTTGAACCTTTTTCTGTATTTAACAGATGCTACATTTGAACCTGATTCAGCACAGAGTATTAGCACCAATCTCACCGTGCATTATGCAGGGAAAATCACTCTTTGTGAATACTACCGACCTTCAGCTTTGGGCTTTCCAAGGACATACGTGATCTCTGCGTTGGTGGGATTTTGGCCCAGAGCCCTGATCAAGTCACCACACTGGCCATAAGTGATTTTCATCTCGTTGAGCGGAGTTCTGTCAAACAGCTGGAAGGCATCTTTGAAATCTGTTGACAAAAATAAAAGCCATGCAGTGATTCCTTTTGGATTCTGCTCAGTTCAATAAAATCTTTGAGGGGAGGCTTTAGAGTGTTCTCTGTGTGGCAAAGTCACAATCTATAATGGCATGCCTTGGATAAAAGGGTCCTCAGCTGAAGACAAAGTCAAAGAGGCCCAAACCTCACAGTATTGAACTTCAATTGACATACCCCTCCTTTGACTTAGATGGATGTGTTTACTCGAAAACAATAGCACATCCCTGAACCACTGTATCATCAGCTATTGTTGAACATTTCTCGCACACTAATGGAGCACGATCACACAAACCATTCATTCCCTCTATAAATAGCAGCCAGTCCATGCACCACAAATGACAACTGTAACCAGCCTCAACCTTACCCTCAATCTGCTCCGGGGTGAACTCCAGCTGAAAAGAGAGAAAGCAGACAGGGCCCTTAGATGCTGCTGCTCATTCAAGAATTACTAAAGCTCACAAGGGAAGTGAAGGGGATTGATAGAAGCAGATAATTAAATAATAATAATAAAAAAAAAACATAATAGCAAGTTGATAAGTACAATCCCTGACCTTGCCTCCACCTTCATCATGCCATTCCAGTAGATTGAGTTACAGTCTGCATGTGTCGTGATCTGATCATAGTCCATTGTTTATAAGTGACCTTGGGTCTAACACCCCCTATACAGTAAGTATACTGTCAGCTACTGTCAGATTCATTTGAGTTTATTTTTGGACGTGATATGTAGTAAAGAATCTTCAGTACGATAAAGACCAGTGAGGTCAGTAATTCACAACCTAATGATTATGCCGGAGGTTTGTGTTGAGTATTAATGAACTAACTAATGAGGCTGATAAATGACACAGTCCTATACAATTAAAATGTAGAGTTAGTAGACTTACTACAGTATGTGCTGCTATATTGTTAGGGTCATTTCAGTGATAGTGTTTTTAAACAGGTGAGGAGCTGGGAGTCTGACTAGCTTCAGTATCTGTATGACATTTGAGTTTTGCGGTCTCCATTTTGATGAGTTATTTTTAGGTCTAAAAATAAATCATTGTTCTGAACACTCATGACAAATGTTGACTATTAATACTCCATGTGTTTTTTGGACTCCCATCAGATGGTGCCCTCACTTTTTGGCTGCCGTCTGGACCTCTACCAAACCCCGTCTCCTCTGCAAAGCTTTGCAAAAATATTATCTAAACACTTATCTAAGCGTGCTTAAAGATGGATGTTGATGGATCTAATTATCTATATTTTTCTTCCTTTAGGTTTTTCCACCATTTCTGCCCTGGGTGGACTGGTGTGGGTGGTCTGCTATTCACAGACATAATGAAAATCATATTTTGTGGCTTTAACCAAGCTCCATTGTAACATGGCGGCTGGTTCGCCCAGGAAAACATTTATCCATTGAAAAGGGGCCAAGTCAGCAGAAGATCTTTCCATAATGTGTGGTATCAGCTAGTTTGCCTCTGAACTTCACCAAGAAGTCAGCGCCTCCCTCACTGTGTAATACAATTTTGCCTGTTTGAACTTTAACAGATATTCTGTGAAGCTGTGAAATAGCGGTGAATATCTTACAAATTGTCAGGATAACCACAGCCCTCTCAAATGGATGCAGTCTTGTTTTGCTTGCATTGCCAAGTTTAGGTCACATGGGGTCTCTGAAACTCTTTAAATGCTGCACTGGTTAGTAACCATTCAACAGCTTCTATTAAATCAGCATTAATAGCAATTATCAAACTGTGAGATTAAACGAAATGTTACATTTTTAATGAAATTCCCACTTAAAAGTTTAACCGCTCCAATCAATCAACATCTAAAGTCAGCTCACAGTCTCTAGTTGAATATAACAGTTTAAGATGTTTTAATAATTACCGTGATTGTTGTGGGGTCGAAATCTGGGGTCTTGGGGCGCTCAGGCTCTGGGGGCTTTGGAGGTGCTGCTGCTGGTTTGGGCTCTTCCTTCTTCTTGGGGGCCATTGCTAGAAGCTCAGAGGAACGTGAAGGGGAGGACTGGCAGAGCAGGGGGATCCAGCACGCTGCAGCTGGAGGTGGCCCATTAGAGGCTGGGTCCCTTTATCCACTGTCCACAGGTGTCATCTTCACCCCCACCTCCCTTCCACGCCCAGCTACACTGCCAACAATAGGGGGAGGACTATAAAAGGATATGCCTTTGTGCTTCTATTTAAGACAAAGACAGTTGTGTGTTAGTGTGCGTACTGTATGTGTGTGTATCAGCAGAATTAGACGATGGAAAACTATATCAACTAAAATCCTCGGCCTGGAACCTTCTGCTGCTAATTGGGCTATTTCCATCAGCACAAGTGAGACCCTGCGTAACCCCCCTTATCTTAGGCTGTTGACCTTGTCCAGTGAAGAGTGGTGGTTATCAGTGAGGTAGGGGGGCGCGAAGAAAATTATGATTGCCGGATAAGAGGGGTTGAAGCTCTTTAAATTACAACAGTTCTGTGTGATGAACTGCAATTCCCAGCAATTATCCTTGATTATTATTCAAAATCCCAAACGAGTGACACAGCTATTCACTGTGCACACTGTGCCAAGATGAATCTTTTTTGTGATGACCATTTATCTGGTCTGATCAAAGGGATTTGCAGAGTATTAAACTCAAATCCGACCCAAAATAGGATCCAGTGAATGTTGTGTCTGTCTGCATCTCTGAGCCTTGTGTGTGTAGTTACATGTGAACCAGCCTCTCTTAATGGTGAGCATCTCAAACACAGGAGTCAAGAAAGTAATCTAGGATGACACTAAGTGCCACTTTGAGAAGCTGCCATTCACACTTGAATGGAGTCAGACAGAGTGGCAGTCAGAGTGGTGTTTGTTGGTGTTGGCAATGTTGTGGAATAAAGATTGAATGAATGTTAATAAACATCCAATCAATCTAAGAAATTATGAAATGATGTTTGTCTTCACATATGATAGGCTAAGAAGACGAAGGTGTTCAGTCAAAAGCCTTCCAAAGCTAAAGCCTTCCTTCTTTTTGTTAGATGACAAGCTGTAACCTGCAAATGGATCATTAAGCACGGTATAAAAAAACATACACACAATACAACATATTGATTTTCATTAGGCAGTAGAGGCGATAGCACATCAGAGCCAGTGCTATACTGTATGAATATGTGCTATTATATGTTGGCTGCTCCTGTGTGAGGTTGAACTTCTGCATGTTACAAGGCCAGTTTTGCTAAATTAAACAAAACACAATGCAACATTAAAAACATCAAAACATTTCACTTTGTAAATTAGAGATTTGATGGGAGAATGTATTATTTGTTGGGCTCACAGTGGGACACCTCATTTATATTTCATGAGGTAAGCAGGTAGAACTGGAGTCATGAGGATTAATCATAATTATCATGATTGTGAGGGCTGAGTCGCTTTGTTGACAGCTCATGGTCCTGTGAGACTGTGTGACTCAGTGAAATGAATGTTTACTGCAGTTAAAGCCTCACAGTTTTTCAGTATTCTCCTTATTCTCCTTTGTTGTTATTTTTAATTTGATGGGGCAGATGGGTGGTTGGGTTTTGCTCAGTATGGACTGAAATAGATGTTTTGATTTGTGTGCGAGTGCTGGCATCTATTTTGATTTTGCATCTTGACATATGGAGGATGAAATATGACCTATCCATAAATGAACAAGAGTGAAAGCTAAAAAAAGGGTTTTCTCCTTGTAACTTCAAAGGCTCAATCAGTCTGAACTGTCTATTTATAAAACGTTGATATAGATTTAGTCCTGTATTTGATAGTTTTTAAGATATGTTTGTTGGATTCCTGTTTCTATAACTGTTCCGAATACAGTACAATAATATTTTGTTGACAGAGCAGTCATCCATAATCACACAGACTTCATTACATCCCTTTGTCTTTGCACTGAGAGATGTAACTCGACAGCTGCTCCGCATAGCCTAGGCCCCCACACATCTCATGTGGCAAAAGGTACTGTAGTGGCAAATGGTGAGTTTTGGCACATGTAAAATCTGGCCCTCGTTATCATCTGTCAGGCTTAAAGTGCTGCATTACATACATTCTTCTTAGGTTTATCCATTTGCCTTTAACCCTTGCAGCCTGGCTTTTTGGAGATGAAAAGTAAAGACCTTTAAGCGGGGGGAACGCAGCATGAGCTGAGAGGGGCTTCTGTACTCGACAGGATGGAAGTAACAACATTATCCTGGGAGCCTGCACGTCTTTATCATCACTACAGGTGATAATCTACAGTACTTGTTGTACATGATTAAAACAAAAACTAACTCATGTTAATCAAAGATAAATCTTAATGGAGACTCAAATGAACACTCTTTGGGATGATGTCAAAGACAATATATGCTTTTGTGGTAGCAAACAGCCAGTCAGTAAGAATTTGGAGAACAGGATTTGCAGTTTGTTTAAAAGTTGCTGTAGACAGGGAAACCTTTTAACATTATAACAGGTTGATGTTGCTCACTGATGTATGAGAAGACACTTAAACCATGAAAGCATATCATCCTTCAAACACAATTAAGAGAAGCACACACTGTGAAACAATTAGGCCCATTCTGCTTCTCCCGTGGCCTGGATTGCCAAGGAAGAGACAGGACATCTGAGCATGAAATGATCACCCAGATTAGTGCGAGCCAGGGAAATAATAAGTCACTGCAGTTTGTTCCTCATTATTTTTCAAACGCAACACATGACTGAAGTTGTCAGCGTCTGGCTGAAGCTATAACCTACATAGAGACATAGACGGAAACAGCGTATGTCAGTCTGAGTATAAATGGATTCAACCCTACATAGCTTGGGCACAGGCCCCACCCCCTGCACCCCCTCCCTCCTCCCCTCAGATCCCACCAGGTGACTGCCATTGACAGGCTGTGGCAACAATTCACGACATGACCAACAAGCTCTTCAACCATTCGAGACCTGTGCAGTTTGCTATTTTGGAGTTTGTCTGTTGTCTGGTTGGCATGTACCTTGGAAAGGCTCCAATTTGTGCACAATGCCAATTGTTGCTTGGACCCATCTGACGACCTTCAGTGCAGCTGTAGCCTTCGCTGTGTAGTGCGTTAACAACCCAGATAAAAGCAGGCCTGTTATACTGTATAATAACCCTCTAAAAAGTGGCAGTTCACTTCTGATGTATTACTCACACAATATTGAATTTTTTCCCATTTATTCAAATACCACCAGTTAAAAAGAAACATTAATTGAGTGTCCCCGCTGTGCAGTTCAATTGTGAGGCAATATATTTCACTGTGTTATATGTGCTGCTGTGACTAGGTGTGAAATCCTGCGAGGGAAGACACAAAGAGCCCTATTTTCAGAGCGAAGAGGGGGGTGATGGAGAGGAGAGAGGATCTGAAATGAACTGTGGTGACAAGACAATAGTTTTGACAAATTTTAATGCTGAGTAGGAGCGCTGAGTCAGTGCTTGTGTTACTCATGCGTGCCATTTTACTGCCACATCTTTGTGAGCATGTGCATCTTAGGTTAACAGCAGGTTTTGGTTTTGTAGTAGCAGCATGTTTCTACTTACTAAACAGGAGACCTCACTTTTTTCCAACAGTTTGTTTAAAAGACATATTTGCTGTTTCATTTTTATCCATTAGACTTGATCAGCTTTCATGCTATGAGTGTATAAGAGCATGAATGTAAACATTTACATACTTGTTTATCAGATGGATACTGATAAGAATTATATGCATTTACTCTATTTACTATAAAATACAATCAACTTTCACATTCATGATTAAAAAGTTTGGATTTTAACTCAGTATTTTTGGTCACTGTTTAAATATGAACTTGTTACCTAAAACATCAGAACTAACCTGGACACAGATGTTGTCCAATGTTCCTACCTGTATTAAAAAAAAAAACTGTCAGTCAATTTGGAAGTGGTTGCAGGTTCCCGTCTTGGCACAACCCTTTTATTTACATTTAGATTGCTTTAAAACAGCAGTATCAAGTGTGCGCTGCACTCTGTAACTGCATTAACAACCCCGAAACTCCCCTATGGCTCCGTATTACCTCTCTGTGGACCTGTGGCGACACTGCTCTACTGTGATCATTTACCAGCACTCAGGATATAGCGTGTCCATGCCAATGCTAATACTAATAAGGTGGTTAATACACCAGCTGGATTCCTGGTAGCTGTGATGTGTTCATTATCAAATCCACAGGGCAGTCAGTCAAGTGAGCGAGCATATAATTAAACTGTCCCCTGTCCAGCTACAGTAGGCTACCCAGTGTGGGATGCAGTTCAGTGTGCAGAGGAGGAGATGGTGCCAGTCTGTACAGGCTTCACTCCAACATAGACGCGGTAGCCATGTTGTTTGGCAGAAACTCTTATTTAGTAAAGATAATATAAACACAGTTTTTATGGAGATTCACAGCAGGATTTCCGTTAAAACATTTATATATCAAACATTTTGCCCTTAATGAACAAAATTCGTGCTGTTCCTGTTTATATGGGTGTTTGTGTGTGTGTGTGTGTGTGTGTGTGTGTGTGTGTGTGTGTGTGTGTGTGTGTGTGTGTGTGTGTGTGTGTGTGTGTGTGTGTGTGTGTGTGTGTGTGTGTATTTGTGTGTGTGTGTGAGTTTCCAGGATCCAACACACAATTTATAAAGTCCTAGTTTTAACTCTTCTTGTTTCTAATTCTTTCACAGTCAATTAACCATCTCTCTCATCAGCACAGGAAAGATGGTGCATCAAAGATAATGATAACAGAGGAGGAAGTTTCAATTATTCAGGCGCCGGATGTCACTTCTGACTCACGTCTGAGTTAAGAGTTGTCAACATCTGTGCTGCCTGTCACATGGCAGCAGCAGCAAACGCAACAGCTGAGCCACAGCGCCCTCCTTTGGCCACAGCTAGACTTGCCTACCACTTCGAAATAAATCTCTACAATCCCTATTTACTGTATCTGACTTGCCTTCTTTTTTGTTTTGCTCTTTCACCTATTCTTTATGTTTTATTTCAGCAAAAATAAATTTGCACACAGAAGATACCCATGTATAAAATGATCCTCATATCAGGTTTATGATAACCTTCATTTGATTAAAACTCCATCCTTCCTGTCATTATCTGCCATTTCCTCCATCTTTTTATGCCAGCCAGTCTGTTCTCTACTTGACTGAGCTGATAGAGAAGAGTTATTGGGGTATGTTAACATGCACTGGTCCTAATGGGGACCTTTCACTGTGGATGTACTGTATGACTCAGCAGAGCAGTGGGCTGCCACTCTCCAGCACACATCAGAACGCCCTTGCTGCGAGGCGACAGTACTAACTGCCAAGCCACTGTGACAAGCCGCTCGTTTATTTTAAAACTGCATTCAGGGTTATGATCTCAGCTGAGTGCATGGGACTGCATTAAAGTTACAAATGGCCCCCTCGATGCAGCTGCTCCTCACGTCCTTTCAGCCCCAGTGCCGTGATTTGTTATTGATCAGTGAAATTGACTCTCTTCTGCTGTGTCCACATTGTATCTGTTTGCAGGACACGTCTCTGTTCAGGGCAGTGGGACAAAGTTAAACGGTGAGGAGCCCAAGGCTTCCAGTAGTTTATTCTATAAAAGCATGAAATCTGTTTTCAGTTACTGTAAATAATATATTTTCAACATAATGTAAAAATCCTTTCTTTTTTTTTTCTTTTTTTTTTAGGTTTTTCTTGAATGAAAAGCTTGGATCAGCTGGAGTCAACCCAAGTTTTATATGTTTCATTTGCCGGTTGCAAACATTTAGTTGCATTGTTTGATTGTAGGATAAACATTTGCCAGTTCATTCCTGACCTTGGAAACAACAAAGAGTCTTCATTTAGAAGCTTTGAGGATGATGATTTTCTTGGTAATTTAAGGGCATTTGAAGCTCCAAAGCTCCAAAAATGCTCCTAAATGGACCTTGTGGTGGGATTGATTTGTTGACTGCTGTGTCCAAGATAAACTTTTCAACCTCAGCTCTTAAGCCAGCGTGAATGAGAAACCTTTTTTCTCCTAGTTTTAACATCTTCAGTTGCATGACAAAGGCAGGAAATCCATCTGACTGGAAAGTTTTTTGTGATGTGATCAAACGCTCCAAAGCAGCGACTAAATGGACTTTGTGAGATTGTTTTGACAACTTGGATTCTGGTTAGAGTGCTGGACTTTGACATTAGTTGCAAACCCCCAGCTCTGTTTTTTTTGTTTTTTTTTTCGGTTAGGGGCTTTTTTTTCTCCTACCACCACTGTCTCATTGCAAAACACTCTGGTTACTTGGGAATTTGTTGACACTGTTGGACATTGTTGACTGTAACTACAACACTACAGCACATTTGGTTGTAGTTTTGCTGCTGCTGTGCTTTCCCCTTTACTGCATTTCTGTTTATATAGTGGTATAATTTCAGAACAATTAGTTTGAGCGATGCGGTGTCAGCAGTGAACCTTATGTCCTGCACGTCCTTTGTGAAGCTCATTTGTTGACTTTTATAAGGTTGAAAGAGACAAATTATGAAATGAAGTATTCCCTGAATTGCCTGCTGCTTCTCCTGTGGGAAAAGGCAAAGATGAAAAACTGTAATTGCGGTTATCAGTGTCATTATAGGTCGTGTACGGTGTGTCAAAGACCTGTAACAATCTGTCAGTTGTGTTTAGAGGTCGGGAAAAGTCAGTGGTTACCTTACGCCTCCCCTATCTTTCTCAACCATATGTGTGATCAAACTGGCTTCTATGGACATCAAGGTGGTGGAATGAGGTTTGAAATCATAAATGCCTCCACCTCAGTGGTGTGTATGTGTAACCCATGGTCAAAGATTTGTTATTTTTCTCTATTTCTGGGGTATACCTTTGGGAGACCTGAGCGGATGAGCTGTCAAGACAACAAGTGTTGCCTCAGAGAAGATGGACTGACCCCAATCCAACTGGAAATAGCTTCCTCTGGAGGATTTCACCAATTGTTCTGAGACAAAGGCAGAGTGTTGTTTGGATTGTATATGACATTTTCAAGTCACGACGACAGTAAATGGAAATGATTAAAAATGAAGCAAACAGGAAAAAGAAGAAGAAGAAGTAATTCCGGTTCGAATCCCAAGTGCTTTTTTTCAGGGGAATGGTGGTGGTCATGTGAAATTTAGCTTTTTCTCAAGAGCATGACAAAATTTCCTGCCTGAAAAGCTTTCACATACTAATTAAAAATGCAAATGCCCATGACAGGGTGATGCAAAGAGGTGAAGATGTGGGTGGAAACATAGCAAAGATAAAAGTAAAAGTATAAATAGCAATAGTCATATAAGCCGCATGAAAAGCTTAGTATAGTACAAAAAGGGTCACACATGAAAACCATCATGTGTCCAAAATATACATGTGCTTTGAATTTATATGTGGGTTGTTGTTTTTTTTGCAGGGAATGCCTCACACAGATATAACGTTTCAGTGTCCCCATTCCTGGATTCTTGCAGATATTTAGGGAACAGTCCTATTGCTTGACTAAAATGTAAGTTAAAGTCTGAATACTGCATCGTTTATCTGATTTAAAAAGAAATAAAAAACACTAAAAATCCTTCCCACTGGCCTTCACGGATAATAACATCAGAGGCAAAGCCAGTCGATGAATCAGGAAGATTATAAAAACTAGTTTTCCATCTGTGTTATGGTCGATAGATTCCTAGTCTCTGTATCTGGGTGTACGAAGCTGCGTCCAGCTTCCTGGATGATAATTTCTCACTTCCTTAAGTAAGATCCCATAGACTGACATCTGACTCCCATCGTGCAACTGGTGTAAATGCAAGAAAAGAAACATCCTCAGGTGGAGCTGCTATTGAAAGTGAAAGTCAGGCTACAATGGCAGTTTGTCAAGATCTTTCTGAGAAGATAACACCGTCATTTTACACACTGGGCTGCCACAGAGGACTTAGTGAATGAACACCTCTAAGACTCCTACAAAGATGGCGACTCTCTGTCCTGTGTTAATAAGCTCACATCTGTTTGGTGTCCAACAATTGATGGCCTTTGCCAAGCACGTGGGATACTTACAGCAGGTGGATATTAATCATTCCAGACAGATGTCAAAAATGAGAAATGGTGTGTTCATGTGGAGAAAAATAAAGATTTCCATAGACATGAATAGTACATGATACAGGAACTGGCTTAGCGGTGTGAAGGTTTTTAGAGACCTAAAATAAATTTGACAGATTGTAAATGAGGTAAATATTAAGCATCTGCCATGAACACGGTTTCTTGCTGTTATTCTTTTGCAGTTTATACAGTATTTGGACTTCCCCCATTGAGACACAGTGGGGTGCCATCTTCAGCATGGAGGATGAGCAAGTATATGGCCACATGTCTTATGGCTGGCTGTTTGTTTATGACAGCTTTCATATTGTTCATTATCTCTCACCACAGGAATAACCTATTCAAAATGGGTTTGAGATCTCTGCTGATTAAGGTGGACGATATTGTTACAGTAATAACTTGTGATAAATGCATAGAGAGGGAAAAAAACAGACGGGAAAAAGAGAAGTGGAAAAAATGAAATGTGTCAAGAGTGTTTCATAACGTGAAGGTTGTTTATGCACAAGCTGGTGAGGCAGGTGTTGCTTTCATACTGGCACTGAAGGATTCGTCTTCATTAACATTAAAAAGATGTTGTTTCCTTTCATGCTGCTGACTTTGGATTTACTGAACAAAGCAACAGATTGAGATCAAATACAAAGCCTACTCCAAAATAAGTGATTGAATTGTTCTTTTTTTCTGCTTCATTTTTCAAATACAGAATTAGGGCTATTGCACACTGTAGTGACTAATTAAGACAATCAAATGTGAGTCATCATTCCTTTAAATTAAAAAGGCATTATTAAATGTTTTTGTGTTTACAAGACAAGAGGTGATAACACATCCTCTGAGCAGCACTACCCCTTCACGACTGAGTGGATGCAACGGTGACTCGGTATCGGAAAGTGACGAGGAGAATTGCCCATGGAGCTAATTAATTAGCATGCTAACTTCAGTAGAAAACAAGAAGGAGAAGCAAATCCTGATTGACTCTTAATTTTCATGATGTCTTATCATATAAATGTTAATGTTGGCTGTGTGTAGAAAAAAAGCATACAGCTCCTTTAATGTTTTAGTGATTCAACATAAAACAGTTGCTGTATTCATATTTATGTTAGACTATCATCCTAAGAGACAGAAACCACTCATGCTTATTCACTCATTGATAGTAGCTAGTTAAATTTCATTCGCAAAAAGCAGCAATAGTAATCCTGGTTCTCACTATTTAAATCAATGCAGTAGATCATCATGATCTCCGTCCAGATGGGCGTCTTAAACTATAACAGCCCATGTACTGTAAGGCGAGTTAAAATTTGATACAACATGATATTCCACTTGAGGGATAAATGCTTTGTGTCCAATCTCCATTTTGTGTGTGGCAGTAACATATGGTGGCGAATGACTTTGATGCTGAAACATAATTCTCTCCGTTGGATAATGCATTTGTTGTCTCACTGCACAACAGCAGTCCATTATTATGTGTCAGCAGTGAGAGCTTTTTTTTTTTTTTTTTTTTCTTTTACACCAAAGCTATTTTCCGTGTGTCTCTGTTTGCTGCTGCAGTATCTCAGACAGTGCAGTCTGTGAGGTGATTACTGAATTACACAATTATTCTGCTATCATAGCTGATGGCCCTGCATGCTTTGATAGCTGGAACATTGCATGCTCTCATATTGCCACAGTTAAGAGCTTTTCACTATTGAGAGAAAAAACAGCCTGTATACTGGCCACTTGGCTGTTAGAGTATAATAGCTGCTAACGAGCATCCCATGGTTATGCACATTGCTGTTTCAGAGATAGTGCCAACAAAATAACTGTGATCATAACCTGAAGATTTTAGAAAGTGTGTGCTTCTGTGTCCTCTCTTGTTATTTTCAGATTCATCTTGATGGTTGATGGTCTGTAGACGACATCAGACTGACTGCTAAAAGCAGAGCAGCTTCAGAATCAGCAAAAGCCTCTTGTTCAATGAGAACATCACCCATTTTATACAACTATGCAGCTTAAAAAACACACACAACTTGTGATAACCATGATTTTAAACAAATATCATGTTTCAAAAAGCTGTAGAGTGGAGATGTACATGCCCTTTATCTGTGATTGCTGGATTTGCATGCACGTGTGTGTGTTCTTTCACACACACTGAGACTTTGTTGACTTCCAACAAAAAAAAGTTACATAAAACAGAATCATTTATTTGATTATGAATGAGTTAAATAAAAATTAAATAAATAAAATGATAATTTGTCCATTAAATTTGTAATATTTCTTTGATGTCCTTATGGTTTTTATCACTTTGAGAAATAAATCAAAGGGAAGAAATTTATTTTATTTTTAATTTTTTTTAATCCATTATTGTTTTTATTGTATATGTAGCCTACGTCAGAATCAGAGGTTTAAGTTTTAAAGCTGTCAGACATGTATGGGTGTTTAATGTGGTTTAAATTCATATGACAGATGATACCTGAGATTAAAAAAAATAAATACAAAATTTAAAAAATTTAAAAAAGACCAAGCAAGCATCTTCTGCATTATGTCTCGGTAATCTAATCCTACTAGATGCAACTTTTGAGAAACTGCAGGGGAAAAAAGTGGTTTGGCAAAGGCCCTACGATCTGTTCAATGTGGAGTTTGTTTGAGGGGTGAGAAAATATGTCATTTCGGAGTCGTGGTTTATTCCAACGTAAGAGAGTGCGCACCAATGAGAGGCTTTGACGCTCCACCCTACCTGCCTCCTTTCCGCACCCCCCTCCCTCCCCTTTCCTCCCCTTTTCCATCCACATACTCACTAGTGAACACGACCTGCCGCCTGCCACATCTGGAGACGCTTTCCAACACGAGAAACTTCAACTTTTGCTTTTGCTCTGTGCAGAAAGACTCAGGCGTTTTTTTCTTTTTGCGAGTGGTCTGTCCGTCAGGGGCGAGTTCTCTGTTGATAGTAAGTAGAGATCCTTGAAGCCAAGTTGGCGTTTTCTCTCTGCTCTTAAGCGGTTTTCTTTCTTTTTTTTTTTACATCACCATTTGGAAAACAAGAACCCGTTTTGGGGAGTTTCATACATTCAGCTGCTGTGTAACTGCCACGCTAGATTTCGTTCTAGTGCAAAAAAATTTCAGGAAATAACATAAATGACAGATTTCCCTGTTGTGTTGTCATTAATAAGCGAAAGAGAGAAGCTTAACCAAAGAGGAGAGAAGTGCAGCAGCGCGTTGACTCAGTCCACACAAACCAAGTAGACAGATCTGTCAAAAGTTCAGTTTCTATTTCTTTCCTCTTCTTTGTAAAATTTCACAGTCGGCGGAGAGACTGTTATTTGTTGCTTTACGCTCAAAGTGTGAGATCCTGCTGGTTCCCTGACGCCTGCACGATAGCCACACGTTGATGGTGACATGAGTCAGAGGGAATCAAATTGTGAAATTCAACAGCGACTGGTGATGGAGTGACACATTGCAGGCTTTTTCTTGATCTTTTTTTCTTTAACTGATCTAACATTTTGGAAGAGAGGACTGGAACAAGCCATAAGGCGCACAGCTCCATACTGAAGTGTTTAAGTTTTAGTCTGAGGGGAAATTTAAAAGACCTAAAAATACAGCGTTGGTTTCTTCCCTACAAAGAATCATTTGAACTTCCCACCGCAGAGCGAGAGCGACATAAATAGTTCTGACATGTGGATGTAATTTCAGAAGAGGAAAAAAGACAGATGCAGAGAAATACAGAGAGCGGGGGCTGAGCCTGAGCGTATAGTAGATTATTTGAAAATTAAATCGGGGGCAGAGTGGAGGCGATTACAGAGTTATGATTTCACGAGCCGCCATAAGCATCGAGAGGCCAGATGGAGCAGAGAAAAACACAACTCTCTCTACTTTGAGGAGAGTTAAGTAGATTAGATTATTTCATCTGAGCATCACCAGCGTCTGTTCGAGCCCTGCAAGGACCCTTGGAGGTAGAGTTGCCTCAAGTCAGGGATGGGATCCGCTCCGCTGCTCCACAATCTGGACTTTCTTCTCATCTCACTACTCAGCAGTTTATTCCTGGTAAGTCATTTTGATGTATTTTATCTCTATACTGATATGTGATGATGTTATATTGATGTTGCAACATGTGAAGGTCCACAGATGATAAGAGAAGGAGCAGAGGAGCAGCTGTTGTTGCACACACTTCACATGTACTGTAACTCCTTAGCATAAATAAAGAGGGCAACCTGGATTTGTAATCACCCAAAACCTTCATAATGATAATTTCTGAAAATGCTCTAGATCTGAATTTGATTTTTTTTTTACCACATCAATCCACTGGATGTCATGCAAATTATGATTAAAGCAGCCTTTTAAAAAAGATGATTGGAGTAGTTTAAGGTGTGAAAAGTCAAATCTGATTTAAAAGATCAGAAGACGACAAGCTGCGTTGCATGGTGTATGGTAGGTTGTATGTGAGCTCAAGCTGCAGCAGACACTGTTGTGTATTGACACATGCACGGCCAGTGTCATAACTGGACTGCAGAGGTTGAAAAGCCTGCAGACAACAAGCTGCCGTTATTAGTGATTACACTCTTGTTCCAATAAATGCATCTTCCCACAGTTACAGCACAATAACAGACTGTTTGTGGAAAGCAGTGGCTGGTAACCTAGTTCCTGTAATAGGCAGCACATTGTGTTTACTATGGATTGTTTCATAGCTTTGTGTAGCTCCCATCCGCATGAACTAAAGCACTTCTCACTGCCACAGAGGAGGAGTAAATGTTTCATTCATAGCTACAGAAGCACCTGAACACTTTCACCTCGCTAATTCACAGCTGTAATGATTTGCTTTTGACATTGTGATATATAACTGCACCCTAATATATAGCTATAGCTGTATCCAAAAGGCCTACTACACACGCACAACGACAGACACACACACACTGTGCAAGCAGAGCAAGCGCACCAAGTTGGTTCTGTGTGTTTTGGCTGAGGCTGTTCTGCATTCAACAGGCAGTTCGCCCAGGCTCTGAGGTACAGTGCATTTTCCCAGTGATGTGGTCCATCACTGTACCGCAGTGGACCTCTAGGCTCATTGGTTTAGATGGCAGAGGAAAACAATTATAACATAGCTGTGTATTTATAGCTGATTCAACATTCAGTCGTTAAAAGGCTCTGTCTGTGAATGGTGTTTACCCGTTTTTTAAGTTTGGTGTTTGCTTAGTCGTCCTCTCCACAAAAAAGTCATTTTTTATTTTTTATTTTTTCCAAACTGTGACCAAACGGGACGTTGATTTCACTCTGAAAGCCACAGCTAAGAGTGGAAAGTCTGTGTCTCTGTTTAAAGAAAGAATACACTGCTTTTTTCAACTGACATATACACAATTGTCAAACTACAGGGTTTTGCCGCTTTGCAAGGGCTCGGCATGTAAGTGATGGTATCCTTGTACGAATCCGAACGTTCACCATCGCAGCCCTGGAGCTGATTATGTTTGTGCATGAACTGTTTTTTTTATCTGAAGGAAAGTGGCAGATACGAAAACTAGACCAGGAATCTCCCCATTGTGTTGTACTCCTCAGCAGGCATGCTGCAGTGACAGCTCACAGACAAAGCGCTACCTCATTGAGTCTTTGTTCAGTGTGACTGGCTGCCTGACTTACTCAGTTATTACATTTATTAAGCGGAAGCACTGCTTTCAGGAACCTCAGCGAGTGTTTAATTTCTACCGCATGACAGTGTTTTCGTCCGTGATGACTTGCATGTGTCTGGATCTTCACTGGGAGCTCTAGAGTTTGTATCTTGTATCCGCCCGACATGGCCAAATATTATGTCAGATCTGGACCAAACAGCACTGTGAGTCTGACTGTCATGTTTTGTAAAATCCAAGACAGTTTTGACTAGTGTGACTGGATGTGGAAAATATCTGTTGACAACTTTAGCTCAGAACTTATTCCTTTTTCCTTTTTTTTGTTTAGCAGACAGTGGCTCACTTCCTCGATGTGGCAGAATTTTTTTTTTTAGATCTCCTGCGTCATATTTGTCAAAATGATGCTGCGAAACTAAAAGGAGTGAAGTCTTAAAATGCCTATGTAAGATTTCTGTGTATCGGTCTCAGCAGAGAACAGCTCCTGATGTCCACAGGCAGGATAAATCAATTTGAAACCACAGGGTCACTGTTGTTGTCCATAGTGTCATCAGAAAGCATGTTACTGCAGCAAATTATGCCCTCTTAAGTGCACATAAATGATATCTCCTTTACAATAAATTGCTGCCTCCCCTTTGTCCCTGGGTTTATCATTAAAAAGCCTTTTGCAGCTAATGGCTCTGAGAGGCACACACTGCATGCCCCTCGGAATAACCTTTCAGAGTAGCTTTATCCATCCCCACCAAATTATTCTCACTGGAACTTCACAACACAGATTAGTGTGCGGAATAATCTCATCTCAATCTGTCTCTGGTAATTAGGGGCAGCAGATAACTTCTCACTAATTCGTATGAGCTGCTGGTGCATTTGTGAAATGGGCTTTAATATTGAAATTCATTTTTGAGATCCCCAACGTGACTTATGATAATTTCTTTCCACTTTTGTCCGTCTGAGCTTGTGAGGGGATGTGTGTCTGTGCGAGTACGATATGAAGCATCTCCTTAAATGGTTTCCACAAGTTTGCTTTTCATTGAGTAATTTAAACAAGACTGCAGAGACCACAGTTTGTTCAATCGCCTCTTCTGATTATATTTCAGCTGCATGCAGCTTCATGCAGAGTTATCTAACAAAACTTTCTCTCAGTAAGAGATCACGCAGCCTCCCCTGTGGTGTGTGGCTGATATTTTATTCACTTTTATACTTTTGTAACTGTCTCTCATAATAAACATATAACGACACAAAATATACACTTGAATACTGAGAAGGCATCAAAACACAATGCTAATTTAACTTTTCATGCTTTTATTTTGAAGATCTAATCTGAAATTCTAACCAGTTTGTTCTGCTAATCCTGTAATTATTAGGGCGGTATTCACTTTCTCCACATTGCCCACCCCCAACTGGAGTGTCTCATTATCTCTCATGCACACAACACTCATTCATTTACATTCAAAAACAAATTACACATCTTCACCAAAATACTCTCTTGATTGTTCAAGCAGAGACGAAATTAATCTATAATCTGTTGGAAAGCAACATCTTGACTGACTCGGTGTTTGATCACGTGCGTTTGATGCTCTTATTCTTTACATTAAGAGATGCTGCACAGCACAGTGCTACCTACAGCACACGTGACCATTACTTCATTCTGTATTTACTCAGCGAGTTCAAACAGTGTGGACATGGCCTTGATCTTGATTCCCCTTCTTATCAGTCCCCATTAAGACACAGAGGGACAACAAAGCCCTGCCAGGACCAATTTACTCCTCTCAGTGTGCATTTCTGTCCGCTGTGTGTCATCTCGTATCCCCCTCATTAAGGGAGAACCCCCATATCCACATTTCCTTATTCAATCTCTATCATCAGTTAGTTCTTTGTATTGTTTCATGTATACATTTTATGTATTATGTATGTAAAGGTCATTTTTATGAAGACCTCAGGTTTGGGAATACTGTGTGTGTGACACAAGACCAGGATTCATATTGTGACCTTTACTGCTCCCAAGAGGGAGAAGAGAAGCAGTAGGAGGTTTGTGTCAGCAATGATTACTGTAAGTGCAGTTTTGGTGTCATCAATTACTTCAGTTTGTTGTTATCTGCTACTTTTTTGTTTTGTTTTTATTTTCTTTGAGTGAACAGATTTTGGCCTCCTGTTTAGCCGTTCTTTAGTGGTGTGCTTTTATGTTTGCTTCATCCCATCTCCACTGGGATTTGTGAGCTCCACAAAGCCTTTCCATTATTGACATTGGTCATTGACCAATCACAAAAGACAAAACCCTAAGGAAGCCATCTCATCCATAACGCAATTTATTTTTCTCATTTTGTTCAACATAAATTTCTCCAGTTAGTTTATTTTAAGCAGCTAAGGATCCATGGAGGGGATTGCTAATTATTCCTTCATCTCAGTTGATGAGAGCTCTTGCATGGCGGGAAACTGGAGACCAAGCTGAGGGGGGACCGGCCATCTGGCCTGTGAATCCACCCAAATCCACACCAGACAACACAAACAAACAAAATGTTTGTTTAGGAGCATGTGGGTTCGCAATTAGCGTCATTACAATGCTGTGATACGGCCTTTTGAAGCTATTCATTTTGTTTTTTGGGAAGATTATGTAATGTCTAAATGATATCAATTCATCATAAACTGAATTTCAAGTGACTTTCAGTATTATGTATTATATATTAGTATCAGCTTCACAGATAAAACAGGCAGTTGAAACTATCTCTAGTGACATATGCACAATAACATCTGGTTGTTCAGAGAATTGTATAATGCTTATTGTTTTTGTCATAGTTATTACTCTGGCTAAGTGGAGGTTAAATGAAATGAAAGTTAAATCAAATAAGTTTAATCAAATGAGTTGAATCAAATTGCAGGGCTGGCAGAAGAAACTAGATATCATAACATGTTTGTGTCATCACCAGTATCTCTGTGTCAGTGTACCATATTCCATATTGTGAAATTGCTCTCCTAAGATAAGAGCATCAAACAAATGCATGATCTCCTCAGAGCTAATTTAACATAAGCCCTATTCATTTGTGTTTGCTCTCCTTCAACTCCACAGACACAGTAAGAAGCTTTTATGTCGGCTCCACTTCAGACTGCTCTCTCCATCATAAGAATTACAGGGCTGAAGCGACAGCATTTGAAGTAAAGATAAAGAGGAAGTTCTGTTGCCATCCCCTCCCTATGTGTCTCTTCAAGTTTCCCCCTTTGTTGTCATACTGTGCAACAAGTGTGTCGCACACCTTGCTGCGTGAAATTACCAATCATCACACAATGTGCTCACACTTTTCTGACATGGTGCTCTGGATGGTGCTTCAACAATAGGGCGTATGAGGCTTTGTGTAGATGGTCCACAGATACAGCGCTCGCTTTGCAAATGAAAAAATCACTTCACTGAGTCAGTGTAACACACCAAAACTGACATGTTTATGCTCTCAGCTTCAAGAGTGTCCTGTAATTGTATGTGCTGCACGGTGTGGCAACGGAAGTTAACAGTAGATGAAGGATGTGGGAGAGTGGTGCGATGTTGTGCGCAGATGGTAGTTATAGCCACCTTGGTTAGGGATGCAATTTCTCCATCCAAATGAGATTATGTGCTGCTAGATTTGGGATGTCCTGTTTTGTAATTTAGTGTTGCAGCATGTGATGTGGATTTAAGCAGCAGCAGCAGCAGCAGCGTGGAGGTGGAAACTCAGCTCTATCAGCTGCTGTACAGGGCTTGTCGCTGCGGATTGTGAGTCACTTTGCTGTCGTCACCGGTCGGTTAACATGTTTTTTCTGAATTTTCCTGGGATCAGGATGGGATTGAACTCACAGAGGCAACTTGTAGTGAGAAATATCCTTCACACACACACATCATTATGCTTTGTGTGCAGAGCTTTTACAGTAGCTGAGAGGATTCCTGAGATAAGTGCAGAACAATCTAATTTCTTGAATGCTCTCACACATCCACATTCCATGGATATCTGTTTTTTTTTTTTTTTGTATTGACTGAGACATTGCTAAGTTTTTAGAGGTCCTGTGAGTCAGACTCATAATGTGCCTGTTAATAGGAGAGTCTTCAGTTTCACCAGCATGGTAAGGTTATACCATGGCTGTGTTTGACTCAGGAAAGGGCTTGTTTTCTTGACTTACCGTGACCCCTGCTTTTTTTTTTTCCACTTGAAGAATGCTAGAGTATGTGTAACTCAATGCCACTTTTACACCTCACTGAAAAACTTACACTTCTAACTGATATTTTAATGATGTGCCTCTGCCTCCGTGAACTCCAACAGTGAAAAAGATCCAACTAACACCTATATGTAGCTGAGTTTGTGGCAGCGTTTTTACTTTTTTTATGCCCCCCCCCCCCCTTTTTTTTTTTTGGAACCTTGACAACTTAATGATGCATTTAAAACAGCTCATTTCAAGGCATCAGATGCCAACAAGAAGAAGTCTGACAAACATCAGTGGCGGAAAAGGAAGAAGTATTTCATGCTGCCTGTGACAGTTTCACTCCCAAGCCTTTTTTTCCCCTTGTAAGCGACATGTCATGTATGAAAGGTTTTCTTCTTTTTTCCCCCTATTTTTGGCAGATAGGCTGTTTCCAAATTTGCACAGATTGATGGTTATCTAAGAAAAGTTAAACATTGCCGTGGTCGTGTGTCAAAGATTGGACACATGTCAGAGTGACAGGCCGCCTCTCCTTTGTCAGTCTTTGATAAGGTGGTCTGCCCTCTGCCGTCTTGAGGATAGTCCAATACCAGTACTGTTTGTATTCAAACCTTGGGCTAAGAAATTGTTTGACAGATGAGCAGCAGAATAATTCAGTTCAAATAATCAGGAACACACACGTTGATTGCCAGCGCTGTGATGAGTTTGTGTCCTCTGTGGTCCTTTTTTCATCAGTCACCTGCTGTATCAATATTATGGTGCATGCAGACATCCTTGCAGGCAATATGACTGGAATACCAGAGTGTCTCAGTTGAGTTGACATGTGAAAATTCTCAGCTATGTAGACGCTTTTACCATTGAGCAACAGTTTTGCTCAGCCCTACCCCCACTGTTGGTGAAGGGATTGAGTTTCAGATATACAAAAGCTTCTAGACTCATTCTTCTCCCCTAAATGCAACAAGAATTGAGTTTGTAGACAGTTCAGTCAATTCCCTAAACTATCAAGAGCAGGAAGCGTAGGATTTCACACATTTGATCCAGTTGTGATTTGGAAGCTGCTCATATTTTGGGCAGGGATACTCCCCTGGCACATGGCTCACGGCTGAGAGGAGGCTGGATTTCTTAAAAGGACCTTTATTAGTTTCATTGCAAAACTCTCAAGGCTTATGGGTTTGTAAGTACGCAGTTCACAGCTCCAGATTTTCCAGCAATAATTCAAGAAACCCTCACACTGCAGGACAGAGGAAATCTCAGCCGATTTTCAAATTCAGATAATGGTGCGACGTTTGGCTGAACTTTGTGTTAGCTCCACAGCACTGAACACATAAGCCAATGATGATAGTTAGTTATAGCAGATCTCAGGGGAAAGAACTCCACATGACAACACATTATCGTGGAGGGAGTCAATTAATGTTTGGTGCTGATATTTACTACTGTAATTTTAATTGATAAAGGTCAGATAGATTAGATCAGATTAATTCCGAGTGTTGTGGCAAATTTTTCGCATGAGCTGTTCCAACATTAGAAGATGTTATTGGTCATCGGTCAAAGTTCACTGTCTCTTGTTAGTTGACTGGTGATGTGTGTACTCGGACTGATTCCAACAAACCCTGTGGCCCTGGACGTTCAGTGGACAGTATGAAATGAATGAATCAGTTATTTAACTAACAAAATAACTAAATAAATGAATACATTTTACTTAATTAGGTCAGGGAAGTCAATCTAATTTTGTTGCAGGTTTATTCCGGGAATTCATTTGCACTAAGCTAATTGATTTTTCAAATAAAATTTGATATTTAATGTTGGACATACTGTATAACAAAAGCATGTTATTGAATTAGAGCATTGCGCTGTTCATGTGTTGGTCACCCAGTCATACAAATGTGCAATGAACAGAGATGATGTTGAAAATGGGGCTAGATTTTGCTGTTGTATGTAGCGTACAGGAAGCCGTAGTTTCATAATTTATCACTCAGATCATGTGACTCTCGAACTCAAATGCCCCGTAGAGGTTGTGGCTTATTCCTGCAGTGGTTTTTATTGATGATGTAATGTGGCATGGGTTCTCTTGGACAGAGAACAGCTCTGTGCGGAATAGGCTTATTTGATGTGTTATTATTGATGAGGTTTTCTTTCTTCAAGGGTAATGAGCATCATTAAGACCACATTAAAGACCAATAAAAGCTAGTCAAGGATCTGTATTCAGCGTGCACTATAATGAATTCTAGAGTTATATCAGTTGTGAAAACACTTTTCTATTTTTCTTGTTCATTCCAAGGTTAAGTATTATCATCTTGTACAAACTGTCAGTATTTCTTTATGTGCATAGGCACATTGAGTGAACAGTAAACGCCTCCAGTATGTCAGTATGAATGCATTTAAAGAAAAATCAACCTTTTCCCATTGACTATCAAGAAAACAGGAAATGTGGGGACAGAGAAAGAGAAATCATACGACCAAAGAGCTTGATTACGGGGTAACATCTAACTCTTCATCTCTCCTCAAACCTATACTACTGTAGCATAATAACTAATCAGACTTCCAATGACCAAGTTGGTTCATGGGTAAAGTGGCATCATGTTTCAACCAAGAAGAAGAGAATAAAACAAAGACGAGATCACCGATTTTTTCCCCCTCTCGTCTGTCTGACAGTGTTATAGGAGAGAATTTTATTTCCGGGATTAAAAAGCTTATTTTTTATCTGCCTGGTCCATCGGTGTCAGTTTAACACATGTGACGAAGGGTGAGTTGTGCCGTGTGGGGTAAATTTGCAAGGGATTACTTACAACTATGCAGAGTTGGGAAAGCTCCGAAATCCTGGTCGCGTGATCCTTTCATGTGCCTGGGATCAGTTCTATGTCAGTGCACTACTCATTTAAACCATTAGTGTACATTACACTATCAAAATTTAAACACAAAATCTTCTTGTTATTAAGCAGGACTGCTAACCATCAGCTTTAGATGTGCAAAGAAACTTCACTCCAACAATTTGTTTTGCTTTGCATTCACCATCCAGGCCAGTGTGATATGGGCTTGCAAAGTCCTCTTCCCTGCACACTGTTTGCCTTTTGCTGTATGGACTCTGCCTTTTACCCATGATTTCTAGTCATTTTCAGTCAAATAAAAACATGGTTCAGAGACCTCAGCACCAGTGACCTTGTAGTAAATGGAAAGTGGAAAGCTCATGCTGACAGGCCAGTCGCAGGCCTCTCAGTTGGAGTATATCGTTAACACTGCAGCCCATGTGTGCTCGCATTTTATTCCCTCACTAGACAGTCTGAGCTTGTTCATCCTCCGCTGTGTGCATTAACAGTTGTGTCTCTGACCTGTATGAAATCCTTCAAATGCAGTTACATGTACTGTACGTACTGTATGTGTCTCTGACTCTGTAGTTAATCCTGCAGTGGCTCAGCGTGTCATTTAGTGGCTTTATAGAATCAGATTTGTGGGAGATCTGCTTTTTATAGACTCAGCAGCTTCTGCTTGCAACATCAGAAAAAGTGGCATCTAAAATAATGAATTAAATATCAACCACCTTTTTTTTTTTTTTTTTACCTTTGATGAAATGTCACAGAATGCGCAACTGTCCCTGACTTTACTTTCTCGATTGAAGTCGGAATATGATTTTTATTTAATCTTCTTCAACAGCTTGCACTTCAAGTGGACTTATGCTGTGTAAATGCACTTTACGTGGTCATGATGCTGAGGAGAATTATGGTACATGTTATTTATGTCAACCCTTACGGCAGTGCTTCTGGGGGAAGACGCAACATATGCACATTTTTAATATCATCTTGAAGGTCATAGTAATGTTGTTTCTATCATCTTTTATTAATTTCTCTGCACCAGGACAATGCATGGTTCAGTGAAAATATCAAGCTTTAGCTCAAGATAAATTAGAATAATTTTAATTAATTTGGATGCATTTCACCTGCATTAATACACTTTGGAGTGGATACGTATTTTCATAATAATTTATTTGTCTTAACTCTGTGATGTTCTGTGTTTTAAAATAGCTCCGTTGAGAAGCACTTCTTTCAAGGTGACCATCTGCACAAGGTTCACTCTCTTCAAAAAGTGAAGGGTGGAATATTAGCGAGCAGGGAGCGACACCATGGGTGATTATGTGGTGCCTAATTAGTCCACAATTTGGAGGCTTTATCGGGAAGGAAGTTACAATTAGGGGTGTTATGCAAACAGTGCCCTTGTCCTAGTTTTTCCTGGGCAGCAGGCTGCTTGTTGCCCTGTTAACAGTGGAAAAGGAGCTGATTGCTTCAAGTGTTGCCCTCTACATGCGTCACCTTTTAGTGTTCCGCTCCTCCTTCACTCAGATGTTAAACTACGTCCACGCCGCGCTGATTGCAGTCAATGTGCTCTGTCCTGTTCTGCTCTCACCGGTAATGGTGCACAACATACTTAGAGCGGGAATTATTTTCATCAGGGTGGTAAGGTCAGCAGGACGAGTGTCGCGCTGGCCTTCGACTTCAAAGTGTTTCTTCACTGTGCTCAGTCTTACTGGTCAGACTGGCCAAATTCTTTGCACACCGGCTCCCACTGTGTCACTGTCTGCACCTAAAATCTGTGTGTGTGTGTGTGTGTGTGTGTGTGTGTGTGTGTGTGTGTGTGTGTGTGTGTGTGTGTGTGTGTGTGTGTGTGTGTGTGTGTGTGTGTGTGTGTGTGTGTGTGTGTGTGTGTGTGTGTGCAACCTCTTGGGACAGGCATTTCCATGTAGTTTTCTGGTTCATCTCTGGTTCACTGACTTTTGTTTTAACATAATGTGGTTCAAATTACTCACTGATGGTAATAGACATTACTGCATTAGGACAAGATGAACCTCCATCTCTGGTTCTGACAGTCGTAAGGTTGTAATTTGTGATTATTATCATTGTCAATCTGCCTGTTATTCTCTCAATTAACTAGATTCACCATGGGCTAGAAACTGTTAAAATAGCGGGGGGGAAATAACATAAAAGAAACATTATTCTGAATATTATTTAAAATTTAACGGATGATGAATTATTTCCATGGTCTGGATCTGCTCATTCATTTACATCTCTGCACAACAGCCTAAAACAATGAGAGGTAATAATTCAGTATGAACCGTATTAAGACAGTTTCATCAGGTTGCAGTGACTCTTTTAAACCCCATGTGATGGAGAGTGCAGAATCTCCCCTGTGGGTGTGGTTGGTTGTTTTTCAGACTTTTGCTAATCAATTCAGGGAAGATACTGATTACACTGACTTAAAAAAAAGAAATACAATACTGTATATTGGAAGTATCAACAAAATGACAACATTAGTTAGATGGATAATGTACTTTGAAGGCTAAGTGTTTTGTTGTTAACACACTGTTCTGTGTACTGTACAAACAGGGGCAGCCTCGCTGATAGTGGCTCAATGGTGGTTGATGATGGTCACATCCAAAATTGTTCGTAATGACACTGGCTCTGTGATGTTAAACTAAGTGTAATCAGAGTTGAAACGCTCCCTGCAGCCAACTCATTATAATGTTGAGAGTGCGATCCAGTGCTCCAACACTAGACCAAGGTTGTGGAAATGAAGTGGATTAGTTGGCAGCTAGTAGAGAAACGTCAGTGTCAGTGATGAAGACGTTGATTAGAATGACAAACCTCTGCATCATGGACCTGAACCACGGAGGCTGAGACATGACCTGACAAGTCAATTCACCGTCATCATTCTTTTATGAAACCCTTTGTGTGAAAAAATGAACTTTGGAAAGCTTTCAGACATGTGAAGGCTCCTCCTGGTTTCTTTTTTTTTTCTTACGGCAGAATGTATTTTTGGTGAAAGTCTCATTTAAAAATGGATGAATCCATTAGAACATACCTGCTGTCCACCTTGATAAATATTGTAGAGCCCTACTTTCTGCGACCTCACCTGTCTCACTTTTAAAATTACTAGGTCGGACCATTTCCAGCTGTGTCATTTGACCCACAAACTTGACATTTCGTTCATTATTACAAATTGAAAACTCAGATAATGATTTTGAATTGGCTGAAGCCAGATTTTCAACATATGTGAATGTTTTGTGTGTGTGGGGGGGAGTAGTAGACAGGTACTGTTTCTAATATTCCTGTACTGACGAACACATGGGAAACATGAATAAATTATCCTTTTTTTAACACAAATATGGACACCGACATTATCCCATATTTTTCCCTGAACTGCTGTGATCTACAGTAGAGGATTACTGCTGATATAGCCAAGCTGTGACTGAGGACATCATATGCCATTAATGCTACAGTACTACACGATCTGTTACATCTGGGGGAGGGGATTATAAATCCACTTTAAAATATATATATTTAACTCATAATCTACATAACCCATATATAAAATGACTATATTTACATGGTGTGTGAGTGATTGTCCTGCAATGGTGGTCTGCCCCATGTGTGATTAGCTGACACTTTTGTGACATCCATTAAGATATTATGAAATGTGTAGTGCAGTGCTTCTGATTGTTGCATAACCCTTAGTAGTTTTTAAGCTTCTGATGAAATTAAAATGCTGCTTTTGTATTGCTTTATTGGAGGAAAGGCCCATACTTTGTGTATTAAATCACTTATATAACCCAAAAAATATTCCTTTTTAATTTAGGGAACAACACATTCACCGTTATCTGGACTCCATGAGATGTATGCTGCCTCTCAGAGCTGCACACAATGTTTCCATCAAGGACAAAAGTGCTGTTCTTCAGGCTTACGACCAGAGCAGGGTATAATTAGGAACTAAATGCTGCTTTAAGTCAGAATGTGGTCTGCAAGCATTTCCAAAGGACAACCAGTCTTGTGGTTTGTGGTTTTTATCATCAAATGCAAATTGCACAGTTGAAGAGGAGTGGCACTGACTCATAGAGTTTATAATATCCAGGAACCTCATCCGCTAAAACATTCATGCGGTGCAATATGTCAAAAGTAACATATTCATGTTTTTTCCAGATAGAGGACAGGCCATTAAAACTAGATTCAGCGGAGTTATAATTTTCTAGACCCCCCCCCCACCGCCCTTATTTTGCGGAGAAAAAAAAACTTACAGGAAAGTCAAAAAAGCCCCTGGGATCAAATTTTGAAAATATGCCAACAACAAGGAAGTGAATGTTAGCTTATGGTGTAAAGAATGGCAAATGACCAAAACACGTACATAAAACAAACATTCAACTGTATTCTCATAATAGAGGCGCTTTACAGCGACCAGAGTAAATATTACCAGTATATTATTTATCATCCATGTGATGAAGTGTGATCTGGAAAGGAAAGTCTCACTTTATACAAGTATTTACCCTAAAAATCTCATCCTCGCCGACGGATCGGATAACAGAGACGGGCATTATGGGAAGACTCCAAGTGATAGAGGAAAATTAATATGGCTTGTGTTTCCATTCAAAAATACCAGCAGAGTTGTGATCAGAGGGTTTATGTTGACAATGAAAATATCTGAAAACACTGTGTTAAGACAGCGTGTGTTTCCACTATACACACAGCTCCCCCTGCCCCTTCCACCCCTCTTCACCTCGCATGTATCAACAATTCAACTGCAGGATTAATACTAATCTCGTATTTTCAAAATCCTCTGACATTTACCCTGAAATGAAACACATTCCGAGACACTGGATCCCACAATGCAAAAGCATCTGTCAGTGGGGAGAAAATATCTGAATTATGTAAAATATTCAAGATTACATTTGGTTCAGATTAGCAAAGAAATCTGCCATGATTCACATTACTTCATCACCTAATGTAATATACTCATAATATAGCAATGTTGAATTTAGCTTCTTTGTATAAATCACTCAGTCTCAGTTGTGAAATTTGGCTGTGTGCAGGGAGCTTGCAGGGGTCTGGGAGCATCTTACACAGGGGAACAAAGGGCAGAGAGGGAACAGAATTTGGATATACAATAGGAATCAGTGGGTGGGGTGTGGTCTGGATGTTGGTGCTGGGGTGTGGATGGACAGTTTGCAGTGACAAAGGATGACAAGATGGCGGATGATGAATTCAGGGAGCCTGGTCAGCAGTTGTTAATAACAAAGGAGCTGCAGGATCAAAGGGTCAGTGGGAAGTCAGTGCACTCAAACATGAGAATATGTGTCTGGTCTCGAGGCCAGTCATATGTCATCTTCTTTTACTGTTCAGTGACATTTTTCAGGTGCATAAACTGAACCTCCTGGATTTCAGTTGTGGGTTCAGATCAACTCATTTTGCTCATGTTGCCTCTCTGGCTCGGAGCAGAGGACACTGTGGACTCTCAGAGGTCCTTTAAAATGTTAAACAAACTTATCGTTACTTGTAAATACAAAATATTTGTCTTGCACAAGCATGTTCACGACATGAAAACATTTTAAGCCGATGATCGTTCCCCAGAGGTTTCAGCAGTTACTGGTGTTTTACTGGTCCAAGCTAAATTCTTACTGCTTGTGGTTAAGAAGCAAGAACTATTTTAAGTAGGTTTCACTGGTTGTTGCTTGGTTGCATTATTAGCATCAACAGAGTTAAGAAAATCCTATTTGACAGATTTTCAAATATTCCATCAAGTGACCGTGGCTTATTTTTAGTTGCTAACCTCCTTTAATCTATGACACCAGCTGGTTTAGAAAAAGAAAAAAAATGGCTGAGCTGCACCTCAATCCATTTCAGCTATTCAACTATATTGTTTTACACAAGCTATGAGGAGACATTTCTCCTTTAGAGATCTGCCCCATGAAGTCAGCCAAAAATGTATTTCTTTTTCCTTTTAGTTTCAGGGAGGTCAGTGTAAGGTTGAAGACCCTTTATGTCTTCAGAAATAAACAACCCTCTGCCGCCATCATGGCTGTTGGAAGGAACCAGCTTTTCTTCAACGATTATGTGATTGTTTTGTGTTTGAGAGACTTTTTCACGGTCTGCGATACTACTAATGAGATCATTGAGCTGTACTTTGAATTCAGATCCATTGTTGACTTATTACAGAAAATTACACTCTATTGAGCTCAGTGGTGTTTTTGCGGTTGGTTTAAACTTTTTGGATACCCAGGTTTTTTTGTTTTTGTTTTGTGCTTTCTAATGAAAGTCTACCTCACAAACTCCAGCTTCTCTGATTCACTGTGGAGCGTTTCAGGAAATGACTTTGGTCAACCACAACTTTCTTGAAAAAAAGCAAAAAAAAGCATAAGACTGTCCACAATCAAGACTGCTGGTAATGTACCGGAAACCCAGTGTCTCCACTCAATGTATGCATGGCGTCTGTCCACATGACTCCGTTTCTGATGGACAATTTTTTTTAAATCTCCTTTTTTTTTTAAACCTTCTTCCTACAAAATATTCAAAAATCAACACATGAACAGTGAAGATATTCATCCGCCGCACCAGACAAGTTAAACCTTTATGACTAAATATAACATTTGGTTACTAAAATAATTGAGCACGCAAATGCTGGAATTAGAAAACTAAAACTAAACTGTAAATGTGCCTTCACTCCCATACTGTATAGTGTCAGTATTTAGTCATAGTGGTTCAACACTGTCTTGACACGCCAGCCTAAATACAGTTCTCTCAATATTGGTCTTATATCCTTGCAGAGAGCTGCAGTTTAAGTCATCAAGCCGCAGTTTGCAAAGACAAATAGAAACTTGTGGTTTATTCAAGTGGAGTTTGTATTCTAGCGACCAGTGATGAAAACACACATATTTATATGGTGTGTATTTTTCAAATTTTCATTTTGGCACATGCTCAAAAAGCATTTAACAAAAGGAATACTGTGTTTTGAATGAAATGCAGTAAATAAGAATGTCCATGTTTCTCCCTGTGAGAGTTGTGTTTACTTTGGAGGTTTGGACGCTGGCCAGTGGAGGAGGAATAGTTTTCAGAAATAATCAGGGGGCGCACTTATTACCCAGGATTCTCTTCTTAAAATGGTAAATGATACTCTTCTACATCCCTGCAAGCAGGAGTCTGCACATGAAGGAGAAATCCCTCTAGATTTTGAGAGAGAGAGAGACAAAAAAAAAAAAGCTCCATGCTTCATTTTGGTTTAATGTTTCACGGGGGCTCAAACTGTGCTGTAAAAGGTTAAGATATTTGTTCTTAATGTGTTGGAACGACAGTCTCACTTAGGAGGTGTGCGGAAAAGAGCCGGAAAAAAACAAACTGTAGCCGATGTGCACCCCCGTGATTTCTAATTGTGGCAAACTAGCTGACATTTCACACCACTTAGAAGAGCTGGACTCACATAAAAATGACACAAAAAAAAGAAAGAAGAAAAAACACAATTTACCGTGTATGCAGTGGAGGGATTAATAAGAAATTTATTCCCACTGAAACTTCAAAAATCTACTAATGTCATACAAGGTTGCTCAACTTTAATAGGCTACATATACTGCAGTACTCTGTAATGATAATGACCAGTTAGTATCCAGATTCCCTGTTTCTGGTTTCCTGTTGGTTAAGCTTTGCACCTACAGCAACACCAGCCAGTTATTTAGATGAAAATAGCGCCTCAGGAGCTGTCAGTGGAATATTCTATATTGGCTTAGTTAGCACAGCAAACAGGTAGTATCTATCCTTGTTTGCCTGTGGTCAAATGTTGTTCCATCTGTGGTTGTTTGCTGTGCAAAGCCATAAACGTCTTCATTCTGTAAGCTTATTCAGCTCTCAGACTGGACATCCTTATTTCAGGGCTGAGACTAGTGAAAATATTGATGGATTGAGGTATTATGGTTTTGTGTGCAGCAAACCCATGACGGCTCGGTATTTACAGTTTCATTTTAAGATCACAAAGTTGCGCACTCGCACCGGAGACAATGTATATGCTCACGTCCTCGTTTCCCAGAAATGACTCCCTGTGTCAGCATGAAGGTTTAAAAGTTTCTTATAAAGTTTCAGATTATAAACAGGCACCAGAGGGAGGGGGTAGGGGGTACAGGGGTTTAGAAAAAAGAAAAAAGTCTGGAAAATATCAAAAGTTTGCTTTGCTGTAACAGTTGGTTCTCATGTCACTTGTAGCAGCCAACTGCACAAATAAAGACATGCTTACTGTGCAGTCCCTCTGCTGCAGCCACTGCATAGACATTCAAGTAATGGAATATACGTACATTTACTGTATATGTCAATGTTATCCTACTTTTTGCTTCTATACTACAGTACATGTCTGAAGGAAATAATCTACTTTTTACTCCACTAGTCATTTTCCTCTTGAGAACATCCCTGAGATAATTTGACTATATAATATTTACTTTGTTGTGTGTTTATCTGAAAGTGTTAGAAACAGTGGGAGAAACAATTATGTTCTGCAGGACTGAACATATTTGTCATTGGTTGTTTGCTGCTTGAACACAATTATAATTATACAAACATAACTTTTCTCCACATCATCTGACATTCACAAATAAATAAATCATGTTTTTCGGATTCAGATGATTAAAATGTCATTGTAATTTTAGAGAGAACAGAACATAGTTATTATCATTGTAACAAGAGCATCCTGAGAATATGTTCACATTGCCTTTACCCTTTGAAGTGGTTGAGGTAATATCTTACATTTTAAAAGCCGAAAAGCCTGTGACATGTTTTGATTTCATGGCCTGTTGCATGCTGGTCTATTGAACAAGGTGGGAGGCAGGACCACATTATACAGCACACATTGCTTCTCTCAGCCAATAATGATCAATAATGATCAATGAGGGCATCCATAGTAATTTGCTCTACAAATGGACATGTTGTATTTTTCTGACTGGTTGTTAGTATTTTTTTTTTTTTTTACCTATATATGAATTTAACTAATCCATTCTATGTCGTTTGGCTTCTCTGCCTCCTGGTGAATGAATTTTCCATCACTATAGAAACCAGCCCACACACTTTGCTTTGATGGACACAAGAACAAAATCAGATTTCTTTACATCCAGGTTTGTGATTTGTGTCTGAAACTGACAAATTCAGCTGCAGCCAGGGAGTCAGCTGCTCTGAGCGAACGTCTGTCTTTAATTTGTACTATTTGCTCTGCATCACTGAACCAAAAAAACAAGACGGGGTGTTTTTCTTTTTTTTTTTTTCAGCTATACCTCCAGGCACCCTCTATGGCACACACGTTAGTTTGTGTTTGATTGTGTGGATACTGTGGATGCATACTATGTTTTTTTTTCTTCCTTTTCCTGCAATATGGCTCAGAGCACCGTGAAAACTCCTACATGACAGCGTAGAAAATCCCTATGATTTGTGCGCCGATCTGTGATTTAGGTTTAGCGCCGAGCTTGAATTTATTTATTTATTTTTTATGTTTTCATTTCCACTTTTCTTGTCACGCTCTGTTAGAAATTAATGTGGTCATTTTCAATACAGTCACATTTGTCATTGCCTAACAGTAATCTGTGGTCAAACAGCAAGCCAGTCAGTGTGTGTGACCTATTAGAATGGAAAATGTTTTCTTGACTGGAAAACCACACCTGAGGTACCTCGCCACACTGAAACACAATGTTCAAGAGCTGAGGAAATATATGGTGTAAGGAAATGTTGGGAGTAAAAATGTTGTTTTTGTCTGTGTTGTAACTTTGTCATGGCTGATTAGTTACCACATAGACGATTTAACCGCAGAAACACAAGCTGGAACTATGAATAATAAGTGAAACTGATCCTGTTTACTCAGTGGGTGGAAAAAAAAAAAGTATTTTGCTGTATGACAGTTAAGACATAAATAAATATGCTGCAATGCTTAGTCTATGGACATTTGACGGTTGAACTGTTCTGTACAAAGTACAATCTAATCTGACCTTTCAGATCCGGAGCAGGCTGCCTTACATCCAGGCCACCCCTGTTGCTTTCATTCAAAATGTCAGTAACGTACATTTTGAGGTATATTTGACTGGATTTCAATTGTGCTGTCTGTAGCACTATGACCAGGGATGTAGAGAGCGGTTAGGGGATTTTGCAGCAGCTGGGAAGAGGGAAATCATGTCTGTGTGTCAGCTAACTGATGCATTTCATGCTCATTTCTACACTAGGAGCAAAGTCAGAACCTTTGCTTTAGACCCAGATGGGACCACAAATGTGCAGCTAAAATATTCACCCTCTTTTTGTTTAACAGTCAGCATCTTCGGATTTTGGTTTATCCAACATGACTTACACTTCAGTATTTCCCTAACTCCCAAACCCTGTCATTTTCTGTTTCTGTAGGTGTACGCCGATGATGTGCTCACAAAAGAGGAACAGATAGGCCTGTTGTTCAGAGCCAAACGGAAGTGTGAAGGCAACATCAAGTCAAAGCACAAGGTTCCTGGTGAGTAAAGAAACAAGACATTGTCTGCAGCCATGCAAGTGCACTAATGTTGCCCTAAATGCTATGAATGCCAATATAGGCATGTTCACAGTGACAGAGATAGAGTGCTGATGTTATGCTGGTATAATGTTTATCATGTTCACCAACACAAGTTAATTGTGTTAGCATGCTAATTAGCGCAAAACCACAATACAGAACTGAGGCTGAGGGGAGCGTTGTTAGTTTGACCCTAATGATGATCACCACAGTTATTACAGTTAATACTGTGGGCGACATGAATGACATAACAATCCATCCAGCAGTTGTTGAGACATTTCACTCAACACCACGGACAATGACCTCATGGTCTGGCTAGAGGAAATGTCAGGAGATCATCAAAGTCAGAAAGATTCATCTTCAATGGGCCATGATTGTCTTGTACCAAATTTTATGGGAGACATGTCAGACAGATAAGTCCAGATAGACAGACCAGCACTGTCTGCCGCCCCCACAGTCACACCCACCAACATGACCGCAAATGTGAGGAAACATTTCAGACCCTCAGACCTTGTGTAGGATCCATGTATACCATTGATCGGATTTGTTTTTATTATCCAAGAGCTGGTGGCCTGGTCAAAGAAATTACATCATTTACGCTAAAATCATCGAATTTAATGAGTGTGTTGCATAGATAACAGACACAATCCATACGCCTGTCCATCACGGTTTGTGTATATTGAATGAAATGACTTGTATAGCAACAGGTAGATACCATGGAGAGATAAGTGATTGATGAAAGCAGAAGGAAGCTACTGTAATTATGCAGGATATGTGATGGGCTCATGCAACAGCAAGGTCCCACTTCATTAGCCTTAATTAGGCTTCCACCAGTGTGATTTTGTGCTATACCTGCTCATCTATTAAGGGAGCTCCCTACTGAATACCAGTCAGAGACTGAGGTTCAATGGGGAATGCAACCCCAATACCCCTCACGGACATAGATTTGAAATACGTAGAATGTACAAGGGTGTCAGGATGTCAGGAGTATCAGTAGGAGCCCGGAGGAAGAAAATCAATCAGAACAAATGGTAAAAAATTTTACCAGGTACTAAAGGAGTGAGCAGCCATAGCTCCTAGCAGCAGCAGCGTGATGAGGGCTGAAGGGTGAAAGTGAGAGTCTAGGACAGCCTTGTTGTCTTGAGTGAATGTGATTGGTGACTGCTTTGAATGTGACTGTTGATTATTAAGAGCTTATACTAATCAGCGGATGTTGTGCACACTTCAGCACTTCTCTGCCTTTTTTATGCCTGCTTTTATGCTGATGTGCTCAAGTCAAACACGTGTTTTGAGGCAGTTCCCAGGCAGTCCAATGCGTACTCTTAAGTCAATGGTTACATTTGAAAATGCTGCTCTGTTTCCTTTGTCCTCCCTGTGGCTTTCCAGAGGCTGGGATCGAGGGCAAAACTGATCCCGGGCTGTATTTGTGTATTTATGGGTGTCTGAGGAGCACCATTTTCCAGCAGACCCCAGCATCTACTGTATCTCATTGTGGTTATTGTCATTTTCCCAGTTGATTGTTCAGAGAAGGATGTTGAATTCCACAGTCAAACCAATCATATTATTTTCTCTTTAACCCCAGTGCATTGTGGTCGCATTGAATTCCTCGACCCTCCAAACGATACCCCCTTCTAGATGAAACACATAATTAAAAATGTTTACTTTCAGGCTCTGAACACAAAAACTTTTGTTGACCATTCCCGGGAGTTGCTTTGCCCTCTGCGGTGGTATTTCCCAACTTCTCATGGTTTGGATAAATGTCCATAAATCTCAGATTGGATTTAAGAAAATATGACAGAATTGCTACTATTGAAAACTGCAGGCGCCGAACAGCAGCTTGTGTAAGACATCCCAGGGTTTTACGTAACAACGCTGTGCTTTTAATGGGATGGCCATAGATGCTAATGAAAAGCAGAGCAGTCAGCTAAACATTCGGCCTCCCTCAGATGAGAGTCTGTGCTACTCATCTGACCACATCATGCTTAATCTGTCCTGACGTGTCATAGTGACTGGCGAGCCTGGTGTCACACTCATGCAGCCACCTCCAAGCAACGTTTGCAGTTGTCTTTTCATTTACAATCCCTTTATTGTAGAGTGAATATGAATGTCATAATTTTGATTAATTATTACTTGCACATCATCAGATTTAAGGTGAGAATTCAATTGATTTGGTCGGAGAAAACCAATTTAATTAATTTAAAATTAGCCTAGTTTGTTCTTTATTTGATACATTAATAAAATACATATTGTGAATAATAGTCAGTTGCAGCCCTAGTTCAGTGCACTACATGCACTTTCACGGGCATGTTTCTGTCTGTGCATCAGTGAGGATGTTTGGACTCTAACAAGTCAATCAGAAATGCCTGTCGGGGGATTCTGGGAAATGCTTTGGGTGCTGTTTTGGGGGAACATCAGCGCATGAGAGCTCGGCCTGCATACCTGATGATGCTGGCAGTCACACACTGGACGTGAGTCATCCTGCATGTGGTGGCTGTTTTATGACCTCTTTTGGAAGGTTGCACATGTCCGTTCAATCACATAACAGTCAAAGGAATTAGAAAAAGCATATTTCATTAATAAAGAAAAAAAAAGAAGAGAGTCCCCGGTGTGGTTGTGTTGTATGCCTGGATAAACACAAATGTGCTCTTTGAACATGCTTGATTTGAGAATTTTTTAACCTAATGGCACGTGAATTGCGTTTATTTCGCTTTACTTGAACCTGATTTGAACTTAAGAGTCTCATCTGGTTGTTTGTTTGTAATTATGTAATGTGGAAATGATTTTATATCTGAGTAGTACTTTTGCTGTGATGTGGAGTGAAATTATGGAGGCTGTCAAGATTTGAGATAAAGTTCAAGGAAATCATTATTTGTGCTTTCTGATGACCCGTGTAAGCATTTTCTTTGAAGTGGTTGTTAGGTTTTGGACAGAGTTCACTCATGCCATTTTTTTCTTTCACGTTTTCTTTTTTTTCCTCTTGTGTTGTGGCATGGCCTTGAATCTGTGGGTTGAGGTAAACTCAGAGAATAGCAGCTAGTGTGCATTTTTTAGGACTTTGGCTTTACATCTTTGTCTTGCCTGTGTCCTGTCTGACCACCCCCAGAGTTTTTTTTTCTTTATCTGGCACTGCCAACTTGTGGTTTTCTGAACTATTATAAGAGATGTGGAGTGATGACTATTTTAAAACACCAGCAGTGTGAAACGTCAGATTTACTCAAGAGTAATGAATTGATTGTGCACTGAAAAAGATGAGGTTCTGTGTGAGGCTGAAACTTTGGTTTGGTTGTATTTCAGCATTTTATCTATTTGTTTTTATTTCTCATTTGTGCTTTAAATACACAAAAGTCTCCATTACGTGGCTGAGACAAGGTTTTCATTGAGGGAAACACTGAGGTTTGCCTGGAGAGGACAGTGGAGGGATGTGGGTTCAATGCCCCAGACCTTGCAGTGTGAAAATAGCTCAGCCTTCAAGCTTGTGGTCTGGGTGTAGAATAACATCAGCAATCATTATAAAAGGTTGCGTGTATCAGGAGAAAGTGTAATATGTGTTTTGACATCTGCAGGTCATAATCAAATGAGTTGGGGGGGAAAGAAAACCTTATTAAAAACCCCAGTTACATCACTAATACCAAAGTCCCCCCATAGTCACGTTTATATTTAAATCGTGGTCAAGAAAGTTTCGGGAAATTATATATATGTGTGTGTGTGTGTGTGTGTGTGTGTGTGTGTGTGTGTGTGTGTGTGTGTGTGTGTGTGTGTGTGTGTGTGTGTGTGTGTGTGTGTGTGTGTGTGTGTGTGTGTGTGTTCAGTGTTTAATTTAAGCCAGTTAGTAGGTGGTCCGATGGTAATAAAACCTATGGCAAAAGTGAACAGCAATTCTACATTTACTCCCAGGATGTGTGGTCAGCGTGATTTTGAAAACTAAACGCTGTTTTTCTCCCACCAGAGATCTGCAGGAATCCGTCAGCTCCACTCAGTCTGCTCTTTAATTTAGTGACAGGCAAATAAAAAGCATGTCGTCATCGCTTCAGATGTTTCTTTGTAAGTTTGATTACAGGAATGAGAAAATAATGGATCTACTGCAAAGAGAGTATAGTTTTAGTTTTATCCTCAGCTACTTATTAGTGGTCAAAGTGGGGCAGATGTTTTCAATAATACAACATAAATGCCAAGCCATGAGAGGAGGTTGTTGCCAGGAATCTGTGGGGAAAGGGACTTTGCGCCCACTATCAGAGGGCTGAGGTTCACGGTTTAGCTGACAATTAAGGGGGCTCAGTGCTGCGAAACTTCTTCTTTTTTTTCCGTTTGAACCTGCAGCTCTTTGTGTGATCTAAGTATAGACACATTATAACAAAATCACATGGGCAGCATTCCTCACTGAAAATAGATGACAAAGTTTTTGCTATGTTCACAAAAAGGAATGTCAGTCAGCAATGTTGTAGGAATCACACGAAAGTGAAGGAAACAATGAGAGGTTTGAGTTTGACTTGTTACTTTCTAAATGTTTATTCACCACAGCCTCAAACACTCTAAACTTTAATTGAGAATGCCTCCAAGTTTTATTTGACCAGCCGATCCTGTAATTGAAGCAAAACGCATGAAGCATAATTACAGGATGTTAAAATAGTTGATTTCTTTAAATTGGTTCGTCTGGTACTGATTATTCATTAAGAAATGCAAATCTGACAAGAATCCGACAACAGTTTTTTATTGTTATTAGGCTACCATTATTATTTTGATCAGTATCATTACTATTAGCGACCATCAAAGGCGTGATGTATCTTGTATTTTAACGTGTAAACGTTTTTTTCTGCATTTATGTGAATACAACATCAGTGTTAAATACGTGTTAATTAAAGTGCAACAGTTTTGCCTCTCATTTGTTATTATTCACTAGTTGTATTCTATCAGAGACAAAAAATAAATAAAAGCCACAATGATATCAGCAGCCGGCCTATTGAAAAAGTTATATCACCACTAATTACTTTGATATGTATTTATATTGTGTGCACTTGGTTTTTTGTAAAATAACATAGAGAGGTGACTATAGCTCCCCGATAACAAAGTTTGAAAATGAAAGAGAAACAAAAATAATTTAATTGTTAACAAAGTTGCTAATTTGTTTAACTGTTGCAGTTCTTTATCAAAGCAAAATGAGAAATATTGTACTGTTGCAGCTTGTCTGTTTTTCTTTGTTTTCTTGGGACTGTTTGTGAGATAAAACAAGACACTCGAAGACCACGAGGAGAACATTTCTTAATAGATATTTTAGGTAATTTTGTAAAATTTACCATAATTAAGTTGAGTGTGGGAAGAGGACAGTCTCCTATGTAACATAACAGTTTTATTTTTGCTGTAATAAGCTAAATTGGATAACTGGATAATGCTGTGCAACCAGTGTTGAAGGGAATATTTCAAATTACATCCATACTGCAACCAATTCCATACAACATAGAAACAATAGGATGTTATCAACAGCGTAGCAGTTATGAAAAGCTGCTGCAGCTAACACTGACAGGCTGTAGTAAACACACACTGCTTCAATGGAAAACTTGTTGTCAGTGTGAATTGCACCATTGTCTTAATAATATCACAACACAGGGGGAGTGCATGGACAGAGCGATGCTTTTCTCAAACAAGACAGACTTAACACAGATTACTCAGTTTCCTGTCCAGTGTTTATTTACATGTAGTACGTTAAGTTCATGCATGGCCTAGTTTGTAAAGGACAACAGAATCATTTATAACACACGGTCCCTGTTCTTGTAGATGCCCTTAGCCATGTAACACTGCAGCTAACGTGGAACAATTCTCCGTGGCTCTATTTTTAAAAGTCAGCACTGTGTTTGTCTCCACAGATGGTTTCTGCTCACCAGAATGGGACGGTATTGTTTGTTGGCCTGAAGGGCCTCCGGGAAAGCTTGTATCTACCGCCTGTCCAGAGTACATCTATGACTTCAACCATAAAGGTGAGTCTGGCCCTGGATACAGTCAGCAGTTGAAGCCCTGAAGCTCATTTTCGCTGTGAAGTGAAATAGCACCAGGTCTCAGACGCTAGCTACTGTTTACTTTACAATCATATCATAGATCTGAAACCTCTTTTGCAATTTCTCATTAATTAAAATGAATAATTGTAATGAATTATTGACTGTGTTTGCTAACAAAAGGCAGACTCTGTAATTAAAAATAGACTCTTCCTCTTCATCTTGATGTCTAGGCCTAGCATACCGTCGGTGTGACAACAATGGAACGTGGGAGCTGGCCACAATCAACAAGACATGGGCCAATTATAACGAATGTGCAAAATTCCTCTATCATTACAACCACAGCCATGAAAAGGTGAGATCAGTCTCATTTGCATTCCCATGCTCAGTGACACAGTTACATTGCCTTCCTTCTAGAATAATTAAGAGCAATAGTCTCCATGAATGCATCTCCTGAATAAATTGTCACATAGAAGTATTAGCTAATATAGCCTTTTAGGCAACTGTTGCACTGTTTTGCACTGTAATTTCAATCCCTCTGAAATGCGTAATGCATTTCAACTTGCCTATCCATTAGCCTAGATAATTTCCTACATTTCTATTCAAATATTAATTTAAAATGGTCACATTGGTCATAATTGAAAAACTTGTCAGGAACGAGATCTAATGGAAGCGTAGAGCTAATTAATAATGACAAAAACCTCATATCCAGTGTCCAATAACTAGAAAATAAGAACTTTGCAGTGAACCAATGTCATCATGTTTTGTTTTTTTTGGCAATTGTTGACTAACGCAGCTTTAAATGTACAGATTTTATTGTTTATTGTTTTATTGTTACAGTTTTTTCTTCTCTTCAACATGTGCAAATCTTTTAAATGTCATGTAATTTACATGGCCAAAAACACGGCAACCTTCAAACATCACATTCAAGTGCGACTGACAAAATACTATGCTTTTAGAACAACTTTATTTTTTTACACAGTCTTAGAAACTGGCTGTGGGGAGTTTGCTCCCATTAAGCCACAAGATCATCACTGAGGTCAGTCATGGGTGATTGGCTCACAGTCAGTGGTCCATCTCAGCCCAGGTGTCCTCAAACCCATCAAACACCTTGATGGGGTTGAGTTGAGGTCAGGGCTTTTTTTTTCTTTCTGTTTTCTTTCTTTTCTTTGTTTTTTACCACGAAAGGCAGAAATGGCAGAAATGGTTTCTTTATGGACCTTACTTTGCTCCCAGGGGACACAGTCACACTGAGATAGAAAAGGCCTTCTGCAAGATATGGCCAAAAAGTGAGAAGTTCACTATTGTCACTGTAATAACACTGTGATGTAAGACTATGATTCATCTTAACTAGAACCAATCCGTGGGGAAAAAACAGTAGAATAAGTAAAGTATAAACCACATACTTTTTTTGCAAATCATGTGTTTCCTCGTGAATAGTTTTACGCTACTGTATGTTTATTAAATTACTCTAATTTGCTCTTGTCAAAGAAACCATTTATTACATGCTGACATGGGCTTTATGCTTATTTCATATCTGTCCCATCAGTAGCCAGTCTCCCCCTGGTTGTGCATTGTAACATAACGTAATACAGTAGCGAATCAACTAACCACTCCCACAGATCCTGCATTTGTAATCTTGACACAGTACTGCTCTACCTAAATATATGTGGAACGTAACTATCTGTTATAGACAATCTAAACAGAACCAGCGTGTGAGAGTCGACCCTTGGATCGTAAATGCCGTAAATGCTGAGCAAGCAACACACCACAGCGTATGTTGTGGGAGAGTTGTTTTGTTAACTGAGTATGGCAGCTTTTTACACACACAAACACACACACACAGCATTTGCAACCGGATTGCAGTTGCTCCTCTTGTGTTTCTCTATCATTGCGTTTGGGGGGTTGGATGTCAGAACACAACACTGGCAGTGAATAGGACCACTGGGTATTGTAAGAAGAGTGGAAAACAGCTCGAATTTGGCTGCAAATGGAAAAATAGCACTTACTCATCCATTACGGTGTGTATGTGTGAGCATGTTTGTCCTGTATAAGTAATTACAAGTTTTTTGTTTTTGTTTTGTTTTTTCTTAAGAATGATCCGGAAACATTTTAATAATCTTGCATATTAAATATAATTTAGAATCTAAGTGAATGAGGTATATTATGGTTTTCTGTCAATTGCCTCTCTAGTTCATCTTGTTGCTAGTGGTTACAATTAATGTAGCCCTCTGCACATGAGCACATGGATCATAGAGTAATAGAGTAATCAATCACTCATTGATAAAAACACATGGCAAAGCTCACTCAGGAAGTTTGACACATGTTGGTTTGATTCCCCACTCATTTTTGCCATGACACGATACAAATATAAGCTGCCCCACATAAATTTTCCTCTCCCCAGCTTGAATGCGGTGCGGAGGATGTGGGCATAACCTCATCATGGCACCCTTCAATTTCTCTCTGACTTCAGACGTTTATGTTGATGTGCTCCCAAGGGAGCGGTTGCAGCAGTTAATGACAAATACATGCACACGAATGGAAGCCCCACACAGCACAACTGCCATATACCACCACCACAACTTAGACGGGGGGGATTCTGGCTCAGGATCCTGATGCTAAATGATAACAGCAGTTGAGTATCTGGTTACATCACATGGGGCTCTTGGCCCCATCAGCCTGTTGACTCACAGAGGGTCTGCTCAGTGGCTCTCCTTACATTGTCCTCTGGCTGCCAGCTCTCTGCTGGAAGATCACACCGCCACACCCAGTCTTTCTCAGCTCCATCATACATATCAAGTATTGTTTGTATTGTAACTTCTAGGTACTCTATGAATCTGTCACCATGCATTTTCAAATGCAGGCATTATGTAGCTAGATTTCAGGGGGGAAATATTAATATGATGTGGAAATGTATTCCTTTATCTTTATATTTACTTTGCCTTTTGTGAAAGCTTGTTCTTTGCAGTAAAATCACTTGCCCAAAATAATGAGGTCACTAAAATTTGATTATATTTGTTATAATGTTACTAAGATCAAAAAAATAACCCCTTACTGAGGCTGAATCAAGTCTTGTAAAATCTAACACGTATTCCATGTTAGATTTTACAAGACTTGATTTAACCTAAACTGAATGTTTCTAGTTTTCCAACAGTAATAGCATCACTAAAAGCGAATAAAATCCTGCCAGTGTAGAAGTGGGAGATAGACATTAAAGTTAAACTGTTTTTACGGAAAACATGAAAGTGATCCTCCTGACCTGCACCCTGCTAAGATGTGAGGTGCAGACTGTGCAAAGAAGCCAGTGAGACTGTCCAGCACATATTAGCAAGGTGTAGGATGCAAACTGGGGCAGCATACACCAAGAGGCATAATGAGTAGCTGGGATAATGTACAGGGACATCTGTGCCAAGTATGGATTAGAAGTCCCCAAGTCCCCAAAGAAAGAGGTTGAGAACAACAGAGCTAAAATCCAGTGGGACTTCAAGTTCCAGGCTGATAAGCAGCTGCTGGCTGTTCAAGCAGATATGGTTGTTGCTTATAGCCAAAGAGCAGGAGAGGCCAGTAGTGACAGATGTGAGAATCATTGCTGACAGTAACATTAGGAAGAACAAGCACAAGAAAATCGAGAAGCATCAGTGACTGGAAGAACAACTGGAACAGATGTGGAGGGTGAAGGCCAAAGTGGTTCATTTGGTAATAGGAGGAGCATTGTGGGGTTGTGACTCCCAAAACTAGGAGAGTGGCTCCAGCAGATTGTTGGTACAACATCTCGAATATTATCCAGAAGAGTGCAAGCCTATAGGATCTGCTAAGATACTGAGCAGAACCCTCAAACTCCTAGGACTGGAGCTTTAGAAGAACATTTACCACCCTCGTGTACTGTAGGGGTGAGAGGGAGATTTATATACAGTACTGTATATCTAAAAAAAAAAAAATCTATTCAGGTGGTTGTATTATCAAAAGATTTTTTTTCTTTTACAAAAAATTGAAGTGATTTAATCCAAACCTGCAGTACATCTAGCACCACAGTAAAAGGAGGATGTGCTGCAGTTGTCTGGGTCTTTAACTCTTTATCCTTTTGCTGCCATGGTGATCTATCATTTTATCGTCTCCCAACAGGAGGTCTTTCATCGCCTGTATCTCATCTACACAGTGGGATACTCCATTTCTCTGGGCTCGCTCATGGTGGCCGTAGTCATTTTGGGATATTTCCGGTGAGTTTTTCAATCAATCCTTTCAGCCATAACAGGTCTCAGGAGATATATTGAGACACAGGGTCAGAAATTAAGGTGAGAGCAATTGCAGAAGGGATCAAAACATGCAATCTCAGTGTTTAATGACATGATGAAGACACCGGTTTCTCACCATGCTACAGTACTTAATCAGGCTCCGAAGAAGCAGAGTGCATACTAATTTCATGATAACCTAATGGAGAAAAAAAGAAAACAGGCTTTATCATGAAATCATGCAATCCTCCCTCTCAGCATGATCATGCGATGTATAATATTTTGTGTCACGGCAGCAACATGAAGCATGCAAACTGTATCCAACGCTACCTTTGACTTTTACTTTGACTTTTAACTGACTATGATATGTCTACCTTTGAGGAGGAGCCTGCCCCAGGGCTTGCAGCAATGCATGCCTCGTTGCCTGACATTTAGAGTCTGTGTTATTTTCATGCTGATTTTAAGTTTCAGTGATAAACAACCAAAGCTTGGATATTGATTTTGTAATTCCGCCAAAGCCTAGACAGATTGCTGTTCCTTTCGCCTTTCCCTGAAATATATAAAGTTGATGAATAAGTTCTTTGAAAACGTGAAAAATCGAGCGTGTACACAAATCCTTACACGCAATGTAAGGATTTGTTTCTTCACAGCTGATTAATGCAGAGCAGATTTGTCATTATTTGCTCATTTTATTGAGCGTAGGGAGTATCAGGAATCGATGTGAAGCTGCTGTTTACCAATGCTCACACCGGCGTGACTTACTGTACAGGCAGGCAGTCAGAAAGGAACGCTCCCAACTGGCACCAGGAAATCTACAGGTCAAATGAGTTTAATAAGTTATCCCAGGGGCCCATCTGACATTCTGGCTCTGTGCTGCAGAGCACTCTAGCCATGTCTCCCCTTCAACATGTCAGCTTTTAGACAGGAGAGCTCATAAATGTTTTCTAGGGAGAGAAAAGGGATATTTCACATTAGCAGTTGTGTTCGGTATTTTTCACCAGGGAAATGTTTGCTACTCCTACCTCCTGCTCCTGGATCAATCATTTTCAGTGGGCAGCAAAGACAAATGTTAACCTCATTTCAGTCAGACAACTCTGGAATTATTGAGCGTAGGCATGGCAAGCTGAAGCACAGCATAGTTAGCATATCCTTGAGCATGGCTGCAGCAGGTTTGGTGTCAGACTCTGTCTCGTTTATTTGTTCCCTGAATTATCTGCTTTACCAGACATCACAGGGAATTAAGCAGACCCCTGCAGGGGATCATAGAGACAGAGCCCACAGGTGGATGCTGGGGAGGAGGTGGGTTTGCAAAAACCCCATAGGCAGCAGTAGCAGCAGCAGCAGCAGCAGCAGCAGCAGCGAGATGTAAGCAGTAGCTGCAGAGTAGCAGCAGCGGCAGCATAGCCAGGGATGAGCAGGTAAATTGGTGGGTGTAAATAGCCCGCCCTATTTGGATGAGGAGAGCATTTGACTGATCAGCTGATCAGGATGGGCGCAGCTTGAGTCGTTCCGCCTGAACTAGCTTCGCAGGCTTTGCATCATTAATGAGGCTTCAATAGGCAACATCGGATACAGTGAGATAATTTCAGTATTAATTTTTATTTTCATAAGATTTTAGAATAATCTACTTCAGATTATCTTTTTAAAAGTATTAAAAATGGTGAATATTCAGTTAATGTTATAATTAGTTTTCTTTTAATTGGCAGTGTAGTGATATAACCTTTGCAGCTATTGATCCAGCAACCTGATTCCAATACTGGGGTCTAATCACCAAAGGGCCGCGCCCCTGCAGGAAACTCCCAGACAGGATGTTTTGGGAGATTTTTTTTGATGGATAAACTTGCGCTTGTCTGGAAAGGAAATTTGCATGCTTCTCTCGACACATGCTTGCAATTTTGTTTTTTACAGCTCACTTTGAGCCCAGCATTTCAATATTTGTGCGTTTCAAGCCCCTAAATCTCAAGAATGTGTTATAGTCAGCGTGGAATTCAGCTGGCTCTAATTAGGATGAGTATTGTTTGTGTGTGTGAGTGTGTGTGAGCGCACGTGTGTGAAAATACTTACACATAAATGAAAGGTGTGCCAGCTCACATGTACGAACACACACACATACAAACACAAATGCACAATTTTCAGCATTATCTATTGTTTGACCTTGCGCCTCTTGTGTGTTTTGTCCCCAGACGATTACACTGCACCAGGAACTACATCCACATGCACCTATTTGTGTCCTACATGCTAAGAGCCATTAGTATTTTTGTGAAAGATATTGTGCTCTACTCTGGATCGGCCTTGGAGAACATGGAAAGAGTCACAGTGGAAGACCTCAAGTCCATCACTGAAGCTCCGCCAGCCAACAAAACACAGTTTGTAAGTACACCAGCATGACTGAAACACACCCACAGTGGATATGGGGGTCAAATGAAACACTTCATCATTGAAAAATACTCACACAATTCCTCCTGTAAGGTTATATTTTAGTGTATATGCCATCACATGGAATGAGAGATATGTTATGGCACATAATACATGATATAGCCATTAAAGGACTTTCTCTTCTCCTGCAGACAAAATAATCATAAAAATCATTGATGTCTTTCTGCACTGCATGTACAGATAATTTGATTTGTAGAGTAGGCTAGTTGGGCGTTAAACGTTTTGCTTCCAAAGAGGAAGTGGTATTTTGCAGGATCTCACCTGCTTTTCCAGTGCTGCTGCTGCTGGAGCAAATAAACTGTACTATTTGTCACCATGCCAGACTTTTACTAGGCCAGAACTTGGCTTTCCCTTTCAGCGTCAAGTTTAAAAAATGGGTGAAGACTGGGTACTTTTCATGCATGCTTTAATATGCAAACAAACAATTTGTGCAATATATTTGGTTGACACTTTTATCCCGTGGCTCTCAAAACTGAGAGATTACTGAGAGAGGAAGAAGTGGTTTGTTAGCGTACAGTAGGCTACATGCTGTACGTGACACAATAATGGATTAAACTGTACATGTGTGTGCTGCTGCATACTTTCGTGTGTGTAGCAAAGACCTAGCAGTCAAGGAAAAACTGTATCCTAGGGCTGCTGTTGACAGATCAATAAAAATGTGAAGCCTTTGTAGATTTAGATGCAAGTGACCATATATATTTATATAGACTCAGGCCATTTCACATAGACAGGGGGCAACATAGTGGTTGGCACTGTCCCTTCACAGCAAGAGGGCTCTTTGTTTGTCATTTGCTCAAGGTACGCCACTTTCCTCCCTCCAGCAGTTTAGTTCAATTAGTGTTTCTATATTGTCTGACGGTGTAAACATGAGAGTGAATGATCCTCGAGAACGCCTAAGGATAAGGTTGGGGGTCACAGGGTTAATTGACAACAGCTTAATTGGCGCCTCTAAATTGCTCATTCTGTAGGTCTGAATGTGTGCATGGATGATTGTTTGTTTCTGTTTGTGTCAGCCGTGTGATTGACTGGCGACCTGTTCACAGTGTTAGGTGCTAAAATTAGGAAATGTGCAAATAGTCACCTTCTATTTGCACATTTCGCTTTTTTAAAACTTAAACTGCACCATAATGTTAGTATTCTGTATGACTGATTCTGGGGAGTTACACCACACAGGGTTTACAACACCTCAGTCGCAACATTGGAATATATTCCAATACTAGCAGAGAGAGATAAAGGTTATAGATCCAAAAATATTCAGTCACAAATCTTTGAATCAATGCATAGAAGCACAACTAAAAAACGACGCCATGGCAAACCCCCCCGCCCACTGTCAGTGGCCCAGAAATGCTTGTTAGAATACACACTGATGAGAAAAGGTAGATATGACAATTATAAGGCTGGTAATCAGTAGAGGGACAGAGGGGCGCTTAGTCTCAACAATCACAGCATGACAATAGAGCAGTGAGGAGGCGGACTTTAACTGGAGCCCAATCAATGGCCGACTAAATCATTATGGGCTCCTGAGACTTGCACACAACCTCTCAATATCTCAATACAGCAGACCACATACATTACTAACAGCATTATTATTAACCTCTGTTTGAACAAATAAGCTATAATAACATAAAACACCACTGTCAATTAAAATATCAAAGGAACAGTTTGAGGAAACTCATTTTGACCATAGACATGTTAGAGTTAGGGGTATTAATTTAGTTTCTTAACGTTTTTCCAGGTTAGTTCAATCAATAACTTGTTTGACGTGTCTCCCAGTTTTCACTGCTCTCATGTACAGAGCCAGCAGGGCCCCGGGGAAATCTACACAGTCCAAAAAGCAATTTAAACATGTGACTTTAACACAAAAGCTGCAGCTTGCTGCTGTGACACCCCCAGTTTCGATCTTACATCACTTCAACCAATCAGCTGGAATAAAACATTCATATCAAACTCCCAAGTTTGATTCACCTTTTCCTTGTGAAGTGTCAAACACACAAACTGACAGCTGTAAACTCTTCCGAGGACTTGTTAACTGCAAACAAACCACAAATGTTATGCATAAATTACGAGTTTCAGTTTTGCTCATGTAGAAATAAAAGTGGTCGTACTTTCAAACAAAGCTCAGAAGAAAGTTTGGGCTCCTGCAAGTGTAGATAATGAATCAAGACTCTGAAATAACAGGCTGTGAATAGCATGGGCATAAATACCATTCAAAATATGTGAGTTTACTGTCGGCTGATGTTCACACATGCTTTACGATTAGGCTGCCAGGAGAGCTAAGACGCACAAGTACATTATGTCCATTCACTATATTGTCTTTACTTTGTCGGTGGTACATCTGCACTAGATACATTTTAATATAAAGTAAAAATATCCACATGCTATTTTTCTTCTCTTAAATGTCACAGCCTTTAGTCCAGAATCCCAAGGATTAATGTGCATTCTGAGTGATTCTCCACTATACAGTACACACTACATCGAATAGACACACTGTAACTCAGCAACACTAAAGAAGGCACAGCTTGTTGTTTATGCCATGTTGTGAAAGGTCAAGTTAGTAAGGTCACAGTAACATGTGGTTGTCAGGCATTCAGCTGACAAAAGGTTACAGTAATATCCCGCTTCAGAGCAACAATAAAAGTTGGATTTCACCTGCAATTAAAAGTGATGAAAATTCTTGTTTTCTTGGTTTGAACCGAACGTGTGCTTTCCATGCACAGATATTCTAGGAACATTTTTATAACAAGTCTAGAGCTGCATGTTGAAATGCTCACAAGGGTAATGCTACCATGATGATTGTAAGAGGGTAATATTAACTATTAGTTTAGCGATTAGTTTGCATGCTGATTACAGATAACGTCTGTAGGTAGAGCTCAAATCTCGCCGGCTTTACTGTGAAACAACTGCAGCATCATGTGAAAAAGCGTTCCAGCATGTATTCATCAGGTGAAAGTCAGTGTATGGCAGGTGATTACATTTTGTTCTCCTTGTTTGCTGTTTGTGTCTAGATTGGCTGCAAGGTGGTTGTGACCTTGTTCATGTACTTTCTGGCGACCAATTACTACTGGATCCTTGTTGAGGGTCTGTACCTCCACAGCCTCATCTTCATGACCTTCTTCTCAGACAGAAAGTATCTATGGGGATTTACTCTGATTGGCTGGGGTGAGTTCTGCTTCATTTCCATTCTGTCTCTATGCACGTGATTACAATATGAATTATGAATCATATTATATAATAATGCCGTGCAAATTAAACATTATGTAAGCTATTTTGGTCTAATTAGTATGCAAAGGATTTGAACAAAAATAAAATGGGAGGCACTTGTCCCTTGCTGATATTTTCTTAATAAGTAAATGAAGACAATGGAAAGGGTGTAAAGACACACACTCATGAATATGGGCTTTACAGTTCCTGCATTGTACACACTGTGCGTATAAGTTACATAAGCACAGCGCATACAATGTGGATGCTGTGCTCCCCAGGCTCTACCTGCCTAGCATATTATGGACGTCTATTTTGAAAGCATTAAAAGTAATCTCAAGTTATTTTTAAAAATTAAATGTATTCTTTTTTCCTCTTTTATTTTTCAGGAGTACCGGCTATGTTTGTGACAGTTTGGGCAACTGTGAGAGCCGTCTTTGCAGACACAGAGTAAGTGAACTGCACAAATAATGAGACATTATTCTTACTAACTTACTAACTTCAGCGTAGAGAGGCTGAGGTCATTAATTGCTTGAGGCAAAGAAGGCACGCAAAACAATGTCAATGATGTAAGTCTAAATGTGGTTGTATAATGCTGTGTCTGTGGAAAGAGTATTGCAACAAAAATACCTGTCTGCACAAGAATGTAGTGTCATAGTCAAGACCACCTAACCCAAGACTAAGACCAAGGGGGTGAGGTTTAGGTTAGACCGAGACCAAGACCTTGAAAATGTCTAAAATCCTAATTCTTTTAAATGGTGAAATATGCATATTTTCCTTCATATCCTTCAATCCATCAATCCTGATTACTACATACATTTCAAGTTTTTGTGATAAACATTGAAGACAGGGTTGAAAGCTGAGTAAAAAAAGAATCTAAGTGAAGTCACCTGTCTTTACATTGGTCGTCAACCATGGTCAAGCAGTGAGGAAACTGGAACTGAGAGCTCACGGCTAAGCTGGTATCCAGCAGCTGTCTAGTGGAGCGAAGCCACATATTTCTTTTTGTCGTCTTCAGGAGAGCAGCAGAAGATTTCCGCCTCCCTTTTGAGCTTTTTTTGGACAGGAAAACAAACCAAGCATGATAATAACCACATCTCTGCCATGTGCATGTAGCAGTAATTGGTAGTATGGAGGAAGAAGTAATGGTAGTAATTTTGTTAAGAAATTCAAATCCACTATAATGACACAAAGGGTGTCAAATTGGATATAACTGAAATGACGATTTATGCTGTTTACCTACAAAGCTATGACATTTTCTTGCTGATGAAAGCCACACATACAGAGGAGATGACCTCAGTGTCCTCAATGGGAGGTTAAGGCGCAAGCAAAAAGAAAAGGTGCAAAAGCCCTTGAACACTGAGGCCACTTGCTTTGGTAATGGATCAATGTAAGTCTGGAAATTTCATGTAAACATGTATTTTGACAAATTGAATTCATGTCAGAATGGTTTCATATGATACTTGTGTCCGGCACTTTCACATGAAATTAAACAGAGGGGCGATAAGGTCAGTGCCTTGTGCGATTCTCTGTCTTACTGCAGTGATCACTAGAGACATGAAAGTGGAACAGGGGGGTCATGCATCATCACATCTGCCATCTTGATCCCTACTTATCTCTTGCTGATCGCTGTTTTGTTGATGTTTATCTGCTGCAGGTGTTGGGACTTAAGTGCAGGCAATTTGAAATGGATATATCAAGTGCCTATCCTGGCGGCTGTAGTGGTGAGTACCCTCTCGCTGTTTGCATCTTTGCCGTGCTGTAAAGGTAATGACAGTGTTTCACTGCACCTGTTGGATTACAGCTGCTGGATAAGACGCTGTATTACTATATGCTTGCAGTGACACTCGATCACAACCTTCCATCTCTCTCTTTTTTTCCCAGGTTAACTTCATGTTATTTCTGAACATCATCAGAGTCTTGGCAACTAAACTACGAGAAACAAACGCTGGACGGTGTGACACGAGGCAACAGTACAGGTACTGAGGACTGGCATTGTGTGAAATTATTATTTTCTTTTCAAAATATTACTAGAGCAGCCACTTGTTTTGATTCATTCATCATATGACGAATTTATATCCTGCATCATGAAGCCATGAATGAATTACTCCCACTCTGTTTCCATCATGAGGAAGGCTCAGGAAATGGGGATTGCAGTGATACATAATAATGTCCCATCACTGTCATGAACCAAAGGCTGCAAGTAAAGATTATTATCAAATGAGGAATCAGTCTCTTATAATGCATTATGTAATCTATTTCAAAATCGCAATGAATAATATTACATAGTAAATAATGCTGCTGTCAGTAATGGCATCTCAGGTGAAGGTCTTTGAATTCCTTGTTATGACTCACAGTCCAAAAGTTTTCAATTCATAATGACTTTATAATGACTTATAATGAAAAAGGAGCAAAATTTCACATTTGAAAAGATGGAAACAGCGAATGTTTTGCACTTTGGCTTGATGAAGTTCACTTGAACTCAAACAACCATCACTTGCTTAAGTACTCGGGACTAATTTACTAATCAACTAATTGTTCCACCACCAAATCAGATGTAACCTTTTGCCGAAGTGAAGCCCTTAAAGTATAGCAGTCTGTAAACAAAATGAATGGCTGAATAAAAGAATGAATGGTTGATCGAATTAACATGCAGAAATTAGATACTTTAAACTGACTCTACTGTATGTCATTTTGTTCAGATTTGTTCATTATACTCTGCCGTTACAGAAAACTGTTGAAGTCCACACTGGTGCTGATGCCACTGTTCGGTGTCCACTACATCATATTCAACGCCATGCCATACACAGAGGTGTCTGGAGTTCCCTGGCTGATCCAGATGCATTACGAGATGCTTTTTAACTCCTTCCAGGTGAAGCCGCTGTGGTGGAAATGTCTATTTACCTCTGAGGACCTCACATTAATATTAATGTACTGTAACCTTTCAAGCTGAACAAAATCTGATTGACCTGATCTGGATTCCTCAAGGTTAACATGTCTTTATCACCGAGAAAAAAAAAGGGATCAATTGTGACTTAATGAGGTATTCAGTTGTGGTTAGAACTTAATTAAGTTAAAAACCAATAGGCTGGTGGCTGATGGTTTAGAATACCATAGGGAATATCAATGTAAGTGGCTAAAATGTCATATTATCTCCACACTAAAGATAGCTCCTCTCTTTTCCAGGGATTCTTAGTGGCGATTATTTACTGCTTTTGCAACGGGGAGGTAAGAGAAGTTTCGTATTTTATGGCAAAAATTGACTGGCATGATATTCAAGCTCTTGACTGAATAGCCTCTTCTTTCTTTTCTAAGGTACAAGCCGAGATCAAAAAGTCCTGGAGCAGGAGGACTCTGGCTCTGGACTTCAAAAGAAAAGCGCGGAGCGGCAGTAACACTTACAGCTATGGACCTATGGTATCACACACCAGTGTTACTAACGTCACTGCCAGAGGACCGCTGGCCCTCCACCTCACCACAAGGCTGGGACCGGTGCCTGTGAACGGGCACAGGAACCTCCCCGGGTACGTGAAGAACGGCTCCGTCTCAGAGAACTCGATACCTTCGTCGGGACAGGAGCTCCACATTCCCGAGGAGGAGCATTCTGCCCACACGCCACGGCCCTGCGAGGACGAGAAACCCTCACCTGTGGTCGAGGAGGAGAGGGAGACAGTCATGTGACCGCTGTGTATAGGGATGAAAACTGGAAAACAAAACAAAACAAAATCATAACACAGTCTCAGGATGGTCTGCCAGTTTTTTTTTCTCCTGTGAATCGAGCCAGAACTTCAGCTACTGATGAGGCTCAAGGCAAAAAAAAAAAAAGAAAAGAAAAAAAAAGAAACGGTGTATCACTTCCGTGAGCTGGGCCACCTTTATTTGAGGGATGATGACCCTCGCTGTTGTGGCAAACACTCTCAACCCCGTCAACAACCACCTGCCACAGTGAATGTGTAAAAGGCTGAAAACAGACTGCCGTTTCTTATTTCATTCCCACTGCCATCGTGTTTTTCTGTTTGCTTTTTTGGCAGACGTCTTGTGCATAAATCAAACTGGGATTAGTTAGTAGCAGTAGTTGCCAGGAACAGCCTTAATCACCTATGTAAAGCCAGGTTGGTTTTTCGTGCACTTAGTGGCACACATGTGGGGCAATTTCATCAGCATTAAGTCAGTGTTAGTAGACGAAGTGTAGACTCTGTTTAAAAAAAAAAAAGTATTATTAAAGCTACTATTTTGAGGGATCTGTTCATGTTCTCTGACATGGTATCTCATTTGCTCTGCATTGACTTAAATCCACTTCAGTGTAAAAGGGAAGGTACTCAGGTAATTGAAGTCCTCTGTTGTTGCACACCTATTTTTATACATTTAAAATGGTGTTTTTAACATGGTCAGCATCTCTCTCTCTCTCTCTGGGGGGGATGCTGGTATGTTACATAAGGCTGTGTTGAAATACTCTTGTTTTGAAGAAAAAAAAAAAGTTGTATAGTCTGTGCTGTTTAGAAAGACCCAGTATTCATCTCTTTAATTGTAACAGATTTCAAAGTGTTCAAATGAATGTTTCATATTCAGATTCTCCACACACGCACACACACGCACACACACACACAACATGATGCCAAAGTAAGAATATCTGCTCGAGAACCGTCTCTTTCTGTGGGTTGAGCGTCAGCTGAGGTAAAGAGGACCTTAATGGAAATCTGACAGAAATAGTATCAAGTGTTCTCACGCATAGTTTTCAAAGATGAAGAGACCCCACCACCACCACCACCACAACTCCACCCCATTTAAAAACACAGGGTGCAGGAAATGGTCATATGTTCCAGTGGAATCTTAATTAAATGAGGAATCCAATATAATCTCAAATTCCCCTGGAATTCCAAGAGCGATGTTATTAGTGGTGGATATGAAGGAAAACCCAGAGATGAATAACACACAGTAATTTTCACAGATGGTCCAGTGTTATGCTGCTTTTTGATGTATATATACAAGTCACAATGTTTACAAAGATCAGAAATACATTCTAATTGTGAGCTAATAGTGTTCATGTGTATGGATATGTTATAAAGCTATGTTTCAGTGTATATATTTTTTTTCTTTTTTCTTTTTTTTTCATGTGTTTGTTTACGGAATGTTTGCAATATTTGATTATGTACATTGTCCAAAAACAAAACTGGTGAATATATTTACAGGTGATGGAGGGCATTCAGACGAGCATTTAATGAAGCATTAGACAAGATATCTTAAACTCTGTAACTTGTTATTTACTGCACTTGACCTGCGTGGTTAGCAGGTTAGGTCACATACCCTACTACATTACCAAAGAGAAAGGGCAGAATACGTGCTGCCAGCGTAAAAGGTTATTTTGCAGTATTTTTCATCCACCGCCTTGTTTACAGTGACCAAAGAGTCTTAAAGTCATCCTCTCTCCAAAAAGCTTTTAAACAAAATTAAACTAAAAGTTTTAAGTTAAATTTAAAGTATTTGCTACTGGTAGTTAGTGCAGGAGGTGTCAAGATATAAAATAGTTGAAATACAAGCCCTTTGTTGATTCAGGTATTTAGAATAAATGTTCAGTTACATGTTAACAGAAGTGAAGTAAATGAGAAAACCGTCCATGATCCTCAGTGGCTCAGTAACAATGAACTAAGACCATCAATATTAAAGGCAGTTTTGTTACTCCTAAGATTTTTTTTGACTTAACTTGGTCTCAAGAGCTGAATTAGTCACAGTTTTGTTTGGACTAACATGTGATGGATTTGTGATTTAGCTCAGATTCAGCTAAACACAGTTTTACCTCACATAAATTCCAACTAATATGTGACCAAAGCTAATATTTGCTCTTGTGTGCAGTGTTATCCCATGTTTTTTGTTTGTTTTTCTTTTAATTTCTGAACACCTTTTGATGGTAATAACTCTTGGCCTTCATGCTGTCATCTGCTCTCAGTCGCTTCACACAGACTGATTTACGCTCCCAGCTCCTTGATTCTTAGATTCCCAGATTCCCAGATTAGTGCCCCCACCAGTTGCTCAGTCCAGTTTGGGTGCGTGCTCTCGGCCTGGTCTGATCAGTTTGTATCACCTACAAGCCCACCCAGCAGATTTACGTCTAAAAGAGCAGACTTTAAAACTTTACAACCTGTCTGCTGTTTGTTAATTACGCAGTTGTATTTGTAAGGATGAGTCTGGTAATAATTTGTTTCCAACCCCACGAAAAGACCAAAAAAAAGGACAGAGAAAAAAACTACATTTACCTGCCTTGTAAAACACAAATGAGCCACACATTTTTATTGGGTGACATGTTCCCTATTACAATGTACATGGGCACTGTAGGGTTGTTTTTTTTCCTTTTGTTTGTTTGTTTTCTGAACCAATCCCACAAATACCACCCTGGATGTGCATAAATACTCACTAGCTGACCAAATGTGTGTTAATCTCAGAAACGTCCCTGACAAATGCACTATTTACCCCTGCCTGAGTAACATGTGCTAAAAGCTACAGGGCCCTGGTGCTTTGGGAAATTACACTGCCTTTCTTTTTGAAAATTAAACAACGCATTTGTGACAAAATTTTGAACGCTTGTACTTTTAGTAGGAATAAATTAGATTTTGGACAAGAGACAAGTGCATGGTTGGAAAGTACTGGGATATATTTTCAGTCTTTTTATGGTTTTTTTTAATAATGAGGAAAATATAAAATCATTTTAGAAATATCCACAAAAATCCTCATCTGAGTCAGACACTTCCTGTTTCTGGTCAGACAAGTTTAATTTTGATAATTTGCTGTAGAATTCAGAGATTCTGCGTTTTGGCCTTTAAGGAACTCTAGGTTGGACCCAACAGGGCAATTTCCATGGGGATCGGTCATGATTGCGACCCGCTGAAAAGGATTCACTAGAACAGTAATTACAGATGGCTGCAGGCCACGGGGAGGAAAGGGAGAAGGAAAAGGTTGAGAGAAACCTCTTGTCACTTGACGATTAGATGCATCTTGTCCTTACAGTGTTAATATGTAGGAAAAAAAGACGTTTTTTCATCAAAAGGGCGGGGGCGGGGTCAGAGCATTCAAAGCGTTTATTAAAGTAACACTAGGAAAATTATATATGAGCACTTTAATACCCTATAATACAGTATTTTGTTCTGATTGTATCATGTAAAATGATTGTGTTTTGGAATCAAGTGTACAATAAGGCCAATAACCATAGAGCTAATGTTGTATTTCATTGTTTTCAAATACCTCTCATGGAAGTATAAAATGTGTTTAATTGTCTTTTATTTATCTTGTGCCGAAATGTACTCAGTGGAGTGGACATTGGTCTTCATGCTTTTTTTAAGAGACACATCTCACCTTCACATCACTCCAAAGTGATGTAGGCATGTTGTAGATATCAGTGTAAACTTGGACTCAAATAGGAAGATGTTTTCTGGTTTCTAATGTTCATCAGTGAATTGTGAATAAGTCAATAAATCTATAATTTTTCTGTACTCATATTTTTGCAACTTTCGATGACTTTCTAATGTAGACAAAATATCCATACTGCATTTTGTTATATATAAGCTTTTATTTTAAATATATTGTCATACAAATTTAACTCTAGAAAAAAAGAAGTTCCCAAAATGCAATGAAAAAGTTTTTTTTTTTTTTTCAGTGTTCGTCAATGGAGGGTAGAGTTCACTTCTGAGATTTCTTGGCTCCCCCTTTAGCCCCTCCTTTTACTCCTTTATCTCCTTTATCTCCTTTATCTCCTTTCTCACCTTTGTCTCCCTTCTCTCCAGATTTCTTCCCTTTCCCCTCACCGTCCTCTTTCTTAGATGCTCCCTTTTCACCCTTCTTCTTTGCTGGTGCATCGTTTTCATCTCCTTTTCCTTTTTCTTTGCTGTCCTTGCCCTCTTTCTTGCCCTCCTTGGTCTTCTTCGCTCCTTTATCACCATCCACTTTCCCAGAGACTGTTGTCACCTCCTCTTTTTCCTCTGCTTTTGGTGCAGCTGCAAGAAGAAGAAAAAAAACACAACACAAGGGTTAAAGGCTGCATGGCAGCATCAGGTATCATCAGGGTCCTGCCTCTAAGGGTAATTGGTAGGAAGAATTAAAGCGGACAGAAAGCCAGGCTAAGTAGGTTGCGTGTAATGAAGGCACATCTGTTTCTATCTGTCCTAATAAGCATGGTCTATTTATTCTTTTAATGGGATTGTTTGAAGGGTTTTCAGAGTGAGAAATGGAGAACAAAGGTTTACAGTTAGCTTTGTGTGCAGAAGACAGTGTTTTTCTCATTATTCTCCCAGAGGTGACACCCAGAGTATCTACACTGGTGATAACAGAGATAGTGCAGATGAGCATCTTTATTTTGTCAGGTTTAGTTTGATACATTATGGTTGCAAATAATATAACACAAGCATTTCAAACTATTTCACTATTTTAAAGTCCAGTTTGACATTTTGGGGAACACACTTAGAGTAAGATGAGAAGATTCATAACAGTCTTGTGTCTGTCCAGTAAACATAAAGTTTCAATCAGCATAAAGACTGGAAAGAGTGAAAAACAGCTGGCATGACTCACTTACTAAAATAACAGAATCTGCTTACCAGCAACTGTAAATCTCAATAATTACAAGATTATAACTCATTTGTTTAATTGTACCAACAAAAAAAAACCCTAATAAAAAAAGCCGACAGAGAATGACGACGACACGTTTGCGCTCCTCGCCAAGATGAGGCCCAACATATAAACTGGTGGGAAACCATTGTTTTTATATTTTGGTTTTGATGTTGTTTCCTTTGGACAGAGCCAGATATGATCAGATTTTACCACCAACTCTGGGTTATAAAGTATATTTTTGCACATTTTCAAAAAATATTACCCCCTGACTGTCCCCACATCTTCTCTGAAGCAGTTACAATATCTCCAAATCTGCATGATAATTTACCTGGAAAGGCTGCATGTGGAGATCTTAATTCATTAAATGTTCAAAAGCCTTTATGCTCTGTATCCAATTTGTTTAAGAGTTACCTCTAATTGTTTATATGGACATTTATTTATTTTTATATTTAAAAACTAAAGGCAGTTCATGAGAGGAATTCATTTTTGTTCATTTCTAGGAACATTAAATCACAGCAGTCGTTTTTCAGGCGTCACATTTCCCAGACAGCTTTGCAAAACAAGAGCTGCACCCCTGAATTAAAGCTGACAAAGCTAACAGGGTCCAACAAGCCTGCTTTGAGCTTTAAGCAAGACTTAACAAATGACACCTGACTCTGTAGATCAACAAGAAAAAGTGACGTTATTTTTACACTTCAGCAACTATTGTTTAAAATCTGTGAAAATTGCTCAAAGGAAAGACACCAGACGGGGTTCATGGAACTCCGTTGCTTCCTTTCTTTTTTCTCTCACTCTCTTTTTTTTCTTTTTTTTTCCAGTAGCAAAGCAAACATTTGCCCGGTGCTCCACAAAAGCTTCAGGGACACTGGATACACAAACAAAGGCCAAGAAGCCAAATGACAAACACAGACCAAATGTCAGGAGTTGCCGGCGGGGGTCAGAGTAAATCTGAAATGATTTTGCCCCCGTATTTTACTGTGTTGAATCCAGCTGACTTAAAATATTCAATCAACCATCAGAATGTTTGTGAATGGATTTCTTTGTTCTTTCCAATTTTTCCTGTTTGTCCTCCCGTTTCTTTTTATACCAGTTGATTGTAAAAAAAAAAAAAAAAAAAAAAAGATATAGGCAGGTTAAAGCCAGGGCTGATGAGGGCGTGTAATTAAATGTTAGATTTCAAATCCCTCATATGACTCAGACATTGTTCCAACATTGTTCTGAACTTGGAGGGTTGCTGCCTTTTCACTGCCCCTGTGTCCTGCTATTTACACACTGTGTGCACTGTAGTGGAATAATTAAAGGTTAACATTGCCTTCTACGAAAGGTCTTGACCCTCACACCATCACAGAATGTCAAAAGTTTAGCACAGACATAACTATACAGCTTTTGAGGGCACTGTGCCTTTTGGCATTTACCCCCCAAAAAAAAGAAAAGAGAGAGAGTGGAGGTGATTGTCAGGATTGTATATGTGATCTCAGAACATTGGTTAATATTTATGTATGACTTGTAACCTGACAGAATTCCTTTTCAGTCAGCATGCTGTGAACCATGAATGACCTTTGCCTCTCTGCCCAGTCAGAGCTACGCAGGGACAGATGTGTGAGAGATGCGTTCGAGGTCCTACAGTAGTTGCAACAGTTAGGTCACAACAGTACCTCCCATTTTCAGCCACAGATGGAAATATGCACTTTGCACCGCAGAAGAATCGGGTCTGCCGCAAAGATGATGGTGTAAGTAAAGGTGTTGTTCACAACTCAGTTTTTTCAGCTCTTGCTTTTATATTGAATTTGTATGAGTGCTTGTGGAGGAGATGGAGAGAAAGGGATGACAGACAGAGGCTAGGACTTTGTTTCTTTCCTCTTCCTTCTCACAATTTGAGACACATATTGGCTGTGAAACTGGAAACTGCCTCAGTTTCTCATATTTTATCTCAGATGCTTTTAACAGTTCGGTTAAGTACGTGCAAATGGAAGCACACACAGAAGCTAAATGTCAGACTTCTTAATAGTGCAAAAATGTATGTCAGATTTAACTGAGAGTTTACACAATACATGTTTCAGTATTTCTAATTTGATAAGCAAAAAATATATTCATTCAGGCATTTCTTGATCCTCATTTCTAAGATTTAATTACCTGTTCAGTTATAGTGGGTGTCATTTTTGCTGTTTTTATTGTGAATTTAATTCGGCATTAAGATGTTTAACGATTCTTATCCAACAACACTCATTCATATACGTGAACATTTGGTTTGTCAGATGATTATTGTGTGTTTCATCTTGCATACTCCAAACACGATGTAATCACTGGAGAAAAGCGGCAATTTGCATATTTGCACACATTTATGTTCCCCTCCTCATTAGTTAACCCGGCAGCAGGCATCACACTGTGGTTTGTATGAAGTTCATGGATGAGAGCAGCTAATAAATATGTGTTCATCCTCACTCTTTATACAGGCCACAGTCTGTGCAGCCCCTTCAGCCTCTCTCACAGCCACATGGTTGATTAGTTAGATAGTCACGAAAGAGGATTTACTCCAATGCATATTAGATCAGCTCTATATAGTGACTCTGGGGACCGGGGAGATATGGACACTCTCTCCACAGTAGCTCCATGATGTGAATTTGTTTTCTTTATATTATCTAACACAGATCTTATTTGGCACAATTTTCATGCAAGAAATAACGTATTGACAGCTTGATGCTTTTTCTTGCATAATTAATTTCACAATAACTGTTGACTGTATTCACGTAGACGACTGCATAATGTTTCATCCAGAGAAACGAGACGAGACAGATGTCAGTCCCTATCTGTCACTGTTCTTAACCTGAAAAAGCCACTGTTACTGTAAGCAGCTGAGATGGATTAGCAACACACCAAATTCATCAGAGAGAATGGGGGGGGGGGGGGGGGGGGGGGAGTAAGAGCAAGAACATTCATCCACAGATCAGTGCTGACATCATATTTAATTAAGAGCAGCGGGAGATAGTGTGAATGATTTGCTTTTGTCAAAGCTAATCTGAGGAAAGAAAACAGAGAAAAGACAAACACAGAGAACAGACAGGCATGCTGCATGCATTATTATTTCTCCACTGGTGTAATGTCCACAGCAATTTTCTGTCTCACAAAAGATATCTACGTCATATACTGTTGACATTTCTGTGCAGATATACTTGAAAATAATATGTGCATTTACATTACTGTAAAAACATCTAGGCATTAGGAAAGAGGGGAGCCTCACAAATTACAAAAAATATAAACTATGTAAAAAGTCCAGCTGCCCTAAAGGTGTTGTGTTTTGTAGCCACATAGTTTGTAATGCACACAGTTACTGTCACGCAAAGTTTGTAAAATTAAAATATGCTCTATTTTCTGACAATGATGTGGTAAGCGAATAAATGCAAGGTGCATTTTTATTTGCCATGGTGTTACGTAAAGGAAGGCCAGATGGACTAACTGCAGGACAGATGGATGCAGGATACATGAAGGTGACTTTTACAGTGATCACCAATGTATAACATAGATTTTCTTAAAGTCACTTAGCCAAGAAAAGTGTCTGAGAGAAGATAAAAAGAAAAGGAGAGAGAAAAATCATCCCGACTCAGGCAAACTGACGGAGCTGGAGGGCTCTTCGTTGACCCTAACTACTGAGAGCTGGCTGCTGTTTGTGCTTTGAGGTTGGACCTGCTCAGAGACTGTCTGTACTGCAGAGGCATCAGAGGTAGCTGGAGGAAAAGTAGGAAGAGAAGAGAAGAGAAGAGAAGAGAAGAGAAGAGAAGAGAAGAGAAGAGAAGAGAAGAGAAGAGAAGAGAAGAGAAGAGAAGAGAAGAGAAAATTTAGTACAGAGAAAAACACAGAGCAGATGAAATGTAACCAAGTGCAGCGTGTTTTGTGATTTGTGGGGTGAGAAGAAGAGACAGTGAAAACTTCAGAAATTAAAGCTGCCCTAGAAAAGATGTTATGTAAAAAGACAGCTGTCCTCTTAGCCTTAATAACAAAGTGAGACTACAATAGCGAAGTCCTGCAAGACCCTTATTAAAAACTAAAAATGTATAAATATGCTCCTCTGCCCACAGACAGAGACCCAAATCCAACAATCACAGAGTGGTCTGCTGGGGTATAAAGAGCTGTTCAGTGATGTTACAGGACTTCAGTGTATGACCGTTGAAAGAGTTTTCAGACATTTATCTCCCATTCTCTCATTTACGGCTACAAGTATTTGAAGTTGCTTCAAACGGGGAATTAAAAAGCAACTGTGGCACAAGAAGCAACGAGCCGGGCGATTCCAGGAAAGCGCCACAGCTGACATCAGAGTTAGAGCTCATGCTTGTTATTATTACCAATTTAATATAGTCATATTAATACTGGAAAGATATTAAAGAGGTACTTACATCCTGGGATCTCAGTCAGCTCATTCAGAGGTGGCACTGTCTCTAATGTGTTGGCGTATTTCTTGGCGGCCTGTCGCTGTGCGCTCCGCGCCTCTATTTCCTTTTTGGTTCTTGGGATTCGACATTTGAATATACAACACAGAGTGATAACTGAAAGGGAGAGGAGCAGAAACACAAGAGGCAGTGAGTTGAATTGAAGATGTCACCTACTGCAATCTCTATTGAACAATTAGTACGGATTAAGTGGATTAAAGGATCACGTTTTGACTCCATTGCCCAAGATTCCTGCCTCCCTCCAGTACAGTGCCACAGCAGAGGTAAATGACACGGATACAAAATTCAACAGGAACACTTCACAGACGTAATGATCTCACAGTGGACAGTATTTGTAGGAACAGTCTACAACTCTATACAAAAGAAATCATCCATGAAAACTACTAACAACAAGGTCAGTGTCTAGTTGTGTGGCGGCATTGGCAGCATTGCTCTGTCTGTTGGTCATCTGGCTGGTTGGTGAGTCGGCCCATTACTTTAAAGGGAACTGGATTCAGAGAGCCATGGTGATATTTTGGTGATACTTTTAGCCCCACCAACAAGTCCAACCTTTCACTCGTCCTGTCTTATGTCTCAAAACAGTAGCCTATGGTTTTTCTCTGGTAAAAAAAAAAATTCCAGACATTCATGGTTCTAAAATGATGAATCCTGGTAACTTTAGGGATAGGGTTTTTTTTGTTTGTTTTTACTTCAGGGCCACCATCCAATTGTCTAACTATGTTATGAAAGTCATTTCAATAGATTGATTGGATTTTCTTCCTCCGTTAAGCATTCAGGGTAAACTTCGGTGGTAAAAACCTGCAAAACAACAACATGTTAGCATTTAGCCTACAAACATGCACAACACTATTCTGAAACTTAGGACACCAAAGTCATTTGTCTGATCACTGGAGGTTGCAAAGAGTTGTACATGTGCCAAGTGGCAAGTCTCATGTCATGGTGTGATAACAACAACAACAAAAACAACATTGCCTCTCTTGACACAGATGAGAGAATTTGTGAGTCTGGGATTGAGAGAGTGACAGTAGCTTTTTAATTTCATGGCCACCCACATCAATAAGTATCTCACCTGGACATGACACATCACCCAGTTGGACAAGAAAGCACAACAGCGGATGTATTTTGTGAGACTGAGAAAATTAAGCATGTCACAGAGGACTCTCAGCGGTTTACAGCTGCATCACAGAGAGCGTCTTGACCAGCTGCAGAGCTGACTGCTGGACAGATCGTCAGGGTGCCCCTACCACCGCTGCAGGACATCCAGTGAAGTAGAGTACACAGACTATACCCCCCAGGGCGAGGGACAGCTTTTATCCTCAGGCTATGAGACAGATCTACACTGGCCCTGGCCTCACCTTAACCCACCTCACTTCAGGCAGATGACATACAGTCACACACTTAATCTTGTACATGTATGATGTATTTTGCAAATTTAATTCTTCAGATGTTTTATTCATTTTCTTTGATCTCTAGTTATATTTTATTCATTTTCTGTTATGATCATTGCATCTTTAATGCTATGGCATTCAGAGTGGTAGGCAAAGGATAAAATATAATTGTGTGTCACATGAAGTTTCTCCATGTTCTATGTAGAAATACTTTTCTATAATTAACATGTGTTTTGCACATAAAGAAAATGAAAGAAAGAAAAAAGGATCAGAACAGAGTCAGTCATATCCAGACTGAGAACTACATGTGCACAAAAGTTAGCATCTTTTATTTGTTTATGCTGTTTGTGAGCTTAGAATTGGCAGTGGCTGAGTGTTAGCATTTTGCACTAATGCAAACTAATCTCTGCACAAACAGGGTTTCAGGTCTATCCTGCCCACCCACCCATCTTGTCCAGTTGAAAGGCCTGGTTCCTGGCTGCAGGTCCAAAGGTCGAAGTGTCGTTGTTGTGCCTACAAGCAAGGCAAGACTTGTTTTTTCCCTCTTTGGTTAAATAAAAGCAGAGCTATTTGCAATGCCACATATCATATAGAGGAAAGTGAGAACATTTATATTTTTGTAATGCTTTACAAAGACCAGACCAGAACTATGTCTCAGGCATATTGGATGTACTGATTTTGAACAAAATAAATGTATATCTACTTTAATGTTACATCCTCTTCCCTAATTGTTACTGCTCTTATTTGAATGAATTAATTGAGATTGATTGATGTGATCTCTGTCTCGATTCCATGTCTATTGACATCTTATAACTGCCAACCACACTGTGTTTGATCACACTTTTAAATTGCATGCATCTTTGGCCGGTACTTATTATTCATAATAAATGTCTGTTTCAAGAACAAGTTGTGAAGGCAACAACAAAGTGATTTTAGGGGATATACTGACCAACTGCCAAGGCAAACATTGAAAAGATGCCAATGACCTGCCATAACCGCAGCCCCCAGAAAACAACGGTCTCTGAGGTCACAGGGTCCGGCTTCTTTGGGGGATCTGTGGGTAAAAGCTGTAGGGGAAAAAAAGAGAAAATAATACTGAGGTATCTGCACAATATGAAACAGTTTTACAACAGAAAGCATTCCTCAAGGACTAAAACAAGATCTCAGGCTTCACATTTTCTAAGAATTATGCACATTTCTCTGTGTGATCTTTAGACAATGTATTGTATAGTAATTGACCCTTCGCGTAAGCCCTGCCCCCTTGGTTACTGTTGCTACGCCGGGCAAGCTTTCACTCCCAACCATGCTCCTGGCAATATTTGGTATCGATTTCAAAGGAAATATCAGCAAATTTCTGGATAAACTGTTCTGAGATAATAGAGAGAAGAAGTCACAAAGATCATTCAGAGTTTTCAGTGACGTGACTCGCGCAGGAGGATAAAACATCTGTTCAACGACACGACTGGACAATGTACAGAGCAGCAGTAAGGACCGGTAATTTTACCGTCTATCAACCCACGAAGACTTAGGTCATCTCACTGGTCATGAAACGTTGTCAAACTGCAAGTTTTTGGGCGATTGTGAACCACATACAGCTTTCGCTGCTGTTTTTTTTTTCTCCCACCGCTGTATCAGTCAGTGAAAGCAGTCCCTGGAGGATCCCTCGCCTAAAAGCTCAGGTAAAAGCCGTAAAAGTACAGCTGTCATTTCGGAGGTGAACATATGGTTATCCCCATATTTACACTTGCTCAAGTCGAAAAAAAAGTCCGCTCGTATCTGAACATCTCTATATTGCTGCTGCCGCCGCCGCCACCGCCGTAGTAGCAGCAGCAACAACATCCTTCTCTACAAACAAATGTTTTTCGTCCTAGTCTCAAAATGTGTCCACAAAAGCAAACGTAATGACTCAACTGCCGAAAGCTTGCCAGGCCTATAGTTACGGTTGCTAACGTAGGATTGGACAATAGCCGTTTGTGGGAGGAGTTGGCGAAGGGTCAATTGGTGTGGGAAGTCACTTCTTCATCTTTCTGACCTCCAATGAAAATGATGAATCTTTTTTTGAGTCTGATGCACTATACTACTGCAGTCATACATTGTCACAATTCAGATATGAATGAAGCATTTGATGCAATCTTCAGAAGGGCTCAGATTCCCTTAATTATCAGTGTGTGATATATGCACAGTCATAGATAAAGGTTTTCAGTGGTAATCCCAGTCTTCTCTCAGTGCAGTCTATCCGCAGCAAGCACGCATGTAATGTCAACATGTCCATTTTATTTGTTATTTTTCCGTTTTATTAGACGAATGAAATTGAACTGACAAACAGTTCCTGGCATACGGAGCACCCCAAGACCAAACCACAAAGCTAACTTGGAAAGTAAAAGTTGTTTCTTTTAAAGCATGGGCAAAAATGTAAAAAAAAAAAAAAAAAAAAAAAAAAAACTAAAGGCCTACGTGCAAGCTGCCATGAAAAGAGACACCAACATAACCTGTGGGTTTTTCTGCCGCTGTCTCCACCTGAATCTTCCGTTAGGCCTACAGCACACCAGCATAGAGCTGAGGTCTACAGCCTGAATAAGCTGGTTGTAGGACTTTGCCTGCAACTTCTATGAATTTTCATAATTGTCTTCAATGCTGTAACTCTCTGCTGCACAAAGACCAGTCAATAGTGTCCAAAACAAACACTTGGCACTTACAAAAACACCCCTATTCAGAGATGGGGATTAGGGAACTGTAGGAACAAACAATGTGTTTATAACTGTATGTGTGTCTTTGCGTTCAGATCAATATGTCTTGGATCAGCCAGCAGAATGTTCCCTGATAAAACCACCGAGAGGATTTCTCTCTGTCTACTGTGTATCGATCACTTGATTGAATCATACAAGATTGTTTTGGAAACTCAACACTTTAGTCCATACAGCAATGAGCAATGGAATCAGCAATGGATCAGAGAATGCACGTATATTACATTTGTAGTCATTATTGATACCACCATTATGAGGTAAAATAGAAAATTGTTCCAGGAATAACCTGATGACCGATTGAGGATGAACTTGCATTAGAAATGAATGTAAATATAACACAAAATAACTGCAGTCAAAGAGCATCATTAGCCCTTTCCAGACAGAAAATATAAGTTTTCATTTGGGTTGACGTGATGGGAACTAAATAAATCGACAAGTTATGTTATTTTAATGGTTTATGCCAGTTGCCTTTCTTGTCTGTGCCAATAGGCAAAATAACATGCTGCTTATTGCATCTGATACTCTTCAAAGAGTCAACAGGGCAATATTTGACAGAACAAACAGTCTTCGGGGCCTCTGTGCTGTTTGTCCTCTGTGGAGGACACAAGAGGGTGCAAAGAAAAACAAAATTGTCTGAATGAATTTACGTTGTGCTTGTGCAACTCCCACAGACGGATTAGCCTTGGTGAGGATATTTAATACCACTTTTAAATAATAGCATTTTTTTCTCTCTCTCTTGGTTCAAGAGTGATTATGTAACACAAGTCATTCTCTCTCTAGAGGTACTTAGTAGGATTAGTGGCTCTAAGCCCTAAAGTTTCCTCTTTAGTGAAACAAACTAAGAAATGCTGAAATTTATTAGGCTAAATGTTTTGTTTGGTTTGTAGTTGGTTGTTTTGCTCATTACACATTCAGCGGTATGTCTCTACGGGTTACTCCACACACAAAGGACCAGTTACTAAGTCGTCCTTTACGAAACTGATATCTTAGGTGCATATGTGTCATATGAAAACGGAATTTAATGAATTTCCTTGATGTTTGTGTCTACAATATTTATTTATATCTTGTTGCCCTGTATATTTTACCTGAGGTTAATTAGCCATGCACATTGTCTGTCCAGTGATTGACACCTGCACATTCTGCGACTATGGATCCGTCTCACAGCAAGTGTTATGGGCATCATCTGTCAACAAATGGAGCTTGACTCTTTCCACTTTTTGAAAAAGCTCTCCATGCGTCATACCAGCAGCCACAGGGAGGCTGTTTCTGGAAGTTTCTTGTACTTTCTCTGACCTTCTATGATAAGCTTGTTTGTTTGTTTGCTTGCAGAGGGAAACCTCAGTGAATGTGAATGTCACATTTTAAAATAGGCTTTTATGCAAGTAAAAACAAACACAGTGTAATATGTTCTCTCCTTATGACTGTATGAAGGAATATAATCCACAGGATTACTCTCAACCTACATTTTTTAACAGTATTAAAGCTGTATTTAACTCCATTGTCACGGCTGCTATTCCCGTGGTTTGTTTTGAGTGTTTTTATACAGAACTAATGATTTTAAAATTGGTAAATTGTTCTCATTCTGATACAATAAAATGAGTGTTTTGTTTGATATTTATGGGCTATTTTGTCTTTTCAGTCATTTGAAGAAAAACATGCCTATTCTTCTGCCTATTCATTATTTCATTACCTTGTTTTTGTGGAAACATAATGGATCTCAGCTGCTAGTTTTGTAGTCAGAACACAATATTCTGTGCTATGCTAAAAAACAACTTGTCTGTAGCAGGACTTATCTTACTGACCCTCGTGTTTGAACCCGTTTTAACATATGTAAGACCATATAATGTATCGGGTTTCAACTCTAGCTCGGTCACACCTCTCATCTTGTATGGCAAACAATGCAACAACTCTGGCGACCAAACAATAAACATGAATCACATACAGCTTCGTCAAAGCACCTGCACCCATCAACAGAGAAACCCTCAGGATATTCATCCTGAGAAGAACCTGTGGAGGACACAGTGATGTATCGGGCTCTTACCTCAGGGTCCGGGACCTGGGAGAACACGGAGGACAAGCACTGAGACAGCAGCACTGCTCCCCAGCCCCGCAGCAGGAGCTGAGTTGGATATACAGGCTGATCCCCAACCATTCTCTGTCCCTCTTTCTCCCTGCAGCCACCCTGCCCCCTCTCTCTCTCCCTCTTCCTCTTCCTCTGCTTCTTCCTCTTTCTCTCTGTCTGTCTGCTTGCCTGTGCTGGCGCCGTGTACAGGACAGGACCACAATGGCCCTGGGTGATTAATGGTCACTATGGTGCTGACGGCGTCCTCCCATCCACAGTTGTCTGCTGCTGTTCGCCTTTATCTCCTCTCCTTTCTACCACAACACTGCAGGCACCCAAAGATACACTAGTGGTCACCGCTGCTGCACCCAAGCTGAAAGCTGCTCCACTACAATCGAGGGAGCCAGCCCTGCAGTTAGGGGACATTAATTAATTAATAGACCTGGTGTGGTTTACAGCCAGCTCATCCTGCTAGGGACAGGCAGTTCACACACTGTAGGGGGATGGGCAACCTACAGTTAACCATGAGGTTGGGCAGGGAAGCAAATGGCTGCGAGCATTATCATCTTCTTTGCCTCTGGAGTGTGAAGCAATGCCCACTGATTGTTTCTTCAGTGTGGCAAAACAGCAAAAGCGGTCTTGCTGTGGAATCTGATTTCTTTATACACCTGCCTAAGGACAAAACAAAAAGTTAGAGTTGAATTACTTTGGCAGCAGCCATTTGTGCTCAAGTCAGAAGTGAAATTAATGTCATTTTGAGTTATTTTTGCTTCTTTTTTGGTGTGATGCCCTTAATTCATACAATCTCTTTCTGTTTGCAGTGATGGGAAAAGGGTCAGCGTATCTTTTGGTCATTGGATTTTCTTTTGATGAATGGGAATAAAAAACAAAAATCATTGGTTTATTCTATTTTTGTTTTGAAATACAAAAAATAAAATCAAAACACAAAGTGTTCTTTTTTTTGAGTGTCAAAGAAGAATTAATTAAAATTTAAAAAACTGTTTCAAGTTATACGTCACATCAAAAAAATAAAATCAGCGGTCAACAGAAACAAATAAACAAACCAAAAACAATCAAGGCAAGAGCACCAATGAGCACTATGGTATCTGTGACTGTCGTTCTGTAGAACAAAATCTACTCAGATATATCTGACATAGCATAATGAGGACATCTACAGAAATGTGTAGGCCTACGTACATCTGAGGTGGCAACCAAATTATGAACCTATATCTCCCCTTTTCCCTTCTTCTACTCTGTATGTTGTGAAGGTGCATGTGTGTGTGTGAAGACAAACAGGGCTGTAGTCCCTGGCCCGCAGGGCAGGAGGGGACCCTCAGGAAATTATGGAATACTGTTTCAAAATAAGCCTAGAAAAATAGCTATGTAATATTTGAGATTGGGTAGGGTGGTGGTGGTGGGGGGGGGGTCCTAAGATTATCTTGTCCCATCCCAGGCCCAGGTCTTATAGACCAGTCTAGCCCACAGCAACAACGTCCAGTGTCAGAATATGTAAAAATAAATAAATAAAAAACGTTTTTTTTTTTTGTTTCTGTCGTCTAGTGATTTTATTTTTGTTATATGAAATAGAACATGAAAATCAAAAAGTTTTTACATTTTAGTTAATTGTTCTTTGATAGGCTAGGAAAGTGTGTTTCAATTTTATTTTGTGTATTTCAAAATGAAAATCCAATAGGCTAAACCAATAATTCTTAGTTTTTTAGGCATTCATCAAAAGAAAATACTCATCAACTTCCAGGCTATGACTCAAAATAAGAAAATACAACCACTTAGGCTAACTATTCCCAGATGTGAAAAATAAAAGTAAACTTTGTCCCTTGTAAATCTGTATTTTGCTACACTTGGTCTGGATTGATGTCCAATGTCTTATTCATACACAACTGTGTGTGGTTTAAACTGCATCATTGTGTGATATCCCTGCATCTTAATGCTGCTTTATAATGCTGGTCATTAAATTTTGTTTCCCAGCCTGCGAAGCCAGCCAGTTTTCCAATATTTGTGCTAAGCTAAGCTAACTGAATGCTAGCTGTAGCCCTGTAGCTATGAGAAATAGCCTCTAAGTCGCCACCAGAAAGTGAAAAAGTGTTTTCCAAAATGGTAAACTACTGCTTTGAAATCATTTTTTCCATAATTTTTTCTGTTTTATTTTTGCAGCAAACAGAACACAGTGCTATCATAGCTCTTGTAAGGTCAGCCTGTTGCTGTTGTGTAGACCTACCTCACTTAGCCTATGATTTTCACACCTATACCGCAATAGCAGCCAGCCATCACACTTAACACCTACACTTACAAGTTGCGTAAAGATTTCAATATGACATTAAATATAGAGACTGACAGGCATAGCTACTTCTGAGAGGCGCTTTCCATGTCTGACTCAGTCATCATCCTCATGTCTCGAGGTTTAAAAGGTCCTAATAAGACATGCCATTTGTTAAAGTGGGTTCTTTGTCATTATACTTCCATTTACTACTTCTCTTGTTCTTGGGTGGGACTGTACTTTACGTAATTATCAGTGCTGAAAAATCTTGTCTTTTGAGATTTTATTTCCGGGAAAAGACACAAAGAAGCGCTCATTTGTCGCCATAGAAACTGATACACTATACATTATGTGTATTGATCAGGGAACATACATGTAGCACACTTGAATCTGACTTTCCTGATGATGATTAATAGGTGTGTCAGCAGCCTGCAGATCCATCATGACGGTTTTTGGTGATAATGAGAACCCTTGTCCCTGGCCTTTAGTCAGAAATAGCTCCCAGTGATTGGCTTTTGTCAGAGGTGTTGAATGCAATCAACATACCAATGCTACATCAACTATGTCACATCCAACACGTCATGGCATATAAGAGAGCCTACTATGTTATTTTAATTTGGTATGCACAAAGCTTATGTTTTTTTGTGTGTGTGACATTAAATATATCAGTCAACCAAGTGGTACCTATTTCAAAGCCAGCTGGAGAAAAATCCATGAAATTCAACTCATATCTAGTTTGAAAGTCTATTTTTAATACAGTTAATGCAACAAAGGGTAGAGGAAACAACATTTGGTGATGATGATGTTTTATCCTGACATTTTATTTGTAGCTAGTCACTGTGAGTCTGAAGACAGTTAAGTAGCTATTTCTGTGATTATTATTACTGTAGATCTCTGTTGTTTTTTTACCCAGTCAGCACTGCACAAGTTTATCTAACCGGAATATTCCTGATGTGAAGCTTCTCGTGAACCAACTCAAATGTTAAGTGAGCACCATTTGTTTAATTTAGTGCAATTACTATCATAATGCTGCACTTGTGACTACCCTTACTGCTCTTTTGATTCGAAAAATGTTCCTATTCATGGATATTGGTACTACTCTAAGTTTACCAATGGGAAAAGTACCAAGGGGTAAGTAAGTGAAATGTGCAGTATTATAAATATATATATATAATATGTATATATATATAAAGTATAAATTACTACCAGTTTTCAATGCTGCTGAAGAATGGAGTAAAAGCATTAGGTTGCATCCTAAAGTCATATGAGGGTCATATGACTTCTCTGATTGTAATACAGGGAGTCAAAAGGTCTCCTCCAGTGGGACAAACTCTCTGCTGAGTTAGATTCTGTGTGATAGAAAAAACTCGCTCTGAGCCATTAGCGCCTGGTATCAGGGGGTAGAGGACAAGTACGGTGGCAGAGCCTCCACTTAGGGCCTGGAAATGAGAGATACACTTATCAAATATTTCTTTTTTTCTGAATTACTGATTATCTTTAATGCAAAGAGCCAGTGACATGGGAAATAGAGGCAGAAAAGACTAATGGTGTGTTCAGGATGCAGCAGCTGACAGCAAAGAAGCATTCTTAATTTGAGTGGTATATGTGATAAAGCAACATATTGAGTTACGTATCTGGAGAGCTTGAAAATGAACGTCTTGCTTTTTCTATATTGAGTCTCATAAGATTTGCATGAATATACCATCCTTTCAACAGAGCACCACTCTATTAAGAGGGACAGTGTATAAACCTGTGCTGACACAATGAGGACCCATTAAGCATTAATGGTGGATCTGATTGTTGTCAAAACAAAGCTTCACACATTTATATTCACAAAGCATCCACAGATAGTATTTCTCTGAGCGAAAACCAACCTCCTGGGGTGTCGAGGTGGCTCAGCCGATCCTCTTTTGTCTCCCTCAATTATTTTTGTCTTTTTCATCACTGATCTATCAGATAAAGGAAAAAACTAGAAACCCTGTCTGTGATCAGTGGTGCTCATGCATGCATCCTCAGAAAGCAGCAGATCCCACTGGCAGTGATCATATTCGTGGGCAAAAGGTCAATGTCATTGTGTCAGCATGTGTTAAGGGAATTGTTTAACAAGTCTGTTTGTTAAGGCGCTTGCCCTCATGTTTCTGCTCCTCCTGCCCCGGAGCTTCAGGCAGTAGCACAGTCCTTGCGTGTCAGCTATAGACTGGAATATGAAGGATATGTGCATCAGTAAAGATGGGCACACATGACATGGTCAATGATTCAAACTTCCAGCTTCAGTACATATGTCCGCATTTAAGGACTGAGTGTAATTTATTCTCTGGCAGCGGTATGTGTTGTGTATTGAAATGCATCAATGTGCAGCTGAGTCATAGATATTGAAGTAAACCATGGCAGCTTCTTTTCTGTTATTGTCAGGGCTGTCATCAGCTGTGAAGAAGAGTGTTTCCTGAAGACACTGATTATTTCCGAGTTTGACAGAACACGGACTACCATCGAGGGGGGGGGGGGGGGGGGGGGGGGGGGGGGTTATAAGGACGAGTTAAGAGTGATGGCTAGGTTTCTACAGAGAATATGGAAGGGGGTTGGTGGGCGGAGGGGGGGTCTGTGAAGAGCTGAGGTTCATCGAAAGATAACAGTTTACTAAGAAAGGTTGTCACCACTTCAGAGTCAGTTTGTTTTAGTGTCAGTTTGTTCTCTGTGCCTTTGCACTGACTCCTACGAAATATTCCAGAGGCAAAATACAACTGGTACATTCTGCAGTAGTGTCAGCACTAGATACTGTAGCCCATGTTCCCACAGTTTTTGCCAAATACAGAACATTAAATGTCTCAAGTACAAATATTGTACAATGATTATTTTTGGTTCAAACTGCATGTTGATAGCAGATAAAAGTTTAGTTGTCATATTTGGCTTTTGACAGCACCATTGACAATAAAATGACAGTAAATCACTGACTGTCAGAGAAAACACATCAAACCTTGATGAGTGCCTAGATGACTAACTAGACTGCCACCTAGTGATGGCACCTTATTTTAAACTTAAACTTTAAACTTGCTGGAATGAATAAAATCAAAATAAAAAGAGTAAACAGTATTGACATGATAGGCTACTGTCTAAGAATATATAATGAGAAATTGCGAGTGAAGTGAAAGTTGGAAAAGTAGCAAACACAACTTCAAAAGTCTAAGAAGAGAAGAAGAGACAGATCAAAACCAACATCAGACAATCTGCCAACAGACAACCATCCTTGATTTTGGATATGAATGTCAGCAGCGACTTGTTAAAAAAAAGTGCTTATCAAAGGTTTCAGCACTGTCTTGAAGTGAAGATACAGCTCATTATTTAATTTCTACTTACTGTAAATGAGCACATTAGGACTTTGCTGTTTATTTTCTTTCCATTACATGTAAATGAGACGCACTGGGAGATGAATGGACTCATAGAGGCACAAACCGTTTTCTGGCTTGAGTAAAGTTCACAGATCCCTCATATACTGATGGCTAACTTTAACCTCTGCGTTCACAGCTCCACTATTTACTTTAGTTTCTGGATGCAGTCAATGGTCTGCAGGAAGCATTGGTCCAGAACGAGGGAATACCTCTGAGGAGAAGGATGGAGAAAGGAGTCATTCAAACCTGGAATGACAAATAGGTGAGGCTGTTTACGTATGCTGTGTTTACATAAGTTTGTGTTTGGTTTGGTGGGTTATTGGGCATTTTGGAATAAATCTACACCTTTCTGCGTAATACAGCTACATAAAACAATATTAAAATTGTTTGGCGCAGTGCAATTTATTTGAAAGTGATGACACTCTCTAATGACCGAAGTCAACAGGAGCTGTCGTATTTATCTGTGACAACTTTGGGGTTTAGCGGAAATTACAGGGTAATGAGTATTGAACAGCAATTAGCTTTATTTAAAACTCAAAAGGTGGTCGTTTTGGCCTCGTTCCTATGAAGTACTACATGTTCAAAATAAAAATAAAAAAAACTTGAAAAAACTTGAACTTTTGGGAAGAAATTCTTTACACTCAGGAACACAGGACCTCATTTTTATGTGAAGTTGTGTTTTTGCACATATTTAAAAACACAGCGAAACAAAAATGTATTAAGTGAAACATTTTCCCTGGAATCGGATGTAGTTAGGGACCATGACAAGTATTTGCTCCATCAACACCCTTTCTGACGCACATTGCTACATTTGATACACATTTGGCAAACCTGCAGGGCATGTAGTCACACAGGCTTATGGTATCTCATCCGTCCCTCCAATGACAAATCTGACTCTACTACATTAAAAGGTGCCTCACCTTCTATCCAGGAGGTATTCAACACAAGCTGTTTTTTGTTACTCTGAGCATAAAGGCTTTCTTCATCACGTCCAAACGCTGATATTTTTGTCATGTGGCACTTTCTCGCTTAGTCCAATGGGGACCTGCCAATCTCCCACAGGGTCCTGGAAGAAATAGTGCGGTATTTGAAGCAGCACACTAACTCAGCCATGGTTTTAAATTAAGCGTGATGTGGAGGGGGGAAGAGGAGGAGGGTGGGGGCTCTGCTGAAATCCTTTTGGCTACGTCGGAAGAAAATAGCTCGGATGTTAGTATGAATGTAAGGAGCCACTCCCACCAGGCTACGCATGTCCAGACAACATTTGGATCAAGAATTTAAGATCACATACCCATACTGTACATGTGTGTGACATGCTCTGGGGACTGTATGGAGGACTACACCGGGAGTTTGTGAAGCTTGAGACCGAATTCATTTCCAACCACTATTCCCACACAGCTGGTTTCAAGTCAGAAGTGATTAACAGTAATATTTAAAAGGAATATTGAAGCTTTTGGGAACTTAACTGAGGTGTTTACTATTTGGATTGGCTTGTGACACATTTACGTACAACGATCTAGAGCCAAAAAAAACAACAAAAAAAAGGAAGGATATATTGAAAACATTAAAAAAAAAAACATTTGGCGGAGATTTGGATTCCTTTTCATTGATTAAATTGGATGTCTCATTAGTTTAAAAAAATATTTTAAAAACACTTATTGCTTCACTCTATACCTGCAATGCACTTAAGGTTGCCAGAGAAGGAAAATACATACATTGATTTAATGAAATGTGACAATGACATTTATAAAACAGCAAGCAGACAAAATATGAAACCACGGGGAGACATCCTATCAGTGTCAAACATTTCTGTAATCGGTAGGAACACTTGTCTGATGCCATTAGAGTTAAGCTAAAAGCTCTACTACCCATGGTACTCAAGTGGTTAAACTCTAACTGATGTTGTTGTTGAGGGTTCGGATGAAAAATAAGGAGATCTATGTGGTGTTTGTGATGCAGAGGAGGGAGTGCCTGTGTCCTGCAGGCAGCTGTTTGACACGTGTGACAGGAGAAGGTAGGGCTCAGCTGGACGTGAGGTTGAACAGGGACCAGCCACTTCCCCTGGTTAGTGTCTTGTCTGGGCTGTCACAGAGCCTGCAGGAAAACATGCTTGACTTATCTCATCACGTCACTGCGGAGCTGCAGGTCATGGTGGAGAGTGCTCTTTAGCGATGCCCTCAGTGCCTCCGTTACCTCCAGCTGAATGACCAGCCAAGATGTGACATATAAGAGCAACATGAACATCTCTCTGCAGTCCAAACGTGAGAGTAAGAATGAGCGCTGCTATCCATAGGCAGTGTGTTGGCTGCCATGCATTGCTACTGTATATCCGTTGTGTGGTTGTATGGTTTACAGTTCCAAACACAAGAAAAGTTCACAAGTATGGGCAAAGTTGGACACAAAAATGTTTTTAAATGAATGCCAGTCCTGCTGCTCCTACCATCCTAGCGACACTGCTCAAGAGGGAGTCGAGTCATCACAGCCACAAGCAAGACAGACAAGGGAGAAGCGAAAATCTGCTTGACACTGTCACGTCGCTGGTTATACCAAATCTACCGTTGCTGATTGCACAATCCTTACTGTGAATCTAATTTTGTCCTCTCCAGCTGCTGCTCCAGGATTACTGTCCTGCGGCGCTCCTCCTGACACTTCTGCTCTGCCTGCAAACACCTCTGGCTCATCTCCTTTTCGCTGGAAGATTCAAACAGAGGTTTCTGCTAGTTTCAGACCAGTTACAGTAAAATTCAAATATGCAACTTCTCTTGATGGTGACTGTAGATGGACTAATGATGCTTCAGATGGACACAAATATGTGAACAAGAATGATTAGTTGTCCGACACTATTGGTATAATTAATTAAGGTAGACAATGCACTGGTAAGATTTATTACTATCTTTAACATATGGGCTGTAAAATAAAAGTCTTTGTTGTTTTAATGTACTCAGTCAGAATTTGAAGGAATAATATGAACTCCATGAACGGTGCAAAGAAATCTACAGCACTCAGAAAGTATTACCCAGTGTCCCTGACCTTTAAATAAGTACACACAATGAGATACCAATGAATTGAATATTGTAGTGGTGTAGTACTACCATATCCCCTCATGCTTTGTTAGAAAATAGTCAGTTTGATGTTTGTTATGCACAAAAAAGATAGAATTGCCAAGATGATAAAGATTTCAAACATTCAGTGCTCTGTGTCAATCATTAAACTGGCTGGTACCATCCTGGGGCTTAACTTTGCTTTTGATTTTGAATTTCATTTAGAAAAAATGCACAGAAAACCAATGTCTGCAGTGTAATTTACCTTTTTTGAAGGACATTCACCAACTCATGAAGTCTGTCCTTCTCCACGCAGAGGGTTTTATATTTACTACACTGCGTCACGAGTGGACTCACATCAGCTGAACATTGTGGACAATTTAAAGGACCTGAAGCCCTGAGAACAAAACATCAAACATTGTTTATTAATGGTGGCACCTTGCTTGATTTTAAAGTGTATCTGATATAAACACAGTGGAATTATGTCCACTTACTTGAACTCCATACTGCTCCTCCCAGTAGGCAACACTAGTTTATGACCATATTTAGATGCTGAACTGAAGGGGAAAAAGTTGATAATGTAATGTGAACAGAAATCCCAACAGAGTACATTGAAAAAGCAATAGGACATGAAACGAAATCAATGAGCTGATTATAGAAGGTCCCCAATTAGGGAGAGTAAATCATTAACCCTTACTTTGCCAGACAAAGGCAGAGGAAATTGGTTTAAAATGTAAATGAATCATCAACGGTTCAAATGAATGTCAGTGGCTAAACCCATTTAACTAAGCAATATTCTTACTCCAATGCCCATTACAGTTTTTCACAATTGTTAACACATTTTTTGAATCATCCTGTCCTTTTCTCAGAATTGTAAACACAAAACTCTTTTCTCAAACTACATTCACAAAACCTCTGTTTCTTTTTGCAAAACCAAACCATCGCCTCAAAATAGTTTTACCTGTGCTCAAACCGATGTGTTCAGATCTTGCACTAATCAGTCAAAATAGAAACACTGCTGAGCAGTGTCATTACACACACCACCTGCAAGCATTTTACATCCCCAATAGTAAAGAAGAAAAAATATTTTTCAACTCTGTGAATTTAGCATTTACTCTGCATTCATCAAACACAAACTATAGAAACAGGAACTGTGAGAAAAAAATCAATCCTGAAATTGAAAAATATAAATGAAAGTCTACAGCCTCTAATGCAATGTAAAAGGTAAAAAAATAAAAAATAAAAAGACTGTACACAATCAATCATTCAGTCATTGAGCTTCACCTCATCTTTGGGCTGGGTCAGGCCACAGCATTTCATCAAAATCACCTGCTACATATGTCCTCCTATTTACACTTGTAGTGTAATGGCATTGTTTTGATGGACCATCTCAACTACAATGGCCTCCTGCTGGGGTGTGAACATACAGTAGGTGTCCTGGCTCCCACCCCTGTATGGCAGTCTGACAATTCTACAAAAAGTGAATGTGCAAAATATCTGTAATGTAATGAAATATATCTACAGTAGTACTGTAAATTTACAATGATAAAACAGTAGGCCTACAGTAGATTGTACCTGTTGTCTAAATCTCTGGATTATGATGGACACAGAGAATCGACTGATGTTTGGTTGAACCCTTTGGCCTCCCTCATTGTCATGCCATGCACAAAGACATGGTCTATCACAGCAGCCTGAACGTCATCAGAAATGACAACTCTTTGTCTTCTTGCACTCTGAACTGGCTTATATTGGTTTTCACATCAATGGTTGTGTTTGACAGATGACAGATGTGTTTTATTTGTGTTTATGTTTTGCCACTTGTTGTTACCTTTATGACTCACAAGTCCATCACAGTGACAACTGTGTTTTATTGCATGAGAATGTGTTTAGAGTTTTGCAAAAAGGAATGACTGAGATCTGCAAATAGTGTTTTACTAGGTGAAGATAGTTTATGGTTTTGTGAAAAAAAAGGATGTTTGATTCAGTAAATGAGTTTAGACAAATGAGCAACTGATTCACACAACAGGAATTAGTGTTCTAGCAATTCAGAAAAACTGTAAGCATACATACCCTGCAGATATTATTCTCTTGTTAATGTCTCCCTCTTCAGGAGAAAAATCTGAACTGCCAATTGTTTTCTTGCGGCTTGACTGCATTTCCACACCCTCCTCCTGCAACAGTTGTAAACACATTTAATGTCTTGCCAGATGATAATAATAAGCCACTATTTTTAAATATATGACACAGTGCAAAAACAATGGCTTTGAGTGAATAAACCAAAAGTTTGGTTGGAAAGTTTGAATACGAAGACTTTTCAACTAAAACTTTTAGATCTTCTTGCCAAGATGTAAAGTTCAATATGACTTATGTGCTTTTTTTTCACCTTCACAGAGAGCTGGTGGATTTCCTCCATCAGTTCTTTGATCTTAGTGTCTTTCTCAGCAACCACCTGCTTATGCTTCTGGATGAGACTGCTGTGCTCTGAAGGCTCACTGCTCAGCAGGCGTCGCGGGCTCTGCTGGATCTCCTTGCTCTGTCCGTTCGGCTGTTGGCTGAGCCGCCTCAGGACCTCTTGCATCTGAGTCTGCTGCTTCTACCAGAGGTAGATGAGATAAGAGACAGGTATGGCTGAGAATAACATGGGCTCATCACTTCTCTCTGCATTCTGGGGATTATTTTGATTTGTAAATTACATTAAAATTATCATTTATTGCTGTGTATGTAAAACAAGAACTTAAATGATTGTTTAATAAACCTTTGAATTTGTAACATCCAATGCCTTCTCTGGAGCACTTAATGCTCAAGTACAAATTGTTATATGACGTCAAACCACATTTCATTCATTAAATCTATGCATGCATTTGAGTACTTATCCATGGTCCATGATCCAGTGATCATTTGGGTTTACAAACACATTCCAAAACCTTACGCATAAACCTTGTGGTCGTCCTCACTCTCACTAAAATTACGATACACCACTTACACAAAAAACCTAATTTCTTACCAGCAAGGCATCCACAAGCTCATCATCATGTTTACCCTTGTCCAAGAGGGTGGAGATTTGGGCCTTCAGAGTTTTCACTTCAGTAGACAGAGATTTATTTCTGGCTCTAGAGGCATCCATTTTTTTCTTCACATCCTCATGGTCTTTCAGGATGGCCTCATAGTCCACTGAGAGTCTCTGTACAGAAGTGTAAAGAGAATGTGACCTCTGTACACTGACAAATTCATATATTTAAGTTAATTAAATCCCATTTACACATATTTATACACACCTCAAACGCCTCCCTCTTCTCTTTATTAATGGCACGGATGTGGCTGAGGTTCCTGTCTTGAGAGGGGGTTTTCAGAAGTTCCCCGAAGTCCAGAAATTCGTCTTCTTCACTCAGGACACTCGGGTGTCTCCGCTGGGTTGACTGGTTCAGCTGCTTCTCAAGGTCCCGTACCTGTTGCACAATGTCCAGTTTTGGTAATGCTGTAGAAGCACCTCATTGACTCTTAAATGCACATAATCATGTCAAGCATACCCTTGTCTGAAGAGCCAGTATCTGCTGAGAGCGGCCTCTAAAGCTGCCTGGGCAGTTTAGTAATTGCTGAAGGTTAACCTCCTCTCCAACCTCACTGATCAAAACCTGCAACAGCAGCAGCAGTTGATATGTTGTACAGAAGTCCTTCATGTTTAATGACATGGCTCTGTGGTAATTTTATATACCAGTCAGTCTCAAGGCAGAAAAAAAAATACTTTACCTTCTGAGCTACTTTCAGCTCCTGTTTGACGGATTGAACCTGGTTGCGATATTCAGTTGCTTTCAGCTGGGCAGCAGCTAGTTTTTCCTGTAGAGATTTCACCACTGGATGTTCCTGCTTTTGGGATACAAATGATACATTATTCAGATCAAGTTGCCATTAACTTAATCAGTTAAGAACATAAAAATGTTGGTTTGATCCATAACCACTATAACTTTTGTAATCACCTCAGAGTCTTCAGATAACCTCTTATTCTGTGGCTTTTTATCTATCTTTTGCCCAGATGAAGAGTGCACCAAAGCAGTTTGTAGCTACAGAAAGGAGTAAAACATTACAATTATTCATTCATTCATTACCAGTTAATTTTATTATGCAAATAATGTTATATATTAATATAACATATATATGTTAACAACACATCATTGTCTAAAAAATGTAAAGAATGGTTGGAAGCAAAAGCAATGAATTTCCATCCAATAATGGAAATTAAATTATAGCCCTGACTCAAAACTTTATTACCTCCTTCTCAAGGTCTTTGATTCTGTTGCTGTTTTGCTTCGACTTTATCCTCTCTCGCTCAATTTCAGAGGTCAGCTCTCTATTCTTCTTGGACAGCTCAACAATCTTGGTGGCCGCTATATCCCCTGCCAAACCCGAAGTGCCTACACGGATGGAGGGGATGAGTCATGAAGAAGCTGTGACGCATCTCTAACATCATTGTGGTGAAAAATGTGAGTTCTGGTATTATACCCGCCAAGGCCAGTCGTTCCTCTTCTCTTTTCTTCTTTAGGTGTTTAATTTCAAAATCCTTTTCACTCAGAAGTTTGAAGAGCCGACCGTTTTCATCTTGTAGCTCTCTTAGCTGATCTACCAAATTCTGATTTTCATTCTGCAGGTCTCTATAAGAAGGACATTTTCTCCCAGTTAGCAACTAAATTGTTCTCATTTGTCATGCAAGGTTTTCCAACCATAACAAGTGTTGTATTTCTGTTATTGACGCTGCTACTGGGACATAAGAACACATCTTTGTATACAATTCAACCCTTATAAGACTCACCTGTCGTTTGCAGGCAGATTGCCTTGTTTTGATAGATCCAAATCATCCTGTGCATCACTGACATGAGGCTTCTCTGGTTCTTTCCCCTTTTTCCTGTCCAGTTTTCTTTCTTCTTGCTGTTTCTGTAGCATTTGGAACTGAAGCCGCAAGTCATTCAACTCACCATCGTGTGCCATGATCTATAATGCAGGCTAGGCTACATATATCACAGGGAGAAAATAATCAATTTATAGATGAAAAATGGAAAATGACAATGGAAATCAACATTGTGTAGATACTGTTTTTTCTCTCTCTCTATGATCTCTAGGGCTGCCCTGCATACATTTGTAAATAACAACTGCATTTACAGGGAGGCCAAGTTTAGTTCAATAATTGCTAATCCCATGTGAAAAGTAGAAAGATGAGCGGTGTCCCTCTTGGTAACTTACATGGCTGACATGGCTGTTTAACTACGGTAATGGTTGTTATTAGTGACCCCATCACTAGCCTAGAGTTTGCAAGTCATGAGCCTAAAACAGTTTAAACTGACTTCAGTCCTCTTCCCATAAATAACACCAGCATCCAGTAGGTAACTAACATGCCCAGCAAAAGACGAGATAAGGTAAGGTTGAGGTTTGAAACAAGTGACTGGAAATACGAAGGACTATCCTTCAGAAATCTAAACCTAGTCTCGCAACTCCTAAAAAAGTTTAAGTTGTAACTGTTACTTGAATACAACAAATGTAGGTATAAAGAAAGCAGCTCACCTGCCACCGTTATCCAAGCACAGCCCTTGTAAACAAACTGGAAACTGTTTTGTATTGCATCGTTTTACATGGCGGGGAACCTGCGGAGCTTCCTTGTGATTGCGACGCTCCTGTGTCCATAGCAACGGCCCTCCAGAGACTCGTAGGAAGATCTCGCGAGAACAGGAGAGACGCTCTTTGAGATGGGATGTTCAAGTGTAGGCAGAAATTCTCTGGTGTAGACTACTATGTTTATTTACGTAGGCGAGGATACGTAACATTACATTACAAGCAATAACATTATAAATTATTTTATATACAGTCTATGATTACAAGCTATAAATGGAGGATGAAGTAAAACTAACTTCACTGACTTTTTTTTGGTGATATAAAGTTGATACTGTTTCAAATCAAGGTTGTTCTTGTTTTTTGAATATTCCATCTTACACTTAAACAAAGCTCTGCCAACTCCTATGTATTCCTATTAAAATCAAAAACATTAAACCCCAACAGAACAGACCGTTGCAGTTTTGTAACTGAAATCCGTAGTAAGGAGCAGGCTCTTCAGCCTTCCTCCAAATTGCAATTCGACAGAAAGCCGGAAGAGGGCAGTGCAGCTACTTATGTGAGAGCTGATAACAGCAGTCAAAATAGTTTAATATGATGAGGGTTTATATAGTGCAACGCCAACTGCGCACAAAATCTATGCAAGTAGAAAACATGGTAATCACAGCTCAGTTTTAATCAAACTAACCTTTGTCTTTGTCAACAGTCCATAATGTTTTTATTTAGGGAGCATAAACGTTGGTGGGTGTGTAGCATCATATTCTGCAATGGCAAAGTTCATAGCTTTTGTTCATACTGGATGCCAAAAGGCCAATATATGCTTGCAGTTTTACAGATTACTTTTAAGAGGAAACTTTTCCTCAATTGATAATATAAACAAGTTTAAAATACTACACATTTTTAAGATTAAACAAGTGGCAATGGTAAACCAAACTTTAATACTTTTGTGTATTGCCCGTATGGGATAAATAAAGTTTTCTGAACTGAACTGTATTTTAACTTGTTAATACTGTAAGTAAAAGATTTGAATAATTCTTCCAACACATGTCCTTTTATATTTACAGCGCATTCAGTCAAGGTAATAAATGAATAATATAACCAGAAGTGTGCTACAGGGTAAACACTGGAAACAGTTTGACTAACTTATCAAGTATACTGTATGACATTTGTCCTGTGATACTAGGTGTAACCCTAACCCTAACCCATACTTGGCAATTGCATCATATAAACTGGATCTCAGGTACGTTTCATTGTGTTCTCGGTTGTGAGTAATATGCATCATAAACTGAAGAGTCACCATGATACAGTTCTTTCCTGTATTTGCTAAAGGAACAATGCAGCTGATTAAATTTCATGTAATGTTGCATTTTTGTTAAGTGGCCGGTGTGCTTGATAAGCTGTCAGATCATGAGCATTTAAGATATAGTGTAAGAAAACAAAGCAAACTTGGGAGGTTAAAAAAAAATCAGTACACTATGAAAGAGTTAGAATTTCAAGAGTGGTCAAATTTATTTCCAGAAGGAAAAAAAAAACACATTCAAAAACATCTCTTGTATTTTCACACAATAATCAAAAGTCAATTTTGTGTATAACCAAAGAACATCTCTGGTATAACTTAACAAGGCATCTACTCAGCTTATCACAAGGTAGGCTGTATGATGATATTCTGTATAATAACCTGCTGCACAGTCTGTATAGGTGAAGGTGTTTGTATGTCTCGTCAGGGTTTGTGAAGTTGTTGTACTGAAATATTGGACCCATGAGTATTACAACATCATGATCAAATTTTTTAAAAATATAATGCCATATTGTATAAAGCATACAAAATGAAAATAATTAACTTCAAATTGTGTAAGACATCTTTATGGTTGTGGTTGAGAAATTGAGAAGTACCGGTAACCATTTTGTCATGTTCTTATTTTTATGTTTTTATGACTAAATTTGCTTCATGGAATGATAAGTCAAAATCCCCCTGTGTTGTTAAATAATGTAGGAGCTTAGACCTTGTCTGTGAGCCTAGTATTGTCAAAGCCTTCCTGAAGATGCCAAAATGCATTCGGAAACCCGTTGAAAAAGTGGGCTAAGGTGCAGATTTTTTTTGGCAAAAATCCCTAAATAAGTATATAAAACAATATAGCTGGTGTGAGACAATAAAATACAGACAAAGGAAGAGAATTGTCAGGCTACCCGTCTGATCTTTAGCCTGATCATACTGTTTTCAAATCGTTCTATGTGCTACATTTTTATTCCTTACATTTCACTCAATCTTCATTCACATAAGAGGCTCTAAAAGTACACTCAGCCATGTCATCTGTCTACACAGATATCAAACCAGCCAACTGCAAACACTCAAGAGTGTAACCAGTATTAAAACAACTAAGATCAATCTCAGTACAACCCTCTGGTACACTACTTAGAAGAGATTGTGTGTGATCAATAAGTTATAGCTATTTACAGTAGAGGGGAGCTGCGGAAAGATTGCGTGCATACAAAAGTTGACACATTTGTAAAAAATAAACACTACACACCTTAATATGAGGTAATATTAAGGTAGATATAATAAGAGTGCAGGAAAATGTGTTCACTTGTTTTGCGCTGCTTTCTTTTCTTCTCTGGGTTTTACAATGTAATCTTTGTACATTGAATACAGGACTCCTAAAAACAAAGACACAGAAGGAAACATTAAAAAGACGCCCCTTATATCTACTAAGAGACAGATTAGATAAATGTTGCAGCTCAGACGTTATCACTGACAACTGAATTTTATCATAATGTAATCATCCAAGTGTTTATACATGTTACTGGAGTAAATAATGCAGTCTGAGAAGTTTGATTCAGTCAGATTCAATCAGAAAAGGTGATACTTCATAATACATACCAACTGTCATGGCTCCAACCACAAAGCCTTGAGCTGCTACACGCATATGGATCAGGTGCACTGACATCTTTGTGTCCCCCCGACTTCTCATTTTCACCAGTCTGTAAGCGACAATGGCAAAGAATCCAGCAATTCCTGCAGGGAGAAAAAAATACTTTGATGTATACAGATGATTAACTGCGACAAAATCAGAGCCAGGTCTAGTGTACCAATTAAATTACATCAACATCTTACATTCTGCTGCTGTAAAGTATCATGTAACAAAGTTTCTGGAAAGTGCTTTATAAAATAATCTTATTGTCAATATCATTATTGGGCTTCCACCAGCATACTTTCATACAAAATTCTGTTTGATTTCACATTGAGTACATTACATTACTTTTTTTTGCCCTTTCATGACATGATGTAACCATATGGGCACAAGATGTACTCACCCACTGGGACAAATGGATTCTCCTTTGCTTTTCGCACCAACTTGGAGTCATTCTCATCATAGGTGAACATTTTGACTGAAAAGGAGAGGGGACGATAGGAGTTTACATTGAATATTGTATGAACTGTTGCCAGATCAGGTGCAGATGTAGGCTAGGTGGTGGTATTGAATCCTCTGTGTACAGGTACATTGGCAGTGGTATATTTCTTATCTTCAGTACTGATGTATATTGTATAAACTCGTAACGTTAATTCAGGACGGTTTGCAGCTTGTTGCTAATAGCTAACACAGTGAAGTGCTCAGGGGTTACACATGAAGGGCAGAGGGGGGACACATCTTTAAATAGACCTAAATAACTCCTTTACGTATTTAGTAGAGACACACAAACCGTAACAGCAAACAACAATAGATACAATACAATACTATATAGTTAGAAGGGACTTTCATTGAAGGCCATTTTATGGAGAATAACCGATATTACAACAACACAGAGCGAGGATTTACAGCAGATTAAACCTCCACTTGACTCTAGTAGATTAGACTCACTTGATTCTTACCTGTTTGAGGAGGGTGTCCCTGTTCAAACCACCTGGAAAGTACGAATTTGTGAGTATTGGGGAGCCACAGATGCCAAGTAGCTACAGTCTGGAGTGGAGGAAGTAACTAGCCGGCTACGTGATGTAACAACGCATCGTGCGCAGGTCTGACGTAGGCAGTTTCTCACGAATTTGTTGCGTTGACGTTCCGCGAGAAAATTGTAAATACAATGTCTGCCTTGGAAATACTGTTGTTTTGAATTAATTGTAATATAATCGTAAAGATAAATGTTTAATGAGCTTATCAATATAGACATTTAAGTTAAACAGTTGAGTTAAAGAATTTGGAGCTCGATTAAAGAATTCATCCTATAACCAGGAAGTAATGCCTTTTTTTGCCCTCCCTCTTTTAGCAGTTAGCCGTGTAGAAAGTAATCAGTGGTGATGGAGAGCTATATATCATCTACCATGCGTCGTATTATATCAAGCTGATTAAATATGGCATTTAATAAAGGCAGAATAGCAAGCGTTTTCCTATCGTAATGGTGAAACAGTTTGCATAAATCCGAGGAACATTGAATGCAACACCACTACCCTTGCAAAATCGAAGATGGTGGAAAATGATAAGATGCTACCCTGTCATTGAACGTATCGTCTGTTTCGCAACGACACCAAAATGATTATTCTAGGCAGAAACGTTCTTGGCTAGTTTAAACTCTAACTGGATTATACATATTAAACACGGAAAGTAAACAGCTTTAACCCGGCTAAATATCCCAGTAATTGCCATAAAGTTGAACAAGCCGTTTCTAACAAATCTGCCCACGTGCAGGTCCCCGCCCTCATGTTTTAATCACCACCTTTGACTTGCCAGTATTTAAAGACGGAAGTAGTAAGACGTGAACCATCTTGGTTCATAGTTATCATATCTCTGGGATGATGTAACTGTGGTCCCACCGTGTGCGTGCCTACAGCACGTTTCTGCAACGTGCTGAATTGGATTCAGAGCATAAATATTACCAAGAATTATACATTGCTTGTTTTCTTTGTTTGTTTGTTTTGCAGTACGTTTATTAATAATATTTCATATGTATGAAATACTTTTTGCAATGCAATTATTATTTAATAGAGCAATAATTGGTTTGATAATTGATCGATTGATAGTGTGGGCTAATAAAAATCAACATGATGTTGATTTTTATTAGCCCACACTATCAATATACTATTGTTGGATAGCCTATGTCGGTACAAGTGCATTAGTAACTTTATGTATCAAGCACATTTTCAATGATAATAATTAGGCTCTGATGAAAATGTGTGTATTTAAACTTTAGTAGGCCTACAGCTGCTTCAAAATCTGTCAGTTTTTGTTTCACAGTAAACTGATTGCAAAGAAGGGGTTATCTGAATGCTATGGACAGAGAAAGATAAACAAAGCTAATGTCTTAACATCCGGTCTGTTCTCTCATCAGAGGGAGTTCAACTGGTTTTCTGGCATTATCATCTCAACACATTTGAGAATTAAAGATGTCTATGGAGTCTTTTTTCTCCTTATCATATTTAATAAAAAATGTCTGGAGGATATGTCACGACTCTTTGCAGCACTCCTTCCTCTCTGCTTTGATTTTCAGTGTGTGTCAGGGACTGGTAGCCTAAATGATCAGTGGAAACAGACAGGACATAATTACATGAAGGGAATACCACAGGCCCATTAGAGTTTCAAAGCTGTTTTGATGTTTATTCTCAAGAAGGAAGGACACAAGACAGAACCTCTAACAAAAACATGATAAGTTGCCATTGTTGAAAAGATTTCCATTCTTTTATAATTTAATGCCATACCTTATAAAATGCTCTGGTGAAAATAGTGTTTTAATTAACTTTAAATATTTTTATAATTTCTTATTACTTATTATTTTAAGCCGGTGCATATTCTCATTTGCCCAGGTCATAGTATTTCAAAGGAGGTTAAATCGAAAGCAACTGGACTTAGTTATTTGTCTAGGAAGACGTTTCACCTCTCATCCAAGAGGCTTCATCAGTTCATGTACGCAACTGACCAGGCTGGGACTGGTCCAACTATCTGGTGTGGAGACTCACTATTTAACCTCTTGTGTGGGCGTTCACAAGGGTGATGATGTCACTGGTTCCCTTTTGTGCTCCAAGTGCCAACGACAGTCGTTTAAATGACTGCCTTTGATGGAAAGTTGGTTTCGACTTCGTTAGTGCCCTATATTATAACGACAGTCGTTGGAGTCACTTGCCACTTGTGAACAGTGGTTGTTCTTTGAGGCTAGATTGTTGAATCTCCTGGGAAGGGATGAAAGGGCAGCATTGTAAATTGGAGATAGGTGGTGTCTGAGGCCACCTCCCCTGTTGAGGGATGGTTTCTCTACTTTTACAAAAATGGCTTCTTTAACTCCTCTTTCAAACCATCTGTCCTCTCTGTCTAGGATTTGGACATTGCTGTCCTCAAAGGAGTGGGCTTTCTCCTTGAGATGTAAATGGACAGCAGAGTCCAGTCCTGAGGAGTTTGCTCTCCTGTGTTGGGCCATGCGTTTATGCAGTGGTTGTTTTGTTTCTCCAATGTAGAGGTCTTTGCATTCCTCGTTGCATTGGACTGCATACACCAGATTGCTTTTGTGGGTGTGTGGTGTTCTGTCCTTGGGATGTACCAGTCTCTGTCTGAGTGTGTTGCTGGGTTTGAAATACACAAGGATACGGTGTTTGTTAAAGATCCTCCTGAGTTTTTCTGATACTCCAGACACATATGGAATGACTATGTTGTTTCTCTTGTTTTGTCTTTCTTTCTCAACCACTTTGCTGGTTTTCTTTCTGGAAGCAGCTGCAATTTTCACAAAGGTCCAGTTAGGGTAACCACAAGTTGTGAGGGCGCCTCTCAGGTGCTTGTGTTCTGCCCCTTGGGCCTGTGAGCTGGTGGGCACGTTATCAGCTCTGTGTTGCAAGGTTCTGATAACACCAAGCTTATGTTCTAGAGGGTGGTGAGAGTCGAAAAGTAGATATTGGTCTGTATGTGTGGGTTTTCTGTATACCCCAATGTGGAGGCTCCTGTCCTTTTTCATATGGACGTCACAATCTAAGAAAGGCAGACTATTGTCCTTGACATCTTCTCTGGTGAACTTGATGTTTTTGTCCACTGAGTTAATGTGATCGGTAAAAGCTTGCACCTCTTTGGTTTTGATTTTAACCCATGTGTCGTCCACATACCTGAACCAGTGGCTCGGTGTTGTTCCTTCAAAGGAGTTTAAAGCCTTTTATTATACTATTTACTATTATTTTAAGTATTTTTCCACTATCCTCTGTGGTCCATTTCACTTTGCCATGCGTCATTTCAAGAAACCGACTGACATTTAAAAATTTAGGAATAGGAAATAGGTTATGTCAAAATAAGAAACATCACCATCTAGTGGTAAGGTTTTGTATCACTAGTGCAGTGGGTTGATGCCTTAACTGTACTAAATCAAATCATAAAATATGTTGATGAAGGTAATAATATCAATCACAATCATTTGATCAGCCTAGTCACTTAATTTATTGTTTTCACAAATGTTTATTGTAGACATTGGTATCTCTTTCTCATGTGAAAACGTTTTTTGTTATAGGCTCCTACATTCCTCATGTTCTCACCAGCTAGATTACTCCTTAAGACAAATACAAACACTAAAATGTGTATTTTTTCTACAACAGCATCTGCAGCTAGTCAAGTATTGTTATAAGACTATTGATGTTATGAGTCAGAATCATATGGGAGAGTTGTTTAAATCAGCACAACAACCCGATGAACATTGTTGGTTTGAAAGTCCCCAAATCCTTTTTGTGTTTTCCAGTAAGATGTTTGAAGCAGTAGGTAACACATGTCAAAGGACAAACACAGCAGAGAGATGAAAACAGGGTGGAGACAAGGAAATCAAGTGTGCATGGTGCACATAAGGTTTATAATAAAGTGATGTCATTTAGCTTATTTTGCTATTTTCATCAACACAGGCAAAGTTGTGAATTCAGGACTGTCCAATTTACTCTGTAACATGTTACACTGTTAAAGCTATAGGCCTAGATAATGACACGAGGGGTTCATTTAATTATAGTGGTAGTTATGACTTTATGTGAAAATGCTGGAATCTATTTGTGTAACCCCTTGGGCAGACTTTCTCATTAGTGAACCCTGTTTAACAGTTTTACACAAATATTTAATCTGCCATGTATAGCTCTTTAGGCCATGTGCATAATTAACAGATTGGTTAAACACAAGGTTTTCTCGCAAGAATCATTTTTCTTTGCATCATTCCTGTAGGCCTACTCATTAAGGTGTCCAAAATTGAGAGAATGTGTATCCTTTCCACTTAAAGCATTATTTTGATAGAAACAATACATTTTGCTAAAGTCTATGGAATTTATTAGTTAGAAGTTTTCTCAGCAGCTAAAAAAAATAAGCTACTGCTATTGTTTAAAGGGATAGTTCACCCAAAATTCAGCATTTGTAGTGGAAGCTCCCAGCACTGCTCTTCCTGGTCCGTCCGTCCAAATCTTGCGCGATTTGCGCCGGCGTCAGTGCAAATCGCGGACCAGGAAGAGCAGTGCTGGGAGCTTCCGCTACAAACAAGGTTAAAATATAGACTTATTTAATTTTTTTCGGAACAATTTCTCATGTTGGGGCTTCAATACAAGAGGGACATTACAGATGAGCACTATGGAGGTATTTGGATGTTTTTTGGTGTGTCTTTTTGGACGAAGAAAAGTGAGCTCCGTTCGCAACCATCATATGGACATGCAGTGCTGCACGGAGCCCCCCTGTAACTCCGAGAAGGCACGGAGGACTCTGAAACTTCTCACAGCTCTTAGTCGACATGACATGAGGGTGAGTAGATAATGAGTGTAATTTGAATTTTGGGTGAACTATCCCTTTAACAATTCATTAAGTAAGGGTTACTACTTGATATCATTTGTGTTACTTATTGGAAATAAACTCTCTGTAAATTTAGGAAGAATATGGTGCAAAATAATGCATAAGAAAAGAAGAGGATCTTTCATGCAAATAAAACAGTTTGATCAGGCCTCCCAGAAAGCTGGAGGGGATTCCACACAAAAGGGAGGAACAAAAGTGTCTCCAATGATGCTAATACCCCAAATTACTGTGTGGCAGTCAGAGGAATCAGACATGGAACTACTATTGCCAATTCTTCTCAGCTTTTTTGCAGCCCTGATTGGAGGGCTGTATCTTCTTGGGGTGTTTCGACAGCGGCGTCCAGGAGAACCTCCTTTGGACAAGGGGCTCATTCCTTGGCTGGGTCATATCCTAGAGTTTTGGAGGAACACTTCAACATTACTACAGAGGATGCAGCAAAAGCATGGTGATGTATTCACAATACAGCTGGGAGGATTTTATTATACATTTCTTCAGGATGCCCTGTCGTTCAGAGAAGTTGCTAAGGAGAGCCGAGAAAAACTGAACACAAGGCAGGTCCAAACGCAACTGTTAAGCAGGGTGTTTGGTTATGTTTTAGAAGAGGACCATAGCATTTTCCACGTGGCCAGCAACAAACACCTCACAGGGAACGGACTTGAGATAATGACACAATCCATGATGGCTAATTTTCAAAACTTGATGTTGCACAACGCTGGTTCAGCTGCAGACCAGAACACCTGGGTAGAGGAAGGACTATTTAAGTTCAGCTTCAATTTTCTTTCTAGAGCTGTCTACCTATCTCTGTTTGGTAATGTGCCCAGCACATCAGAAGAAAGTGAGGAGAAAGCCAAAGAGAAAGACAGAGCTGAATCAGAGGCATTATTTCACAAGTTTTATACATATGACCAATTCTTCCCAAATCTGGCTTATGGGGCCCTCTCACCACAGAAAAGTTTGGAAGCAAAGAGACTAACAGAATTCTTTACAGATTCTCTGTCACTACAGAAGATCAAGATCAGGGATAACATCAGTTGTTTTGTGTTGGACCTCTGTCAAGCAAAAAAAGAAGTTGGTGTGAGTGAGTCAATGGTAGATAAATACATGTTTGTGCTCCTGTGGGCCTCTCTGGTCAACACAGCCCCCGTTGCATTCTGGTTGCTCCTCTTCCTCATGAAACACCCTGAAGCCATGGCAGCATTGAAGGAGGAGTTAGATAACGTTATAAAGGAGTCGGGGCAGGAAGTCCGACAGGGTGGTCCTTTAGTCAACCTGACCTATGAAATGATGAAGAAAACACCCGTCTTGGACAGTGCTATAGAAGAAACCTTCCGACTCACTACTGCACCCCTCATCACCAGAGCTGTTCTCCAGGATATGACCCTCAAGATGGCCGACGGGCGTGAATACTCCCTTCGCAAGGGTGACAGAATAGGCATGCTTCCTTACACTGCTGTTCAGACCAACCCAGAGATCCACCCAGACCCACATTCATTCAAATATGATCGCTTTCTGAATCCAGATGGGAGCAAGAAAACAGATTTTTACAAAGCAGGGAAGAAGGTGAAGTATTACAACATGCCCTGGGGTGCCGGGGCCTTCATGTGTCCAGGCCGTTTCTTTGCCACCAGTGCGCTGAAGCAGTTTGTTTTCCTCATGTTGGTCTACTTTGAGTTTGAGCTGAAGAATCCCGATGAGGAGATATTTGGAAGTGACGTCCAACGAGTGGGATTTGGATCCCTGCACCCCAACAAGGACATTCAGTTTCGATACAGACTCTGAAATTACGTAAACCAGTCAGTCTTTGGGACTGATCTGATTTTCAGATCAACTCTTTGAGCTTTCATGTAACAATTGTCTATCAAGGAAACATGAGATTCTATAATCATTATAGGCGTGGCTTCAAACCTTAACATAGATCTTGATATCGTGGGGTGTATTTCAAATGCAAACAATGCTCTATGCAAGAAATATGAGTGATGTTGTCTATGGTTACTTTACAGAAATACTGCTATATTTTATACTTTAAATGATAAATTATGAATGTCTTTTGCTTGTTAAAAATTAGGTAGCAGTTTATACTATTTGTATGAGCAATACCATTGTGGATATTAAGACTACTTCTTTGTACATGGGTTTTCCAGCTGTTATGACCCGTCCCCCACAAACTTATAATGAACTCTAATTTGCAATAGATTACGTAAACTGTCTGTGTGTGCTCCTTTGCTTTCTGCTGTGACTGCCAGCTTTGGTGTTTTCCTTTGTATCCTGTGAGTTTTTTCCACGAATAATTTCCTTTGGGATGAATAAAGTTATATCTATCTATCTATCTATCTATCTATCTATCTATCTATCTATCTACTCTTCTGTGTGTGTGTGTGTGTGTGTGTGTGTGTGTGTGTGCGTGCGTGCGTGCGTGCGTGTGTGCGTGCGTGCGTGCGTGTGTGTCTAACACCTGACATGGGTGTGGCGCTAGCAGTTTGACACACCTGCAGCTCATCTCAACCAGCTCTTCACCACACTCCTGAGCCGAATTGTTCGTAACACTTTGTAATGTTTCCAGCTGCTTTAAATCACTCATGAATCAAGAAGCTGTATGAGACAACTTCAACAACTGTGAGCCGTCTTCTGACCTTTTCTTGTGTTGCAGCAATCATCAACTCCATTGCTGCTGAGAAAATGCCACATTGCTGATGCAGGTGGATGGTGTGGCTGGTAATAATGACGACGAAGCCATTAACTGTTATCTTCTACCTTCTACCGTCTTCTAGCCGTTTCCTGCTAGGCTATGTCACTCTGCCTCAAACCCCTCCATGCCCCGGCTGAGTTCCCCTGCTCCCACAAAGGAAATCAACTATTTTACATTTATATAAAGTTTATTATAATGTGAAGTCATGTTTTCTTTTCTGAATTTCCAGCATAAAAGAGATGAAGTGGTGAACTCAGGACTGTTAATGTGTGCCCCTGGAAGTAATTTGTTTCATCAGGTAGTGGTGGTTAAAATGCTGGAGGAAAATGCTGGAATCTATTTGTGTAACCCCTTGGGAAGATTTTCTCATTAGTGCATTCTGTTTAACAAGTTCTCTCAAATATTTAATCTGGCATTTACCATAGCTCCTTAGGCCATTAACAGATTGGTTTCACCATGAACACAAGGTTTTTTTTTTCACAGGTGTCGTCTTTCTTTGCATCATATACATAATACCCATTAAAAGTGTACAATTGAAAGAATGTGTAAACTTTCCACTCAAAGCATTAATTTGATCTAAACATTTTTATGCTGAAGTCTATGCACCTTCATATTTATAATTATGTATCGGTTAATTTCTGTAATGAAGATGTAATACTTAAGCAATATCACGACAGGCCGTAGTATATGCTCATTATACCACGGCTAAGGGGCGTTGTTCGGCCCGACGCGAAGCGGAGGGACGACAACCCCCTTGGAGTGGTATAATGAGCATATACCACGGACTGGAGTGATATATTGCTTTTATAAAACGGTTACGAATAAAGGCAATATAAAAGAGGGATACGCAATCAATTTCATGTAGTTTTATTCAACCAGAAATACATATTATCCAATAAAATAGCCTCACTGTGAAAAAATAGTCCCACCTCTCCAGACGTTAGCTCCAAGTTAGCTCTGCAGCTCGTCTTTTCCTCCGCATTTTTTCAGGTGAAAGTCACTGCTCAGTCCCCACTACCATTGTTAACCCTCCCCGGAGGTGAAAGTCAACCTTAAACATGTGAATTCAACTACTTTAGTCCGTTTTTTAACATCGTAAAAACATCAGCTGTCTTTGGCTACAGACGGCAACAGTCCGTTGTCATGGATACATGACAACAACTTCCATTCATACCAGTCATACGTGCCTGACGCGGAGTGATAGCCTGCGCTGTGATAAGGTTTTAGAATAGTAGCCGTGGTATATGCTCAATATACCACGGCTAACAACCAATCAGATCGCCGGATTTCACCTTTCCGTTTTATAATTAAGCAATATATCACGACAGGCCGTGGTATATGCTCATTATACCACGGCTAAGGGGCGTTGTTCGGCCCGACGCGAAGCGGAGGGACGACAACCCCCTTAGAGTGGTATAATGAGCATATACCACGGACTGGAGTGATATATTGCTTTTATAAAACGGTTACGAATAAAGGCAATATAAAAGAGGGATATGCAATCAATTTCATGTAGTTTTATTCAACTAGAAATACATATTATCCAATAAAATAGCCTCACTGTGAAAAAATAGTCCCACCTCTCCAGACGTTAGCTCCTAGTTAGCTCTGCAGCTCGTCTTTTCCTCCGCTTTTTTTCAGGTGAAAGTCACTGCTCAGTCCCCTCTACCATTGTTAACCCTCCCCGGAGATGAAAGTTCACCTTAAACATGTGAATTCAACTACTTTAGTCCGTTTTTTAACATCGTAAAAACATCAGCTGTCTTTTGCTACGGACTGCAACAGTCCGTTGTCATGGATACATGACAACAACTTCCATTCATACCAGTGACGCGGAGTGATAGCCTGCGCTGTGATAAGGTTTTAGAATAGTAGCCGGCTAACAACCAATCAGATCGCCGGATTTCACCTTTCCGTTTTATAAGGCATTTATAACCTACTTCACTGTCAAAGACTGGGAAGATAATATACTGAGTGTCAAAGGCCACACTGTCTTCAGCTCTCTGGTGACGTGACCACAATAAATAATGTCTTCATTTTCTTCTTCTTCTTCCCACAAAATACAGCCCTGCGTGGGATAACCCCAAGCCTTCCAATCCAAAGTCAGAGCCATTACCCACTGACCTGCAGCGGCATCAGGGACACCTTTGACTCTTGACATACACTCACAGGAGAGGGAGATATCATGCGTCCATCTGATTAGCTCTGTCTGTACAATGTGTCTTGATGTTAAGGTCATGGGTTTGATATCCATGTTGTGACAGAAAGCAAACCCCAGCATATGTGAAGAAATTTTATTTCTATTATTTCATTTATTTAACTTTGATATCTATCAAGACTACCTCTCACTGGTAATGGGTGTCCCAAATATTTTCTTTGTCCCACATTTCGTTTTTTGGGGATGTTTCACCTATTCACCTCCCATACAAGGGTTCACATTGGGTACCCTTGTACCCAATCAGATTTGATCTGATGTGAAGTTTAAATTATTTTTAGACCTATGATACTATCCATATGCACTAAATACTTAAAAGCAAATGTTCTGGTATGCCAGGACTCAATGAGTTATTATCTCTCTTTGTATTATACCTGTCTGCCCTCTTGTGGATGTTGAGGATACAGCATCCAGATGATGTGGGAAAGTCACTTGAATAACTGTAAGTCTAAAGTCTGTAACATATATGTTCCTCGTTAAGTAACATCCAGCCTCTCAAACACAGTCATGAACACATACGTGAATCATGTTCACACAGGTACATCCATTAGTCATTCACATGGTATGAGTATAGAGGCTGATAAGATGGTGGATGAGTGTGGGGGAGCTGAGAGCACCTCTGTGTGTCTGTTGCGTCCACCCACTCAGTGTGCAGTGTGAGAGGCAGACGCAGAGCATTCAGTCTATTTCAGTCCCTGGATATGTGAGGTCTTTTCTTCACTCTTCCCTCCGAGACCGGAGTGAGTCATCCACACTTGTACACAATCTGACTCCTGCAGGCAGAAAAGCAATGCTGCTCGAAAAATCAGACCCTCAAAATGGAGTAACACTGCGGATAATCATGTGCAAATAGTTTCACTTAACTCTGAGTGATTGGTAGGCTATTTGTCTTTGGTGAGAGTTCGGAAGTGTGTGTTTCTATCATGTGCGGTAAATCTTTCTTGTGTTTCTGTCTTATGTTTTGCTTGTTGTTCTGCATAAAGCACCACCATTAAAGTGTTAACAGAATAAATGCTCAAGTTCAAAGAACAATGTTCAAACAAAATCCTTAAATATTGTTGTTATAAAGCATTATTCAAGGATAAAGTGTAACTTTTTACATACTGTTCAAACCAACAGTCGTCTCCCAGTACTAACTGAAGTAAGAGAGATCATCAATATGTAGGGGTCATTTTTTAGATCAAATAATTTCTTTAAACAGCTGGGCACTGTAGTTTTTATCTACACCAGTTGTGTAGTTTGGTACAGACATCTGTGACACCCCCAGGATCAGTCCTACTTTGTTGACCCTCTAGACTTTTCATCTACAGTAAAAGCACAATAAGATTTTCCTTTTTGTTTTGTTTTTTTAAGGATATCTCTCATCAACTTCTGGACAGCAAAGGCGCTATAAAGTGAAGGATTAATTTAGCATAACTGTAATACATTGCACAAATGTCAAGCTTTGATTTAAAGCACAGGCACAAGACTCAAGATGTTGAAGTATTCCTTTAAAGTTGACACGGAGATTGAGTAATGACAGGGAAGCACATAACTATGCTTGACCCTCCATATGTTTATTGACTCTGCTGTTGTATCATTAAGATGAAACTATAGAGAAGCTGTGTCAGTACAGTTCAATTAGTGTTCTTGTAAATGTGAATTGTTATCATGTTTGGGTTTTTTTGTTTAACATCCACTTTTATTGTGAAAGTCAAGCACAGCTACATACAGTAAAATGAGAGGGGACTTTCTCGGTTGACATTTTCTCACGGGTTTAACCCATTTGCACCGCTGGGGTCAGGCTGAGTGTGTGGGTTGTCAGCTATCACAGTTGTCTGTGGTTCAGTGCTTTAACAATAATAAGGGCATAAAGACCTTTCAAGAAAGGTTTCTAGCGGAGGAGATTTGGAAGGTGGTGGCTGCAGTGTTTGGAGGATTGCAGTGTTTTTTTGTTTTTTTAAGGGAGATAATATGATGTGTCCATACTAAGCTTAGAGCTCAAGCACATAGATAACCAGCCATTACAACTGTAAATCAGAGTCATGTGATCCTGCTGCATCACACAAACCAGATCACATGCAGTCACTTCATGCACAAGTGACATCTATTCATCTTGTTCCCTCTCTGTGCCTCTTTTCTTCTCTTTTTATCTTTCTCATCTTCTTTCATTTTCATCTGAACTTTGATATGCTTTCATGAGTGTGTGAGGTTTTGCTCGGGTTGAAAATGAGAAACGGCCCTTGAGCATTACAGGACTGAGGTCATGTCCAGTGACATGGGCACCTGAGGACAGATAAAGTGCGTCAGTGCAAACAGTTAATTTCTGCGTATGTTTTAAGAGGAACTTCTGTTTTTGCAGTTTATACATCTGAGGTGAAGTTACCGCAACAGGAAGTGCCTTGTCATCCACCCTTCCTTTACTCCATTTACCATAAGCGTATATTTGTGGTGTGGTTGACAAATTTGCATGCGATGAAATGCCTATGTAGCAACAGATTATAGGCATGGAGGCTTTATACTAAAAAGGTTGAACTGGGCTTTGCTGTGCCTGTTCTTTTCCAGGCATGTTACGAAACTCAGGACGAACAGTAGGGCTTGTGCAATACGGTAGTAAGCAGAAGGTGTCTGAGTTTAGGCGAACTTCCAGCTCTGAAATGTAGAGACATTTGTATATTGTATATTCATGGAATTTATACAGTTGTAGAAAAAAAAAGGCCAGAATCTTGATATCAACTGCAAGGACAGCAGCACTTCACTAAAGCAAAATATAACTGAATCATACTTGATGTATTTCCTCATTTGTTATAAAAGCTGGGAGCATAAACATCACAACTATTCATTTCACATTATCTTATCATTATGTCAAAACAACAGTGTGCCGCTCCTGGTGCCACCAGCTGTTACCATTGTTTCCAGTGTTGTTATCAAATCTGTTACAGAATCCCTCTGTTACACACCATTAATGTGATCAGTGTAGATGTGGAAGATTTAGGCACAATGGTGCCCAGCAGACTTGGAACCAATGTGAGATTCATTAGAGTGAGTCTTGTCGTTAATACTGATGCTTCAGTGCTTAAGCAGCATTTTCCTGTTGTTACTGGTTGAGGTGGAGCTAGTATCAGTTCAGCCTGGCCTGAGAGTCTGGTACCCATAGACCCGTAAATTTGAATGGTTGTGAGATGATTCATGAAGCAGGAAAGAAGAAAAAGCAACGGTTTTACACTTCTTAGCCATATTTTTTAACCTATTGGACAAACGATGATTGAAATGAACATCTGAGAGGTTTCTGGAGGGAATTTGTTTGAAATAATAAAACACATACATGTTATGTGTCTCAGAACATGACAAGAAGGTCACAGGTCAGTGGTCACAGGTAGTTTTCACTGATAAGCAGGAGGTTGAGAAATGTCTCATTTTTCACATGTTTAACCACTTGCCACAAAACCAGATACTAAATCAGTTTGATAAATCCACCTTACTACTTGTTTTGTGTCATTTCCTGTTTTCGGGGTTATTATTAGCATTAGGGTTAAGGATGGAGCTAAGGGCAGGGTAGATCCGGTTTGATTTTAAAGTTTTTAAAGTTGAAGATGCTCAATATGCAAACAAAGATGGCTTTGCTGCACTCACTGCTTTTACATACTACTTGAATACTGAAAGTATGTCCTTACATTGAATTTGGTAATCTGACCTTGAATCTCTGTGGTAGACTCTCATTGGCCAGTTTGAGGAGCAGCTCACCAAATGCCAGTCTACAGTATGTATGGCTGATTGAACTTGGCTGCAGACACAAAAAGCCCTCTCTGTTCTGCACTCTGTAGCCTTGAAAACATGCGGCGGGAAGAGCCGAACACACTTACTGGAAACCCTACCCACTAACCAAACAACTGGACTGAGATGGCTTTTATTCTGCTGAACCACAGCGGCTGTGATCACTTAGTTTATCATGCTAACTAGCTGTTGAAGGCCAAATGTCAAATATAGCATTTTGAGGCCAGATCTATTATCATTATATCAAAATACTGAGAAAAGTGTTAAAAACATGATTATTTTCCATTTGCTGTTTTTTTCTTGATTAATTGATTAGTCTCTTACAAAGGCATTTGATATGCATCACAAGTTTCCAGAGCTCATGGTGACGTCTTTAAATTTGCCATTTTATGCAATCAGCTGTTCAAAATGCAAGGTGACTCTGTTTATGTTACTAAGAAAAAGTATTAAATCTTCACACTTCAATCTGAAACTGGAAAAGGTTTTCTTCATATATGTTTTATGAATTTCTGATTTTCTATTGATTGGAAACTTTGTTTCAACACTAAAACCTGTGCTCATACAGTTAGACCTCTTGCATTACCAGGAGAGACAATCACAGCACACAATGTTACGTAAAATGCATTTTGTATTACAAGTCTTTGAAACTGACAGGTGGATGGCAGAAGATTTTTCCAAAGGGAGAATTACAGGTACAGTAAGTCAAAACTGTCACATTTTTTTTGTTTTAGAAAAGAAACAAGATGTAGTTAATACAGACAGACATGGCTTGCCATTCACTGAACCAAAATGTTCTTGTTGGGCTAGTACCTCGAGAAACGGCCTGAACCAGACCCTGCAACGGCAGGTGGCAGGTCTGTTGCAAGCGTAGCTTCCTGACAGTAAAACAAAGAGGAGGCGCTTACTCTTGACACCCAAATGAAACTAGATAGTTTATACTGAAACTGCTGTAAAATTCTGATTGCCATCAAGACGCACTGCAGAGGAAGTAGGGCTCATCAGTTGGCACAGTCACAGGAGTTTTCTTAGGAAGGCACTTGACATGGGGTCATGTGGCATTTTCCCCATGCAGCGACAGCAATGCACTAAGGTCCTTGTTTGTGCACACTAAGGAGGGACAATGTCGGCTAAGTGCAAGCTCCATGATAAATCCACTTTCACCAGACCTTAGAGGGGGTTTCAAAAATTTTTTTAAAAAAAAATATGTAGGCGTTACACAACTCCACCACAGTCCACAGCGTCAAATACAGTAACTTAGTAGTTGGATTGCACTAAATTGGGATTGGATTTGAATAACCTGTGCAAGGCTTGAGTGGTGATTGATACGATAATGAGAGATTTTTTTAAATACTTGCAGGTCTCCATCTTCAGCCCCAAAAGGCCTGGGAAGTGACCAATCCCGACTCTGCTTGGGGATTTGGCAATAACAACAACCCCCATTACCCCCAACACCACCACCACCACCACCACCAATCTCCAAGACAGATGGACCCAGCCCAGAAGATGTAACAGTACAACTCAACAAATAAAAGCAAACAAAAACAAAACACGTGTCTCTTAGGTTTCACAATAAGACATTCCCATTGAGGCACATTTCCAGAGAAGTGTCATATACAAAGCTATAAAAAATCCCCAAAACATTCAAGTACTTTGTCATGTAAACACTTTTCCAGACTATTTATCTACTTAATCGATTGTTGTTGTTGTTGTTGTTGTTGTCGTCATCGATTTTCGTTTATGTGCAACAATAAGACAACAGTGTGAGGAGAGAGAGAATACTTTTGCGAAAACAAACGAACAAACAAACCAAATAAATGCCTGCAGGACATGTTAGAAGCTCAAATACAGCCCGGATGTTTTTGTTCTGTGTCGTTTCTTGCTCTTGTTTTTTTTCTTTCTTTCTTTTTTTTAGAGCAGGACACACGAACAGCACTTGTCGCCACCACTGGGGACAGTTGAGTAGTTCATCTGTCTGACTATCTCTGCAAACAGTTCGTCCACTGATCCTTTATTTTTGGCTGAAGTTTCCATAAACGGGCAGTTCCAGTCCTGGGCCAGCGCCTTGCCTTCCCCGGAAGACACCTCTCTCTCCCCCTCCAGGTCCACCTTGTTTCCCACCAGGATCATGGGCACCCTCTCGTACCTCTTCACCCGGATGATCTGGTCTCTCATGGGCCTGATGTCCTGGAAGCTCTGCTGGTTCACCAGGCTGTAGACCAAAATAAAGCCCTGCCCGTTCTTGATGTACAGGTCTCGCATGGAGGCGAACTGCTCGGTCCCCGCCGTGTCCAGGATCTCCAGCACGGACGGAGACGAGTCTACCTCGATCTCCTTCCTGTAGAAATCCTCTATCGTGGGGTCGTACTTTTCGATGAAGGAGCCCGTCACGAACTGGACCGTCAGCGCGGATTTGCCGACTCCGCCCGACCCCAAAACAACCACTTTGTACTCCCTCATGGCTGCGGGGGTGGTGGTGGTGGTAGAAGAGGAGGAGGTGGTGGTGGTGGTTGTGTTGGTAGTGGGGTGGGGTGGTGGTGGTGGTGGTGGTGGTGGGGGGGTAAGAAAAGGCAGACACCTCCTTTTTCCGCGACGAAGCCTCCTCTCTCTCCCACCCGCTGACCTGCCCCGATGTTTTCAAGCCGAGCAGGCTGGGTAGGCTGCGCTCTCGCTCGGATACGAGGCCAATCCCACGCCGGCGAATCTTCCCAGGCTGCTGCGCTGTGACGGCCGCGGAGCACGGATCCGACGAGAACGACCGGTCCTGGACATCAGTGTGGTGGATTAAAGCGCATTTTGATCGGACTGCATTGTGCAACGGTGCTTGGAAGCGTGATCGCTCCTCTCCTCTTGCATGGCGTTTCCTGCCCACATCCTCAGCGCGTCAAACGCCGAGGCTCAGTTCCGTTTTCTTAAAGGAGCCGTCACCCGAAACCTCGACCAGAGCTCAGCAGCTGACTGACTGTGTGTGTGTGTGTGTGTGTGTGTGTGTGTGTGTGTGTGTGTGTGTGTGTGTGTGTGTGTGTGTGTGTGTGTGTGTGTGTGTGTGTGTGTGTGTGTGTGTGTGTGTGTGTCTGCGTGACCTCTGACCTTAAAACATCACGATCATTGCTCTCAACAAGGCAAGGTATAGCCCGTTTTTACAAACGGTTTGTCTCAAAGGGCTTTACATGGCATAGACAAGTGCCCACTATCCTTAGGTCACTGCAGCTTACCCATTATGCTTGTTGTTGACGGGAAACCTCACTCAACTCCAGATCTCAATGTCTGCTGTCAGTGTGTGTGATCAGATCTTCTGCTGTGATACAAACAAAACCACCACTGCTGCTGTTCACTTCACGCAGATATTCATCCTCATCATCATCATCTGAATGCACAACAGAACTGATGCAGACCTTTACAAGCTGAACGGGCAAATCCATCTCACTATTTTTTTTTTTAGTTTTTCTCTCATTTATTTATGTATTTATTTATTGTGCAGTGACTCCCCTGCACTGTGGCCTCTAGTGTTTTCAGATCACCACCCGCCACACTCATAAAAATACACTGGAAATGGCCTTGAACTCTGGATCAATGAAAAGCAAATGATGTGACAGAGTAGCCGAACACACAGTAGCCGGAGCAGGGACTGATCATGCAAATCACTGCATGTTTTAGGACACTTAAGGCCCCAGATACAGTTCAGTGGAGCTGAGGGAAAGTGATGCATTCAGGTCTTTTCATCCAAGACGCACCCAAATGACCTGTGTGAACCCATGCACTATGCACTACTGCATACGATTTTGACATGAAAGGAATACAGCTTACATACTGTAGTAGATTTTTTTAAAAGAGCTAATTCCACTCAAATTCCTGCATTCTGTTTTAAAGGTATTAGTAGGATAAGCAGATTAATGAGGTCATCCAATAAGCACAATAAGCCATTAACCAATTTCATTTCACATACCTCCACACACATGGACAATATACACACACACACACACACACACTCTCTCTCTAGGTATCTGTGGGGATTCAGCAACACAGGGGCCCTCCAGTGGGTTAGGAGGGTAATAATCCAGCTGGTCTGGTAGAGATAATATTTTTTAACTTGGGTTAAAAGATCAATTAAACCATTACATATTATATTATTAGATCAGAACTACTGGTGCACCCATGTATTCAGAGCAGTTTTGCTGTAGTTGGTTCAGGTGGAGCTAATTATATCCTACTTGCTATTGTGGAGTTTCATCAATGACAAATGCATCATATTTTTTGAAAAAAGAAGTGTTTGTCTGCTGATGTTGAAAATAAAATCATATACATCTATAAAATGTATAGGCTAGCTACATATAAAATTGGGTGCAGGGGGTGACCCTGTGATGTTATCGACATGTGATTTCTACTTAAAAAAAAAAAAATTATCATCAGTTCTGACCCACATAATTCTGTACAAGCTCATGAAAATTGCCCTGAGCACAGTTTAACCTTGCACTTGTGTCATGTATCAGTCTCTGAGGAGCTGCTCCAGTCTGCTGGCGCTGTACTGTAGTAGATAATACATCTATAATACATAGATAATTGGTATGTCCCCTTTACATACATTAACTAGCAAAATATTGGAAATAGATAGTAGGCCTACTTGTATGGTGAGTGTTCCAGCAACAGGGCATCCATCTTTGTGTGTTGATAAATAATATCACTTTGCATATCTTAACAGTGGGACACTCACTGATCAGAGCTGTGTGTTCATTTCACCCACACATCCAGTACACACAGAGGCAGGGACCACATAACTGTTGCATGAGCAAATGAAATATTGTTTTATTCAGATTTTTTTTTCATCCATACAGCAAGAGTCAATTATGGCAACAATAAAATGTGCATAAACAAATCTGAAGACAGAATAGTACATTATTGTGTGGCAACTGTTAGCAAATACATAATTGATGGTTGCACTTACAAGTAAAAAGCAGTCAAAGCGTACATGTGCCCCCAGCAGGGAAGACAAACCTTGGCTCCAGCCAGGAGACTGAACATCTGATTTGGAGAAAATGGTGCTTTGGTTCTGTGGCACCAACACAGCAGCCGCACGTCACAAACAATGCTGACGCTGTGTGGCGACTGTTACATTCATTTTCAAGGACTAATTTGCCAAATACACATTTGGTGTGGTGATCCTTCACCTGCTGAGTGCACAGATATGATAGCAGGAACAACGTCCCGTGAGTCAGTGTCGGCTGTAATTATATGGCTATGAGAAAGTATCCGGGGTGGATGAGTGCTAATATTTTATCATTCTTTAAATAATATGTTTGCTTGGAAAAATATTTTATCACACAAGAGTAAGATGACTTGTTTTTGAAGTATTATTTCTCCCCACTGTGGATGTTATCTATTGTATGTATCATTTGAAAAAAAAAAAACATATTACTGTGTATCTTGTAGTCTGAGTGTGTTATCTTTCCTTACATACTGTAACTATGCAGTTTCTTTTGTATACATGTTTGTACTTTTACATGCAGTCAAATCAAACTATAATAGAATACAAAGTCTTGATAGTTTTATGTATCACCTGTACCATGGGAGCAGCAATACTGCATGACCAAGTCCAACAAATGATATATGGACATCACTGGATGTGTCATCCTATGAGAGGGGTGGAGTTAGCATGACATGGGGACATCTGTTCCCCTACAACATTCCCTGGCAATACTAGCCACTGATAAAATAAGACAAAAAGCGCATAGCTTTCTCTGAATGCATTGGCCAAGAAACTAGTGCCCTTCTTTGCAAGCAATTTTTTAGCTGGTCTTCTAATTTAAGAATTTAAATTAATCTAACAAAATTCCTTATAATTATAGATATTTTTTTTTATTCAAAATAATATCTCAATATGATACACATTTTTTTCTCTGTTCATTTGACTATATACAGAAGTGCAAAAAGTCAACCTTCGTCCCTTAGGTTAGAACTCATCATCTGCAGCATTTTGGACTTCTCCAGTCTGGAAAAGTCTTTGCTTTTCTCGCTCCTAATCTCACTGTCGACCGAACATCCAGACACCCGTCAATCTCACTGCTCGTTTTGGCCTGACATTCAGGGCAAACTTAAGAAATATTCAAACAAAAGTACATATCTTTTTGAAATGGATACAGTAGAAAATAATTTTTACTCTAAAACATGGACAATCTATATCTCCATACAATATATTTTCAAACATGATCTTGACATGTTACAAGGAAAATTTAAGTTGGTTAAAACATTAGTTTTTTTGTTTTTGTTTTTTTTATCTACTCAGAGATGTTGCTGCAGTGGCAGCAAATTAATTGATCTCATTCCTTGTATCAAAAAAGTCTTTCATCAACAAAGTTAAGTGATAACGTAACATCAACTGAAAAAGACATCCAGCTATATGAATGAAGTGAATATTTAAAACTGACTCAACACATTATCATTTATATGGTTTGAAAAAGTTATGAATGTCATACTACCTCAAAATCTACAACGGCTATATCAATGTTGTCAAGTAATATATAGTAAGGCAAAAAAAAGAAAAATCTACAACTACATACCTCAAATAGATTCAAATCCTTAAGTAGTACATAACATATAAGTTCAATGAAATTTAAGAGAGTAATTGTTACTTTTACATAGAGAGAATGAAAAAAAAAAAAAGATCATAAGCGACATGTGAGAGAACTATAAAACATCATTGGTGTTCTTTACCTGCATGGTGATTGAAAGTACATTTGATTGGGCTGGGACCCATTAATTGTAATCTAAGGCTTTGTTAGGTACATTACAATCGGTAAAGACACTACACACCTCTGTGAAAACAGAAAAAGAAGTGATCGTAAAAACTGACAGATGAATGAAAGATGATGAACACGCTTCCTCAACTGTTCAAGCCTCTTGAGAGATGCTTCTATAACCCTTTATGAATACGATTGAGAGAAAAAACTGTGCTTTGGTTTCCATAGTCAGATCTACACGTGAATGAAAACCTTCATGTTTTGCCTGAAATACAAGTCAGAGTCGCACAATGTGTTGTATTTCCTCAAAAATGAAAGTTTTGCTTACGATGGGATGTGAAATTAAAACAGGGTGATCAGACAAACAATCATTCAAGTGCACATGTGGTTTAAATGACCTAATAGACCTTTGGGTCTGTTGTTTTAAATTCCCATCAACACGTGGCTCAACAGTGCTTCTTTGAGAGTCGCCCCTCTTCAAAAGAGGGGGAACAAGGTAACACAATGTTATTTGAAGCTACACCCTCTACTTCACCAGGCTTTAGAGTCAATGGACTTGAGCAACAACTTAATCCCAAAAAACAAAAACAACACTAGTCTATGAAAAGAGGTATGACAAACTTTAGAAAAACCATCCATTTTTGATTTTTAAAAGAAAATAAATTTAAAATTAAAACAAAATAATGGCAAAAAACCCCACTTCTAAAACTGATTAATTAGATTAAAGTTAAAAAAAAAAAAAAAACACTCAATGGAGATTCTTGAAAACAAAACAATACAAAAAGAGCCATACAAAACTTTTACCTTCGGTAAACAAATAACACTGCTGAGATAACACTCTGGTTTTAGCTGTATGGCCTTGATGGCACATGACAAGGTGAGAAAAGCTAGCCTGGCTGTGCTTTCAAGGTACACAGGTACGTTGGTTTACCCAGAACATTCATATGTCCAAGACCCTCATTTCAACATCTAGTTTCACTAGTAGCCGTAAAAACACAATACTGTACATGCCTAATTCTTTTGGCGAAAAAAAAAATCCTGTTAAAATCATTGTGCCTTTCAGATCTCAATTCAAATTCAAGGTGCATGTTTGCATTTCACTTGTAAACTATGAAATATGGCTATCAATTAAACAAAGTAAAGCAGAACAAATAAAAAGGAAAGAAAAATCTTGGTCTACTAACGTACCAGCACTGGATGTTGCCTCATGCAACCACGCTCTTGACCTTCTGTGCGTGCAGTAATGATCATAATTAGAAGAAATTGAGTGCTATGATTTAGTCGGACACAGAGGTGTAACGTGAACGTTTCCCACCGCAGGGAGACACATTGACCCCTGGCACCAAGATATCCTCTTCTCTCAGCTGGACGTTGAATTTGACAACGAATTCTTCTTTACATTGATATGTGGGAAGATGGCACAGATCATGTGTTGCACCTTTGATGTTTACGTGTGTGATGAGACCATCGTTGTGGACCGGCTAAGAGATGGCAGACCCTCCTTGTCTCATTGCTTGACATTCTGAAGGTTATGTACATAAAGGCTGAACTCTTTTGGCTTGGACGGTGCCAGCACACATTCATTTGATCTGTAAGACATAACAGGATTTCACTTGAAAAAAACAAAAAAACAAAACCCTAATATTTCTGTATTACAACTAAAATGTACTACAGATGAAAACAGAGTAACAAATGTTGCAATGAATAACAGAAGAATTGCAAGAACTGAAATAGGAACTCACTGTTCTTGAGAGGAACTACATTTGAGTCAAGTACTTGTGACTACTCAGATGATCTGCAGATATTATTGGAATCTGGGGGGTAGAAAACAAACACGGGTCAAATGAAGCACCAGAAAGAAACTCAAAGTGGACGTTGGCCGATAAAACGTACTGAGATCAACACATCTTAACCACATCCTCTCATATTACGATGAGCTCATTGCTGAAAAAAGACAAAGATGGCAAGATAGGAGAAGCAATTTGGCTACAGTTTGGCATGGTTCATTCAGACATGACATGTCATCAAGAATCAACAGACACTTCTGGACAGCAGGGCGGTGAAGAGGAGGATTGAGGGGAGGGGGAGATGAGTGGGGCAGAGGGGAACTGTCAGTGAGGTGGCTCCCCCATGCAAATCTAAGTCCTCCATGTTGTTGACCTGCACACCTCAGTAAAATGCAGAAAACTGGTCATGGATCTGTTGTAACATGGTGATTCATCCTAACAAACCTTTTCTCTGGTATGAGGATGTTGTATAATGTAGCTGACTGACTGTGAGTAAAATCCCTCAACAGAGCTGAAACAAAATGTCACTTGTCTTCCTACAGGCTCATTTTAGAACTTTTCTGGCTTTGATAATGAGTATGTCCAGCTTTTATGTAAACACAAGGAACACGGTAAAGCTATGCTTTACGTGCTGGAAGCAGCAGCGAAAAAAGAAAAAGAAAAAAAAAGCCAAGCACCAAAGGGCACAGATAGCGACTGTTGCACAAGCTGTGCAAATGGCTCTAAAAAAAATGTGAAAAAAACTACCTCATACATACCAATTGCATGTATTCGTTGGTAGTCAACTTTGATAAGGAAGAGTCCTCAAAATGGGAAAGGACAAAAATTGAGGTTACAACGAGGACACACATTACAGTAAAAGCAATACAGTATGTTTCTCCAAAAAGACAGATCATCTACATAATGTATGAAACTAGAATATGGTGATTATAGTTACTGTAAATAATGGATACAAGAAGTTCAAAACATGTTACAGTAAAGTATGATATGTGTACACATGTTGGACTCTGGTGTAGGCCAACAAGAGGGAGTACCGCCTTTTACCCAGCCCACCCCTCGCTGTAAGACACAAGCATCCCCAGATTGCCCATGTGCATTGAAAGACAGAGGTGAGGGGGGAAGATTAGGATAGATAGATAGATAGATAGATAGATAGATAGATAGATAGATAGATAGATAGATAGATAGATAGATAGATAGATAGATAGATAGATAGATAGATAGATAGATAGATAGATAGATAGATAGATAGATAGATAGATAGATAGATAGATAGATAGATAGATAGATAGATAGATAGATAGATAGGTAGGTAGGTAGATAGATAGATAGATAGATAGATAGATAGATAGATAGATAGATAGATAGATAGATAGATAGATAGATAGATAGATAGATAGATAGATAGATAGATAGATAGATAGATAGATAGATAGATAGATAGATAGATAGATAGATAGATAGATAGATAGATAGATAGGTTGTGAGTGAGTGAGTGAGTGAGGCGGTAGAGGTGCAAACCTGATTGGTGGAGGCAGTTGCGAAGGGAACGCTTGTGGCAGATGTGGTGGCTGCAGACACAGTGCCTGGACTACCACCGTGCATCATGGGAACTTTTTTGGAGGGAAAATCATGTAAGCAAAAATACACAGAGGAGCAGTGTAGCCACATACACACCAGGCAAACGGGGGGGAAGGGGTAGGAGAAGGAGAGAGAGGGAGTCAGAGAGGGCGTTCGAGTCAACCGGTTCCCTTTCTTTCCTCTGCTGACGCTGATAAGACGTCTTGTGATCTGAGCACTGGATGAGACACAGCGTGGCTGTCGCAGCAGCATTTTGCTTCCACATTTGTCTGTTTCTCAGGAATTTAATGACAAATGCTCTGCATGATAACTAACTTTGAAAAGTGCTACAGAAAGTAACACATGTAGAAAATTACTATAACGTGAGTCTTAAGAATAGAGTTTTTATGGCAGAGGAGATGACGGGAAAGGTTTTAATTGAACTCCCTCAGGTTTTTAATGTTTTAAAAAGGGTTTTCAATTGGTGTCAGGTTAGACCAGCCAAAAGCCAAGTTTAGAACAGCATGAGAACGAGAGTGGTCAAGCTATATCCAGTAAGTACACAGAGAAATGAACAAAATAAAGGTCAATTAAACTTATTATTGTGAGCAGCTATCATACAGGTCACATACAACATTTGCATTTCACAAGATTTGTCTTTCCTTATGACTCACATCACAAAAACGGTTGTCTTTACACAACCAAAACAGTGACTCTCATGTCACCAGAGATATAATACTGTAAATTTAACATGATAGTTAGATTTTTGATGGCGTGAGTCACAGACATGAAGTTACAGATAACTGAAGAAGGAAAGCTGGAACCTACCAACACTGGCTGCAGGTGTCATGCACAATATTGAGCCTGCCCATCATGCAGTGCAACAGGAAGTGGATTGGGTAGGGAAGAGAAATCAAAACAGCCCATCACAAGGTTTCGTTAGAGTGAGGGGAGAGATAAGGTGGGAAAAAAAGGTTAATATCTCTTGGACACAGTCATCAGTGATTGGAAAAGGCGAAGTGGGTGAACGTATCATGAGGAAATCTGTTAATCAAATGAGAGTCTAAACTTTTGTCTGAAGTGTAATGCATATGAATGTGTAATACACCATGAGTGAGAGTGCAGTTATGATTGTAACTATTAAGCATTAAACATTATATACACACTCTAGACAGAAGTGAGAAGAACAGCAGATGTGTACAGAAGCCAGACTCTGCAGCATTGCTGTTTGTTCGAGGCGCAAAGATACCACTTATCAACCCATTCAGCCCCAATCAACCCAGCCCAAGCCAAAGCCCCAACCATGGCATCTCACACACTTTAATCTAAAAAGGTTGTAAAAAAAAAAAAAAGAAAGAAAAGAAAAAAAGAAAAAAAGCCCTCTCTTTTTCTCTTAGAAATGTCCATGCCTTCCTCAATCAGCCTGCATGTGCTAGGAGGAGTGTGGTGGAGTTATATTAAGGAAATTAGTAGGCAGAGACTTAATCTATGTTCTCAAAATCTAATGACCATGCAGTGCCATACAAAGCATTTGTTAAAGCATTTTAGCTCTAAAACGGCACTTTAAAATATTCATGTTCAACCCTAAGTGGCAAAGAATAAAATCTAAAGGTTTTACAGCTGACTACCTTCACACCTGTCTTCTGTGTGAAGAAAATAAAGCTGAAGAGTAGCAATCAATGAACTGTTCTGTCCTGCAGTCTACCACTTTGCCCAACCCCAGCCAAGCAGGAGCCAGGTTAGACTGATCCAGGCATCCTCTGGGTGATCAGAGAACTAGCGGTGGTTGCTTTCGGAGCCATACCTGATGGGAGGAAAGCTGCCTGCTGCTGAAACTGCATGTTGGCCAGGGCCTGTTGGTACTGGAGCATGCCGGTGTTAAATACGGCAGAGGCCCCGTTGGCCTTCTCCAGGGCTGCCCTCTTTGGCAAGGGAGCCATGACACTAGGGGCGATGCCCTGCCCGGCCAGACGGAGGGAGGTCAGTGAGAAAGAAGGGGGGAGAAAAAAAAGATAGAAAGAGAGAGAGAGAAGTGCGTGGAAAAGAGAGAGAGAGGGTGTGTTGGAGAGAGGCAAAAAAGAAAACAAAAAAAGGTACATACGTTAGAGGACATTGGAGGAACAGCATCACAACATCCTTGTGTGTACAACAACAACAATTTTATCATATCATCAGTAGCAAGCAAGCAGCAGTCTGACACAAGTACTACACAAGCAGGAGCATGGTGCCTACTCGAGCTACTGGCTAACAAGCATTAATATATTTATTATTTTATCGAGAAGCTTACTTGGACTCATTAACTTTGTATTTCTAAGGCTGACTAAATGCAACATAAGCAAGCATTAACTATTAAAACAATAAGGCTGCTAACAAGAGGTGGAACAAGTAGGAAGCACAGAGAAAGGGAGGCTGCACTGCTAGCTCCATGATAAACTGGGTAAGCCATGTTTAAGTGATGGTTCACTCTCAGACAAAGGTCAAAAATGGTCTCAGGCCAAGCAACGCAAGTCAGATGTCGAAAAATATATTTCAGCCGTCAGTATTTGCACCATAAAATGCTCTGTGTGTGGATCTTATCTTGGCATGAGGCCATTCCCGAGGTCTGAATATCTGAGACAAGAACTGATGATGGAGTGAACTATCATTTGAACTGTAAATCATCTGTTATGGTGGGATCACTCCTGTAATGGTTTTTAAAGACTGTTCCTCTTAGCCCCACCCTTATCCATCTGACATGCACTAGCAACACAGACATGCACACATTTGACTGAGCTGCTCCACAACACTGACCACTGACTTGGACGTAAGACTGAAGCCATGCCACCATTATAGAAGCGCTTCTTCCCTAGCTCTCGCTGACTTTTTTTTTTTTGTTAAATAGGCAACGGGTGATGAATTGATTGTGGCTCCTCATCACAAATTCCACACTTGAATTCGTGCCTGAGGTCGTTCTCTATGTGACAAAAGTTGTTTGGTGTTGGATGAGAGCTAAACCCCCCTGAAAGCCACAATCATTTTATCACAGGCAATAATGACAGATAAACAGGAGGAAAAAACAGACATTGCACTGAGACAACGACAACAAAAATAGCTAGGTATCTTTGGTTAAAACACTGCTCTACAACAAAGCCACATGCCAAGCTAAAAGGTGAAAGGTCATAGTACCAGGTCAAAGGTTGCGTCGAGGGGTCGCTTCAGTGATTTGACAGCCGACTGAGTCTTAATTAGCAGGCAGCGAGCACATGATGGCAATGGGCCAATGGGGTTCAAGCGCATTAACATAAACCAGCAAGCAGAGGTGCATCATGGGGGCAGCAGTGCAGTTTGGGTATAGGTGAGAAAAAACAAAAACAAATAAAAAAACAAATCATTGGAATGCAATATACAAGGGGATAACAGGACTAAGGCATGCACAGTGTGGACACTAGCTCTACTGCTCAACAGTTAAATGATCATCAATAATCAACGATAACTACTAATCTACATTAGTTACTGTCACACAAAGATGGGTGAATATAGCGATGAGAAAATTATTCAATCAATACTTTAAGTGGTTATCAGTAATCATATTGGACAGAAAACATGAAGGCACAATTCACAAGTTTCTGTTTCACTGTGCACATCATAGTCAGTGTCACATTACAATGATTCACCCCAAGCTCCTTGCTTCACTATGTCAATAAGAGCATGACGAGAACACGGTGATCAACAGACGAGTGTGGCTGTACTATTATTCACGGTGCTGTTACTGTGAAACAGGGCTGACAGCCACAATGAATCCTTTTTTAATCATGTCAAGAGGAAGAGAAGTAATAGATAGGAAGCACAGAAACAATGGAGACACAAATAAGACCAGGGCATCAGAGAGAGAAAGAGAGAGGAACTGACTCTCTGGTTGTGGTCCTGGATGAGATGAACAAGGAACAAGACATTTTCTCTGACATTAGGAAGAATAATAGTGATGATAGCATTCGGTTATAATGTGCCATTGTCTGATCCTTCTTCATATCATCCACCCCTGAGGATTTTTTTTTTCACCCAAACCAACATGCAGACCTTTAAAATTTGACCTGGCCAAAGCAGAACTGAAAAGCTGCATAATACCAACCAGGAAGATGAGACATGTTTCAAACACGAATATGAGTATGAGCCCACAGAACATTTTCCCTGCTGGGTGATTTCATTTACAACAGATAGCCTCGACAATGTACATTTAACTATCTCAGAGTTGCTCCTTAGCCCTTCTTGTGTAGGCGTGAATGAGTGTGACCCTGCTTGTACAGACTGCTCACCATGGCCGCGGCGGCTGTGGCCTGGTTCACCTGGTGCTGGGCAGCCTTAATTTTGGCCTGCAGGTGGGCGGGCGGATGGAAGTACTTGCACTTTTCCCGGGAGCACCGACCCTTGATGTAGTCCATGCACACGGTGACGGTGTTGTCGTTGGTGTCTATCATGGTGCTGTCTGCGGGGTGGGCGAAGCGACAGTCGTTCTCTCCCCGGGAGCAGTTGCCTCTCTGATACTCCCGACACACCTGGAGACAAGGGGAAGGATAATGAAAAAGAGTTGAGGCACAGTTGTGCGGACACAGCACAAGAGTAGTTCCCTACAGAACATTTCCTGTTTCGCCGCTTCATGCAGAATGTATCAAGCAGCATTCATTGTCATTGCAGTGAGACTATATTTACCTAAATCCATTAAACTTAAAAATGCATGAGACCTACAGTCCAATAGCAATAAGTAGATTGAGATGCTTTACAAGCTCATGTTCCCCTTACTGCAGCCTTCCTCTCCTCAATATCCTGTCATACCAAAGACCTATACAACTGTGTAGCAATACAATGTACTTCCTGTTTAACAATAACTAATACTAACATAGTTCCTGTGTTTGGCTGTGGATGGATATTACACTGAGGAAGTTCAACGCTATAATAAAAGCGGCTCTGCAAACTAACTACAAAATGTTTTTTTAAACGTTTTTTTCTGTATGAAGAACTGTGATGTGTTTGTTAGATTGTGAGGCTCAGACATTAAACAAAAAAAAAAAGTCTATATGTAAGACACCAGAGGGCAGCACCTTCTTATAAATTAGTTAACCATGAATCCATTGGCCTTGGCTACACCACGCAGTTATTCCCTATGCTTTTCTGTTTAAATTTAGAGAAATGTCTGCTCCATCAACATAAAAACAGTTGCATTTTTACTTCACTTTTTGCTTTTCCTGATGTGATGTAAAAGAGGAAGTCTGCTCTACCAAACACTTTTAAATACACGTAAACAAAACACATTCAAACTGCATCTTCCGGGCTCCATTTTGTGGTTTTGTGATTCATATATTTTTTAAATCATAAAAGATTCCACGACACAAAATAATTCAGAGATATTTCTCATGTTTCCAGTGCAGCGTTGGCACGGTTTCATTTTATTGCCGTATCTCAGAATCAACGAGCAATGGCGTCTTTCTAAACTCAGCAGTGTATCGGTCATACAGTACTAGACGAGGGAGACAGTTATTTCTCTGCTAAGACTTACCCTGACAGACCACAATACTTTTCTGACACAAGCAATATTATACTCTCTGAATTCATGTTGACTAGAAAGAACATGTTCCTTTGCCGGTGATATTTCATTATTTGCTTTCGTTACTGCTCTCTCCACTCAAATAAACGTTCAGCAAGTTCAAGCTCATCTCTGGTGTTTGTCGAATGACATTTCGCGAGGTGTGCTGTGCGAAATCACAAACTGTGCTGGATCGTGATGAGGTAGATTAAGTTTTGAGGTGCGTAAGCAGGTTCGTCAATACCACGAAAGATGTAATCCTAACCGCAACGGCCCAGGGTTCACGTCCACCCCGTGAGCCTTTTGCAACATATCATTTTCTCTGTCTCTCTCCGCTCAACTCCCTGTCTCTCTCTCTCTCTCTCTCTCTCTCTCTCTCTCTCTCTCTCTCTCTCTCTCACTCTCTCTCTCTCTCTCTCTTACTTTTGGAATCAAGGCAAAAATGTAAAAACTTAAAAGGAAAAAAAAATAATGACCCTGTTAGGACACACCTGTTATTCAAAGTCATAACTGGGCACTAAACAGGTCCAAGCCTGGTTCATCTTGTCTTAGTGTCTCATTTCTGTTGTGCTATGTGAATTTCCAGCACGTGTTGTCAAATTAAAGAAGGAGTTTTCTGAATTTGCATCACATTTCTGTCTTTGCATGTGTGTGTTTTGTTAAGTTGCAGTGCGTTGAGCTCTCAGGGCCACCATAGTACTGTTGTTGCGAGGGGTGACTTGATTCTGTGCCATATAATATGTCCTATAGCCACACAACCCACCGAGAAAACTAGGTCCTCTCTGTCAGTCCCTCATTTACCTCAAGTCTGTCTGTTCTCAGCAGTTTCTGCGCTGCAGCAGCTGCAGCGTTGGGGACTTGGCTGACGTTGGGGCTGGAGGCCATGAGGACCTGGGTGCTGGGCATGATCTCTGGGGGCATCAGGCCTGGTGACACAGGGCTCAGGTAGGGATTAAAGGCCGCGGCTGCAATTGCTGCTGCCGAACTGGCGTTGGTGGCCAGGCCCGGTGTCACTGAGAACATAGGCTGGAAGAGAGCAAAACAAAGGCAATGACATGAAACTGATGTTGACAAAAAAAAGAAAAAGAAAAAAGCTTTGGGTAGGGGAAAAGAGCGGGACTGATGGCAAAAAGGACTGCAAGAGCCACGCAGAGAGTGAAAGAACTGCACATGTGTGAGCTTTTACATATGACCTCACCGTGGGCAGTAGCTGTAGTGTGTTCATACGTGTGTGTCCTCTCACCATAGGTGGTAGCTGCGTGCCAGGCATCATGGCGTTTGCGAGCTGCATCTGCTGGGCCAGCATGGCCATGTTCTTCTGCTGGATCAGGTTGTTCCTGCCATTGATCTCCAGCTGGGTCTTTAGGTGGGGAGGAGGGTGTAGATACTTGCAGTTCTCCCTGGAACAACGGCCCTGGAGGAGGCATGAAGGAGGAAATGTGGTATTAGCAATTTAAGGACAAGAATTTATCAAAAGAAAAATGGCAGACTTTTAGTGGAGGCATTCTGGGGTCTTCCATGACTAATACTGACATATTTCACTTGTGCTCTATCAAGAATGTACAGTTACAACCGTTCAGTGCTAAATAAAAAAACATCTATATTTATTGGCCTCTATTTCAGCCTTTATCACGTTCAGTAGTACAATACTGATTAAGTTTGGAAATACTGGAGTGGGAGGATGTGTGAGATTATACTTCATGTACAATTAAAACATGGTACCTTGTTTATTGCTATCTTATCACACACTCAAATTCACATTAGGTCTGGGTTGAGTCTCGTACCAATTGTTAACGGCCTGCTATTTCTGTTAGTCCCAGCAGGGGTATGTGCACGTGCGTGTTTATGTGTGTGTGTGTGTGTGCTGGCCCCAGCAGGTCATGACTGACACTGCGATACTGCTGGCCAGACGTCCAGCTTAGCTACATGTCTGACTGACTCTATAAATACCGCCCACTCAGATGATCCGTATATATTGTATCAGCAGTCATCCGGAGGTCACACTTCAAAGCCTTCCAATAATTATCTAAGACAGGGATCCCTTTTTGCTGCCTGCTGCGAGTATCCAATTATACCTTCAGTCTGGGGAGGAAGAAGTCGAGGAAGAAACTTTAACACATACACACGCATGCACATTCTGACACAAGCAAGAATGCATACTCATTAGTACATGCACACCGGGGTCGTGTTCGCGTAACAGGTGGCATACACACATCACGCAAACATAAGAGAAACACACACACACAAACACGTCGTCCACGGTTTAGGAAAGACGTGTATTTACTTTCAGCCCTGTGGCACAGCTGAGCTGACTGGCAGCCTGTGCTCTCCCTCGCTGACAGAGCTGTCCCCACTGGGATCAGCTCTATACTCTGTCATGACTTCATTCCCCTCTCCCATCTCCCTCACTGACACTGGAGCACAAGACAGGTGCGAGGCAAAGAGGGGGAGATAAGGAGCAGGGAGGGGGACTCTTAAATGGCAGGGGGGCCTCTTCGAGATTTTTTTTTTTGTCTGAAGTTTCTGTCTCAAGTTCTCTTTGAAATTCTTTTTTAAATAATTTCAGATTGTGTTGCTCAAGGCAGGTCACAGTAACACAGAAAGCACGGAGTAGGATTACAGCTATGTATCCTCTACTCTGTGGTCCTGTTATCTTTACTAATGCCTCAATAGCTCCAGGGAGCACATGAATGAGGAGCCTGTCAGTGGTCAGTTTCCATATAAAATATCTGGTGTGAGCTACGAGTAACTGACAGAGTTATCTCTCTGTCATATTCTACTAGTTTACCAGTAGAAATCTAAAGTATTTTAATAGCTACACTGCAAAAACTCAAATATCTTACCAAGAATATTTGTCTTATTTCTAGTCAAAATGTTATTTCTAGTCAAAACAAATCTCACTATACTTAAAATAAGAAACATCACATAAAAAGTAGCTTGTTTTAGACACTTTTTAACTTCTTTCAAGCATATTTTCACTTGAAATGAGTAGAAAGGTCTGATAGTGGAGCAAGTTTTTCTTCCTTATTACAAGCACAAAAAACTTGCTTTCACTGGCAGATTATCCTACTTATTTCAAGTGAAAATTTGTTTGAAACAAGTGAAAATGATCTAAAAACAATTTAATTTTTAGGTGATGAGTCTTATTTTAAGTGGAAAGTGATTATTTGACTAGAAATGAGACATTTTGACAAGAAATAAGACAAATATTCTTGGAAAGATTTTGAGTTTTTGCAGTGTACCAGAGATGTAGAAGAGAGTGTGCATGAAGTGAAGGCACTTTACTTTTGATGTCTGGGTTTAATAATGATTCACCTTCAGTGCAGTGAATACAGATACAAGTGTGTATAGGGACATGTCAGAGTTTTTGTTTACTACAGAATAAAACAACAGTTTGTATTACTTTGAATGAATTTAAAAGCAAAAACATGAAGGGTGAGTGTCGAAGCCTAACTTTCTATGCTGAGGGAAAGGTCTCCTGTTAACATGTGAGACTGATGTGCACTAGTGGGTGCATACGCTGAGCTGGCATTCAGATGAATTCTGACACTCACAACTCTGAGAGGTGTGTGCGTGGGCGAGCGTGGCATGCATGTGCGTGAGACGAGAGGAGCTGAAAGTAGGTCCTAATAGCACTCATCCAGAGGGTGACAATGGCATGCAACGAGGGGAGGGTGAGAGAGTGCATGGAGAGTGTGTGTGTGTGTGTGTGTACGTGTGCGTGTGTGCGTGTAGGGGGAGCTGGTTGCAAAAGCATGGAGGATCACGTTGCTTTCACCCCATATGACCCCGACCGTTGACCGCTGGCTTCACAACTGCAGTGGTGTATACATGTGTGTGTGTGTGTGTGTGTGTGTGTGTGTGTGTGTGTGTGTGTGTGTGTGTGTGTGTGTGTGTGTGTGTGTGTGTGTGTGTGTGTGTGTGTGCGTGCGTTTGTGTGCTGAGGGCTGTGTCTGAGAAAGGAACATGTGGTTTTCTCTTTGCTTTAGCTAACTACGTCTGCCTTCCTGCCGAATCATCCAGAGAAAAAAGTCTCCAACTTACACCGGCAGCCATTTTGAATAAAAAATCAGGTCCCAGAAGAGGAAACGTCAGGCTGCGTGAGAGGAAGAGCAAAGGAGAGAGAGAGAGAGAGAGTCATAGTGACCCTGTACTAGCGAGACTCTGTGGCTGCGTCAGGGAAATTTTAGAAGTTGCAGAAGAAGTGATCAGTGTGGGCCATCACAGGGAGGAGAGAGAGATATGGAGATGCAGACAGATGGAAGGGAGGAGGGGGAGGAGGAGGAGGAGCTCCTCACATCATGTTTGTGGCTGTTATTGTGACATGAGCGGCCTTGAGGAGCAGCTAGAGACGGTGTCCACGGCAACAGAGCAGCCCAGTCACTCCTGCTCTAACAATGCTGTGATTCCTGGAATCTTCCTGGTCGCTGGCAGATACAGAAAATATTACAGATGCAGCTCAGCCTGCAGCCACAATAAGAACAGAGCATCTCTCTCTCTCTCTCTCTCTCTCTCTCTCTCTCTGTCCTCCATCCTGGACTTTTATTGTATCTCTGCTGCTAAAACAACCATCACGAAAAAGCAGACACTCCAGATAAATTATAAAGATGCCGCCTTTAACGTTTCTTATCGCTGACCACCATCGGGGAAACCGGAAAAAGGGAATTACATCAGATGCCTTCCAATCACAATTTTCATGGTACTCTGAGAAAAGACCTGATGAGAATGTGATTAGAGACTAAAGTGATTTGTCACTGCTCAGGCCTCGTGCCAGAAATCCTGAGAACAATAAAGGAAGTGGCCATCCACGGCATTAGCTGACTCCCTAGAGTCAGTGCAGGTTGCTGAGCTACTCGACGTGACATGGCAGATATCAGTGTGTCAAAGCAGCTACTTGGAGTTCTGTTTTTTGAATGGCTACCTAAAATACAAAAGGTATTGTACAGTAATATTAAATTCTAATACATAAGAATGTGTTGTTGTTACATAGAAATGTGTTATTAAATAAATGCACATACATTGAATAAAAAATGACAAAATATGATGTAAATGATAGTTGGTTTATAGTGCTGAATAAATAAGGAAATATCCAATTGTGTCAATTCTAATTTTGCTAAATATTTCAATTACTTCAGATAAGAATCATAGATGGTGAATAACTGTTTTAAATGTAAAAGACCCTTAGTGACTAAATGTAATTCTCATCATTGTTTTTAAACTATTAAAATATTGTCAAGTGGCTGCTGCTCCACTGAACTTTTCCTGCCACCTTCGAGTTCAGCTCAGGCTTGTTTTGAGTTAATCGTGGGGGGGGGGGGGTCTGTGTTTCTCCTGGTGAGATCAGACCTGCCAAACTGGGAACAATAATCCCACTGGCTACTGTGTTCTCTGATTGATGATAAGTTGTAATAACATGTCCCACCCTGATCGCTCTTTCTCTCTCTTAGCTCTGTCTCACAGGTACACACACACACACATGCGCACACATACGCACGCACACACACACACACACACACACCCTGCTTTTGTGACTGTGTGGGATTTAAACAAACAATGAACCAATGTGTAAAGAATGCTGGGTGGGGCTGTATCCCATCCTTTGGAGGAGAAGAGATGAAGCATGCAGCAAGACGTATTAGCGTGCACGCCTACATGTGTGTGTGTGTGTGTGTGTGTGTGTGTGTGTGTGTGTGTGTGTGTGTGTGTGTGTGTGTGTGTGTGTGTGTGTGTGTGTGTGTGTGTGACTCAAAGGAAGATTCGAACAGTAAACTGGTTTCTAATTAAGTGCAACAGTAAAATGTATCTAATAAACCAGCAGGTCCCAACCTTTTTGACTTGTGGTTACTTGCTGCTGTCAGTTTACACGGAGAAAGGTTAGGGCCAAAATACATCACTGATCTGCTATGTACTGTTGCTGAGACAGGTCTGTTTGTTGTCACAGTTGTTTGACTGTGACACCGAAGCAAAACAGCGATGTTCAGCTTGTACAAACTACATATTTCTGACGAAATACCTGAAACATGAGGTCGATTTACTTCACGTCTTACTTCTCCAAATCTTTGTAAATCTGCGGCTAAAAACCTTCTTCCCAATTTCCCACTGCATCTACATTAAGTTAAAATGGTCATCATTCATTCATATCTTCGACTGCACTAATTTAAATTTAAAGATTTATCCAATTTGAACGCAACTTTATTTTACCTTGTGTTTTTTTTCTTTTTACATCTCAACTGAATGTGTTTATGGATTATGTGAAACACTTAAAAATAATTTAAAGTCATAAAAGGCCTGAAGAGAGAAAAATGTGTAATTAACAAGAAGGAAAAAAGAAAGAAAAGTACGATGAATATATTTTATTTTATTTTTCTCCTTTCTTATCTTGTTAAACATCTGATGAACTCTTAGATCTATTATGTGACCTCGAAGGATGTGTTGATCCCACAACTGATGCAGTGAAATGTCCTGTGTGCTACAAAGTGTGTGAACCCTTAACTTTATTATTCTTTACTACAATTACTTCCAGTTGTTTATCTGCTTTGCATCACTCACCTAAGAATAAGCTCCCTGCATAGCATACTGTGAAAAATAATACAAAATGCACTACAGTTTAAGTGCTTCAATCAAATCTATTCTTCTTCTTATCTTTTCCACTCCAGTGTTATGGTGTGATGATATGGTGTGAGACTCAGTCGTGTGGGGTTCTGGTGTGAAGCTACGCTGCTCTCTGCCCTGCGTTCCACTGACTTCTGTCTAAACATACACAGAGATGAAAGCCCTTTCTCCTCACACACACTGTGAAAGAAGCTTTGTTCTGCTGGCGAGCAGCGGAGACTCAAAGGACCAAGCCTAGTGGTTGGTCTCTTTGTCTACTGTGCGCTCAAATATGGCAATGAAATATAAAACATATCAACTGAACTGACCATGAGTGGATCATCTTACATGGCATGAAAACTGGAATTTCCTGATAGCCAGAAAAGCAGTATGCAAATTACTGGAAACATACAGTAGCGAAGCAGGGGACTGAGAATATTACGATGTGGTAGTGTAATCTTGCGTTAAGTGCACTTGCAAGCATAAAACTGCCAAAAAAAAAAGAAAATAGACACAATCAATAATACCTCTTAACAGTAGGGTACAATTGATCTCCTTTTTGTTTTTAGCAGCTCAATTCAGCATTAAATTAGCAGTAAAGTCTTTGTTGAGCATGAAGAAGAGATGTGAGATCTACGCAGTTTTATGTGAAGCAGGGTTGTTTCTTTGCTGTGGCTTGCATTTCTATATCGGACCATGCGCACACACACACACAGGCCCTTGGGAGTGTGTCTACATCTCCCTGCTGGGACTACAGTGATTCATGTTGTGCAGCTTAGTGGTCAGGGAGTTGATGTGACCAGTGGGGCTTATGGAGATATGGAGGAGGGAGAGTGTTAATCTATGATAATAGTTACAATATGCCCCCCGGTGACGCAATGCACCCTCACCAAACAACGATGGAGAGAAAAGGATTATAGACTACAGTCGAGCTACAACACGGACCACACAGAGAGGGATAAGGTTAGACTGATAAATACAGTGTGTTTGTGTGAGGGAGGGGGAATTTCAAAGTTTAGGGAAATAACTCAAAGATATAATGAACAAACTGCGACTGGCAGTCGTCTCAGCTGATGTTCTAATATAAACACACGTATGTATCAAACACAGAAGCAGCCACACAAACCTAACTATGTATTTAGGCCCAAACAGACAGATACACACACAAACGCACACACAGTGATGAGTTATTCACACTCATGAGGGTGTTGGTCTTCAGAAATGCCTCAGGTCAGATGTCACGTACACAGGAGCCCTGCGTCCAAACTTAGACCTCTCTGTTTCTCTCCTGACATGCCCCCCCCTCCCCCTCCCCTCCTGATATCTCTCTCTATCTCATTTCACACAGACGCACTTTCATGTGACTTTATTTACGCCAATTTTGCTCGACAGTGTGTGTTCGGTGCGCCGCTGCCTCATCTCGTGTGAGGTCTAACAAGGTTAGTTCCGCACTTTTCATTATCAGTAATAACAGAGCAATCGCACCGGTATCGATCTCAGCAGCATCACTTTATGAAAGCCATCCAGCACTCGCAGTGTGGGTGCGGGGAGACGGCCCTGGGAACGTTCATTTAATCGTCCGCGAGCTGTGCTTCCCAGTGGGAGAGAGAGAGAGAGAGAGAGAGAGAGAGAGAGAGAGAGAGAGAGAGAGAGAGAGAGAGAGAGAAGAGTCATTGCGCAGAAATCACAAGGTCCAGGCAGCAGCGAGGCGTCAATAACGACGTTGTTGTTTCTGAAATGACTGAGGTGTGCTCTGTGTCTGGAGGCCTCACAGGCTGAGCATCCAAGCCTGCCATTTATTAACATGTGATACAAATGGTTAGACTTTACTTCTAGGCCCTTGGTTTGTTTGGAGGGGGGTGAAATATTTCGTATCAAAGACCTATCTGTGTCAGTATCCAATGTATTCTTACAATTCCTCATAGATATATAGATCAATGATAGAAACATACAAACACAGAGTGAAAATCAGATGCACTTTGTCACAAGCTAATAAGAAACAAAAAAGAGGAAGGGATAAAGAGAATGGGTAGCCAAGGCACATAAGGAAAAGTCTTTGACTAAGATAAGAAGATGCCTTTCCTCCATCTTTTTGTCTTTATCCTCCCCGTCCTTGTTTCTACCATTTGACAGAGGCAGCTTCGCAATGCGACTTAACACATCAAAAGCTGAAAAAAAAAAAGTTTACAGGCGTGTCACTTTTCCTTTTCTCTTTTATATACCTTTCTTTGATCCCAGCTTTCTGTTCCCCCTGTCTAACCCTCACCACTCCCACCACCATCTGCACAGGGTTCACTTCCTCCTCAGCTCAGCGACACCTGTATTGTATGAGCACAAAGAAGAAAGTCTCTTCCATCACTGGCCGCGTAATAACCACCCGGAAGATGATTAATTTGGTTTGCAGCCCTAACAGATTTAATCTGGCATGTATTATGCTAATCTGATCTAACAGACTGTAATCCTATCCACAACTCTGATCCCACTGTCAACTGGCCTAATCCTTTTCTGCGTGTGATTATCTCCTTCGGATTTGGCACTAACACAAGCAGGATGCTTTCCCCCCCTTTTTCTCTCTCACTCCAGTTTAAGAACTGATTCTTTTATTTTTCAACAGTACATGCACTGTAAACTGATTTAGAGAGAATTTTTACTTGCTCAGGAATTTTATGTAAGTGCTGATATCCAGAAACTAGGCTGGAAAAACCTGAGACATTGAATGTTTCTTACTGGGCCAGCCACTCTCCTTGCACTTTTCAATCAATAGGTAACCAACATCTAATCAATAACATTCTGAAAATCAGCCTCAAGTTCACAAATTAGAACTGGTCATATCGCAATTAATTCAGAAACACAGGCTGCATGAGGAAAGAAATGTCATAAACTCCTGGTTTTAATAATAGAAAATATGTTTTACTGAAGTAAACTGTGTACGTAATTGAGGAAAACCATTAAAGCAATTAGCCTACACTTCTAATTCTGGTGATATTATGCTCCTGGTAGACAAGCTAGACAATGTACTGTAGTAGATGCAGTGCAGTACGAGGCAGTGGAAACATAGACTAAAGCGCTCTGTGCATGTCACACAAAACTAATAACACTAATTGGCCCTCAGGTGGTGCAACGGTTTCAGGTCAAAAAACAAGGACACATGATGGATTCTGACGAGCCAAAAAGGAGACAACATCATTTGATAACTTGATAAAAGTAGCGAACATTTTTCAATGTTAAGGTTAGCGTTCATGGGTTTCCATGATAGTTTTACCCTGGCCTACAAACAGCACTGGGAGGAATTAGGAACACTGAATCAGAGAAAGTAATTAAGGCCAATGCCCTGAGTGTGACAGGCCCAGACATACAGAGAAGGAATGCACACACACAAAAAGAAAAGATAGACAGAGACAGCAATTGAACGAGAGAAAAACAGACGAACAGCGACCGCAACTATGTTTTCCTTGTTGCCTCGCGTTCGCCTGCCTTTCACCACTGCTACCAGCGGGCATACGCTCCTGCTGCCCCTGGCACGAATTTGATATAAACACAGAGATAAAAGGTAGGGTAAACTTGACTGATGGACCTAACAGCTGGAAAGAGGGAGGAGCAGCATGAAAAGGTGTTGAGAGAGCTGAGTTTAAGCGAGTAGCTGTGCCCTCGAGCTCCTCTCTCACCTGTCTAATGGGAGGATAATGGCTGAGCTGACTGATGCCTGGGTATGTGATTGTTTGCATGTGAGGGGTAATAAGGGAGCTGATAAGGTAGACAAAGAAAGAGAAAGTTAGAGACAGAGATGGATAATGAGAGGCAGATTATAAGGCTCAGGGTATATTCCAATTACATTAAACTATTTCATACCTTATTGCCAAGTTTTCCCCTTTTAAAGTAATATTCACATTTGCCCTATCTCTTTTTCTAGTATATGTAATATTTTTTATGAGGAGAAGTGGCAATCCCAGGATAATTTAAGGGAAATTATGCATCCATGCAATAAATGAAATGAAATTCAGCCTGACATATTTGGTATTATTTACAATTTTGGGCTTGCCAGCTGAATTTTAAAGGTTCTCTGGGTTTGAACTATATTGATTCATAAAAATAAAGCATGATTTAGGCTGACTTCTCTCTTCAGTATGTCTAGATATAAAAAGCTAAACATTTATTCGTTTGCTCTGATCTGTATCTTTATTAGCTGCATGGAAGTTGCAGTATCCAATAAATGTAAATCTTCAAATCCAAACCAAGGGGCATATGAATAAGTGTTTGAAATGTATGCGACTGCGTACAGAATGATGCATGTTTATGAGTTGCGGATTATATAATATTGCAGTCATGCTTTTCACAATTGTGGCTATGATCTGTCAATATTTGTGGACCGCTGAAGCAAACAACCTCTCAGGCAATGTGAGGTTTTATGGTATGTCTGTATGTTAAAGAGGGAGAGTGATAGACAAAAACAGAAAAGAGAGGCTAGTAGAAGTAATCATTGTATCAGTGGTGTTATAAAGGGGCCCAGTGTGATGGAGGGACAGGGACGGCTGACACTGAGAAGAAAGACGGCCTGTTGTCGTCGATCTTCCGTCACATAAGCTCAAAGACAAAATGCACAGCCGCCCTGATCTGACAGGGATGCACACACCACGAAATGAGCAGACCAAAGAATGACTCTGTGTATCTGTCTTTAAGTGTGTGTGTGTGTGTGTCTGTCTGTATGTGTGTGATTGGAGACCAGGATTAGTCTGGCCCAAACACAAATCCCCATGGCATGAAAGTGAGAAAGACGTAAGAATGGACCCATCAACGCAAGGAGACAGAAGATGTAAAAAAGGCCCTAGTTACAAAATTAAAAGCCCTGTAATGTGAATCAGCTCTTATCTAGTGAAACCTGCTCATTTATATGGAGAAGACTGAGCTCAGCCAAACAGAAGACACTACGATACGAACAGCTGTCTTCTAGTAAAAGCTGTATCTTATGGATGACTGGATCCACCCCTTGTTAATTTAAAGGGGAGAAATATTCATTGTGGGTGCACCCACAGATATCCTATTAAAAATCCAATTAGAATGGAGGTTCCATGCGTCAGCTGCAGAGGACACAAGCCCATATGGATCCAGGGAACAGTGTCTGTCTGGATTATAGTATCACTGCAGTACCATGACTGGAGATTAGTGCAGCGCTACTGAAAATAAACCTTTTTGATCACAGGTGTGATGAAACCTCCATCCAGAAAACACATTTGTCTTGGTCGCATTTTGACACTATAATACTCTGCACAGGTGTCCACTTTCCTTTCCTTCTCAAAGTTGTCTCTTGGCTACAAAAGTTTTGGCAAGAAGCCAGCGAGGCAAGCAATGTGAGGATCACATGTCCTCCAGTGGCTTTGGATTCCACATGCCCATCTGTGGCTTGTTGTGAAGATAAACACTGCATTTGGACTGTGTCTGAGAGAGTGGCACAGGCCTGAAGTTTGATCTGTTTATGTTGAATAGCTACTGTGGACTTAACATGTCAGATCATTCCATCAACATCCAAAATGCATTATGTACTAGCATAAGAATTTTAAAAACAAGCTTTGGACTGTAGGATTCAAATAAAGCAAGTGAAACTGAGAAAAAAAAGAAAAAAAGAAGTGAAACAGTGCTAGTCTGCTCTTGTGTTTAGCACTTCATCACTGTCCACAGAAAAGGCAACTGTTCCCTGCACGTGGCCGAGTGCACTGTGTCTGTGCAGCGTGTGACAGCGGTGTCAAATACACATTAGCCCTCTGAACTCATAACCATATGCTTACACACAGCGAGAGCGCGACATGTTGATTTTACTGCCCAGAGATTGGCTGGACAATTTGTTTGAAATCATAAAAAACACTGTCGACTAGCAACGTGGCTAATATTTACCCCACACGTCTGTCTGTCTGGCCAACCACTGTGCAGTGTGTGTGTGTGTGTGTGTGTGTGTCTGTTAGCCCGTGCGCGTGTGTTTAACCTGACTGTTCCATTTAACCACTGAATATAAACATGCTGTCAAAATATGGTCAGCAAAATGAGAGGAAAGACAGATAGAGACACAGAGGGAGAGAGACAGAGAGAGACAGACACAGAGAGAGATAAATAAGAGGTATTTACCCGCCCTCTGCTCTGCAGGAATGTAATCTTGGCTCAGAACAGTGTAGTAACACAAAGAAACTCGCTGCAGCAGCACCACTAACACAGATATAACACACACACATGTGCATGTGGTCACACTCAGTCTTTTTCTCAGAAGTCAGACATGATCACGGTGGGTGCGTCAGGCTTACAGGTGGACAAAGTACAAGGTCTATGCTGTGTACAAAGTCTGTTACGTCTCCATGTTACGGTTACTGCTCTTCCTTTCTTTTACAACATGACTGAGTTGTTCGGGGCCTAAACAAAGACCTGCCGCTGCTGCTGGGTTCACACCAGGTCACGGCTGATGTCATTCCAGCTACTAAACTCTCGCACTGTATGAGTTTATATGCAAGTGTGTGCATGTGTCTACGTGTGTGTGTGTGTGTGTGTGTGTGTGTGTGTGTGTGTGTGTGTGTGTGTGCGTGTGCGCGTCTGTGTGTAGGTCTGCCAGGGGTGTAATGTGAACCATCCTGTCCATGGATGGGTGTGGCCAGAAGTAAATGAGGCAAAAACCAGACTGAGCGGGAAATCAAGCAGAAGGAGCTACCAAGGTGGGAGGAGAATGAAAACAACCAACGGAGTAAAGGAAAGAAAGAAAGAAAGAAAGAAAGAAAGAAAGAAAGAAAGAAAGAAAGAAAGAAAGAAAGAAAGAAAGAAAGAAAGAAAGAAAGAAAGAAACTAGAATAGACTTGTAGGATGGTGCAGTGCATGAAATAAGATGGTAGTTTTCCTCGGTGTGGGTGGGGTGGAGCCTACAGTTCATTTACTGATGAGAGTAAGCTATATCATCTTCGATTCATTCTAGTATAAACTAATGAGGCATGCATTAGCTCACTTGCTTCTGCAACCTGAGCCGCCTATTAAACTCCAATCTGGTTAGGATTGCTTTAGTAAAGGACGTAGAGAACATGTGATAACAACGAGCCAAACATTACAGCGGGTTCCCTCCTCAACATATCATGCGAGTTTTCAACCCTCCTATTAATATTTTTCCTCAGTTACTGTGTAGCTCAAAAGGATCACATGCTGCATCGCGCTTTTCCACCTGTCACGTCAATTATTATGTTGCCTTTTTATGCGAACACAGGCTTAAATACTTAGCTCTAAAAAACAGCCGTTGATACTGATTTAGAATCAGCGTATAATCGCCCAACCTGTCTGCTGAGTAGTTAATCATTAATAGACAAAGTTACAAAGCTGACTTTAAATCAGGGAGTCCAGGCAGCCATTATCCTTCTCCAAATATTTACCCCGCTTTGACATAGCTGAGCTGTCTGTGCTGCACCGAGCAGATACACAGGCAACAGAAAAGGCTGCACTGGGGTTAAGGCCAAGTCTAAGGCCAGTGAACACCCACACACGCACACACACATGCATGTATATTGTACGAGAGTGCGAACACAGACACACGCACCGCGGGTTTCTTTTAATTCCGTGACCTAGATGAAAACTTGTTTCTGACTGATTGTCTTGCTTCAGGCTGATATCATCCACATCTGATTAGTGTCATGAACATCTTCCCATGAAAAATTGCAATTTAACTGGTCCTGCTGTTTCTGGTGCAAATATATTCCCTTTTCTAATTCCCTCAGCATGCACTCTACAAGCATTTTTAGTGCAGGACACATGTTGGAGTGCGCGCGCATGTGTGTGTCTCTGTGTGTGTGTGTGCCATGTAAAAAGGATGCCAGAAAGAGAGAGAGAGTGGCTGTTGGGGGAAATGACTGGGTTTGGGTGTGACCTGCTCAGCTATGCACTGGTGATCATGTGAGACCTGTTCTAATTATACACTTCTCGAAAAGAAGGTCGATCCTCTCTCATGGACAGAAAGTGTGTGCACATGTGTCCAAGAGGTGCATTAGTGTCTGTGTGTGTGGTTGCAGAGGGTGCACTTCTAGTCATGGGGAGCGATGTGGACTCATGTAACCCAACTAAATGGAGAATTTGTCCTATTTTATCTGCTGAACCTGTGTGAGAGTGAAGTAGGACAAATGATTTTTTTGTCAGTGAACGCGTTTGTGGGTTTATGAAACGGTAGAAATGTAACGACGTGGCACAGGGCGTCTGTGCTTAACATGTTTTATGTTTAGGCCTTATCTGCTGGTGTATGCATGCAAATACAGCAACAGCCTTTGTTTCTGATTTCCCCCCATTCTTCCTTTCTTTCTCTCGCGCTCTCTCCTGCTGTTTTTTCCACTGTGGGTTTTGGAGACCTGCTCTGTTTTTCATTACCAGTGGAAAAAATGGGGCGATTGGTTAAAAAAAGTATCACCCATCTCCATTAATACAAAAGTCCTAGTGGAAAATGAGACCAAACTACTAAAATAGGCCCCCGGGTTCCTTCAAATAGTTCCATATATCTGCCAGCTACTCCTTTCCACTGGCCGCCCTCGGCCTCAGCATGAATGACAATTTAAACATATGTTCACGTATCAAGATCCTTCCGTCGCTAGATAAAAAACCCGCTGCTTTCTCAGTGAGTGTGGTCACCGTATTGAACTACGGGGCCTGTGAGGTCTGGATAATCGCTTGTGTGTGTCTAATGCTTTTGTAGCAGTTCCATTACCAATTTCTTACAACTTGTATCTTTAAGTTTTGGCCACCATCTTTATTGGTTATCATAACATTTTACACACCCAATTACTTTCTCAGATCTTGGAAAATAGCAACATCAATGAACGGAAGAAATCAGGTCAGATTGCAGGTTGTAAACAAGACTTTTAGCCAGGTTATCTACTTCTTTATGAAGACGTAAAACCACAAATGAGACCAGATCAGAAATGTTTGCCATAGTAACACATTGCATGGGAAAATAGTGTGCACGCAGTTATGCTACGCATGATATGTCATGATAAAATATGATGTATGATGTATGAGTAACGTCTGTTTAAAACCAGTTTGACCATGTGTCTTTGTGTGTCTCTTGCCCTGTCTAACTTCTTTTTTAGAAAAGTTGCCACATCTCCAGATTTTTCAATTAAATTGGGAAATCTCTAGAAATCAGGAAGTATGACGGTGGCAGTTTCCATCGATAGGAATGATGCCCAAAACTATAAAAAGAGCAGTCAGGAATTATTTAATTCAGCTTGTCATTTTGACCCACATACACACACAAACACATGCAAGACATTAGCACATTGTGAGGAAACTTGGGAAGAGTTCAGCATGGGCCTGACAATGTTCCTCTGTCCACATCTGGTTATAAACACTGTTCTCTGAGTCGACTCACACACGCTGTCCTCATCATAACCCTGCCCTGCTCACTCACTGCCAATGACCACGAGTCACCAATGTCTGCAGGGGCAGAATACAAACAGAAGTAAAAAAATAAATAAAAAAAATAAAAAAAACTATGTGTTTGTGTGTCTGTGCTGGAAAATTTGGGTTGAGGTCCGCCCATCTCTAGAGATCCTGTGCTCTGATAAAAAGACAGATTGTGAAAGAGTGAAGAATGAGAGAGTGCGAGCAAAAGAGGTGTTTGCTTTCCTGCTGCCGTCTACAAATGGAAAATTACTGCATACGGTGCCCCAAATCTGCCCCCAACCTTGCTCTAAAACACACACACACATATACAGACAGACAGAAACCCCCTCTAACTGCCCCTAGGCCTCTGCACAGGAAGTGGTTTGACTGAGTGAGAGCTCCATGATGACGCTATCGCTTTCGTTCTTCTCTCTAACTGTCGAGACGTGTCGCACTCTGGGCATCCATATGAGTTTGTACATGTGACAGTCCTTTCATCCGTGTTTTCCTATTGGAAACCTGGCACGGGCCGGGCCGCTTATCACTTCCAGAGGGTCTGTGCTGATGCAGCAAATTCATGCAACTGTGTTTATGTACAATGTAATCAGTTGGAAATGCGAAAATAACTCCTAAGTGACTCCTGTTTGACATCAGTGAAGTAAACACTGGCTAAAATACTTCAGTCTGTCCTAGAAAATTCCACAGTGCTGTGTTAGAAACGCCTGACTTCCACTTCCTGAATCTAAAAGGCTGAACCCACCGCCCTCTTTCTGTTCCCTTGATCACATGTTCCAGTCACCTGACCAGAAAGAGGCGGGACCAGGGAGAGCACACACTTTAACTAAAAACTACTGCTTTTTCCAGTTTGTAGCTCCATTTTCTCTCATAAACTATTTGTCAGACTGAATGTGTTGAGTCCTCTCTCTGTCTGAACTCTGACCTCCAGCCATCCTCTTCACCACCTTTTCATTTTCTTACCTTGAGTGAGTCGAAGCAAGCGATGACCCGTCCATTGTCCACCTGACAGCTCTTGGCCGGATGAGCGAACTTGCACTCCTGGTCGGAGCGTGAGCACGTGCCCCTCTGGAACTCCCTGCATACCTCCAGTGTCAGCCACTTCGTGTCACGGATATGAGCTATGTTCATCGCCATGGCAACGCGCTGGTAAAAATGTATTCCAAAGCTGAGATCTGTTTAAAAGCGTGAATAAAGTACCGCTAGTGTTTTTAATCCACAACTTTTTAAAGGTCTCTCTTTTTTGTTTATCTGTTTGTGTGGTTAAAATCTGTGACACTTGCGTGTGAAGCTGAAATGAAACATTCAAAAAGAAAAGAGAAGCTCCTATTGATTGAGATGGCTCCTTGTCCGAAGCGAAATGTTACAGCAGGATGTTTCTCTGGGGATGTTATTGGATCATATTCTTGCTCCAACAACCACTGACGAAGTAATTATATCCAGGAGATGACTTAGCCTAACAAGTAGTTACCACTCTTGGCTTGACTTTTTCTCCTTCACTGTTTATTGCTCGTCGAACGGTCTCATCTACAGCATTCATGAGCCAAGGTGGCAAACAGATGGACAGGCCCGAATCGAGAGTGCAGTGAAGCAGGCAACAAAGGTGATAGTCTGGGTGTAGCCTGCTACAGGTAGGTTAAGGACACTGAGGACCGAGTGGAGGCTTAGAGGGTTGAAGGCGAAGGTTAAAGGCAAAGGTGGGTGAGATGCTGCGTGGGCCTGGTGGTGTGTCGGGCTGCTGTGGTAAGGCTGGTCAGCTGGTGGAGAGCGGTTGGCAGCGAGGGGGAGGGGGGGGCCGTCTGGTGGTGAGGAGAGCTGAGGCTGGAGCTCTGCCGCGAGGAGGAGGAGTGGATGGTGATGATGATGGTGAATGGACGAGTGTGGCCGGAGCGTAGGCTGTGAGAGGAGGGTGTGGTCGCTGTCCTTGTACTCGTGTTACCGTGGCAGCAAGCGAGCGAGGCGCAGGGGGGGGGGGAGAGGGAGGGTGGAGCTTCAGCTGTAGAAGCAGGTCAAAGCTGCAGCAGACATCAGGGAAGGCACTTCCTCTGGGGAGAGAGAGAGAGAAAGAGGGAGAGACAGAAAGAAAGATTAGTCTGATGAAACACGTCCAAAGAAAGCTTCCACCTTTATTTTCTCACTCATTTATCTTTCACGGGAGGTTCTGACCTGCAGTAGTTTCTAAAGTCATGCCACTGTTAAGCTTTGCAGCTGTGGGAATGAAGAATATGTAAAAATGTCAGAAATGCTGGGGTGTCAGCTAAAACAAATAATACTTTCACCCGCCCAGCGCTCTAAACACACATGGTGCGAGCACACACGCCATCATCACGCCACGCCACGCCACACACACACACACACACAGAAATGCACAAAGCAGCCATTCACAACTTTTCCACGTCTCCTGGTCGACGCAGGAAAAATCTGATCAAGTCCCATATCACTTACATTTGAGCACAGCAAAGCCGACCACTGAAAATGTGTTTAGAGGTGAAAGAAAGGAAGAGTGTGAAAGCAAGAGGGGAAGTCAAGGCAGGGCATGAGGGAGAAGAGGTTAGTCATTTCCCTTCTTGCGAAGAGGTGTGAGAGTGGGGACCAATGAGAGCTAGCAGAGTTGAAGCAACATTCTGGGCTGAACGCCAGGTGAGAGCAGGGGGGCGGAGCAAAGAGGAGGCTGACCTGCCTGCTACTGGGGACAGAGAGAGAGAGACAGACTGAACTAATAACTCTGCCCAGGACTCCTATGACAACTTGATTCCTCATGAACAGATGATACATTTCTCGAAGACAAACAAGCTGCCATGAGAGGCCACGCTGCAATGATCTCACACACACGTGAACCTGTCTGCTGTGATAAACACGCTTATTATTTCACTTTCACAATCCTCCATTTATTAGATACAGAAGAGATCATAGGTTGTTGTTTTTTCTTACTGTTTTTTTTTTGTTCAGAATTTTGCAGTGCTGCCAGTGGTTTCTTTTTTGGTGAATCCATTGTAAAGGGTTTGCTGGGGGAATTTGAATGATTAGCCTCCCGAGGGGGGGCCCATTCTGCTCTTATCGCGCAGGCAGGGTAACTCACCACACCCTCTGTAGCGAAATCGCTTTTCCCAGAACAGCATGTGCACCTTCAGCAATCCTTACGAACTGCTGCTAACTTTACAGCACTGCAACACTGCAACACGCTACATCAGAGCCCTGCAGCAGTGCAGCCCAGGTCATGATGACCCAGCAACATGGATATATGTTGGAGAGAGAGAGAGCGAGTGAAGGAGGAAACGGCTTAGTTTCACCTTGGATGACCCGTACGATAGCAAAAATAGCATTGCTGCTACAAATGACCTTTGGATTGCTAGCATAATCGCAACAGAAACGTTACAACCGCCCTACCCTCATCACACACACACACACACAGGCGCACAGATAAACACAGCGAATTATCTTCCATATCATACACTTTAGACAAGACACTAAAATAAATCTCAATAAAATACTAACATGAAAAGATGTGTAACCTCATTGCTCAATATTTTCAAATGGCAGATCATAACATTTTATTAAATATTGCTATTTTCTAAATGAGAACCAGTAATGTTTTTTTGTCAGTTTAATAGCTCTTTCGTGCCAAACACATTTTTGACCAAGAGCGACTGGACTGAATGTCTTGTTTTGGAATAAAACCAGTCCAACACATGCCGTTTTAATGTTTTCCTTACTTAGGGCATGCTTCTGTTCCCATGAACTCACTCATTCATCATTTCTTCTTCATTGCTGTGAAAATGCCAAGGCAGCCAAGTTTAATCTTTCTGTGTAACCCAATATGCCCTAGGAGGACCTGTGTTTTTAATATCTTTTAATGTTGATGTTACTTGTATTTATTAGTACAGCTCATTCTGACAGAGATGAAAGCAACACGCATTTACTCCACAAATATACTTTGTCATCAGTTGAAGTCAGGTAAGTAACGGCCTCTTGTGAACTCATCAGGCTGAGCTCAAGCCACAGCTGCAGATTAACTAATGAGGAACAGAGGCGATTTTTATATATAGAGATGTATTTCTTAAATTGAAGGCGCCAGGGGCTGTCTTCAATCAAATGAGAAAATGCGAGGACTTGATACATGAAGAGCTGACGACCCCTGCGTTCTGTGTGGCTGCCTAATCGGTTTCTATGGTTTTTTATTAGGGACAGACGAGCAGACATCTGTGTGAGAGAGAGACAATGTACTATGGTGTGAGACGGTGCCAGAGTGATGAGGGCTCATCATGATCCATCATGTCTGGACATGGCCATCCTTTCCCTATTGATTTCTTCATCACGATGGTCTTTCATGTCAGCATGCCACTCCCTCTATCTAATTCCACTTGAACTGTCAGTGCTCTTTGTCTTCAAGGCATCCATTTCAAATAGATGACTCTTCAATATGATCTACTTCTCTCCTCTAACCACAAACTTTATTCTGTTTTAACCAGTGGATCCTTGACTTCTTCTTTGGTATTCCTGTTGTTTTCCACCTCCTCCACTCCGTCCACGCTTGTGTCTTTGTGCCCTCACTGTGACTGTTTGGCTTGCGTTCCCTTCCAGCATCCTCATCAGCACTCCCCTCTAGATTCCAAGGTCTTGCTAGCTGGTGCAAGGTCAACCACGCTGGAGGAAGGGGAAATGGCGAGAGAGCCAGCGAGAGGGACCGTATGCTTCCCATCACCCTTTTTTTCAGACACGTGGTAGAAACATTACATGGTTGCGAGAAGAGGAAGTATGTCTTCAGTATTAGCACATCCCCATCAGCTCATAGTCACGTGACACCCGCATATGCCTCAACGGCTCAGACAGTTTCTAACATGAAAAACAAGCCTGCCCGTCTTTTCCTTCTCTTGGTAATGAGTCAAACAACAAATCTGTTCTCAACGCTGTCGAAATCCACCCTTCACCTCCACCAAAGCGCAAACTATGCATAAAACCTGCCAGTGCTTTGCTTGGTGGACTGTGATGGATGGTTCACTGATGTTGTGAGGTTTTTTCTTGGACACAGAGAGCTGTTAAGTTATGAAAGCATGTCTCAACTGATTGAGAAGTTAGTGCAATCAAGGCAGCCTACTAATCTGGGCAGGGCTTTAAGTTGTCATTGAGACCGACTGCTAGAGACAACAAGGAAGAGGGTGTGGTTCACAGTTATGATAAGACTTCCTGAAAAATGACTAAATGCTAGATTAATTGTTAAGTTCAGCATGGCATGATACCATAGGTCATGAGTTACTAGAGAGGCACTATTCTACATGCCCTCATAATATACTGTATATACGTATATAATGAGAGGGGGAAAACTGATGCAGTATAAGTGGCAATACAACTGAAGGACAATAAAGGACAATAAAGATATACCACTTCTTTTGTTTCGTAATATGGCGACCAATCCAATGCACCGCAGCTTCTACCTTGAGCGTTTTTTCAGCTTTGACTACGGAGAGAGGGGCATCCATCTTCTATGGTTTGCTGCCGGTCAGTAAAAGGAGTGGTTTCAGCATATTGACAGAGGTGTAGTCAGGGTGACAGCATGCTGAGACAGGTCATCACAGTGGAGGACGCTGGAGGAAACGCAACACCCCGGGGCCTCGCTTCTGCTGCTCCATGTGCTCAAATTATAGCATGTCAATGTTGCCCTCACTGACCTTTACGTCTACATACACACACGACACCAGTGCAAACAGAAACATGTGAGCATACATGTGCTCCTCACTGGATCTCTGGATCTTTGTTGAACAGACAACCCTCATGCAGAGACTCATGGCTTCTTCTCTTTAAAGTCGTAGCTCTTCTGTCTTCTACCAATCATATTGTTGAGAGATAGCATCGATTAGGGTCTGCATAAAATGAATCCACAGTTTTGTTCATTGTGAATTAAGCCCTTTCAAACACTAAATGCTCCACAACGTAGTTACTTAGTAGTCCTCGCCATAGTTGGTATTGTTACTATTCTCTCTCACGTCAACGTCAAGTCATCATCTCATCTCAACTATTAGTTTTACTGACTTATTTGTCATCGGATTAAGTAACGTGGTTCTGAAAGAGGAACACAGCAGAAACAAAGCCTATTGATCCCCCTGAGAGCAAACCTCTGGAGACAATGAGATCTCTTGTTTAGCATACATGGACAGAGCTCACATACACACACACACACACACACACAAACTGAGAAGACGCACAAATGCAAACCTATACAAACACACAAACCACTATGTGTCTTGACACTGAGTATTCTTAAGCTGTGGTGAATATCTGACTGTGTGCAACACTGCATCTTTGTGCGCATATGTGTGTGTGTAAAGATGTGGTGAAGTCAGCGGACAGCGAGGATAATGGCCGGCCTTACGGTTTAATGAGTGGCTCATTGGCTCAAATTTATTTTCAGCGTCGACGTGCCCAGATGTGATTTCCACGTATACAGACAGGTGACAAATTTTCAAAAAAATCTGCATTAAAGAGCAGGGAAGCATAGCAGCCGCATAAACAACTGGAGAGCATAAAGTCAACATGAATGTATAAACCTAGCAGTCATTGGGTCTCAACCTAATAGAGCACCTGTGGGATTCTGGGTGAGGATATTAGATGAAGCAATATACTTTGGAGGAGGGATTTTGCTGAATTAAAGTTCAGCCCAATCTATGCTTTACTGAAATTGATACGTTTAAATCCTTGCTAAGATATTGCTCATGTTGCTTTTTTACCCAATCTAATTTCATCCATCTGTGTACATACATGTTGTAGTTGTTATCCCTAAGACAAAAATAAAAATATACAGGCAGAAATATATATCATAAGACAATGAAAAAACTAAATAATTATTTTGTGTAATTAATATCATATTATTTATTGACATTTGTATTGAAGAGGGTCTTTTTCCTTAGTACTTATATTCAGCCTCTTTTTCGCCAGTTTTATCTTCAGCACTAGTTATCTGTAAAATTTTAATTTAGGTAAACATGCCTATGTAGTAAACCTACATTCACTGACCCTCAGGCAAACGGACACAGTTGTGGTCATAGAGACAAAGGAGATAGCGAGGCAGCTGGAAGGAGACTGAGAGTTAGAGAAAAAGAAGATACGGCCTGGAATGTGTTATTAAAAGTTACAACTGCCTGTCTCTCTTTTAGAGATGGAGGGTTTTGAGATGTCGTGGCTGTGAGCGGGAGCCGTTGCACCTGGGGTGAAGAAAAACAAGGGAAAGGCTTGTGTTGACACGTGTACCTCTGGACAGAATAACAAAGAAATAACTAGACACTTATTACTGACTCCACAAACGGCAGCTTCACACGCCACTTGCCCTGCTTATTATGAGTGTTGTGTGGTTCAGATACAGGTGAACACTGGTGGTTTTTATCACTCTGTATACAGAAGACGCTTGAAAATTACTACTGGTTACTTGATATGTTGTATGGCGGGTTAAAGACTCAATTAAATTCAATTACCGGTGTAATAAAGAACCAAGTCTTCCACAGTTGTTGGAGTCAGTTCATTTTTAGCTTAACTTTGAATTTCCTTGAGTGGAAGGTGCCTTACTCAGCCAAACCTGTGTCAAACTGTTGCTCAGAGGGGTTGAAATGTGGTCATAACACAGTAGGAACATACGGTGAAGCCCACGTGTAATAAAAGCTTAACCTGTCAGCGCATATTCAGTCATGCACATAATCCTGTCTGTAGGGCAGATCCTAGATTATAGGCAACGCACATTCACGCAGCAAATGAATTTACATACATAGACAACCATACAGAGAGACAGACGTCTGATCTTTGGCATTATTACCTGCTACAGACTGACACCAGCAGGTTCCTCAACTTCCTGCTGGACTGAAATTGACAGTTGACCTGCAGCAGCAGCTACCAATGGGATTTTAAGTCCCAACAATGCAATCTGCAGCACATCTGTCTGTGTTGCGCATGCTTGCATGTGTGTGCACATACTTGGTGTGTGCGAGCTACTGTCTGAGCCACACTGAAGCCCTCTAAGTCACAACAACAACATTCCTCATCATTGCCCCAACCACAGACGCACCATCAGGAGGAAGCCCGGAGAGGCCAGAGGGAGGAGGGCAGAGGTGGTGAGGAGAGGGACAAAGAGAGGAGAAGAGGGAGTAAAGGCTATAGAGTTAAAAGCTCTGGAGGTTCTCTTAGCTCTAGCTCTGTGTTTTACCAGATGTATTGACCTGCTGTTATTCAGGCAGCGTTCGGACTCTCCGGAGGAACACGTATTTACAAAAAACCCTGAAAAAAATTAGTATTTGAGTCGGACGCAATCGCAACGAAAACACTTTAGGCCCATTTATCTTTGTATGATCGACACAGACTGACTTCGCTCGAAAAAGACAAAAAAAAAACATTACGGGACAATCATGCGTTACCTCCTAAAGCCTTAATAAAGTAGCTACTTACTTCTACTCCGGTTTACACATCGACAAGTAAAATCCCTCCATTTGCTGGGTCTCCTTCTCCCTGTCTCTCTCGTTCTTGCACCTCTTTCCTTCTCCCTTCAACTTTCTTCCTCTCTCTCAGTTACTCCCCCTCTGTCAGACGCATGCAAACACTCACTCAGTCTCGCACACACACACACACACACACACACACACACACACACACACACACACACACACACACACACACACACACACACACACACACACGAAGGCACACACACACACACGAAGGCACACACTCCCACAGACAGAGTCACCCTCTCACACACTCTCTCTTCCCGCGACCCGGAATGCTTGGCAAGATTGTACTGTACTGAAATACTGTGCTCACCATATAAGGTAGCAGCGGCTTCACATGTCACACATAATTTACATGCAGTGGGCCGGGAGTTTGCCTTACACAGTATACACACATGGAGAAACACACATACACACATGCCAAGCCATGCTTCCCCCTTTGGGCTGACGCAGCAAAGGAGGTAAAAGAGACACAATTTTTTTTTTTTTTTTTTTTACCATTCTCCTTGTAAACCAAGCCCTGGAGGATAACTCCCATCATGTCTAATGTTGAGTCAGACGAAGGGAATGAAAGCTGAGTGGGCGATCTATTGATCCTCTCCACTGCTTCCTGGAACAACCACGGCCCTCCAAACACACACGCATACACACACACACACACACACACACACACCAGCAAATTTTCTTGCTAACTAGCGCTACCCTCAGGAAGTAGCTATTGTGTGACTGGCTGCTTTGAGCCAAGAATGTGTCTGCGTGTGTATGTGTGTCTGTGCATGTGTGTGTCTATATCTATAAAACAAACCGTGACAAATAGATGTTAACCCTGTGGCCCACATACTAGATGCACACACACGCATACGCACACACAGCAGATACTAAAGCAAACAATCCCCATATCTCTACCTATGCTCCACTGCACAGGCGCTACTTTGGAAAGTAAAGACTGCAGCACACACGGGAGGAAAGATCTAGATAAACCAATGAGACAAGGAGGAGGGTTGTGAACCGAGCTCTTACCTCTCACATTGCTCTCCGGCTTGTGTGTGTGTGCTTCCGCGTGTCGATTGACTCTTGTGTGTTTATGCGTGTGTTCAGACAGGCCGCGACAGCAGACCCCCAGGCACCGGCTGGACCATTCTCAGGCAGGCAGGCAGAGCGCAGCAAGGCAGAGGGACTGGCAGAAGAGAGGCAAGCGTGTGAGCGAGTGAATCAGCAGCGAATGAGTGGAGGAGCTGTGCGGAGCCGAGCACCAGAGTGAGAGAGAGAGAGAGAGAGAGAGAGAGTGGGAGAGAGAGAGAGCGAGAGAGGAGGAGTGTTTGTCTGTGTGAGTGTGTGTGTGTGTGTGTGTCTGTGTGTGTGTGTGTGTGTGTGTGTGTGTGCGCGCGCGTTGCAGCGTTGGCTGTGCGCTAGTGTCTCCCCTCCCCTGCCTCTTGAAGTGGCTGAGCTGGGCTGTGCTGAGACGTGCTGGGCTGTGTCTCTACTGACTCCCCAGCCTCTGGATCGTCTGTCTGCTGCTGCCCGACGAAAGTGGTGTTCGCTGGCGGCAGTAGCAACAGCTGTGGAGGAGGAGGAGGAGGAAGAAGAGGAGGAGGAGGAGGGAGCCCTGACTGCACTGGGCATACAGATCCTGCAGTCCTCTCTCCCTCCCCTCTCTTCCTCACTGAAGGATAGCCACGCCCCCCACCCCAAAACAACACCAGGAAGTGCTGGCTCGCTTACAGCCAAACTGCCCTTGCCTTTCCAGTGAGGCTGAGGAAGGAGAGAGTGACGGAGGCAGGGGGGGGGGGGGGGGGCACAGTAAGAAGATAAAGAGGGAGAGAAGAGGGGGAATTAGTAACAGGATAAATCTAAAAGCACAGGAAGTCCATGCAGAGCGAGGAAGGGCATTGGAAGTTAAAGCTGTGATGGCACCATTCAGCCAGACAGAAATACAGAAACAAGTGAAACAATGGACTTTGAGGTGAGGAAGAATAAGAAGAAAAACAGCAGCTGGAAAGAATGAATAGAATAAGGAGTGTGGGGGGAAAGAATTATGGAAAGATTTACAGAGAGTTTATGACAGATTAGGCCCGGCTTCTGTCCGGATCACCTCTCTCTTTTTCATACCGCTTTTCTGCTGTGGCACGCAAACCCTCAGACACCTCAGCTCAGCTTCACACTCACAGCTCTTGACCACTATATAGACTCAGGACACACCGGACAGCACTGAATCTGAAACTGGACTCTGCTAGTAGGTGGTTACTAATTCAGAGTAACACAAAGTGTGTAAATACTTAGGAAGTATGTACTATTCACGTAATATGCAACCAGTACACTTTGGTGGCAGGTCGGCAACATATTATAGGAAGGCTAACCGAGACATCACTGAGGTAACTGCTGCTGCCAACTGCCCTGTATTGTTGTTGACTCAAGGATTCTGCCTGCACAACCCCAGCATCCAGGGGAAAGCCAGAGAGGCTAAAGAAGCCTCCAAGAATTTGATTTGGACCTGATGCTGCAATATCCGGTAGCCATGGAGATAGTGGCCTTGGCATCTGCAGGAATCTTTACAGATTTTAAGCTGTGTGCTGACGCCAAGTTTTTTTTCTGACTGATCCTGCATGTCGTCTGTGACTCCCTTCATTTAATTGTGATCATGAGGGAGTGCATTCATAATACTGCCTGTGTGGAATAGTGAACATTGCTTTGTATTGTATTGTATTATCAATGAGAAGATTCCACACACTGCAGCTGAATCTACATTGTCTGAGATCACACCTGCACCTATGTGCTGACACATCAGCCCGGTCACATAGGGAGACGTTAAGAACTCCCTCCCTCTTTGGTTTATTTGCATATACATGTGTAACACTGCGAAAGAATATCCCAGTGCCCCTCCTATGTAAAACTGTCACGCCTCGGCTGTCTTTCTGTTCCACTCCGTTCCTCCCTCTGTCTCTGGACCGGTTTTATACTGCTGCGAAGCTCTGTTTAATACAAAGCTGGTGATAAGTCATCTCTAATTTACACAGCAGGCCCTTAAACCCCGGGTGACAATCTGTGGTGGAGCCCCAGCTGCAGTGCTAACCCTTTACCTAGCCAATATTCTGGTGCAATGTGCCTGCACACTCACAGAGCACAAATAACACACTGTATAGCCTACCTCAGACAAAAGAAGGATGCCATAGTGCTATTTTTGAACTGATCAAATTTTGATGGACAGTGGCATTATTAGTCACAACAGCAAAGTGCATGCCTTGATCTATTTCAAACCATCATTCATTAGTGATGGAAGGAGATCTATTTCCAACCACGAGAACAGCCCTGTATGAGCACATATAATATGCCTTTTGGATTAGCAGAGCCATCTGACTGCTGATCAATGGGACCAGCAGGTCATTCTAACCTGCAATTGAAGTTTTTCCTTGACCCATAATGAAGCAACATGATGACTGATGTTGTTGTGGCGCAATAGGAGACACATTAGCAACGCTTCCAAAAAGATCTGGGCTCTCTGTGAAACTCTGACACTGACGTGGAATTTCCCCTCTTCTACTGCAGCTGAGAGTGCGCCAGTGCTTCTGCTCCTCTCTGCGTCTTTCTTTTCCTCCACTGCAACGCCACCCCATATTTTCTATTCATTATCATTCTTACTAATACGCCATCTCCAAGTCTGTCTTTTGGTAACTGTGTCTCACTGAGGATGACTATGTCTTAATTCCCCTAAACTTCCCAGTTGAAACAACCACAACCGCTTCTCTATTTGTCGCAACCCACAGGACTATATTCCCCTCGTCCAATTAGTCTCAAGCCAAGCTCTGCAGTTGCCAGATGGTTTGCTCATTCGCTTCAACAAGTATTATTTTCAGGTTTCATTCTGCGTATAATCTGATCAACTGCACACAGGAGCCTATTTCTCCTTTTTTACTTCTTATTTCTTCATTTGAAGTGACATCAGCCATGTTTTTTTAAACTTCCTATTCAACATGTCTTGTATCTGACAGATAAGAGGACAGTGTGACCTTTGTTCTCTAAGGGATCAATGAGGCTGAGGAGAGCTGTTCAAGTTTTGAGCAAAGAGCAAGAGGAATCAACATGGTGGGGTTGAGCAAACTGCTCACACACATACTGATGTTAACTAACCGAAAACAGGAAGGAGTGTGTGTGTGCGTGTGTGTGTGTGCGTAACTGTGTGTGTGTGTGTGTGTGCGCGCGCATGTGTGGTTGTGTGTGTAAGTAAAGGGGAATTCCACCAGCTTTACACATCAAGAACAGTGAACTAGTTAATGGTTATGGTGCCTAAGTATTCAGTGAAAGCTGTACAGTGTATTCTATGGTTATGGAGGGAGGTTTGTCAAGTGTGAGAATCCTCTAGATATCACCATCAAATTGCATTATGGGGATTGTAGGCTCCACACATTTTGGAGCTCAATACACATGTGGGACAAATATCACTCATGGTCTTAGCTGCATCATTTTGTTCATACTTTTTTTTCTTTTTTTGAAACTCCAACAGATGTACGGCAGTGAAAAAAAACAGAGTAAAAGAGTAGGAAGCTCAGAATCTTCTAGAAAGTTCCTCATGAGTCACTTTAAGCCAACACGGTCTAGCATTAGTGACCCCTTTGCCTCGGTCAAACCATCAAATCCCTAACCTTTCACCTTTGTCCACCCCACTTTTCTTGCGCTCCTGCCTGATGAGTGCAACTTTCCACCTTAAGCTTCTCTATCATCTCAACGCTCTGCTATTTCCCAGCTCTCTGTAAATGACACTGGCTGGCTGATGTGAACTCTCACTCCACTGAGGAAATGTCCCAGAGCTTTTGTGTGCCATACTCTGACAGCTCATCTATCACTAAGGCCGCAAATACATATTACACTCCCATTACAGACCATCACAGCAACAACTGTAACAGTACACAGCGCTGCAGAAAGACCCACAGCAGGGAGCAGCATTCACTATCAGCCATTTCCCTACGGTTTATTTTGGAGGCCCGCAAACAACTTCTGTTTATGCTATGTGTTACTTTATAATGTGTGAGGAATACACTGCATACACAAAGACGCTATAAAAATGCTACACATTACTAAAATGTGCATGAAAGAGGGAAAAGATGTAAATGCGTGTCTGCTGACAAATACCCCTCTTCTAGAGTGAATTTGCAGTTATGTTTCCCTGCAGCACACTTTGTGGTTTTCTCTTAACTTCTTTCCACTTTGACGCAGCGAGGGGAAGCAGGTGCAATTCGAGTTGTCAGGTTTGAAATACAGAGAGAGGAAATAGCACACTGTCTTGTCCCCATATGACACCACTGTGCATGTGTGTGTGCGCATGATTCAAGCTTGCAGCTTATCTTGAAGATAAAAATGAAAAAAAACAGTGGAAACACCCTTTGCAAAGACGTCTTTCACTTGGGCTTTCAGGAGTTTTTCTGTCTAAACGTAGCCTGCAGATATGCTGCTGCAAATATATTTTAAACTCCTCTCACATCTCTAATGTCTCATAGACCCTTCATAGTGTAGAGAGGATAATAAGACATTGTTGCACACGGCTCTACTCCAGCAGAGAAACCTTCCTCCTTCGTAAAGTGTAAAAGAAAGTAAATGAGAAACTAAGTCATCACCAGTTACGCGGCTACAGAATCGTGAGAAACACATCAAAACAACAAAACAAAGAGGAACGCTGAATGATGCGACAAATCCTTACACTGTGGAGTCTTTGTGACTTATTCATAGATATTTTAAAGAGACATCTGCTTACCTGCGTGTCTGTCTCTTGCTGACGTGCCAATGGGACAGACGGAGCTACTTCAACACAGGTCACGCTGACGCAATGCATTGTGGGATGAACTGACATCTTCATTTCTCTCTTTTTCTACTTCTCGCGCTCTCTCATAATAGCACCTTCTGCTTGGCAACGGCCATACCGCAAATGTGGTCAGGTTTAGAGTGAACCATCACTGCGCAACACTAAGTCGCCATGACAACCACTCCTTATCTCATTAGCATCTTCTTTTTGTATTATCTACTGATGCCAAATATGGTCAGCTTGTTATTATCCCCACCTCTCTTTGCATCCCACTTTATAACTTCCTCTTTGCCTCCATTTTCAAACTGTCAGTACTGTATACACATACTATATACACTCGTCTGTGAAAGATGTAAATGCACATACAGATGTGTCCGCGCTTGCAGCCTGTGAGTGTGTGAAAAGAGGAAGTTCCTGTGACATTAGACTAGTTTGCAGCCTGAGAGATAAGCGGTGAAACAGCTCGGTAAATCAGGAAGTGGGGTTTTGTAAAGGCTGCAGTTGAGAAATGTAGAAAAAAAAAGAAAGAAAGAAAGAAAGAAAGAAAGAAAGAAAGAAAGAAAGAAAGAAAGAAAGAAAGAAAGGCGACTTGCAGGATGTTATCACAATTTTCGCAGCGGCTACATCATCACAGTATTTTACTTACCCCCTCAGTTCTTCTTCATAGAGGTTGGTATAGGCATTTGCGCTCCTCCTCTTCCTCCCCCAAGGACTGTGTCTATCAAACTATCACTGGAATGTTGAACCAGGCCCCTGGAGCCCACACACACAGCAACACTCAGCAGCACTCAGCACCTGTCTCCGACTGCCAGTACAGAGGAAGAGACACAGTCAATCACACTGGACAGCACAGCAAAGGGGAAAGAGCAGAGAAGAGTAGGAGTCAGACAACAAGCATTTTATCAGCAGAAAAGCACGTACTGAGTAGGTTGCACATTACAGTACGTGCAACACATCACATGAGGGGTTAATGGTATTAATTTGTTGATGTTGGTATATTTAACATAAACGAAAAAGGTAAGACATGTTATGTCTGTCTCATGCCTGTGTTTTTGTTTAGTACAAATAAAAACATGTTTCAACAATTTCACATGTTCCAACATAATGCTGCCATTGCAATGCATATTTGAAGCAGATGACACAAGTGCAAACTAGGTTAACCTGACGAGTTCAGAAACCTAATTAAATGACTTTTCGTAACTGAATAAGAAACTAAATGTGTAAGCACAGAGGCATACAGTATATAGATATAATGAACGGTCAATTTTTGAAAAGTAGAGGCAAATAGTGTGGAGTCTCAGTATAAATCTGGGAGGAACATGAGGATTAAAAAGACATAATGACATAATGAATACTTTTGCTCCTTCAGGCATCTAAATATTCCTCTAAAGAAAACAAGATAGCATAGCATGTTATTTGTTCCCAGTGTCACTCAAGTGTCTTTTTTAATAAACGTTCGACATTAAAATGTTTAGCATCACAGAAGCTTTAATGTTATTCATGTTTCTTCTCCTTTTACACAGGAAATTATCAAGAGACGAAACCTCCCATCTGAAGCATCCTAGACATATCATCTCTCCATCTGACACTTTAACTTACCCAGGCGGTGTCTAGAGAACCTCTGAGGAAGCATCATGGGCCCTGAGCACCAGCCGGCCTCCCCTCCTCTGGCTGCAGGGCTGCTGGGACTCAGAGGATTGGAAGTCAATGAAACCAGGCCTAATTTAGCCTCCACCGCTCTATGAGTTGCCAGGAATCAGAGTGAGACTCCTTCCCTTTTTAGGGCTCCCTGGACACTGCAGTCTGCAAGTGGCACTACTGCATTCCTAGTAACACCAAGGAGCTGGAGAGGGGAGAGAGATGACTGTCAAAATTTGTTATATGAAGGCGCCATTTTCTTGTCATCTAACTCTTAAAGTCATAACACCGCTGTGGGAACTGTGTAAAAACAATAATGACAAAGCACCTTCTTATCAAAATTACTCACACTGTGACTTTATCTAGTCCGTCTGTTTAGAAACTTTTACAACCATCTTATCTTTACACCACTTTTAGCAGATACGAGGACAGCTTGCTAGTGTAACCGACTCAGACACTGTCACAACAGCTTGCCATAAAATCCCACCGGTAATTAGGTGTGAAGACAGGACTAATCAGAGAGTCTATACTTACACTAACCACTCAGCCAGGCCCTGACACTACAGTATGTCATGTTATCTTTAATAACCCTGGCAGCACTGAAACTAAATATGCTGGCCTATTAGTGTACGTTTTCTCCGTCTTGGTCTGGTTGTTTTTCATTTGACAGAGTTAAGCATTTGAATTTTAAAATGAATTAATTTATTAACTCGTGTGGTGAAAACCTTAGGAAATTTAGATTTTCTTTTTACATACACTTACTGAATTACTCCATCATACTACGCACTAAGAGAAATACTAAAAGCAAAACGAAGTATAATAAGTTGTCCTAAGTTACATCTTTAAGACTAAAAGCACTAAAAATGAAAGAAGAGGCAGGGAAAGGCTGTGCGCTCATGAAAAAGACAGACACATCATTAGTTATTAACCCTGGCAGCCCATGTGTTTAAAATAAATGGATTAGATGAGGATTACTCATTGAGCTTGGGCTCCTTTCGCATCCCTGTGTTTTCCGCTTACTACACATGTATTATTGAAGACAGTGATCACATAAGCCATGGTATGGAATACACAACAGGATTATCTATGCTGGAGTGCTGAAGTCTCATCTTCACCTCCCACCTCCTATAGGGAAAAGACAAATACATGGCTGCTGTTTTACAACAAGTGTGTGGAACAACCCTGGCAAAGGCCGATTCAAAGTGACATAATCCCATTAGTCTATTCAAGGTCCCTGTCCGACCACCCTGCATAATGAGGAGATAAAGGCTACTAGGGCAATATGAATAAGTAACTGTTTTCATAAAGAGAATTATTCATGCCTTGTGTGTCATGGACAACTATTAATTCGATTAACCCCCTCACAGGAATTGATTATTACAAATTTGAATGCACCTTTATGTTTTATTACATTTTTGGTTGCATATCAGCCCCTTCACCAATTATTAAGCGAGGCTGGTATTGTTCTTACCTTAAGTGGAGTTAGTGTGTGTGGTACTATGGCAAAATGTGGTCCTGGAGACACTGAGAACTTCATCAGCTACATCTTTGAGTGCTTTGTCATGAGTCATGTTTGTGGACACATACATCATCATCATCACCAGGATATGGTCACAACCAAGATTGTAGTCATGAAAACTTTACAAATGGACATGTGCTTTCCTGCAAGCACTGAGTACTGATGTAATAAAGTAGTAATGACAACTACGTAACATCAACATGTTTATAGTCATTGCTGGTGCTCTGCTCCCCTTGTAAAATGGTTTATAGTTTACCCTGCCTCTTCCATATCTAACTTCAGCATCTCACCTCCATATATAGAGCAATTATTTGGTAATTCTTGCAGCTCCTTGGAAATCCCTCTGCCACCCTAACATCATTTGTGTGAATGATGAGCTCAGTAACTGTCATCATCACGCAATCAAATAAGGAACTTAGAGGCCAGTAAGAGGCAGGTGGTATCAATGAAACATGAAATTACAGCCTCTTCACGGTGTTGAAGTACCTGTCTTACTGGTACTGTATGTTCAAATAACAGTCATCTGAAGGCTACAGCACCCCAGTTAATTAATAATAAACAACAAATCAGGAACTATAGTGGGTTGTCCAATACCATGTTCAGCCCTGTAACAGTCTTTCAACTGCACTGCTAAATATTAACTAGAGACCATCACACAATGGAATCACACACCAGCTACGACGCCTATCGCTGACGTTCAGACCCATGAGTCCTCCGTAGTCAGTTCTTCATCATTACATGGAGAGCATGCCCATCTTCAAACGCAGCCTTCATTTTGATCTGTCTACACTGCCTGTAATGTTTTGTGTGACAGCACAGTTATGACACTATAATCTGTCCACAGACAGACATCGCATCAACATCAGCACCTGCCAAGGTTGTGAAATCCCCTCTGTGATAGTTTGGGATACAGTCACTGTCTCCAGGACCACATTTTGTCATGGCTGTCACGGCTGGTAATTGCTATAAAGTACGAACTAGACACTCATTTATGTTATGATGCGTTGAAATGAAAATTATATATAGTTCATAACTAATAACTAATACTGTTCATCAATCATTTTTACTGTCGAATCACATGGGAGTTTATTAATTACAAACTACCAAACATTACTGACCGTAGGCCTATATCTGCTAGTGCTTTTAAAGAAAACTGTACACATTTTAGAGAATTAGCACTAGTGTGTAATGGATCCTTTAGTGCCAAAGAAAGAACATTTACACTATATAAAGCAATTACAGGATAGGTTTATAATTTTTCAAGCCTGTCTTAAATCAATAGTTTTACTTAGGCTACTGCTCTAATCATTCCTTTAGTTCATGCTAGCCATTGAGCGATGGCTCCCTAAAGCGTTTCCAGTGCAAGTAATGGGGCACACAATTCCAGACAGTATCAAGTCTCAAATAATAATATCAATGTTTAATTATTACACTTCCTCATTTGGCTTAAAATAGAAAAATAGTTTCAGTCTATATCAAAAACATTTTCTATATAGTAGCTACCAGGCCTTCCACTTAGTAACCTAGCAACCAGTGAACTCAACATGGCACCTATTGTAACTCTAAAACTAGCTAAGCTGAGTGCCAGACATAATTATATCTCCCCACAGCCAATCACATAAGGCCCTGAGCCATAAATAACAGACTGCTCCCCTACAGAGCACCAGTCTGTGCCGAAAAGTCAACAAACACTTTCTCCAGTAGGCTAGCAGCTCTCGCTCACTACTGGATTCGTCTTGCTCAGAGGAAGGCAAACAGAGGGGGAGAGAGACAGAGGCCTATAGGTTTACAAAGAGAAGGAGAGATAGGGAGTTGAGAGGAAAAGAAAAACAAATGCAGTCTGTGATTACTGAGTCATAATGAAGGCTGTTGGATGGGACTGTGGTTATGAGCTATGTCATTAAAGACGGTGCCGAGTGGCTGGAAAACCTACAGGTTTCTATTTGAAACACTGGCACGTAGGAAGACGCGGACATAGCACTGCATTCAAAATGTCCTTTCAAATTGCTTCTTCAAAGTTATCACATTTTTCACAAATATTACAGCAATAATCTCATTAGCAGAAGCTCTGGTGTGAGTGGCTAGGGCTTCGCTTTCAAGCCTTGTAACCCAGTGTGTGTGTTTTTTTGCCAGACAGCTACCACAGCGCTCTGTGAAACAGCTTAGTCTCCGGGGCCTTATATTTAGATTTTACGACCAATATTGAATTCTAACCCAATGTATTTTCACCAGGGTGATTTAAGATGTCACCTCAATAGGGCAACAAGTTATGGCAGCAATTACAAGCAGATCATATCACGTCACGTGGCTGGAGGAGGACGTTGGTACATTTGTTCATTCTGGGTGATGAGAGATGGGATTGGGAATGTGTCTGCACGTAAGACATAACCTGTTAAGTAACACAGCACTTGTTTTGCTTAAGGGATGTGAGAACCTAATCTAACCTCTTGACATAATATCATCATTGTGATTGTGGTGACAAATCACAATGACAAACCCATTTTCTCAAGGATTTGTGTCATTTTTTAAACTTGCAGCAGTGCTTTTCAGAAATATACTCTTTTTAAGAGCTCTGATAGTATCAGCAGACATGACAACTTCACCAACATATCATTTCTTGACACATATTTATTGAGATATGTAAACATTACTGGGGTACCATGAGACATCCTTGACATGTATCACATAATAAAAGCAGATGTGTCCTACATATCCCCTACCTCCTATGCTATTTGTTTTATTTAGCACCTCTCGTGTGGGGAGGTGACACTTTCCAGACTTGAGTGTGATGTATCCAGTGAGTCATGATCTTATCACTCTATGTGACATATTAAGACGGTTACGTATAGGTGCACATCTTGACGATGGGATCAGCTCAATGTTGGCCTTTTACCGAATGCTTCTGCCAGTTATCTGTTGCTATGGTGACGTTTACATCTGATCTTTAACTGCATTGTCTTTTTTTACCTGGGGCAGGGTGATATTTTAAGGAATATGTTTCACTTTTTGATGTTATAAAATAAATTAAAAAAAACAACATAAAGAAGAACAGTGCTTGCCTTTATACAATGGCTTTGAAAGTGATTATAAGCGTTTGCTAAATTACTTTCATAATATAATCATATTTCTCAGAGACAGTACCCTACTATCTTTAAAACAAGAATAGATAAATCTCTTCAATCTCTGCATACCTGAAGGACAAAAGTATTTCTCTAGAGGTGAGGAGACTGTATGTGATGCTACAGACAGAACAGCCTGACCCCTCTCTCAGCTCCCAGGATGTTTTCCTCAAGCCTCCCTATTGGGATTCTGGTAGCCTACATTCCCTGTTTCAAGGTCGGCAGCAGTGGCAAATTAAATTACTTGTCCTGTTTTGTGGTGTTGGCGCCAGGTCAACAGCAACTTGGCTAAAATGATGAGTGCAGGATTCTGGAGGGAGCTGCATTTGTCCTGACCCTCTGGTGTCATGTTTGCAAAGCAAGTAGCAACGATGAAAAGGGCTGAAATCAAAAGCAGTGTATTAAATTCTGCATCTGTAATCACTTTTTAAAAAAATCAATTACCGCTGCTTTCGAATGCATCACTTTATATTGTCGTCCTTTTGGCTTACCCTGCTGCTGGAGGATGTCATGTGCTTGCACATGGAACCAAGCTTGAGTATATTAGGTCTAATTTTGTTAAAGTCATACCACGTCACGCGCCACCTGCTGGGCATATGTCATACCACGTGGCAGCTGTATCACATTTAAATTAACGTCACTTGAAACAGAAATATTTCACTGAGTGGAGTCTTCTCCACACTCACGATGTTTTCCTGTCATGTTAGCAGTCAGTCACCTCGTGTTAGCTGTCTCTACAGCAGCATGTTAAGTTTATCTCTCTGTTGCTGAGGGGTTGTTATCAGCAGACAAACAGCTTACATACCATACTGTGGAATGGGAGGAACTTTGAGTATGTAATGTGGTGTCAAAACACGGAACAAGTAAACAGGCAACAAGTAAACAGGCGACAAGAGACAGGCGATACACAACACTGATCAAATATTGTTGCCAATATCACTCGGCAACGTAAATCAATGAGGAGGCTCATAGTGACAAACACCAGATCACCAAATATTAAATGTGTGTTCTGAGTTATATGCAATTTGCTCATGCAATCTCTATTGCTAAGTTTATAAAGTGGCTGATCAACACTGAGCTCATCCTCACTACCAACAACGACACTAAAAGTTATTTCGGAGCACAAACACGTTGGGGTTGTAGCTGCAGCATTTCCTGTGTCCAAACCACAGCTCAGTGAGTGCCATCTGCACTGTCAGTATCAGAGGATGTTACCTGAGAAGCGAAATGTACAGAATTTGCACATCTGATATGTATATGACTCTTTGTCTCTAATATGTCATTGCTGCATGAGTCATGGCTTGGCTAAGGCTAAACATCGTATTCGGTAGTTAACCTTCCGTTTCTAAAAATAATTAATGTCTTAATATTAATGTACCTGTATGCAGGAGGTACAGTACACCTACAGTACATGCACAGCCACAAGCCTCCAGTAGTTGCAGAGGTCCTCTACGCTGGCAAAGTGAAATGCTGATATTGACAATTAGAAACATCTATTAATTATATGTTTAAATTCATTAAAATCTGCATTTTAAAACTGAAACTGAAATATTCAGAATAATGGTGCTACAAATAAAACATAACTCCCCAGAAGATCTGGTCAAACCCTATGACCTTGTAATATTATAATTTCTTTTTTTGTATCTTTGCCAATACTGATCTGCACATTTCCTCACCACATCAATTATGTCCTTATGGTGTTTATGTTTTTGATGTCAGCTTGTCATGACCAGTGTCCCTGCCTCGTTTTTGTGAGGAAACCTAAAGCAGCTTGACATCACTGCAATCTGCAGTCCAAGGTGCTACGGACTTCACGTTCTCAACCAGAAGAGGTCAGTGAAACAATGCTTTTCTGCTTTCTACTCTGTAAGCAGGTGCTGGGACTACTAAACACTAGAGAGCAGCAGAGCCGCATTGAACAGATGCTCACTGACTCATTCTCTCCTCTTCATACAGCAACCAAACAGGTGTTCTTAATGTAAATTGAAATTCTCATATTTTACATAAACTCATACAACCCACCCAACACCCAATTATTCTTTACACAGTGATAATAGTCAGTTGCATGCAGCAAGGCTGTCTGTGTGAGCCCTAACAGTGAGGACATTGGTGCAGAAACTGAGCTGGGTTTTTGGAGGTATGTGATTATGACGTAGCTACTTTACAAATTTGGGGCAGAAAGAAAAGTTCAAGTTCAAGTAGGCTATAATGGGGAAAAAATTTGTTTGACAAATAAGTCCATCCTCAGGTGCCATTTTAGTCCATGTATTTTAGCCCCACTGAGAAGTGGCCTGAGTTTAAACAAGAAGCAATTCACCCTATCACCCTGACAAACACTGTTAGACCACAGGTAAGCCTCTCCCAAGTTCCTATTGTTGACAGAGTAGATGAATATTTAACAGGAGGAAGGAAAGTGGTAGGCATCGGATCGCTACGAAGAAAATAACACTCTCCCATCATGTGACCTGACTATCAATAGTCTGATGACAGCCTAGATGGCCTCTTTTGATTGGCTGCGTATTTCTTTGTTGACCCCAATGTTGTGCTTTAAAAAAAAAATCAACTTTGAATGAAAAGGCCCAAATGCCTATTGAGAGACTGTGTGTTTACAGGTCAGATGGGATCGTGTGGTGAGATGGATGCACATGAGAGAGATGCAGACAGGGTGGAAACGTGCATGGTCAGCACCGTGGACAGCGAACAGAGGCTTATCCAGGTGATCAGCTTGATGCGGACTGAAATCAGAAAGCTGGAGCTGGAGAACATGGGGCTGAGGAGGAGGGCGCAGGCTGGCCTCAGAAAGACTGCAACAGTTCCCATCATTAGTACAGCAGAGCGCACAGGTAGATGGATTTAATACATCACTATAAAATGATACAAAATTAGTCCAGAAATGTATTATGTGATGATGAGGTTTGAGTTATTGTGGCTTAATTGTGCTTGAGGGGAGATTCTTTGTTTAATATTCAAATAAACTGATAATTACTATTTATCTCATATTTATATTCTTACATAGCATATTTACCTTTTCAGGACTCACCTTTTTGCTGTAAGATATTCTCTTTGTCTTGTGCAGAGAGCGTCGTCATGACCGTGAGAAGATATTCAGTCTTCCAAGCACTTGTCAATCATCGGAGTTCACAGGTGGACAATGTGAAGAGCGGGAACTTGACTGGAAAACTGCAACGATGACAATTAGCGTGTTCAAAATGAACAATGAATATGGCATTATTTGAATATCGCCTATCTGACTGAATAATAGGCGTAATAGTGTTGTATGTAGTCTATGCTTTCCTGAAAAAAAAAGATAGAGTCTTGATCACGCCCTGAATTAGCTTGATAGTTGAAGAAAAACTGTAACTTTTACTGTGACTGAATAAAGTTGTTTGTTTTTTTATGTTTTCATGTCATTATTTTCACCTACGAACGACAAAGTATGTTCGCGCCGAAACTATAACTTACGTACTTACAAAGTTTGTGTCGAAATTAATATCACACCGACGTAACCGTTGAGCGGTTATGATGATGATGATGATGATCAACCTGTGGCGTAAACGTGCACCTGTCACTGACTTTACTCTCGCGAGATTTCGGCGTTGCGCAGTGGAGTAGCTACAGCACGTCCGCCATCACTGCATCCAGGCTACAACATTAGCCACACAAAAAAAACCACTGGGAAGATTGAAGAAGAAGAGGAGCGAGTGACAACAACATAACAGACACACACACAGACCGACCTAATTCCCAAAAGGGGGAGGTCATTGCAGTTTCCCCCCTGCCGCTTTCCTGGCATAGAAAGCAAACCTCGCAGCTGCCTTTCATGTAGTCTTTTAAGTCAACTTAGAAACGAGAGTCGTTGTAACTAACCATGTCCAACCTCAAAGGCAGCACCAAGAAGGACACCAAGATGAGGATACGAGCGTTTCCTGTAAGTATTTACCGGCTCCGTTAGCGCTGGGACGCTTAGCTGTGAGACTCGAGTACCGGGGATGACAGGTTTTTTATGCTAGCTAGTTAGCTACCTGGTGGTCAATCGAGAGAGAGAGAAAAAAAACATGTCATTGTCAAATGAAAACTTGCTACTAGCATGACAGTTCACCTGAAGCATATCAACTATGTTATCAACCTAGTTTTATCTATTTATTAAACGTTAGCTGGGTTTATCGCTGTCTAAATGGGAGTCGACGTCTGACACAAGCTAATGTTAGCATAATGTAAGAAAGAAAACTTCTTCGGCGAGAGACGAGCAAACAGCAGCTAGCTGGATAGCAGGCCTACATGTTAGCTTTGACTTGACGTTAGCCAAGTTGCAGTCACTCAGCAAGTATCGTTACGCTATGGTAACGGCAGTCTCTGTTTGTTTGGTCGGTTGTTGGTGTTTCTTAGCGGATCGAGACTGTTGTAGATGGCAAATAAAACATTGTTGTGCAGTGTTTGCTTGAGAGCTAACGCAACTTCAGCTTAACTTGAGACTAACGTAAACATAGCCAAGGTAACTCGAGTAGTTTATGTTGTTGTTGACGTTGCCATGCTAGCTACCTGCTGCTGTTACTACTACTAGTACCACTGTGTGACATTATTATTTTTTATCACTAACGTTAGGTTAACATATTGTAGTAGTTATCAGGTAGTGAGATTTTTTTTTTTAAATATATATGTAGTCTTAGTTCAGCTAGCCCTTGCAACACCCTTCCCACTCCGTGTTGAGGTTGTAGACCAAATGTTTTTCCCTCTGTTGAGTAGCCAGGTTTGAGTGGGTGTCTTGCAGAGTGAGTCAGTGAGGCAGATGAGCAAGTGAACACAGCTAATCCCTCTATCAAGTGTTGATCTAATACATGCCAGTGCAGGACCTGCCACCTAGACCACAATGAACCATCTAGTAAGGGTGGAGTTAAATTGATCCCCTTACAGTTCTTTCTCATACCTACAGATTTAAACAGGGATTTGGGCAGGTTAGTCAAGGTTTGACAAGCTGGAGTTATTTTCAATAACATTGCAGCCATACAACTTCTCTCTGGATACCAATTCTGGTGACTTAACTCAGCCTAATTACTGTTATTCATTTATGGCCTTATACCATTTCAATTATTTCTCCCGATTTAAATCTACAGTCCCTACTGCATGGGGCAAGAGAAGTTGGGCACACTAAATAGTTGCCTCTTTACCATCCCTTTGTCTGACTCAAAAATGTCAGCAGTTTATTGTTGAGTTATTTGGTTACCAGTCTGCTGGTGTCGAGCAGCACTTCCATGTGTTTTTCGACTGTGGACCTTTTTTTTTTTAATGTTGTGTGCAAAAGAGGATGTAGCCTACCAGTATTCACTGGCTTTAGTCCTCAATAGAATTCATAAGGCACATTGAACTGTTCTCCATATTATATTTATTGCTGAAAAAAATCAACACATTGCCAATATCACTACTCAGCCAAAATTGCTGTTTCTTAACTGCTTTATGCTGAGCCCACTTATTTTTACTCAGTGTTTCCCCCATTTATGACTGCAGTAAACCAAAATAAAAATGAATTGGATTTGTATCAAAGCAGAAACAATATAATACTTGCCGTTATATTGGTTTGTTACGACATCTCCATGTCATTTCGCTCCACACTGCAAGGTAGAAAGCACAAACCATTAAAGTTATGAAATATACACCGACATAACTTATAGAAAGCTCCTCTACTGTTAGACATTATACATTGTTTGTATGGATTTTTCTTTGACATATTTGATCTATTAAATAGTATTAGTACAAAATAAAACCTTGATGTTATTGTCTTCATTTACTGATACCACATCAAGGTAAGAATAAAAGTTTTTCATGTAATCACATTTTCATCTTTTTGCTCCTCCGTAGATGACAATGGATGAGAAGTATGTGAACAACATCTGGGACCTTCTAAAAAATGCCATCCAAGAGATCCAGAGGAAGAACAACAGTGGACTAAGCTTTGAGGAACTGTACAGGAACGCCTACACCATGGTGCTCCACAAGCATGGAGAGAAGCTCTACACAGGCCTGAGGGAGGTTGTCACCGAGCACCTCATCAACAAAGTAAATGCATAGTATTCCTTTCTAATGTAGCTCTTTTTATCAGTGACATAAAGACCACAGAGTAGCAGTTATGTAAAAAAAAATGAAAAGAACAAGAAGACTATCTATTCCATTGAGTCTCTTGCGCTGCATCTGCTTGAAAGATGTTGTTTTATGTTAGTGTCAAATGGACTGTGAATGGACTATGGATATTACATTTCCTAACACTTAGCATCCTAAAAGTCTGACCTGATCTATTGTGTTTCTTTTTTCAGGTACGGGAAGATGTCCTGAACTCTCTAAATAATAACTTTCTGCAAACACTGAATCAGGCCTGGAATGACCATCAAACTGCCATGGTCATGATCAGAGACATCCTCATGTATATGGTGGGTAGGCTGATGTGTGTGCCTTGCCTTTTGTTGTAAGAAGTAAATGGTATAGTAGTAGTAGATTATTCACAAATATCTTTATCACCATGCAGTGGTGGGTTTTGTTTTTTACAATAAGCGTAGACCAGTGAGATCTTATGTTTCACTCATGTTAATGGATTATGCTGCTTGTACTGATATTGAAGAAATGGCCTCTTGTGCTCAGCGGTGGCCAGCTTCACCTACATCCTATTCTGGACTTTGATTGTAAGGTGTTGTTTCATTTGCAGGCTCAACAATGAGCCTCTGTTGCTGTATTTATTTGTTTTGTTGGAAAACTGGCAGCACTAGTTGATTTACTTTAGCCCACAGCAAGTCCAAAGTGTTTACAGGGTTGTGTGTGACTGAGTGAGCCCCTTGAGATAGGCACAAGTGTAAGCTAAACAATGGCACAGTCAGGGACTGCACAGCTCCCCTGGGCTTCTTTTGTTCTATGGTCTCCATCTTCCTGTCCCGCTTTACCCAAACCGTTTGGCTTTCTGTTGTTGTAAGTACTGCATACTCAAGGCCTGCTGCTGCAGTTACCGGGCTGCTGACCTCTAGTGAGGAGCTAGACAGATGCACCAAGTGTGACTTTGCTCTTCTGTTTGTTGTAAAAAAAAAAAAAAAAAAACACATCCTGTAATTATGCACTGGCCGATATTTGTCATTCTGGATTAACGTTTGTGATGTTAAATGGCATGACTGAGTGGCATGGTAAATATTTTATCACCCCTGCCCCCCTTGAACCTGGTGTTTTCTGCAAGTAATTCAGACAACAGCCGGTCATTTATTGTGGTGGTCTAATGATCTCGTAAAGGTTTGCAGCCTTTCAGTGGGATTGTATAGTATATGATAAAAGCTTTGCTGGCACCTTCAGCCAATAGGAAAAGTATTTTGCTCCCCATCAAATTGAAGTAAATTAGGGGAGATTTTTTTTTACAGTACAGAAGTAGAAATACTTGAAATACATTCTCAAATGACAAATGAGGATAAATACCACTGACACAAACTATGTGTTTCTAATAGGGATGTGAATCTTTGGGTGGCTCACGATTCGATTCGATTCCGATTTTGAGGGTCACGATTCGATTCAAAATCGATTTTCGATTCAACCGATTCGATTCAAAAATCGATTCGATTCAACCGATTCTTGATTTTATTTTTGCGATTTTTAGTTTGCTTTATTAACACCAGACCATGTGAAAAAGTTGAATGATGATGATATCTACAGACTATTATATCAGAAGCCATATTTCCCTCCAAAAAATGCACATCACATGTTTCATATTTACTGAACCATTTTAAAGTAAACTGCTACATGAAGCTGGTTTTATATACTACTCTCTTTTCAAAAGCCTGGACTGAAGGGATGTGAATATTTGGGTGTCTATTCAATTCAAAATCAGTTCTCATGTCCATGCACATAGACATGTATCACCCGTAACAAAGGTGCTGCTAAAAAAAAAAAAAAAGACGGCACTCCGCTCTCACGCCAGCTGACCTGCAGCCTGTCTGACTCTGCAGCGCCACAGAGGAGCTGTCAGAGGAGCTGCTGCTGCCGTGCCTCTCTCTTCAGCCTGCTGTTTGGCTGCACTTTGTATGAGTTTAAAAAAGTGAAGATCTAACGTCACCTGAGCACCGATCAGCTGATCCAGAGCGCAGTGGATGTGGCTGCTCAGCTGGAGCGCGCGTGTGTTTAACGGCAAAAAAAACAAAAAAAAACAGCGATCGTCCTCTCGCCTCAATAGAGCGTCGGGTTGCTGATGTACTCAAGCCTAGTCACAGACATTCAATAATAGAGCATTTAAATCAGATCAGTTAACGTTTGTAGGCGGTTAACGAGCGTCTTTTAGCGCCATGGCGTGCTGCAGCGCTGTGTACGGCGCTGTGAGGGCGCGTATTGAGACGGAAGAAAATTAATAAAAAATCGATTTTTGAAGATTATGAATCGATTCAGAATCTTAGAGAATAAGAATCTCGATTCTTACATGAATCGATTTTTTCCCCCACCCCTAGTTTCTAAATATATTTAGTTTTACTTGTGTTTTTCATTTGTCTTAAATCTCACTGTATGCATTTTGGAATCAGAGACGGTATCTAATGTCCTCTTCATTCTTCATTCTCTCATCTCTCAGGACCGGGTCTATGTTCAACAAAACAATGTGGAGAATGTGTACAACCTCGGGCTAATCATATTCAGAGACCAGGTTGTGCGCTACGGCTGCATTCGAGACCACCTACGACAAACACTATTGGACATGATTGCACGTGAGAGGAAAGGAGAGGTTGTAGACAGGTACGCAGGAGCACAACTTCACTGCCTCATCTAAAGGATTATTCTAACAGCCTTCTTCAGGATGCCATATGTTTTGGTTGAATAAATACTTTTTGTTATTAACTGTTTACTATGTATTATCATAGTTATATTAAAGTTGATACCAGGCCTTACATTTATTCATTACAGAGGAGCCATCAGAAACGCCTGCCAGATGTTGATGATTCTCGGACTGGATGGCAGGTCCGTGTATGAGGAGGACTTCGAAGGCCCTTTCTTAGATATGTCGGCTGAATTCTTCCAGGTGAGTTGGTAGTAGGTTTTTCTTGTTGTTTTTGTAATACCTGAATAAAACCTTCAATAAAACACGTGTACATCTGCTTTTTCAGATGGAGAGCCAAAAGTTCCTAGCAGAGAACAGCGCCAGTGTCTACATAAAGAAGGTAGAGGCCAGAATCAATGAAGAGATCGAACGAGTTATGCACTGTCTAGACAAGACTACGGAGGAGCCCATTGTCAAGGTGGTGGAACGGGAGCTCATTTCCAAACACATGAAGACCATTGTAGAGATGGAGAACTCTGGCCTCGTGCATATGCTCAAGAATGGCAAGACAGAAGGTAAAAGCTTACTTCAAATTCTGATTTAGAAATGAGAACAAGCGATTTTCTCAGCCTTTCCCTTGAATTTTCTTTTTGTTTCTCATTTCTTTTTTCCCCAACGTGTCCCTCTCAGACCTGGCATGCATGTACAAGCTGTTCAGTCGTGTGCCAAATGGCCTGAAAACAATGTGCGAGTGTATGAGCTCTTACTTGAGGGAGCAAGGCAAAGCTCTGGTGTCAGAAGAGGGAGAGGGTAAGAACCCCGTCGACTATATCCAGGTATGTTGATTCAACGGCGAGTCCAAACAATTGATTCTGTTGTTGGGTGATATAGATTATGTCAGCTCTTTGTAATTTCTTCTTCACTAGGGCTTATTAGACCTGAAGACACGATTCGATCGTTTCCTCCTCGAGTCCTTCAACAACGACAGACTCTTCAAACAAACCATAGCCGGCGACTTTGAATATTTCCTCAACCTCAATTCCCGCTCTCCAGAGTACCTGTCACTCTTCATCGATGATAAGCTGAAGAAAGGAGTCAAAGGGGTATGTTTAACTGAATGGCACATATTTCTACACTTTTTCTATTCCCTGCTGGACATGAATCTGTTTTGCATGCCTTGGACAATGCCTTACTCATTTTTTCCCTCCCATCTTATTTGACCAGTTGACAGAACAGGAGGTGGAGTCGATCCTTGACAAGGCCATGGTGTTGTTCAGGTTTATGCAGGAGAAAGATGTGTTTGAAAGGTACTACAAGCAGCATCTGGGTCGCAGGCTGCTCAGCAACAAGAGTGTCTCGGACGACTCTGAGAAGAACATGATCTCAAAGCTCAAGGTAAAGAGACAAGTAGTTCTACACAGATGTTTTGATCCTCATTACATCGCCCTCTCTGCTCATATTTGACCTGCTCCTGTCCTGTCTAAATCCATGTCAGCAGTTTAAACTCACTGCTCTCTGGTTTTCTCGTTTTGCAGACAGAATGTGGCTGTCAGTTCACCTCGAAACTGGAAGGGATGTTCAGAGACATGAGCATCTCCAACACTACCATGGATGAGTTCAGGCAACACATACAAACAACGTCGGTAAGGCAGACGGACACAGATTTAAAAAAAACTTTAACAAACAAGGAAAAGAAGAACCAATTATGATCCTTATGTTATTCGGGGGAGATCTGAAGCACATTACTGAGAGAAATTAAGTCTTAAAGTCATCATAATGTCACAGAAAGTAAACCATAGATGTGGTGTAACTCCCATCCATCTCTTCCAGGCATCTCTAAGTGGTGTGGACCTCACAGTAAGAGTCCTCACTACTGGCTACTGGCCCACACAGTCTGCAACCCCTAAATGTACCATCCCTCCTGCTCCTAGACACGCCTTTGAAGTCTTTAGAAGGTAATGTTCTTAAATGTACTCAAGTGTTTTACAATACACACTGCAGGGGAGGCTCGGTGTTGCTCATATGGTTTCTGACGATTGTGATGCCGGGCCTTTTTTGTTCTCCAGGTTTTACCTCGCTAAGCACAGTGGCAGACAGCTCACACTGCAACACCACATGGGTGGAGCAGACCTAAACGCAACTTTCTACGGAGCTATTAAAAAGGTAGAAGCAGGATGTAGTAATGCTCTTGCTTTTTTTTTCTTTTTTAACTTTTTAAGATTCATCTTATGTCATCTTGTCTTTCACTCCAACTGCAGGAGGATGGTTCAGAGGTGGGTGTGGGAGGTGCCCAGGTGACAGGCTCCAACACCCGTAAGCACATACTGCAGGTCTCTACCTTCCAGATGACCATCCTCATGCTCTTCAATAACAGAGAAAAGTGCACTTTCGAGGTGGGCACACAGTGAAGCACATTCATCTCTGTAGAGGTTATTTTTCCTCTGTATGTCTGGCACACATCATTGTAAGGGAGGACAGTGAAGTGAGGAGTACATATTTATTTGTGTCCATCTTCTTTTACAACCCTAACCCCCTTCGTATATCCCCATTTTTTAGGAAATCCAGCAGGAGACGGATATTCCCGAGCGGGAGTTGGTGCGAGCGCTGCAGTCTTTGGCCTGTGGGAAGCCCACACAGAGAGTTCTCACGAAGGAGCCAAAGTCCAAGGAAATTGAGAACGGCCACGTGTTTACAGTCAATGATCAGTTTACTTCCAAACTGCACAGAGTCAAAATACAGACAGGTGGGCAAAGTTTGTGTACAACACACACATCACTACAGAGAGCAGAGAGTCTCAGCCATTGGCAAACCACTGACCACTCATTTCTGGACATCTTAAAATGCTGTGAATTTCTTTCTTTATTCTAGAATGGTTCAGTAATGCAGTACTTTCTTCTATTTCCTCTGTTAAATATGGCTTACGGTACATTGCACAGGCTAAAATGGGGTTGGGTTGGGATTGGAAATGTTTTGTCTACATTTTCTCCCTGTATCCTTCCTTTCCAGTTGCTGCTAAACAAGGTGAATCGGACCCTGAAAGGAAAGAGACGCGGCAGAAAGTGGATGACGACAGGAAGCATGAGATAGAGGCAGCCATTGTCCGAATCATGAAGTCGAGGAAGAAGATGCAGCACAATGTCCTGGTGGCAGAGGTAAGGAAAGAGTATGATAAAGCAAAGTTTGGTCTGTCTGGCTTCAGGCTTTGGACCACTAATGTTCTTGTGTCTGTTTCTGTGCAGTTCTCTTACACAGTTTATTGTAACTCCTCAGGTCACTCAGCAGCTCCGGGCACGTTTTCTTCCCAGCCCTGTGGTTATCAAAAAGCGTATAGAAGGACTAATAGAAAGAGAATACTTGGCGAGGACGCCAGAGGATCGTAAAGTGTACACCTATGTTGCATAGAAAAGAAACTGTGGATGAGAGGAGGAAGAGACTGGACGGGGGGAATGGGGATTTGTTTGTTTTCTTTGGACTGTTGTCACGCATGGACTGGAAGTTTCTTTTCAAGACAAATGCTGGGAACCTGATTCATCATCCCTTACAAAAACACAGTAAACACACCTAAATGGGGAATAAAATTTTGGCACAGAAAAAAAAAATCCATTAGATCTCCTAGATGATTTTGAAATCAGGCCCTGTCTTCCCAATCCCTGCGAGATTTAACATGGGTGGATCCAGCTTCAAGCTTTTCACTGTTTTACCCTTGTAGAGATCAAACTTGCAAAGAATCCCTTGGGGAAAATGTGAATGCACCACATTATTTTTTTGTTTCAATACTGTATAAAAATAATAAAATTATTAAAAACAGCAAATGTGGATTGTTACAAAAACAAAATAAAAATAATGAGTATTGCTGCTCTGTAGTTTCTCACAGAAAAGCTTTGCTCTTCTATATTTGTCTCTTGTCAGTATAAAAACATTTATTTTGTCCAGGTGATGAATCAAATTTGCGCCTCAAAATCTATTTATTACATCAAGAAATGCTGTTTTAAGCCCCAGTTTTTGGTCGGGGTCGAGGAGTTTTAAATTGAGGCGGTTTATTTTTCATGATGCATTACCAGCCTTTGACTGTTCACTTTAATTATTTCATGCAATTTTCTTACAACTTCATAGGCGCCATACTGGAGATTGTGCAGCTGGGATGTATCAACATCAATTTCACAATTGTAACAAACACCTCTTCGACATCTGAGAAACAATGCACTCCTACCAAGTCACACCAAATAACCGTGTCTTATCATCAAAACAACAGACAGGCATGTTTTTCCCCATGTATTCAATAACGGCTAATGATATACTCAATATCAAATCAGTTGATTCTTAAATCAATAGTTTATGACATTTTCAGCTCAAAAACAGACCTGTTAACACATGTTGACATCACAGATGAAATCAGGTGACACACTGAGCCATGAACTGTCACGAAAGCTGTCTTTAAAAGAAACAGGCAGAATTAGGAGTCAAAGGACCAAGTACGACAAATGTGTCACATTTTTCAGTATTTGATCTCACTGTTACTATTATTTAATGACACTGTATAACAGACATCAGAGTTTAAACAAACTGAGGCGTGGAAGGGCTCAGGGGCCTTTTAACTTCTGGATCAGGTTGCGACTGAACAGCTTTGAACAGAGCCTCCAGCTGAGTCATGAAACCCTGAATCTCCTGAGAAGAGCTGTGAGACCAGGCCAGAGGCAGGTGAGCGGGCACAGGCCGACGATCTGCAACACAAACAATCCGTCAGACCAAAGTGTCACCGGGTGATGACGACAGCAGAATCCACAGGGAGGGAAACCGGGAGGAGATGAAGAAGAGCCTGTCAAGATTTCACGCTGCTCACCTTGAAAGAACTGCCCGTTGCGTGTCCTGGCCGCAACTCTCGACAAGGCCAACCATACCACAGTGTCCGCTCCTTGCTCTACAGTGCGCAGTCTCTCCCCCATCATCTGGTGGAACTGAGGCATCGATGTGGACACAGCTTTGAAACGAAGAGTAAAAATGCTGGGGTAAGTGTTGTGTTCACATTACTTATGAAATCTCAAAAACGCCTGATTTTGCTGTGAAGTAAATCATCCAAATAGGATCTTTGTGTTTCCACTAGATAAAATAATGACTCCTGCCAACAGTGTAAAACAAAACAAAATCGTTTTATCACTAAATCAAAGCATTGTGAAAAACTGTTCTTCTCACATCAGAGAAACAGTTTCTCAGCTACACTGGGGCAACGTGGGAGGAGTGGGAAAAAAGTTAATGGTGGAATACCTGGTGTGTCTACCCAGCCTGGATGCATCACAGAGAAGTGAATGGCAGGGTTGGCCTTGGCCCACTGTTGTGTCAGCACCACCTGCTGTCTCTGAAGAGAAACAACATATTGAACTCTCATCTATTTCACCTCTCTCTTCCTAATGGCTCTAAAGTGTATATTTCCAAAACAAATCACTAATATTTTTTATAGATGTAGGACTCTGGAAACAGATCTACCGCTTTGTTTGAAATAAAATGCTACGAGCCTTCTTATCTGGTTTCCATCTTCTCCTCCTCCCCCTACCTTGTTCTGGGCGTAGACCATGACGCCATCAAAGTAGCCCTTCTCTGACTGCAGGTCATTAACTCTGAGTTTCTGGACCAGCATGCCTCCCGAGGACACAGTGATCTAACAGGCAGGGAGAAAAGCGGCCCAGTGTGCTTAGACAACAGCCACTACAGCACAGACAAATGTGGCATTATGCTGTCCACATGATGCAGATGAGCAGCACTTTGTTTTGCGTAGATGCGCGCGTGTGTTCATACCACTCTCGGGTCCCGGCTCTTCTGTAGAAGTGGTATAAGAGTCTGGGTGAGGATATACGCCCCTAGAGATGGAGAAAAGCTTTAGCCTTGATTTCTTATTTTAAACTGATGGCCTTCATAGACTGGATCAGGTCTTACCCATAGTGTTGGTGGCAAAGTTCTTCTCCAGTCCTTCGTCATTAACCTCTCTCTTGTGCATCATACACCCTGCGTTATTTATCTGACAAGATCAAAGAGATAAGTGTAAATCAACATCATCAATAGTTTAGAGGATGGGTTACGATGAAGATGAAGATTACAATAGACTGGGGATATCTACCAGCACATTCAAAGATGGATACTGCTTCTTAAAGGCCTCTGCAAACTCCCAGACCTTATGTGTCTCTGACAGGTCCACAATATGGGGGTATACTTCCTAAAAAAAAAAAAAAAAAGGGTTTGAAATAAGGGAATATGTTTTTATTACAAAGAGTTGGATTTGACACTATTGTTTATTTTGTTTTAGGTCTGTGCTGGACAAACAGCACTTACTGTGTTCCCAGACTTATCCACAATGTCCATCCTGGCCTCCTCTGCTTTATCCTTGTTCCTACACACCATGTGGACTGTGCCGCCTGAAAACAAAACATGATTTAGGCTTTTTTTTTTTTTTTTTTTTTAATCAACGCAAATTGCATCACAGAGATAAGACTTCTCCAGGATGTAACCCGCTGTAACCTTTCTTGGCTATGGCCATGGCTGCTGCTCTGCCAATTCCGCTGTTGGCTCCGGTGATCATAAAAGATCTTCCCACGACGGACACATCCAGGTCCTGCAGCTCAAAGTCTTTAGATGCCGCCTCATAACCTTTCCTGAAGACATGATGCAAAACACTACTGATGATTAATTTTCTCAAAAACAAAGTCACAAGATTTACAATCTCCACATTTTAGCTCTAGTAGAGTCAGGTGACGTGAATGTCATCCTCAATACCCAATTGCTGTCAATGGAACGATTGTAATTGTACATAAAGGCCAGTTTGTGTGCTGATGTGTGCCATACAGTGACCAGACCTTTGATATTTCTCTTGTTTATCAGCCGATGGGGTTTAAATAAATGGCAAGGAATACATTTTGCAGTCACTAAATAAAACATTTAGACTGACAACAAGCAAAAATAACATTATACAACACTGACTGAAACTCCTATTTGATTGCACATCTGTAGACAAGTTTTAAAATAATACTCAGTAGGCTACTGACCTTGTGTAGTGGTGGATCCCATTCAAAAACCAGACGGCATTTCGGTACATAGACATGTTACCAAATTGAATAGCCTAATTATCCCAATAAATAAAGAGCACCAGTCCTTGTCAAGCCCTGACAGAGCAGTTTCACATGAAGAGATGAGGAGGGGGAAGAGGAGGGGGCACTTACTGCTCTCTACCGACCCAGCTCGGGTATAACACTTAAAGAGAGAGAGAGAAAAAACACTCGCCCTGGCTGTCAGTCAAGTGATACCAACTAGTTAAAGTTTTATCAGCTCACTCACTGGGACTACCTTGCTCAAATCACGTGGTGGATCTTTAGAAGGTGGATGAACCGCTGGTCGTGTGCAGCCCCAGTAAAAACTTACAGGCTACATGAACCAATCCACATCCAGATGGTTGTGAGGTTTGGTGACGCCTCCTGCAGGGGCGGAGTTAACCAACTTTCTCACTGGGGCTGGAGTAGACGGCGGATAGATATGTGTTCAGAAGGACTAGTTGACCCCTAGTGAGGGTTAGAGTGCTTTTTTTTCTTTTCTTTTTTTTATCTGTTGATAGCGTTTTATAGCTCCTGGCGCACCGTCAAAGATGGTAAGTGTTTGTTGTTTCTTTTTCTACGCAATGTCTGCGGCTGTAATGTAGCGTCAGCCCTTAGGTGTTCACCTGTTGCACCTGTTGTCGCCGACAGGTAACTATAAAGCTAGAAATTAGACCTTTTACTGCACTTTGTTTTATTCTCGGATCTATTTGTTGTCGAGAGGCCGCCTGTTGCCAGTCTTATTTGGTTTCTGAAGTGAGTTTATATTGTGTGTATCCCACTCTTTATCGACACTCGGAAGTAAAGGTGTAGCAGCTACA